>NC_086157.1:112912443-114112443 GCF_035149785.1 Candoia aspera
GGAAGCATTTTGGAAGGGTTTGGCCACTGCCTTCTTCCGGGACGTCCTTTCCTGACCTCCCAATCTGCCCTGGGATCTCCTTGTGGTCCCCCATCTAAGTAGTATGCCACCTCAGTCCCAGGACTGACTTTTCCATTAGGCATAGTACTTAGGCACAATGCCTAGAGCCCATGAAAGATGTTCTAATTTCTTTTTTCAAAATCAGAAAGAATGAAAAAACATGGAGAAGGAGAAGGAGAAGGAGAAGGAGAAGGAGAAGGAGAAGGAGAAGGAGGAGATGATTTAAATTTATTATAGCTGTCCAGCATTCACTGAGTGGCTTTGTTGTTGTTTATTTGTTCAGTCACTTCCGACTCTTCATGAGTGGCTTACAAAATACAAAAACAATAAAAACAGCTGAAAACATACAGCAACACGGGCAACCTGATTAAACCACTTTTTAATACTGTCCTTGACTGAAGCTGGTGGATCACTTTCTGTTGTCCTGAACCCCCTCCGGGCTGAAGGACAGCTGTGGACTTCAAAGGCTGGGCAGTGACCCGGAGAAGGGACAGCTTCTGCCAGAATTTGCAACAGGCCTCATTTAAAGGCTGGTCCAGAGATTCCGTGGCAGAGAAGACAGTGTGGACATCATATCCTAGAAGCAGGTTGTTTGAAAAGCCACTGTGATAAAGTGGGGAGGAAACAGCAGGGATGCTTTGAGAAAGAGGAAACAAGCAGGGTTCAGTGTCTGCAGTCATGTGCTAAGGTGCATGCAATAGAGAAAAAGAGACAAAAATTCAGTTTTTCATCTCATTAACCCAGAGCCCCATTGCTGCCTGGGATGGGAGGAAGAGAGAAAAACGTGTGCTGATGTATACACACACCTTCCTGGCAGTCAGAGACCTTTACCCATCCTTTATTGCAGTGTTTTTCAACCCTGGCAACTGAAAGATGTCTGGACTTAACCCCCAGAATTCCCCAGCCAGCCATGAACTCCCATGAATTCTGGGAGTTGAAGTCCAGACATCTTTCAGTTGCCAGAGTTGAGAAACACTGCTCTATTGGATTGGCCTGTTCATGTAAAATCAAGACAGATCAAAATCAGTATTTGGGGGACAGTTAAATCAATAGGTGGAATGTGGAATCGCCATCTGAGCCCGCTGGGGAGTTCCATACTTTTGAAATGCTTTTAGGCACCGAGCGCCGTTGATTTCATTGGCTGCAATCCACCCACAAATGCTTTGCTGGATGGTTAGGCGATGATGCCACCTCTGCAGGAACGTATTTGCATTTCCAGGAACTTTCAAGGCTAAATCAAATATTGGCTGGCTGGAAAGGCCCTCTCCGTCTCTTCCATTTTTCTCTGGAAGAGGTCCCCCTGAGCTTCGTGACAGCCTGGGAAATGGGGGAATCTGGTCTTGAGGACGGGAATGCTGAATTAAGCCTTATCGGGAAGGGCATTTGTTTCAGGAGATGGCATTAGCCCATTGATTTCAACTTGCAGGGAATGGGTGGGCACTCAATTTGCACACGCGTCATGGATTGTGCATTGACATTTTACAGCAGGAGGTGGGCCACCTGCTCCACTTGCACGAAGTGATGGCCATTTCATTAAGTCCCTTAAAGATTAATGAAGATTAACTGAAGAAGCAGAGGGCTGGAAAGATAAAGGCATGCAAGCAAGACTGGCGAGGATAATTTAAGGCAGTGTTTTTCAAACCTGATCACTTTAAGATGTGTGGACTTCAACTCCCAGAATTCCCCAGCCAGCATGCTGGTAGGTTTAGTGGAACTACCATATAGGGCAGCGTTTCTCAACCTTGGCCGCTTGAAGGTGGGTGGATTCCAACTCCCAGAATTCCCCAGCCAGCATAGCTGGCTGGGGAATTCTGGGAGTTGAAATCCAGCCACCTTCAAGCGGCCAAGGTTGAGAAACACTGAATTAAAATGTCCAGACCAAGGAGCCATAATTTGATGCTTCAGTGTTGAATGCAGGAATTTCTTCCTGGGGTGTTTAACCCCAAGGGCTTATCTGCAGAAACCATGATGACATCATGAAGTCATGAAGTCATGACAATGTCATTGTGCCTTCCATGCAGACACCCACGGGGGTCTCTCAATCTGCCTTGACTCTAACATCTGGGCAAAGGTGCATCCTCTGGGCACAAAGTCTTTGCAATATCTTCCTGGAAATCAGCGGATAAGGAGAAGGAGCCTGAGGATCAAGTCACCCCTGGCTAATCTTTAAACCAGGATTGTGTTGTCTGAATCAAGCCCTCTATGGCAAATGTCTAGCCTACATTCCTGTTGAGATTCTTTGGAGCAGCAGAAGAAAAACAAATGAAATGCTTTCTTTGCCCCTTTTCCCTTAAAAAAAAAAGAAGAAACATTTTATTTGGCTGTTACTCCTGGAGAACAGCATGGGGCCCAAATGGTTAACACCTGTGGCAATACAGCAGCGGACGGCTTGCAAATGTCCTGAACACCCCTGACAAAATAATAAAGAAAAATATTTTTGAACTGCATCCCAGGTAATTTACAAGGCACGGGGATGCCCCCAAGAGGGAACGGGAAGGAGAGGAGCTGTTTCACTCCTGTCAGATGGTTCTGTTGTGTGCATAAATTATAGTTGCAAAGCAACACACACACACACTCACAATTTTATACACTTGTTATCAACTGGTCCCCTTCCAGATGCCTCTCTGAATTTTGGAGCAGGTTTCAAAAGGCTTTTGTCGATCTGATGGCCAAGGGAGCGTGAGTCTGTGCATGTGTGATTTGTACACTGTCTTGGGAACTAGGATTTGGGGCAGTTGAGAAATGCAATCAAGGAAATAACTTTCAAAATGAATATATACCTGAACAATATATAAAGTTAGATGTTGGAATGCCTCTGAGGCTACATCAGCAGTGGGAATAAAGTGGAAATACAGAATCATCATACAGGTAGTCCTTGATTTACGACCATTCGTTTAGCGACCATTCAAAGTTACAACAATGCTGAAAAAAGTGACTTACAGCGGGTCCTCACGCTTATGAATGTCACAATGTCCCTGCGGTCACATGATAAAAATTTGGGCACTTGGCAACCGGAATGTATTTACGACAGTTGTGGCGTCCCGGGGTCACGTGATCGCCATTCGCGACCTTCCCAGCCGGCTTCCGACAAGCAAAATTAATGGCGAACCACGTGATTTGCTTAACGACTGGGACAAAAAAGGTCGTAAAATCAGATGCCGTTACGTGATGCCTCACTTAATGACCGCACCACTTAACAATGAATTTTCCGGTACCTATTGTCATTAAGTTGAGGACTACCTGTAGCAGAAACAAGATTCCAGAATCGCAAAAGTCTTATCCTTTTTGCTGGCAGCCATTGTGAGAAGGTTCTGCCTGCAATCCTTTAGTGCCTTGTGCAGGGCTAGGCCAGGAGATAAGAAAGGAATACCTGATCCAGTTGTATTCTCCTCCACCTCCTCCTCTTTAGATTCCTCCCTGGCAGTTGAAATTGAATGGTTTCTCGCTCAGTCTAAAAATAACAACCAAAACGCTTAAGATCTGGCAGAAAAATATGATGACAGAATTGCAGAAGTGACACAGTGAAAAATGGGCCAACAGAACTTTGTCTTCCAACCATTCATTTATAGCAGTGTTTTTCAACCTTGGCAACTTTAAGATGGGTGGACTTCATCTCCCAGAATTCCCCAGTCAGCATGCTGACTGGGGAATTCTGGGAGATGAAGGTCCCCCCGCCCCCCGTCTTAAAGTTGCCAAGGTTGAGAAACACTGATTTATGGTTTTGCATTCCTGTCCTGAGCTTAGGGCATGAACAGACTGAGTCCAAACCATCTGCAGGAACATCTCGCCTCTATCTTTGGAAAATAGCAAAGATTTACCATTGTAAATCCACATCTCAGAGGGCACTTTGGCTTGTGTTGGGAGATCTAGGCCTGGCTTGGCCTTGAAAGGGTGGCAAAGCCTGTGCCATGGATTCATCTGTTCCAAGGCAATGCTAAAGTCTCTCAGCTGGTAAGATACCTGGAGGACATTGCATTGGGGAAGATGGACCATACTGCCAATATTTGCAACTTCAAAGCTTTTGTTTTAACCAGCAAGCCACAGTTGCCTGGGTTGATAAACAGTGGTTTGGAAACCAGGATGGCCATGCACACACTAATTACTTAGCCAAAACCAAGAGGCACATTATGGCTTACTGTGATGCCCAAACATGAGCTAAGCATGGACCATGCTACCACTTCACCTCCAGATTCACTGCAGAGGGAGCAACCCTGCTCCCTTCATACCAAACGAATGAAAACTGAAGATGTTCTGTGATTTTCCAGTGCAGACTGAATAGGAAAAAAAAGGAGGATGAACAAGAATGCAGTACAGTATTCCTAGCTAGCCGGAATTCTAAATTTATTTATTTGTTTGTTTGTTTGTCAAATTTCTCTGCCGCCCATCTCATGTACAACAACATTATATAAATGTATAATGTTTTGTTTCAAGTTCCACTGTTAGGTTAATTGAAGAGATGCCACTGAATCATGTTCAGCTCCTGTCCACAGCATGGAAAAATGCTCCCCTGCTCTGTACAACTTCCAAATTCCAGATCCTGTAATCTTTTGGATCCTGTCTAACTTACTCGGTGTCTTTCTCTCCTATATGTCCCAATCATTTTTCTTATTTCTCATCCAACATTGATTTATATCATATGCCCAAAGTATATGAGTCTCTGCTTGCTCATAGCCTCAAAGGCACAGTCAGCCTTGATTTGGGCCAGGACCAAGTGACTTGTTCTTCTACTAAGTCTGTTGCATGCTCAACAGCTGTCTCCATTTATTAACTTTCTTTTGCTCTTGCTGAGTATCCAGTTTTCCCAGCTGTGCATTACCTCCAGAAAGGTTGATTTGATTGATCGTGTCATCAGGTTGGTATCAACTCTTAATGACCACATAAATAGACCTTCTCCATGATGATCTGGTCCCAACCTGGTCCTACAGTGTACCCACTGTAATTAAGTCCATCCACCTTGGTTGTCCTCTTCTCTTTCCTTCCACTTTTCCCAGCATTATAGGCTTCTCCAGGGATCTGTGTCTTTCCATTGATTGTTTGATTATGTGCCATCAAGACAGTGTTGACCCTTAGTAACCACATAGATAGACCTTCTCCATGATGATCTGGTCCCAACCTGGTCCTTCAGGTCTTCCAATAGTGTACCCATTGCCCTGTAACTGAGTCCACCCACCTTGCTGCAGGTCATCTTCTTCTTCTCTTTCCTTCCACTTTTCCTCCTGAAAGACCACTGGGGTCCTTTGATTTCATTGTATGGCATCCTGATATTCAACCAGAGCCATGACAGTACAGTGTGGTTGGCTGTTGCAAATAACCTAGCTCCAGGGCTATAATCCAGCCTACACCTGCTCAAACAGTCTTTGGTCTAATTCAGTAGGGCAATGCATGGTTCACAACGATATTTAAGTTGTCCAGACAAAATAGCAAACCAACCCAACCAAGTCACCCCCATGGAATATTGGCCAGAAAGAGTAGCTAGGTGTCACAAGATGCTCAATCTGAAACCCAGGTTAGGGAAACACACTTGCTGGCCTCCCATTGCTTCCAAAGCAACTAAATCGGTGATGACTTGATGTGATTGCCACTTGCAGACTTCTGCTGACTTTTCCTTGTCATCCGGTAGCTACCATCAACCCCAACCAACATGGCCATAGTCAACAGCAGCTAGGAGATGTGCAGTTTTTCTCTTCTTCCTCTTTTAAAAATTCCACTCTTTTTAGTTGTCGTTTCATTAAAAGCTTTCTTTTTATCCGAGTCAAGCTGAGACAGAGTTGGGAGGGAGACTCAGCGCAGGGTGGGGATAATGCTCGATATATAATTGGAAAGGATGCACGGTGAGATCCAAACTTGACATCTGGAATCCACGATCCGAGCTTTGTCTTCCAGTCCTAGTACTCATGCGGAGGAACAAAACGTGGGCCTGCGAATTCTCGCCTCTTTGGCTCCATTTCTCAACTGAGCCAAAATCGCCATGAGGTCATTGGAACATATAAAGACCGTCCCCTTGGCACTGTTAAGTACCAATGATCCATCCCGAAAAAGCTGGAGTTCTTTTTAGCTCCCTAACATCTGATTTTCACTCCTTTTTAAAGAACCTCGGATTTACAGATCTCCGAGGAACAGCCCAAGATGTTGTTCCTGACTTGCTTTGCTGATCGAGGAAACTTTATGATCTCCTCATGGTTGAGAAATGATCCGGAAGAGGTCCGGAATCAAACAGCGGGCGTGATATCAAGAGTGGCAAATTTGCTTGAAGAAGGGGAAGTGCGGACTTTACAACCAGATAACTCAAATGTTAACCAGATGAAGCTAAGGTCCCCCAGGCAGAGATGTGGCTGTCTGCAGTAACTGGCCGCATGATGCTGCACAGATGTTAGCGAAGATATAAACAGTCCCCATGTGGCAGAGTGTTGACTAAATCCAGATTTAGGCCTGGTTTGTGCAAGATGCCCATCAGTTGCTATTATGATCCAAAGGGATGACTGGGCCATCTGAAATAGACAGTGGTGTAGACAGGATTTCTGTTCCTCCTAAAATCTCCTCCACATAATAATGAGCAATGCTTGTATCTCTTGATGGATTCTGTAAATTGGTCATTTCCCACTGCCGTATCAGAGTCAGAGCGTGCAATCTACAATCCCTTTCGGTAGCCACATTTCCTGAAAAACCAGTTGGCATTGTTCCTTAATGCTTTGAGGTGCATGTTCTGCTGTGTACACAGGGCTGCTGCACTACAGCCTGCGAAGTCAATTGCAATAACTTTATTCCCAGGATAAAAAAAAATAAAAATAAAAGATTGTAGCTGAGGGTGGTGAAAAAAAATAATCCACATAAAAATGGTGCTTCAAAGATCCATTGCTGGTAAACCAAAATCAATCCAATCATTTCTTGAAAACCTCCAGCGATGGAGCTCCCACAATTCCAGGAGGCAAGCTGATCCACCGCTTAATAGTTCTGTCAGGAAATTCCTCCTAGTTCCCAGGTTGGACCTCCCTCTGAAGAGCTTCCACCCACTGCTCCTCGTCCTACCCTCGGGTGCTACGGAGAATATATTGACGCCCTCTTCCCTGTGGCAGCCCTTCAAGTATGGGAAGATGCCATCATGTCTCCCCTCCGTCTTCTCTCCGTTAAGCTAAACCTACCCAGTTCCTCTAGCCATTATTCATAGGATTTGGCCTCCAGACCCTTTATCATCTTTGCTGCTCATTCCTTCTAGGGCCTCAGCATCTTTTTTGCATTGTGGTGACCAGAACTGGATGCAGCATTCCAAGTGTGGCCTCACCAGTGTGGTATAGAGCGGTACTTTCGCTTCCTGTGACCTTGATATCATCCCTCTGTTGATGCAGCCCAGGACTGCATTTGTGTACATCTTTGTGGCTTTTACCAGCTCTCAACAGATGTGCTATTTTGCACCCCTGTGGCACCTGCTACTGTTCTCACTCTCCCCCAGTGTTAAGAGGTTGCCCCTCCATGTCCTCAGTGCTCAAATATTAAGATGACTAAAGAGATCGCCCCCAAGTCCTTCAGGTTACCTGTTTCCCTCCAAGGAACACAGGTAAAGCTCTTTTCATTGGCCAAGAGAAGATGCAGGTAATTTGTGCCAGTTGCAACAACACAGTACAGAGTGGGTCTGGAGAAGACACAATCTGTCTCCCCATTGTTATTGCTGGACCTTCACGTACTAGATTTATTCATTTATTTATCTCTCAGATTTGTACTACTGCCCATCTCCCCCAAAAGAGGGACTCTGAGCAGTTAGATGACTAAGCCCTGGTAGTTGGGGAGGAAGACTTATAACTGAGTCCCTCCCCCTTGCTGCTGGTCATCCCCTTCTTCTCTTTCCTTCCACCTTTCCCAGCATTATGGACCTTTCAAGAGTTGTTTCAGTCAATGGAAGATCCAACTCCTTGGAGAAGTCTATAATGCTGGGAAAGGTGGAAGGAAATTGAAGAAGGGGATGACCAGCAGCCAGGGGGAGGGACTCAGTTAGAGTAGTGATGGGGCCACCGTTAGAAGGCCTGAAGGACCAGGCTGGGGACAGATCCTCCTGGAGAAGATCTATCTGTGTTGGTCACTAGGAGTCAAAAACAACTTGATGGCACCTAATCAATCAACGAATCCATGATGACTTGGTTCACACAGCATGCTCAGACAAGGCTAGATTTCTTTCTCACAGCGCACTGAAGCATAACTTGCTTGACCCATGTTAGCCTTGATTAGCATGGTGGGTGAATCCAGCAAAGAGGGGGAAAATGCAGGTTGAAGAAAGACGGGGGAAAGGCAACTGGGGAGGGTAGAGTTAGAACGTGTCTGTAAAATCTTCGGTGCCACCCCCAGCAGTTCCTCCAAAAACCACCCTCAGGAAGCATACATTGAATGAAAGAATGAATGAATGAATGAATGAATGAATGAAAGAATGAATGAATGAAAGAATGAATTAATGAATTAATGAAAGAATGAATTAATGAAAGAATGAATGAATTAATGAATTAATGAAAGAAAGAATGAATGAAAGAATGAATGAATGAATGAATGAAAGAATGAATGAATGAATGAAAGAATGAATGAAAGAAAGAATGAATGAAATGCACCTACAGGAGCAAATCAGGTTATGAGAATGACAGCTTTGCAAGTGATGGATGAAAAAATGGAGAAAGCAGAAATGGCTGCAGAGATCTCACTGCATAGGTCTCACTCCAGTTAATGGAATTGCAAGAAAACAGGGAATTCCTCATATTTCCAGAAAATAATTGTTGCCGAGGGTCCACGAGGTGTTAGTTTAGCCATCTTGCGAACACTGCTTATTTCCGGAGCCCTCAATCTGTCCCTGGGGTCTTGCATCTTGCCTCCATCTGGAATGGATACCTCCTACTGAAAGCATGTCTTTCCTCCCACTCCCCTTTTTGCGAAACGGATCATGCACCATTTACAGCCAAACATCTCCTTGGCTTCCTTGCAAGATGCTACAACAGCCTTCATCCAGTTCTCCAGATTTTTTCTCCCCCACCTCATATTGTTCTTTGGCACAGCTGCATTTTTGGTCTGGCGCAATGGAAAGAATTGTTTGATTCTTCGCTCCCTTTTCCTCCCCTCTCACAAAAACCCTCCCTTAAAGATGCTTTTTCCCCCGCACGTGCCTTCAGAATGTCTGGCTTGTCATTCATTCTCTGCAAATTCTTTCTGCACAGACCAAGGTTTGGATGAGCACCCTATTTCCTCTCCAGGTACCTTCAAAAAACCACATGGGTGTGTGTGTGTGCGCACGCGCAAGGCAGCAATGATACATCTCCATACCTGTGAGAATTAGAACACGTGCAAAGGGGCCACTGTTCCCTGAGAAAACATGGGTGTTGTCCTGAAACATATAGGAATGGCTTAGTCATTTCATTAAAAAAACAAAAATCTGTAGGACAAAGTTAAAGTGGATTTGCTCATGTTCGCTTGGAAGAAAACTGGAGTTGAAGAGAAAAAAACAAAGCAAGGTTCAAATGAAGACAGAGGGGCGAAGACTGAGGTGCCAGGGCGGGATGTGACAGACGGAAGACTTGGGTGTGGCCAGCAAACTTTGGTTACTAAATTCTAACTTGTCAGAAAGAGATTTTGCTCCATGGCTGAGTACTGATCCTATTAGCTACCTTTAATTTCAGTTCAATGGATCAATCAACATTCATCCTGGGGCCTCCCCTGACTTTTCTGGACCTGCCATTCATGGACACAAGATGGCTCCAGGTCCCTTGCACGCCACAACTGACCTGTCTCAATTCATCCATTTGCGCAGAAGCAGGAGGAGCACATGATGGAAGACTCACCAAAATCAATAGCGCTGTCAAGATTGGGGCCCCCGGCCAGGAGCCATCTGGGGTGTCACAGGCACTTCCTCCCCATATCCACCCTCTCCCCACCCCATATGGACTCCTCCTTCCCTTTCTGGGTTAAGGCAGAAAAATAGCAGGTGGCAGAGGAGAGAGAAGGGAAGGAGGGAGGACAGGACAGAACAGGAGGGGGGAGGGGAGGGGAAGAGGAGGAAGGAAGGAAAGAAGGAAGGAAGGGGGAAAGTAAAAGGAAAAGGGGGGAGGGGGAGGGGAAGGAAGGAAGAAAGGAAGGGAAGAAAAGAGGAAGGGGGAGGAAGGAAGAAAGGAAGGAAGGAAGGAAGGAAAAGAAGAAGGGAAGGAAGGAAGGAAGGAAGGAAGGAAGGAAGGAAGGAAGGAAGGAAGGGGGAAAGGAAAAGGAAAAGGGGGGAGGGGAAGGGGAAAGGAAGGGGAAGGAGAAGGTAGGAAGAAAGGAAGGGAAGAAAAGAGGAAGGAAGGAAGGAAGGAAGGGAAGAAAAGAGGAAGGGGAAGGAAGGAAGGAAGGAAGGAAGGAAGGAAGGAAGGAAGGAAGGGGGAAAGGAAAAGGAAAAGGGGGGAGGGGAAGGGAAAGGGGAAAGGAAGGGGAAGGAGAAGGTAGGAAGAAAGGAAGGGAAGAAAAGAGGAAGGAAGGAAGGAAAGAAAAGAGGAAGGGGAAGGAAGGAAGGAAGGAAGGAAAAGAAGAAGGGAAGGAAGGAAGGAAGGAAGGAAGGAAGGGGGAAAGGAAAAGGAAAAGGAAAAGGGGGGAGGGGAAGGGGAAGGGGAAAAGGAAAGGAAGGGGAAGGGGAAGGAAGGAAGAAAGGAAGGGAAGAAAAGAGGAAGGGGGAGGAAGGAAGGAAGGAAGGGAAGAAAAGAGGAAGGGGAAGGAAGGAAGGAAGGAAGGAAGGAGGGAAGGGGACGGAAGGGAAGGGAAGGGAAGGGAGGAAGCCAGTTCACAATGTGAGTTTAATTTGAAAGTCTGAGCTGGGCTTTCTGTTTACTTAAACAAAATCTAACTAGATTGTATAGTCCTTCCTATAAACATCTGACACACTCAACTAAGATGATACACACGCAGTGGGGGTGGGGTGGGGGAGGGGTAGCAATGGAGAATTGGGGCGGGCAAGCAAGGGACCAAACCTCCCGGAGCCTTCGGACAGGGTTCCCCAACATCGGGCCACCAACGAAACCATTCACGCCAGGTCAGCGGTTCTCCGAGCGTCTCGTGTGCGGGCGGGGCCTTTCCCAGCAACCTGGAATGCCTTCTAAATTACTGAACCTTGTGGCCAAGTTTCCCAAGAAAAGAGAAAAACAGCAACACAATCGTTGGAGCCCTAAGACAAAGCCGGCTGCAAAGTTTCGGACAGCTGCTGGGGGACAGCAATGAGTTAGAATGTCTGCACGCTTTTGTCGCCATCTGGTGGCCAACTGGATGTTTGCAGCCCAAGGATGGGTGTCTATCAGACTTGGCTTTAAAATATATGTAGGGCAGGAAAAATATAAGAAAAACATCTCTTTCCACCATCCATCCATCCATCGCTCTCTTTCCATCACTTCTTTCCATTCAACCCACATCTTTCTCCCCCCCCCGCATCTTCTGTCTGTCTGTCTATCCATTTTTATCCATTTTTCCAACGGACTCTTCTGTTCCTGTAGCTTAGCAGCCTGGCGGCCCTCCAGATGTGTAAATTGAAATCTATGCACCTGGAGAGCACGCAGATTGAAGAGGGCTGCTAGAAACAGTATGAAGAATGCTTCAGGTATCAGACATCGTAGGAGATCTGATGCTTGCTTATCCTTATGACCCCATGGGTGTTTTGAAGCCTGTCCTGCCTGTCTTCAATTCCTTTAACCTTTTACCTCTGAACTTCTCAGCCCTGTATCAGATGGATGAGGACTCTTGTAAAAGAAAGCTGTAACTAATTTTTTAAAACTTCCATATTATTGGGGCTTACTTGAGAAAGCAAGCCACAATCAGTCCCTAGCAGCCAGCCTTCAGAAAGGTAACATGAAAGGTTTCCAGTTGAAACATTAACTGCTTATTTTTCTTGGTAATTATTAATCGTCCCCTAGAAAATCACCTAACGAGGGTTGTATTATAAAGATTTTCCTAACGAACAAGCAGTTATAGGGAAGACCTAAGTGTTTTGAAGCAAAAAAATATTCAAAACTTTGAGTACTTTAAATATTTTTGTTGGCTGATTTTTTTTAAAATCGGGTTGCTATGAACAGAAATGCTAATTGTGTGAAATACTGAGCAGGTCCTGTAAACCACTTCAAGATTTTCCATCAATCAGAAGCAGCAATCTGCAAAAAACCTCCCTTTTCCCAGGGGGAAAACCATGGTGGGATGCATAACAGCAGTGGGTTGCTGTATGATCATCTGGTCTTCCAAGAAGTGCCAGAAAAGACCCCTTAGCTGGGTTCTTTAAAAGCCTTTTCAAAAATAAAATAAAATAAAATGTTATAACATTCAGAAATGGCTGGTCGATGGAAGGCAGGTTCAAACTTGGGTTGGAGACTCCTTCCCAGGGCTGGGCTGAGAAAAATTCCAGAATAACAAGCGGCATCCACACCATTGCCAAGACATCAGTATGGGCCTGTTTGTGAAATCACCAGGCAGAGAGGCTGGAACTGAAGGTGGCCTTGCAATCTCTGTGCGCCCCTTGTGTGCACATTTTTCTTGTGGCACTTGATGTCAAAAAACTGCCGCCAGTCCTGAAATGGATTTAGATAACTGGTTTCATCCGAAAGGGAATGGATCGCTCGAACAGAAAACCAGGAGGAGTCTAACACCTTTTCTTCAAAGGCATCAACTTTTGTGACATGCCTTTGAATCAAATGGGCTAGTTGGGAATGGTGCCAAATTCCCAGACTCCTGATTTTTTGCCATCAGAGACTAACGCGGCTCTCCTCCTGAGCAGAGTTTCTCAACCCTGGCCACCTGAAGAGGTGTGGACTTCAACTTCCAGAATTCCCCAGCCAGCATCTGGGGAGTTAAAGTCCATACCTCTTCAAGTGGCCAGGGTTGAGAAACACTGTCCTACAGTGTCAAGCAGAAAAAGAATGTTAATCCTGACTTGCATTCTTAACCTCATCTGGAACCTAGCACATGGGAATTGTACTTTCAGACTTGCAAGACTGATGTCAGCCTTTCCAGGTGGACCAGACAGAAACACGAGCAGATGAGCTAATTCTACTTTATCTTAAGGCTCCATTGACAGAATCTGGCAAGTCTGAAAGTACAAATCTCCCGCCATCTCCTTTACAGCCTGAAAAGTTACACAGGTTCCTTTCTGAATCCTCTCTCTGTCCGTTATGCAGCTGTGGGCTCCTCCCTCTCTTATCTGATCGGTCCCTAGGAAGCATCCCTTCCTCCCGGTCTCCCAAGGTCATTCCCACAAACCATTACATCTTTCTCCACTTGCACATTGTCATGGTACAGACATATCTGTGCATCTTTGTCCTTCTTCTGGATCTGGGTCCCCTGGGCGGTTATCCCTGACCTTGGGTGAGATGAGCTAATGTCAGCCATCTTGAAATAACCACATCCTAGAAGATGCTGCCCATATGGGAGTGTATCTGGAGTCACCAAGGGTGACTTTAAGTCTACAGCAGATGGAAGCACCTAAGCAGGATCAGATTGGCTACCCTGTAGATGGGAGACCATGAGGAAATCCCAGGGATGGAGACTAAACTGGGATTTAAAAAAAAAACAGAAGACAATGTCCAATCACTTCCACATTGTTGCCAAGAAAACTGTGTGGATATATCCATATGGTGTCTAGGAACTGAACTTAACTGCATAAAAAAGCAATATAGATGTTGCTATATCTAAAGCAACCAGTGGCACCTAGTTGAGCTAGATAGGTGGATAAGTGCAATTGGGCTTGGTGAGTCCTTGGATGGGAGACCACAAGGAAATTCCAGGGTGGTTGGTTAGACTGAAACTTTTAAAAATAAATCTGTGGCCTGGAAGCAACCCGAATGTGAAGATGGAAGAGAAAACGAAGCAAAGACAGGGTGGGCAATTCAGACATGGCTAAGAGGCGGGGGGCAGAGAGGAGGAAGGTTCACTTGAACCCCCCTGCCTGGGTCACCTCGCTGCATCCTTGGACGGTGAACTTGTTTTTCTCCTCCGTCTTCTTCCATTCTGTCTATGGCCCAGAGATGGGAGCACGTTGGGAGGGCACCGGGCGGAAACCCTTCCTGGGGTCAGTATGAGAACTGACGATCTGGGCCACCCTCAGCGGAAAAACTCTGACCTGCCTCATGGTTTCAAGAAGAGTTTAGAATGCTTTTTATTTCCCCCTTCTCTCTTCCCGTCCCCCTCCTCCTCCTCCTTTTCCCCTTTCCTCCTCTTCCTCGTTCTCTTCTTCCTCTTCTATTTTTTTCCTCTTCCTCCTCTTCTCTATTCCTCTTCCTTCTCCTTCTTTCTCCAGGTCCTGCTCCTCCTTTTCCAGATCTTTTCTCTTCCTCTCTCTTCCTCCTCCATTTTCTTTCCTCCTCCTCCTCCTCTTTTTTCTCTTCTTCTTTTTCCTCTTCCTCCTCTTCTCTCTTCCTCTCTCTTCCTTCTCCTTCTCCTATTTTGTTCTATTCCTTCTCCTCCTCCTTCTCCTGCTCCTCCTTTTCCTGACCCTCCCCCTCTTCTCTCTTCCTCTCTTTTCCTCCTACTCCTGTTTTCTTTCCTCCTCCTCCTCCTCCTCTTCCTTTCTCTTCCTTCCCCTTCTCCTTCTCCTTTCTCTGGGTCCTTCTCCTCCTTTTCCTGACCACCCTCCTCCTCCTCCTCCTCCTCCTCCTCCTCCTCCCCCCCTCTTCTCTTTCCTTCCTCCTGTCCTTCCTTCTTCTTCCTTTCTGGGACGCTCCCTCTCGAATAGATCAAACGCGCGAGTCGTCCTGCCTGGGAGCAGTACCGCCGGCGCCTTTTTCTTATGCTAATCCAGACTGACATCACCACTCCGCAGCCAAGCCAGAGAGGAAGGCATATAAAGCAGGTTCCCGGAGCCGGAGGGAAAGCTGGGTGGGGGTTCGCCGCCGGCCGGAGGCTGGGATCCCGGGGCGTCCTAAGCGCAGCCTCGTCGCGCTCCGTCCGCGTCCTTCTTCGGGGGAGCGGTCCTTTGATCTCCCCCGCCGCCCGTCCCGAGCTCTTTTTCACTTCGGTACCGCTTACCTCCCTCGGACCTTCCTGCCTTCGGACACGCCAAGCCCCCGCCCGCACCCGGCCTCCCTCCTTCCCACCCCGGAGCGGCTGGACGCCGAGGAGGAGGAGGAGAAGAGCTGCGGAGGAGAACTTCCCTCTTCTTTTGGAAGGAAGGAAAGGAAAGGAAAGGAAAAAGAAAAGAAAAGAAAAAGAAAGAACGATTTTGCTACCAAAAGGTAAGCAAAGAGCCGCTACCTTCCTGAGGTTGCTTTGGTAAAATAGTAAAGTTTTGGGGGTGAGTATCGCCGGGGCAGGCGGGAGTGGAATCCATCAATTCGCCCCCCCCCAAAAGTGTTGAAATCTTTGAGGAAAAAAAACAAGGAAAAAAGAAGCGGGTCTCCCACGGGTGAGGAGCGCGCTTAAGCGCCGCAGAAGTGGGCGAGAGCGCCGGTGCG
Source organism: Candoia aspera (assembly GCF_035149785.1). Classification (NCBI taxonomy): domain Eukaryota; kingdom Metazoa; phylum Chordata; class Lepidosauria; order Squamata; family Candoiidae; genus Candoia; species Candoia aspera. Next base: position 112,927,920 of record NC_086157.1, read on the forward strand.
GGTTGCTCCGAGCCAGCAGAAACGCAGCGGCGAGGCTGGAGGGACGGAAAGTCAGCCTTCCCGCTGCCCAAAAGCAGCCGGAAAATATTTCCCGGGTCGGGGGAAGGGGTCGGGGGGATCCCAGGCCAAGGCCGCAGCGGGACCCGGGAAGCGGAGCCGGGAGGGCGCGGAGCGGAGGGAGCGCGAGAGGCGGACCTGCGTTTCGACCCGCAAGTCTGGAAGCGGCGGCGAAGCGCCGGGGAGACGGGGAGAGCCGGTTCTCGGGGGGCCCAGGAAACGTTAGGAGGCACCCTGTGCTGGGTGCTGAAAGCGCATAGCGAGAAAGCCTACTTCTATGGGTGTGTAGGTGTGTGTGTAGGTGTGTGTATATACATATGTATAAATTTATATATTTATATTTAATTCGTTCAATCGTGTCCGAATCTCGGAGACCGCCTGGACAGGTCCCTGCAGTTTTCTTGGTAAGGTTTTTCAGAAGTGGTTTGCCATTGCCTCCCTCCTAGGGCTGAGAGGGAGTGGCTGGCCTGAGGTCACCCAGCCGGCCTCCTGCCTTGGGACCTGAATTCAGGGGCTCCCGGTTTCTAGCCTGACCCCTCAACCACTAGACCAAACTGGGTCTCAGTGCATGTGTATTTGGTGCTATTGAAAAATTCCGATCTGTTTGGGATCCCAGTCCCTGCAGAACGGAATTTACCCATCCCACTATTTGGGAAATATGCAAAATTCACCTCTAAAGGCTTGAAAATGCCCTTTTGGGGTGGGGGTGGGGGGTCAGATATGCCGCCAACATTTCTTCTGCTTCATTGGCTGTGTTCATACAACCCACTCTTAACCTGGATCCTCAATGAAACCAACTTTCAGGCTTTGCAGAACAGAACCATTGACCAAACAGCTTGAGCAAGCCCAACAACCAATGCTAGTTTAGGTTTAAACAAATCAAGGTTAGAATGTGGTGGGAATGTAGCTACTCTGTTTTTTTACTGAGCTGGTTGGGTGTTCTGAGTGAACAGCCATGGTTTGCTTCTATCCTGTAGATCTAGGACAGGGAGTGGGGGAGGAAGAATAACCATTCATTCATTTATTTATATAAATATAAATATATGTCTGTATGTGTGTGTGTGTGTGTATGTATGTGTGTGTGTGTATATATATATATATATATGGCTGCCCATCTCACAAAAAATGAGTTGGGGCGGTATATAACAAGATGATAAACCAGTCAACGTATAAAAAAGCTATTATTTTAAAATTAAATAAATAAATAAAATTTTACGTGGCCACAGCTGCTTCCTTCAATGCAATACCATGAGGTCTAGGAACTTGGTGGGGTGGGATGACAAGAGAAGGGAGCTGCTAGCCCATTTCAAAGAGTCCCTGGGGGTGAGGACTGTATTCTGCCAGCAGACCTGGCATCCCTTTCTTGTAGCCCCAGGGGACAGACTCCCCCAATCTGAGGTCTTCCAGATGTGCCTCCCAGCTAAGCTTCCCCAAACCAGCATCTTTTGCATAAACTGGAATTTGAGTTAACAATCCCCATCAATTTGAAAGATGTCAGGTTGAGGAACCTTCCCTAATTCTGTAAGATTGTCCAGAGTAAAGTAGTTTGCTATTTACTGACTTTTGTAGAATGGGATTCTGCTCTGTTCTGTTCTGTTCAGTTGAAAGGGGCCCTTGAGGCCATCAAGTCCAACCCACTACTCAGTGCAGTGATGTAAATTACAGCAGCTGTATCCAAAAGCTTTCTAGCTCCTGCTGGGACACATCAGGGGAAGGGAGCAAGTCCTGAAAGATTGAAGGTGAGGGCTTTACCCAATTGGGCAATTTAGGTGAGTGCTTCTCGATGTTGGCAACTTGAAGATGTGTGGACTTCAACTCCCAGAATTCCTGGCTAGGGAATTCTGGGAGTTGAAGTCCACACATCTTCAAGTTGCCAAGGGTGAGAAACACTGGTTTAGAGGCTTCAGGTACAATTTTAGGGATAAAACCAGGGTGCTTGACAATCTGTGAACCATCAGTTAAAACTGAGCATCTGTACCTGGAAATAAACCCTCAGCACCATCATGGGTTTGGGGAGCATTTTCCAAAGAGCAGGCTCACAGTTTGCAGCTCATCTCCAAGCACTCTTACTTGCCTCCAGAGAGGCAGTCAAGTCAATCTATTGCAGCAAGACTCAAAGGCCTCACAAATTTCTAAAATGCCCCATCTCTTTTTTGTGCTAATTTCCCACTGAACTCATTGGGAAATAATTCTGAATAAACGTATCCCAAATCTGGGGAATTCCTGCAGCATTTGGCAATCTGGCAGTGCAGTCTACTTGTCTTCTCTCTCCACCCCACCCTGAATCCATGCCGGAAAGCAGATTTTGGGGGGATAGGGTTACTTAGGACTAAGGAGACAACCAGCTTAGTTCCAGCTGAATTCACCTGCAAGGTTTATCTCACCTTTCCCCAGGTCATTTAAAGGGTATCTCTTCATACATCTTGGGGAGAATTCCGCTGAACTCCATCCGATTAGGCTGTGATCCAACTAGGTAGTGAAGGTAGGTAATCTAGGTAGTAGATTAGGTAGTGAATCCTATCAAACAAAATGTGCATCTCGTGTAAGTAAAAAAAAATCATACTGGGCTGATAAATCACTGATATGGTTGTAAATGTGGGCACAATTACTTGGGAAGTATAGTGAGTGATTGATTGATTGATTGATTATGTGCCATCAAGTCAGTGTTGACTCTTCGTAATCACATAGATTTTTCTTGAAGATCATCTGCTGTAACTGAGTCCATCCACCTTGCTGCTGGCCATCCTCTTCTCTTTCCTTCTATATTTCCTGGCATTATAGACTTCTCCAGAGAGCTGGGTCTTGTCTTCATGTGCCCAAAATAGGATCATCTGAGCCTGATTCTCGAATGAGAACTCTGGATTGATTTGTTCTATTTTTTATTTATTTGTGTCGGAAGCATCACAATTTAAATAAGGCATACTGTAAAACATAGAATTTAAAATATAAAATATAAAAGTTAAAATATATAGAAGTTAAACAGATCTGGCCCAGAAACTGGAAACATTAATTGCGTTCTGTCGTGCCGTCATGAGGTCCTCAAATGGGCAGTGATCAGGGCACAAAGGACAAGTGTGCATGTGTGTTGCTGTCCGCGTGTCTCCACAGTCACAAAGGGCAGAGGCCACCGGACAGCCCCATTTGTTCAGAGTGTCTCTGGATCTTGTTATGCCCGTGTGCAGTCTATTCAGCGATTTCCATACTACCCAACTTTCGCCAGACCCAGGTGCCAGCTCCTCTGCTGATTCCATCCAGTGTGGGTTCTTGGTAGCTTTCCATAGGTCCACTCTGCTTTTAAATTCGTCAAAATCTTCCGTCAACCTAAGGAAACTTTTCCTGGATTTTAATCTCTGAGGAGCTGGTTGTAGGCCATACAGAGGGTGTCGCTTGGATATTGACGATTTAAGCCTCTCTCTATATGCTGCTGCTTCTCTACGGACAGCAGGCGGGACAATGCCGGCTAGGGGTAGATCTTATCTAGAGAGGCAGGTTTCAGATGTCTGGTAACGCTTCTGCTAGTTTCATTCAAAGCAACATCTACTTTCCCAGCCTGTGCTGATCTATACCAAACTGGTATGTATGTATGTATAAATAAATATAACAGGTATGTAACAAAACATAGATTTGTTCTATGATCCATACACTTTATTGGTCTACCAATAATCATAATGATAATAAAGAAATCCAATCGTGATTGGAGCCCTTGAAGAAATACCTAAAGGACTCCCTCGATATTTGGAAATTTGGAATTTATCGGACCTGAACACCCTAATTTTACAAAAAAATACCCTGCTTGGAACTGCCTATATCCTCAGACGCTACCTTAATGATTCTTAGGTCCTCGGTTAGGACTTGAATTATTAAGTTTTCACCAGTACTTGACTATGAATCTAATTGTAACTTACCCTAATAATAATAATAATAGTTGATCTCGACACCCAACCTTTTTACCAAACACAGCAGCTTTTATGCATTTCTAAAATCAGACAGGAGATGTGACAGTCTCAAATCAAAACAGCTACAAATATGACTTGATTTATGCTGGAGAATATGAAAAAGTGGGGATTTGCAAAAGAAAGGGCCGAGTGAACTCAGGAAGCCAGGAGAGGTAGGATAGGTGGGAATTTATTTATTTATTTATTTATTTATTTATTTATTTATTTATTCGTTCAATTTGTCCCTGCCCATCTCCTCCCATCGGGGGACTCTAACAACATTTCTGATAAATACAAGGAATCGAGAAAATAGAGGCATTTTACGTGGAATGCCTATTTATGCAATTTCATTGCCCACAACTAGCAGTTATAAATGTAGAAGACGACACATGAGTTTCCTTTCCTGGGAGGGCACCCGGTTTTGTGGAAGTGTGACTGGGATGAAGAAACAAGTTTTTCTGGGTGACTCCAACAGCTTTTCCATCCAGACATGGCCAAAAGTAGATTCGTATCTGAATAACACCCATTCCTGGGAACAATCACAGGTTGTGTTGGGGGTGGGAGGAAGAAAGAAAGCTTAATTCCTGGTGCTTAAGTTGGTGGCTTAAACATCTGGTCTGGCCATTGTGGGAAGCTGGATTAGACCAGCGGAGCAGACGCTTTTGATCTTAGAGTTTCCCTTGTGAAGATAAGCGGAGGGTTTCACAAACATTGTGTAAAGGATCCACAGAGATTCCACACTTCCTGGCTATCATGTACTTGGGCTTTTCCCCTTCAACAGCTATGTGGGATCCTTCTTTTATTACACAGATCTTGGTCAGCCTCTAGAGAATTCAGCAGGGCTTACCTTGGGCTCCAAAATGACCTTCTCATATGGAAACCTTTGGGGGCCTGATTTGCTTGCTTGGCTGTAGAGAAAAGGCATTGGTTGAGTGCTCCTGGCTGTTTTCAAAGAGGTCAAATGGAGTTGCAAAAAGGACCTCCAACATCTGGAGAGTAAAGGAGCGAGACAGGTAGTGCTGAATCCAGAAAATGACTTTAAGGTATTTATTGGGCAACGTGCCTGAAGTTTGAAAGCTTTGATTTACAATGACAGAGGTGATCTGAAGGATGGTAGACGTCAGTTCCATACAATTAAAATCATAAACATTATAGAACAACTTCCTCCATCTTGGCGTCTTCCAGATGTGCTGGACCCAAGGGTGTTTAAAGGGGGTGGAGTGACGTCTCATGTAACACGATGACATAATCTTTGCCATTTGCGAGATGACATCATGACGCACATGATGTCAACCTGGCTTCTCTGGGATGCCTGTGGTTGGCTTGCAGCTACGGTCTTGCTGTCTGAAGATGATGGACGCCCGAGTCCCTTGCGAGATGGGCAGTGCGGAAATGTGGGAAACCAACAAACCAACAAATAATCAATCCAACCCATTTGGGGGCCCCCAAACTGGAGATAGCCGCCATGGACACTGAAAACGGGAAGGGATGAGCCACTGCTTCACCTTCTCTGGAAGTGGGCCTTTTCCTCCACGCTGTTTTTCTGCAAAGGATTCACCAAAATTGTACAATGCTCCTGAAAGAAAACATTACCATTTCATGTTGCTCATCGAAGCAACTGAGCTAATATATCAGTGCAGATTTTCACGGCCAGCATCAATTCAGCGGTGATGAGCTTCCGAGCTGGTAGGTCATGGTCTAATTATTTGGCATCTGAAAGGCGAACAATATATTGATGCAATTGATGCTGGCTGTGAAACCTGCATTGATATATCGTTCGCCTCTAGGATTCCAAATACAGGTCGTCCTCGCTTAACAACCACAACTGGGACTGGAATTTTGGTTGCTAAGTGAAGCGGTCATTAAGCCAGTCTGACCCGATTTTTACAACCTTTTTCTGGTGGTCATTAAGCAAATCACCATGGGCGTTAAGCAAACCACATGGTTGTTAAGCGAATCATGCAGTCCCCCATTGATTTTGGCTGCCAGGAAGGTCGAAAATAGTGATCATGTGACCATGGGATGGAGTGATTATCATAAATGCAGACCAGTTGCCAAGCGCCCAAATTGTGATCACATGACCCCGGGGACACTGCGACAGTTGTAGGTATGAGGACTGGTCATAAGTCAGTTTTTCAGCACCATCTTAAGTCCGAACCATCACTAAACGAATGGTTAAGTGAGGACTACCTGTAATTAGATCACGGCCTATTAGCCCAGCAGCTCATCACCACTGGATAAACTCTGCTGTTTTTTTGTTCTGGGGGGTTCACGGCAAGCAGCCTTTTGCAGAAATTCTCTTGAATTTCCAAACTTTTGGTTTGCAGATTTTTATCGAGGGCACTTTGTCTTAGCTGAACAAAATGTTCTTCCCTCTTACATCCCTCTTTCTTATTTGCTGTCATGTAATATTGAATAAGCAGTAACATAAAGACATCCCATTTGGTGTTGGGGTTAAAGGCACCGGGCTAAAAACTGGGAGACTGTGAGTTCGAGTCCTGCCTTGGGCACAAAGCCAGCTGGCTGATCTTGGGCCGGTCACTCTCTCTCAGCCCTAGGAAGAAGGCAATGGCAAACCACTTCCAAAAAACCTTGCCAAGAAATCTGCAGAGATTTACTCCAGCAATCATGGGGAGTCAAGACTGATTCTATACTGTTTAATCATCAAAAGCATAAATCATACGTTCATTTTTTTCTGTTTCACACAAAAAGTCCATAAAGGGTTTCCAGTTAGCAATAAATGTAGACATTACCTTTTCTCTGATCAAAGAAGTCAGTTTAGCCATCTCAGCAAGTTCCATCATCTTCACCAACCATTCCTCCATTGTGGGCAATGCCGAATCTTTCCATCTTTGCGCATGCAGTAATCTTGCTGCAGTTACCATGTACAAAAACAAAGTTCCATAACTTTTTTTCCAACTGTTTATCCATCAATCTCAAAAGAAAAACCTCTGGTTCCAATGGTATATTAATCTTTAAAATCCTTTGAATCAGTGTGTTTATTTGAATCCAGAATTTTCAAGACTTGTGATTCTTAGCCAATATCACTAGTTGGGATTTCTGTGAATTCAAGTGCCAACAGATCTGGAAAGTACCAGGTTGGGAAAAGCTTAAATGAAACTAATTTCTCAGTGGAAGTGGTGAATATGGGTTGATACAATCTCTGTGGTCGAAAGAAAGGGACTTTCTGAATTGTTTTCTATAAGAAGCCCTATATAAACCTGCCCCCTTCCTCAATGATCATCCAGAAGGCTCATAACTGACCCTTCTTCGTTGCTTGGCTCTCCCCAGCAACTGAGGTTCAGAGGTAGAAGGCCTTGGGCTTTGGAAGTTCCACTTAGCCATAATAATTAAAAACAACTTGGCAAGTAATTTAAGCCAGCAAAAACCAAAGAATGAAATGAGCAAAACGGAGATGGGCACATTTTATACATCATCATTATCCTCCTCCTCATCAAACATTTACAAAGGTCCAAGATCTACCAGCAAACCAAACCAGGGACAAAAGTCATTCTAATGAATTTAGAACGAAAGATTCTGCTCTGGGACTAAGCATTTTTTCTGCTTCCTGAACTAAACTGACTTACACAAAAATCACTCTGGGATACTTCGTTCTTCCAGGAACCTACTTCAGGTGGCTAAAAGTGGTAGTTATCTGTGTTGTGGATCCCCTGCAGGGGACACAGATCACCCCCATGGATCCAAATCTATTTTCGGCCCACCCTTCTTGCAAAGACAGATCACACTGATATGTCAACTCCAGACTAAGACAAAGAGTTCTTTAATCCTAGGAAAAGAGAAGAAATGGCTTGATCCTGTGTAAACAGGACTTGGGGGAACAGACTGTGGATTGGCAAGTTTCCTTCTTTGTTTAGTCTCCTGTCCCCCCCTACTACCACCACCCCCGAGCCCTCAGCCCCACCCCTTTTTGGCTTGCATGCATGCAAAAAAGGCCTGCAAAATACATGATAATTTGATAGAGAAGCACGAAGTCACAAACAAGGTTTTCTATTAATATCTGCTTTTTGGAAGCCTCCCAGGAGAGAAATTACTGGCTGGGTTCACATTCAGTGCTAAGCCATAATCTAAGGCATACACACCACAAAGACTGATTTCATGCAATTAATAAGCAGCCAACTCTGGCTTAGCACAATGTGTGAATGCGATCCTTGTGTGTCTGGTTATCAGGTTACGTTCAGGCTGCACTGCTTGCCAGTGTTTGTGGTTTGCAGTGAGAATTAGGCTGGACTATCACATCTGGTCCATGAAGTCACGAAGAGTCGGAAGCGACTAAACGAATAAACAATCACATCTGGACTGTAAAACTGAATATGACCAATAGATGGCAGCAAAGAGCAAGATTTTCCTACATTGCCATCTAGTGATCAGGAAGATTTTTGCAGCTCAGCTCAGATAGTTCTAGTTACACAATTTTTATAGGCTATATGCCTGCATTGCCCAATCTGGCGACTTCCAAGAATAGGACTTCAGCACCCATAACCCCCAGCCAGCCTGAGCAGTGGCCTAAAGCATGCTGGCTAATTGATTATAGTGGTTAGAAAACATTCTTTCTGTGGGGGGGGGGGGTAAGCATCCAGAATAAAGCCCATGCCTTAAAAAATAAATTGGGCACACGTTTGCCCCCCAAAACTTCATCCAGTTGGCAACTTTATTATCTTAATGCCTATTTTTAAAAAGAGATTTAAAAGGAGATTAGAAGCAGATTTTCTACTGCTGTTTTTATCAGAAAATACAAGTTCCTTCTGCTGTATCCTCCTTTTTCTCAGAATTTTAATAACCTGCAAATTAAATTACACTTCTGTTTCACTTTAGGATCCTCCTCCTTCTCCTCCCTCCCCCCTCCCTCCCTCCCCCTCCACAAAACAGTAGTTCTGCTGTTCAGAAGCCCAAATTAGCAGAGAGATAACAAGCGATTTCTGAAACAGTCCATCTCAGGCCAAGCAATGAACATGGGCATGAAGTTTTGAAGTGGACTTATTTGAGGCAGAGATAAAAGCCATTGAGATACATCAGCTGCTGGAGCAGACGGGAGATGGGATAAAAACAGAGAGCAATGGGGGGACTTATCTCTGCTTGCCTAGATTGGCTTTCTAAAAAAAAGAAAAGTGTGTGTGTGTGTGTGTGTGTGTGTGTGTGGGAAGATTGCCAAGGCAGATCTCCTCTGCCTTATTGCTCTTTTCCAGAAGTGGCATTTTCAGAGGCTGGATTCTTTGCCCGCAGGGCATGAAAACTATAAAAAGTCTGCCCTGGATTTTCCAGAGTTGCTTTCTGAAATGAACATTGGCCTCTCCATCAGGAAGATCTAGGCCAGCCTCCCCCCTGAGTTTAGTGAGGTTTATTTGGCATCATTTTCCAAACTAGTAACACACCCTTGCATGTGTTCATGCCAAGGTCAGCCCATTTTTCCTCCTTTTGGGCAATGGGGTTTAGTGGGTAGACCATAGCTGGGGGTTTGCACGGTGACCCAGCCACTGTTCCCATTCTAGCCAACCTCACTGGGTAGTTGTAAGGATCAAATGGATGTGAATAGTTTAAAGAAGAGTCTGGATATTAATAAGGTACCTAAATATAATCCCACAGAATTATCAGATTGTGGATTTGGAAGGAAACATTTCTAATCCAGTGTTTTCCAAACTTGGCCGCTTTAAGCTCTGTGGACTTCAACTCCCAGAATTCCCCAGTCAGCCAGGCTGGCTGGGGAATTCTGGGAGTTGAAGTCCACACAACTTAAAGTGGCCAAGTTTGGAAAACACTGGCTCTAATCCATGCACTGCTCTTCAATGTGCAGGAAAGTCAGTTGAACCATCCTTGAGAAGTGGCTGTTCAGCTTCTTAAAACATCTAGAGATGGAGAACCTACAATCTCCACAGGGGGATGGCTCCACTGTTGGAACATCAAGTTTTTCCTCATATCTAAAGAAATTATAGGTAGGTGCAACTTTGTTGTTTATTCGTTTAGTCGCTTCTGACTCTTCGTGACTTCATGGACCAGCCCACGCCAGAGCTTCCTGTCGGTCGTCAACACCCCCAGCTCCCCCAGGGACGAGTCCGTCACCTCTAGAATATCATCCATCCACCTTGCCCTTGGTCGGCCCCTCTTCCTTCTGCCCTCCACTCTCCCCAGCATCAGCATCTTCTCCAGGCTGTCCTGTCTTCTCATTGTGTGGCCAAAGTATTTCAGTTTTGCCTTTCATATCATTCCCTCCAGTGAGCAGTCTGGCTTTATTTCCTGGAGGATGGACTGGTTTGATCTTCTTGCAGTCCAAGGCACTCTCAGGATTTTCCTCCAACACCACAGTTCAAAAGCATCGATCTTCCTTCGCTCAGCCTTCCTTATGGTCCAGCTCTCGCAGCCATATGTTACTACGGGGAACACCATTGCTTTAATGATGCGGACCTTTGTCGTCAGTGTGATGTCTCTGCTCTTAACTATTTTATCGAGATTGGTCATTGCTCTTCTCCCAAGGATTAAGCGTCTTCTGATTTCCTGACTGCAGTCAGCATCTGCAGTAATCTTCACACCTAGAAATACAAAGTCTTTCACTGCTTCTACATTTTCTCCCTCTATTTGCCAGTTATCAATCAAGCTGGTTGCCATAATCCTGGTTTTTTTGAGGTTTAGCTGCATGCCAGCTTTTGCACTTTCTTCTTTCACCTTCATCATAAGGCTCCTCAGTTCCTCTTCGCTTTCAGCCATCAAAGTGGTATCATCTGCATATCTGAGATTGTTAATGTTTCTTCCAGCGATTTTAACTCCAGCCTTGGATTCCTCAAGCCCAGCATGTCGCATGATGTGTTCTGCGTACAAGTTGAATAGGTAGGGTGAGAGTATACAGCCCTGCCGTACTCCTTTCCCAATCTTAAACCAGTCCGTTGTTCCGTGGTCTGTTCTTACTGTTGCTACTTGGTCGTTATACAGATTCCTCAGGAGGCAGACAAGATGACTTGGTATCCCCATACCACTAAGAACTTGCCACAATTTGTTATGGTCCACACAGTCAAAGGCTTTAGAATAGTCAATAAAACAGAAATAGATGTTTTTCTGAAACTCCCTGGCTTTTTCCATTATCCAGCGGATATTGGTAATTTGGTCCCGAGTTCCTCTGCCTTTTCTAAACCCAGCTTGTACATCTGGCAATTCTCGCTCCATGAATTGCTGAAGTCTACCTTGCAGGATCTTGAGCATTACCTTACTGGCATGTGAAATGAGTGCCACTGTTCGATAGTTTGAACATTCTTTAGTGTTTCCCTTTTTTGGTATGGGGATATAAGTTGTTTTTTTCCAGTCTGATGGCCATTCTTGTGTTTTCCAAATTTGCTGGCATAGAGCATGCATTACCTTGACAGCATCATCTTGCAAGATTTTGAACAGTTCAGCTGGGATGCCGTCGTCTCCTGCTGCCTTGTTATTAGCAATGCTTCTTAAGGCCCATTCAACCTCACTCTTCAGGATGTCTGGCTCTAGCTCACTGACCACACCATCAAAGCTATCCCCGATATTGTTATCCTTCCTATACAGGTCTTCGGTATATTCTTGCCACCTTTTCTTGATCTCTTCTTCTTCTGTTAGGTCCTTGCCATCTTTGTTTTTGATCATACCCATTTTGGCCTGGAATTTACCTCCAATGTTTCTAATTTTCTGGAAGAGGTCTCTTGTCCTTCCTATTCTATTGTCTTCTTCCACTTCTGTGCATAGCTTGTTTAAAAATAATTCCTTATCTCTTCTGGCTAACCTCTGGAATTTTGCATTTAATTGGGCATATCTCTCCCTATCACTGTTGCCTTTTGCTTTCCTTCTTTCTTGGGCTACTTCTAGTGTCTCAGCAGACAGCCATTTTGCCTTCTTGGTTTTCTCTTTCTTTGGGATGTATTTTGTTGCCGCCTCCTGAACAATGCTGTGAACTTCTGTCCAGAGTTCTTCCGGGACCCTATCTATTAAGTCCAGTCCCTTAAATCTATTCTTCACCTCCACTGCATATTCCTTAGGAATATTAGTGAGCTCATATCTAGCTGATCTGTGGGTCTTCCCTAAGCTCTTTAGTCTGATCCTAAATTGTGCAATAAGAAGTTCGTGATTGGAACTACAGTCAGCTCCAGGTCTTGTTTTTACCGACTGTATAGATGTCCGCCACCTTTGGCTGCAAAGGATGTAATCAATCTGATTTCGGTGTTGTCCATCTGGTGAAGTCCATGTATAAAGCCGTCTCTTAGGTTGTTGGAAGAGAGTGTTTGTTATGCAGAGTGAATTGTCTTGGCGAAATTCTACCAGCCTATGTCCTGCTTCGTTTTGTTCTCCCAGGCCATGCTTACCTGTAATTCGAGGTGTCATTTGACTGCCCACCTTAGCATTCCAGTCTCCCGTGATGAAAATAACATCTCTTTTAGGCATGTTGTCCAGTAGGTGCTGCAGATCCTCATAGAACTGCTCTACTTCAGCTTCTTCAGCATCTGTGGTTGGGGCGTATATTTGGATCACTGTGATGTTAGATGGCTTGCCCTGAATTCGAATTGAGCATTCTATCGTTTTTTGGGTTGTATCCAAGCACTGCTTTAGCCACTTTACTATTAATTATGAAGGCTACTCCATTTCTTCTGTGGTCCTCTTGTCCACAGTAGTAGATCTGGTGGTCATTTGATGTGAAGTGGCCCATTCCAGTCCATTTCAGTTCACTGACGCCCAGAATGTCTATCTTTAATCTTGACATCTCACCAATAACCACATCCAATTTGCCCTGGCTCATAGATCTTACATTCCAGGTTCCAATGGTGTGTTGATCCTTAGAACATCGGATTCGCCGTTCACCACCAGCACCGTCGGCTGCTAGCCGTCCTTTCGGCTTTGAGCTAGCTGCGTCATCACGTCTGGGGCTAGTTGAGCTCATCCTCTGTTCCTCCCCAGTAGCATTTTGACCATCTTCCGACCTGGGGGTCTCCTCTTCCGATGGTATACCGACATATCTCTGGTTGTAGTGATCCATTTAGTTTTCATGGCAAGAATACTGGGGTGGGTTGCCATTACCTTCCCCAGGGATCGCATTTAGTCTGACCTCTCTGTCATGACCTTCCTGTCTTGGGTGGCCCTTCACGGTTTAGCTCATGGCATCATTGAGGTGCTCGAGCTCCAGCACCACGACAAGGTAACGATCCTTTGCTGAAGAGGTGCAACTTACCCCCATTATTTATGGTCTTATGGAAATAGGACCATGGAAAAGAGGTCCTAACCAACTTCCCCGTAGCTTTCCGTTATGGACCTGAGCATGGCTATCATGTCTCACTTCAATCTCCTCCAGACTGAACATCTGCAGTTCATTCAGCCTGTCCTCTTAGGATATGTCCTCGGCTCCCAGGATCATCTTTGTCACCTTCTCTGGGCCTGCTCTGAGATGGAAATGGTGGGCCCAGAATCATGCCCAGAATCCTCCAGATGTGATTTTACCAGGGCAGAATAGAGAGAAAAAAGGACTTAATGTGTCTTTCATGCAGTGCTTCATGTAAGACACCTAATTTTTCTAATTTCATTACTTATTTATTTTTCCAGGTTCCAGTAACATTATCCCATTTTTATCACTTCTGCTCCATTGCTTCTGGATTTGTTTAACGAGCAACCAGAATAAAGTGTCCTGTGGAACTTGGAAACATAAAGTCTCTTGTTTCTTTTTGCAGTTTTAACATGCTCCATCTCTGGCCCATTTGCCTATTAGTGACAGAGGGACAGGCAGAAATACAGGAAGTAGATAGAGAGACTTAACCTCAAAACAGAGGACCAAGAAGGCCAATTGGGAAATGATGGTTCAGTTTAAATAGAAATACCATCTCCCAGCCGAGTTTTCTCCTTCCATAGTCCACTTCCATTTGCCTGTTTGCACAAGCGATCTTCCAGGCTGAAGATACCCTGAGGTCACCCTGAATGTCCAGGGTGAAGATGCCACCCTGCCAGGTGGCAGTCACTTTGCAGTCTAGAGTCGGCAGTTTCCCACAATGCCCTGGAAGAATGCCACACCTGGAGCATTGTGGGTAAATTGAAGTTTGTGGTTGGCAGCTTGCAAACTCAGCTGCCATTGTGAGGGAAGGATCAGAGAGCCTCCCCACTAAGTGCTGGAATTTGGTAGCTACCTGAAAGCAGCCAGACTACAGGTAGTCCTTGTTTAATAACCATTCATTTAGTGATAGTTTGGCCTTACGATGGTGCTGAAAAAACTGACTTATGACCAGTCCTCACACTTATGACTGTTGCAGCATCCCCATCATCACGTGATCACAATTTGGGTGCTTGGCAACCGGTTCACATTTATGACCATCGCAGAGTCCCGTGGTCATGCAATCGCCATTTTCAACCTTCCCAGCTGGCTTCTGGCAAGCAAAATCAATGGGGAACTGCATGATTTGCTTAATGACCACTGCAAAAATGGTTGTAAAATTGGGTTGGATTTGTTTAACAACCATTTCACTTGGCAACCAAAATTCTGGTCTCAATTGTGGTCGTTAAGCGAGGACTATCTGTATTTTTTTCAGTAGTTCCACCACGTGAAACGTAGCTGTGAGAGACCAAGAACAACTGGAGGCCTATAGTGCAGTGCAGAAAAAATGCACATGCTTTACATGTTTCCATTCAAGTTGATGAAAGGGAATTAGCTTTTGAAATTTCAAAAACGATGTTCTCTGTTTTTTCCCAGCTTGCAATGTTCCTTGAGGTTTAGGGGGCTGGCGCTATGGGAAGAAAGAGATGCTAAGGTAACAAAAAGAGGGACTAAACACAGGAGAGACACCCAAAGTGTCCTTTGCAAACTATCAGGTAGCCTCAAACATCTGCAAAGGCATTCCTGCTAGCCGACATCTCCACTCCTGTAATCTGTCTCCGTAAAGAGCCTCCTTTCTCTGCCCTCTGCTTTCCAGATATGTGTAAATGAGAAGGTGAAAAGTTAAAAGCCTCCAGGGAGGGCTGGAAATTTGACAAGCAGACTCTCTCCTTCCCCCTTCTCAAGCAAATACGTGCAGAAGAAAGAAAAAGAAGGAAGGAAGGAAGGAAGGAAGGAAGGAAGGAAGGAAGGAAGGAAGGAAGGAAGGAAGGAAAAAAAGCAAGTTACAGGACAAAGAGAAGAAATTTAGAAGAAAGAAAAGTTAGAGGGGAAGTTAGGAAAAGAAAAAGAAAGAAAACTAAAGCTAGAGGAAGAGAGAGAGAGAATTGAGTAGGGAGCAGCATAAAGCCAAGATAAGGAATGAACTTTCATTATATGCAGTATTAACTGAAAACGGGCAAGCCAACTTGAACGAACGTGTTGCTGTTATAATTCAGGCCATACTTTTCTCTGTCTCGTTGATGGTAAAGAGTTCAGAGTGAGCTGGATGACCCTATCTTATGCCTCTCATCTTCAATTTTAGGTTGATGCCTGGAGGAAAACATTTCCCCCCGCTGCAGAAAGCAAAGGGATCTACTGAAAAAAATAGACCCAACACATTTATTTTTCCCCTGTAAGAAATTTGGTGGTGACTCACGGGACCAAGAATGACGATGAAGCGGCAATTTTTGATAACCTTCTTCCTGGCGTTCGTCTTGCAAGACGGGAGGTGCAACGGAATCAGATGGTTGTAAGTCTTTTCTCAATTCCCTCTTTCAATCAGCAACAGAGTCAGGACTTTTTTGGATGTTGTGCAGGAATCACTTTGCAGGGGAAGACAAACAGGCCATTTTGTTACAGCCTTTTCTAGATCTTGCAGTGCAAAACGTGGATGGGAAAAACGGTGAATAAAAATGCACATGGGTGGGGAAAACATATACAAAAATGCATGTTTTGGTAAAATTGGGCCAGCACGCATTGTGTGAGGGAAAACACACAAATTAGGGGCACAGAACGGAATCCAGTTTTTTACACAGAGAGAGAGAAATATGATGGTGCAGATTTAAGTCTGGAAAAGGAAAAAAAAACCTCAGCTGAGCAAAATTAGATCTGGCAGATTTGCCCATCCTACCCATGTGTGTGATTACGCGTGTATCCGATTTCTCCCCTGCGTGCTTTGGGGTAATTTATCATATGGTAAAAAATCTTCCTCTGTTGTGGGAGGTTAGCTACAAAAATGTCATGAAATATTAGGTGTAGGTTCGCCATTGATCCCTGTGTTTTATCTAAATCTTGTGCTGGTTTGTGCTGAAACTCAGATCATGATCTATTACTTGGAGCGTTGCCCTAAGCAATTATTCTGGTTGTCCAGCGCTAGGTCATAATATTCAGTTTTAAGGCAGAAAGATGGTGGTGGTGGTTATTCTGTTTGTGGGTTTGAAGCCATCCAACAATTTCACAACTTTTGCTATTAATGGCCACCCAGATTTTTCTGTAGTAGCCCCACCATGTTAGGGGAGATGGGTGGATGCACACAAGGATGCACACACATGCACATGGACCCATGTGCTTGAGCACTCCCCCAGCTGAAGAGCTCAACAAAACGTTTCCTGCGCCGCACAAAGCTGACTCTTGTGTTAGCACTGACTTTTGAGTCAGAGGTGTGTTGCATTTGCCTCCTGATTTTCTGATGATGAGGTATTTGCATTTTAATATTTAGGAGGTTTCTTGCAAAGGGGAGACTTGAATAGGGGCCGATGAATCAACCAATCGGTGCTTTTCCAGATATAGAAAGGAAACAGATCCATCTGCCCCTTTGAGAACTTGCTTGAACAAAAAGGCGCGGCAGTTTTTATATTTTATTTAATACAATACCTTTAATGCAATTTAGAGGCTGCCCCACTCCAAATGATTCTGGGCAACTTATATATAAAAAAACAGAGTGAAAAGATGGAAAGAAAAGGAAAGGAAAGGAAAGGTTATAAGGCCCTCCCTCTCAGCCCAAGAGCCAATCAGGTGTGGTTGTTGTGGGGGAAATAGGAGGAGGAAGGAGTGTTAGGTATGTTCGCCACCTTGAGATATTTATAAAAATAATAAACGCAGGGAAAAGAAAGTGTGATGACCAGTCATAAGTCGTTTTTTCAGCACTGTCGTAAGTCCGAACCATTACTAAACGGATGGTTGCTTAGCGAGGACTACTTCTAAATGCATTTGACAAATGACCAGATGCACATCTAAATTTTCCACCTCATGGAGTTAAATGCACATGTACTTATTTCTTTAGAGCATTCCTATGGCCACCCAACTCAAACGGTACCCCCCTGGGCAGTGTGCCAAGAATCCCCAATAGCAATGTGGAAGAAAATAACAGTAACAGTAAAGGATACCTCTGCGAACTCTGCTCACCTTATCCTGACTCCAAGTGCCCAGGAAAGGGACAGATTTTAAGTGCCTGCAGGATCAGGGCTTGCTGTATGTCGGGGTTCTTGGGGGGTCATTACAAAGGGCAGGATCAGCCCCCAAGAAGGCCCACCTCCTGGGTCCCAGAAGATGACCTTGTTTCATGGAAGGGACCTGGAGTATGTCCTCCTTGTAGGATGGGCAGATATCCTTGGGCGCAGATGCTCCTCCAAATAGCCCTATCCTACACCGCAGGGAGCCTGCATGTTGCTCTTCTTCTGGAAGCCAGCAATGCAAGCTTAAGACAAGCCTTCTCGAAAACCTTTGGCCCTTCCAAAGAAGCGTCCCCCCAGTTGGTTATCAGGTCCGTTGGGCCCCCCTTCAGCTTGTGTTTCACTTGAAGCTTTGCTTTAGAGATGAGGGGCTTAAAAATTGGGCCTCTGCTCTTTCAGATTTGAAAAACTCGAGATCTGAGCCGTCTGCTCACAGGTCTTGGAAGCCAGAGTGGGCTGAGATTGGCCATCCCCAACCCAGCGCCCTCCAGGGATGTTGAGACTACATCACCCCCAATTCCTAGCCCAGATTGGTATGCTGGGGATTGTAGGCCAGGATTAGCCATTCTGGGGGGAGGGGGCCTAGACTGGCGCAAAATTATTCTGTTTTCCTATGTTTGTTTTGTCTCATTGGAACTGAGATATGCATGAGGATGAAGAAGTTGCATATTGTCTAAAATGGACCACACTGCGCACACATATACACACCACATACACAGGCCCTTGATGGTGATCTGCAGGTTTTTTCCCCAACAACTTGACTGGCCCTCAGAAGCAAAGCTTTCCTTCCTTCCTTCCTTCCTTCCTTCCTTCCTTCCTTCCTTCCTTCCTTCCTTCCTTCCTTCCTTCCTTCCTTCCTTCCTTCCTTCCTTCCTTCCTTCCTGTCGCGACAGGCAGCAAATGATTGATGCTGGTTGTGCATGTATGTGAATTCATAAGGGGGCCAATAACTCAACGCTCGTTGACCTGAAATGGAAATTGAGTCAGAATTGCAAGAAGCTGAGCCTGCTTCAATCTCTGAAATGGCAAGAAGATGAAAAATGAAGGTTCTCCTGATCTGCCTCTCCTGCTCGATAGGTGTGAGAAAAGTTGACCAGAAGCTCCCCAATTTGCTTCTCTGCTGTTCCATTACCAAGGCCACTAGTTAAGGCTGATGTTGATGTAGCCGATCAACATCCTGGAAGCTTCAGATCCTTCCCCCCACCCCCCTGTTCTTGCTGTATATAAACCCCACTGAATTTAATTTGTCTTTTGCTCAGCCACCCACCTTCAACTTTTATAACTTCTCGAGCGACGGGCAAGAGAACGCTAACAAAGGCATTGAGAAGGATTTTTCAAGCAGGCCACCAGGGGGCGCTCTCGGCAATGACAAGCACCCCATGCAGATAAGGTGCTTGCATTGGCCCCCTGCAATTAAGGGGTCAAAACCTCACATTTCCCAAATGTCCCTTTCTGTTGCAAGAATCTTCCCCCCCTTTAAAAAAAAAAAAAAGGAATTAGCTTGAAGGAATATTTCTGTGACGAAGGTCAATCAATCAATCAAGTTATTCAAGTTGTGAATAACTTCAGTAGTATTGCAACAGCTAACAATTGTCTTAGGGCTGGGACTTTCTAATTATACTCCTTGGAAGCACTTGCACTTTCTTACAACTTGTAAAGGCAACATTTAGGATGGTTACATACTGATTGCCAGGAAAAAAAGAAGTATGAAAGGAAACTCAAAGTGGAAGAACAGTGGCCTGTTATTGCATAGAGGCGTTGCTTGATCCTGGTCAAATTTTTGCAAAATTATACAGCCTTTCTCAAAACCAAGGGGGTTTCTTAAAAACAACCATGTAGAGCCATCATGACCTGTGGTTGGAAGGCAGACTTCCTTCTCTGCAGCCACCCACCTCCCACCCCCTGAAACTCCAAAATTTGGTAGAGCAAGGATCTCCATTCTGACTTAAGTTGAGAAGAACCAGTGGTGCGCTTGAACTTTTTTTAAAAAATAATTTGGTAGGAGGAAAGACAGAATTGCACGTAGGTAGAGAGATAGCCACTTGAGGGAATGATATGAAAGGCAAAACTGAAATACTTTGGCCACATAATGAGAAGACAGGACACCCTGGAGAAGATGCTGATGCTGGGGAGAGTGGAGGGCAGAAGGAAGAGGGGCCGACCAAGGGCAAGGTGGATGGATGATATTCTAGATAGCCAACTAGAACAATAGCTTGTAAATCGAAAGATGGTAGACTGGGACTTTTACACCTGGTAGAGCCAGAATGAAATTTCTTCTTGGTTGCTACCAATTCCCATTCAATCCAAGAGAAGGGAATTGGCTTTTTGGAATTCCTCATGGGTAGAAGATAATGTCTTTGTGCTTGTTGAATGAAAACACCACCAAGGGATGTGTGTCAACATCTAGTATTTCTTTGCACAAGCTTTCTTCCAGAGATCTGCAGCCTTTGCAGGATTCCGTTCAGCCCAAAAAGATTTTCAGAGAGAATTTCATCCAAGGAGGCTTGGTTGGGTCAGGAAATGAGAGTAATTAGGGAGGCTGCAGAGGGATGAAAGGCTGTTGAGAGAAGCTGGAAGTTTTAATTTATGTTTTCTGCCTTGCGTGCAACAGACACTCTTTCCAACATCTATAAAAGAAGCGTTCTTAGACAGCTACCTGGCAGAGCAGAACATCAGTGGTTCCCACCCTGTGGACTTCAACTCCCAGGATTCTCAGCAATGGACCTGCTGGCTAGGGAATTGTGGGAGCTGAGGGTCACATATCTGGAGGTTACTCAGGTTAGAAAACATTAAGCTAGATCAGTGCTTCTCAACCCTGACAATGTTAAGATGTGTGGACTTCAACTCCCAGGATGCCCCAGCCAGCATGTATCCTGGGAGTTGAAGTCCACACATCTTAACATCGTCAAGGTTGAGAAGCACTGGGCTAGATGGACAAAAAGCCTTGATCTATAACTATTGTACCTCGGTTGCGAAAGTTCACACGGCCGTTGGGTAGAAGCAAAAGATACAAAACCCAGTAACTCTTTGCAATCATCTGGTGGTCATCCAGGTTTTGGCAACCCTAAAATAGCCTAGCTTGCTTTCTAGTTGTGGGGAATGCCATGGAATCGTGATTGGTGCAGTACGGAAGTTGCACAGCTTTGTCCACTGGTCTTTGTGGGTTAGGATAAATATATATAAAAAAATAAAGTCCTCTCTCTCTTCTTAAGATCTTGGAAAACAGACAAAGTGCTGGAAAAATACTCTGAATCAGTGGAGACACTTCATAGGTTTACGTGGCTGTGGGAGCCCTTGAACCAAAACCCCCGCCCGTTAAATGTTCACGGACATGGCCCAAACTTCAAGGAGGACTTTCTGTGTTTGAAGTCAACAACGAAATGCCTGCCATAGACCAATTGGCTCGGCGTCGGTCAGCAGCACTTAATATTTTACATCTGACTTGTTTAGCCCAAGGTTTCTAGGTCATTGCGTGCCTACCCCAGAGTAATGAGGTTGGAAGCCTGCAGTGTTGGCTCCTTGATCAAAGACAATGGCCTTGCTATGTTCATTCCTCTAAGGAAGGGATCCAGCTTGGTTCTTTTCTTTCTGGTCCAGAGAACAAACCTTGCCTTGTTTATTGAAGACCAACTGTTCTGCCTATATTTTCCAGCAGAAAAGAAAATCTCACATTTGTGCCAAGAAGAGGCCGGGGAAGGCGGTAGGATTATGTTTGCTTAGAACTTGTTCACCCATTTGCTTTGAGTTACAGATCTCGTTGTCCTTGGCCACTCCGGGCGCAGGATCACTTAGAGAAATCTGGGACTGGCTCTAAGGAGTAATTGCCCACGCAAGGCTAAGTCAAGGCCAAAGCTAGGATCCAACCCAAAGTTTTGAGTATGTAGACATGCAGCAGGAAACCCCTAGTTTGGGACAACTTTACAAATCTCTGCATTGAGAGCATCTGAACGAGCCAAACAGGTCCAGGGTACAAAGTGGCAGAATGGACTGGTCCCTCAGAGAGTGATGGAAAGGAGGGACACTCAAGCTGGTGAGATTCTCTGATTCCCACGTAAGAAACAACAGTTCTGTAAGCAAGGGAGAGATGGCAAAGTTTCAGGGCTGAGAAAAGAGCAGCCCAAGATTTGTTAACTCCAAAGAGCAGGAGGAAAACAAGGTCTACCCATCTAACGTCTAGGAATGGAAAGCTGAGAAGAAGGGAAAGATTGGTAGTTGTGCCTGGTATGAAACCTGGAGTCAAGGAAAGAGCAAATGCAGGGAGTCCTCGCTTAATGACCACAATTGGGACCAGAATTTTGGTTGCTAAGCAAAGCGGTCATTAAGCGAATCTGACACAATTTTATGACCTTTTTTGCAGCAGTTGTTAAACGAATCACCATGGGCGTTAAGCAAACCATGTGGTCATTAAGTGAATCATGCCGTTCCCCCATTGGTTTTGCTTGCCAGAAGCCAGCCAGGAAGGTAAAAATTTGTGATTGCGTGACCACAGGACGCTGTGATGGTCATAAATGCGAACTGGTTGCCAAGCACCCAAATTGTGATCACATGACCATGGGAAAGCTACAACAGTGAGGACCGTCCCTAAGTCGGTTTTTCAGTACCGTTGTAAGTCCGAACCATCAGTAAATGAATGGTTGTTAAGTGAGGACTACCTGTAATGATGCAGAAATGGGTTGGAGATTCCCCAGTATGAGTGGCAGCTTTGAGCTAATCGATTTCCTTAATTAGTTAATTTGTTTCTCATGGCATACTCATCAGCACCATCAAGAAGGCATATATGAGTGCTTATTTCCTCTTCCCCCGCCTCCCCATTTCTAGTAGTACAGAAAAGGAAAATCCTCTTGAAGTCCAGAGTGCAAGGATGGAGAGCTTGTTTTGGATCCAGAATGGGAATCTAGAGTTCCAGTCGTCTAGCAAGCCACATGAAACCTGGGCTGGTATTACAAGGAGGTGGACCTAAAGCAAGGTCGACCCCTATATTATCCATTGTTTGCATAAGAGAAACCAAGAGGCCCTGCTTTCTGTCTGCCAGCTCAACAGACCATGAAGGTTGTTGTTATGGTGGGTATCAAACTGGAAGGGAATGTCTATACATGGCCTTGAGCAACTAGAGCAGCGTTCCTCAACCTTGGCAACTTTAAGATATGTGGACTTCAACTCCCAGAATTCCCCAGCCAGCCATGCTGTAGGAGGAGTGTTAGTCTCTGATGGCAAAAAATCAGGAGGAGCACCATTCCCAACTAGCCCATTTGATTCAAAGGCATGTCACAAAAGTTGATGCCTTTGAAGAAAAGGTGTTAGACTCCTCCTGGTTTTCTGTTCAAGCAATCCATTCCCTTTCGGATGAAACCAGTTATCTGGATCCATTTCTGGGGGTTGAAGTCCACCCGTCTTAAAGTTGCCAAGATTGAGAAACACTGTCCCAGAGGAAGGCTGAATAGAAAGCTGAGGAATGAACGGATATCTAGATGAAATTAAAGCCTCCCCAACAGATGGTGGCCGAACTCCACTTGGATGCATGCAGCAAAGAGGAGGTTGCCACCTCTTACAGTAAATGATTTCAAAATCCAACTGCTCTTACTGTTTTCTTAACATTCCCTTTGAAGATGCCTTCTTGTAGTTTAAACCCATTATTCCATGTCTTGCAACCTGAAACAAAAGCAACTGAATCTTTCCTAAAATGTGGTGTCCAGAATTGGGCAGAATAGTCAAGAGGGGTTCTGACCAATGGAGAATAGAGTGGGACTGGCATTGAGTTGTTAGATTAAATCCCACTTTTTCCCCAGGAGCAAAAGGCGCTTTGCATGGAGACCCTTCTTTCTTTTATCCCCACAACAATACTGTAATCTCTCAGTGGGGCTGAGAGAGAGAACAACAGGCCCAAAGATTCCTCAAGGACCTTCGGTGGTAGACACTAGAGCCCAGTGTCCCCACTCCTAGTCCAGCATCTTCACCTTGACTGTCTTCCTGATTTGAAAGGTCTACTGATGTAACCTCAAACTACACTGGTCTTTTTAGCACCTTCCTCAGCCTACCGACTCATATTCAACTTGCAATCAATTCCTTTTCCAATCCTCCCTCCTTTTTTCATTGTTTTCCCTTTCCAAAATGTTCATGTAGACATCTCCTAAGCTCTGACATTAGATGAAATGCCCGATAGTAGCTCTTGGCAGGTACTTAATCATTGTTGATTGATTAACGGACGATCACTAATGTATTATAACACTCCACCACAGTGGATCTCTTCTGTAGTGCCAAGGAAAAACATGAGCATAAAGGAAATTTACCATGCAGCCATGTGTTGAATATTTTGGACCTGACGAATTAGGGGAAAATGCTTTCTCCTAGGAGACTATTAAGAAATCAAAACTCTTGAAAACCCAGTTGGTGGAAGAAGAAATGAAGTATAGAGGAGTGTAGCTTGCCAGATGTTCCTGAACTAGGTATAAATCGGATGTGTTGGAGAGAATGTCCCACCATCTCCAAGTAGCATGGTCCTGCTGGCTGGAACTGACTGTGGCTGCCACCCAGCCCATTGGGAAGGTTGACATAGATTGACTCAAGCATGTCTCTCTGTGAAATGTTGGAGGACATCAAATCTCATCTCTGCACATGGCTGTTTATAAAGGGATGGGAAGGGTCAAAAGGTATTGCCTTCTGTTTCATCACTACATTCTTTTTGTCCCTACATTTTGCTTTGTTCTTTATAATATCACATTCGTTGTTAATTGGTCAGTCTAGTTCAGCCTTTCTCAAATTTTTGACCCTGGAGGAACCCTTGAAGTATTTTTTCAGGCCTCGGGGAATCCCTGCACATTCAGGCTTAAATACAGGCCAGAAGTTAACAAAAGAGTCCCTCTTTTGGGGGAGACGGGTGGTGGCTAAATTTGAGCAATAAATAAATAAAATAAAATAAAATAAAATCATGATATTCGTTTCATGTGCAGGCTTGTATATATGCACTGATGTTGATTTAAACTAAAAATAAAGAATGAACGTACCTCTTTAATGTGAAGTTGCCTGGATCTGAAATAATCTTTAAAATAAATCATGATCTCCCAGGGAACCCCTAGTGACCTCTCACAGAACCCGAGGGTGCCACGGAACCCTGGTTGAGAAACCCTGGTTTAGCTACATTCTGTGATGCAGACTGGAAATTTTAAAATTAGGCTTAATTTGGGCAAGCAGTGCAAACGTCAGTCAAATAGTGGGAAAGTGTGTAAGCGAGAGATCTAATATATTAGATTCGTATTTATAGGGAAGTGTGTTTTTTCTTCCAATGCAGCAATTTCAAGTATAAGATTTCTTATCTGCAATCTGAAGGGGGACTTAACTATTCCGAAAGGCCCTCACCACTAGATAGTTTTGAATGATTAATTCTGAAAGGCCTCTACCACTCGGTACTTCTGAATGCGGAGTTTCGTAGTTCTGAATATTGTCCAGCTCTTCTCGCACAAACATCATTTTAGTTTTCCAGACTGAAGAAAAACTGTTTCCGAAGCTTTATCTGCCATGGCGTCTTTCTATTTCTAAGTGAATTTATTCAACTTGCCCAAAGTAATTAAGTTCTTTCTAGATATGTCCTTCCTGATGAATTGTACATTTTCTTGACAGGATCCCTAATGTTATTTGAAAACCCTGTCACTATTGTCGAAATTTAATTTGACATTTGTTTATATTACCAGCGGAAAGACTGAAGAACAGTAATAATTTTTTTTTCTCTTAAAGACAGCAAAAAAGACCAGGTTATTTTGTGGGTGGGGGGGGGGACCGGCAGGGGGACAAGGAAAATTGTAGCAATTTAGATGGATAAGCAGATCATGTTTGCTGGTTCGTTTATTTTTTTTAAAAAAAACATAACCCACCCTTGTTCCATGCAATCCCAGGTGGAAATATGCATAATTCAAAGAAGAAAATAATACTCCAATTTTTTGTAAGTCAAAGAATAGGTTTGGGAGGGGACAGGAGTTTAGTCAAAGTTCTTGAAAATCATGGGGGTTTACAAACTGTTTAAAACTGTGTGACGCCAGACAATGCTAAACCACAATAGAAGCTGCAGAGATGCAGGTTGGAATTTAGAATTCTGGGAGTTGAAGTCTTAAAGTTGCCAAGGCTGAGAAACCCTGCTTTACATCCTGACAGTCTCCAGCTCAGACCCACTAACTCCACTTTAAAGCACTTGGAAATTTAGGGACGATCTACCCCTCAACTCCCTCTTTGGAGCCCCCTGGGGTAGCGTCACCACATTCCAACAGCCTGCCTGTGCGGCTGTGAGCACAATTTCCAGACAATTTCTGGTGGGAAACAGAAAAAAAAAAGGTGCATTAAGCCCTCAGAGATGGTTTCTGTTTTATCTGTCATAGCTGCCCCCAAAAGTTGACTACCTTTTCTTGTATACTGCTGAAAAGTTATCTTCTGGCTGGGGCTTGGACGAAATGATCTTTAAGGTACTCTGCAACTCTGTGATTCTTTGTTTATCACACTGCCTTGCTGGGCTCCTGGCTTCTAAAAGTATTTGAAAATACTGTAGCTCCCAGCTGCAAATATCTGTCCATCTGTCCATCTGTCTGTCTGTCTGTCTATCTATCCGACGTGTAGGAACAGGGGAAGCTGCAGATCGCTGAAAGATGGGACATTCAGGCATTTCATCGGCTGTCTAAACCAGCTTTTCTCAACATTTTGACCCTGGAGGAACCTTGAATTATTTCTCAGGCCTCAGAACCCCTGCCCATTCAGGCTCAAATACAGGCCAGAAGTTACAAAATGATTCTATTTGTTTCATGGGCAGGCCTGTATCTGTGCATTAACACGGTTCTTAAACTAAAAATAAAGAACAAAACTTACCTCTTTAATTTGAAGTTCCCTGAATCTGAAATAATTTTTTAAAATAAACCATGATCTCCCAGGGAACCCCGGTGACCTCTTGTGGAACCCCCGCGTGCCATGGAACCCTGGTTGAGAAACCCTGGTCTAAATTAATGCAATCAGAGCTAGCAGTGAGCAAAGAGGAGATTTTGGACTGATGGTAAACAGTTCAATGAAGGTGACAACACAGTGTGCATCCCCTGATAAAAGGGCTAACAGTATGTCAGAGACAATAAGGAACAATACTGAAAATAGAGATGCCAATGTCATAATGCCCTTATATAAATCAATGGGGTGACCAAATCTGGAATATTGTGAGCACTTCTGGTTGCTGCACCTCAACAGGGATGTAGTGGAGCTGGGGAAGGTTCGGAGGAGGGCAACCAAGATGGTCCAGGGCCTGGAGCAGCTCCCCTATGAAGCAAGGTTGCGACGTTGGGGGCTTTGTAGTCTAGGAAGGAGGCGAATGAGAGGGGACATGATGGAGGGGTACAGAATTATGCATGGTGCGGCTAAAGTGGACAAGGAGAAGGCATGTTCCCTTTCCCCAAACACTGGAGCCAGAGGTCACCCAGTGAAATTGGATCCTGGAAGGATCAGGACAGACAAGAGGAAATATTTTTTTTACCCAATGTGTAATTCAACTATGGAATTTGCTGCCAGAGATGTGGGGCTGGCTACCTACTTGCCTGGCTTCAAAACCGGGTTGGACCACTTCCTGGAAGTCCGGGGGATCCGCGGCTCTTAGCCTTGATGGCAAGGGACTTCCTCTGAAGGCCCCCTGCTGGGAGACGGGTGGGCTCCCCTGGGCAGTTGGGGGGCCACTGGGAGAACAGGCTGCCGGATGAGATGGGCCAGGGGTCCCATCCAGCAGGCCATGGCTTATGTTCTTATGCCTCATCACCAAATAAATATGGGAACACACCTCTGCAGCCAAGAGAATTTCACCAAAACTCTTGTCACCTTGAAAAGCAAATTCTTTTTCATCAGGCTGAACAAAACTTGGCAGGGAAAAAACTGCAAACATTTTTGCTGCAGGGCTAAGGGGGATAGATGGAGAAAAAATTAGGCATGAAGCAGTTTCCCATGTTCCGATTCTGAAAAATGTGGGCAGACGATAAACAGTTATACAGCATAAACTAAAGGCGCCTGTGAAATTCATTGGTGCTCTTTCATGCTTCTTACAGCCTAAATGTTCATTGTTCAAGGCTTCATGTAAGTGAAGTATTAAATTGAGGAATATTGATGCAGGGGGAAAAACCCACAAGTTTTAATTCTGAGGCCCTTCCACACCCTTGTGGGCCCTGGCTTTGTTCACACAGCATGCTAAGCTAGGCTCAAATGGGGTTGTGTAGCTTGTGGTTAGTGTGCTGCAGAATGAAAGCCATGACGGGTGAGCCTCATTGAGCCAGCAGTCAGTTTCTGTGCTTCTGCATCACATGTTATGGGAATGCAGCCATGGTGTTTTGTTAACCTGGGTTTGCAGTGTGAAATGGACCCAGTCATGGCAGTGAGACTGGCCCCTGATAAAGGGACAAGCACCTTTGCAGTTAGAAGAATGAGGAGTGAAGGCTACCCGTTGTCTTGTCTGCAGCTCTTTCTGGAACGTAAAACAGGGGTAAGTAATCCAGGAAGTCCAGATTTTTTAGACCCAGTTCCAAACAGCCATAACCAGCATGACTAAATGGTTGGAAAGTATGGGAGCAGGCCTCAAAAACATCTGGAGGACCTACAAATTGGAGGAGCACCTGGTTTCGCCTGGAGAGAATTCAATCCATTGAGTGATCTGATGGCCGTTCTATGCATTAGACGCATGCAAAATACACACATACTATGGACACACTACATGCTTTACGACTTATACTATATGCTATATGGGATATACAACATTTTTCCATGGATCACATCCCGGACTCTGAACATTTCTCTTTCTGGAAGATTTGCTTCCATGCAACTATAGAACTAACCCCAAGAAAAGCCTGGATTGATGGGTTCTAGGAGAAAAATGAGGTTGTCTGGTGAATACCAAAATGGCCCAGAGAAAAACTGGAAAGCCCCATCCACAGAACAGAGAGTTTGGCACATTCCTTCTAATTACATGGATAATGTCATTACAAGGTATGGCCACTAGGGGCACTAGATTGAATTCTCTCTGGACAGAGCCTTGCACTTCTGCTGTTTCTCGTATTCTTACTGGACATAGTTAAATGACTGGGTTGACTCAAGATGCTAAATCAAAATGTGTCCAGCTTGTGTGTGGCTTAAGCTGTATCTGACCCCAATTGTGGTTTGCCTGGTAAAGTGTGCTTAGTAACCCATGGCTTAGCATGTTCACTGACTTTCTATGTATCATCTTGAGGAATATCTAATCTACTTCCTTTATACCAGAACACAAAGGTAGTGTGTGTTTCCCTGAAACAAGTACACTCCAAAAAGGCTAGACTACAGCTCCCATCATTCCAACCAGCACAGTACTAGCGACGATGGGGGATTTTTACACAGTAGAAAGTGCTAGATTCCGGAAAGCTGATCTATTTTTTCCAGCATTGCCCATTTTTTTCATCAGGCTTAAGACTCTGAGCGAATGCTAACTAGAATCTCTTGTCTTGGGATGGAGGAAGGGTGAGACAGTTTATGTCATCCCATTCATTTTGATCCAGACTTCAGAAATGACAGAGCATTAGAGGACTTAATACACCAGAGGCATCCAGGAAACAGGCTTGGCTGATGGATGAAATGCTGGTGGGGAGAATTGCGGGAACAATCTATGTCCCTTTTGTGAATCTTCAGTCATACATCTAGACCAGTGTTTCTCAACCTCAGCAACTTTAAGCCGTGTGGACTTCAACTCCCAGAATTCCCCCAGCTAGCTAGGGGGAATTCTGGGAGTTGAAGCCCACACGGCTTAAAGCTGCTGAGGTTGAGAAACACTGGTCTAGACTGTTTCTGGACCACACCAAGGGAAACGTGCTTGATTTTCAGACATGTTTCTCCTTCATATCATGGTTTTGTATACAATATGGCCTTTGCATTGTGATCCTTTAAGCTGAGATGGTCTGCCTAGAGTCACTTTACTGTGAGATGGGCAGCTATATAAATGTGATTAATAAATAAATTTAAAATTGAAGGAAGCACCAAAAACAAAGGACTACCTGCCGATCCAGATGTTATTCTGTGAAGGACAAGTCCACTTGATTTGCTTTAAAAAATATGATCTGACCGAAAGTAGTCCTAGGTACATCTGAGGCTGCTTTGAACTTTTGGAAATTCCACCAGGCCATGGTGTGTTTCTGTCTCTCTTTCTCCTTCCCCATGGGCATGTCCTTCCCCAACCTGATGCCCTCAAGATACAGTGGATTACAATTCCCATCACTGCCAACGAACATGATGGGAATGGTGGGGTCATAGTCCAAAACCTCTTGAAGACACCAGATCAGAGACGACTGGTTTACAGAAATGATGTTTCTTATTAAAAAGTCTGAAAACCAGACGTTCAGCAGTGAAAGATGATCAGAGGCTGTATTTACCCACCATGGCCAGCAACTTAAAGCATGTCTAATTCAATGAGAAACAGTGAAACCCAAGAATTAACTGAATTCCTTGGTTTGGTTTCACGCTGTAAGATGTTTCTCTTCCCATCATCTAGTCACTCTGCCCTTCTTTCCATTAGAATGGAATTGGATAAAAGGTTTGGGGCATAACAGTTATCCCAAATCCCTGGGTGTTCTTCAGCAATTTTCACAAAAGCTTTGGGTCCTATGTTCAGATAGATGATGGATGGATGGATGGATGGATGGATGGATAGATGAAAGAAATGAAGATGGGAGCCAAAACTTTTGTGAAACACACACACACACACACACACACACTCAAATGGTTTTCATTTCTCCAGACAGAGGCTGGCTTCTACCATTCAAACAAATCAAGCAACCAGATTTATCAGATAATAACTTATTAGAACTATAAACATTTTCCAGCTGACTCTATTTCTGCTTTCACATCAGCCCCTGGATGCAGAGGGGGGAGGGGTGGGTGGGAATGGCCAGCCTGCCATGATCTTGCAAACCATCCTACATGTTCATAAGCAAAGAGCTGGCTCTCCCTATGGTTGAGCTGGTCACTTCTTCATTTTCATGCTGCTTCTTGATAGTGATATGGAGGGGGTGAGGTCCTTTTAAAACTTTTTTTTGCTGAGATTTCCAGATCAGCCAAGGTACCATAGTCTTCAGGGTTTCTCCACCAGGGTTCTGTGGCACCCTCGGGTTCCACAAGAGGTACCTAGGGGTTCCCTGGGAGGTCACAATTTATTTTAAAAAGTATTTCAAATTTGGGCAACTTCACATTAGAGAGGCAAGTTTCATTCTTTATTTTCAGTTTAAGAACACTGTTCATGCATATAGACAGGCCTCCCCATGAAACAAATAGAAGAATTTTGCAATTTGTGGCCTATATTGGAGCCTGAATGTGCAGGGGTTCCCCCAGGCCTGAAATATATTTCAAGGGTTCTTCCAGGGTCAAAAGGTTGAGAAAGGCTGGTAGTCTTTATAGCAGAAATAACCTATGCAATGCAAGCTGTGATGGCCGGCAATGGAATGGAATGTCAAATGAACATATTCAGTAAACATCATAATTTCTCATGCCAACACAATTGTGAAATCAGTATCAAAAGAGGACAATGTGAAACTTTCCACATTCTGTCCTTCTGACTCAAGCTTCAGAAGACGGCTCTCCTTTTCTTTTTCCATGAATCTTCACGGAATTCAAAAGCTAATTTCCTTGTTTATTTTATCTTTGGGGGAATATGACTCACCCCTTCATGGCCCTTCCTCAATGGAAAGGGGTGCTGTCTGTTTGAAAAATCTCCAGCTAGCTATGGCTCAGAGGGTACAGACGCAACTCAAAGAGGAAAGATTGTGTAGGCTGTCAGTTCTGGGAACTTGTTGCAGATCCGTTGCATCTGAGGGACATCCAGGAGGGTGTAAACCCATGTTCACCTCTGTTAAAATGTTTAGGAGTGGAAGAATAATCTCCGTTTGGGCTCAGAGAATTGTCTTTGTGGGCTGCCAATCGGCCATTTGTTCTCCCCAGGGAAGGGAAGACCATCTCTGTAACATAGTTGGAAAGGAAAATGGATGTTCTGGCAAGCGCCTACAACAGCTCGGGTCAAGTTTATTTGGGAAAGCTTTAGACAATTGTTAGATTTCTTTGTCCACCCATTTACTCCGAGCCATCTGAAGCACAGACAGCACCTCGCAGAGCCGTAAACCAGATTCCAATCTTTGCTCAGCAAAAGTATTTTTAGGGCTCCCAGTGGCAGAATGACGCCTGAGTCAATCCAATTGTGTTTGCAGAGCCTCCTTCTAGCCATGTGAAATTGACACACGCTCTGTGGATCACATCTGTGCCACAGTTCCATCCGGCTCGTCTCAGGCCTCAGGGTCGAGGAGGGTCCTTAATGGATGGGTTTTATGGCAGAAGCAAATGGATTTAATAGCCTCAGTAAAAGCCCTGGATGAGGGAAGGCTTCAGTCAGGTGCTTTTTTCATATCAGAACCCTCTTCCAATTCCATCTCTGAGGAATTTGAATCCAGGGCCCAAGGAAGCTTCCTTTTCACTATTACCCACCATCACATACCCCCCACCACCACCACCATTCCAACCTCTGATTTTTGATTTGGCAAACAAGAAGGCTAACCTTGTTCTTCTAAGCCAAAGAGGAAGCAGGAGGAAGGAAAGGGAATTTGCAAATTAACTTTGCTCTGTATCTAGACGACAATATGGATCTCTGATTAGACTGAAGTTAGCTTACAATATTTGTACACCACTTTTTACAAGCAATCTGCAATGTAGTTTAATAATTTAAGGATGCAACAATTTAAGACAGGCTGGACAACTTCTTGAAGTCCTGATGCTTCTCTCGACTCAACCTGGCCCCCAACTGGGACATCTCATGGACTTTAACCAATTGCTTGATTTGGCGAGACCTCCTATGAGAATTCTGGAAACACTCTCATGGGATTTGGAGGTATCTTGGCTTTGAGCCATTTGGAGATTTTTAATGGGAAAGCAAGAGATGGAGACGGATAGAGGAGAACCAGTGTGGTATAGTGGTTAAAGGCACCAGGCTAGAAGCTAGGAGACCATGAGTTCTAGTCCTGACTTAGGCACAAAGCCAGCGGGAAGGCTTTGGGCCAGTTCCCCTGTCTCAACCCCAGGAAGAAGGTAAGGACCAACCACTTCCAAAAATGCTGCCAACTAAAATGCAGGGCCTTGTCCATGTAGATGCCAACAACCAAGGTTCACTTGAAGGCATCTAACATCTATGAGAGCCAGTTTGGTCTAGTGGTGATGGTGCTGGACTAGAAACTGGGAGACCATAAGTTCTAGTCCTGCCTTTGGTACAAAAGCTTACAGGTAGTCCTTGTTTAACAACCATTCATTTAGTGACAGTTCGGACTTATGACGGTGCTGAAAAAACAGACTTATGTCTGGTCCCGACACTTACGCCTGTCACAGCATCTCCACAGTCCTGTGATCACGATTTGGGTGCTTGGCAGCTGGTTCACATTTATGACTGTCGCAGTGGTCCTCGGTCACGTGATCGCCATTTTCAACCTTTCTGGCCAGCTTCTGGCAACCAAAACCAATGGGGATCCGTGTGACTCGCTTAATGACCACACGGTTCACTTAACAGCCATGGTGATTTGCTTAACGACTGCTGCAAAAAAGGTCATAAAATCAGGTTGGATTCGCTTAATGATTGCTTCACTTAGCAACCAAAATTCTGGTCCTAATTGTGTGAGTTCTGACTCTTTGCAACCACATGGACAAGGCCCTGCCTCTTGCTGGTCTTAAGCTGTAGTGGGTATAAATAGAGAATGGCACCTTCAGGACGTCAGAGCTCAATTTTATTTTAGTGCTTCCTTCTAATATGTAGTAAAGATTCTTCTCTAGCTGTGGCACGTCATCTCTTTCAGTGCTTTAAGCCTGGAGTGTAATCAAGCCAAGCCAAGTTGGGTTTCTGGGAAATTCTGCTGAGGTCTTGCTAGTGAGCCTCACAACATCCAAAAAAGTGGAGTTCATTATTTTTCTGGACCACTGGTTCTACTGTCAAACTGTTCTTACAGTTAGGACATTTCTTCTCACCTCTAGCTCAGATCTGTTTTTTCTGTATTGAACCCAGAGTTTCTCAACCTTGGCAGCTTTAAGATAGGTGGACTTCAACTCCCAGAATACCCCAACCAGCAATGCTGGCTGGGGTATTCTGGGAGTTGAAGTCCACCCATCTTAAAATGGTTAAGGTTGAGAAACACTGGTCTACACATTGCTTAGAATTCTTGAATTTAACTAACATTTTGGAAAAAACAGTAACACATGAACCATAAATGTTAGGAAGGCCAATTTAAAAAAAAAATAAAGAAAAAAAGTAAGGTTATACCCTGGGAAGAAATCTGTAAAGGCAAAGGAGTTGTAGCCAGCTGGGAGTTCTTGAAAAGAAAATTAATCTGCAGTCTCAAACAATGCCAATTCAGAAGAAAACCAGGAGACATGTAAAGAGGCCAACATGGTTGAAAAGCAAAGAAGTTTGATCAGAGAAAGTACATTACAGGTAGTCCTCACTTAATGACCATTTGTTTAGTGACAGTTCAGACATACAACGGTGCTGAAAAAAACAACTTACAACCGGTGCTCATACTTACGACTGTCACAGCATCCCCATGATCACAATTTGGGTGCTTGGCAACCAGTTCACATTTATGACCGTTGCAGCATCCCATGGTCATGTGATCACCATTTTCGACCTTTCTGGCCAGCTCCCAGCAAGCAAAATCAATGGGTAACCATGTGATTTGCTTAACGACCATGTGGTTCGCGTAACGACAGTGATGATTCACTTAATGACTGCCACAAAAAGGTTGTAAAATCAGGTTGGATTCACTTAATAACCGCTTCACTTAGCAACCAAAATTCCAGTCTCAACTGTCATTAAGTGAGGACTACCTGTAACTAAGTTTAACGCTGACTAGAAACCCACCAAGGTTGAGGAACACTGGCTTAAGAGGTCATTCTGGAACGGCAGAGAAGAGGCATTGCATTTCTTTTGGGTAAACCCTCTTCAAAGTGCCACGTTCTTCCTCCCTTGCCCTCTCCTCAAGCTTCTACTCTTTTCTGTCCTCTTGATGTTGTTCCTCAAGGTGGCTCACCAGGTGGTCTCCTTTTCTTTCCAGAGCCTTGTTCAAGACTCCGTCGACTTTGGCCTTGAACCAGACCCAGCACTGTAAGCAGCTGGAAGGGCTGGTGGTTTCTCAAGTGCAGCTGTGCCGCAGCAACCTGGAACTGATGCAGACCGTTATTCAGGCTGCCCGGGAGGTGATCAAAACCTGCCGCAAAGCCTTTGCCGACATGAGGTGGAATTGTTCCTCCATTGAGCGCGCTCCCCATTACCTGCTGGATTTGGAGAGAGGTAAGGGGAAAGGTGGGGGGGATTCCTCCCAAAGGTTTTGCAGGACGCCCTTCTTTGGTTAGCTACGGTTCATCACTGGCTGTTTACTGGCCCCGTTCGCATTCTCTCTCAATTGTGTTGCAAGACATTCAGAAACTTTGGTGCAATCTCTGAGCGTGGACAGCGAAATAGCCATCCACTGCTGACGGTCCATTGTTGTCTATTTTATGAGCAACCTGTTTTGAGTGGCAGACTTGCCCACGCACACAGTCACATGTGCACCAACTCCATGCCATAAAAGCAGACAAGGAGAGAGACAGGGAGGGTGCCTTTTAAGAACCCCCAGCTGGCTACAACTCCTTTGCTTTTAAGGGTTTCTTCCCAGGGAATCTTCCTTACTTTTTTCTTAATTTTTTTGTTTTTTAATTGGCCTTCCTAACATTTATGGCTCACATGTTACTGTTTTTTACCAGATTCAAGAATTCTAAACAATGTGTGGACACTTGCACCCAAAGTTCCCATAACTTTAATACAGTGGGCCAATCAACTCCCCCACCTCCTTTTAAAAAATAAAATTATCCCCAACAGAAGTCAATTTTTTTTCTGACCTCTTGTATCTGGCAGAACAAATGCCTGGGTAATTGCAGTCATCCATCCTAGCCACTTCCTGGTTGTTTTTGAATGAACCTGGGATGGCCTCCTTCACAGGAGGGAGCAATGCTCCGTCCTTTGAACTGCGTCTTTAAAAAGCAGAGTAGCATATTAATGTCATTGATCTTCTGAAAGAAACTCCATGTTGCTTCTTCATCTTCCTTTGGTGAGATCTGCAGTTGTAAGAAGCTGCAGGCTCAAAACACTCATCTGGAAACCTGGCCTAGGACTATCTCGTGGAACGCATCCTGGAGAAGCTGGTTAGCTCTCGGTTTAAGAGGTCTGTAGAATGATGTGTGGTGTTCTCGGTCTGTCTTCCAGGTACCAGGGAGTCAGCTTTTGTATACGCTCTCTCCGCCGCAGCCATCAGCCATACCATTGCCAGAGCCTGCACCACCGGGGACCTCCCTGGCTGCTCCTGTGGTCCCATCCCAGGTGAGACACCTGGACCTGGGTATCGCTGGGGAGGATGTGCTGACAACCTCAACTATGGTCTTGTCATGGGGTCCAAATTTTCAGATGCTCCTATGAAGATGAAAAAATCAGGATCACAAGCCAGTAAGCTGATGCATCTGCACAACAGTGAAGTAGGGAGACAGGTAACCAATCCAAGAGAGTTGTTGTCATTATGCAATCATCAACTGGGGTCTAACAAGGGATGGCAGAATGGAAACTCGGTCACTCTGAGTCTGCAGGGGGATTGTCCAGGGTGTACAAACTTAGAGAGGCCGCCCAGAGGACAAATAACTGAGGTGGTGAAGTCAAGGGGCAGGTTCTGGGTACCATCAAGGGTAACAAGAGTATTGAGTTTTGAGTAGATCTGACCCACCACAAATGATCAACATGTTTATCCTGTGCCCACGCATTACAGAGTTCTTGTGTGGTTTGTTCTTTGCTTAGTGAGAAGCCATAAGCCAATGATGGAATAGAAGTCCTCAGTTCTCCAATATGGCCAAGTAGAGTTGGGGAAGTCCCCTGCCTGGAATTCTAAGCATATTAGAATAGCCCTACTGGATCAGGCCAAGGTCTATCTTGGTCCAGCATTTTGCTTCTCACAGCAGCCAACCAGATGTCTCTGAGGTGCTCAGAAGCAGGAGATGGAAACATGTTCAGAGATGGAAACATGTTCCTCTCCCACCCTTTTCCCCCTACAGGTGGGATCTGGAGTCCTCCTGTTCCCAACCCAGAGGTCACATGGAATCTTCAAGAGTAACAGGCCTCCATAGATTCCTCCATGGATTTATCCAACTTCCTTTTGAAAGCCATCTGAGTTGATGGACATCACCACATCTTAAGGCCAGAAGAACAGGCCTGCTAGGTCAGGCCAAGGCCCATCTTAGTCCAATAATTTGTTTCTCACCTTGGCCAGCGAGATGGCCAAGGCCCATCTTAGTCCAATAATTTGTTTCTCACCTTGGCCAGCGAGATGCCTCTGGGGTGCTCACAAGGAGGGAGACATGTTCTTCTTCCACTCTTGCTCCCCTGCAGATGGAATTTGGAGTCCTGCTGCCCCCATCCTGGTGGTCACATTCAGTCTTCAAGATCAACAGTCCTTGATAGGCCTGTTTTTCATGAATGTATCCAATCCCCTTTCAAAGCCATCCAAGGCTGTCATGGGAATTGATCCCCCAACCCACCCATGGCTTCTGAAAATCTTGGAGGCCCAGCAAGTGGTGATTTGTAATGTGTTAGAAGGGAGAAATTGTTAAATGCATCACTTTAAAGGAGATCTAATTGGAGGGAGGGGGTCCTGGTGTCATCCGCTTCTTTAGCCTGTCTCTCCCCTCTTGAAATGCAGTTTCTAACATGCCATTCAATGATCAGATGTGACTCGGGGGGCCACTGCAATAAAAGTCCAGTAGAAACCTGAGCTTGACAAGGAAATAATAATAGATTGATGCTCCAGCTGAGAATTACTCCTAAGTAATGAATTACACAGGAGTAATGCATACACATGTCGAGTTGAAACAACATACTTAACTAGTTCAAGGAAGGCTCTAATTCAGGGTTCCTCAGTTCTGGGGAATTCTGGGAGTTGAAGTCCGCACAGCTTAGAGTTGCCAAGGTTGAGGAACCCTGCTCTAACTGATGCTTGCACACAACGGTCAAGGTCAACCTGGGCGACTTTTGGGTTGGCTTAGGGCAGGGTTTCTCAACCGTGGCAACTTTAAGATGAGTGGACCAACTCCCAGAATTCCCCAGCCAGCATGTTGACTCCATAAAGACTCTGGGTGGCAACAACAGGAACCAAAGTTATAAAGAAAACATAATGAATGTCTGGAAAAGGAAACATTCAGGCCTATAGCATCCTGAAAGAGTCTTACCAGGCGCCCTAACCAAGCTTTGGGGGGGGAAACCAGGTTTTCAACGTATTTTTTTAAACATGGCCAGGATAGGGGACATATGGATTTAAAATTAGATAGCTGGGTGGGGTGGGGAGGGAACTATAACCCCATTGCCTGGAGAGCGTTCCTCTGGGTCTGCTCCTGGCCAGTGTGCCAATAAGAGCAGTTTACACCTTAAACATCTGTCGATGGAGCAAAATTATGTTTGGAAGGGAGAAGGGGAAGGGAGAAGGGTTGAAGGAAAACAGGGAAGAAAGGAACATTTTTGTACTGAAAGCAAAGCTCATGCAAATTAATTTGCTTTGCACTCGCAGGCCCCAGAGCTGTGCTTTAAGCCCCCGGGGCAGAGGTGACCGCAGGGTGTGATCCAGGAACTCAAGCAGGCAGCCACAGTGGTACTATCAAAGTTCTGCACATCTGCAGCGCATATAAAAACAGGAAGAGCTGGGGTCACCCCAAGGCGCCCTCTTGACTTTTTTGACACACCCTGAGGATCCCCCTGCCCCAAGGACAGAAATGTATGCACAATTCAGGATTCCTGGGCAAGGTGGGGTCAGCAAGGGTGTTGGACGTTGGCAGAAAGAGGGACGGTTGCTTCAACATTCTCGTCTTGCTGCTCTTCCCACAGTCCCTGAAAGCATCTTTGGAAATGAAATGCAAATGCCACGGAGTGTCTGGTTCCTGCTCAATCAAGACGTGCTGGAAGGGCCTTCAGGAGCTGAAGGACATTGCCCTGGACTTAAAAAACAAATACCTCTCAGCGACCAAGGTCGTCCATCGGCCCATGGGCACCCGCAAACATCTGGTCCCCAAGGAACTTGACATCCGTCCAGTGAAGGAGACCGAGCTGGTGTATCTGCAGAGTTCCCCTGACTTTTGCATGAAGAATGAGAAAGTGGGCTCCTACGGGACCCAGGACAGGTAGGGAGCATTCAGCTGGAGGAATTTATGGATCTTCTGAATTTAGTATTCCTTGGGGGGGAGGGTGTTTCCAGCAGGTGAGGGCAGGAAGAACTTCCTCCCTTGATCCCAGTTTACAGGTAATGCAGACGACGGCTGAAGAAGGCTTTGAAGTTGTTTTTATTGATCGATAGCTATAGGGTCCCTCTCTTAGAGGAGAAGACAAAAGTTTATAGGCCTTTCAGCAATACCTTGTGTTGGTTAATGTTGGTTAATTACATCATCTTTTCCTGCATACCTTGTTAGGAACAAACAATGTTTGGGTTAGGAGAAGACTTCTTTCTCTGGGAATTTGTGCAAGACAGCAGTTTGGACAAAATAAGCTTGTTTCTAACTCTTGTACAGCCCAGGCTCCTGATCGCTTATTCCCTTCCCTGTTAGCACTTTGTTTTGTGCAATTTGCACAACATTCAGCTTGTTCTGTTGTGTACCCTAAATATGGCTTTGGTTAATCTTTGCTGACTTCAGGGTCCCTCATCAGTTAGTGTAGTCTTCTCTTATCCTTAAGTCAGCAGTAAACTTCACCAGCATAAAATTTGCTGTTCCCATTGGTGGTCCCTATCCTGCTTCATATACAATGCTGGAAAAGAGAATTTTCTTTATTTCCAGCACACGGATTGCTTTAAGGACAGGGAGTGATAGATTTATTCCCCTCAACTTCCTTTCTCCCCTTTCCAGATACTCTTCAAGGATAGCCTCATGTAGAGTGCATTGCAATAGTCTATATGGGAGATGACCAGGGCATGAGTGACTGTTCGAAGGATGACCAGGTGGTTCGCTTAATGACCACACAGTTCACTTAACAACCACGTTGATTTCCTTGATGGCCCCTGCAAAAATGGTCGTAAAATCAGGTCGGATTTGATTAATGACCACATCGCTTAGCAACTGAAATTCCAGTCCCAATTGTGGTCATTAAGCGAGGACTACCTGTACATTAGAACGTAACAGTGACGAAATGGGCACAGCTTATTGTCTGCTTAAGGGGGAAAATGCTACTTTAAAACTGGAGCAGCTTAAGGCTGCTTTGGATATGGGTGTGGGATGAAATGAGGACAACATCAAGGGTAGTGCCTTCTCTTTTTTAATAGTAATTTTATTAAAGATTATAATTACAACAATAAAAATAAATGAAAAAAATATAGAAGAATTTAAAGGAAGTGCAGAAAAGGAAGGAAAGAAAAAAGAAAGAGAAAGAGAAAAGAAAGAAAATTAAGAATATAGTAAAGAAAAATAAAAGAAATATATAAAGAAGTGACTTCCCACCTTCATCACAAGTAAAAAAAACAATTTTAGTAACTTATCACCTCCTCTTGAAATACAACAAATGATCTCTCCTTCCCACATTGCATCTCTTATCTATAAACAAGCCCATAAAGCATCATCATTTCAGTCCCGGTGTCAGCAAAAGTCCATTAAGGTTACCAGAAATAACAACATACCTATTTTAACCTTGCTCAAATAAACCAACTTTACATTCCTTCCTTTTACTTCTGACAGTCTTAATCTTTAGTCCCTTCAAATAATGTCTTAGAACTTGATTTCTTTTCATTTTTTCTTTGTCCCTTCTCACGAGTTTCTTCAAAATTTTAACAAGCCTCTTTTGTAAATCCAAAATTATCCAGGACACTCTCTTGGTTTGTTATTTGTATGTCCTTTTTAATTATTAAAACATCAGCCTGTTTCTTTTGTAGGTCCAGTGTAACATCTTTCTCCCTGTCACTCTTGTGGCCTGTCATTTGTAAATCCACTTTCAACTCAGTCTCGATCTTGTTGGGTAGAATTTGTTCCTCTTCCATAACATCTTTTAGACAGAGTCTCTCCATAGAGGCAGAAGTCTCTGTTGACACTATTAAAATTAATTTCTGAGTCAGTTTTTCAAAAATATCCTTCAATATGCCCAGTGTTAGAATATTTTGCTTCATTCTGTAAGTTGCTTTTATATGTTCTTCTCCTTTAATTGTAATCTTTAGTTCCCTCTAGTGTCCAATTTTTAAAATCTTATGTCCTTTTAAAAAATTCAAAACAGAAGCATTTTCCCACGGGAAGGATTCTTATGATTAATTCCAAAATCTTATTTCAAATCCATCTGGACCCTTAATCCATTTGTAAATTTCCAGAATCAACGTTCTAATCACCCTTTTGCTGTTTATTTAAAAAAAAAAAGTGTTGTTTTAAGTCCTTAAACTTGTATTTAAAACTTCATTTGCTAAGGATTGAAGGAAACTCACCTGGTGCTGTAAAACTGGTCCATCCAAAGGTTCCTAATAGCTGAAAAGCAATTAACAAGCAATTTACAAAAGTGATTAGAAAACGAAGTATGTGACCCCAGTGTCCTTTTGAAGGTGCTGACCATGGTTTGAGCAAGATGGCTATTCCCTCCCAGAGCTCTAAACCACCAAAGACCACTGTCTTGCGGTCTCCTCATGAGGAGCAACTGTCTAGAGTACTTGTGGGTGATCTCAAGTCCTCTCCTTGTCTAGAGAGGAATTACAAAGAGCTGGACTACACGCCGACTCTTCATTCTGCCGCAGTCGTTGGCTCCACTTTTCAACACCATCTTCAGTTCACCATTTCTTCCTCCGGAAGTGGAGTATAGCCCCTTCTCTATTACCTTCAGCTAAATTAAAGATCACCTTCTCTCTAGGACAGATGATGGGTGTCTAGCCAGTAAATAGAAAACCTAACACTTCTGATGGTGAGTTAAGAAAGAAATTAGGGTTGTGCAAATCCTTGTTGCTCACGGATCAGGACACACCAGAATCTCCTTCATGGAGCATCACAGCTCAAGGCGGAGTGCATGCATGCTTTACAGCAGGCATCCTATTTGGTGCACCCCAGAAGGCTTGGAGTGCCATCCCCATTATCTCCAGCAAGCAGGCTCCTTCGCTGGCATTGATGGGAGCTGTCATCCAGCACATCTGGAGGGCAGCTGCCCGAGGCTGATGTGTAGGCAGAATTATGCCCTAACCTACAGTCCCCCAGCCATCCCGCAGTTGTCTTAATATTTTGCTTTTTGCATGGAAGTTCTTTGTTAGACAAATGCTTCTTGTCTTTGGCCAAACAAAAGCCTTAAAATCGGAGGAGCCCCACAGCGAAAAGGCAGCACTCCAGCTGGCCTGGAAGTGATCCAACAGCACCGTTTACATCTAAAGCACGTTGGATTCAGACTGAGAGGCTATCCAAGATCTCCCGACACACATTTATTTGTTTTGTGGAAATGGTCTCCTGGTGAAATTCCCTTCTGGGGAATGTGGGTTGGATTCGGCTCCGTCTTACTCAGTATCTTCTTCTCTTCCCTCTGGATTGTCATCCTGGATCTTGACCTCCTTCAGTGAGGCCGACATCCTGGCACGGCTGGAGGGTTGCACCCATAAAGTCTTGTGTCAGCCCTTCGAGGTAGGCTAGGTCAAGAAACAGACACTTCATGGATCCCAGAAATGCTGGAATTATTGCTGTAGGGTAAGATAACAGAATCTTTTCAAGTTTCCCTCTGTCCCATCTTATGTCAAAATCAAGGCGAGATTATTCTGAGTCTCATTCTCATGGTTCCTTCAATCTCTGGGCTGGGTAATCCCTTCTCCAAGTCACAGGTAGACTGTTCCACTCCTGTAGAGATATTACAGCAAGAAGGTTTTTGCTTATATTTTAATGGGACCTAGGCAGCTGCAACATAAACTGTTGTTTCTGGTCAAAGTTTCTCTGGCCATGGAAAATAGACCCTGACCATCTTCTCTGTAGCTTCCCTTGATGTACCTGAACATGGCTAGCATGTCTCCTCTGGGTCTTCTGTTCTCCAGA
Organism: Candoia aspera; assembly: GCF_035149785.1. Taxonomy (NCBI): domain Eukaryota; kingdom Metazoa; phylum Chordata; class Lepidosauria; order Squamata; family Candoiidae; genus Candoia; species Candoia aspera. The sequence continues at coordinate 112,970,285 of NC_086157.1, forward strand.
CTGAGCATCCCCAGTTCCTTCAGTCTCTCCTTGCAGGACATGTCCTGCCATCCCTGGGTCATCTTGGTGACCCTCCTCTGAACCTTCTCTAACCTGTCAATAACCTTCTGAAAATGTGGTACCCAGAATTCTATAGAGGACTACTGTCAACTACAGCTGCAGAAGGGAAGAGAAGAATCTCACAGGTCTTTGATACAATGCTTCTTCAAATGCAGGAATTTTGCAGAGAAGACTGCTGGGTGTCTTGGGAAGAGACCTTCTCCCCAAGTCTCCCGGCTGGCCGCCTGTAAATTTAGAAACTGATTCTAAATTGGAATGGAATGACACATTTGTGGCAGGGGGACAGAGAATCCCCTCTGCATGGAGAAACTCCCCAGATGTGGTCCCTCACCTCACCAGTTAGAAATGGGATCTCTGTTGTGGGACAGGGGAACAAAGCTATGCCAGGCATGATAAACCAGGGACCTCTAAGCCATGGCTGTGCTCACACATCATGCACAACCAGGTCCAGGAAAGGCCCAGGAGATGCATTTGCACATCGAGCTAAGTCTGGGGGTTGGGGGGGAGCTGACATGTTCTGCCACCAAGTCTAACAGGCTAAATTAAAGTCCAGTGCATTCTGCTCTCCCATCAACCAGGCAAACCAGGTTGTGTGAATACAATGTGCCACTATCATGATTGAGATTGGCAGGGGGGAGTTCTAAACAAGATGCCCTCAGCCAGCCCCTCCCCACAGCAACCTGATAATAGCTAATAATTAATCCAGTCATGTTTGGGGCAGGATAGTAGGAAGCTGACGGAGGAGGCCTATTTTGGGGGGTCTCATCCCCCCATTTTTCTCTCTCTTGGGAGGGAGGGAATACGGGGCAGGCAGAAATTGTGCCAGGGGCCCTTCGGGGGGGGGCTTGAGGACCCCTTTCGTCCAGATGTTTGGCTACCCAGTCCCATCGGCACCAGACTCCACAGTTGGGATAGAGGGCAGGATCTGGGTGACCTAGTTTGTCTTGGACCCTAAGCAGGATCAGGCTTGACTGGGAGACCACAGAGAAATCCCACAGTGTAGGCTGGGCTGGGTAGTCGAAACAGTATCCCAGAATAAGGCAAAAGAAACCCACTCTGGTGCTCTTGCCCAGAAAGCTACATGGAAGTGTCCCCGTAGTTATCCATAGCCAGGCTGGACTTGAATGAAGACCAGAATATCTGGCTCAGCAGGCCGAGATTTTTACTCTGGTCAAACAGCCTTATGAGGACCTCTTACTTCACCCAGAAGTAAGAGAAAAATTGTATGAGGGTGTGTGAACTATATATTTTCACACTTCCCACATATACAAGCACAGAGCGCATGTGGACATTTTCCAACTGGCTTAATGAATCCCTCGGGCATCTTTAACATTTTGTGCTATTGACATTTCCACTTTCGCAGAATGTTGCTTTGGCCTTTAATGGACCTGTTTGGCCGAAAGCGCTTTTAAGCAATTCCAAACTTTGTTCTGAGGTGTCTTTCCTTCCTCTTTCCCTTCTGTTTAGCCTTGCCTTGTTCTTCCTTCCTCCAGCTTCCCTTCCCCTTCCCCTTCCCTCCTTCCTCCACTCTCCATCCTTCCTTCCTCCCTCCCTCCCACCTACCCTTCTTCCTCTCTCTCTCTCATTGATGCTCACTCCTGTCTGGCAGCTGAAGAAAGAGCTTTTTCTCTTTTCAAGTTGGCTGCAAACAGGGCCTCTGGGAGCCATCAGGAGGGGGTGTCCAAACAATGATGCTGCCAGAACATGGTCCTTCCTCCCTCTCAAACCCACCTTTGTCTTCCTGTTTCCACCCCCTCTGTGAACATTAATGTTTCAGTGGTGCAATTAATGGATTTATGGTTGCAATACAGACATAACACAGCATTACAGTGGGTTGGATGGATTCATCACACCTGCCAAAGTATGTCCACGTTTTATTTGCACAATTTGCTCTTAATATTTGTGCGTGCAGGAGGCAAGCCCTGAACCATTTGCCTCATCCTTGGGCATCTGCAAAGGATAGCAATTAGTTCAAAAGTGGGTTTGTTTCAATCTTAATGTGTCAGAGAAAGTGATGTAAAGGAAATAAAAGTGAATGCAAATGCTGCAGGAGAATTATTTAAGTGTGTTCATGAAGGTACTGGGCAGAATTTGGATAGAAAGGGTGTGAAATGCTGTGGAGCAAAATTTGGAAAGTCCTACATAGCTTTATGCCAGGAAGAAGTATGCCAACCAATTGTTGTTCTTCTTGAAAAATGTATGAATGTGAGAAAGAAATGGCACATTTGTTGATTTAGATGCAATATATTTTAAAGTGAATTGAATTTAGGAGTATTTTGCACAAATATGGAGTTGAAGGTTGAGCACTGAATATGGTATATGATAGAAGTAAAGGGTGTATGGGAATAAATGATGTTCTTAGCAAGTGGTTCAACACTGAGACAGACCAAGTGGTGTGACGTTCCCTTGGCTATGTATGCATTTATAAAGAAGGGTTTAAGGAACATTTGATGAATGCATGTCCCCTTTTGAATGTAGTTGATGCCGTGTTGCTGGCTGAGAACCCAACTAATTTGCAGCAAATGTTAGACAGATTGAGGGATGCAACAGGCAGCCCCAATCTGAGGATTAAATATCCCAGAACAACCTAGTTGTCTTTGGGAGGAAAATAGAAATAACATTTGAAAGTTATACATAAATTGCAAACAAATAGAGCAAGCAAGGAAGTTGGTATTTCTTTAGTAGAATCTTTATCAAAGACGGGGAAATGGTTGGAGAAATTTGAAAACATGCAAATGCTGGTAGAATGTGAATAGGTTGTGGCCTTGTGCAGTATTTTGATGCAAAGCAGGCAAAAATGCTTCAGATCTGCCGCAGGCACCCTTGTTGTTCCTACTGGTGACTCCTTAAAGGACCCACACCTTCTCCAGAACTCACATCATAGCACATGGGCTGACGCTCATTTTTTTCCTGATTCTGTGTGGTCACCCTGTGTGGTCACCCAGGAAAAGGCACAGATCCTTTAAAGAGCTGTGGACTGATAGAGCAGGTGTGCCCATGTGGGATCCGAAACACCTTTTTTGGGTCTGAATTGTGCACACCTCTCGTAGGTAGAGTGTGATCCATTGTGAAGAATGAACATTTGTCAAAAGAAGCAAAAACAGCTGTGTTTTATTTTCCACCCACTGGGGAATATCGATGTGAGAATTGTACATGTCAGGAGAACCCTCAAAGGGAGTTGAATGTGGGGGTGAATGGGGCACTTAAGAAGAGAGCTGAGCAGTTTAAAGGTCAAAATAGCAGGATAGGAAGGGGTAGATGAAACTTATATCACCACCCATCTCCCCCAATGGGGGACTCTGGGCGGTTTACGTCCATTTTCCTTTCCTTTTCCTTATCTTATGCCTTTATTTTCTTTGACTTCCCATGTCTTATTCTTCCTCTATGCTCTGCATAATGTAGCTTTCCCTGAAAGGGAATAGCAGGATGGGTATGGATAGAAGCCAAGATCTCTGTTTAATCCATTCCCCTTGGAATGCGGCAGGACTGGAGAGCTACTTTTCCAGACCAGTATTGCAAAAGTTATCTAGAAAGAGGAATTGGGGGGGGGGGGGTGTTGGAGAAAAAATTACAGATAGTCCTCGCTTAACAACCACAATTGGAACCGGAATTTCAATTGCTAAGTGAAGCGGTCATTAAGTGAATCTGACCTGATTTTACGATCCTTTTTGTGGCAGTTGTTAAGCGAATCACTGTGAGTGCTAAGCGAACCACATGGCTGTTAAGCGAATCACACGGTTCCGCATTGATTCTGCTTGCTAGAAGCCGGCTGGGAAGGTCGAAAATGATCCCAAGGCCCCAGGACTCTGCAACGGTCATAAATGCTAACCAGTTGCCAAGCGCCAAAATCGTGATCACATGACTGCAGGGACACTGCAACTGTCATAAGTGTGAGAACCGGTCATAAGTTGTTTTTTTTCCCAACACTGTTTTAAGTCCATCACTAAATGAATGGTTGTTAAGTGAGGACTACCTGTAAATGGGAGAAGGAAGGGGGAATGTTGGAATCTTGTTAAGTGAAGAAAAGTTTGCATTTCTGAGAAGGATGATTGAGATAATTTTGGGAGTGTTCATTTATGTCTAGGGTTGTGTCCTAGGGAACAATTTCACGCGTGCAGGCGGCTGGTTGGACGATCTGGATGAGAGTCTTCCCTGTTGGCTCTCCAATGAATTTCCTTCCATTTCTTCCCTTACATAGGAATTCCAGGGAGAAATGGCTAGAGATCAAGTGATCAAAGCTGGGCCATGAAAAATGTCTTTTTCCTAAAATATGGGGCTGAGAAACCTAGGATTGTTGTTGGTAATGCTGAAGCCATGATGGCTCCTGGTTAGAACAAACAACCAATCAAACAATAACAAGGAACTGTAGACAAGTTAAACCAATCTCCCTCCTTCCCCTTTCCCTTCAACAAAAGGCCAAAACTGAAAGCCAGCCAACAGTGCTTCCCACAAGGTGAGGTCAAAAAAGTCAAGTGCGAATGAAGCTCTGTCTGCTTTTTCAGGGGTGCCACAAAGTACCATTTGGGCTGCCATCTTGACTTTTTTGACCACACCTTGCAGACAGCCCTGCCAGCCCAAATGAAACTCCTGCAATTTAAACATGCCCCACCTTTGAAGGACATGTTTCCTTCAAAGGAAACAAAGCTTCTTAACTTGGCGGTGGTGCTGTTGCAAATAAGCCCTGTTCTTTCAGATCCTATAAAATCTCCCACCTAGATGATAACCTGAGCTTTCCAAAAACACAGGTGTCTGTACCTTGAAGTCCATTTTTGCAATGGGCCAGCACTGTCACGCAGGTTGATGTTTTTGAGCCTTATCTTTATCATGGCTTTTGTTTAAGTAAATAGTAAGCTTACCGTCTGTACGTGTCAGGCACAATTTTTCAGGTTTTGCACCCCAGTCTAGTTTACATAATTTGCAAAAAAAAAAAAAAAAAAACCCCTCCAAAGTTGGGCTGTAAAAAACGTGTCTGAATGGCTGTTTGAGATCCAGGAAGCATCACATCCTGAAATGGGGAATAGCGTTGAGGATCACTCAAGCAGCATTCGGAATTTTCAGTACCATATGTCCATGCACGCAAACGGCATTTCCATCTGAGCAAAGTGTGCCTGGCCCAGCAAAGATTAGACGGGACTTGGAGGGCTGTAACAAAATTCAGAATTTACAAAAATGCGAATACCTGTAAAATCTGCAGCTGACTTTCCTTGGTTGTGACCTCCATCCCGGTTTTAAGCATCTGAAAATATAGAAAGCCTAAAGAAAAATTATATGAAGAGGAAAAATAAAACTTGGCAGGAACTGGGTGGTGAAAGTTTAGATGTAGGACTGTCAATAATCAGAGTGTTTACCAGCAGAGAGTTAGTTTTATTTTATTTTTTCCATTTTAGAGACTCCCACCCAGCCATCAAGGCTACCAATGTTTTCTTTTAATAAAAGTCATTTATTTTCCTTGCTCTGCCAACTGTATCATCTTTCTGAAGTTATTTACCATTGAAATAATAAATAAAATAAAATAAAATAAAAATATAAAAGCTTCAAAACAATGCAGTTTTTGGAAAGGAGGGCCAAAAGATTTCTCTTATTCAATAAGTATTCAATAAGCCATAAGGCTGGGAAGATAAGAAGCCTTATCTTTCAGTTCCCATGGCTGGTTTCAGATCACTCAGAGAGAGGAAAAGGCAAAAGGGGATACAGATTAGGTTGATGGATTCTGTCAAGCTGATGCTGAGGCTTCCTATGGTTTTTAATCTTTAAATGAGATATAAACAAATGATAAGACCCAATTATCCAGAGAGGAGGTGAATTTTTCTTCATTGGATGAATTCCAGCAAAGACTGGACAGCCATCTCTCTCTCTCTCTGTCTTCAGAGGTTTAAAAAAAAAGGTAAAACTTCTCTTGAATTTAGCTCAACTCCTGGTATCAACCTAACCAGCAGCAAGATGCAAAGAAATTGCTACTGTCTTGTTCCAGTATTTTTTAATTATATTTTTAGTCTAGCCCAGTGTTTTTCAACCTTGGCATGTTTAAGATGTGTGGACTTCAACTCCCAGAATTCCGCAGACGGCATGGCTGGCTGGGGAATTCTGGAAGTTGAAGTCCACTCATCTTAAACGTGCCAAGATTGAGAAACACTGGTTAGCCTATAGCTCTAAAATTTCTTGCTGGTTGCTCCTCCCTCCCTCCCTTCTTTCCTTCCTTCCTTCCTTCCTCCCTTCTTTCCTTCCTTCCTTCCTCCCACCCTCCCTCCCTCCCTCCTGGTCCCCTCCAAATCTGTTTGTCTTCCAACCACTTTGGGGGAATGGCTGCCCCAGCTAAAGTTGGATTCGTGCCTGCATTAAGGCACGATGCCATATGTCATACATCCGTGAAGATTAAGAAAGATGCGGATTAAATGAGGGGATTTAAGAGGGAGGGGAGGGACAATAAGATTGTAATTATCTGTTGAAAAGAAGGTTGGAAGTTATTTATACATTTCTTAACTTTAGTTTTCTTTTCCTTTTCTTGCATGTTTTTTCTTTCTTTTTTTCTTTCTTTTGATTTGTCTTTTATTATATGAAAATTCTTAAGAAATATATTTTTTTTAAAAAGAGAAAAGCTAAGCGGGGCTGGCCTTGGTTAGTACTTGGATGGGAGACCACTAGGAAATCTTAAGCTGTAGACTAGGCTGGGAAGTCGAAAAAGTATCCCAGAAGGTGGCAACAGAAAATCATTTCTGAATTCTTGTGAAAAAAACAACCTGGATGTGTCCATGCAGCCATTCAGAGTCCAGCTCACTTTGAGGGAGGTCTTCTTTATTTATATTCATCCCTAAACATTCCTGCTTGCTGAGAATTTCAGCCAGCCTTAAGTGTCATCAACTCCAGCTACATTTGTGCAGCTTCAACTCAGACTTGGCAATGCAGTTGAATTTTGCTTTGTTCTGGGCCATGGTGTTTACCTTTTCCCACAATTTAAGCTGTAAAGGGGGCTTAATGAAACCCTGGGAAGTTTAACACACCTCTCTTCTCCTAAACAAAATCTATACAGGTTGTCCTCATTTAGTGACTGCCTTGGACAGCAACCGTTTGCTGTTACAAGAGTGATGAAAAAGGAACTGTGCTACCAATCCTTGCATTTTTGACCTTCACAGGTCTGTAAAGGAAAGGAAAGCTGAAGTCAGATCGTTAAGCAGAGTCGTGGGTTCACTTAATGACCGTGTCACTGAACAACCAAGTTGCCAGTCCCAATTGTGGTCACTAAACGAGGTCAAGCTGTAATTAAAAAACTGGCAAGTTCTGGGAAGCCCATTGTATGAATCAAGCACCCAAAGATGGATTCTGGGTTGGGGCACCCCACATTTGAGGAACAAAGGAAATGTGCTTTGTTAAACCAGGATTAACAGACTCCTTCATTTTTGCACATCGGGGGATCCAGGCCATCATTTTAAGCCATGAGATGGTTATTTGGGGCACTGCAAGCTGCATGTACGTGGCAATTATGGTTTTTTTCTCTGCCAGCTGGTGTAGGAGAGATTGTGCTGAAGGACAAGGGTTTCCCCCCCTCTGGGGGCCATCCTGACACCCAGAACGTGCAGACAACCCTGCTCTCCCTCCGTCTGGCGCTAGACAACCACCGCATGTGGCCACAAGTCATTGGTGCTGGCTCAGGACGGAGCAGAGTCTGTGCTCTGGAGCCCCTGGAGCCTTCCAAGGATTCCTAAACATTTATGCATCTTCCCAGGTTCACTCTCAAAAACAGCCTTAAGAGCGATGGGGGACGGGCGGGGGGGGGGCGGGACCTGAACCTGGAGAACGGAGACCTGGAATAACAAACAGGAGGCCCGGTGGAATCCGAAACAATGCACGGACAGACCCGGAGCGAGGTCTCCCCACTTCATCACTCCCAGCATGTGCCCATCAATCTTGCTGGATTCCTTTCCACCCCTGGACGGAGGGGCTGGGGGGGAGACCAGCTCCCCCCTCCCCAATTACCTTTACCAACCTGATGGGATGTTAAATGATGGCTTTGTGCAAAGTGGCACCTTTTCAGTACATTTTGGAAAAGAGCTCCAAGTGCTTTCAGGAAAGGGAAGGAAAGAGAAGGGGGAAGGGAGGGAGGGAGGGAGGGAGGGAGGGATGAAGGAGAAAGAAGAGTAAAGGAAAGGGGAAGGGGAAAGGAAGAGAGGAGAGGAGAGGGGGAAGGAAGGAAGGGAGGAGGGAAGGGAAGTTGGTTGGTTCAGCTTGTCTACAATTCCTTGTTATCCTTTGATTCATTGTTTGTTCTAACCATGAACTCCAGGAGAACTAGACTGTGCTTACAAGCCAGCAGTGTGCGGCATGACACAGCACATTGTAAAGACATTTCAGGCTCAAAGCTTGGCGTAAATTTTCACAAGAGCAGTTTTTCATTGGAGCAGGTGTAGTGGAGTCGGAGAATTGGGGTGTGCACTTTTTTCCAACTACTTCTGAATGAGGTACAAATCAGTGGGGATGCCGCAATCAAACCCAGATTGGATTCAACTGGCCTGACGCTGGAAGTGTCTCAGCAGGTGGAGGCTCCTTGTCTGGGCTGGGAAGCTAACCAGGGGAGGCTGGATTAGGCCTTAGATGGGAGACCACTAGGAAGTCCCAGGGCTGTAGGCTCGACTGGAAGGTCAAAAGATCACCTGGCAAGCAGGCAATGGCAAGCAATTTCCACTGGGGTGTCTGCAGGGTGTGGTCAAAAAAGCCCTGCCTGATTGTACCAGTGTGGCTGCCATCTTGACTTTTTGACTACACCCCTGCCCCTCCAGATATTTTTTTGCCATATGGATGGACTATATGATGTTTCTATAGTCTCCAGGAATCATGGTAATGACTATACTCCATCGACTTTATCTGATCTTGGCTGATCCTGAGAAAATGAACAGGCTCAGATTTGGGGATGGCTTGGATGGGAACAATCCAGTGCTGTAGGCTAGATGGGGGAGTCCATTTTAATAAATACAGGTAATCCTCACTTAACAACCATTCATTTAGTGATGGTTTGGACTTACGACGGTACTGAAAAAACTGACTTACGACCAGTCCTCACACTTACGACCGCCGCAGCATTCCCCACGGTCATCTGATCACGATTTGGGTGCTTGGCAACCAGTTCACAATTACGACCGTCGCAGCATCTTGTGGTCACATGATCACCATTTTTTACCTTCCTAACCAGCTTCTGGCAAGCAAAATCAATGGGGAACTGCATGATTCACTTAACGCCCACAGTTAAGTGAATCACAGCTTAATCCCCACAAAAAAGGTCGTAAAATCAGGTCGGATTTGCTTAATAACCGCTTTGCTCAGCAACCAAAATTCCAGTCCCAATTGTGGTTGTTAAGCGAGGACTACCCGTATGTATATTTATTAAACTCATTGGAAAAAGCAAGGTTTAGCTGCTTCCATAATGCTGTTGAGAAGGCTCCATACGTGAATTCAACAGGAGTCCCTCTTGACTCAACGGTGACTTGACTTGAAGAGAAATTAAATTAATAGCCTTTGATGTGACCGCTTATATGCAGGTAATTCCTGCATAAATTTCCAAAAGACGCCCAGAGTTCTCCAATGGGAGGAGATGGGTGGGGATAAATTTAATAAATGAATAAATAAATATTTACCCCACTTTACGGGGTGGGGGGCAGGCTCTAGAAGGGCCACCTTGCAGCCGGCAAAGCCTTGGTCCATCCTCACTGGGTGTCGTTTCCTCTCTCCCAGACAGTGCAACAAAACTTCCAATGGGAGTGACAGTTGTGACTTGATGTGCTGCGGGCGCGGCTACAACCCCTACATGGACAAGCTGGTGGAGCGGTGCCACTGCAAGTATCACTGGTGTTGCTACGTCACCTGCAAGAAGTGTGAGCGGACTGTCGAGAGGTACGTGTGCAAATGAAGCTTCCTCCAGGCCTCTCCGCTGCTTCCTGGTGGGCCAAGGACGTCCACGCCCTCTTTTCCCCAAGGACCCTTCCAACGAGGAGGAAACGCTCCCTTGCAAGGAAGCCAGGGCTTGGTCGAAACAAACCCGTCCTGATCTTTGACCAACAGGGATTGCATCTTTTGAATGATCTTTTCGAACAATCGCTAGTCGCCGACAAAAAGGCCTGCCCACAAAGCTCTGCAAGAGCAAGGACTTTGAACATAACCAGGAAGTGGCCATTATCACTGAAGGACAACTTGTTCACAAAGAATAAACATCTTGGGTTTTATCATGGCCACTCACGTTTTGGGACCTCAGACTGCAAGTGGCCTCATGCCTTACGATGTGTTTGGGGAAGAGAGCATCTTTCCATAAAATGCATGAACATGATGCAGGAGAACATGGGCTTTTCTGTTGTAATTCAGTGGACACCATTTCCTGGGGAGAATGTTCAATTCCAGACGAAGTGACTTTGCATTACTTTCCCCCCCAGAATGGTTTATCTTCTTGCTTTGCTTCTTAACCAAATCTCCATTTTGCTCCTTCTGTTTTTAACTGGCAGCATTGCCTGGAAAGGCCCAAAGGGAAGGCCAGCCCCCAAGATTTTCTTCTCTTTGCTCTTTCACCCCTGCCAACATCTTTGCTGCATTGTTCTTCCCCTCCCTTTGTTACTTTATATCTGGTGATTTTTCCCATGAAAGAAGTTGTGGAGAGATGGTATCTCTTGTGTTTGGAAGTCAGACACACATCTGGAATTGGGAGACTGTGCGGTGGGCGCGCTCACAATACGGTTGATATTGTGGGCCAAGATTTGCCGTCTAGTCGAGGATATTCTCTTCTATTCCAGTGAAATCTTTGTGGGGCTTAAAGGCATTATTGCAAATAAATATGATGCTAAAGGCTGCTGATTTGCTGGGCAGCTGACTGGCTCTTTTAGTTCCTTTCATTTATTGAAAATAATATATACTTTTTTTTAAGTTAGAGCAAAGAATCCATGGATCACGCTGTTACGTGTCTCCTGTCCCTGTTCACTTCTAGACATGAATACGGGGAGCAGGAGAGCCGTATCTTGCATTGAGAAGATCAATGCAAAGCAGACATTCCTTGCTTCAAGTGACCATCCACCAGCTGTTTCAAAATGCAGAAATTTCATTGGCCTAAGGGACGCGGTGGCGCTGCAGGTTAAACCGCTGAGCTGCTGAGCTTGCCGATCGGAAGGTCGGCGGTTCGAATCCGCATGACGGGGTGAGCTCCCTTGGCTAGTCCCAGCTCCTGCCAACCTAGCAGTTCAAAAACATGCAAATGTGAGTAGATTAATAGGTACCACTTCGGCGGGCAGGTAACGGCATTCTGTGACTGTCATGCTGGCCACATGACCATGGAAGTGTCTACGGACAAACGTCGGCTCTTCGGCTTTGAAACGGAGATGAGCACCGCCCCCTAGAGTCGGACACGACTGGACTTAATGTCAAGGGAAACCTTTACCTTTACTTAAGGGCCACATTGGCCTTTGACCACCATGTTAGCGCTGTGTTCCAAAAGTTGAAGGGGTGGAAGACCCCCAAGAGGGGAGGGGCAGGCATCAAGGGGAAAAATGAAGCAGAAGATAAGGAATATCTGCAGAGACCAGGTGCTAGAATCCTTTTCATCTTTTTGTAAAACTATTCTATTGGGAATATAATATGGCTCTTGCTAACAACTCAAAATGATATTTATCTCAGCCACACATTATTTTAAGTGTAGCCATTGAGTCTATAGTTGTTAAACCCAGGAAAACCAGATTAAATCCATGCAATCTGCTAGGCTACTGTGAGTTTATATAAGACTTTCTAAATAAACTGTGATTGGCTTCCCAGATAAGACGAAGTCCTAAAACTTGGTTTAGAAACCAGAGTGGCTGGGTTTCACAAAATACGCTTAACCTTAATGCAGTTGGTTTGTGACAAAATGTGTTACAGCATGAGCTGTGAACATGGACACTGTGGTTTTATTCTGAATCGGTGGTCTCAAATTATGGTCAGTAATATTGTGAGCAAAATCCTCAACTTATGACCACAATTGGGACCAGAATTTCCATTGTGAGTCATTGTGGTTGTTAGTCGAGTCACCATGTGACCAGACCCAATTTTATGACCATTTTTACAGCGGTCATTAATCCAGCTTCCCCAATGGGTGTTTTTTGCTGGTAAACAGCAAAAAACGGTGCAAAATGTGATCATGTGACCCTGGGTTGCTGCAACCGTTCATAAATGCGAGCCAGTTGCCAAGCGCCTGAAATGCAATCATGTGGCTGTGGGGGGAATGCAACATTTTTTGACGCTCGGAAGTGCTTTACAGGCTGTAAAGCACCCATTCTGAGGCCATTGTAACTTTGGACTGTCGTTAAACGAACATTCGTAAGTCGAGGACTATCTATACTCCACAAAAAGCAGGGCAGGTAGAACCAGGGGAGCAAAGTAAGTCACATGGATCGTTTCTACCGGGGCAATGTAGACATCAAAAATGGTGCAAAATATGATGGTGCAAAATAGGTGTAAGAATGCAGGGACGCAGTGCCCCTTTAAAGCAGCTGTGTCTTTTTTTTTTCAGGCTTCTGTGCAACCCTGAAAACAGATGTGGCTGCTTTAAGGAGTCAAGCCATAAAAGTGGGTTGATCGGTAACCAGATAAAGTGGGTTGTGTAAATGCAGTCACTACAGTGACTAAATATTTCACTATAGCTGAAATATTTCAATAACCAAGTGTTTGGACTTTCTGACATTTGGATTTTGGAGCATTGCATGATAGGTTTGGAATTTCTGAATTAAGGATGCGTGGTCCTAGGCTCAAGAGCAATCTTGCGCAACCAACCGAGCCAGCCTGGCGCTTTCCAAAGGCATTGGACTATATTCAACATTGCATTCAGCCACCCTGACTTTTGGATGTATCCGAAGCTTTGCAAACCCTGGCCTCCCAGCTTTGCAAGACCAGTGCAACCAGAAGAGCAGAAGCAGAGCACTTCAGCATAAATCAGAACCCAGGACTGCTTTCTCTTTCTTTTGGTGTCAATTCTTAAGTGGCCAGAGCCTCACTTCGCTCAGGGGTGTCGCCCCAAACAGCCTGGGTCCCCTTCAAAAATGGTTGCCAGCTTGCCGTTTCTAATGAGTCCAAAGGAGGAGGCAATCGGTTTGTTTCATATATTTATTTACAGCCAAAGGCCAAACCCTTTATTTGACCACAGGCATCAACGACTGTTAAATAAAATAAATAAATGGGTTAAATAAATAAATAAACAAACAAATAAATATACGATTGTTTCTTTTCCCCCTTCCAGCGTTCTAGCTGGCTGCTGATAGAGGGAATATGAGTGTTGAATGACAAGGTTGGGATATCGAACGGTGAAACAAGGCACACGGAGTTGGCCCTGTTGAACCTTGCATGCAGGGAGAGAAATAATCTGCAGAGGGATGCTCAGATCCGCCCTCCCAAACCACTGATGGCATAGCATTGAGTCTAGGTTGTGTGAATGCTAATTTGTTCTGTTCTGTACAGAACAGACCAAATACATTTCAATACAGAACAGCATGGTGCAGTACAGGAGTTCAGCTTGCAGATCTTGTCCACTCCCTGGGGACTAAGAGGCTTGAACTCTTCCCAGATAACATCACAAGACTGTATCCCAGTCACCTCCATAGGACCTGCCCAGGCCCAACTCAGAGCAAATCCGAGCAATTTTATCCACCAGGTGTCAAGAAAACATCTCATAGTGATCCCACAGATGCTCCATGGATCCTTCCTGACCCAGAAGGGACCAGGTTGCCCTGAACAGGGCTGCCGGCCAATACTTGGAGGATGCAGTAAGGACAGAGAAATAAGCCTTTTTCTCTAGCCTTATCAGCACAAGGTAGACTCAGGAATAACAATAATATCAAGGTCTCAGGAATAACCCCAGGTTCCCTCTGAAACCCAGAGGGTGCTATTGGGTGCCTAGACCCCACCACCCTGCACATGGGGAGCTCCAGGAAATGCCAGGTTTGCCAGATAGTGATCCATCCATGACAAGGGAGAGATGGCATCATCCCCAAATTATTTATTTATTTATTTTCTATCCTGCCTTTATTATTTTTATAAATAACTCAAGGCGGCGAACATACCAAATACTCCCTCCTCCTATTTTCCCCACAACCACCACCTTGTGAGATGGACAAGGCTGAGAGAGTGGGACAAAGTCCCCCAGCCAGCTTCAGTGCCTAAGGCGGGACTAGAATTCACAGTCTCCTGGTTTCTAGCCCAGCGCCTTAACCACTAGACCAAACTGGCTCCCTTGCTGATTTTAGAACGGGAAATAATTTAGTTGCCAGACTTTTTGTAACCCCAATCACTTGTTTTCAATAAATCTTGCTAAAGAGGCTCTGAGCATATCTGCCCTGCACCCTAAAAATGCTCCTATCCTGTACTCATGCTCACTTGACTCCAAGCCGATTCCAGATCATGTAGCCACTGACTCGAAAGAAGAGGAGATCTGATAGGCGAGTCGGGCCCATGGGTCAGCTCATGGTTGTCCCGGTGGCCATGAACTCCCATGCTGCCTCCAGGTTTATTTATTTATTTGTCTGTTTGTCAAATTTTATCACGCCCATCTCCCCCCTAACGAGGGTCTCTGGTTTGCCCCCAAGGGTGGCAGAGTGAAGTCCCCCCAGGATCATAAGTTTGGAGAATGCCACCGTCAGCCTGGAGATGGTCTCCAGTAGAGCAGGCAGGGAAGCAGATCTACAGGAGCAGATCTCCCCGCTTATCTCTAAGGCCCAACCTCACATGGGGGTCTCCTACCTGGCTCTCTGCGGGGTGGTGCCCCTGACCACGTTCAAAGTCTCCTGATTGACAATAGCAACCGAAACCCCTCTGGGCACATTTCAGAGATGGGCACCTCCCTCACTTCACCCAGCCAGATCTCAGTAACAACCGCTAGGTCAGCCCTGTCATCCAGGATCAAATCTCAGATCTGACATTCAGCCACACTTGCCAGAATGCAGAGTCATCTAAAGTTTGATCACAGTTAACAGGGGTTTGGCAGAGGGCTGGAGCATGGGAGAGACACGTGACATCACTTCCAGGTTTCCCTGTGTTTACATATCAGGCAAATAAACCCTACCAGGATGGCCTGATTCACACAACATACCAAGACGATGGCTGGGCTCCATGACTTTACTTCCCTCCATTTGAACCTAGTCTATGAGGACAACTGGGCCTTCCCAAATTGCCAAGCCGCCACCCTGCTCAGTGTTTCTCAACCTTGGCAACTTTAAGAGGTGTGGACTTCAACTCCCAGAATTCCTGGCTGGGGAATTCTGGGAGTTGAAGTCCACACCTCTTAAAGTTGCCAAAGTTGAGAAACACTAATCCTGCTCTTTCAAGGCTAGCTGCTCCACAGGGATGCCTTGGAAGTCCAACTTAACTTGATAACTTGCTTTCCATTTCTGAGTGTGGTCTCTGGTCCAGTGAATTCTGCATGCCCTGCTCTGGCGTTTTCCCAAGCCCCCTCCCCACATGGTATGCGCGCCACGCCCGATCTGCAGGCATTTGGCCTGTGGGAGAAACACAACCCATCCGCAGCTCTTTCGCCTTGATTTTGTGGCTGCGTGGGCTGAAGCAGAAAGCACGTTTTCCAACCTGCAGCTGCTGCACGTGGAGCTGGGGGGGGGGTTGCGGGTGGCTAGGGGAAGGTCTGAGGGGAGGAACGGGCAATCTGAGTGCAATTAGCTGTGGCTTCATTAGAAAAGTGATGGAGGGCTCCCAGAGGGAAGAGCCTTGTTTCCTGTTAGAAAACAGAGCTGCAAAGCAAAAGCACTCAAGGAGTTTAGGGGGAGGACTCTCCCCTCGCCTTCTTCACCCACCTCAGTGTGTTTCTGCTGTGGGCTCATCCTCCCCACCCGACCCTTTGTCTGCATGCCAAATGGAAGAGGGAGAAGGGAGATGGAGGAATGGCATTTCCAGGTGCCAAGGTTGCCTGAGAAAGGGCCCAGTGTCCTTGAGGGGCATTATGACCAGATTCAACAGACTGAATTTCCCCCAGGATTCAGTTTTTGAATCTTCTGGACTCATGGAGGTGCAGCTGCATGCAGATGTTGCTCTTCTGTATATCCTCAATGTGGAGCTGAATGCAGATGTTGCTCTTCTGGACTCATGAACGTGGCGCTAAATGCAGATGTTGCTGTTCTGTACATCTCAATGTGCAGCTGCATGCAGATGTTGCTCTTCTGGACACCCCAATGTGCAGCTAAGTACAGATGTGCCACTGCAAGGCTGGAGCGGAGATGGCAAAGGAAAAGCAACTTCTTACCTAAGCTCCTCGTGAACTTTCACCTAACAATTCCCCACTGAATCCAGATGTCATTCTTGGTTAATATAAAACTTGGGTTCTTTTTTGGCTTGATGTATCGTGGAAACCCATCTTGTTTAGTTCGGTTAAGGTGCCATATATTATGTGGACCTTCAAATGGCTTAACTGAGTAACCAGGTTAAGCACCTGATGCGAATTCAGACAGTGGTCCAAACATCGGACCACTTATTTTTCTAACTTGAAACGGGCGCACCCAATATTAGCGTAGTGCTGTGTGTGGAGCGACTTGGACCATACCAACATCATAGCTGTAAAAAGATCCCACACGGAGAAGTCCGTGAGAGCAGAATCTTCTTGTTCTTTCACTTCCACCCCACTTCATTTTACAACACAATTTTCCCCTCCTAAAAAAGCCAACACAGACTGACTTTAAATATCTCTATCAGCAAAGTCTCTAATCTTTCCCAAGAGAATCTTTTGACAAGCTGACAAATCTGCTTTCTCTGGACAGGCAGCCCCCACCCCCAAATTAAGCCACCTTCTACTTGTCCTTTTGTCTCCTGCTGCTCACGAGTCCTATCAATGGTAATTCATCCTCCTGGGGGGCGGATGCCTCTCTGGAGCATTTCGATCAGTTTCCTGGCCTACTTCAGGTACACAAATGGCAACTCCTGCTTTCCCCAGCCCACTGTCCTAATGCTCACTTGATGGGTGAGGATCTGGGAAATCCATCACATTTGGATCTGCCTTGAGATAGACAGCTTTCAGTTCCATGCTAAAACACAGAACACAGGTAGTCCTCGACTTACGACCACAATTGGAACTTCCGTCACTAAGCAATGTAGTTGTTAACTGAGTCACACCCAATTTTACAACATTTCTGCTGCAGTAGTTAAAAGAATCACCATGGTCATTAAGCAAATCTGGCTTCCCCCATTGACTTTCCTTGTCAGAAGACCCCTGGGAAGGTCACAAATGGCAATCATGTGACCCCAGGACACTGCAACTATTGTAAATACATGCTGGTTGCCAAGTGCCTGAATTTTGATCATGTGACCACGGGGAAACTGCAATGGTCGTAAGTGCGAGGACTGGTCACAAGTCACTTTTTCCAGCACCGTCGTAACTCTGAACAGTTGTTAAACAAATGGTTGTAAGTCGAGGACTACCTGTAATGAGAATCTGCTTGAAAAGAGGAGAAATGGGAAACAGGGAGATGCACCATGCAGAAACCAAAGGGAGGGTCTTAAGGGGGAAGACTGGGGGAGGGTGGCTTGCACAAGCAAGCTTCCTGCCCTCTGGAACTCCATTACCTCCCAAGTCCCAAGGGGGGGTCCTACATTTTGGGTGGTTTGGAAAGAGATGAAAACCTGCCTTTTCCAACAAGCATTTGGGGCTCACGTAAGCTTTCAGTAAAATCTGCTAGGCTGAGAAGGTGCTATCAGAGTCCTCCTGGTTTTTGAGGGCATTGTGAAGCGATGTTACAAACAGTGAGATAACTGCATCTCGATTTTCTCTGCCTGGGAAAAAGCAGAATTTGTATGTCTGCTAAGGGTGGTAATAGGCTACTTCAGTGGACAGCCTCTTTACCTTATGGTGACTGTCACCACCCCATGTCGTGACTTATTTGCTATTTTCTGGGCAGTGTTACTATGCAGGACCATGCAGCATCTCAGAGCCAGGAATTGTCCACCCATCAGATCTGGGACTCAGACCCAATTTTTGGGCCCCTCTCCAGCCCACACACCTCCCCCTTAGTTAGGGGATTAGGAACAGGGGATTGCCAGATGTTTCCAGGTTGAAAAATGCCCCGACTGTGAGATTTCTCCCGGTGAGTTTACAGGAAGTATTACTGGAAGTGTGCTGTTCCAATCTTTCCATACGTTTGCTAGCCTGAAAAGGCGCTAGCAGAATCCTGATTCCTGAGCGCACTCTAAGAATGGAAGGGTATTCCAGCTGAAGCTGTTCCGACTTTTTGGGGAAGGGTCCCCCCACCTTGGAACAGCTGGTTCTGAGCATCGTTCCACAGTCAGAAGACTTCCAAGATGTTCAGAGTTACTCCTTCAAATTTTGGAATGGCCTTGCCTTAGTCACACAAACTGCCCTACGGTTTTCACACTGCTAATTAGAACTGCATTTTTAAAATACTTTCTTTTTTTATTATTCATTTTTCCTTTCTATTACGTTGTTACAAATCTTGATCCGCTGTACTTTGTTCCATACTGTACAATGATGTTTACATAATATGATAAAAGATTATTAACATTCCATTATTTAGTTGGCTTAGGGTACTGAGAAGAGAGAAGAGGGGAAAAAAGTATTCTGTCAATATTAATTGCAGTTTAGGATGTCAATATTACAAGCATGACATTGTTATTTGGATGCTTTGACCACTATACAATTGGCACACTTCTAATTAGAAATGCATTTTTAAAAAATATTTTATTTTTTATTATTATTTTCCCCTTTTTGTTATGTTGTTACAAATCTTGATACACTGTATTGTTTCTATACAGTGATGTTTATATAATATGGTTATCTTTTATCCTTATTTTATTTATATTATTTATTATTGTATTTTTATACTGTGTATTTTATGATGGTTGTTTTTAATCGATTGTTGTAAACCACCCAGAGTCCCCCGATGGGAGGAGATGGGTGGGGACAAATTAGATAAATAAATAAAATGATTAAAGATTCTAATTAACATTCTGTTATAACATTCTGTTATTTAATTTACATTCTGTTATTTAGATGGCTTAGGGTATTGAGAAGAGGAGAAAAAAAGTATTCTGTCAATATTAATTGCAATTTAGGATGTCAATATTACAAGCATAACTTTATTTGGATGTTTTGACCACTATCCAATGGGACACTTCTAATTAGAGATTCACTTTTTAAAAAATATATATTATTTTCCTTTTTATTATGTTGTTACAAATCTTGATACATTGTATTGCTTCGGTACAGTGATGTTTATATAATATGGTTAGATATTATTAACATTTGTTACTTAGCTAGCTTAGAGCAGTGTTTTTCAAACTTGGCCACTGTCAGATGGGTGGACTTCAGCTCCCAGAATTCCCTAGCCAGATGGGTGGACTTCAACTCCCAGAATTCCCCAGCCAGATGGGTGGACTTCAACTCCCAGAATTCCCCAGCCAGATGGGTGGACTTCAACTCCCAGAATTCCCCAGCCAGATGGGTGGACTTCAACTCCCAGAATTCCCCAGCCAGATGGGTGGACTTCAACTCCCAGAATTCCCCAGCCAGATGGGTGGACTTCAGCTCCCAGAATTCCCCAGCCAGATGGGTGGACTTCAACTCCCAGAATTCCCCAGCCAGATGGGTGGACTTCAACTCCCAGAATTCCCCAGCCAGATGGGTGGACTTCAACTCCCAGAATTGCCCAGCCAGCATGGCTGGCTGGGGAATTCTGGGAGTTGAAGTCCACCCATCTGACAGTGGCCAAGTTTGAAAAACACTGGCTTAGAGTACTGAGAAGAGGGAAGAGAAAAAAGGATGCTATCAATATTGTATAAAATAAATAAATAAATATGTAAATGCACGAAAGGTGGAAAAAACACCTCTTTTGCAAAGAAAGACGACTTCCGGAAAATTGCATGGAATTGGTATCGGCTCTGGGAGAAACATGTAGCAATTCGGCCCATGACTGGAACTGGGCCAGCCATAGAGCAACTTCGTATTTATCATGGTTGCGTCACCAGGACTGACAGCAGAAGAGATTAGAGTAAGACCAGCTAAAGAGCAAACCTCCCCTCATGGCTATTTCGGAGGTTTTCAGCTAGGATTTGCCATGACAGGCTTAAGTACATATTCAAGTCCCTCTGCTTAATGGGCTGTTTCTGCTTAATGTAACTCTGCATCCAGGCTTGTCAAGACTGGAGAGAACACCCTGAGAAATCTTCTCCTCTTCGGAGTTATTAGCGTTCCTGCTCTGTGCCCTTTCTTCCTGGTGCTTGTGTCTGCTGTGTCCTCGATTCAAATTCAGCCTTTGAATGTGGCCCCAGATCTCCAGCTGATCAACGCAGTCAGCAATGGGGTGCCCACGGGAATCTGTTTTGGAGGAAGTATCTTGCATTCCTGGAGAAAGGTGGGATAAAGTAATAATAACAGTAACAACCTCTGCCTATCCCAGGTCCTTGGGAAGGAGTCGGTAGGTAGACAAAAATGCCAATACAGTCTAAACATCTGGCAGGTTGTGTGACCAACGAGAAGGAGAAGGAAAAGGAGAAGGAGAAGGAGAGTGGATAATTGATGTGGCAATACCAGGGGATAGTAGAATAGAAGACAAAGAATTGGAGGAGATCATGAAATATCAAGATCTGAAAATCGAAGTTGAAAGATTATGGCTTAAACAGGCCGTGGTGGTCCCAGTGGTTATCGGCACATGGGGTGCCATTCCAAAAAGCCTTGGACAGCACTTAGAAAATCTGTGCGTTGACAACATTTCCACCTGTCAATTACAAAAGGCCACCCTGCTTGGATCCACACATACTCTACGCCGGTACATTACAACCCCCCAGGTTCTTGCAAAGAACTTGATGCAAATGAAGGCCAACACCAGCTAAAGAACTGGCAGCTGTGATATCACATTGTTGTGTAGAAAATAATAATAATAATAATAATAATTTGAGTCCAACCTGTAGAAAAAAGCAGCTTGTGCAGCTTTAATAGGAAAGTTTATTTTTAGGAACTACCTGCAGCAGGCAGAAAATCTAGAACCTCTAAGTGAATGCAGAAAATGCAGATAAAGAGGAAACATGGGGAGGTTCTAAAGGGGCATCAATGGGGAGGGAGTCAAAATGGCAGCCATGACCACACAATCAAAACCCCATCTTTTTTTTTTACCTAACAACAAAAAAAGCGAGGCTTTGACTGCACCGCCACAACGGCCATCCTGACTTTTACACACACACAGTGGATGCTGCTGGAAACATCCTTTGTTATTAAAACTCAGAAAAAATATCTATCAGATCTGTACACACACACATCCCCCCCCCTTTTTTTTCTCCTTTTCCTGATTCTGGCTATCAATTCTGGCTCTGGTTGTTCTGAAAATCTGGGAATATGGAGCATCCCAACAAATTTCAATCCAAAAGGATCTGCTGGAGTAGGCCTAATAAACTGACTTGACTTTCTCAATTGACAAAAAAGGCATTTCCTTGATCCTAATCTTGGGGGGGGGTGTCCCCCTTCATGGCCAGTTCAATTCCCTTTGCTTTAGGATCCAAATAGGTTTGCAATCCAAGGGGCAGACTGATGTAGATTTTGATGCACTGCACACCGTCTGCTGGTTTGTCTGAAAAGCTAAGGCTGCTGACTTAGAGACATTCTCCTCTTCCTCGGAATTTTCCATCTCATTATCTTGGACTCAGGCTCATCTCCACGCAGGTTTGTCTACAGAGATTCTCTCACTGATGACCCCTTTATATTTTGAGCCTGTATGTCTGCAGCCAGACTAAGTTTGAGCAGATGAAGACCAGATGGGTACAGCTGACGAGGCCTTTAATGCGCTTGTAAACCAAACCAGCATCAGCGCACATCAGTGTGCAACACACACACACACACACACTTCTCTTCCTACGCCAAGCCTTCCAAGATAGAAAGACTGGTCTAAGTAATTGTCCAGACTGAGGTGTGCGGTTGTCACCAGGAACACAATGCAGCTGCTGCTGCTGAAATTTCATGACCGTTGTCTATTGCTCCTAGACAAATCATCGTCTAGAAGCAACTGAAAAACCACAGCTGTCTGTGGCTGTTGCAACACCTGGAACTATGACCATCCTGATTCCCATCCAAGAAATACTGAGACGACGTACTACATATTTGGGTCACTCATGTTCATTGTCTAAGAGCAGATTGGATGGGATTGTGCAGAACCCGTTACAATTGAGTTTTATAGATAATGGGGTATAGTGGTTAAGGGGTTAGACTAAGATTGGGGAGGTCTAGGTTCTTGACCTCTTAAACATGGTCACTGGGCAACCACAGTCTCTCAACCCAACCTACATCACAGGGTTGTTGTGAGTATAAAATAAAGGGAGATTCCTTCATTTCCTTTTCAATTTTAGCTCTTGGAGGAAAGCCAAGAATGTGATTGGTTGGGGTGGGTACTGTGGACCAACGCAACTACTACACATAGGCTGCGTTGCACAACAACAGACATTGAACCATAAACTAACCAAATTCATTGCAAATGGATTGGGTTCCCCATTGGGCTGTTTTATACTTTCGTTATTATTGGTTTGTCTTTGATTTTCTGATGTGATTAACATTTATGCACCCCCAGAGTCTGCTGGAGTGGACGGCTATAGTACATTTAATGAGATAAATGCCACCATGAGCTGCTTTGCAATTAGGCAGTTTATAAATCAAATTAATAAAAGAAGACGTGCTCAATCTTACAAAGATTTAGCCAAGGTTAAAAGGAACTCAGCTTTACTTGTGGTATGAATGCATCCTGGGCTGGTTATACAAGCTGTGTGAACACAAGGTGTTGTCAGCATTGTCTCTAAAGAAACTTGGATTAAAATTACTGTAGCTGGAGTTACTTAGGAATTAGGACCATAGTTAGCCAGCTTCAAGAAGAGATTCTGTGATACAGGTCAATCAAGGGAGGCATTGGCTTGCTGAAACATCCTGTGGAATTGGAATTTTACAGGGTCTGCAAAATCTCTGGACCACGTGGGAAATTTTGTGAGAATCATTTGTCAACATCCATAACATTATTTCACCATTTCAAGGAAGTGCCTGCTCAAACTTACTTAGGATGACCACTTACTACACCTCTTGAAATTGCTAAGGGTGAGAAACACTGCTTTATTGCTTTGCAGATATAGACATCAGCTCTTGATATGGCCCTATAACTCATTGAGTGTAAATCCTTACTCCTATATCCTACAGGACAAAGTTAATCCCCATGATTTTCAGAACATTGGCTTCATCCTGAGTAAGCTCACCCCCTTTTCTAATATTAAGGTTTCCCTTGACATTAAGTCCAGTCGTGTCCGACTCTAGGGGGCGGTGCTCATCTCCGTTTCAAAGACGAAGAGCTGGCGTTTGTCTGAAGACACTTCCTCTGTGGTCGTGTGGCCGGCATGACTAAACGGAACGTCGTTACCTGCCCACCGAAGCGGTACCTATTAATCTACTCACATTTGCATGTTTTTGAACTGCTAGGTTGGCAGGAGCTGGGACTAGCAACGGGAGCTCACCCCGTCACGTGGATTCGAACTGCCAACCTTCCGATCGGCAAGCTCAGCAGCTCAGCAGTTTAACCCGCAGCGCCATCGCATATTCCAGTGGAAATTTCCATTCCCAGCACCAGCCCTGAATACTACAACGATCCATCTCCTGTTGTTACCAGGTGTATTTTTATTAGCTGTTCTGAAAGTTTCAGGTCAAGGTTTGGATTATTATATAATCAATTCCTGGACAAAAAAATCCAAATAAAAACAGATTTGCTCTTGTTTTTTGGGCTTGCAGAAGCCACCTCTCTGCTGAGAGAAACTCTTATCCTCTGGCTTTGCAACCTCCTATGGAATACCTACAACAGCTGGCAACACCTGCCCAATCATGGCTAATCCCAGAAAGCTAAATACGGTCAGCTTTGCTTAGTACTTACGTGGAAGACCATTGTGAAATGCCAGATCTATAGGAGAGATTGGAAACATGGAAAATAAGTTCACCCAGGAAGAATGCAAAGACAATGCACTTCCATACTGCTGCCATAAAAACTTTGCGAATGCGTCTGTGAAGTTGTCATCAGTTAAATACACTTTGAGAGAGTCCTTACTTTGCCCATTCCAGGCAGTAGCAGGTATCTGACCTTCGCTGATCCCATCAGAAGATAGATCCTATTTAGTCCATGGCTGGAACTTGAACACCAGGAAATTCCCAGATTGTCACTTTCACAGACAGGTCAATAAAATGTACCCTGGGAGAAGGCAATTGCTTTACTGCAAAGACAACCACATCAGTGTATCCATGAAGTTACCAAGAATGAAGTTCAACTTGAGGAGGACTTCATTTATGAAACTCCCCTAAATTTGGTAACAGGTTTATGGCTTATGAGAAAATAAAAGTCCACTTTTACCTTTGCATGTGGACTTCTTCACTTTCAAATCCTGCTTCCACATCTGATCAGAATCCAGACATAAAGGATAATAGTTACGAACAATCAAGAAAGTAGGAGATGAGGTTTCTCCCCATGAATCTTACACTGCATTAATTTTAAGCCCAACAGTCTGATTGTGCTGATTGGATAGATTACAAATTTGTGTTTCTTAGCTATGATATTGTCCTCAATTATCTAATATAGTTCTCTTTTTAAACAGCCGGTAGGGACTTATTATATTTGCTCTGGAAAGGAATGAAATATTGCAGGGGGGGGGGTTAATAGTTCAGAATCCTGGCTCCTTAGAAGAGGTCTGAGATCCTAGTTTTCTGCTGTTTCTCCTGGGACTGAGATTACAGCCACGCAGGGCACTTTGTTCCTCCAAGATCACTCCTTGGCCTAGGTGGGCCGCCAAATGCACGTGAGCCCTGCAAAAGACACAAGGGGACAGCATATGAACCCAGTCATTTCCACACTGGGGGAATCTGTACATGGCCAGCAGGTTGATAGCATTTCTCAGTTGAAACACACACACACACACAACACACACACACTTTCACCCAGATGAGAGGCTGGGAATTTAACGGGAGAACCATGAGGTATGTAAGAGCAGGAAGCAGGATGATAAAGCAGACCAGCCTAGAAATAGGTTCCAGCTGTAGTCACAAAAACCCCTCAACTAACATCATCTTGCTCATAAGAATTTGCCACACTGATCTAATGATTCCCTTGATAGTCAACAAATATTTGCTCAGAAGTCTCCTAGGATTTGAGATTAAGAGGTTCATAATGATGATATTTCAACATTTTATCTTTCTGCTGTTTGGGGCATTCTCCCATTTCCATCTTCTGGATGAAAGTTGAATTTTTGCCAGAGCCAGAGTACACCAAATGTTTCAGTGAATATTCCCCATTTGTTTGCTTGCTTGCATTAAATCCAGTTTGGCGTCATTCATTTCCATTTGTGGTAGAAACTTCAGATTGTTCTCTTACTCCTACCCCACCCCACCACTTTTCTAGGGCTTCTTCCCTATATTCCTCTGTGGTCCTTGCACTCTGATGAGGACAGCAAGGCCTGTTGGTGCTCCATTAATAGGAGAGTGGAAGTGAATTTTATCACTGTGAGCTTTCAGGATGGAGTGTTTTCCGCCATCAATTAATTGCACACTCGCCTGCCCTCCCTGATTGCTTGACAGTTTAATTGGCCTCCATGTTAACAAAGACATTCCTCTACATTCGTCATATACTATTCAATAGGGACTTCCAAAGGGAATTGGATAAATCCATGGAGGACAGATCTGTGGAAGCCTATTATTCCTGAAGACTCCATGTGACCTCTGGGTTGGGGGCAGTGGGACTCCAAATCCCATCTGCAGGGGAACAAGAGTAGCAGAAGACATGTGTCCATCTCCTGTCTGTAAGCACTCCAGAGGCATCTGGTTGGCCATGGAGAGAAACAAATTACTGGACTAAGATGGGCCTTGGCCTGATCAAGCAGGCCTCTTCTTCTGGCCTTAAATGTGTCTGCAGGTTGAGTCATGGCAACTGGATTTCTTTCTTTTTGGTAGAAATGTTTTGCTGCTTGTCCAAGCAGCTTCTTCATGTGATCTCTGAGTTGGGGGCAGGAGGATTCCAAATCCCATCTGCAGGGGAACAAGGGTGGGAGAGGAACATGTGTCCATCTCCTGTTTGTAAGCACTCCAGAGGCATCTGGTTGGCCATGGCGAGAAACAAATGATGGGCCTTGGCCTGATCCAGCAGAACTGTTCTTCTGGCCTTAAACGTGGTGATCTCTATTACCTCTGATGGCTTTCAAAGGAGGTTGGAGAAATCCATGGAGGACAGGTCTGATGAGGGCTATTACTCTTGAAAACTCCATGTGATCTCTGAGTTGGGGGCAGGAGGACTCCAGATCCCATCTGCAGGGGAACAAGGGTGGAGAAGGAACATGTCTCCATCTCCTGCTTGTGAACACCCCAAACTTATCTGGTTGGCCACTGTGGGAGATAAAGATGGGCCTTAGCCTCTTCCAGCGAGGCACCTCTTATGGTCTTACGTTCTTTTCCTGAATCTTTTGGGATTTTTTTTTCTTCTATATCAATTTCCCCACACTTTTCTTATTTTTTAGTGAAAGTCAAAAAGAAAGCTAAGACAAAATAGGAAGATAGTGGGAACCGATGCCCCACAGAAACTGGTGCTAAATCATCTCTAAACTATTTCCCTTTCCAGACAATACCATACATATTGTGCAAAGCAAACGAAAGTATGATGGATCCTTGAGTGTGATTCTTTGCCAATAGAAGAAAATCTGTTAATATTTAGCTTGTCAGGAAGACTCCGGCAAAGAGTGGATCTTAGATCAAAGGTCCTCAGCATTCTGAGACATGTTAAAGTTTGGAGAGAGCTTAGACAACCCGATCAAGGGTCATCGGTTATTAGAATAACTAATATCTGTCAAGGTGGTGTCATGAGGGCACTTATATGCGCAAACCGCTTCAAGTTTTGCTTACAGTGGTGGGGATGGAACCCATTTAGCTGAGATTCCTCTTTCCCCGAAGGCTTGATTCCCATGCTTTAGCAATTTCTCATCCTCTTGCAAATTGCCAGTTCATACACATTTACAATTATCCTTGTCTGCAGAGAAATCATTTCCCATCTAACAGGTTATAAGTGAGGTTGCAGATGAGTCAGATACTTTTGCCCTCGCCATTCCAGAAAATTTGGGACCACCTTTGGCCGGCCCGCTAGCCTCAACCGTTGCCGTTCAGAATAAACATTGGACGTGGCTGAATCCAGAACCAAAGTGGACTTGTTGAGACAGATCCAAATTGAAGCAGGATCCCCCCAAAGCTGACTGAATCTGTATCTTCACTGGTGAAACTTCTCACTCCATCCTATTTCAGGTTCAATAACAAAAATGTGCTTTCATTCCATGTTCAGGGAGTAGCGACGGAGCATTTCTCCTGTCAGACCTCAGTTGGCATAAATGAAAGCATAAAGAGATGAGTCACTGATGGAAAGTACATCTGTTCTGGAAGTTATTACCTTGGTAAAGTGTCACATGCTCTTTCAGCAAACCACAATGGAATTTGCAGTATCTCTAAAGGGTGAAAAGTCTGAGATAGCTGCATCAGTTCATCGGCACATTCCTGGCATTATCACTGAAGACAACCCAGAGTCACCAGATGGATATTCAAGTTAGCCATGCCATGGAAAGTCCACAGTTGAGCATCTAAGCCAGGGTTTCTCCACCAGGGTTCCGTGGCACCCTCGGGTTCCGTGAGAGGTCACCAGGGGTTCCCTGGGAGATCATGATTTATTTAAAAGATCATTTCAAATTTGGGCAACTTCACATTAAAGAGGAAAGTTTCGTTCTTTATTTTTATTTATTTATTTATTATTCCAATTTCTATCACCGCCCACCTCCCCCTGAAAAGGGGGACTCTGGGCGGTTTTCAGTTTAAGTTATTAAACTTATTTTCAGTTGAAGAACGCTGTTCATGCAACTATACAGGCCTCCCCATGAAACGAATATAACAATTTGTTAACTTCTAGCCTCTGTTTGAGCCTGACAGGGCAGGGGTTTCCCGAGGTCTGAACAATATTTCAAGGGTTCCTCCAGGGTCAAAAGGTTGAGAAAGGCTGATCTAAATAATGGGAGGCTGTTTTAATGTCAGTACCAAATATTTCAACAATCTTAATCTGTGGCTTATTCCACAAGGAATAATATTTGGGACTTCATGGACTGACTCCATTGTAAAAGGAGTGAGTAAAACACCATCTTGTTGGAGATGCAGTGAGAATTACACTCTGTTGAAAGTGTTTTTGCAATGTCCTAAATTTGACTTGGAGGCAAGGTTTAAGATTTTCAACACCACATTTTTGGGAACTGAGTATCTATTACATAGAAATTAGCAGCTGGACAACGAAAATGGATTCTTCATGCCAGGGGTGTCCACAGGGTATGGTCAAAAATGTCAAGATGGCATCTGTGATAAAGTGATCAAAGCTGTGCCCATATTTTATGTGCCCATAAAAACTGGACAGAGCTTTGATTGCACCATCATGGCTGCCATCTTGATTTTTTTTATCATATCCTGTGGACACCCTTGTTCTATGGCCTTCTTATGGCTAAAAATTTTCTTCATCAACATTGGAAAGGTAAATGTATGGCCCCAGTTACTCAACGGACTGAAGACTTGCTGTTACTTGTGACTCATGAATGAGCTGCTTATAGAGATAAACTGGATGTGGACGGTTACACCTGCAATATGGCCATCCTTCATGGAAAGGATTGCGTAAAATTTCTTATTTAATTAATTAATTAAATTTAGGGACCGCGGTGGCGCTGCGGGTTAAACCGCTGAGCTGCCGATCGGAACGTTGGCAGTTAGAAACCGCGTGGCGGGGTGAGCTCCCGTTGCTCGTCCCAGCTCCTGCTCACCTAGCAGTTTGAAAACATGCCAATGTGAGTAGATCAATAGGTACCGCTTCGGCGGGAAGGTAACGGCGTTCCGTGTCGTCATGCTGGCCACATGACCCGGAAGTGTCTACGGACAACGCCGGCTCTAAGGCTTAGAAACGGAGATGAGCACCGCCCCCTAGAGTCGGACTCGACTGGACTTTACGTCAAGGGAAACCTTTACCTTTACCTTTACCTTAGGGGCCGCCTGACTCTGAAACGACTTCGGGAAGCTCACAATATCAAACAAAAAACAAATGAAAACACAATAAATAACCGAGATGGCACCTGACCACTCAATACATGCACAAAAACCCAGCCCACAAGGGGACTCCGTCCACCCTACTCCAAGGCCTGGTTGATCAGGCAGATCTTCAAGGCCTTCTGGAATGCCATCAGGGTGGGACCCACATAGATCTGTTACTGTTTTTGCTGTTGTTGTTATCAACCCACACCAATCCACTGCAGGATGAAGGCCACCTCATTGAAGGTTATGGAATGTAATCTACCATGCTTGTCCAGTACAATTTGGTAGATAGATGTTTTCAACTTTCCTAAAGGGAATACCTAGTCTAAATTCCCACAGGGAGCCTCCATGGCTGAAGCAGGACCAGAATCTGGATCTCCCCCCTCCTGGTCCACCGCCTTCATCGCTACCCCACAATGTGTTCATAGGATATCGATATATCTCAGTATCTATCTATATAAGAAGCCCACATAATTTTTGAAGTTGTTATATTGTTTCCCTATTTCTTTCTTTCTTTCTTTCCTTCCTTCCTTCCTTCCTTCCTTCCTTCCTTCCTTCCTTTTCTTTTTTCTTTTCTTTTCTTTTCTTTCTTTGTTTCTTTCTTTCTTCACTATTTTTTCTCTTTGTTCTGCTTTGTTAAATAAAGGCAGCAAACAACTACTTAAAAAGAACCCAAACCACTGACCTGTTTTCTTTCTCCTAACTATTTGTTTGATGTTTGCTGTTGTTTTACATTATCCTGACTTTTTCCATGGGCCCTGCTGTAACCTTAAACTGGTCAGACAGTTTCAGGGTTACTGGGATCGGAATGCAAATCAATTCTTTTGCATACAAAAGTGGGGTTTCCTTAGCGCACAAGGAGCGTCACTAATTACAGTTGACTTCCCCCGGGTGTCTCCTCCTCTGCGTCTCTCCCCTTCTTGCTACAAGGTCTCCTTTGCCTGCTTCCACGACCCCCAGCCCAGCTGTAATTAAGGTAAAGGATTGCTAGACATTAGGAGTGCTGTAAGCCTATTTCTCACCTACCTACTCCCATCTGAGGTCTTGGTCTAATGATGCATTATCAGTCTGGCAGCCTCCGATGATACAGAACATGTGGCAACTTTTAGCAATAGGCTTCGGGACAGGAAGTGTGTTTGCAAATGGTTTTAAGCACACAATCAGGTATTATTATTATGATAAGGAAGAAGGAAGGAAGGAAGGAAGGAAGGAAGGAAGGAAGGAAGGAAGGAAGGAAGGAAGGAAGGAAGGAAGGAAGGAAGGAAGGGAAGGAAGGAAGGAGACAGTGGATTTGGCAAATTCATGAAATAAAAAAGGCCTAGAACACTGTCCTTATCAGAACATTGGGCTGGATGTCCAGATAGCATCTGTATAGAAACCAAGCCCAGGAACTCCTTCATGCTCTAGCACAATGTTTCTCAACCTTGGCAGCTTTAAGATGTCTGGACTTCAACTCCCAGAATTCCTCAGCCAGCCTTTCAAGGGAATTTCTTAAAGTTGCCAAGGTCAAGGAACACTGGTCTAGCATGTTGTGTAGACACAGCAACTGAGTTACTGATTTTCTGCAGATCCTTCCCTTCTTGCCCTGGATCTTGGCTCAGTTAGGGTGGGGGAGGTCCACAAAGTCAAGATTTTGGCCATAGCTATGTAAGTGAAGCCCCACTCCATGTGAATGAAGGGGTGGGGCTTCAATTGCATGGCCATCGCCACCATCTTAACTTTCTTGACATCCCTCCATCACCACCACCACCACCTTAAGCTCAGCTTATGTCCTTCACCCAGGTTCTTGTGTAGGAACCTTTGCTATGAGCCAGAAGTCACTTGGTCAGCCTGAACAAGGGAGAACTGGTAGTCCATTCCAGGTCTAAGGTGATTATGATGTTGCCAAACTACAAGTCCCAGCAGCCCTCACCATTGGCCAGGCTTCCTAGGCATGCTGGGAACTGTAGTTGAGCAGCATCTAGGATGCTTCACGTTCTCAGCTGCTGGACTCATAATGCAGTTCTCTTGTTTCCACAAAACTGCTTTTTAACCATGCAAGGGAAGAGAGCTTGGCCTGTGGAACTGCTGCTGGAATCCTTTGGAGACCTTCCATCACTTAGTCTTGCAAGCAGACTCTGACTCATGGTTGAATGCCCCACCTGTTATTCACTTCCACAGCTGGGTGTGCAACCACCTGGGATTGCCAAAACAATGCAAGAACCTGCTGTCTGCCAGATGCATCTGGACTAACTTGTCTTTGAAACTATTTTCCAATAAGTCACCGTTGTCTCTTTCACATGTCCTCATTCTTCTTGCATCATCCCTCTCCTTCACTTTCCTTTCCCCAAAGTGACTGGCTAAGAAAGCTGAATTTGCAGCATTTGTCTTGATCTTCAACTATATTATTAGGTAACATTTGGAGCAGTAAGTATAGTCTCATGCCCTTAGACTTCCAGGTCTACCAGCTTCAGGGCGAACTCATAAATCAGATCATTCCAGCTGTTAGAAGCAGCCTGAGGACTTTTTCCATTTATACTGATGGTTGAGAAAATCTCAGTTCCTTCGCTTGTTCCTCTGCTTATTTACAGACTTCTTGGGGCATTAAAGTCACCATTTTCTGGCCTTAATTGCACCGTCTCCCTGCTCTCATATCTCTACCATTCTTGGGATGGATTATAATCTTAAACCAGGGAAGAAAACTGTCCCAGACTCTAGCAGGCTTGTGAATATTATTCCCAAACAAAAAACCAAGTGTCTTTTGGAGGCTGAACTCTTTTAAAAACACAGATAAATCACACCATGTTTTTATTTATTCATAATTTAAAACAGATGACACCAGAATCAAATGGTTGCAATAAAAAACCCAAATAAATGCTAAACGTAAATATTAGACAATATACAGAGACATACAGTATAAATTCCCTTACCATAAAGCAGCATTTCTCAACCATGGCAACTTGAAGATGTGTGGACTTCAACTCCCAGTATTCCCCAGCCAGCAGGGAATTCTGGGATTTGAAGTCTACGCATCTTCAAGTTCCTGAGGTTGAGAAACAATGCCATAGAGAGAAGAATAAAAAGCAGGAAAATAAGGTTGTGGATTCAGGATATGTTCAGGGGGTCAGAGCATCACTTTTGATTGTTTTCCCTGTCATGTTAGTAGTGTATTTAAAAATCATCCCTGCTGATAAATCTTTTTTTGCTTTTGCTTTCTTTTCCCTTTGGATATTATCAAAGTTAAAAAGGTGAAGATGTAATCAAAGAACTCCAAGCATTCCTGGCAAACTGGTATTGTATAGGGGATTTTTGCCTTTTTTCCAGGATGTTCTTGTTTTGTTACGTTTTGGCTCTGATTTCCCAGGCTAGCCGCAGCTCAAGGATTTCCGAGTGGTTTCCCATCCAAATACTGCCCCAGCCTGGTCCTGTTTACCTTCCCAGCCCAGACGATGATAGAGTAGGCAGATACAAATTTCTTATAATAACCAGTAAGAATCACAGCTTCTAAAGAGCAACACTGGAAGGCTGTTTCCTCCTATCTAGGGTTGTGAATTTTCTGGGTGTACCTGGTCATTCAGAGTGTTAGCCTAAAGGGGCCCTCTGCCTGATCCAGCTTCAGTTCTTATGTTTGCATGCAATTTCAGATGCCTTGATTCATAATTCAAATTCTTGTCGGTTATGCTGTGCTTGATCTTTGATTTGCTTTGCTCTGCTGGGCTGAAGCCATCATTTTTGAGAATTATGGGGTATGGATGAGATGAGAAGCGTTTTCTGTAAATCACCCCACCGGATGTAATATTTTTTTCCCCACATGTGCAATCCTCACCTTAAACAAGTGAAAGCTGTTATTCCAAACTGCTTTTAATAGTAGAAAATAGATACAGGTAGTCCTCAACTTACGACCGTTCATTCAGCAACTGTTCAAAGTTACGACGGTGCTGAACAAATGGTGGTTATGACCAGTCCTTGGAGTTCTGGCCGTCCCAGCACCCCCGCGGTCATGTGATTGCGATTTGGGCACTTAGCAACCAGGTTGCACTTATGTCTCGTTGTAGCGCCCCATGATCACATGATCGCCATTTGCAAACTTCCACGCCAGAAAGTCAAGAGGGAAGTTGGCAGGGAAGTTTGCAAGTCACTGGGGTAAGTCTCCCCCACCCGCACCCCCAGCCCCTCTGCGCTCACACCAAGACAGCCACCCATGCACCCCCACGCACCCTCCCCAACCTGCACGGCGCATCTCACGCACTGCCACGCTCCCTCCCCGATCCACATGGTGCCTTTTGAAGGTTGAGAGACACTGTGCTAGGTTGGGCAACGTCCCTCGTTTCTTGAAGAAGGAGAAGACAGGAAGGTGGTAGAGAGGAAGGAGAAGGAGAAGCTGAAGCTTCTTAGGAAGAAACGATGACTTAAGAATATCAGCCTTCTTCTACCTCTTTTCAATCCGGAAGAAATATTCCACACGCTTGAATGGAAGCAGATGCCAGGCAATATATCTCAGTCTGCATTAAACACTTCTCAACATTCAGACAACTTTAGGTTAAGGTCCCTGGTGGGCTGCCAAAAAGGGAGAGAGAGAGAGAGAGAGAATTAAATTTCTTTGTGCATTTTTAAAAAAAATATTCAAGCATCTAATAATTGTATCAGTATGTATATGTTTAAATGAATGCATGCAATTTCTTTTTCTTTTGATTTATGGCTGTGGTTCAGAGAAAGTTGATTGCCTGCTTAGAGCTTGTTGAAAATGACTAGGATGAGTTTAGTTGTGGGTTACTTCAGCAAAGCTGCTTTGGAAGCTAGACCCATGCCCTGGCTATAGCTCCTATTGCAGACTTCAGAGATCTGCTTTCGGTCTCACCAAATTACTTCTGACAGCTTTGACCAAAGGCCTGACTCAGTCGAGGTTTTAACCTCACCTCTTTTTTTTTTTTAGTACCCGAGTTACAAAGCTCATGAAATAAACCAAACGTTTTTAAACAGATTGCACAAATTAAGACCAAGCTAGCTAGAAGAAGATATAAATGCTAAAGAGAGTCTTAAACAGCTACATTTGTAATTGTGACTCCATTAGCAATATCCATTCAATCGTGTCCAATTCTCAGACTGCCTGGACAAGTCCCTGCAGTTTTCTTGGCAAGGTTTTTCGGAAGTGGTTTGCCATTGCCTCCTTCCCAGGGCTGAGAGAGAGTGGCTGGCCCAGGGCCACCTAGCTGGCTTTGTGCCCAAGGCAGGACTACAGGTAGTCCTTAATTAACAACCACAACTGGGACCAGAATTTCAATTGCTAAGCAAAGTGATCATTAAGCGAATCTGACCCAATTTTACAACCTTTTTTGCAGTGGTCGTTAAGCGAATCACTGCAGGTATTAAGCAAACCACATCATTGTTAAGCAAATCCAGCTTCGCCCATTGACTTTGCTTGTCAGAAACCAGCTGGGAAGGTCACTAATGGCAGTCACATGACCCCGGGACACTGCAATCGTCCTAAGTGTGACTTTAAATGTAGTGAGTGTGATGCTGTCATAATGTGATGTAAACAATTGGATGTGGCTACCTGACCACGTCACTGGGGGAAAATGAAGCCAATTCAGAGTGCGGCTATAATGTGGTTTCTCTCATCCCGCCTCAAAGGATTGTGTGGCGCATTATGGCCTCACTCTGAATTGGCTTCATTTCCCCTCATTTCTCCCCCATTTGAAGTCACCCAAAGCTAGAAACATGTGAGGCCAGGATTCTCAAGATGTCAGGTGCTAACCAAGATTCAATGGTTTGTGGTTATTTTTCAGAAGATGCAGCTAGAGGAATGTCTAAATAACCATTCTGTTCTGTTGTGTTCGTGTGATTTAATCAATTAATGTAGTCTTAGCTTAGTTCAGTGGAATCCAAGCACATGTAAGTTGCCTGGCGTACTTAATGAATTTGGGATGTGAGGAATATCATTATCGTGGGGACAAATCCACCCCACGTGCAGGAGAGGGAAGGGTCAAGAAAACAGCACGTAATGATGTATCTTCCTTGGTTCTTGTTTCTTTCTTCCTTTATTAAAAAGTAAGGCTCTAAATTTATGCTTCGGCTGTCTCTCAGGCAAGATTTGACCAAGCATGGTGTGGTCCAAATGTGTCCAAAAGAGACTTTAAGGTTAACACAACAAGGGCAGAAGAGCCAAAGGTTGATGGCCAGGTGCTGAAAACTCATTAAGATGAAAAACTCGAATCGTACGATGTTATTTTACATAACAGACATGCAGCAAAGGACGGAGTTACTGCTTCCCTATTATCTTACATAGTATTAGGGCTTTATACGGTCCTTGGCCAGCCCTCCTTTCTTCAATTTCATGTTGTGGGTCTGCAGTGTCTTCCAGATCTGCCACACAGGCTGTTTTCATTCACAGCACCAGGAACTGAACAAACAATTCAGGTTTGTTTGAAAGAAAATCTGCTGCAGATTTCTAGGTGAGCAGATCCACGAATGCCAATGGATCCAGTTGCAACAGCAGCTTTTAATTACAGGCAGTCCTCACTTAATGGCCACAACTGCGACCGGAATTTCGGTTGCTAAGCAAAGTGGTCATTAAGCAAATCCAACCCATTTTATAACCTGTTTTGCGGTGGTCATTAAGCTAATCACCACAGCAGTCAAGTGAACCACGTGGTCGTTAAGCGAATCATGTGGGTCCCCATTGATTTTGCTTGCCAGAAGCGGCCAGGGAGGTCGAAAATGGTGATCACGTGACCATGGGATGCTGCAACAGTCATAAACGGGAACCAGTTGCCAAGCGCCCAAATCATGATCACATGACCACAGGGACGCTGTGACGGTCGTAAGTGCAAGCACTGGCTATAAGTTGGTTTTTTCAGCATGGTCTTAAGTCTGAACCATCACTAAATAAATGGTCATTAAGTGAGGACTACCTGTAAGTGCACTGGCCACACATAGAAAGGGGCAGGACTTCAATCACACGTTGTGGCCACCATCTTGATATTTTTGACACCCCCTCACTGTGGACACCCTTTTTTTGTTCCAAAATCAGCACATTCACACACACACACGCACACACAAGATCATTTCTTTGTGAGAAACCCATCTAAAAAAAAGGAAGTTTGTGAAAATAGACTGCCAAAAGCAGTAACTGTGTGCTAAAATCAAAGCAGTAGGGAAATTACCATCACAAAGAACAACTTTGGGGAAATTTACATTAAAAAAAGATTTCTCAGAATTTACATTCACAGCTACCTACATTCAGGGAAGATGATGATGATATTTTTATTCTGCAAAAGCAACTGGACCGGGAGGAATGCTCACAATCACTCCTGCCTTAGTCACCCCCCATTTGGGTGACGCCAATGCGCTCGGCACGAGGCTGCCCTTGAAGACCATCCAGAAGGTGCACCAGGCCCAGAATGCAGCAGCACGCCCAGTTTTGGGTGCCCCGCGGTTCACCCGAGTTACCCCTCTGTTGGGTGAGCTGCGCTGGCTCCCAGCTGCCTTCCGGGTGCACTTCATGGTGCTGGTTATTACCCCGGAAGCCCTGATGAGCCAGGGCCGGGTGACGTCTGGGACCGCCTCCCCCGAGGGCATCTGCCCGTCCCTCCAGGTCAGATAGGGCAGGCGCGCTCCGGGTCCCCTCCCTTAAATGCTGCCGTCTGATGGGACCAGGAAGGTGTGCCTTCTCGGTGGCCGCCCGGCCCTTTGGAGCAGCCTCCCACCGGAGATCCGAGGGACCCTCCCTTGCAGCATTGGGCCAGGACGGGGGTTGAGCTGGGAAGAAGACCGGTCTGGTGCCGGGTGGGAAGGGTATGCTTTAAACTATGTTTTATGGATTGTTGGGAGCCCCCGACAGTCATTGTGGAAGATAGGCGGCTGTATAAGTCCTGTAAATATAAACAAACAGACAAATATATGAAGAAGTGTACAGAAATTGTAAGGGAAAGTTACACAGGAAGATGGAGCCAGCATAATGTTTTAAAAATTCCATTCATAGAAAAGAGAAACAGGTTGGAATACCTCTCTACTTAGTATGGAGGGAAAACTAAACTGGATTTATACAGATCCCTTTGTCTGTCCATACAATGTTCTACACAAAGTATAATATTCTTGCTGATAGATGAGAAATGAGGGTTTAAAATGTTCCTGGCCAAAAGAAGGAGATGTTATAAACCCTTCCATAGTGTTGCCACTGTGGCAGTCACGGCCAGGAGGGCCTTTGCACAACTTCGGGTTGTGCACCAGTTACTCCCGTTCCTGGATTTGGAGGCCCTCCAAACAGTCACTCACGCCTGGTCATCTCCCATATTGACTACTGCAATGCGCTCTACATGGGGCTACCCTTGAAGAGTATCCGGAAGCTAGAGCTGGCGCAAAATGCAGCCGCGCGGGCGATCTTAGGTGCCTCAAGATCAGCACATGTCACTCCTTTGCTCCGCAAGCTGCATTGGGTGCCGGTTTGCTTCGGAGTCCAATTCAAGGTGTTGGTTATCACCTTTAAAGCCCTACATGGCATGGGGCCGGGTTACCTGAGGGACCGTCTGTTCCCTGTTAATATGTTTTCTACTACAGATTAAGGTTACTGTGGTAACTAATCATTTTGGCCGGGTGAAAAGGTTGAATTTAATTGTCCTCTTTTCGGATGTTAATTTTTGCACCGGGGGAGAAGAACTTGCCTGGACTTGTTTTAGTTTCAGTTTCCCTTCCGTGTAGGCATGTAGAGAGTTAAGCAGCTCTCACTGAGAGCCTGTAAGAATGCAGAAGCTTTTAAATATGTTTGCTTTCTGTAAATAAAATTATTTTTATAGAAATGCCTGGTGTGTGACTTTTCTGACCTCTCCTGGGCCACAGGCTTTCCTAGCAATCTGCTAACATTCCCCGCTTCATCGGCCCGCCCCACCCGATCGTGCAGAGAGGGCATGCTGCGGACCCCGTCTGCAAGAGAATTCCATCTGGTGGGGTCCAGGAGGCGGACCTTCTCTGCAGCAGCTCCCACCCTGTGGAACACCCTTCCCCTGGAAGTGAGGCTGGCCCCCTCCCTCCTGGACTTTAGAAAACAATTAAAGACCTGGTTCTGCCATCATGCCTGGGGCAGGAGGGAGAATAGTCAACTCTGGGGATGGCTAGTTCCCTAGGTTGGCCCTGTTCGGCTTGCAGGTTATAGAGTACCTTTAGCCATCGGATTCTTATCATATTTATATTTATTACGTATTATATTTATTCTGTAGTTTTATAGGGTTTTTATCTATGTTTTATTGTAAACCGCCCAGAGTCCCCTTCTGGGGAGATGGGCGGTGATAAATTTGATAGAAAGATAGATAGATGGATAGATAGATAGAAATATTTCTTTTTCATTGCAAAAGGGAATCGTCAATTAAAAAATGCAATCCAACGATACAGGTGGTATGAATGGTATGGATGCTCCTCACGTTGTGAGGATCGTGGCCCTTGCACCCTTATAATCAGTAATCCCAGCACAAGCCATTAGGATATACGAAGTTTCTTGAATAAGGAGAATTGACCAGCACTCTGTTTAAGTCACAACTGAGGCTTTGCGCCCAAAACGTTTGAATAAAACTTCTCCTTTCCCCCTCCTTCCTCATTGCCATGGTCACCAGCCCCTGATGTGCATCTCTCTCTCAACTCCCTTTGATCTTCCCAGGTGGTGCCAGGTGGTGATAACGTTTCCCCTAAACAACCTTTTACAATCTGAAGGAATGCAGGCCTGCTCCCACATTGTTCAAAACTGTTGCTACGCTATCTCTAATGCTGGGCTCTAATGCTCTACTTGTCTAACTACAAAACCCATGTCAGGGGGATGAATCCAGAGGCCATCAGCTATTGCTTCTGGATTACTCCATTTCTGACACACTTATTCCGAAGCTATTTCTGGAGAATGAGGAATGACTAATGGGTACTTGTGAGAGAGGGCACTGAATGAGGGGTGGGTATATTTCAGCATTAGTTAAAGAATAGGGGTCAACTATATGGGCAGTTCTAGTGTCACCTCATCTCAAGGTTACCACTTTGGAGAACATGGGGTTATCGTAACCCAAGTCAACTGAGACCCCATCAGGTGAGATTAGGAAGAATTAGCTGCGGAAAAATCTTCCAGCCTCGATCTTGAAATACTTCAATGCTGTTGTTGCTGTTTCCCCCTCTCTCTTGCAGACACACCACCTCATGGGCTTCATTATTGGTGGGATCGATCAGAAACATGTCTGTGGCATGCATGGATTTTATTTTTTTATTATTTATTTAGCTAGCATGCCCAAATGAAAACGGTTTGGTATGGAAGGGTTATTATTGTTGTTGTTTGTTTGTTTTCTATCCCGCCTTTATTATTTTTTATAAATAACTCAAGGCAGGGAACATACCTAACACTCCTTCCTCCTCCTATTTTCCCTACAACAACCCTGTGAGGTGGGATGGACTGAGAGAAAGGGACTAGCCCAAGGGCACCCAGCCAGCTTGCATGCCTCAGGCGGGACTAGAACTCACAGACTCCTGGTTTCTAGCCCGTTGCCTTAACCACTAGACCAAACTGGCTCTCTTTTAAAAAAAAATCATGAAAATGCAGATGGTTTGGCTATGGAATACAATGTCCCAAGATCACAGATGGTTTGGATCTGGCCTAGGTGCTCTTTTCTCCCAGAACGAAGATCGTGTGATGCAAAAGAGCTATGCTGCCCTGAGAAAACAGATGTGGTGGTGCGATCAAATCAAAGAAGAGAGATTAAAGCATTTCTCGCTCACCCACCCAAACTCATAATAATTATTTGCATAAGCTTACGTCATGGTTGGCCGGCATGGCAAGTTGAAACAGTCTGACAACAATTCAGCCTGCACTCCAGAAGTATGCAGGGCCAGTGAGATTGACAGCACTTGGCACATCACCACGGTCTTCTCCATTTTGCACCCACCAAGCCCCTTTCCAGTAGAACCAAGGGAGCAGCGACACGGAGGCAGCCCACTTCTGACCGTGTAATTCAAAGCGTCCAGATAGAACAATCTGATTTTCTGATTCCAGACAAATCCCTGCAGCGGCTGGGATTAAGAAGGTACCTCAAAGCAAGTCACCTCATCCTGGACTATTTTACAGTATATCACAACATTCTGGAAGTGAGGAACAATCTCGGCCTCCACAGGTAGACTGTTCCCGCAATATGTAGAACAGTGGACCAATCTACCAGTGGATGTTGTGGGTGGTCCATCTCTGGAGATTTCTGAGAAGGGGCTGGACAGCTGCTTCCCGAGGATGGTTGAACTGCTTCGCCTGTACATTGCAGAAGGTTGGACTAGATGACCCACCCAACTCTACAGTTTTATGATTGGGTAACCAATCCAAACTCTGCTTCTCTAAACAGCTTTGGTGGCCAGGTGACCATGGTCATTAGGGGAACAAGAAAGTTCCAAACGGCCAGGCAAAATAGAATCAGTATGACCTTTGCACTTTTAACTTTACAGAAGTGATTGGTTTTCAATTTAGGAAGTAAATCATGTCCTTTTTTCTCATAATACAATACTCCCTCAGCTTAAATAACTCAATCATGCCCCCCCTTCTATGAACAGACCTTTATGTACATACATTGGCCACATAAGTAGTCTATTTTCTGGAATCCCTTCAAGGTTCAATTGAGCATGCCAATTTTTTTACCAGGTAAAATCACAAGCTGCTGCTGCTGCTGCTGCTCCTCCTAATTCTTAACAAGATTATTTTTCTTCCCTGATGAAACATTGCCTTTAAAAAAATAAAGGATGAGTATTTGAGAGATACCTTATAAGTCCAGAAGCAGAAGGAGAAGAACTTTAGGATTTAAATAAGTTGCAGAATGCATGGAAAACCTATCTGGGTTGGTTACAAAGGATAAAGCGTGGTCCCATAGCTTCCTCCATTCCACAGATGCAATTGGTATTTGAATCAGGAGAGGAACATGGTCTACAGGGCTATCTGTAACGGAAACTCACCCACCGACATTTCGAACACTCGAGCAGTCGCGGTCCCCACCTGAATTTAGAACGAAACTCTCTCTTTGCAAAGAGAAGTATCTAGAACGTAGCGAAGGTCTTGGGGCCTCTTCCAACTAAGCAAACAACCAAATGGGACAGAAGGGTTAAAGAGCACCACGGAAATCCCTAAACAAGGGGTGCAGGGAGCCCCCCAACTCTTTTTTTTTTTTTTTTGCAGCCTCTGTAAGCTTCACTGACACAGTTCTTGAAAATCCAAGGCACCATTTCCTGCCCTTTCAATATGGGAAGCAAGCATGCAAAAATTCTAGTCCAGTGTTTCTCAACCTTGGCCACTTTAAGATGTGTGGACTTCAACTCCCAGAATTCCCCAGCCAGCAGGGCTGGCTGGGGAATTCTGAGAGTTGAAGTCCACACATCTTAAAGTGGCCAAGGTTGAGAAACACTGCTCTTGTCTATACCCAAAGTCACTTCTTTAAAAAAAAAGATTCGCCCATTGCCTCCCCAAACCAGGAAAAATACTAGGAAACCACCACAACCACATGTTGTATAGTGTCATCTACTTTGCATTATCACACCACCCGCTTGTTCCTTCTCAGAAACTTACCAAATGTGGGCCATCCCATGGTCCCCTAAAGACTAAAGCTAGTCTTAGGAGAAAACAGGAACCTACTCACACACACCCATACAACCACACTCCAGATAGCTGTATTAGGGTTACAACCAGCATCCTGCTGTTGTCAGAGCCCAAAGGAACACATCAGGTCTACCTGCCTCTAATTGTACCATCTCTCTGCTCTTGAGATCTGCACTTTCAGACTTGCAAGATTCTGTTAATGTAGCCTTACAATAAAGTAGAATTAGCTCATCTGGTTGTGATCCCTGTCTGGTCGACCTGACATCAGTCTTGCAAGTCTCCAACAATAATCCCCCCGTCGTCTCCTTTACAGCCTGAGAAACCAGGGAGGGTCCCTTGTGAGCCTCTTTCTCTGCCCGTTGTGCAGCTGTGGGCTCCTCCCTCTCTTATCTGACCATTCTCTAGGCAGCATCTCTTCCCCCCGTCTCCCAAGGTCTTTCCCACAGACCATTACAGAAACGGCTTCAGGATAATGCAAGCACCAGAGGAAGAGGGAAGGGGACCAGGCAAAGCAACATGATTTGCCCTCCTCATTTCTAAAGTGATGCAAAACAACTGCCTTGCTTGACTCCCGAGGCCCTTGCTGTTATGGGACACGGACAGTAGCTATTGGAAGTCCAGAAGACACTGCTCCACATTTGCAGGCTCTGCCCATCTTCGTCATCTTGAAGAAGACTTCTGCATCACTGCTGTGGCAGCAAGTTCACCACTGACATGGATCCATCTGCTTCACACCCACCTGGATAGAGATGGAGATGGAAAGGGAGGTGGAGGGAGAGGGAGAGAGAGAGAGAAATCATGCTTTGGGCATGATGCAACCAGATGTTGGATGAGAAAAAATGGCTTGGCAAAGTTGAAGGAAGTAGAAGAAGGGGAGGACAACGGATAAGACAGATTAAGGGGATCAAAAGATTACAGGAGTGATTTGGGAAGAGCTACAGGTTCCTGCTGGAGACAAATCATCCTAGTGAGAATTTGTCCAAGCCATCAGCAGGATCAAGCCAGACTCAGTAGAGAGCTAGTTTTTATTTAGTATGCAAGATGCTTTTTTTTAGCATATTATAAAATTCAAAAAACAGATACACGTGCGCCTTGCTGAGACAATGCCAGAGTCTTTAAGAGCCTTGTGCAAGGATCAACCATGTTATAAACAAACATGATTTGTGCTAACTAAGGATAGGCCCCTCTTCTTGGGACATCTCCCCGCTTTTTGTTCCCCAGCTTTCCTGCAGGTGTCCTGTTTGGCATCCAGGCTCCAGGCGCTGAGGTTTTTGTCTCCAAATATGGGCCAGGGTGGATCTCGTAAACTGCTCCTGCCTTTACTATCCCTTTCTTAAACTTGGCTTGGCTGAAGGCGTTTCGCTGCAACTTGAAACAAAAGCTGTAAAAACAAGAAGGTGGAAGCATGTTAACAGGCAGCATTTTAAGACTATTTGTAAGATATCCTTCTGCGCAGGTGTGCCGTCCTTCTCTGCTCCACAAAGAGGTTGTATGACTCCTTTTGGGTGAGGAGGTGAGCGTTAGGCACAGATTTGCCAAATCTGAATCTGCCAATAAAGCTTGGACAAATTCTTCAGGGCGAACGGTCTCAGTCAACCTTCCCTGCTTACGGGAGCCCAGCCCCTGGCCTCTTCCCTTAGGAGCTGCTGTAGAGAGGCTTCCCAATTAAAAATGGGCTGTTCATACATAACCTTCAGCCACCTTGTCATTAAATAAGCCCAAACCTCACTGAGACTCCCCTCTTCTTTGAAAGGAGATTGGCAGGTAGAGAACTGGTGATGTCCCCTGGTCGGCTCATGAAACGTCTGCAAGCCAACAGCCAAGCTCAGAGAACACCGGGGATCCC
Organism: Candoia aspera; assembly: GCF_035149785.1. Classification (NCBI taxonomy): domain Eukaryota; kingdom Metazoa; phylum Chordata; class Lepidosauria; order Squamata; family Candoiidae; genus Candoia; species Candoia aspera. The sequence goes on from NC_086157.1 coordinate 113,013,845, forward strand.
ACAGCTCAGCCCTGAGCTCCAGAGATGTTTTTCTATCAAATGCTTTTTGCCAGATCGAATGAGATGTGGGAGAAACGAACAGGCTGGAGAGTTTCTTTGCCTGGCATTAGGGAACGTGATGTTCTGGAAATTAGTTCTGGATTTGGTAGCGCTACCCCATATGGAACCAGCGCACAACTTGGGGGTCCTCCTGGACCCACAGCTCCTGTTTCAGAAACAGGTGACAGCTGTGGCCAGTGGGCTTTTGCAGAGCTTTGTGTTGTGTGCCGGTTGTGCCCCTTCCTGGACCAAGAGGCACTGCACATGGCCACTCATGCTTTGGTCACCTCCTGTGTGGACTTCTGCAATGCACTCTACAGGTAGTCCTCGCTTAATGACCACAACTGGGACCGGAATTTCTGTTGCTAAGCAAAGCGGTCATTAAGCAAATCTGACTCAATTTTACAACCTTTTTGTGGCTGTTGTTAAGCAAATCACCACAGGCATTAAGTGAACCATGTGGTCATTAAGCAAATCACTTGGTTCCCCACTGATTTTGCTTGCCAGAAGCCAGCCACAAAGGTTGAAAATAGCAATCACATGACCATGGGATGCTGTGACAATCATAAATGTGAACCAGTTGCCAAGCACCCAAATCATGATCATGTGACTGTGGTGATTTTGCGACGGTCAGAAGTGTGAGTTCTAGTCATAAGTCAGTTTTTTCAGCACCATCGTAGGTCCGAACTGTCACTAAATGAATGGTTGTTAAGCGAGGGCTACCTGTACATGGGGCTACCCTTGAAGAACATCTGGAAGTTGTAGTTGATCCAGAAAGTGGCAGTGCAGGCAATTACAGGGGTACTTAGATACACCCATGTTACACCTTTGCTTTGAAAGCTGTCCTGATTCTCAATCCCAGGTGCAATTCAAGGTGATGGGTGTTACCTATAAAGCCTTTCAGGGCATGGCACTGAAGGACCACTTTTCTCCAATGGTCCCATCAGGTCCAGCAGGAGGAGCATGCTCTGGGTTCCCTCTGTTAAGGTGTGTGGTCTGGTGGGACCCGAGAAGTGTGCCTTTCTGCCACAGCACCTGTCCTCTGGAACACCACACCACCTGACAGTTTAGCCCCAGCCTTGCTGACCTTTCATAAACCCCTTAAAACCTGGCTTTTCCCTCAGGCTTAGTGGAGCCCAGGTGAGTTTGCCCAGCTGCCATCATATGTTGTTTCTCCTTGTCTTTTTTTTCTTTTTCTTTTATTGATTGTATGGTTTTTAAATTTTGTTAACCACTCAGAGTCAACTTTGAGAGACAGGCGGTCAAATATAGATCAATAAAAATAAATAAAATTCTCAGGAAGGTAAGTTTGGAAAGGATTCTTCTGGTTTCTCACTTTTTCTTCCCCGAAAAAGAAATATTAGTAAAGAAGCCAAATCCTGCTTTTGAAAAGGGAGGGAGGGAGGGAGGGAGGAGGATTTACAGAAGACAACTCTTTTTTGATGCTTTCTCTCCATAAAAACCATTTTTCTCATTTTCCCAAGGCTCTTTCAATGTCAGGATATGGCCCAAGAAGATTCCATGGATCTGAAAAATGAAAGTAGCAGATTCCATGGCCGCCTTATAGCTTACCAAACGTTCCTGGCTAATTGGATGGCAGAGTCTCTGTAATCCAGCTGGAAATGTTTTTTTTCCCCTAAGTTAATTAAGCAGACAGAGATTTAAGGAAGCTTTCACTAGCTGAGATACACATCAGTGACTGATCTAAGTTCTCATTACATCAGAATGGAGACCTTTCATACAAACATCTGGCATGTGGTTTCTATTTGGGAGTAATTAGGAGCTCTTCCTGGCAGTTTCAGGTCAATGCCTCAAGCTTTCCTTGAGTTTGAGGGTAGGGAAGAGACTGAGACAATAACTTTCCATCTCCTACAGAAGACAAAGTGGGGACCATTTATGGAATGCTTGAGCGAACAAACCCTTTGCAGATCAATAGAATAATATTTCTGTCTCCAGCAAGGATGCCATAAAACATTCCCAGGAACCCACAGGAATGATTCCAAGTCTTTGGTCTTTTGGACTTCATCATTAGGTCTCCAATGGGGTGCCTGCTGGCAACAATGTACCTGTAGATACCTTCCATGATGCCTGCCAAGGAAGGTATCTGCTCCATTCACAAAGATTTCTTTTAAAAAATAAATTTGTGGGAAGCTAGAGTGGTTCAAAATTGGAAAAGGTGTGCAGCAAGGTTGCATACTTTCACCCTACTTATTCAATATGTACGCTGAACAAATAATTCAAGAAGCAGGAATGTACGAAGAAGAGCAGGGTATCAAAATGGGTGGAAGACTCATTAACAACCTGCGATATGCAGTTGATATAACTTTGCTTGCTGGAAATGAAGATGTCTTGAAGTACTTGCTGATGAAGATCAAAGATTGTAGTCAGCAATACGGACTACACCTGTAAGTGAAGAAGACGAAGATTCTCACAAATGGACCAATAAACAATGTCACAATAAATGGAGAAGAAACTGAAGTCATCAACCATTTCATTCTACTCGGATCAACGATCAATGCCAAGGGAAGGAGTAATCAAGAAATCAAACCATGTATCGTGCTGGGAAAATCTGCCATCAAAGATCAATCTAAAGTTTTCAGAAGTAAAGATGTCAGTTTAAAAACAAAGGTGTGTCTGACTCATGCCATGGTCTTCTCAGTTGCCACATATGCCTGTGAAAGCTGGACGTTAAAAAAGGAAGATAGAAGAAGAATTGATGCATTCGAATTGTGGTGTTGGCGACGATTATTGAAAATACCACGGACTGCCAGAAGAACAAAGAAATCAGTTTTAGAAGAAATACAGCCAGAATGTTCCCTAGAGGCGAAGGTGACTAGGCTTAGACTCTCATACTTTGGGCACATTGTCGGGAAAGACAGATTGCTTGAAAAGGAGATCATGTAAAGTCGAGGGCCAGCAGAAAAGAGGAAGGCCTTCAATGCGATGGATTGATACAACCACCGCAACAATGGATGCAGACATTGGAACAGGCACATGGCGCAAGACCGAACAGAATATCATTCTGTTATACATAGGGTCGCCATGAGTTGTAAACAACTCAACAGCAACTATCAACAACAGCATGCTGCAAACTGTCAGCTTTGAGCATCGCTTTTACTGAAAAGATGCCTCTGGACAACACCAGATCCTTGAATGTGTGCACTCGCACACACACAGCATTGTGGAAATCAGTAAAGGCACATTTTGACAGTTTTTGAAAAATCGTTAGAGGATTATAAAAATTTTAATGTGCACTTTTAACATTTTAGGTTCTGTTTTTTTAAAAAATTTGGTTAGCTGCTTTGAGTGGCTGCCAAGGATGCAGCTTGCATGTGGTCCTTAATAGTGACACCACAGAATCTCAGAGTTGGGAGAGATTTAAGAGGTCATCTAGTCCAACCATTACTCAGTACAGCATTCACTAGAGCAGTGTTCCTCAACCTTGGCAACTTTAAAATGTGTGGACTTCAACTCCCAGAATTCCCCAGCCACCCGTCATCTTCCCTCTCCAATGTCCCATGCTGATGCATAAGTGTCTTTCATATGTATGTATGTATTTATTTATTATTCAAATTTAATTAACGCCCATCTCCCCCAAAAGAGGGACTCTGGGCGGTTTACAATAAAATCAAACTACAGCCAGAAACGTTAAAATCTCATAAAAATCAAACACATTACAATTATAAAATGTATAAGAGGCTATAAAATTCCAAGCTGGTGGGAGGGACTCTAGGGTGCGAGCCACCCCCAAGAATGGTTACCCACTTTCCCGCCCCAGGCGAGACAGCAGAACCAGGTCTTCAGGGCCTTCCGGAAGGTCAGGAGTGAGGGGGCCTGCCTCACCTCCAGGGGCAAGATGTTCCAAAGGGCGGGGGCCACCACAGAGAAGGCCCATTTCCTGGACCCCGCCAGATGGAACTCTCTTATGGACGGGGCCCGCAACATGCCCTCTCTGGATGATCGGGTGGGGCGGGCCAATGTAATGGGGATGAGACGGTCGCTCAGGTAACCTGGCCCCGTGCCATGTAGGGCTTTAAAGGTAATAACCAACACCTTGAATTGGACCTGGAAGCAAACTGGCACCCAGTGCAGCTCGTGCAGCAACGGTGTTATATGTGACGACCTAGGGGCACCAAAAATGGCCCGCGCGGCTGCATTCTGGACCAGCTGAAGCTTCCGGATACTCTTCAAGGGTAGCCCCATGTAGAGCGCATTGCAGTAGTCTATATGGGAGATAACCAGGGCGTGAGTGACTGTTCGGAGGGCTCCTCGTTCCAGGAACGGGCGTAACTGGCACACAACCCGAAGTTGCGCAAAGGCCCTCCTGGCCGTGACTGCCACCTGCTCTTCGAGCACGAGTCGTGAGTCCAGGAGGACCCCCAGATTACGCACTGAGTCTGTCTGGGGCAGTGCACCCAGAGAGCGAGCACCTTACCCTTAAAAAAAAATTGCCTTGGCTGGCTGGGGAATTCTGGGAGTGGAAGTTCACACACCTTCAAGCTGCCAAGGTTGAGAAACACCGCTTTGGAGAAATCTAGCATTTTGTCTTCTTTCCTCATTTCATGTGGATTCCCCCTGCAATGTCAGAAACCCTACCAAAATCTCTGATTGTGAAATCTCCAGACTTTGCTGTGCCTGAAAATAAAGTTGCATTTTTGTTAAGCGATCGGGTGGGAAGACAGACAGTGGGCAGTTGAAAGGAAACAAAGTTAAGAGGTGAATGTGAAAGAGGTTCCAGGCAGATTCATGAAAGACCTTTTACTGCTAAACACAACATACCGTCTGGCATCTGCCATGCATATGGCCGAGCTATTTTCAATCCTGCCCTGAGTCTGTGTCTGCACGGAGAAATATGCACATATACATTCTCTACAGAGGTATTACACTTGAAAGTTTGGAAGGGGGGGACTATTTTAAAACGTGCACCCACCATCATGTATATGCATCTTCTACAGAGGTATCAAGCTTGAAAGTTTGGAAGTGGGAAATGTTTTTAAAAATGCACCCACTGACTCATACTCGCTATGTGCCAGACTTAACAGCAGGCTGGCTGGGAAATTCTGGAAGTCCACCTATCTTAAAGTTGCCAAGGTTGAGAAACACTGGGCTAAATGTTTGTGTGTTAGAATAATTGTTCCTGGAACCCACCAGGAAGCGGTAGTTTTTCTGACACCGCAAGCTTCAGCTGCTCGTTCCTGGGTGTAGCCAGCCAGAAATTAAGCTGCTATAAGAAATGATTATTTTACTTATTTAATTTATAGATCACCCACCTCCATCTAGACTCTGGGTAGCGTGCAACATAAAGCAGTTAAAATAAGACAGATCACAGAACACACATCTGGAAACAGAATGTCAGCACCACCAAAATGAACATTGTACAAGTGGGCCACCCAGCCCTCTAGCCCAGATTTTTTTTGGGGTGGGAGGGAACTGCTTTAAATAGTTTTTCCACCCTTTCCTTCTGATCCCTGTGACAGGGATGCCCAAATCTTCTCTCTGGCCCCAACGGGTGCGTCTCCCTGCTTCTCCTCCACCACCACCACCCACCTATGCCAGGAAAGCAAATAGCTTTCCCTTCTGTGGGCCTGTCTAAAGAATGGCTTTAAAAAGGCCAGAGTTTTGCAGTTCTTCCTATCACAAGCTCCAAGGTGAAATTGGCAGAACTCCTGTCAATTTTACCCAGTGGCAAACAGCAGCTGCAAAGAAGGGTCACCTCTCTCATCCTTCTGCTCCCAGCAGCATCCAAGGGCTGGCGGGCCATGGCAGGCAGAGTGAGGAATTGGCATCTTCACCGTTGTGATGACATGATGCCCCCCGATGCCCCTGTCATCATTTTGACGAAAGAAGGAAGCTTCTGCAGATACCCCTAAGTCAGGGTTTTTCAAAGAGGGTAACTTTAAGACTGTGGACTTCAATACCCAGCATGGATGGCCGGGGAATTCTGGGAGTTGAAGGCCACACATCTTAAAGTTGCTAGGTCGGAAACACAGTGCCCTAACCCAACCGGAAAAGGGCAACAAAGATCAGCTTTTCATGGCAGGCAGCTCTGCATGGCCTGATTATTGAAGAAAGAGACCAGGGACTGGGGGAGCGTGCCCACCAAAGCATGCACCACACAACCGGAATGGAGGCATTTGGTAAGATGGAGTGATGTGCAGCTGGTAGACCAGCCTGCCCCGTTTGCACCAGCAGAATGGGAAACATTATTTTTGGTGCAGAACCAGGGAACCTAGGTGGAGGTACCCTTTCCAGCAACTTAGGGGCAGGCTAAGGACAACATCATCTATTCTTGATTCCCCAGAACCATAAGTGTCTTGTCCTCGTGGTGAGGCACAGAGGAAATGAGGATCAGCCCATCGTTGTCATCGTCATCATCATCATCACAGATTGACCACACTTAGCATGAAAAATTGGAGGTTTACTGCAAAGAAAACAGATAGTTGAAGAAGAAAAATGTGGATCCCCCATGTGTTTATGCTTTGATTCTCTTGGGCTGCCCAGAGGCGTGTAATATAAATTTGATCTCAATCACTGATTAATTTTTGTTGTTGTTAACTGTACTTTTTAAAAATTTGTTTACATGTTGTTCCTTCAAAGTATGCCCCCCAGAGTCACAACTGAGTATATGGTCAGCTTTATACATTTCTTAAATAAAATGAGTAAACTGTATTTCTACCATTTAACTTTGCATTTAGATTTTTTAAAAAAAATTGCACTTGTTTTGTATGTTTTATACTGGTTTTCTTTTTAACTGCATTGTGCAAGATGTTATGGGATTCAGGCATTCCTAGATATTTGCAGCTTTCCTCCAGGGGCAGAGATTTTATAAGATTCCTATTTTAGAATGGTACACCTTCATTTTGTTCATTTCCCACCCACCCCCCCTTTCCTTAGGCTAAGCTTTGCACATTTGTCAAACCCAAATTCCATGTTGATATCATCACCATGAATCCTTAGGGTATTAAGTAAGATACAATTTCATTTTTTCTTCCTCCATGTAGCTTCAAATCATCCATGTATAACATGTGGGATATTTTTCCACTCTGTTTTTGACAGTTCATATCCAAGCTATTTATTTATTTATTCATTTAAGGTATCAGTAAAGGGTATCATTTAGATGATAAAAATTAAAGGAGACAATGAATCCCCTTGAAAAATTCCTCTCCTGATATCTACATTTGCAATTTCTTGCCATTTTTCACCAAAATTGCTTTCCACTTTTTCATGCTCTTTTCCAAACATTTCTGAATCCAACTGTGTGGAAGAATACCAAACTCTTTTTTATAATCAGTCCAAGCCACTTGTAAGTTGCTTTTTTCTTCATCTGGAGTTTTTTAGTATCTTTTTAACATCCAGCAATCGATCTTCTGTGCCTCATCAGTTTTGGCCAATACCCCTTTGTCACATGAATACAAAAAAAAAAAAGTGTTCTACCTATTGTCATCCATTCTTCAACTTTTCCAATTTCTAACATTTTATTAAATTGAACAGCTAATTTTTCATGGAGAGTTGTGGGAGGCTGAAGTCAAATTCCATGTACCTCACCTTTCCCTGATCCGCTCCAGTTCTTAATCTTTTTCCTTGCTTTTTAATCATTTCGGATGTTATGACTGAGCCACAACTGGTCTGATGTTATGACTGTATCACCTGTTTTTACGGAACCAATCTCTTTTATTGATTTTGCATCTTTATTATGTCCCTTTGGATTATCTCCAATGTCACTCTAAAAGTTTATTGTTTCATCCTTACTAGGATGACTGTTGATGCGCGTGGTATTTCCCAGCAATGCCTTATAAAACAAATGATGGTTTGTTTGAAAATGTTGATTTTGATTGCCCTTGTGTTCTGGAGCAATCCCACCCCCCACCCCAATATATGACAGGCACCAACTCTCCTCGCCTTTAGAAAAGCCGTTACAACCTGTCCTGTCCAGTTGAGTCCCCTATGGGTCGATTATCGAGATTTTTGTGAATTCTCCAGGTTGGGGGAGAGATTTTCAAATGCCTGTTGCAAGAGGACTGGTGCTTGTGAGCACCCCAGAGACATTTGCTTAGCCACAGCAAGAAGCTAATTGCTGGAGCAAGATGGGCCTCAACCTTTGGTATGTATGTATGCATGCATGCATGTATATACAGTATATTATTAAAAGTTTTAAAGAGGAGATAAAAACTAACGAAAACTAATATAGATTAAGGAAAGAAAAGAGAGAAAAGAAAGAAAAAAGAAAAAGGTACAGGGAAAAAAGATGAAAAGAAATAGAAAGAAGAAGCTTCCGATTTTCGTTGCGGCGAATACTAGTATGATTACAAAGTTATCTCTTACTCTATGGCAGTGTTTCTCAACCTTGGCAGCTTGAAGATGTGTGGACTTCAACTCCCAGAATTCATCTTCAAGCTGCTAAGGTTGAGAAAACACTGCTCTATGGTTTCAAAAAGAAAATCTCACTTTTTTCTATTACCTAGGTTTTTTCTAGTCATCAAAACCACAAATCATAACTGCATTTTTTTTGTTTCATGCAAAAAAAATAATCTATAAGGGTTTTCTCTCATCTAGGAAGTCAATTTAGCCATCTCAGCAAGTTCCATCATCTTCATCACCATCCCTCTATTGTGGGCAATGCCGAATCTTTCCATCTTTGTGCCCGCAATAATCTCACTGCAGTTATCATACACAGAACCAAAGTTCCATAACTTTTTTCCAACTTAGCGGTCATTAAGCAAAACATCGCATGACTGCAATGGGCTTACAACCTGTAAGGTCCATAAGATCCGTATGTTCTGTAAGATGGCCCTCAACCTGATCCAGTGGAGCCAATCTTACATTATATGATGATGGCCATTAATCTGGGTGGCTTTCACAGGGAGTTGGAGAAATCGGAGAAATTCAAGGAGGACGTATCTGTGGAGGGCTATCAGTCTTGAAGACTCAATGTAACCTGTGGGTTATAGGCAGCGGGCCCCCAAATACCACCTGAGGGATTATGGTTAGGAGTGGGGCTCTCCATCTCCTGCTCCTGAGCACTCCAGAAACAGTGGGGTGAAACCAACTGCAGGCTTAATCTTGGCCTGATCCAGCAGGACTGTTCTTACGTTCTTATGCTATTAGAATTTTGGTCTGCTGGTCTTTGATTCTACAACCTCCCAACTGATAAAGAAACCAACATAAAGTCAACAGAACAAGCCAATGACAGGAAAATAAAGACACGGAGAATCTGAGCTGATGTTTATCCTGTGCATTTTTCCTTTGGAGAGGGTTTTACTTTGTGGCCAGCTGTATATGTTCATTCCTGGAGAAGAACCATGCCACAACAGCCTGGAATATAAACAATTTGAGGGGCAAATTCCCAGGCAAACATTCCCTCAGATATTATTTCTTCCGTCCTTTTTCCAACCGCCCAGCAGAGCACTCCTTGTACAAGTCTCCTTGTTAGGGTCTGACCCCTCCCAAGTGACCCATCCATCTTCCAAATGAGTCTGGAAAAGAAACAGGGCTCGCTAATTAGGGACAGACACATATATCTCAATCACAAATGGGGCTTGGCCAACTAACTGTATTTATGCTAGATGTTCCTTAAGTCTACAGCTGGGTTAGACAACGGCTCGCCCCGCTTTCCAGCGTCAAGGCGTACACAGCCGGAAGGCATCGGAAGTTACACTTCCCAAACATCCCAGCAGGAAAAAGCCATCTGACAGGCTTAGTAGCCTCTAAGATGAAACCTACAATGCCTGGCAAGGCCCCCTGTGCTCGGTCCCTTCCTTGCAAAGACACATTTGCTTGGGAATGGCAAGGAGGAGTGAAAAAGGGCATGGATGGGCACCCAGCAACTAATGCCATCGCAGGCCAGCTCTGCATTCTGAAGGAAGTCCCAACTTACTTGTCCCTCATTTCCAAATGCTTCTCCAAGCACAAGGGGCATATTTTAACTTTACAGCCTGGGATTTGAGCCTAGATAATGGGCTTCTGAATAGCAATATCTATTTATTTTATTTCTTTTGCACTATTTCCCACCTGCCCCAAGACTGATGAACTCTGTGTGGGATAGAACAAAGTCAAGACAAAAGCAACAAAAGAGTAAAAATTGTCAGGAAAACTCTAACATTACATGAACCACAAGAACTAGTAGTATCTGAAATTAGAAGTCTATGATACTACAGGTAATCCTCGACTTATGACCACAATGGGGACCAGTACTGCCATTGTTAAGTGAGGCGGTCATTAAGTGAGTCATGCCCAATTTATGACCTTTTTTGCTGTGGTTGTTAAATAAATCATCATGTCATTAAGTGAATCACATGGTCATTAAGTGAATCTGGCTCCCCCCATTGATTTTGCTTGTCGGAAGTTGGCTGGGAAGGTTGCAATGGCGACCACGTGACCCTGGGACGCTGCAACTGTTGTAAATACATACCTGCCTCCAAGTGTCTGAATTTTGATCACATGACCGCAAGGATGCTGTGATGGTCAAAAGTGCGAGGACCAGTCATAAGTCACTTTTTTCAGTGCTGTCATAACTTTGAATGGTCACTAAATGAATGGTTGTAAGTCGAGGACTACCTGTATGACCATTAGAGCCTAAGAAAGTTGGAAACACACCAAGAATTCTGGGAGTTGACGTCCACACCTCTTAAAGTTGCGGAAGCTGAGAAACGCTGGTCTAGGCCCATGCCCAGCACTCCTTTGTGGCTCCAGTGCCCCAAAATCTCACCATCAGATTTCAGGAGCAAAATGGCAAGATTTGGGTGTGCAATTGATTTTTTTTTTCTTTAAAAGTAATGGTGGGAATAGGAGCCAAAGCTATAACCCCTCCTCCCCAGCCAGAACCCCACCCCCACCCCTGAAAAACGTTCCTGATCATCATAAATGTGGACCATTTGGGAGCAGCTTGAACGGGCTAAGGGTGGAGACATGTTCTGCCTTCTTCTCCGTCATCCTTGGACATGGTGGTCCCGTTCCTTTCACTCATGTTACGCTCATGTAGCTGTCTCGACAACTCTGGAATCTGTTCATCATTCATTCATTCAGTTTCCATGACCGCCCATCTCAGATGCATGGCTCTGGGCAGCTAACAGTATGCTATTTGCAATTATTTTTCTGATTTCCCAGTCTAGTTGGCAGCCCTGAGATACCTGGACCCTAATGAGCTTTTCAAGATCAGGCCAAATCAGCTGGGTGCCCAAATGCATCATAAATCAGGCTAAAAAAACCTGGCCCCTCCCCTTCTGGTGGCATCATCCCGTCTCCAGAATGGCTCTGGGCAGCCTTGTGGAAGATCCGGAGGCCGAGCTGCAGCTCTGAACCCTTTCTGTAGTCCAACACAATTTCAGGGGGCCAGCCTAGGAAGAAGACAACTAGCTGAAAGGCAACTAACCTCCTTTGCAGACCATCCATCAAGCCCAGGCTGGTAAGAATTTATTTGTTTGTTTGTTTATCAAATTTTGCCACCGCCCATCTCCCCCCAAAGGGGAGACTCAAGAATATTGTTACGTGTAGGGACGCCGGTCCAAAATTCTTTGAAGCCCGTAATTCCAAACTCTAAAAATATCTGGGATTTGACTGCTTCACGCAGAGAATTGGAAGCAATTCCTTTTTAAGATGGTGAACCCAAAACAACATTTTGACAGTGAATTTCAGCTTGCATAAGGCAGAAAAATTCTTTTCCTGTCAGTTTGCATTCGGTTCAACGAAGAGAAGAGAATTTTGGAGCGCTGTTAGGGGGAAAATATATCAGTTGTATTCTGTGCAGCACTCAAATAAACCTCACATCACATCCAGAGAACTCTTCAATGATTCACTTCTGAAGAAACAATCTAAAGAAGTGTCTGAGGGGGTAGGGGGTCAAAAAAAGCATTATGGTTACCACAACAACGCAATTGAAACCATGCTGATTTTTATGGGTCAACCCATCTAAAAAAGGTGTCATCTTCACATTTTTTTTCCTCCTTGAAGGACATCCCTGCCTGGCACCCTTGAAATATTATAAAAGGGGAAAGTCACAAAGTTGTTCTAAGATCCTATTTTCACTTTCTCACCATTAAACAAAAAGTTAGTTAGTTTACAGACCTTGGTACCAGCAAACTATTTGGAAAAATTCAGTCTGCTGGCAAATGCTTGACATCCAATATTCTTTCGGACTGGCTGATTTTCAAAGCTTACTGATTAAGAAGTTCAGTCCCCCAATATGCCATGCAGGTATTTCTGGTTCTTAATGGTGTCCTTTGGGAGGATCAGGCCAAGAACCGTTTGGAAGGAAAAACAAAGCTGGCTCTAGCCAGACGGGGAGAGAGCAATCGGAAATTGAATTAAATGACAACCTCTAGATAAAATACGGGGATCCTTTTCAGCCAAAAAACGGGGGTTAAAACCAGTGGAACTAATGGATGCCATGCAGCTGTCTAGGAGAAAGAAGTAAATAGATTGGAGCAATAAAAGGTTTCAGACTGATGGATGAAGCAGCCGCAAATGCAGACATACCCACAGTAGATAGAAAAAAGGCTCCGTTCAGGTGTTTTGCCCCCAAAGGAAATGCAGATATGCGTATTGGGCACCAAGCTGTGCATTTTGGCTTCTTCCCCAACATCCTCGGACATGGGAGTCTCATCCTCTTGGCCTTCAGTCAAAAAGCTTTTATTTGTATTTGCATCGACGCAAGAGGACTCCTCATGGGACAGGTGAGGGCAAGGATATTTGCTGCGAATGCGGCAATATTCCAACAACTACCCATCTTTAAAAAGGGACGCGGTGGCGCTGCGGGTTAAACTGCTGAGCTGCTGAGCTTGCCGATCGAAAGGTCGGCGGTTCGAATCCGTGCGGCGGGGTGAGCTCCCTTGGCTAGTCCCAGCTCCTGCCAACCTAGCAGTTCGAAAACATGCAAATATGAGTAGATTAATAGGTACCGCTTCGGCGGGCAGGTAACGGCGTTCCGTGAGTCATGCTGGCCACATGACCACGGACGGGTCCTTACGGACAACGCTGGCTCCAAGGCTTAGAAACGGAGATGAGCACCGCCCCCTAGAGTCGGACACGACTGGACTTTACGTCAAGGGAAACCTTTACTTTACCTACCCATCTTTTACAGTGCCCTTTGGGACCGACACGCACACAGAGTGACATTGATCGGAAACACCTCTGCCATCAACATGGCCCAGCATTGGGCTAGAGTTACATCAATTTTATATTTTTATTAAATGTTTTTAACTTTTTAAATTTTAAGTAATACTCTCCCCTTTTCTATTTCCTGCACTTCTGACACGAAACAAGACGAGGCAGAGACAGGTGAGGTCTGTCTTCTCATCTTGCTGCTCAACCCAACAAATTTTTTTTTAAAAAGGCAGTGACTGAGATGTTGGGGGCGGAGCTAGCAGTCCTGTGGCATGTTGGGGGCGGAGCTAACTCGTTTGCAGGGGAACGAGCATTTCTCACATTTTGCCTGTTTTAATTAATGCGCAAGGCAACACTTTAGTTGTCCTTTAAACATTTGAAGGGCTTCACCTTCTCCTGTGCAAAATTAAAATGTATTGCTTTTTTGTTTATTTCATCGGTTTATATAGCTGCCTTCCTGACAGGGCAGTTTATACATGTCCCTAATGTATGACAGTGAAATAAGTAGTGTAAATAATTAGTGTAACTAAAAAGTAAATTAACTTTATTAGAGAAATAAAGTTTGCCTAATAGGCAGGTTTTCATTATGTCAAAGAAATGGTTTGAAAGAAAGAAAACAACTGAGCCATCAACCCTGACAGCATCAGATGGTAGGATAACTCTTTCAGTCTGGATGTCCCTAGTCCATTCCAAAACGTATAACTTTGCCATTAACTTGGTTGAAAGCCGAGGGACATAAAATGGCGTTGATCTCTCCAGAGATCAAGACTAAGTCCTAGAGAGGCAGATGAAGGACCTGTAGGATTCTGTGATGCCACTTCCACTCCTGCTAGGAAAGGGGCCTCGAAAACTCCATTAATTTGGGGAGGGGGCTCGGCTAAACCATGTCCAACTTCCACAATAGTCCAGGGACCCAGTCAACCTTTTTCAATATCTCTGCCTCTTACAAGTGCTTAGGGAGAACTCATTCTCATGGAACCTGTCTAGGACTTAGTCTCAATCCTAGAAGAGGTCAAGGGGAGTTAACCCCATGATCAGCCACTTCCGTCACGGTGTTTGGTGATAGAGAAGGAGAATTAATTAGTATAAGGCCATGCAAGGCAGGGATCTGTTTAAGGCTAAATCAACTCCCCCACCGCTGGAGATCAGTTGATTGGGTGTTAGAGAGATCACCGGGGCTGAGAGAGAAATTGGAGCATCTCAACAAGTAGATGGATATTGCAGTGTCAGCCTTATTTGGTTGGGGAGTAAGACTTAGGAAAAAAATACCTGGAATCTAGACAGAGATTATCTTCCCTGGCTGAGGTTATACAGGAAGTCCTCACTTAACAACCATTTGTTTTATTTATTTAAATTAATTTTTATCCCGCCTTTATTATTTTTATAAGTAACTCAAGGCAGGGAACATACCTAACACTCCTTCCTCCTCCTCTTTTCCCCAGAACAGCAACCCTGTGAGGTGGGTTGGGCTGAGAGAGAGGGACTGGCCCAAGGTTGCCCAGCTGGCTTTGGTGCCTAAGGCAGGACTAGAACTCACTGCCTCCTGGTTTCTAGCTCGTTGCCTTAACCACTAGACCAAACTGGCTCTTTAGTGGATTAGTGGTGGTTTGGACTTACAATGGTGCTGGAAAAACCGACTTACAACTGGCCCTCACACTTACGACCATCGCAGCATCCCCAGAGTCATGCGATCATGATTTGGGTGCTTGGCAACTGGCTCACTTTTATGACCATCGCAGCATCCCATGGTCATGTGATCACCATTTTTTACCTTCCCGCCTGGCTTCTGGCAAGCAAAATCAATGAGGAACCATGTGATTCACTTAACAACCACATGGGTCGCTTAACACCCACAGTGATTTGCTTAACAACCACTGCAAAAAAGGTCATAAAATCTGATTGGATTTGCTTAATGACTGTTTTGCTTAGCAACTGAAATCCCAGTCCCAACTGTGGTCATTAAGCGAGGACTACCTGTACAGTACATCTGAAGGGGCACCAATGCAAGAGACAGAAGGGTTGGGGGACCCCTCCATCCTCTTCCATCTCGTTTTTATGCACTGTCAGAGAAATATGCAATGGTTCCTCCATTCAGCCCCAGGACTAAACAGAACAATGCTGTCTGAGTCAGTTGTTGATGATATTGCAGACTTTCTTTCCAAAACAAGACCATTCCATTAGGGAATGTTAAATTTTATTTTCTTTTTTCCCCAACTTGTGGGTGGGTGGGTTGGGGGAAAAATAAAATTTATATATGTGGCATAACATTCCTTTGCTTTCCTGGTCTCGGCTACCACCCATGTTCTGCATACAAGACCTTTCCTGCCAGGAGGACCCTGGGATGTGCTGAACAAAGTCTGTAGCTGGATTTTTTACCCCACTCTGGGATGCATTAAGGAAGGTGGGCATAATTCACTTTCTAAAAAGGGAGCTATGTTATTTGAATAAATATTTACCATTAGACGCCTGCACTGCAGCCAGATCAGGCTTGGGCTTAACAAGGATGTTTGGCTCAGGAAAAGCAGCGTGGAAGAGCAAGGAGGCAAATCTGACTCCAATTTAAGAGGATTCAGCATTTACATTTCAATGGAATTACAGTCTTGGAAAGTCTGTTTGTCCAACTCCCTGATCAGGGCAAGGGTTTTGCATCTGTGGCAACCCTGATGGACAGGTGTCCCACCTCCGCTTAAATGTTTTCTCAGGAAAGAGAGGCCACCACTTTCCAAAGGAGCTTGTTTTTCCTCTAGTTAATCTTCTTTCCCATACATAAATACAGACAAGAAGAAATCAAAGTCATATGATACCACTACTGCTGCCAAACCCTTTGAAAACTTCAAACCTCTGGAGTCCTTGGTGCTCTCTGAGCCTGGTTGTTTTCCTGCAGACATTTCATTGCCAGGCTAGGCAACATCTTCGGTGCGAAGAGGGAGCGGGCCTTGCTCTCTGTTTATATACCGTGGCTTGCCCTGCTTGTGTTGGTGGGGGTGTTGTTCTCTCCTTGGGAGTTCTTGATTGGGCTGTTGTTTGCTGCTGGGTTGATGGACTGAGTTAACAGTTCCTTGATCAGGGTGTATTGTGCTGTTTGATGGTTCATCTGGTGTTAATCCTAGTGTTGATTTTCGCCTATCTGGGTATTGATGGCTGGCAAGGGAGTGTCCTGGTCTTTTGGTTTTTCTATTGTCTCTTTTGAATGGGATGTAAATGTTGTTTACCTCTATGTGTCTGTTGATGGCTGCTTGGTCTGAGTGCCAGGCTTCCAGGAGTTCTCTGGCGTTTTTTGGATTTGGCTTGGTTTACAATGCTCACCGTTCCCCAGTTGAAAGTGTGGTTGAGTCTGTCCATGTGTGGTGAGATTAAGGAGTTCTCATCGTGTCTTCTGGCTGCTGGTTGGTGTTCTTGGATGCGCTCTGCTGGTCTTCTGCCTGCCTGTCCTACATAGTGGCTGCTATAGTCCTTGCACTGTATGTTGTAGAGGACTCCTGTTTTTTCTTCTTGGGCTATTGGGTCTTTTGGATTACTTAATATGTTTTGAAGAGTTTTAGTTGGTTTATGTGCTACGGCGATGTCATGTGGTTGTGACAGTCTGTTGGTAGTTTCTGAGATGAAATCAAGGAACCCCCAAGGAGAGAACGACACTCCCACCAACACAAGCTGGACAAACCACGGTATATAAACGGAGAGCAGGGCCCACTCCCTCTTCGCCCTGAAGACGTTGCCTGGTCTGGCAATGAAACGTCTGCAGGAAAACAACCAGGCTCAGAGAGCACCAAGGACACCACAATTCAACCCTGAGCTACAGAGATTCGCTTTGATTGGTACTGCTTATATCCTCAGACTCTACCTTAATAATTCTTAGGTTCTTGGTTAGGACTTGAATTATTAAGTTTTCACCAGTCTTTGTGAATCTAATTGTAGATAATAATGATAACAATAATGACAACGACCAGAACAATGGCAATGACGACAACAACAATAACAATAACAATAATGGTTGACCACCCTGGTTGCTACCATCTAGGAACAAGGAACAAGAACCTTTCAAAATTCTCCTCCAAATTTGGCAGGGGTGAGGTCGGGTGGATGGTGGCTCTGAAGTCCTCCAGGGAAAGGGGAAATTTCCCAATGGAATTTCTTATCAGAAGGATACCTCCCTTGGGGGCATTCAGAGCACCACTGCTGAAGAAGCCAAAGATCAGGAGAAGATTCTTGGGGTTGAAGCTCCTCTGACTTAGTACCCTAAGTTCCCAACTTAGAGCTTCTTTGTATGATAAGATTGCATCAAAAAGTGCCTGACCACCCAACCCACTACAACCCAACCAACATGAGCCATGAGAAGGATAACACTGCCATCCGTCAGAAACATCCACCAGTTACAACCACATGGCATCACCATAGCACATAAACCAACTAAAACTCTTCAAAACATCTTAAGTAATCCAAAAGACCCAGTAGCCCAAGAAGAAAAACCAGGAATCATCTACAACATACAGGGTAAGGACTGTGACAGCCGCTGTGTAGGACAGGCAGACAGAAAATTAGCAGAGCACATCCACGAACACCAACTGGCAGTCAGAAGACATGATGAGAACTCCTTAATCTCACCACACATGGACAGACTCAACCACACTTTCAACTGGGAAACGGTGAGCATCCTGGACCAAGCCAAATCCAAAAACGCCAGAGAACTCCTGGGACCCTGGCACTCAGACCAAGCAGCCATCAACAGACACATAGAGGTAAACAACATTTACACACCTTTCAAAAGAGACAATAGAAAAGCCAAAAGACCAGGACACTCCTTTGCCAGCAATCAACACCCAGATAGGCAAAAATCAGCACTAGGATTAACCCCAGATGAACCATCAAACAGCACAATACACTCTAATCAAGGCACGATTAACTCAGTCCATCAACCCAGCAGCAAACAACAGCCCAACCAAAGAACCCCCAAGGAGAGAGCAACACCCCCCCCCAACATAAGCAGGGCAAGCCACGGTATATAAACTGAGAGCAGGGCCCACTCCCTCTTTGCACTGAAGAAGTTGCCTAGCCTGGCAATGAAACATCTGCAGAAAAACAACCAAGCTCAGAGAGCACCAAAGACACCACAGTTCAACCCTGAGCTACAAATATTCACTTCGATTGGAACTTCAAATCTAGCATGCTCCCTCCCTCCCTCCCTCCCTTCCCTCCTTCCTTCCTTCCTTCCCTCCCTTCCTTCTCTCTCTCCTCCTCCCTCCCTCCTTCCTTCCTTCCTCCCTCCTCAGACTGTCCCTATGCAGGACAATGTCCACTGTTAAGAGAATATTAACATTAAGCTAACATTTTAGGGAATGCTACCCCAATTCCTTGAAATGTTAGCTTTGAAAAAACCCTCCACATCTTCTCCAAATAATGAAATACATGCCAGATAAAATGCTGCTGAAACCAGAGCTCTCCACAGGATCTGATCTCTTCATCCCAGCCATCTTCACAACATGTGTGCCAAAGGGGCAAAACCTGTGTCGCAATGGTGCCACCCTGCTTTGGTCATCTGACAAACAGCCCCCCGCCTGCCCCCAGCCTTCGCTGCAGACATCTTGGGCTGCAACACAAAGTTGCTGTGTAACCACTGCAGTCCACAATTCGCTCCATCCTCAGTATAGATTTATGCTGGCCCAAGGACCGCAGATACCACTTCAACTCCCCCGTGAGGAAGAGCCCAGAGGCCTGCCGGTTTCCTGCTGGTTAAGCAACTTCTATTTAGGTCGAGTTGCTTGTGTGTTTTTTGAATTCCCACGTAAATTATTTTTCTAAATCTGCATCCTGCCTTTCTGATAAAGCCCTACAGCAGCTGAACAACAAGAAACACCAAAGCACTCAGTGCAGAAACGAAGTGAAAGCCCAGATAAATGTAAAAACTGAAAGAGGCCAAGAAGAACGGACCTGGAAGGCAAAAAATGGAGCAGAATTCTGAGGAGGAAGGTCACACGCTTTATTGGGACAATGATCGTTACAACTTACAGAAGAAGAGGACGAGAAAACTATAGAAATAGAGCAGCGTTTCTCAACCTCAGCAACTTTAAGATGGGTGGACTTTAACTCCCAGAATTCCCCAGCATGGCTGGCTGGGGAATTCTGGGAAGTGAAGTCTTAAAGTTGCCAAGGTTGAGAAACGCTGAAATAGAGAATCTTTTTAAAGGATTTTGAAGTCTGTGATTTTGCTTAGTTACCTAGTTGACTGAGGTAGTCAGTTGCACAGGGCTGATTCTTGGCTGCCTGAGATCAATTTCATGCTGCCTTTCCTAATAGGAGCAACTTATTTTTTCCAGCAAGAAAAGGGAGAGGGATGTCGCTTTGCTCTGGGAAGGGAATAGTTTCCGTAGGTAAAATGGGATTATGCAAACGGGGAAGCTGAACGTGGCCTTTGTCACGGCCATGGGGCAGAGGGAGATGTCCTAAAAATGCATTCTCCTTTCATTTTGGTTCTAACAAATGAAGAGGAATCCAGAGAGGAAGGAACATGCAAAGAATTAGAAGTCATGAAAACCTCACCAGAGCAGAGTGGATTTTGCCAAGAGATACTGACTGGTGAAGGGATGAGCCAGACCACAAGGCTTGCCTCAGCCTTCGAATGCAGAGACAGAAAAGAGCAGCAGATGGTGAGTTATTTACTTTATTATTATCCTATTTTTCCATCCAGCGAGGGATGTTCTGACGGGGCTTCTGCCAAGAAAACTTGGAAGGATTTCCATACTTTGCACCTTGACTCCAGATTCCAATTCCCAGCCAGTCAGGCCCAGAGACTGTGCACGGCGTGATCCAAAACATTACAGGTAGACCTCACTTAACAACCATTTGTTTACTGATGGTTCGGACTTACAATGGTGCTGAAAAAAATGACTTACAACTGGTCCTTGCACTTATGACCGTCACAGAGTTCCCTGTGGTCATGTTATCACAATTTGGGAGCTTGGCAACTGGCTTGCAGCATCCCATGGTCACGTGATCACCATTTTCTACCTTCCCGGCCAGCTTCTGACAAGCAAAATCAACGAGGAACCCCGTGATTTGCTTAACAACTGCATGGTTTGCTTAATGCCTGCAGTGATTCACTTAATGACCACTGCAAAAAAGTTCATAAAATTGGGTTGGATTTGCTTAATGACTGCTTTGCTTAGCAACTGAAATTCTGGTTCCAATTGTGGTCATTAAGCAAGGACTACCTGTATTTCCTATTCCTGTCTCAGGCTGCTGTCATGAACGCTGCCACTGAGAAAGGGAGGGAATAAAAAGAAGTGGTAAGTATTTGTATGCAGCTTTTGTAGACTGAAGATTGCCTGCAGGTTCATCTGTTGCTTGAATGCATGCTTATGAATAGCAATCCACCAGATCCTATTGAGGTGGCCCAAAACAGGGGTATCTGCAGAGCTGGGTCAAAAAAAAGTCACAGCCATGTGATTGAAGCCCTGCCCCTGTAAAAATGGGTGGGGCTTCAGTCATGTGGTTGCAGCTGCCATCCTGACTTTTTTGACACACACATACACACGCCAGGCCCACAATGAAACTTCATTGCCCATTTTACTTTCCAAGCCTGGTTTCATAACACAGTAAATCCACCTCTTTCTAAATTCAGGGTTCGCTTATTCCACTTAGCCATTGCATTCATACAAGACACTTAACCTGGTTACTGAGTTAACCCCTTTTCTGGTCTTGCACAATATGTGGCCCCAAACCTGGACAAAACGGGCTAGCTGCATGCAACTGGGGAATCCATAAAAAAAGAAGAAGAAACAGCCTTAAGGCGGACTAATTTTAGCACATTGCACAAAGATGGGTCTTCGCTGGACTTGGTAAAGTGTTTTGCGGTCCTGACTGTGTTTTTAATTATCTTGGATGCCACGTTAGTTTGCTGCAATGTGCTCTTTGGCTTCTGTGTGGTGTTTTGCATTATTTTTCAACATGAGCGAAGGAGGTAGGATTTCTAGAGCCTGATTATTCCTGGTTTTGGCCCACTGGGCCCATAACCATTACGTTCGATGCTCTGAAGACATGGTGGCCAGCGCTATGCCAGAATCTGCCCTCGCCATTCCTCTGAACTTTCCATGCCCCGCAAAAGGGGCTTCTGGTTTTCTTCCTCATTCTCAGAGTAACTGAGAATTTACTTCCAGACTTTTTCCTGGCATTTTTGAGTTTCCACAGGAACTAGAAGTGGTGAACGATGACAGGCTGTTTGCATGCCATATCATTCTGAAGGCAACGTGTCCTTGTTTGAAAATCCCCATGCGAGAAGCTCGTGCCTAAAGCCTGCCTTCGGATTTAATGGAGGAATGGGAAGCCAATGAGGCTGCAGAGTGCAAGGGAAAAGTGAGATATAGCACCCCTCTCCTTGAGCAAACTCCTAAATAAATGCAAAAAGACCAAGCTTGACCACAGCGAAATTCGCTGAAATTCTCTTCTCCTTTGATGGGAATTGCAGTGGTGAATGCCTTTTTCAATGTTGAATGAAAACGCAAGGGGGGGAAATGCAAGGGAATGAAAGTCAAGCCTTACAGATTCATGGCGAGCCAACTTCTTGATGCAAACTCAAAATTACTGAGTAATTTGGGGCCAGTTCTTCTCACCCAGCAGCCAATCCTTCCTCGTGGGGTGGTGGTGGTGGGGAGAATGAGAGGAAACTGTGCTCAGGGCATCGTCTTGAACTGCTGGAGGAAAGATGGATTCCAAATCATCCCTGTCGCCATCATCGTCAATCTCACACTTGATGAGCAATTGGCACCTAGGACCTTTTCAAAGGAGTTCAAGGAAGAATGGTTCCCTTGGACTGGAAGACATGATCGATTGGAACTGGCAGGCGACTGAGATCCGCAGAAATGAGAAGAATTGCAAGATAAAAGCCACATGTATTCGTCTGGCTTTTTTCCCAAAGCAAAATGGTGGGTGGGGGGGGAGTGTGGCACGAAGTGAGGGTTACATCTAAAATCCCACATGTAAATCATCTAAAGTCTATTTATATTCCCCAAGACCTAAACTTGTTTGCTTGGGAATTTACAACCATTCTGATTTCTTTTATTCTAATGCAGGTTTATATTTTTCCTAAACCATTACAGGAGGACAGTTTGCGTTTTCTTCCTCTTGCAATGCAGCACCAGGAGAAATTACTCTGATGACAACCAGCAGAAGTCAAAACAAGTTGATTAGCTGCTCCATGTTAAACATCAGAAAGTTCTGCAGTAAGGTTTCCGGGACCGTTCCTGACCTTCTTTGTGGTTTGCAAAGGGTCAGGGATAAGCAGCAGAGATTTTCTCAAGAGCCACCCAAATACAAAGAAAAAAGGAAATCAAAGTTTGTGATGTGGAATTTGGACAGTCTCGCTGATCCGAAGAATTGGAGAAATGGGAACTTTTGGGGGTTTTCAAACTGTGTTCGGTGGACTTTGTGATTTCAGGAGAACTTGATGGGAAAGGAAAATGTTCACCTGTAGGCAGCCAATTTTCTGTCACTAGAGCTTCGCTTCTGGATCAGGCTTTGGGAAATTTTTAATTATCAGATTCTGCAGCCTGAAAAGGTTTCAAACCCCCCATTTTAGATTACTCTCATTCCTTAGAGAGAGGCTGGAAGTTCCTCGTGATCCACAAAGGCAGCTGAATTGCTAACCCATACATGGGGTCAGGCCAATACCACACTTCCTTTGAAAAACCAATTCTACTTTTCCTTTCCAGGCACAATTAAGCCTTTGGTTTTAATTCTGGAAACCCTTAATCTTAAAAGTTAGTGCCTGAGTATCTGAGGGACTCTCATGCGCACTCTGGACTTGCCTGGACATTAAACTCTTCAGAAGATGCCCTTTTAAAGATGCTCCCTGCTTTAAGCTTGCCTGGCCAGTACATGGGGAGAATAACTTTTTCACGTGCCCGACATGGGCATCCATTTCCTTGAGACCTCACATTCAGCTTTTAGGAAGGATATCAGACCCCACCCTACATCCCCACATAAAAGCCTGCTTAAATTATTATTTGAGACAGGAAGCAAGCAAGTCAGCCTTTGGTAAGCTGATTTGGATGTCAGATGTGATGGAGTTTTTAAAGGTTAATAAAAAAACTCCAAGCAGCTAACAACAATCTTGCAGAGTAGAAGCGTGAACCAAAAAAGAAACTTGCACATTAAGCTTAATTACTTTCAGAAATAAATTCAGTCTTCACACAGTAGTTAGATGAAGAAAAAATAGAGATAGCTTACTTTTATTCAGTAGATCTGGATACAAGTAGATTCATAGTGTTGTTGTTCTTTTGTTTATTCGTTTAGTCGCTTCCGACTCTTCGTGACTTCATGGACCAGCCCACGCCAGAGCTTCCTGTCGGTCATCAACTCCCCCAGCTCCCCCAGGGACAAGTCCGTCACCTCTAGAATATCATCCACCCACCTTGCCCTTGGTCGGCCCCTCTTCCTTCTGCCCTCCACTCTCCCCAGCATCAGCATCTTCTCCAGGCTGTCCTGTCTTCTCATGATGTGGCCAAAGTATTTCAGCTTTGCCTTTAATATCATTCCCTTAAGTGAGCAGTCTGGCTTTATTTCCTGGAGGATGGACTGGTTTGATCTTCTTGCAGTCCAAGGCACTCTCAGGATTTTCCTCCAACACCACAGTTCAAAAGCATCGATCTTCCTTCGCTCAGCCTTCCTTATGGTCCAGCTCTCGCAGCCATATGTTACTACGGGGAACACCATTGCTTTAACGATGTGGACCTTTGTTGTCAGTGTGATGTCTCTGCTCTTAACTATTTTATCAAGATTTGTCATTGCTCTTCTCCCAAGGATGAAGCGTCTTCTGATTTCCTGACTGCAGTCAGCATCTGCAGTAATCTTCGCACCTAGAAATACAGAGTCTTTCACTGCTTCTACATTTTCTCCCTCTATTTGCCAGTTATCAATCAAGCTGGTTGCCATAATCTTGGTTTTTTTGAGGTTTAGCTGCAAACCAGCTTTTGCACTTTCTTCTTTCACCTTCATCATAAGGCTCCTCAGTTCCTCTTCGCTTTCAGCCATCAAAATGGTATCATCTGCATATCTGAGATTGTTAATGTTTCTTCCAGCGATTTTAACTCCAGCCTTGGATTCCTCAAGCCCAGCATGTCGCATGTGTTCTGCATACAAGTTGAATAGGTAGGGTGAGAGTATACAGCCCTGCCGTACTCCTTTCCCAATCTTAAACCAGTCCGTTGTTCCGTGGTCTGTTCTTACTGTTGCTACTTGGTCGTTATACAGATTCTTCAGGAGGCAGACAAGATGACTTGGTATCCCCATACCACTAAGAACTTGCCACAATTTGTAATGGTCCACACAGTCAAAGGCTTTAGAATAGTCAATAAAACAGAAATAGATGTTTTTCTGAAACTCCCTGGCTTTTTCCATTATCCAGCGGATATTGGCAATTTGGTCTCTAGTTCCTCTGCCTTTTCTAAACCCAGCTTGTACACCTGGCAATTCTCGCTCCATGAATTGCTGAAGTCTACCTTGCAGGACCTTGAGCATTACCTTACTGGCATGTGAAATGAGTGCCACTGTTCGATAGTTTGAACATTCTTTAGTGTTTCCCTTTTTTGGTATGGGGATATAAGTTGATTTTTTCCAGTCTGATGGCCATTCTTGTGTTTTCCAAATTTGCTGGCATATAGCATGCATTACCTTGACAGCATCATCTTGCAAGATTTTGAACAGTTCAGCTGGGATGCCATCATCTCCTGCTGCCTTGTTATTAGCAATGCTTCTTAAGGCCCATTCAACCTCACTCTTCAGGATGTCTGGCTCTAGCTCACTGACCACACCCTCAAAGCTATCCCCAATATTGTTATCCTTCCTATACAGGTCTTCTGTATATTCTTGCCACCTTTTCTTGATCTCTTCTTCTTCTGTTAGGTCCTTGCCATCTTTGTTTTTGATCATAACCATTTTGGCCTGGAATTTACCTCCAATGTTTCTAATTTTCTGGAAGAGGTCTCTTGTCCTTCCTATTCTATTGTCTTCTTCCACTTCCGCGCATTGCTTGTTTAAAAATAATTCCTTATCTCTTCTGGCTAACCTCTGGAATTTTGCATTTAATTGGGCATATCTCCCCCTATCGCTGTTGCCTTTTGCTTTCCTTCTTTCTTGGGCTACTTCTAGTGTCTCAGCAGACAGCCATTTTGCCTTCTTGGTTTTCTCTTTCTTTGGGATGTATTTTGTTGCCGCCTCCTGAACAATGTTGCGAACTTCTGTCCATAGTTCTTCCGGGACCCTATCTACTAAGTCCAGTTCCTTAAATCTATTCTTCACCTCCACTGCATATTCCTTAGGAATATTAGTGAGCTCATATCTAGCTGATCTGTGGGTCTTCCCTAATCTCCTTAGTCTGATCCTAAATTGTGCAATAAGAAGTTCGTGATCGGAACTACAGTCAGCTCCAGGTCTTGTTTTTACCGACTGTACAGATGTCCGCCACCTTTGGCTGCAAAGGATGTAATCAATCTGATTTCGGTGTTGTCCATCTGGTGAAGTCCATGTATAAAGCCGTCTCTTAGGTTGTTGGAAGAGAGTGTTTGTTATGCAGAGTGAATTGTCTTGGCAAAATTCTATCAGCCTGTGTCCTGCTTCGTTTTGTTCTCCCAGGCCATGCTTACCTGTAATTCCAGGTGTCATTTGACTGCCCACCTTAGCATTCCAGTCTCCCATGATGAAAATAACATCTCTTTTAGGCGTGTTGTCCAGTAGGTGCTGCAGATCCTCATAGAACTGCTCTACTTCAGCTTCTTCAGCATCTGTGGTTGGGGCGTATATTTGGATCACTGTCACGTTAGATGGCTTGCCCTGAATTCGAATTGAGATCATTCTATCGTTTTTTGGATTGTATCCAAGCAGTGCTTTAGCCACTTTACGATTAATTATGAAGGCTACTCCATTTCTTCTGTGGTCCTCTTGTCCACAGTAGTCGATCTGGTGGTCATTTGATGTGAAGTGGCCCATTCCAGTCCATTTCAGTTCACTGACGCCCAAAATGTCTGTCTTTAATTTTGACATCTCACCAACAACCACATCCAATTTGCCCTGGCTCATAGATCTTACATTCCAGGTTCCAATGGTGTGTTGATCCTTAGAACATTGGATTTGCCGTTCACCGCCAGCACCGTCAGCCGCTAGCCGTCCTTTCGGCTTTGAGCTAGCTGCGTCATCATGTCTGGGACTAGTTGAACTCATCCTCTGTTCCTCCCCAGTAGCATTTTGACCATCTTCCGACCTGGGGGTCTCATCTTCCGATGGTATACCGACATATCTCTGGTTGTACTGATCCATTTAGTTTTCACGGCAAGAATACTGGGGTGGGTTGCCATTACCTTCCCCAGGGATCGCATTAGTCTGACCTCTCTGTCATGACCTTCCCGTCTTGGGTGGCCCTTCACGGTTTAGCTCATGGCATCATTGAGGTGCTCAAGCTCCAGCACCACGACAAGGTAACGATCCTTTGCTGAAGAGCTTCATAGTAGAAAGCACTTATTCATCACTGGTTCTTTGTAGATATGTGGATATGTGGAATAGAAATGTCTGCATGCAAGCAAGATGAAAAGAGGACGAGAGCTGCATTCTGCAGCACCTCCTGCTTGCAGGTGTGCCAAAAGGTAATGGAGATTGTTAATCCTCTTACCCAAGAAGGAGGAGGAAGTAGAAATCAGATGACCCATGTGACATCCCACAAGCACAATAGAGATGTATTTGGTAGAAAGACCCCCTTATGCTTATGAGACAATGCTGAGTTGACCCATGATAATTCCAAAAAGTTGTGCACCCCAGATAGGCACCAAACTACATCGATTTTTGCACCCCCATCCATAAAGCCAAGTCTAGATAAGTCGTGGCTTAAGTAACTCAGGCACTGCTTGTAATGATAATATTGTGGTGCAATGTGTGCTTTTCTCTGGGTATACATGCTTTTTTTAAATTATCTTTTTCTCTTTTTCATTATAAAAGCCACCCAGAATAATCTGGGAGTTAGGCTACCTTACCTAAATAAATAAATATCCATACAGTCAGGCTTGATTGATTGATTGATTGATTGATTGTGTGTGTGTGAGTGTGTGTATGAGCCAGTTTGGTGTCGTAGTTAAGGCACCAGACTTGAAACCAGGAGACGGTGAGTTGTAGTCCTACCTTAGACACAAAGCCAGCTGGGTGACCTTGGGCCAGTCACCTTCCCTTGGCCCTAGGAAGGAGGCAGTGGCAAACCACCTCTGAAATCTTGCCTAGAAAACTGCAGGGCCTTATCCAGGCAGTCACCTGGAGTCGACACTGACTTCTGGGAATTCTGGGAGCTGAAGTCCACACAGCTTAAAGCAGCCAAGATTGAGGCACCGCTCCAGATGCTGGAGAAGATGGTATACTTTAGCTGTCAATCTCCTTCTAGCTTTTATCCCTGCCTGGCACAAGATAATAAACAAATCCCATGCCACGTAAATACAGGTTTGCACAGGAAGACTGTTTTCAATTTCTCCCCGAAAGCAGGACGCTGCTTAGCCTAGTCCAAAAACGAGAAAGCTGAGCCGAGCCTTTGGCTTTAAGGAACAACTGATTTTGTAGCAATGCATGGACAGAGATGGACTTTTGTAGATTGTCAACTTCAGTTTTGGCTTGCTTGGTTATATATTAAGTGTTTGTTCTTGTGGGCCCAGGGCCCATCTTTTAGCTATGTAGTGTTTCCCAAGGCTACCAACCTTGGGTGGTTATAAAAACTAAGTAGAGCTAATAGTTGGGTGGGAGAACACCAGGACTTCCCAAGATGAAGAATTTGGAGGTTTTGTCAAAACGGCCAGACATGCCGCATGATGTCATAAGACAAGCCCTACCCCTTACTTACTTAGGTGCTCATGACATCACAACACACACACACAAGCAGGGTGGGGTTTTCACTGCAGTGTTGCAATGCATGTTCCTTCATATGGCCCCCACTTGTCTTGTACTGTGGATGTCCATGCTCTTTTTGCCTTTAAATTCATTTTTTCCCCAAAAACTTTTATTAAGAATTATAAATGAAAAGAATAAAAGCCATGCAGGCTACAAAAAATGCAAACAGAAAAATACAAAAGAAAAGAAAAGAGCGTGAAGAAGAAAAAAAGAAAAAATATCTCCAGCTTTTTGCCTTTAAATTCAGTGCTGCACAGCCCACTAAAATACCACAAAATACAATCCAGGGAAACTCTGATTCTCCAAACCTTCGTTTAGCAGAGTTGGGATGCTGCGAAGTTTGGGTGTCACTCCAAAACAGCTGATCACGTCCACTGTTTTGAAAACAGTCGGGATCATGGACATAATTTAAGTCATTTGCATGACTATGTCATTGACATTTGTTTGTGATTTGCTTCAATTTAGTAATTGCATAATTGGGTTTTTTTTTTTATATGGTTTGCACCAATGTGCATCATTCCTATAATGATGTAACTGCTGTTTGGTGTCACTGACTTCAGTTTACATCAGTAAGGGTTAATTAATTGAAAGCAACCTACAGGTAGTCCTCACTTAATGACCACAAGTGGGACTGGAATTTCAGTTGCTAAATGAAGCGGTCATTAAACAAATCTGACCTGATTTTACAACCTTTGTTGCAGTGGTTGTTAAGCAAATCACCATGGGTGTTAAGCAAACCACATGGTTGGTAAGTGAATCGCACAGTTCCCCCTTGATTTTGCCTGCCAGAAGCTGGCTGGGAAGATCGAAAACAGCAACCACGTGACCACGGGATGCTGCAATGGTCATAAATGCGAACTGGTTGCCAAGCACCCAAATTGTGATCATGTGACAGCAGGGATGCTGCGACAGTCAGAAGTGTGAGGACGAGTTGTAAGTCAATTTTTTTCCAGCACCATCGTAAGTCTGAACCATCACTAAAAGAATGGTTGTTAAGTGAGGACTACCTGTAAATTATCCCATCAGTTACACAATTTCGCCAATGACATACATGAACAAAAGATGTAAAAATGCCATTGATGCCATGATGCAAGCTTGGATTTAATGGACATTCAGAGTTAATGGACCCTTTTGCCTAATGTGGTCTGTTAAATTGAGGTTTTATTGTAAGAAAATAAGGAAATGGCCAAATCCTCAACAAACTCGGTTGCTTTTAAAATCCATGTCAGGTGAACAGAAATTTTGGAATGTGGGCCTCTGACACACACACACACATCTGCAAACAGAGGAGCATTGTCAGGAGTCAAAAAAGTCAAGATGGTGACCATGAGTGTGATGGAAGCCCCGCCCAATGCACTTTTAAAAGGGGTGGGGCTTCCATCACATAGTTATACTTGCCAGCTTGAGCTTTTGAAGCCCCCCACTCCCCCAGATGACCATGCACACACACATACACACACAGAAATGGAGTCACAGACTTGAACTGGCATCTCTCTGCTTTTCGCTCATGGCAGTAATTCCATCCCCCACCCCCCAACACTGCATTTTGTCAAAAAGACATTCAGCCTTCCCAGGCCACTGCTCAGTTTCCAAAGCTCAACCTTTTGCCACACTCCCTGACTTTAAAAAGACCCTGCTGAGTGATAGAAAACCACATGCTCCATAAGGCACAAACCCCAGAGTGGGGATGAAGGGGGAGAAACCAGCTTGCCCTGAGAGATTCCAAGGGGGTGGCCAGCCTACGGAGGGGGTGGGGAGCGGAGGGAACCTCTAAAGCATGTGCCTGGCAGGAGCATATCTTGTTCAGGATCCATGTATCAGCGTGTGGCTCCCCTGCAGGGACCAGGGTCATCCGCCAAGGCCTTGGGGCCAGAGCATGCTGAGTTGTTTCCTGATCAAAGGAGGAGGATGGCTGGCTGCTCCCAAACTCCTAGGGAGGGTTACATCTGGTGGGAAGACCGGGGGCCTCTCAAAAGCTCAAGAATGCTCAGAATAGGATATCAAAGCAACCCTGTCTAGCTAACCAGTTATCCACCTGGTTATGTATGCATATCCATCTCCCTGTCTATTCTCTCTCACTCTCTCTCCACCATCCATCCATCCATCCATCTCTCCATCTCCCTCTTTCTTTTATTTATCTCTATTTACCTACATTTCTATTATTTATATCTATCTGCCTTTCTATATCTATCCATTCATCCATCCATCCATCTCTATCTATCTACTTTTCCATCCATCCATCCATCCATCCATCCATCCATATCTATCATCCATCTGTCCATCCATCCATCCTTCTCCACCTCAGCTCTGTCAGTCTGTCTATCCATCCATCCATCTTTCTCCACCTAATATCTATCGATCTACCTACCTGGGCATCCCCGGGGCGTGTCAAACAAGCCATGGCAGCATGACAGTACAATCAAAGCAACACACTTAAAAAAGGATTGTCGCTTCAGTCGCGCAGTTGCCGCCACCACTTGGGCCAGGAGAGAGAACCAAGCCACCTTCTCATTCCTAGACTATCGGCATTCAATCCGGAACCTGCATTTTGCTTGCCGGCGGGGTGGAGGGGGGCCGTGCGGTTTCCCCCCTTGCTGCACGAAGGGGGCAGAAGCGTCCTTAGCAGGTGGGACAACGCCTCTGGCTTCACCAAGGCAGGAAGCCAGGTTCCGGGGCGGGAAAAGACCCTTGATCTGGATGCCTAAACACGGGTCCCTTCGCTGTCAAATGAAAGAAATGGGTAGCGGGTTTTTTCCCCAGCTGCTTCCTCCTCCCTCTTTCTCCTGCGCTTCCCTTTTCCAAGGTGGCTTTTTTGCTCACGAGTAAAGACTGCGATGCAACTGCTGGTTATTTTGGGAAAATGCGGGACCCGGGTTTTTCCAGACGCATGAAACGTCTCGGCCTGCTTTCCCACCCTGGACGGAGGCAAAAGGTCGAGCCTGCCGGACCTCTGTGGCGCTCGCTGATAGCCCCGTCCTTCCGAATCACCTCGTACGCTGTGCGCGGTGACTCCCCCGAGTCTCTCCTCTTAAGAAACCTCGCGACGGGGCTTTGCAGCTACGCCTGTAGCCTTCACTTATCCTGACAAGACAAGCTACCCATCCGCCTGTCCCGCCTTGCTTTCGCGAGCCAAAAGGCGCCCAGCCGCCCACTTGTCCCCTCGCTGGTCTGCCGTCGAGCGGCGACCGAAGGGAGCGGCTTGAGAAGCCGAGGCATCTTCCCCGCTTTCTCTGGCGTTTGGCTCGGCCCGGGGGAGAGGGCCGTGCAGCGAAGGGAAGGCGTCTGTTCTCCCTGAAGAGCGGGCACGTAGCCCAGGGCAGCCGGAGGAAGGCAGCGCCAGGAAACGGGGCATGAATCACGGCCCGGCCTGCCGTTCAGCGGGCGACGCCTTCGGCTCTTGCTAATCACCGGCGCGCAAAGGGCCTCGGCCCGAGGGCTCTCCCGGGGACCCGACGGCCATCGATCAGCGGAATCAAAGGCTGGAGACAGGGCCGTTTTTAAAGAAAGCTGGAAATGGATTGAGCGCACCTCTGGTGCCCTCGGAATGCAGCCGACACGCCTGGATTACGGTCGGATTGACAAATCTAGTCAATCAGCCCTCGTCGCTCTTGAGCCAAACACCATCTGTTTACTGGGTGCCTCGGTATAAAATCTATCCGGTTTGTAACCTAAGAAAATGGAAACCAAATTTCTTCCTTCCTTCCTTCCTTCCTCCAACAGAGTTGGACAGGAATTCTATAAATCTTGGTAGGTAGGTAGGTAGGTAGGTAGGTAGGTAGGTAGGTAGGTAGGTAGGTAGGTAAGGAAGGAAGGAAGGAAGGAAGGAAAAGAAAGACTGGGAAGGGGAAGGGAGGGAAAAAAAGATGGAAAGGAAGGGAGGAAAAATAAAGGGAATGGGAAGAAAGGAAGGAGGAAAGAAAAGGAAAGAGGAAGGAAGGAAGGAAGGAAAAGAAAAAAGATAGGGAGGAGGAGGAAAGAAAGGGAGGGAAAGCCTTGCCAAATTTGATGTTTGCTAAAAAATTTTAGTGCTTTTTTTTTTAATTAAAAATCCCATATAGACAATAGAAAAACGTGATCAAATCAACCTTTGGGAGGAAAAAAAGAAAGTTTGCAAGAATTACAGGAGTTGAAAATACTCATTATACCAGGAGGAAGTAGGAAGAGGTGTACTTTATACACAGAAGTCTCCGAGTTTATTTTCTTTCTTTATCAGCTAAAAAATGTGTTGAAATCATTCTGGGGGGGAAAGGCTCAATTTGCAGACTAATTTATGTCACCAAAGTCAGAGGTTTTGGGCAGACTTCCCACCATTTCTTAGCTACAGCACCATTACTCCTAATAACAGGCAGAAATTCAAGTCACAAAGCTTTCCAAACTGACCACAGGATCTCCATGATGAGAAAAGAATAGCACCTGTTGAATTTCTGTCTGTCATGCAGTGCCAAATATGTGGGTTCTTTTTTTTAAATGAGGGTGTAAATTCAGGACCTGATAAAATACAGTAACAAGGAATGCATCATATATTTGAGTCTCTGTCCTGGCAGAATGTTCTCTGCTGAATTTTTGCTATAAAAATCACAGGGAAAATGGAGATGGCATTGCTTTATATGTGTTTCCAAGCCTTTTCTTCTCTCCTAGTTTGCTTGGGAGATTTGGGGATTCTTCTCACACAAAACAGTTAACCGGATTTTATGGGGTTTTCTGCAATGCGCTGAACCATAACTAAGCAAGCAGGCTGGGCCTGTTCAGGATGCTTAGCCTCTCAAAATCTAGCCGAGATTAACTTGCACAAAAGTTCGGCCATTGTGCAAATGTGCCTGCTAGATCTTTGCCTAACTAGATTACGTCTGGTGCAAGAACAGGTTGGTTCAGCCGGCTGTCAAGTTGCCTGTCTCACAGGTCATCGGCACAGAGCCTGTGACCTGTCACTTGGGCTGTTTCTGAACATGGGTCTAGCGCCCTTCTCAAAGAACGCTAAACCCACGTTCAAAATCAGCTTGGCTCATGGGTGATAGGAATGGAAGAGTGTGGGGTGAAGTGGAAAAAGGTTAGCCAATGAAGCCTATGAAGATACAATCTCTTTCCACCTACGAGTTGTTTTGACTACAGGAGCCCAGGGGAAGAGAGAGAGAAGCGGAAGGGTCTTCGCAAGCCATCTTGTGTCTACTTCTCACCTGACCTATGGTTAGTTAAATGAGCCTCTGTGGTTAACAGATGAAGGGAGTTTCCTGTCTCTCCTCTTGTCTCCTCCTTCCCCCTCTGCAAGATGTTTTCTTCGTAAATCCACCTTTTACTCCAAAAATAATGCCTGCCGGCATTCACTGATAGCTGGGTGATAGTTTGCTCCCTGTACCCTGGTTTTCTGTCCTCTTGAGTGGCCATAAAGAACTGGATAGGTCATCCAGGAGGAATGTGACTTCTTGGCGATGCTTGGCAGATGCCTCCAGAATTCCTAACCAGCAGGAGAACTTGGAATGGTAGGCATTGCAGCCTTCAACACGTCTGAGAATCTCCCAAAAGTATATGCATGGAGGGGAGAGAATTATAGTCCCAGAATTGGTTGCCCCACTGACTTCAAATACCCTTGAAATTCTTCAAGGGAAAACAAAGGGGTGCATTTGTCTGTGTATGTGCGACACACACACACATGTGCACACACACACACACACACCCCAAAACAAAACATTCTCTCAGCTGCCAAAAGTAATATCTAAGGAACCTTTAGAGTCTGAAGAGCAAGTTGAATATTCTTACTAACGCAATTCCAGGACGTAGTTCCTAGATTTCACGTTGGCACCAAAATGTGCTTGCTTTGCTAATACTGCAGCGTGGTGGAAGATGTCCAGATCGTTTGTAAGGCAAAACAGAATTACTACCCATGACCATCTTGGCCCACATCCCTCACTTCACATGCCACAATAACAGTGTTCTGGGAACTGTTTGAATTGTGAATGTGGACCTTGTTTAATCAGGTGCCTTAATATTATTATTTTTTTACAAGTGCAAAAGTAAAGGGATGTTAGACTGAGGTCTGATCTTAAAAGCGTGGTTCTTGCTTAACTGCACCAGAATAATATATTTCATTTCAGTTTTGTCTGAGCTCTTATGAAAAATACCTCTTTTTCCACATGCCCTCGAGTGCTGGCCTGAAAAACCAGCCCTTCCCTCAGATTTTAGGACCAGAAATATCTGTTCTTGGTCTGTACAGACTAAGGAATCCTTTTTTTAATCTGGAATCTTATTTTTAATATTGCCTTTCTGTCTACACTCAGAGTGATTTCATTAAGAAAGGCAGCCATAGAAACTTGCATAATAAATACACTCCCAACTCCGAAATCCACAGTTCTGGGCCCTAGGAGCAACCAAGTGACCGTTGGAGCAGACAAGAACCTAAGTTGTTGGACCTTTGGCCTAAGCTGGCAGGGCTCCTCAGAACTTCTGACTGGAGTTATATTTTCCAGCAGTCGACGAACAACTTCCATGTGCCCATGATACCCTACAACACCCCCTCGGTTTGACCTTCCCGTTCTTGACGGCAGGGGGTCTCAGACCTCTCTCGCTCAGGCCTGAAGCCTGAGCTGTACAAAGGCAAAGCTGCTCCTCAGGGGTGAAGCGTCCAGACCCCCAAAGTTTGATCGGCTTCGTTCTTCGAAGAAAGGGCCAAAACAAGGGAGGCGTTCTTCCTCTTACCTCTCAGCATGGCTCCAAGTGAAGAATAACCAGCAGAAAGATTGCTTCTGGAATGCAGGTCACGGCCCAGAAATTCTGGGCAACCTGGAGGGAGAGTGTGCAGATGTTTGGCTGTGCACTCAAGTCATCCTGGGGGGTGGAAGAAGCTGGTTTTTATGGCCTCCCCTTTCCTTTTGCTTACTAGCAGCAGGAGGCAAGGATGAATCGAAACCGCAGAGGGAGGGTGAGTCCGCAGAGATCTTCTCTGCAGCTTCCTGCCAGTGTGGCTTCCCACTTTCTTGTCTTAGGAAAGAAGCCGTTTGTTTAGCTACCTCTGACCCAACGCCCTTGTCCTGTAGTGCTCAAAAGAGGCATGTAGCATTCACAGATGACCTGGCGAACATCCCTGCTTATAACAATGTCCCATTTCATTGTGTTGGCATTCTGAGTATTTTGTAGGGACCAAACCAGGTGGATGACTAAGTTGCCCAGTTTACTAGGGAGAGCCACTGTCAGGGTCTTCCATGAGGAAGACCTTAGAAGTCCTTTGTCCAGTTGGGTGTTGAGAGCAGATTTTGGTACTTACCCTGTTACAAGCTGGTTGTAGGTGTAACAGTGCAGAAAAATACCTGTCCATCCTCTTCAGAAATACTACAGGTGCATGATTCCCAAGCCCTGATTTGAATTCTGATTTGATTCCATTCACATTGTCAGTTTGATTCAGAAAGTTGAGTTCACAGATTCAAATCCTTGATTCAAATTATTTTTTTTTTTAAGTGTGCAGAAGTCCAGAGAAAGGACATATTTATTCAAAGGTACCCAATTTGGTGGATCAAGGACTCAATGCTAAGGGGAGATCTGACGGCATTGCCTGCCGGTGGAATCTCCACATCAAGGCTTCACCCAGATTCTCACCTCCACAGGGTGTTTGTTCCATCACCCAACGGTGCCTTCCTCTGGAAACATCTCCTGAGACTCACAAAACCACCTCCTCTTCTGTTCCATCTTCTGCTTGAACTCCTGCTCTATCCTCAGGAGACAACCCTTCACCTTTAGCAGGAATTGTTTTGGATTTCTCGGCCTGAGTATGCTGAGTTCCATATTAGCCACATATTAGCAAGGCATCCCTCTATGGAGGCTGATCAGCAATTGACGTGGAACAGGTCCTTGGACAGATAATTCCCTAAGCAAAAACAGGAGATAGGCAACCCTTGGATATTGGCCTTACGGTTGTCAATCTCTGTCCCTAAGTTTCAGTGTGTTGATGAGCTTGCTTTTAATTCCTGCTATATCAGAGGAGAAAGCCAGGGCTGAGGTGTTCATCCCACATGGAACAAGCCTGCAGGATGATCCCTTTGCCAGCTTGCTCCTAAAAATAAATAGTGGAGCCAACTACCCAGGAAGCTCTGAGCAAATCTAGTCAGATCTTCCCACAGGTCTCTCTGAATACCGACACCCTGGCTTCTGCCTGAGCACTGTCTCCAAGGACTTCTGCCTTTGTGTGTACAAAAAT
Source organism: Candoia aspera (assembly GCF_035149785.1). Taxonomy (NCBI): domain Eukaryota; kingdom Metazoa; phylum Chordata; class Lepidosauria; order Squamata; family Candoiidae; genus Candoia; species Candoia aspera. The sequence goes on from NC_086157.1 coordinate 113,050,068, forward strand.
TGACCTCCTTTGCTTCAAAAGCCACAAAGCCCCCAAGGGAAGAAGGAAAAAATGGCATGAAACCGTATAAACTGGTAGATCATCACAATATTATCCTGGTAACTAAGTAAACATCTGTGCGTAAGCCCATATTAACGGCATACATACTGTAGACACACACACAAACACACATCCATGCAAAGAAGTTTCCAGCTTCCCAGAACTGATCTGCCAAACCTGGGAAAGATTTCAAAACCCACACAATGTCAATATGGCCTGACCGATGCTGAGACAGAAGGAAGAATATTTGTATTTCTCTACTTCCCACTGATTGGAAGAGATCCTATTAGCTCAGGTTGGCATGTGGTCTTGAGGGGAGAGTGAAGATGATGTGGGATGGCATAAGTCAAAGGTTCCCTTGGGGTCCCAGGCCTGCATATGGCCCTCTGTCTTCTAAAAATGGTTTATATGTCACCCTTGGCCGTAAAAGGATTGGTCACTCCTTGTGTAAGTTAAAGGCTATGTTGGCTGGGGAATATGGGGGTAACCATGGAGTCCTCGGTGCTCTCTGAGCTTGGCTGTTGGCTTGCAGACGTTTCATGACCTGACTACATGACATCATCAGTGCGAGGGAGGGTGGGCTTTGCTCCCTGCTTATATATAGCAGCTTGCCCTGCCAGTGCTGGGGGTATGTGTGTGGTTTCCCCCTTGGTGGTTCCTTGACTAGGATATTGGTTTCTGCTTGCTTGTTTGTCTGGTGTTAATCCCTGCTTGTCTGGGTGTTAGATGCTGGAGGGGATGCGTTCTGGTCTTTTTGTTTCCTTCTTAGCTTTTTTTATTGTCTCTTCTGAATGGTGTGTCAATGTGGTTTATCTCTGCGTGTCTGTTGATGGCTCACTTGTCTGAATGCCAGGCTTCCAGGAATTCTCTGGCGTTTCTGGATTTGGCTTGGTCCAGGATGCTCACCATTTCCCAGCTGAAACTGTGGCTGAGCCTGTCCATGTGTGGTGAGATTAAGGCATTTCCATCCTGTCTTCTGACTGCCAGTTGGTGTTCGTGGATGTGCTCTGCAGGTCTTCTGCCTTACACTGCATGTTGTAGATGACTCCTGTTTTTAATTCTTGGGCTGCTGGGTCTTATGGGAGTAAGTGATTATTTGTCAGGTTTCTATCCCTCCTTTTCTTCAGGAGCAAAATGCAACATACATCATACTGTACTCCGTCCCCCCATTTTTACCCCCCATTACAACCATGTGAGGTTGGCTGGGCTTTCTGTCATCCAGTCACCTTCCATGGCTGGATCTTCCCACAGCCAGTCCTACCGTAAACGTCTGAGGTTGTCTGGCTAGTAAGAAAGGGACTGGCCAAATTTCCAGAGAGCTTCTGTGGCTGAGGATGGATTGAACCCGGGTTCAATCCCCACTCCTAGTCCAACACTCTAACCACTACACCTTGTTGGAGAAAGCTGGGCTAATCTGGGAGCTGACATGGAGATGTTGGTTTGTGTTTCATCCGCTGATTGAGAGTTCATCATCTTTTTGATTGAAAACGTATTGAAGTCTTGCTGAATGTCACTTGTGGCATATGGTTCAATAATATATGGCATTTTCCCCCCTTTACAGTGAATAGTCATCCTACTATCCTCCAAAACCAGCAATTGAACTTGGTTGCTGTTTTAGAGGGCAGCAAACATCTGTACAGACCTGTAAGAGAGAGAGTAGGCAGCGTGGAAATCTAATCCCAGTTTATTCTTCTGAAGAGACACTATTTCTGACCTCATCAATGAATGCCTCTGCGAAGGGTCTACAGATTAAATGAGATCAGTACAGATCCTACTGTTTGGAAATGTGGGAAGCAGGCAGTCAAGGTGGCTTGAAGGAACATGCTGAAACGGTTCAATGTAATTTTTATTCTCTGCAGAAATGCAATGTCTCTACCGAGGAAAGCCTTGGAATGGAATTCATTTGCCTGCAATCTTCTTGATTTTTATCCATGGCAACTTCAGTCAGCAGATGGTAGCAAAACTGGCAACCTTGCCTTGCTGCGTGATGGTGGCTAAACACTCTTGAAAAAGAACTCCTGGTTTATAAGATCATATTTCCACCCTTCTTTTGACCTGCTTGATGTCTTCCCATATGTGGGGGCCTGATTGGCTCAGGGTCTACACATGCAATGAGTAAACTGTTTAAATGGTGAAATGCAATAAAATCAATGATTTTTTTTAAAGAAAAGGTTGTAGGGCCATTGGCAATTAAGGGGAGAATGAAAGGCCAAGTCCCCACACTGCAGGCTACTAATCCTTCCAGTAGTCCTGTGATTCTTTTCTGGATGGAGAAACACAGAACCATAGGGTTGGAAGGGCCCTCGGAGATCTTCTAGTCCAACCCCCTTCCCAGGGCAGGAATCCTCAGACCATCCCAGGCAAATGGATGTCCAACCTTGGCTTGAAAACATCCAGCGATGGAGCACCCACAGCTCCAGGAGGCCAGCTGTTCCACTGCTTAATAGTGCTCACAGTCAGGAAATTCCTCCTTTTTTCCAGGTTGGATCTCTTTCTGAAGAGCTTCCACCCATTGCTCCTGGGGTGCTACGGAGAATAAACTGATGCCCTCTTCCCTGTGGCAGCCCTTCAAGTGTTAGAAAACAGATATGTCTCCCCTCAGTCTTCCCTTCGTTAAGCTAAGCATACCTCGTTCCTTTAGCCGTTCTTGATGGGATTCTAGAAGGATCATGAGATGTGAAGCATTCACTGATAAACAGGCAGTCTGCCACAGCAGGTGGTATGCATGGCTTGTATTTAGCTGTTCAGAATGACTTATCCTCCAGAACAGTTCCACAAGATAGAAAGCAATCAAACTCTATCATCTAAGCTGCTTCTTTTAGGAAACTCTCTAGTATAGCATGAGAAGTCATTGTTCCTCTCTATTCTGTATTGATCATTTTAGGAAGGACATTGAAACTGGAGCATGTCCTTGATTAGAGAGCAACCAAGATGATTAAGGACCTGGAAGGAAGGGATCGATGAGTTTGAGGCCTGGGGTAGGTTAAGCCTGGAGAAGAGAAGACTTCAGGGGACATGAGAAGACATCTGAAGAACTGCCATGAGGAAGGCAGGACAAAATTGTTCAGAGTCATTCCAGAAGACATAACAACAGCAACAACCAAACAGTAGGTTTAATTACAAGGAAGTAGACTTTGGATATCAGGAAGAATTTCCTAATGGCAAGAACTCTTCAACAATGGAACAAACTGTCTTAGTAGGGATGGACTACTGGACAGCCATCTGTTGGGAATGCTGTTATAGTGTATTGCTCTACATGGCAGGGTGTTGGACTAGAGCAGTGTTTTTCAAGCTTGGCCACTTTTTCAAGCTTGGCCACTTCCCCCAGCCTTGCTGGCTGGGGAATTCTGGGAGTTGAAGTCCACACATCTTAAAGTGGCCAAGTTTGAAAAACATTGGACTAGGTGATCTCTAAGATATCTTCTAATGCTTACATTCTATTATTTTACTCAGAGGTACCCCTCCTTTGACACACACACACCCCATGTGGAGAGAGTTTGGGTCTAACCTCGGCAGGAGGGAGAATGAACATGTTAAAGCTAACCTGAAAAGCTATTTTGGTGGATGGCGGATTTACTGCCTTCCTTCCATCCATCATGGACGTGGGAGGATGGAGAAGGCAAGGAGAAGAAAGAGAAAGGAGGGGAGGGTGGCAGATGCAGGAGAAGGGAGACCCTAACACCAGCCTCGTCGGCCTCCCTCCTCAAATGATTGGTGATTCTCCTGGGGATGGTTGAGATTTCAAAGCAGAGATGAATGCGATGGAAATATTTTCCAGGTGCTTCCAGTGATGCAAAAGCTAGACATCAGTCAGGTCAAGAAGTAGATGACAACTTGGGTGAGAAGAGTGGGTTGAAGGTGCATGCAGTGTCAATATCTATATTCCGACTCAGGTCATTCCTGGTTTGAAAGGGGAGAGGCTTCTTTGACTGGGAGACCCAAAATGGTTTTCTCAAGAATATGTGAGTAGGAGGAGGATTTGTTCATGGTGAAATCAGCTGGGCCCTTTCGAAATGAATTCCAGGCATCGTTAACTAGACAAAAGTTGTCAGAAATAAAGACTTCCTCCAGACAAGTTCATTTCCTGTGGAGTGATGGAGTGCCTCCCTCAATGTTTTCTAGGTCATATTATGGAAGAAGTAGTATGGCAGAAGCCAGAGCATAAAAGAACTAAAAGAAGCAGTACAAGACTGGAAAATGTGGAGAGCACTAAGAATCCATGGAACCGCCAAGAATCGGACACGATTGAACAGATAGCACCATCATCATCATCAACATCATCATCATGGAAATGGTCTGCCACTGCCTTTTTCCAAATACTTTTTTCAACTTTCTGGGGCAGCCCACAGCCCTGAGGTGTGCTGGTGGTCTCCCATCCTATAATTAAGCTGCTTTGACCCTGCTCAGAAAGCTGACGCCTCACAGGGCTCCTGAACCCTAAATCACAATCCGATTAAGATCACACTGTTAAAATTTGCTGGCCTGAAAACATTCAGGGTCCTTCCTTCCTTCCTTCCTTCCTTCCTTCCTTCCTTCCTTCCTTCCTTTTTTGCAGACATACAAAATATGCCATTTTTAAAAAAAAAATACACTCCCAAATCTCAGAAAACATCCAAAGAAATGGGTTCAAAATTTCAGTTTTGCCCTTCTAATCTCTCCAACATCTATTCTCCTTGAGATCCATGCGTTGTGTTGATGTTGTTTTAAACACAGTTTCTGGTTTACTTGCTCTTGAACTGAACTAAGCTTTGGAGAAGGGTTTGGAGACTAAGCAAATAGGAAACTATCTCAAGCCCCTTGGGCTTTTGTTTCAACCAGCTCTCTAGAAGCTCCAAGATCAGTGTTTCTCAACCTTGGTAACTTTAAGATGGGTGGACTTCAACTCCCGGAATTCCCCAGCCAGCACATGCTGGTTGGGGAATTCTGGGAGTTGAAGTCCGTACAGCTTAAAGTTGCCAGGGTGGAGAAACACTGTCCTGGATGGGAGTCTCTTCCCAGCCTGGTTTGGCGATACCAGACAGAAGTCAAATTTGAGAATATTTAATTGCCCTGCATAACTTCCAACCTAAAGTGAGGAATTTGCAGTGAAAGCAACATCAGCCCAACATCCACCAAGATCACCACTGATTGATCTACCGATTAGAGTGAGTCAAGGGAGCTGATCTACATATTAAAGAGTTAAAGAAAGCCAACTCAGAAAAATCACAAAAGTGAAAAGAATAAAAGTTTGCAGGAGCAAAAAACAAAACAAAAAAACCACCCAAGAAATAGAACGGATCTTCCAAACCAACACTGGACATGGGATATCCTGGAAAGACAGACCAGCACGAAGGAGTTTAGGGAAATGAAAGAAAAGGTTGGGTTTTAAGCCCTCTCAAAATCATAATGTTTTATGTCTAGCCATTTTCCATCAGGTCCCCAGCATTCCTGAAAGTTGAAAACACATGCAGAAGAGGAGGTGAAATTGTTCGCATTCCTAGGGCTGCAATTTTTGGAAATTATGAGCGCAGTGATTGATGGAAGTTCTTCCCACGCCCCTGTGCACATCAGTGGATGCTTTGGACGCTGGGCTATTTGTGCGGATGAAAAAGGACCCCCGCCATCAGCACTATCAACCCTTCGAAGAACAAATTCGGCTCTTTGTCGGCCCTCTTTAGAGTGATCATTCTTACAGGGGCAACCCTCCGAGCCCAGGCCCATCTGGTTTGAAGCCGAGGTGGTTTTGCTCTACCGATTCTCTGTGACCCCCACATCCTCCAAACTCTAATGAAACAGTCTCTTAACCCCAAGTCTTTATTTGTTTGTTTGTTTGTTTGTTTGTTTGTTTTAGATTGCTACGCTCCGTGACCTCAAGTTAGCACGGCGCAGGTCTGACGCTCCCACTGCAACTGTAAAAGCGTTGACGCTGGCGCACGTCAAGGCTGACGAGGAAGTGATTCCTCACAAATATTACGATGAGGTTGTCGTGTTACAGCCCATGTGGTATGACCAATGGAGCCATTTTCAAGCTGTGCTGTTGGACCCTGCCTCTGCGAGGGGTTTTCTTCTTGGGCATGCACCTTCGAGCCAACGGGTTCTGCACATGTCAGAGGTTGCGAGAAGAGTCTTCTACACTTATCGGAAGGACTTTTGAGAAGCTGCAGGCGTGACTGAGTGTGAACTACACACACGAGTGCCCCATGGCATGTAATGACTCCTTATGCCTTACACTAGAACAATTTGTTTATAATGTAATGCAGCGTTTCTCAAGCTTGGCAACTTTAAGGTGGGTGGAGTTCAACTCCCAGAATTCCTCAGTCAGCAGGGCTGGCTGGGGAATTCTGGGAGTTGAAGTCCACCCACCTTAAAGTTGCCAAGCTTGAGAAACACTGAATGTGATGTATCAGGACCTGGTTTGGACCCTCTAGGAAAAAGCTGTAGTAGGTTACAGAGAAGAGAAGAAGGCCCAATTTTCCAATCCTGGAATATTCTGGAAGGGCTAGGACAGAGGTAGACTGACTTTTCTAAACATGATAGTTTATATTAGCATTTATTGACTGCATTTATCTCACCTCACATGGGTTATATGGAAGTATTCCTCATTTTATTCTCAGAATGGCATCCCTGCGCGTAGGGTGGTCTGCGTAAGAGTGGTTGGGCCAAAGTCACCTCCTGAACTCCACAGTCAAGTGAGGACTTGGAGGTGGGTCTCCCCCGTCCCACTCCAACACCTCAGCCACTATACCAGGCTGACGTTTATGCAATAGATAGGTGTAGAAGCTCAGAGTGTCTGCTGCTCAATGACTTCATTGCACCCAAACCAACATCAGATCTTGGGGCTAACAGTTAACGAACATGCTGCGGAAGATGCTTTCAGACTGGTCATGGATTGCATGAATTGGGGAATATACTGCTGGCTGGGGAATTCTGGGAGTTGGGAATTCTGGGAGTTGAAGCCCAGCCGTCTTAAAGTGGTCAAGGTTGAGAAACACCGCGTTAAGCGGACTGAGAGCTGGGTGTGCACAAAGGCCTTTGGGGAGCTGTTGCGTTCTCTAAACTCCAGCACATTTCGGTGTGGCGCTGTGTGATCTCCCCCCGGGTGGGAGAACTTCGCCCTGTGGAAAGAGCAGAAAGTAACCGGGCCAATGAGATTTGTCAGGAGGGGGAAAGTCCTGCGGGGTGGCCGCCATCCAGCAGAACTACCTTGAACTCTTCTCCGAGGCCCGAGGGAGTCCCAGGGGCTCATCTCCAGGCGAGGGCTCCGACATCTTGAAAAGCGTGCATTTATTTATTTATTGCACGCTCGGCAGACAGATTTCCCCGTGGAGGGAGCTGTTGGGAAAGGTGTCTGATGTTTCCTCTCGCGTTTGAGGAATTGTTCCTCCAACTTTTTCCGGCACTGCTCGAGAAGACCCCAACCGAAAGTGGGGTTTGGCACGCAGGAGGAAAAGAAGGAGGGCGTCATCTGGAAAAATAGCTAAACGCTCGTCGAGCTGAATGGTTTGTCAGGTGCATATTTATCCCTCGATGCACTTGAGAGAGAGAGGGGATAAAACTGTTTTCCTATAGGCAGGGAGATCAGGAGGAATAAGGAGTTATGAAAAGGGCTTTTCACTGAGCATCACTGGTTGGGTTACTTATTTTAAGATAAAAGTCCAAAATCCCTTATTAAGGCCGTTTATTTATTTATTATTTATCAAATTTGTCACCACCCAGCTCCTCCCATCAGAGGGACTCTGGGCGGTTTACAACAAAAGTAATCAATTAAAACAATAAATATAAAATACAAATGCAATATGTAAAAATATAAATACCATTAATAACTAACTATAAAAATAGGAATAAAAATAAAGTCCAAGTGGCAAGACCTAACACAGTCCGTGCAGGCGAGGAGAGCTCTAGGGTGCCAGCCATCCCCAAGCGGAGCTACCCCCTTCTCCGCCCCAAGCAAGGCGGCAAAGCCAAGTCTTCAGTTTCCTCCAGAAGGCCAGGAGCGATGGATGCCTTTCTTAGGCAAACTAAAACAGATGTGCACAGCCAGAGGCCCAGAGCTGAAAATGTCCAAAGAAAGCCGCCCCCACAAGACCCAGATCCAGGTCCCTTTCCGCCATGGAATCTCCCTATGGGCCAGTCCCTCCCTCTCAGTCCAGCCAACCTCACAAGGTTGTTGTTGGACCAGGAGCAGGAAGATCTGGGTTCTAATCTCCTCTCAGTCCTGGAAACTCCCTTAGGACTCTGGGCCAGCCCCTCCCTCTCAGACAGGGTGGGGTAGTGGGCAGGTGCTGGACCAGGAGTGGGGAGACCCAGGTTCGAGTTCCCCATTAGTCACAGAAGCTCCCAGGGGACTTTGGGCCAGCCACCCCTTGTCAGCCCAATCTACCTCACAGGGGTGGTGTTGTGGGGAAAAATGAAAGGAGATTGCCATGGAAGCTGTTCTGAGCATCTGGAGGTAGGATGGGACACTAAAATAAAGATAAAAAATATGAAATATGCCTCCCAGATACTGTATATCTGTATCTATAGAGCGGTGTTTCTCAACCTCAGCCACTTTAGGATGTGTGGACTTCAACTCCCAGAATTCCCCAGCCAGCCTGCTTTAAGATGTGTGGACTTCAACTCCCAGAATTCTGGGAGTTGAAGTCCACACATCTTAAAGTGGCCGAGATTGAGAAACACCGCTCTAACCACTGCTATATCCCACCACTGGCTGGAATAGTTGTCAAGAAGCAATTAATCATGGCTGACTCAATGCCATATTTCAGCCTGGGTGGGGAAGCAGTGCAGGTGTTGAATTGGTGCCAGGCCGACCCCACAGCCAGGGAAGTCATGGGGTGGCTTTGGGCCATTCTTTGTCTCAGGCCAGCCTACCTCATAGGATTGTTGTTAAGAGAAAAATAGGAGCCAGGACTGAACTGTAAGGCCTGAAGGAAGGAAGGAAGGAAGGAAGGAAGGAAGGAAGGAAGGAAGGAGGGGAGGGAGAAGGAAGGAAGGAAGGAAGGAAAGGGGGGAGGAGGAGGGGAGGGAGAAGGAAGGAAGGAAGGAAGGAAGGAAGGAAAGGGGAGGAGGAGGGGAGGGAGAAGGAAGGAAGGAAGGAAAGGGGAGGAGGAGGGGAGGGAGAAGGAAGGAAGCTATTCTCCCACACACTTTAAATGAAGCTTTCCATCAAGCTAGAAATAGACGATTTCTGTTAGTGTAACAGAAAAGCATTTGAGCATTTTATCCCAGTCAACATGTTGCACGGCCACTAGGAAGATCCACATTCCACTCCCCGCTAATCCTAGAAGCTGCCTCTGGACTCTGGGCCAATCCCTCCCTCTTGGTCCAAGAGCTGGGTGAGGGGGATTGTGGGGAAGCTGCTGGACTAGGAGGGGACAAACCCGGGTTCTAGCCCTTCCACAGTCCAGAAGCTCCTTCCGCGAGCTAAGCCCCCCTCACAGGGCTGCTGTGGGGGAACATGAGAAGAAGGACCATTAAATATGCAGCTGCGAACCCCTGAAGCAAAGGCAGCATATAAAATTGCCCCTGGCAGAGCCAGCGGTGAACCAGTGCCCCTCTTTGGTTTCCAAAAACTCACCCATAGATTCGCCTGATCCTCCTCCTCTCTTGATGTCCCCAGTCACACTTCATTTCAAGTGGTCTGAGTTCAGTTCTGCTCTTCAATTGTGACGCTCAGCTGTTGAAAGATACCCTTTATTCCAGGGTTTCTCAGCCTTGGCAATTTTAAGAGGTGTGGACTTCAACTCCCAGAATCCCCCAGCCTGCATCTGTGGACTTCAACTCCCAGAGTGCTGGCTGGGGAATTCTGGGAATTGAAATCCACACTTCTTAAAATGGCCAAGATTGAGAAACGTTGATTTGTTCTCTCTGATCTTCCCCGGCCCCCTCCCAAGGGGCCAGAATACCCTTCCCCATGGCCCCTCTTCCCATCTGTAGCTCAGGGCATCCTGTTGCCGCCCCCTAATTATTGAAGAAACTGCCCAAATTTGTGGCCCAGGGAAACACAATCAGTGCTGTTCCAAGAAGATTAATTGCAATCACAAGAGCATCTGGGCCTTGGGATGAAATATTTGGCAGACTATTGTCCCCAGGAGAGAAATTCTGATTTATCTGAAACTTTGCAAGACACAGACGCATCATGGAAGCTTCTTCAGAGAGGCCACAGGCTTTCCCTCCTGACTTCCCCTTGAAAGCGTGAAGTAAACTTGTTTGTGAAGCTGCTTTTACCTGTTTTCAAGGAAGATTTTGGGCAAGCCACAAAAAAAAATATGTCAGGGCTGTTTAACTGCAGGGCACAGGTGGTGAAGCATTTTCGCCCTCCTGGAATGCAAAGATGGAAGTGGCCCATCCCAACTCAGATGTAGTAACGAGACTCAACTGGTAGCAATTATTACGGCTCTCCTGGGCCCCTTGTATATTTTATGATAATGGCTCATTGTCAGCTTTATTTTATATTTCAAGGGCAGGAGGGAGAGGGAGATGTCAAAAGGCAGGAAACCATTATAAGAAAGCAAGCGATGACCTTCATCCTGAAGTTTTGGAAGCGTCCAAGCCTGCACCTTGAGAAATGCAAACGGTTGCAAAACGGAGAAGAGACAGCAGCCGCCTTTTAGCAATGCAATCAGCAGAGAACTTTCCAGCTTCTTCTTCTTAACTTTTATTCTCCAAATACAGGTAGTCCTTGCTTAATGACCACAATTGGGACCAGAATTTTGGTTGCTAAGTGAAGCGGTCATTAAGCAAATCCGACCCGATTTTACAACCTTTTTTGTTGCAGTCATTAAGCAAATCACCATGCACGTTAAATAAACCACATGGTCATTAAGCAAATCATGTGGTTCTCTATTGATTTTGCTTGCCAGAAGCTGGCTAGGAAGATTGAAAACGGTGATCATGTGACCATGCGACGCTGTGATGGTTATAAATGTGAACTGGTTGCCAAGCGCCTAAATCATGATCATGTGACTGTGTGGACATTGTGATGGTTGTAAGTGTGAGGACTGGTCACAAGTCATTTTTTTCAGCACAATTGTAAGTCTGAACCATCACTAAACAAATGGTTGTTAAGCGAGGACTACCTGTAGTGAAATACAAAAGACAAAATGACCATGGATCCCTGTGTTATTTTTCTTTCTTTCCATATTACAAGAGAAATGTCTCACATAGTGGCAGCAGGGTGGGGCTGCCCTTGGCAGCACTTCCTGGAATGATCGTCAACCAATGTGACCTCACACGGCCAGAGAGTCAGTCCAGGAAGTGCTGTGGAGGAGAACCAGCCCTTGATTCTGGAAGTGATTTTTTTTTCTGGGAAGAAGACAAATCATTGATGGGAATAAAAACTCCAAATCTGCTCACCACAGCATCTGCGGTGAAATTCTTTTGCAGCCCCACTTTAAACATGGTAACCCAAGATGAACTCTTGTTTGTCAAAGATTCATCACAAGGAATGCTTTATCTTGTTAAGGTCCAACTTGTCCTGAGGACACCAGCACAGATTATTGGACCTGATCACCTTCTTCCCAATCCTGCAGACGAGTCAAGACCGCAAATATGAGAATCCTTAGCTCACATCCTGGCTGAGAAGTCAGAGACTTTTAGCTCTATCATACCGAGAGGAGTCACGATGGGGATGGCTGGGTCACAGCGACAGCCTGATCTGAATAATGCAGCGTCTAACATGGGATGAAGCCATCCTCCTGCTGTGAATTGCTAAAGAATGCCATGTAAACCGACGAGAACTCCAGACGTACAAAACCAACAAAGACAAAATAATTATTAAAAAAAAAACCAGCAGCCAGAAGTTCATGTCTGGGGTGCAGGGGAAATTTAGCAGGGAGCATCTCTGTGTAGCTGAATTATGACGCTCTTGCAAAACTTGTAACTGAAAATCCTCCTTAAGCCACCCTTCTTAGCTCTTGGAAGGCTAATCGCCTGGATCAACTGTCAATGTCCCGTCCAACTCAGCTCTGGCTATCACAGGCATGACTTATAGGATTCAGCTGCCAAGAATACCAAGTCTTTCTACTAAATCTTCACAGCAGACCCACATCCACTCCCCCACCTCTGCTCTCCTCCGCTAGCCCTCCAGACCTTGACTCGGGGGTGGGCAACGGACAGGTCTCAGCCCAATAAAGCATTGCTTCTGCGGACAGCTTATCACAGGGCCGTGAGGCTGCTGCAGAACATTTCCAGCTGCAAGCAGCATCCTTAAGTGCACATAACAATGGCAGTGATTTGCTTAATGACCACCGCAAAAAAGGTAATAAAATCCGGTCGGATTCACTTAATGACCACTTTGCTTAGCAACCGAAATTCTTGTCCCAATTGTGGTCATTAAGCGAGGACTACCTGTAGTGCCTTTTTGCTAACAATGAAAAATTGAAAGAAACCTGATTTTTTGCTACTCTCTTACTTTATTACATAAATATTTCCTAATATCCTGCATAAGAAAGACCCCTCCAGAGCACAAACGCTCTGCAAACTCCTATCAATCTTGCACACCTCCATTTTGCTCCTTCGTGGTCCAGTGGCACCAAACGCCATCACAGGAGGTAGAAACGTCTGGTGCAGCATTTAAAGCTTTTCTAGAAGAATCTAATTTCCTTTAAACTCAGCTCCCAACTCCCAAATTAGCTATTAGTTCTTTTGCCTTTAATGTGTTTTTAGGGCCTGCAAATGTGTAAAACGTCCTTGATGGGATATTTTTCTGCACACATTCTCTGCTTGTTTGGGAAATGGTTGCCATTTTTCACTGCTCATGGGCACAGCATGGGCACTCTGGAGTGGTTTGTCAGACAGTGGCTTGGTAAGCTAGTGGGAAGCGTGGCGCAGGTGCCAGGATTTATTTGGAGTAACACCAGTGAAGTATTTTTAGCGTTATCAACTGCCTGGCAGACAATAAGGCGGGTTTTGTGGCAAGAGAACTTTGGGCTGGTTATGACCCTCTAAATCTCTAGCTTTGTGGAAGATTCGATACATCTCAGCCTTGCAAAGAGAGAACGAGAATCCTAGCTTAGCTTTCAAGATTTGGGGCAAATTAATGTAGCATAGCAGAACGCTTGTTAATGAGTTTGAGCGAAAAGCTACAGGCACAGACTGAGATGGTGTGGCTGGGTTTGCAGAACACACTTGATCAGACCAACTGAAGATCTTGCAGTTGCATGCACATAGCTTGCTAAGCTTGGTTAGTTATAAGCTTGGTTAGGTTGTTGTGTTGTGTTTTGGATAGTTTCATGCAATATGCATAGGTAAAGGGAAACCTTTCCCTTTACATGAAGTCCAGTCATGTCCGACTCTAGGGGGCGGTGCTCATCTCCATTTCAAGGCCGAAGAGCCGGCATTTGTCCGAAGACACTTCCTCTGTGGTCGTGTGGCCAGCATGACTACACGGAACGCCGTTACCTGCCCGCCGAAGCGGTACCTATTAATCTACTCACATTTGCATGTTTTTGAACTGCTGGGTTGGCATACCCAGCCCATATTCATTTACAATTCAAGATTTGGTTGGTTGGTTGGTTGATTGACTGATTATGTGGCATCAAGTTGTTTTTGATTCCTAGCGACCACATAGATAAATTTCCTCCATGGCGATCTGTCCCTAACCAGATCCTTCAGGTCTCCCAGTGGTGCATCCATTGCCACTTTAACTGAGTCCATCGACCTTGGTGCTGGTCACCGTCTTCTTCTCTTTCCTTCCATCTTTCCCAGCATCAGAGCCTTCTCCAGAGAGCTGGGTCTTTCCATCATATGTCCAAAACAGAATACTTGACCTTGATTTGTGCCTCGAGTGAGAACCCTAGGTTGCTTTGCTTGATGATCCATCAATTTGTTTTCTTGGCTGTCCATGGTCTTCTCAGGAGTCTTCTCCAACACCAAAGCTCAAAAGTGTCAATACTCTTCCTATCCTGCTCCTTCAAAGTCCAACTTTTTCTTTCATAGAGTGTCCAAGGGAATACCATGGCTTGCACGATTCTGATCTTGGTAGGTTTAGACCTATCCTGGCCTCTGAATATCTTCTCCAAGGCCTTCATGGCTGCTCTACCAAGTCCTAGTCTGCGGCATATTTCTTAACTGCTGGTTCCCTTTGGTGATGGTTGAGCCTAAAAGGCAGAGGCTCTCCACCACTTCAATATCTTCATTGCCAGTTCTAAGGTTGGTTGTTCTACTGTTGCTCTATCTGTTGTCCTTACGGACTGCACAAAATCAAAAAACCTGTCAAGTTAGTAGCCAAGTGTTCTGCAATCTCTGATCCCAGGAAACTATGAGTTCAAGCCAGAATTGTGTAGTTTTGGAGAAAAAACATTATTTTTCTGAACTCTAGCACCTTGGGGTTTCTTAATATAAGTTTTCTTGTATGTGCAACAGAGTGCGTGGGCACATGTCCAAAATGGTGCATAGATGTCTCTCTGTGCAGGATAATATTTCTAATAAACACAGTGTAAATTCTTTGTGGTGGTTTGTTCTTCTTCTCCAGGAGAGACTAAATAATGTGAATTATGAAGAAGCCATAGAATCCTAAAGGAGTCATTTAGGTTTTCAATCTCCTGATCACTGTAGGATCCAGATTAAAGTATCCCAGAGAGAGGGCTATCCAAACTTCGCTGAAACATATCCGGAGAAGGACAGTTCATCACTTCTCAAGGAATTGGTTCCACTATCAAACTGCTCATATTAGGATTTTTCTCCCTAATATGCCCTGCTCATCTCTCATACATCTCTACTGTAATGCGCTCTACATGGAGCTACTCTTGAAGAATACCTGGAAGCTACAACTGGTCCAGAAGACAGCCGCGCAGGCAATTTTAGGTGCCCCAAGGTCAGCACATGTGACACCTTTGCTGCGCGAGCTGCACTGGGTCCCAGTTTGCTTCCGGGTCCAATTCACCTTTAAAGCCCTAAGTGGCATGGGGCCAGGTTACCTGAGGGACCACCTTTTCCCCATCACATCGGCCCGTCCACCCGGTCATGCAGAGCGGGCACGTTATGGACCCCATCCGTAAAGGAATTCCATCTGATGGGGTCCAGGAAGCGAGCCTTCTCTGCAGTAGCTCCCAGCCTTTGGAACATCCTTCCCCCAGAGGTGATACAAGCCCCCTCGCTCCTGAACTTTCGTAAGGAACTAAAAACCTGGTTTGGTCATCAGGCATGGAGCGGGAAGGGGAACATTCACTGGGTGGGGATGGCTAGCGCCCTAGAAGGGCCTTTTACACTCACGGACTGAGATACAACCGTAGCCATCGGGTTTGTATTACATATTATATTTTATTGTCTATTTATATTTATATATTTATTCATTGTATTTATATGGACATTGAATTTTAAAATTTGTTTTGTTGTAAACCGCCCAGAGTCCCTCCTTGTGGGGGGAGATGGGCGGTGCTAAAAAATTGATAAATAAATAATATTCTGCCAGAACCTGCCTTTCTAGCACTGACTCTGATAACAAAAAGCTTTTGGTTTCCTTTTTGCGACGTCCTTTCTGGAATTTAAGGGCTGCACTTGCAACATGTAACCAGGTCAATTAAAGCTCTTGTGTTTACTTTGGAACAACATGTGAAGGAACATGGTTATTTTTTTAACCTTGATTAGTGTTGGGGGGTTGTTTTGATGTTTGTTGGCTTTGTTTTTGTTTTTGCAGCACTGCATGTTGAGTGACCCACTTTCCTTGGCCTGTTTATGATGGCATGAATCCAGACAATCTAATAATCAAACTGAGCCTTTTATATGAACCCAGCAAACGTATAAATAACCTGATTAAATTTTTAGCCAGGAGAATAGAAGATTTCCAGAACAATAGCTGGGTTTACACAACACACTGGCGCATAATCTAGCAAGCCACATTTTCAGCCTAGCATACTCTACAAACACAGCCAATAGTATATCCCGCTTTTTCTTCCATTCCAAACCTAAAGATAGCGAGTCTCCTTGGCCTTTCCTCACAATATTTCTTTTCTGGTTCTCTGATCATCTTGGCTCTCCTTTTCAGAAGTTATTCCAATGTCTTAATTGCGTGGCACAAAACAGAGCAGAACGATTATTTCTTGTGGTTTGAAAATCAGAAGGAATCTGGTAGCACCTTGTCAGACTAACACGTTATATTAAAAGGCATAAGCGTGTGTGAATGGCAGCTCACTTCATTAGATGCTTGCAGCGTGTCCTGGGATTAGGAGAGCATGCTTCCGTTGATGCGGTCTAAACGTCGCATTTGCCTTTTGAGCAGCGACAGCACACTACTGATTCCTCTTCAGCTTTTGATCAGCTAAGGCTCTAATCAAAAATGAGATGGTGGTAGGCCTACCATTACACACACCCACTTGGAGGGTCTCCTACGCCAGTGTTTTTCAGCCTTGGCAACTTCAAGACGTGTGGACTTCAACTCCCAGAATTCCCCAGCCAGCCATGCTGGCTGGGGAATTCTGGGAGTTGAAGTCCACACGTCTTGAAGTTGCCAAGGCTGAGAAACACTGTCCTATAATATGGAGAGATGGGGTGCAAAAATTTGCCACTTCGAATGTCAACGCTATCTGGAGGAATAGAACAATAAAGTGATAGTGAAAGGACAGTTCAAGCCAGGCAGCCCCATCCTATAACTTTAGACTTGATTTTCTCCCCCAAGGGAAGAACTCTGCATTTCTCCCCCTTAAATGGCCCTCTGTTATTTTCAGCTCACTTCAGCATCAAGACTGAGAACAAATGTGGTTTGACTCCTGTGATATTATCCGTTCCCCCAGTTTTAAATCATCTGCAGATCTAATCTGATAGGTATGTCCTCCACCACTTTGTCCAAGCTGTGAATACGAAGGTTGACGTCTGTTGGGTTCAGGACCAAACCTCGCAGCAGCCCGCTTGATCATTAATGGGATGAGGAACCATTGATAAAAGCTTCTCAAGTATGGTTTTCAGGCCAGCAGTGGATCCATACGATAGCTGAGTGCTTCTATCTAATCAGCATAATTTGGGCACCTGATTTAAGCTGGATTTGGATTCTCTTCCTGATTATTTTGAAGCATGAGCTACACAAAAAGGCCTATGTCTGTCTGGTAGCAGATGTCACCAGGCTACAGAACTCCCACCCAACTTTGGCCAAGGAATTATCTGCCTTCTTCTGCTCCACAGATTCCTAAGTGGTGGCTTTCTTCCTCTTAGACCACCCAGCCTTCATGCTAGATTCCAGCAATGTCCTGAAGACACACTACATTTTGGGGCGTTTCTAACACATCGCTTGGAAGGGAGAGAGGCAGAACGGGTACTTGGATGACAGTGATGGTGACCCAGGAGCTATATGGGTGAAGTAAGGAAGATGACTTTGACAGAGATATGCAGACTCCATTGCCAAGGGAACAAGGGCTAAAACATTTATTAAGTCCAGAACATCCAGATAACGGTAAGAAGTGGCTCAGACAGACACCTCCCTAATTCACTGAACTACGAGGAGGAGGAGGAGGAGGAGCTGCAGCACGATCAGACTTGCTAGATTCTGTTACAATGGCCCATCTCAATAATCACAATGAATGTAGTTTTAGCTTCCCTGTGGAGTGGATTTCATGGTCTGGTCTACCTCAGAGGGCTGACAATCAGGACGATGGGGCACTAAAGGTGGCCACAGGGCCTGCTTTCCATTTCTGATCTGTTCTTGCCCAAACCTGGGCTCTTTATCAAGCTAGTTACTCTCAATATCACAATATGCCCTTGGTCAAGCGGTCAGTTGATCCTGTTGGAAAAACGGCACTGTCTCGCATTCCCTGAACAGCTGGCTCTAGACGCAGTTTGTTTGTTTGTTAAATTTATGGGCTGCCCATCTCACTGTACAAGTGACTCTAGGCAGCTTACAAGTAAAAAGGAGAATTTAAAAAATCTTACCAAAAATATACAAAGTTAAAAAGACGGAGAGAGCATCCTCAAGCCACCAACCAGCCCCAGGGCTGTATACAATTATTGGACCCCCATACTATCCCCATACAGGTAGTCACCACTTAACTACCACAATTGAAACTGGAATGTTGGTTGCTAAGCGAAGAGGTCATTAAGCGAATTTGACCCAATTTTACGACCTTTTTTGCAGCGGTCATTAAATGAATCACTGTGGCTGTTATGCAAACCAAGTAGTCGTTAAGCGAATCACATGGCTTCCCCATTGATTTTCCTTGCCAGAAGCCAGCCAGGAAGGTCGAAAATGGTGATCACATGACCACGGGATCTGTGACAGTCATTAATGCGAACCGGTTGCCAAGCACCTAAATCGTGATCACATGACCATGGGGATGCTGCAACAGTCATAAGTGTGAGCACCGGTTGTAAGTCATTTTTTTCAGCACCGTTGAAAGTCTGAACCATCACTAAATGAATGGTCATTAAGTGAGGACTACCTGTAGTTGGCAAAGCCAGGTCTTGATGCTCTTCTGGAAGACTAGAAGAGTGGGGGCCAACCTCACCTCAGGGGGCAAGATGTTCCACAGGGCAGGGGCAATGGCAGAAAAGGCTCTCCTCCTGGACCCCACCAGTTGGAATTCTTTAATAACATGCCTCTCCTGCTGGACAGATCAATGTAGTTGGGACAAGATGGTTCCTCAGGTCACCTGGGCCCATGCCACGAAGGGCTTTAAAGACCATCACCAACACATTGAACTGGACCTGGAAGCCCACCGGCACCCAATGCAGCTCACACAGAAGGGGTGTGATAGTTCCACTTGTCCTGGAGGTGTGTCAGCCCAGAAAGGTCAGTCAGAGGAACCTTCCATCATATCATCAGCTCCTCCATCTCTTCTTTAGACAATGCAACGGCATTTTCCGCAGAGGCCGCCTTGGCACGGAAACGGCCCGCTTGCCTTTGTTTCCACGGTTCGACCTGTGCCAGGAAAACAATTGCTTTCCCATCAAGAAGTTCCAGGCCGTCTCCTCTGCCAGGCTGATTAATAGCAGGGATGGATAGTTGAGCAATTGGGTCACATCCAACACGTCATAACCATTTCTCGCAAGCTCACCGCAAGGAAGCTGGGACAGAAATCCAAGCCGCTGCCAAGTCTGAACCTCAAAGTGGGTCAAGGAGAACAGCTTGTTTGAACATCTAGTACGCATACAATGGGAATGTTTTAGAAAATAGGATGGTGAATTCATCTGAGGATTTAGCTTCTCCTGCATCTGATTAGGGCCAGAGTCTCCTCGTCCGTTTCTGCATTTAGTTTTCCCCGCTTGCAAGAAACTCAGCCCCCTTTAAATTAAATCCTTCCAGACCTCCTCTCAGCATGCGCAACAACTGAATAAGCATGGGGAGAATTTGTAGGGCATGAGACTGTATTTGAATGGTCATGTGACTGTTGGGGGCTCTCTCATTGGCTGCTGGAATCATGTGGCTTCATTCATTTCCCAATCACGAGGCTGCACAGAGTTTCAGCTGATTTCAGAAGGGTCGTCACTGGCACCCGATCCAAGCATGAGAAAGAGGAAGGAAATACTTTGCATCTTTTAAAAGAAAACATTCTTAAATATTAATTAGTGTATCCATCCCCTCATCCTCCTGCCTTTGCTCTGCTGTGCCTCTACTGGTGTGTGGGAATGACCTTGGGAGATAGGAGGGAAAGACACAGATGGGACAAACAATGTCTCAGCCCACATAAGGAGAGGAGGCATTTCAGAAGGGACCTTCCCTAGTTTTCCGGAGAGTAAAAGGAAAGGAGGGGAGGAATACTTTCAGACTTGCAAGATTCCTTTAATGTAACCTTAAAAGGAAGATAAAGCTAGTACTTCTGCTTGTGCTTTTTATCTGGACTACCTCGCAGGGCTAACATCAATCTTGCTCTCCCTCCTGTCTCCCAAGGTCACTCCCACATACCATAACCTTAGCTATCCGGATTTCGGAGAATATAAGCTAGAGATGCTCTCCTCTTTTCTGCAGATTACAAAGAAGAGATTCTGCAGATCTCTTCTTTGAGTCTCAAGAGGCGGAGTGCATTCCAAACAGCCCCCAAATTAAACAAACTATAATTAACTATAATTATCTGTCCCTAGCCTAACCATTTATTGGTGACTAAAAACCTCTTATGGACTTTTTGAGCAAAAATGAAAAAAAAAATGAATTTGTGATTTATGGTTTTGATGATTAGGCAGGATAGATTATGGAAAGAAGAGATTAGGATATAACTTTAGAGAGGTTAAAATATGATTGTACTTATAACTGCTGTGAACAACATCAGAAGCCACTTTGTATCTTTTTTCCTTTATTTCTTTTCTATTTTTCCTTTAACTTTCTTCTTTTCTTGCACTTTTTGCTTTCTCTTTGCTTTCTTTTTCTCTTGCTTCTTCACTTCATATGAATTCACATTAGTTTTTATCTTCTTTTTAAAGTTATAATAAAAAGTATATATATATAAAAAGTATAAGTATCTGAATTCTATTAAGTATCATTATTAATTCTATTAAGTATCATTATAATTATTATAGCTGTTAAGTATAATTACATCTAACTGATTGCATAGAATTAATTTAAAGGACCAGGTTGGGGACAGATTGTCCTATAGAAATCTATGGTTGCTAAGCATCAACACTGATCTGATGGCTCATAATCAATCAATCAAGTATAAATCGTATGATTATTCTCCATGTAGTGAATGCTTTTTCCCTTCTAGCACATCAAAAGTTATAATTTTACATGACTGAAAGGAGTGTTCCCATGTCTAGCTGGAATTCCATGCACACAAATTCCCTGATAGGAATATTCTTCCATGGAAGGCCATTTAATCATAGAGTGCCTACTGGCAGTCAAAAACCATGTAGCCCACACCAAAGCATGGTCCAATGAAAACAAAACCTGTCTTTCTGAAGCCAGGTTTTAATCTTTTGTCTTCAGGAACTGAGGTGTATTTTGAACTGGGGCAGTTCTGGAAATTTGAGCGGAGATGGAGGACGCGTGGTAGATGTGGTTACCCATTGAGCAGGGTAGCCAGGGGCGGGTCCAAAGGCCTTGCTGCAAATAAAGATGATTCTAGAAGCTGGATCTTTGCTTTGGAGCAAGCCAGCTTCCTATTTCTTTTTTCATTTCAGGAATCTTTGAAAATAAACTCAGGTGGAAAAGGTTGCTGGCTAGAGACCACAGGAGATAATTAAGGTAGTTTGGCTTCCATGGGCACCATATAGCTTTCCCCAGAATATAGGACATTTTTGATGGGAAAATGGATGTTCTTTCAAGGATCTGGGATAAGCCATCATCATCGGTCTTGGTACCACATGGAAGGGGGGGGGGCTTCTGGTTCCCTCCTTCTACTTATTATAGTTCCATCTGCCACCATCCCAGCACATTTTTTGACTCTGCCGACGAACCTAATTTGAGCTGGCTGGGGAATTCTGGGAGTTGAAGTCCACTCACCTTAAAGTTGCTAAGATTGAGAAACACTGGCCTAGAGAGAGGGTGGTCAGCCACACATTTCTGCTTGCTGTTTCAGATGTTTCCCTGGTGATCTGTTCCATATGTTTCATCACACTCGGCATGAACATGTTCGAGCTATCAGCTTATTCTCCCAGCATCAACATTCCTGGGAGATCTTCGGTCATGGCACAGTTCCGTATCACAAAAGAACAAAACATGTCTCAAAGACATGCAAAACACACCTGAACACACGTCTGTGTTATGAGGCAACACTAAGAGATTCTTAGCACAGGCTGCCACAAAGGAAGAATAGTTATTCCTGGCCCATTCCAAGCCCTGCATCTTTCCATCGGCTTTCCAACCTGTCATTTAAAGATCTTAAATAGCATTAAGAAACAGTGTTTTCTTATTTTCCTTTCCTATCTCTTTTTCAGTCTCTGTGATGGCCTTTGGCCTCTTCAGGCCAGCATTGTCTTGCCTTTACTAATAAATCTCAACTTTTCTCACCTTCTTAAACAAGGACAAGGGTTTTTTTTCTTTAATTAGTAAATCAAATTTCTGCTGGATTTTTTTTCACAGAAGAGGCGATAAGTCCGATATATTGTCATGGGTAGATTTAGGTAACAGCCATTTCAGTCTCCTTTTCATGGATCCTAGAAGAATTTGCAAGATTTCTGAGATGCTGATCCACCCTGGAGCCTGGATTCATAAGTTCTGGAGAAAAAAGATGACATCATCCTAAGGTAGTCCTCATTTAGCAACCACAATTGGGACCAGCCACTCAGTCGTTAAGCGAAGCAGTTACTAAGTGAAACATCATGATTTTATGATCTGACTTCATGCTGCCTGGGGAATTCTGGGAGTTGAAGTCCACACATCTTAAAGTTGCCAAGTTTGAAAAACACTGTCCTAGGATCTCTTTCTCCAACTTGGTGTCAACCTGATGTAATGGGACTTCAATTCCCATAGTTCTTAGCTATTGACCATATGGCCTGGGGATTGTGAGCAGTTAACTTCAGGATATGTGGAAGGCATCAAGTAGGGGGGACGGAACTAGGAAGGTTCAAAGAGCATCTTCTAGCTGGAATTCACCAGGAACAACATTAGTGGATTTCACCTCCAAACACAGTCCCCAAAATGCCATCAAGGAGACTGTTTGCAGATACTACTGCATTTTTCAAAAAAATTGCTCATTCTGGTTGCCATTTTAAAAGATGCAAATGTCTGGACAGGGACATTAAAACGAATTGACTGTAGTTGCACAAGATGCTCAACTGAGTCAGTTCCTGAACTAGCCTGCATTTCTAGAATGTGCCTTTTTTTCCCCCTGGCGTAGCAAATAGCATGATCCCAGCCCATTCAGTTAGGTTCTGGTTCAGTGCACGGTGGAGATGCGGAAAATGGCTTAATTCGGTAGCCAGTCCAAGGATGTTGGTTGAACCCAGCTGTTGGTCTTATTTCTGAGTAAACTAAAGAATCATTAGAAACCAGAGGCTGTATTAGCAGTGGAGCTAGAAAAGGGACATGTTTATATGTCATATCCATACACACCATCTCCATCTGCCAATAAATCCTAGAATGCAAATGCTTTCCTGGGAATTAGACTGACACTATTTCTTAAAATTAAGCTCTTCCCTGCAGACTCGATCACTGCAACCCGATTCTCCCTTCCTGCGACCCATCCAAAGGAAATCCACGGGGCTGAGGGCTTCTATGGGAGATGAGCCATATTAAATTTATCGTCCAGCCTAACCCTGTCAGTTTGGCTTACAGTATAAAAAGAAGATCATGTCTTGAGATAGACCCTTGGAGCTTAGGACTGAGGTTAACCAGATCAAAGTGAAGAAAGGACCAAGAACCGGTGCTCAGTGTTTCTACAGTGGGTCCTCCGCTTCCTTTATCCTTGCTCAAACAAGCAAAACATGTCTGGCTGATTTCCTCATACTTCAAAATTTGAGAGCAGGCTGTAATGTCAGCAGTGTTGGCAGGGAAGGCCACTGGCAAACTGTCTGTTGTTCAAAGGCAAATGGATGGAGCTACTCCATGTCTCAGAAAGATGCTTTCTGCTACCCGAAAGTGTCCTTGTCTTTCTTCTGGGCAGGTGGATAGCACCAATAGAAGACAATCTCGGTAGCTCAGGGTTGAATGTGGAGTCCTTGATGCTCTCTGAGCTTGTTTACTTGCTGACATTTTGTTGCCCGACTCACATCGTCAGTGCGAGGGAGGGTGAGCTTTGCTCCCTGTTTATATACAGCAGCTTGCCCTGCCAGTGTTGGTGGGGTGGGGTTCTCTCCTGGGTAGTTCCTTGATTCCTCCTTACCATAATCAAGGAACTACAAGGAGAAAACCCCCAGCAGATTCTGTTCTTCTACCCTACAACAATAAAATAGCATCCCTTGGTTTCTGTTTCTTGATCTGGCCTACCTCAAATGGCTGACATCCATCTTGAAAACCTCTCCAAATTATATTCTTTTAAATTGTAATTGAGTTTCTAATTTCTTCAACTCATGTGAGTCAATGAGTGCCATTGGGATGATTGGGCTGGCTGCCTCTGCCTTGGGCATTACAGTTTTGGAATTGTGCCATGTTGTCCCTCAAGATGCCTTCTGCTGGTGGGCAGGGACAGCTGTCTTCCCCCAACTCAAAGGTGTTGGAGGTCCCAGCAAATCAGCATGCCTCATTAGCATGTGGATGGGTTTGCTCTAGGATGCAAATTCTCTGTGTGCTTCTGGAGGAAGCTGTTTGTTGTCCCTCCCACATTCCTCACTTCTACCTCCTTCCACCATCAGAGGAGGAAGCATGCTTTAGCTGCTCCTTCCATCTCTGGGCCACATGCTTGGGCCTAGAGTCAGGATGTTCCCCCTTTGTCCACACAGCCTTCAGCAGCAATGAGGGCTGAGGGTCAGTCAGTTTAGGGAAACGAAAGAAGAACAAAGGATCATTTTTCTGAATGGATGTCACTGGACCAAATAAATGAGTAAGACTTCTTTTTACTTACTTTTGAACCTACTTTGTCTAAGTGTATAATTCTTTAGGCTTGGGCGGGCTAAGTGTGTAAGATCAATAACCTATATTTCTCTAACATGCTCATTAAAGCTATTTTAGATAATATCCTTTTTCTGTGCGCATCTTTCGCTGTGCTCCATTCAGTTGTCCTAGCTGTCCACTAATGGCTTCAAAAGGCACACAGGAGAGCTCTACCCCTAACCTAGCTAACCTATCAAGTCCAGAAGCTAGAAATAAGAATAACATTTGTGTGTGCAAGCCACCTACGTGTCCAAGGTTAGGTATCAGCCTGTGTGTCCAGATATAACGCAGCAAGGCCCTTTAGAAAGCATTTCAAAGAAAGGAAAACAACAATTTGACTCTGGGTTACTTCTAGTTTCTCCTTCATCCCACTGGTAGCTACCAGAGTTAGTTAGAGTAGACAGCTGGAGGTCTCAAGACCTCCTTCCTTGGAATCCCTCTGGGTCTTCATATCCTGGCCTTGCCTCTTATTTGGAACAGCTGCTGCTAGATCTATCTTCCATGGGATCCCTACTTAGTATCCACCCTTTAATCTTGGTATGCAAGAGAGATTCTCTTACACCCTACACAGCCTTTCTGGAAGTGGAAGTGGAAGTGGAAGGAAGGATCCCTATATAATTATTACAGAGGCCTGCAGTTAGAGGTTGCAGCTCTTCTTTGGAAGACAGACCAATCTCACAAGACATAGACAAAAGCAAACTATTTTTTTAAAAAAAGAACATTAACAATTCTTTTTAACTTTAGCTTTTGAAATGCCAGCATTTCTTTTTTGAATTAGATAAATACTGGGCTATTCAAAACACAGGAAAATAGCTCCTTAAAAAAAGAATTACAAAAGGAAATACCATGCTTGTGGTCCATCCCAAGATGGTGCTGGCCTGCTACAGATAAAAAACCTCTCAGTAAGGAGACTGGAAGGGACGCGGTGGCGCTGCGGGTTAAACCGCTGAGCTTGCCGATCGGAAGGTCAGAGGTTCGAATCCGCGTGGCGGGGTGAGCTCCCGTGGCTAGTCCCAGCTCCTGCCAACCTAGCAGTTCAAAAACATGCAAATGTGAGTAGATTAATAGGTACCGCTTCGGCGGGCAGGTAACGGCGTTCCGTGTAATCATGCCGGCCACATGACCACGGAGGAAGTGTCTACGGACAAACGCCGGCTCTTCGGCCTTGAAACAGAGATGAGCACCGCCCCCTAGAGTCGGACACGACTGGACTTCATGTCAAGGGAAACCTTTACCTTTACCTAAGGAGACTGGAACAGGATTTCAAATGTTTATTCCAATTCACAAGAGATGTTAATGAAAAATTATTTCCCATGCACAATGTAAGATATGCATCGAAGGCTGAAGGACCTACAGTTACCTAGTTTACATAGGATAGAGAAATAAACTTCAAAATTCTAACAAATTCTACTGTAGACTTTTTTTTCCCTTTTTTCTTTTTTTGTCCCTTGGAGTCAGCGTGGAGTCCTGGCAACTACCTGGACTAGTCCCTGCAGTTTTATTAGCAAGATTTTCAGAAGTGGTTTGTCATTGCCTACTTTCTGGGGATGAGAGGGAGTGACTGGCCCAAAGTCACCCAGCTAGATTTGTGCACAAGGCAGGACTAGAACTCACAGCCTCCTGGTTTCTAGGCTGGTGTCGTTAACCACTGCCCCAAACGGGCTCTCACTGTAGACTTATTACATAATTATTCAGAAAGAGTACCTAAAACATATGTTCTTCTACTTTAATTTTCCTTCTCCTTTTCCTGGACATTTTAAACTTCAGCCTGAGGCTAGGAGAAAAATGTGAGTTCCTTTTTTTTTCTTAACCTTGATCCAGCAGTTATGCCCTGGTTTTAAAAGGATGAAAAACTTTTCTAGCCCTCTAACAGAGGCTGTGGATTCCATTCTGCACCTGTAGGCTGGCCAGCAGTGACTATCAGGCTGTTTCTATTATTTTCAGTCTATTGCATGCATTTGCTAAAATGACTGTAACCCGCTTTGGCATCTTTCCAATGGAAACCAGTATAGAAATGCTATAATTCAAAGAGCAAATAAATACTGCATAGATGCTGGGCGCTGTCAGACAAGAGGAGATTAAGTGGAAGCAGCCGCTAAATATTGGAATGGAAAGATGCTCATGCAGAAGACAGAGAAAAGTTAAATTTTAAACTTCGCTTTACCACAGTCTTAGGCCAGGGTACAGACATATAAAATGCAGACATAAAATAGAACATCTAATGGATGTAGCAAAGTTGTTTTCTGTGGCTCTGCTCCAGAAAGTCTGGATTAGAAAGAATGGTTGGATTGACAGAACGGGCAAACCCACGGGGGAACTGGGGACAAATTAAATAAGTAAGTAAAACTCACTTCGTTTCGTATTTTGTGTTATGATTTGATGGAGTTGGTTAGGGATAATGAGAGAACCTGACCAGCCGGCACAACTGGCAGAGAGGCCAATTATGGCTCAACAGCAGGAAAATCTCCTACAGGCAAGGTGGAATCAGGACTATTAATGACCAGAAAGCCATTTGCTTTCACACTATATACCAAAGTGTGAGGAGATGTGGTGTGTGTGTGCATGGGTGAACTTGTTGCATCAACACAGCCGGTTTTGTACATTTATGGTTCAACGTGCAGTGAAAACCCACATCCTCTCGTTCCCCCCTCCCCCGCAACAGTGGCTGGGCAGAGCAGGAGGGACTGGCCCAGGCTCCTGTACCGAGCTTCCATGGCTAAGGGGGGACTAGAACCAGGTCTTTCTGCTCCTTGTCCACCATGGTCACCACTACCCCATCTGGGCTTTAAGGTTGAGAGAGACTGACCATGAGTCACCATTAAGCTTGTGCAGATGGCACTAGAACACTTTCCCCATTACTACACACTGGGCATTGAGGAAAGGCTGAATGACCATCTATGGAAGAAGCCACCAGTTTGGGAGATGCCCATCTCTTCCATCCTTGCCACCATCACGCCATTTGGGGTAATGCTCCGCTCCCCAATTGTAATGGTCTGGGGGGATGACCTTGGGAGACAGCAGGAAGAGCCACAGCCCAGAGTTTCTCAACCTTGGCAGCTTGAAGATGTGTGGACTTCAACTCCCAGAATTCCCCAGCCAGCAAGCTGGCTGGGGAATTCTGGGAGTTGAAGTCCACTCATCTTCAAGTTGCCAAGGTTGAGAAACACCGCAGACAAAGGTCTGATAAACAGAATTTGAGTCCAAAGGAGGAGTGGTGGAGAAAGCATCTCAGAAGTGACCCTCCCTAGTTTTCAGGAGAATAAAAGTAAGGGACAGGAGGGCTACTTTCAGACTTGCAAGATGCTGTTCATATCTTACAATAAAGATAGAGCTTGGGATTCATAGTTGTGCTTCTTGTCTGGACTACCTCAAAGGGCTAACATCAATCTTGCGAGGCTCAAAGAAGTCTCAATAATGCTCACAACAGCCCTTCCAGGTAGGCCAGTGCTGCAAAAGGGTAGCGGCGTCTGGCTGGAGGGCAGTTGGGGGGTGGGGCTCACTTAACAGCACCGCCGTGTACAAAGATCGGTGAAATGTTTGTTTTTGTGGGTCTGGGACTCATCAGCCAGCAAGACGGAGGTGCAATCTCCACTAGACAGCTGAAAGGTTCTGGCTTGGCTGGCAGCATCTTGAATTTTTCACCAGGAGGAAATCAGATTCCAAAGGGGAAAGTGTCAGGAAGGGAGGAAGAGACAGGTTGACGTGGTAGGGGAGAAGCATCAAACGGACAGTGTTATCCACTTAAAAACAAGCCCAAGATAACACCGCCCATTGCTTTCCACATTCTGCTAAGCTCAGTAATTTTTCCCAATGGCGTGGAGCAAGCCGTCTTCCAATGCTGGCCAGACTATAAATCCCATCAGCCACTGACTGGAATGAAGCTGTAGTCCAACATTCCCAACTGGTTTTAATGTATTGGCTTAAATCTGACAGTCCCTGCCTGGAGTCACAATCTGCGAGATGGTGGCCATATAATTCAATAGAATAACAAACTAAATAATTAAATACCCAAATAGCGTTGGGTTTGAGGCAGAATAGTGATCTATCATCTATCTATCTATCCATCGATCCATCCATCGATCTATCCATCCATCATCTATCCATCATCTATCCATCATCTATCAATCCATCCATCCATCCATCTAACCATCCATTATCTATCTATCATCTATCAATCCATCTATCCACCTATCATCTATCTATCACCATCTATAAATCCATCAATCCATCTATCCACCTATCCATCTATCTATCTCTTCCTAAGCTCTATGTGAGGGCTTTTAATTTATTTGACTTAGGCACCGCTGGACTTCAAATGACTCTTGGCATCTAACAAAAGAATACAATTCAAAACAGCCAGCAAAAAGATAAGAAAGCAGATTTAAAACACACACACAGACACAAGAAAGGCCATTTTAGGAGGCCATTTCCAAGAATGACCATGACTCAAAGGACACCCTTGGTTCAATGTTCCTCTTGATGGCCTCCCATGATTTCCTATTTGATTTCAGCCCATTGATGAGCTTTTAATAGTCAATGTAATGCCCTTGAGTTTTTCTACTCCCAGCCTCTCATCGCCTCCTCTGGTCCTTGCTTTCTGGCACTCAGATGGCACATTTTTGATGGTTCATGATCTCACATACATTATGGTTCCCATACGCTGAAGGGGTATGGAGACCCACAGGCGCTCCTTGATTATTTAACAGAGATGCGAGGTGAATTTCTTGGCCAAGATCTACTCCTGCCGCATTCAAATTCCAGCAGGTTTTTTTCCCAATTCATGCTGGGTTTGGAAGCAAAAAAGGCCAGATGCTAAGAATGATAGAGTTCTATAAAGGGTCTCCTGTCCCATGGCTTCAGTTTCTTCCAAGGCTTGGCAGATATATCTCGATTGCACGCCAACTATTTTAAAGAGCTGCTGTCATTAGGCCTCGCAAACGCTGAATGGCCCACACTGCCATCTTTCTCCAATTCTTGCTTCTGGAGTTGCTAATCCTCAGCTTTTGAGTATGGTATAAGCAACAGACACTACTCTGGATAGTCTACACAGATTCCCCCAACCTGGTGCCCCTTCAGATGATTTCAACTGCAAGGCTTCTTATCCCCAACCATATGGGCACCAGCTGGTCTACTGCTTGACGTGCTGAATTTGTCTGTTGGCGATTCAGCTGTACTGGCCAGCAGGGGGAAGCCTTGATTTTTGAGATGCTGAACTACAATTCCCATAAGCTCTGCTAGACGAGCCAGGAGTAAGGAATGCTGAGAAATATATTTCAGTAACGTCTGGCAGGTCACACAGGTTCCATTCTATGCTATAGTGTTTAGCAATGCTTTGATTATTAGCTTAGCAAATTTTTTCTGTGGATCAGCAACCATGAAAATATTTCTATGTTTTGAGGAAATGCCATTCATCTGATATTAAGCAAAGGTAGATACTAGATGTTGTCCATGATCACTAAGTTGTCCCCAATCTCTCCCTCTACCCGCCCTCAAAAGTTTCCGGTCTCATCTGAATTTTTTTGAATTTTTTCTTTTAAGTAACTACTTTGTTTATAAACTGAAATAGGAAGCATAGAAAATCAGGCACTTCTAGTATGCTTGTACGTCAGAATGGTTTGGGCCCCCTTGGGATGGTAGAGTACATTATTTGAAGATGGGGGGAAAGCTAAGTCACTTTCTGGCAAAGGGGTGTTCTACGTCTGGCCAGGTTCACCACAGCAGCTGTACTTACTCCATGTTGTCTCTACTTGTTAGAGTTGGCTTCAGATCTTCATGGAGCCATGCAAGAGCAAAAAGCAAGCTTAATAGCTATGTAAGCATTGAAACTGAGGTCTCACAGTAGAAGACTAATATCCCAGCCATGTCACTCAGGTGAGACACCTAGAGGAGACTAAAGGTAAAGGGTCCTTTTAGTTCTTTCCTGCATCTCCTGCATTTAGTTGAGCTTGACTCCTGCGTCTCTGGTGTTCAGTTGAGCTTGATTCGTGCATCTCCTGCATGGGCATGTAATTTTCCTGGAAACAATAAAAGGAGGATTGCCATTGCCTTCTTTGGGGAAATTTTCCCCCATTCTAGTCAAGCCACCAGCCTTGGTTCCCTGGTGGTTTCTCATCCATGTCCTAACCAGGGTTAATCCTGCTTAATGTCTGAATTCTGGCACAGCCACAAGCTGTTCCACTGAAGAATTGTAATATTACATACATTATGTATTAAGCTATAATGCAGTTGGCTTGGTTTTGTCTCAGCGTGTTGGGTGAACCTGGCCAATGGGATTGATCAACCAAGAATTGGGACGGGCAGCCTGCAATCCCCCCTTTTTCGGCCTCCTTCCTCCCAGGACAGTAAGAAAAATTTGGTGTCATCTTCTGTTTCATTTTAGGCAGACTTCAAAGTAAAATAACTAGGGCTGTTCCATATCTTCTACAAAAAGAAAATGGGCCCAAAATATTCCCATACCCTTCATTGCCCAGTCTTGCAAATCTGAGAGGCAGTACTAATACTAACATTAAGACTGATGCAACTTGAAAAGAGATTGCCCGCTGCTGATCGATACTGTAGCGCAGAAACAAATCAGACAAACTCAGTAATTCTGTTTTGGGCAGTTTTTCTCAGTCTCAGCAACTCTGAGATGTGTGGACTTCAACTCCCAGAATTCCCCAGCCAGCATTTTAATTAAAAAAAAATCTTTTTAAGTTTTGGACTTTGTTTTCCTTCCAAATATTAAGGAGGATTGAGAATAAATAATTTTCTCCCTGTTATTATTATTTTTGTACTAAAGTTGAAGATATTAGCATTTTCCTACACATTGAATTGGCTGATTTGAACCTTCAGGTTTTTGCTTCTACTTTCCCTGGGGCACTGTCTGCATATCTCACTTTTGCTTGTGTAAGCACATTCCGGAATTCTTTCATATCTTCAACTTTCACTGGTTAAGCTCCTAGGGGGCGCCATAATCTACTGCGTGAGACATGGAGGATTTCAAACAGACTTTCTCTGACTTCCGCCAAGATCAAACAGATTCTGATTCCTACCAAGTTTTTATGCAAGGCATTCAGGACATTCTGGAAAATATGAAGTCTAAAATGTGTCATCTGGTTGGGGATGTTGTGGATGAAACTGAGGAATTTAACAGTGACAGAAATGTCTCTTCCAAGTGAGATCAGGACTTCTGTTGAAATGCTGGATAAAGATCGGATAGTCAAGTTGGAGAAATTTAAGGGAGAGAGCAAATTGCAAGCCACAAGTGACACTGATCTCCTGGTGGAGTGCCACGGAAAAGAAGGGGTTATTATGTATGGAAGGTCTCCTGAAGAGAAGTCAGAGTTTTTTTTGGGGGGGGGCAGTTGGGCTGTTTGGTTTTTTTTTTTTTTTTTTAAAGAAAAGCTCTGTGCACATTGTAGGGATATGTAAATGCTCTGGTTTATTTTGAAGTGGGATAAAGGTTTAAGAATATTTATCTGGATTGCTTTTAGGGTTTGGCTAATTTAACAATTCAGATTAAGATTATTAAGGTATAATAAAAATGTCTATTTGGATGGTTTTGGGTTTAATATTATTAAAATTGTTGAATTATCAAGTACAATGGGAGACAATTTATATGTTTTTTAGTTGATCTTTATTATAGTAAACAGAAATGTATACAGTAATAGTAGGAAGGAAATAAATAAATGTTATCTTGGGGGGGGGAGTTGATTAGGAGGTTTATATAAATTTTTCTTTTTTCTCTTAATATAAGGGGAGGGAGGAACTATTTAGTGATTTTTACAATGTGCCAATGGAATGATTCATAGAAATAATGTGATTTTGGTTTAATGCAGAGTAAGGAATTATGGAAATTTTTGTATATCCTTGCTGTTACAAGTTGGAAGTCACCTCTTTTTGTGACTTTGCAAAAAAATTTCTCTTGTGTTGCTACACTTTTTTTTCCCTATAGCTTTTATCTTTGCTTGAAATTTAATAAAATTCACATATCTATATCTATATAAAAGAAATACTAGTTCAGGAGAAAGCAATCAAGGAAAGGCATTTGGGATTGGGAGGGGGTGTCAGGAGACTAACAAAACTGTCCAGAGCCACTCTTGAGCGAGATGAGCCGTGACGAAATTTGAAAAACAAACGAACAAATAAAAGCTACCTCCTTGTGTGAACAACCCATTTCCACACTTCCTAAAGGCCCCGGAGCCCACAGGGTAGCCAGCGCCAAGCGTCTTCCTACTCTTCGTTATTCCAGCTGGGTAGCATATCTGCAAGAGTGAAGTGAGGGCTGGGGGTGGTGGGAGGGCATCCAAAAACCAATTGATTTCGTTCCAGAAGGCATCAGCCTTTGCCCCCAGACCAGCTTCCTGACTCAGGCAGGCCAGGGCACTTCACAAGCCAAGTATCCGCCAATTCAAGATCATCCGTACATTTAAAACAGATCAGTCGATTGAAATAAGTTCACATTTTCTCCCAGTTTTGAGGGTCAGATATAATGGAAAATGGTGAAGGGAACTGTGATTTCATTAGCCACAGCAGCCTCCTGAGAGATGCCACCCAACACATCTGGAGCGCACCAGGCTGTGGAGGGCCACTTTTTCTGCTTCCACCCTTGCTTTGCCTGCCTCAGTTTCTCTTTTGCGCAGTCTTCTGCAGCTTCAGCTCCTTCTGCCTTCCAATCTGAGGCTGCAAAAAAACCTCAACCGCAATGCGTCTATGCGCTGGGCTGTTCTTGCATAGTCCCAGATGTTCACCTCTATAAACAGGACTGCCCCACTGGGTGAATATACTGCACACTTGCCTGGGGTCCTAAGCTGGGAAGCACATTATATACAAGGTAGACTTCCATAATAAGTTAATCTGAGACCAGTAAGAACCAGTTTGATTAGAGGTGCTGGACTAGAAACCAGAAGACGGTGAGTTCTAGCCCTGCCTTGGGCACGAAGCCAGCTCAGGGGCTTTGGGCCAGTCCCTCTCTCTCAGCCCCAGCAAGAAAGCCAAGGCCAACCATGTTCAAAAATCTTCCCAAGCAAACTGCAGGGACCCTAACTGCTAATCCTCCTCCCGATCAATTCCCACAAAAGAAAAGTTATACAAGTTGTTTTTGGCAGTAAGTACAAAAATGAATGTATATGAACTTGAAAATATGATTCTTCTTTCCAGCCTCCAGCTTGATCTCATTCATCCAAGATAATAATCAGTGGAATACACAGATAATGTTTAAAAAGAAAGTGGTAAGTTGATGGAAGGGGAATGAGGGCATTCCTCACCCGGGGCCCCATTAATCTTAGGGCCAGCCTGGGCTGAGGGTAAAATAACAAATCTCGTATTTATTTAAAAAGAAGACAACCCTGAACTTGAGACAACCCCTTCCCCGCAAGACCAGCCATGCCCAGCTTCCCCACCGTGTCAACTTAGGGTTGCCAAAGCCATGTGAAACCAATCTTGGAGACTTTCTCCTCCCCCTCCAAATGTGTGCATGTGTCACCCATGTGCAAGCACTTGCACATACAGTACTTGCCAGATGCCACACGCTAATAAGGGCCAGTTTGGTCCAGTGGTTAAGACGCTGGATTAGAAGCCAAGAGATGGTGAACTGTAGTCCTGCCTTAGGCATGGAAGCCGGCTGGGTGACCTTGGGCCAGTCGCCTTCTCTCAGCCCCAGGAAGGAGGCAGTGGCAAACCACTTCCAAAAATGCTGCCAAGAAAACTGCAGGGACTTGTCCCTGTGATCACCAGGAGTCAGGTTGACTTGACAGACCATAAGACAAGAAAACAAAGATAAGGAAAAGACAAGACAAGCGAAAGGAAAAAGAAGAAGAGGATGACCAGGTGGATAGACTCCATTACAGGGGCAATGGGTCCACCATGGGCAGACCTGGAGGGCAGGTTGGAGACAGATCTCCAAGACAGGGACTGACCCAAAGTCCCCAGGGAGCCTTCATGGCTGAAGGGAGACTAGAACCTGGGTCTCTCCAACCCTGGTCCACCATCTTCCCCACTATCCATATTCTAGTCCGCCTTCAGCCATGGAAGATTCCTGGAGGGCTTTGGCCAACTCCTCCGTTAGCCCCAGAGGTGAGAGGGAGAGATTGGCCGAAGTCCTCCAAGAAGCTTCCATGGCTGAAGGGGGACTAGAACCTGGGCCTCCCCACTACTAATCCAGCATCTTCATCATTAGACTACTCTGCCATTCTGACTGCTGTCCTAGGCTGAAGACCAAGAGCTTGACTCTGACATGCCCTTGCACTCAAACCTCCCTATTCTCTCTCTTCTGATCTACAGCTGGAGACCTCTTTGAGCATTCTCTGTACTATGTCCTGTCTAGACTTCAAATAAAATGAGGGGCTGGTGTAGTTCTCTGAGTGACTGGTTCCATCACCACTACCACCCCCTGTCCATTCTCTTCTCTTCAGGCCTCACTTCAGCGTAATTCACATTTATTAGAGGAAAACATCGGTTTTCTACAGCATGTATGTCGTTCACTCTGTCCTAGCACCTATTTCTCAAAACTGCTACATATGAGTTTAAAAAATGTGCATTAACCACTGGCAAAGGCCCACTTTCAGAAATGGGGAGAGGAGCATCTGCACAAGGAAGATGGACAGAGCATTTTGTACATACTGCTCACTACTCATAATGAAACTATGCTGAACAGTGCATTGTTAAACATTGGCCAGGGAATATGCTCCATAGAGACTGTGAACACCTTGCTGATGGTTGAACGCTCTGCATGTTTCCAGTCATTCAGAAACTATGCAGACTGACTAAGCATCGTGCACAATCTCCTGCCAGTACTGTCCACTGACACAGGTTCTGCAGAATATCAGTTAAATAAATTTAAAAGCCAGGGCTGTAGTTTTTAACACACACACACACACACACACAAACCCTACCCACTAGAGCGTTAAAACAGACAAGCATCCCCATGTGAGAACATTTCTACCTGGCCTGAAAATGAAAGGGGTGGGGGGAGCTTATCACATAAATATAAATTATTTTGATCCAGAAATTCCCAAGATTTTTGCAAGGAACCACACCAATTATGATGGCCCATAAAGTTGATGCATTTTTTTTATTACCCATCCAAGCAGGGCCAAACCCACATTCATAAGCTAGCTACATTTACAGGGAGGCACGTCCTTAGCCAAAACATTACTGCATAATCTGCTGGGAATTCTTGTAATCAGCCCCTTTGCCATAAATAAGGCTGCCGTGCAATTACACGACATTTTGTGCAACTGGTTTTCTTTAAATAAAGCATTTATATCCCCCCCCCCTTTTTTTCCTCTATTCAGTTCCATGTGGATTTTCACTTCCTCATGTGATCTCCTCACAACTGTGTAGGGTAGGGCATGCAGAGGGGACCGTTATGCAGTGAAATTTGCAGCTGAACGAAGGACCTGTTTCCCTAGTGACGGTCCAACATTCAAAGCTTGTCATTTCTCCTGCTGGCTACAAATGATGGAAGTAGTAGTCAAATATATCCAAAAGGCAACAAGACAGACTGCTCTAAGGACTGAACCCTCCCTAGCATTGGATGATAATCAGCGATAGGGATTGACATCGCCTTGGATGTGAAGTGGCACAGGGGCTTTGAAGCAAGTGAAAGGATTGGGGGGGGGGGCAGGCGGGCATGCTGTGCCTCCTTTAAAAAGCTGTATCTTTTCCTGGGGTTGCAGAAGAGTGGTGCAATTCCAGGAAAACACACATTTTAGGAGATGCCCATGGTGCACCCGCACCTGCTTTGAAGCATCTGGCCACACTCTGCAGTGTGGCCAGATAGCAACTGTGTGATGCCAGGAAAATGCGCACTCTCTTTAACTTCCACGCACATTTTCCTGGCATCACACAGTTGCTATGTGAGCCCAGGAAAAGATGCAGCTCCAGCGCCCCTAGGTGCAGTCGGTGGGCCCACACCTGTTCTTAAGCATCTTTTTGGCTTTGGATCCAAAGTGCTGCACATTCCGCCCAATTAAATACTCAGGCATATGCGAATACAGAGAGAGATGCAACCAGCCCTTTTTCTTGTGAAAAGATGTTCACACCCCAAAGGACATTTTCAGTGAGGGAGAGACAGACAGACCTGTTGGGATGAAGCTGTATTCTCCTGGTCTGCTTTTCATCAAGATTTTAATATTTGGCTCCTAACGGGGGCAGATTTTAGGAAGCCACGAGAACACATAAGACCAAATAGATGTGGGTGAGACGAAATGTGTGTTCTAAAACACTGTCACTTTCTCGGTACAGGTAGTCCTCACTTAACGACCACAATTGGGACCAGAACTTTGGTTGCTAAGCAAAGGGGTCATTAAGCAAATCCAACCTGAATTTATGACCTTAATGAACAATCATTAAGTGAACCATGTGGTCATTAACTGAATCACGCAGTTCCCCACTGATTTTGCTTGCCAGAAGCCATCCGGGAAGGTCAAAAATGGCAATCGTGTGACTACAGGACACTGCAACGGTCATAAATATGAATCAGCTGCCAAGCACCCAAATCGTGATCAACTGATCACGGGGATGCTGCAACAGTCACAAGTGTGAGAACTAGTCGTAAGTCATTTTTTCAACACCATTTAAGTCTGAACCGTCACTAAACAAATGATTGCTAAGTGAGGACTACCTGTTCTTAGGGACAGTGGTTGCCTTTGCACAAAGTAAAGCTTGGTTTATTTAATCTGTTAGTTCTTTTGCAGGTTAGCTGGCTGTACAAACCCAGTCCACTGGATTAGTTCAGGGCTCAATATATTGGGTGAAATAATGAAATGGGTTAATTCAGTCAAACCTGTTGTACAAAAACAGCTCAATTTTTCTGCTTCCGTTTTCAATAATGCAATTTAAAAGGACAACATTAAAACAACACCAGGGAACCCTCTACCCTGAGATCTTTGACTCAGGAATCCATTTTGTGTTAGGAAGCACAGTCAGAGCACAGGTTTGAAGAAAACACGGAATAAAACATTGTATGGCAGAGGAGAGGAAATACCGTAATTATTAATTACGTGCCGACAAGTCAGTGCAACTCTTACAGATTTTCCCCATGGTGATCTGTCCCTAACCTGCTCTTTCAGGTCTTCCACAGGTGCCCTCACTGCCCCTGTAACCGAATGGCTGGTTGTCCTCTTCGCTCTCCTTCCACCTTTCCCAGCATTAGAGCCTTTTCCAGAGAGCTGGGTCTTCGCATAATGTGTCCTAAGTAGGATAACTTCAGGCTGGTCATTTGTGCCTTAAGTGAGAACTCTGGGTTGATGTTTTTGATGATCCATTGGTTTGTTTTCCTAGCTGTCCTGGTATCCTAAGAAGTCTTCTCCAACACCAGTGTTCAAAAGTGTCAATACCCTTCCTATCCTGCTTCTTCAAAGTCCAACTTCTCTTCCATAAAGGGTCACAGGGAACACCATGGTTTGCATGGTCCTGATCTCCCTTGGCAGAGATACATCACAGCATCTCAGTCAAGTTTCCAGCGCCTTGACGGATGCTCTGCCAAATGCTAGTCTGTGGCGTATTCCTTGACTGCTGTTCCTATACCGTTAATAGTTGATGCCAAAAGGCAGCAACTCTCCACCACTTCAAAATCTTCATGTCAATTCTAAGGCTGGGTTCTGTACCTGTTGTCATGAGTCTGGTCATCTTTATATTGTCTTTTAGTCCCATTTTTCCACTGCGCTCCTTGACTTCCACGACTAGGGCTTGCAAATCTTTTGCATTTTCAGCGAACAGGGTAGTGTCATCAGCCCAGCGCAGGTTATTGATGTTTCTTCCTGCAGTCTTAAAACCGTGCACATCTTCTTCCAATCCAGCCTCCCTCAATATACATTCCCCATACAGGTTGAATAAAATAAGGGGAGAGTATACAGCCTCGTCTCACTCCTTTGCCAACCTGGAGCCAGTTTGCTTTGCCATGCTGTCTCCATCCTGTGGCTTCCTGACCTGTGTATAGGTTATTTATATACCCTGACTTCTTTCCAGGAACAAAAGGCAGCATATAGAGATCTTCCTTTTTGCCCCCCGCCCACAACCACAGGTGAGATAGGCTGGGTGGACAGAATGACTAACCCAGAGTCTCCTAGGGAGCTTCCATGGCAGAAGATTGCCTTGAACCCAAGCCTTCTTAGTTCTAGTCCAATACTGCACCCTGGTTCTTCCAGCAATTAATTTAAGGAAAGACATAGAAAAAGGTTTGACAAGTTGGTCACCTTTGCGGGCCGCTGGTCACAACTAGAACCCTGAATATATACTGCTGTCAAGTGAGTGCAGCCAGCCACAAAACTCTAGCCTCTCACCCACTTCTATTCCAGATTTCTCTTGTATTTTTTTTTTAGAGGCATACTTCCAATCTGCTGGGCTGCAGTTACTCACCAAATTACTTAAGAGAACTTCTAAGGCCAATACGGGTCTCAGAGGCATTCTTGTAAATGAAATAAGCTGCTAAAGATTAGTGCTTTGCTTTCCATTCTGCCGCTGCCCTTATAATTAAAGCAAAATGAACTTAAAAGAACCCTTCAAATGTTAAATTCTGAAGGGAGTAAGCAGCTTTGCAGAAGCCAGGAGGCAGACTGCTGGCCACTAGCCCCAGGCTCTGAAAGGCGGCCACCAGCACCATTGGCTCAGCTGACCAGAGAAACCAATCCAGAGAGCGGCTGGGACAAACACAGCCCTGTCCTTCCGATCCCCAAGACAGATCAACTAATGTGCTCACTGAAGCATCTTTAAAAGTTGCATTTAACATGCTGTAACCATTCTCTCTCTGTGTCTACAAACACCACCATAGCTTTTTTCAGGCTTATCTAGTTCAGCTAAGGAGTTTACCCTTAATTTTCAAATTTAATTCTCATTTCCTCTCCAAATCTTGTTTTACTCACGAGCTCACTTTTCTTCCAGCACCTCCATTTCCCTTCCTCTATGTCAGTGTTTCTCAACCAAGGCAACTTGAAGGTGTGTGGACTTCAACTCCTAGAATTCTCCAGCCAGCTTGCTTTCCCAGAGAATTCTGGGAATTGAAGTCCACACACCTTCAAGTTGCCATGGTTGAGGAACACTGCTCTATGTATTTGGCAAATGCGAAATTTCCCAGTTTCCATCTTTATGTTCTCTGCTTTAGGAGTATTAGAAACCATATACAAATGCAAGAGTTATGGCATGGTAACCTATCAATCCCATTTTTCTCTTTTGTAACAATGCATGCACTGTGTGTGTCTATGTGGGTGTATATAATGATATGCATTAACATACATTTGCTTGTGAATGGAAGGTGCATAGCAACATGCCGTTGGATCAGTGTACCCCAACCTTGGTCATGTCTAGACATGTCGACTTCCAATTTTTAGATCTCTGAGCAATGGTTATGCTGGCCAGGGAATTCTGGGAGCTGAAGATGCCCAGACTGGGAAACCCCGAGTAGATAAAGGAGTACATTTTCAATAAAGTTTGTAACTGCAAGGCAACTTGTGAAAAGCCATTGCTGTGGAACGCTGCAACCGTAGGGAAATGCTTACATCTGTTTCCATGCTCAAAGTTTACAATGCGCCAACTGACTGATTCCTCAACAACCATTTCAATTTCACTGCTTGACATTGTAGAACGAGTAAACAGGGGAAAGACGCTCTCATTGGCCATGAAGTAAATTAAATTTTTATTCTGCAATACATATTTATATTTATGAGCTCGCAGTTGAGCCCAGACTTCGATATACAAGGTAGAAAGCAAAAGCTAGACCTTTGTGACCTCCAAAAGGCAGATCTTCAGGAGCCTGAAGCAGACCAGAAAATCCACTCTCATGTTAGTGCAGTCGGAAACACGGGAAACTACCTCACCTGAAGTCAAATTTGCCCTGTTGATAAACTGTTGAAGACAACTCCAGTTTAAAAGTACGGGCCATTTGGTTGATTTCCTTTATTTAAAAAAAGATTCAAACGATTTGAAAAAGTCTGCAGAAAGCACAATTCAACTCGATTCAGGCAATCCCAAATCTATTGCACTGGGTGTGCGTATGTGCACACACGCATGTGTGTGTGTGTACGAAGTCTGGCTTTCGTGTTTGTAAACTGCTTCGCTGCTTGACTGAGGTTGAAATAATGGATAATAATTTTAATGATAACCATAATAATAATAATAATAATAATAATGATGCACCCACAGGCTGTTTTGTTACAGTTTATGGTCCCAAGGGAGCTCCTGTAGCAGACACAGATCCTCCGCCAAGAAGGCGAGAAAGCCAGCATCCTTTAGAAGCAGCGTGTTCAGCTGACAAGCCTGGTTGGAGGGTGCACAGCCACCTACTCATTCAAAGCAAAACATGATTTTATTCCTGATCCTTGACCACATATTAGTTAGACGGGCGATGTTTAAAGCATATTAATTTTATTCTTGGAAGCAAAAGGAACAATGCACTGATCACCTCTCTGGCACGCGACCCTCTGAAACATGGGATTTCCACTGGGTATTTTGGCAAGCCCCCTTCCTTTCCCCGGGCCAGGAGTGGGATTGCTGGCAACAAGAGTGATAAGGAGGGAGGAAAGAAAGAAAGCGGAGTGAGGATGGGAGCTTTGCTCAGGCTTCTTGAGTGACAGATCTTCCTACTGCTCATCACCTGCTTCCCAAGCCAAACAACAACAAAAACAGTGTGCGGGCCTCTGAACCAGAAAGCTGCGAGGCCTGGCTGAGAGCAGCAAGCTGCTGAGAACACGAGCTCCTGCATGCGCACATCTGCAGACAGCCACGCGCAGTGAGCCGGCAAGAGGTTGAGCTAATTTCTTCTGAAAGGATAGAAAGAAACCTAAATAATAAACGTGGGGGGAAAAATATGCAAAAGGCCCGACTGAGCTGCCAAAGCAATTCGTGAATATTAAAAAAAATCAGGGGAGGAAGCAGATTCTGACCCGCGTGGTCATAAATGGCAATCGGGCGCACTTCCCAAACCGCAGCAAAAAGTTGCTTCCTTCCCTCCCACCCCGTAACTGATCAGGATTGCAAGTGCAAGTTTTATCTCCACTCCAGATATACCCCTTCTTCTTTGCCCCACCAC
Source organism: Candoia aspera (assembly GCF_035149785.1). Taxonomy (NCBI): domain Eukaryota; kingdom Metazoa; phylum Chordata; class Lepidosauria; order Squamata; family Candoiidae; genus Candoia; species Candoia aspera. The sequence goes on from NC_086157.1 coordinate 113,091,473, forward strand.
CGCATCTGAGGCTACTTATCGGAACCCTTCCGCGGCCGGCGGAAAGTGGGGGTGTCCTTGTTCAGTGCACAGATCCTTCGGGAAAACTCTTCAAATTCCCCCAGGACTTGGTCATCGCATTCCACGGCCACCGCGTGATCCACCGGGATGTAATTAAAGGCTGCCAGCTGATCTCCTGAGCCAAACCCCATAGCTTCCAGGCCCATGATCTCTTCGGCTTGCTCCACAGTACAAAGGAGGCTGGTGCCCAGAGGGCCACGGAACACGCCCGGCGGCTCGGGGGCCGCAGTACTGGGGGGCTTGCTGGAGAACGGGGTGCCGTTGATCGCACGAGAAGGTCCCCGGAAAGCCTCCGGCTGATGCTGGGAACTGCCCGAGCTCCTGTTTTCACCGTTGACGCCAATGCGCGAATCCCCTCCCTTCCTGCTTTCTTTCGAGAAGTCAATGGAGGTATCTAAGGAAGAGGATAAGGATGCGGCCTTTTTCTCAGGCTCCCCCGCGATGGCGATGGGCTGGGTTAAAGCAGAGTTGTAACTCGGAGGGGGGGTCTTGCACAGCAGTCTCTCATTCTCGGAGTTAGCCCGCTTTCGAAGCCCCTTGTCTGGAGACGGGCGGTTGCTGGAGAAGCCGACCTCCAGATCCCCCCCCAACGCAGAACTCTGTCTCTTTGGAACCGGAATGGCGCTGGAAACGTGATGGCGGTCGCTGTGAGGAACAGGAGACTGAGGGTTACAATAAGCAGGCCTTTGGGGAAACGCTCGGCAACCTGAATAAGCCACTCAAGTGAGCTACTGAGAACCTCAAATAAACCTAGACTCCGTCCTCCCAGATCTGCTATTAATGTTTGTTTGAAAATAGTTTTGGAGATTTGCAGATAATCCTATGTCTGGCTGTTATTTGTCCAGAATGTAGATCAGTGTTTCTCAACCTGGGCAACTTGAAGATGTCTGGACTTCAACTCCCAGAATTCCCTAGCCATCAGCTGGCTGGGGAATTCTGGGAGTTGAAGTCCAGACATCTTCAAGTTGCCCAGGTTGAGAAACACTGATGCAGAGAGCTGATTGGAGGCAGTGCTGCAATTCAAAAAAGCAGAATAGCTCCACCTCACCGCCAAGCCTTGGCAGACTAAACTCCATCCAGCTGGCAACCTAAGTCTGGCAGCAACTGGGACGCCACATTCAGCCCCGGATGAAGCAGGCCCAGCCCTTCTGAATGAAGGCACTGAAGGAGCTCTTCAGCTGGATCTTTCTTGGACTAAAACACCTTCCAAGCTCCACCCTCCCCAAGTTACCTCTTATCACTTTCACAACATCATGAAGGAAAAATGGGGGAAAAGAACCACTTTGCTAGGGCAACTAACAAACTCTGGGATTGAGTTTCCCACACCAAAGCCCAATTCCATTACTTTTTAAATCTTAGAACACGACTTGGAGGATTGTTGTTTTAATAACACGTGGAATTAAAAATTCAAGTTGTCCATAATTTTCCCCACCTCTTTTCCCCACACACCAGAACCCATGACTACAACGGTAAACTGCCATGTCAAGTTCATAAGATAATCCATTTCCTGAACAAGGTTATCAGAAAGTTCAATTCTATTCATTTGGAACTGATGAAGGTAAGAGTGTAATCCATAGAAATTCACACGGTAATAAATTCCTTAGTTAAGATGACGTAAGTCCGCACCACAGCGGGGTTTATTTGCATGTTATCACCAATTACGGCTGATGATTTTGAAAGATGAAAAGTGAAAGATTGTTTTGTATGCCTCTGAGCGCTAATTCAAAAGTCACTGAGTGGTCCTTTTGCGTTTCATTCCCATTCTGATTTTTATCTCCTTGGCCTTTCCCCAGCCATAAGCCCACCCACGTGCACTACACACCTGGCAGTTGAATCAGGCATCCCGGAGTACGAAGAAGTAGCTTCCAGCAGGCAAATGCATTAATAAAATCTTGTCGTTAAGATGCTACAAGACATTGACGTTTTTTCTAGAAATGAAACAGACAAGGGATACTCTGCCCGTCTTCTTTCCATTTCATAGATGTTTACCTCCTTGGCCATGCAATTAAACATTTACAGAACATCCACCTTCTTTACCCAAGTTCCAGGTAACTTTAACGTTTCCAAATTCCACATGCATCATACAAAAGTCTATACTTCCGCTGTTGTCCTGAGGTCAGATGCTTCTACACTTCCCATTTCTGATAAATCCCAGAGTTAGAACTAAAGTGCTGTTCAGATATAATTTATCTCCTTCCGTCACATACTATCACAACGCAGGTGTTTTGTCTTTACTTAAATCCAAAAGGTCTAATGTTTGGCTCTTTCCTAAGCCCAGAAAATATAATCCTCTTCAAGGGAGGATTTCACACAAGCTGAATCTTCCCGTTCATTTTCCCAGGCTGTAAGTCTTCAGGACTACATCTTCAAGAATTCCTTGCCTGCAAGAGCTTTCACTAGACCACCTAGTAATACAGGAGCCACCGAGTTTGAAAAAGCTGGTTTGCATAAGGAGTCTATGGACTAAACTGCTAATTGGAACACCCGCCTGGAAAACGTATCTATATCAATATATTTTAATTTATTAATCACATTTATATCCTGCCACAATCATAAAAAGACTCTTGGCAGTGGGACATAAACTTGATTAATGTTTGAAGTTAAAATGCCATTGAAGCATAGCCCATCTTTAAGAATCTACACATAATTAATCATTTGAAATCACGGCATGCTTTCTTCTGTACTGTTTTTGGCAGTAAAACTGTTCTCCAGTCTCTTTCCTAACCAAAACCTGCTCCACCTTCTCTTCATTGCAAGTGATCTGGTGGCCTGTGGAGCAAAGGTCCGTGTACTATCTCAGATCAACCCCCACTGAGATTTGAGTTGGCCAGATGGGGACACGGTCTGCCCTTGAACATGAGGGAGTTGTGAAGGCTTTGGGGGATTTTTCAGGTGGCAGGGTTGGCAATTCTGCTGACTCCCAGGAGCCTCTCTGGAACAGCAGAAGGCCACAGATCCAACTGCTCTGTGGTCGTGGAGAGCTCAGAAGGCTCCTTGGTTTTCTGAAGAGGAGTGAGGTGGTGGGGGCAAAGGACAGGTAGGGTAAACTTTGCCCTGACTATGGGAACAAGTTCGTGTGATAATCACATGTGCCACGTGGTAGTGAGGTGGGCTTAGTTTGTCAACAAGGAGTCACCTAACAAATCTTGGTCGTGAGCAGGGGGTTCAAGGCTAGTCCTGCAAGGAGGTTCAGATGACCATCGAAGTAACTGAGTGCAATAGATTTGTTGCAAGGGTGCTTGGTGCCAACCCTGTTCACCTGAATATTTTTGAGGCACTAATCCCCTAAGACCAACTGTTGCCTGTTAAAATAAGTGGATGCTATCTTCCTTTTCATTTGTACATAATGTCCTTGTCAGATAATGATGATGTATTTCCACTGTTTTATATAATGCCCTGGGCAGTTCAAAGAGGAAGGATGTGGTATGAACAAAATTAACCATTGCAACGATTCCAAACCCATTGGTCTGGTTATTTACAAACACTTCTGAAGAGACAGTATGGTTCTCAAATACTACTCCTCCCTTTGTTACAAACTCTTCCCTTTACGGAATAGTACTTGATCACAGCTAATTAAAATTTAAAAATCATGTGTGGCTTCAGTCCATGGCATAAGAATGCCTTAAGGAAAAAGAAAAATTAAGTAAATATATGATTTATTTCTCCAATCCCTGCTCTTCTTTGTTATCAACAGCAAGAAATGGAAGCAATTTAAAGCCATCTGAAATGACGATTTGGCAAGTATCTTGTCAGGTGTACTGAACAAAAGGAAAACAGAGCTGCGCCTCTTTAAAGATTACATTGTATTTGAAATAATGCCGAATAATGGTAAGATTGCCAGGAGGCAGCAGAGCGAACTGGAGACCAGGACACAAGAGGGTTTGGCCTTCAAATGACGTCTCTTAACTATTCAAACTGGCATCATTTTATTTTCTGCCTTCAGGAAAGGAGCATGGACTCCGTCCAGGAATGATAAAGGCTCAATTACGGGACTGGTGCAGCTGCACCAGAGCAGCATCGAATGCGCTAAGTATGTCATGCCGATGAGCTGTGTGTGTGTTTGTGTGTGTAATGTCATGAAATGTGGGCATCTCCACACCTGGGACTCAGACTGAGTGCCAAAAAGCGCAGCACAGCAGTCTCACGGCCTGTTCAAACAAACAGAATAGCAGCCCCTGTTCCATGATTCTGTTCCAGGAAATACGTGCCACCCACTTTCTAGACTAGATTACTTACAGTATACCCCAAAGAATAACCTGGAGAGCAACCCACTTTGAGTTAGCCCATTTAAAGAAGATGACAGCTATGGGTTTTATACTTTTACTTTTTGTAAGCCGCCATGAGCCGCACAATTCGGCCGTCTATAAATGCAGCAAACAAACGCGTAAATAAATTTGGGGCACCCGGCAGCCAAAGTGCCAGGGAGACAGGATGAGACCCCTGAACGTTCCCTATACAAGCACTGCCTCAAATTAAAATGGCAAGAACTTCGAAACGGAAGGCATCCTGAAGCCTAGGGCATTTATAAGGGCCTACATCAGTATGCATCAGAGCTTCCTGCGTCAGGATTTTCTTGCACATTTCTCTCTCTCTCTGTTTTGAAGTAGGAAGCAAATGATTCTCATCAGAAGTACACAGAAACAAAAATGAGAGCAATATAGAACAAAGTAATCTTAACAAGGAATACTCAGACATGCTGCCTGAAGCGTAATTAAAAATAGAGCGGTACAAACTGGCTCATGCACGAAGCAGTTGTTTTGGGGTACCTGTACCCAAATGAAACATTTGGTCTGTATATGGAATAAAATGTGGTCCTCCAGGCAGAGAATAGGAAAAAGCCAAGGATACTGACAAGCTAAGGGGAGGTCGGGGAATTGAGGGAAGGGGAGACCGTGGGAAGACGGGGGGTGGGCAGGTCAGTGGGAGCCAAGTGGGGAGAGGGGATAACGCAGATCAGCCTTGTCCTACTTGCTGAGTAAAACCACGCCAGCGTCCCTATGTGGGTTGTGTTTCGGCCCAAGCCCAGAACAGCAAACACATTCTGGGTTTGGGTTTTCCCAATCCATGGCTGATCTGGAATGTGACTGCTTTGGGTTCAAAGAAAAACACATTTTCTGTTTTATGCTGGCCTTAATTAATAATATAGCTTTATAATGACCTCCACATGAAACGTTTCACATTTTTCAAAGTGCCCCCCCCCATTTCATACGTTACGGTGAGCTTTAAGCTACTCAGGAGTATTTGGGCTTGGTCAAGATGACCTCAACAAAAGCCCTAACCTGGGCTACAGCAAAATCGGCCTGATCAAACACAGCACGTGAGGCAGAAGGTCCACCACATCCATGTGACAAGAGCATCTTCAGTCAGAGTTAAAGACAGTCCACAGGATTGCACAATTACCCATATTCTGTGAAAACCGTGTTTCTGAAAAATGTTTAACCTTCAGCTACTTTTCCACTGCTGTAATGTAAAGCAGAACAGAAGTACTCACCATCTAACCATGAGGCCATGCTCCAGGAAGTTTTTCAGGTTAGGAAGTGTCTGCCTTAGATCTGGAGTCCCCAGCCCATGTTGGTATCTAAGCTATAGAGAAAGAACAAAGAAATTCAGGAGGCAATTCCAAGCAGCTGGAGATGCTTCAGAGGACCTCAAGGAGGTGGCTTGTATTGTGAACTGAATGATCAAGAACTTCAGAGTCCAGGGAAAGGAGGACTTGGCAATCTGAGAACTGAAATTCTATCGACGCTTAGAAGGGAGGGAGCCTGCTGACTTGCATATGTGAGCATACATGGGGGGCACTATTACTTTTTAGCATGACTGAACAAGAGCTGCTCTTTCCTTACATTATACCTACACTGGTTCTCATAAGCCAGTTATCCCTGTAGATGCACTGGAACCCCTGAATATAATTTAAAGCTAGATCCCAGAAATGGGAAGAATCTGGAAGATTCTTAAAGATGTTCTGTTTGTTGAGAAGTCACAGGGTGTTAAGAATGCTCTCCATAACCCATCCAGAAAAAAAGGCCTAAAATAGTCACACCTGAAATACTGTAAGGTAAGGTTATTCTATAATGTGATGAGCATCTGAGGTGACCATAACAGCAGTCCACAAGCTTTACTTGGAGCAACACGTGACAGCCCACTACTGAATCATGTCCACAGAAGTCACACTGGTGGTTTGATTTTTGCCAGCTAAAATACAGTAAGCTTTCATGATAGCTGTATAAGCATAGCAAGGAATGCTTATATATAGGAATTAGTGCTAATCAACATAAACTCTATTCCACAGCTAGAGACTTTCTCCTACAGGAAGTCACCAGAGTCTCTGAAGCAAGTATTCAGGATTCTGAATAAAAGAATCCTGTTGGATCTCACTGAAGCCAGTAAGTGTGGTGGATTTCGGTAACACTGCCGGTTCTCAGGAAGGAGGGAGCACCTTCCAAGGAGGAGGACAAGATAAGAGGAGACACAGTCCAGGAAGCGATTGTGGGAAGACCAAGAGGCTCAGAATCGCCCCGCCCTAGAGCCTTCCCAGGTTATTTCCCCTGAGGTTAGGCAGAGTAGCTTTAGTCTGGCAAGATTCTGTCTGTACGGTGTGAGCAAATAAAGAACTGGAGTTTGACTGGATTGATTCGTTGTTCTTGTGCTGGGCCAGACAGTAAGATCCTTTTAGAAGAATGCAAACAGGCAAGAGATCTCTTTAGCTGAACATTATTATGGGGGAATAGTGCCTTGAAAATCAGTATGGTCTGTCATTAGCAAGCATCTGCCTGGGAATATCACACCTTGCAGTCTTCATTAAAAATTTAATTCTACTATTTTCTTATGTTTTCTTGGATTATGAGATCCATTGGGTACCGTCTACTTTTAAGGATACTTAACTTGATCTTAATTAAAATTTAAAGTGGTACATTTCATAATTAATTTTTTTGTTATCTAACACAGATTTTGTGTTAAGTAGCACAAATGTGGCTGACTATTCCTTGACATGATAAGTATAAGGAGTAATAAGAAAGTAACTGTCAGTGGACAAACCAAAGCATGTGTACTAACATTCTTTCATATCAATTACATATTTAGCTTAAAAAGGAAAATACCCAACCTTTTTAAAGCATTTACTGAGGAGTCCAATAAACAAACAAAAAATATTAATTTATTTGTTAAACCAGCCTGGGCTTTACATCATAATAAGCATGTTTGATGTTTCATATACCATCCAAATTTATTTTGATTAACTTTTTAAATTGCTAATAATATTGGGCTTTGGGGCTCCATAAAAGCCTTTCCCAATTCACTAAAAGCAACTGGAGTTTCAAACACTGATATATGGAACATAATAAATGCTCTAACTGTATATATTGCCTTTTGGCTGGTTTTGGATAACTACATTACCTCTGTAACTTTTCAAAAGTTTCAATAATAATTAATAGATGAAGACCAGCCATCCCATTTTCAACCCAGGTTTTCCAATACATTTATTTTCATTATTTGAAAATAAAGATGACTTCAGAATGTCGATTTCTTGTGTCAATTCTTGCCTTTAGTGCTAGAAATATCATCACAAAATTCCTACTGTAACTAAAAAGGTTCATGCTCCTACCCAAAACATTAAAACAGTACCAGGCCAAAAGTTTGATTCACCAAAAAGCAACCTTTTGGTTCTGAGAACCTTTTCCCACTGTTGTGGCCAACCAGAAGTCTACGGTAAGCCTGTGGACAAGATATGAAAGCAATCCCTCCTGTCTGTGGTATCTGATGCCTCTGAATCTGGAAAGAATGTGCAGCCAACACTGAGCGCCATAACTCTTGAAGGCATCAGAATGTGGTTGATCTAACAGTACATCTAGAATTATCTAGTTCTCAGATGATTCTGTATGCTTGTCTTTGCACATTTTCTAGCTCTACAATATCCATTTCAAGGTCAGTAGCACATTCACACATACTCATGCTATACCCTTTTAGGGCTAAGCAAAATTAGGCAGAGTGCAAGAAAAGAGTAAGACATAAGAATCCGGGAGCACAATAGCTCCAGTTCTGCATCTTGTGGAAGACCTTTTGCAAAGCAGACAACAAAAAGGGCATTGCCAGACGCATACGAGCTGAGCAGCAGAGATAGCTTCAGCGGGTGCCATCTTTTCAGCTTATGGCACCTGCTGAAATTTTAACTTCACCAGGAAAAACTCGCCTGAATTTCTTAGCAGCCAGTCATTCAAACAGCAGATTGGCACTAACGGAAACTCTAATTCAAGAACCCATTTACTAAAAATTAAGTAAAGAAGTGTAATGGTTGCCTATCCTAAAACACACTCAGACTCACAAGCGAGAGCTTGAATCAAATCTGGTTTATTTAAGAATAGTGTGCAAATACAAAGAAAGCTGAGAATGAGCAGAAGCGCGCCAAATACAAATTAAAAACCCTCGGTGCGAATGTAAGTCCTCCCCCAGTATAACCGTTTCAAGTTCCCCATCCCAGGTGCCCCTAACGAGTTCAGCCAATCAACGGGTAAAAAGACCTTGAACACATTCCATCCCCAAGAAAACAGATAGACAGCCTGGCACAAGGTCTCCCAGCAGCTCCCTCCCAACTGGAACGGGCATCAGCACCATGGCATGCGAAACGTTACGATGTAAATCAAACATCGCAACGGCGAACATGACAGAAGTCACATCAAGCTTGGCTGATCTAAAAACAGCCAAGCAGCATCAGGCCTGGTTAGTAGGTTCTAGGCTGCAGACTAGACTGGGAAGTCAAACACAGCCCAGAAGGCAAAGTAAACCATTTCTGAGAAAGACTCTATTGAGCAAGCCAAACAAAACACTATTTGCGTTATGCCTTAATGCCTTTTTAAATTTTACTCTTAAAAGATGTACATTACATGAGGGCCTTACGAATGCAATACGTCTCTTCTTAAAAACCCAGCTTTTCAGGTGTTAATTCAGTAAAAAAACTGAATTAAGAGAGTTAAGGAAGGCAAGCATCAATTCAAAATTAGGCAAAGTAGGAAGGGTACAATAGGAAAGAGACTCTTCTCTACATACAAATTACAACTTTTCACGATTTTCACTGAATCGTTTTAATTTCAGCTCTGTTGTGGGTGTTCAATAGCATCATCCAAAAGAAATGTAGAAGACAGATAAAAGCTTTCTTGGCTCCATGTCTGAGACCATTTTAGCTTTCTTTTTAAGTATCACTTTGGAACCACTGACTCTCATAAAGATTTAAATGCCGTCTTTAAAATAAAGTGCACCCCACTGGAGAATCAGATGTTTTTCAATGGCAGCAGTAAAAGTGATTAGCACACAGTAAGCACAATTACAGCTATGAAAGTGTTTATAATGCCAGGAGCATCCCCATCGTGTTGGCCAGTATGATAGCAGAAAGCTGCATATGACCCTCATAAAAGCACATCCACATTCACTACATCCGAGCAGAGGACAAGAATGTGGGGCACAAGAAAGAAATCTAATAATATGACCATGTCCATCATAAAGATAAGATGGCAGCAAAATCCCAGGATGAATGTCCAACTTCCAGGCTGAGGGACCAAAGCATCAGAGACCCCTCCTCCAACCACACGCACACACCCCTCAGATAGCACAACAATAAATTATAATTAAATACTGGAAAAGCTCTTCCCATGAAGTTGAAGGCTATGATGAGGGAACACCAATATCCTGTCAACAGTAGTGGAAGAGTCTAAGTGTTTTGAACTGAAAATATGATCAGCAAGATCTCCATGAATGCCTTGAGCTATTTTCCATTCTGGTTCATGATAACCTGTGTATTTCCAGCACCAACTTGATAAGTGTATTGTACATTCTCTTATAATATAATGCAGGAATATTTTAAGGTGAATAACCAATGTTCCGTAGATGGCACAACTAGGAAAGACTTCCCAATCTACTGCCTCTAAGTGTGCCTCCCACGGTCCCCACCTTTCATGGCTGACTGCTAGGAATTTTGGGAGTTGTAGTCTGAAACCTCAGGAAGGCTCCAGGCGGCAGAAAGAGCTGGACAAGAACACAAGGGAACAGAGCCTTTCAGAGCCAGAAGTGTCCCTGAGGCTTGGGCCCAAAGAATACAACTAGGGCCCTGAACATCCACTGATCCCTATGGAGGATATATTTTAAAACAGGGATGGTAGCTGGGAGAGGACTCAACTTCCTCACCTGCTGCAATCTCGCTTTTTTAAAAAGTTAGGGCTAGGGAGGTACCCAAAAAGTTATTTTTCTAAGCTTGTTTGGCAGATAGGATTTCAAAGAGCTGCAGTCGGGGAAAGGTGGTCATCCTCTCTGCCAAAGTGCCACAGAGAAGAGACTAAATTCAGACAAGAATCGATAGCAGTGGAACGCTTCTTTCGCCAAGCGTAATTACACAGGGTGATATTAACTGTCCCAGGGTGGGGGCAGAAGACAGCAGAGGGGGCAGAGGGGAAAAGGTGTTTATCACCCAACTAAAAGCATGATCTGGACATTATCTTCTTTGTGATAACTGCGCCTCTTGCTAAACAATGTGGCACACGGGGAACTGGGGCCATATGTGAGGCTTCCGAGATTCCACTTACGTCCTCCGCTTTGGCCCCGCTCTGTGTCTTTGTTGAGGGTGGAAGAACAGTCTGAATCCCCCACCATGCAAAGACCTCTAGAAAACTATGTGAGAGGCAGCTGGACAACCACCCTTCTTCTCCCCACTCCCACCTCTGCAATCATTCTTCCTCCCTCGCTTCCTTCCTTGGCACTCGCTGCCTCCTCCGTCCTGCATAGCTCCTGCTTCATTAAGGAGCACCTCAAATTATCTCTCCGTTTCAAATTCCATTCATCGGACAGGCTTCTTCTGCAGGTCTGATGCCAACTTTCCAGCAGCTGGAAAGTCTGAACCTGAGATTAGAAGAAGGCAACGGCACCAGACTCCTGTGTAGAACTCTTCGGGAACAGATCTCAGATCCAGTAATGCGTTTTAGTGTATCGGGTGTCAGTTATGGTTTGCTGAGGATCTCTGTTTAAATTCAAGTAAAATACTTTCTCTCAGAGGCAATCTCGTTACCTTCTAACACTGGAGAGAAAAACGCTGAGGGAGCTAAGACAAACTCTTTTTATTTGCAGACTCACTGAAGTCCTCTAATTCGCAACAAACTATTTTACGTGACTTATTTTAAAAGGGCTGGGAGGCCTTCAAATGTTGTGAACTCAAAACACACTGGCCTGCATCATCAACGTTTTAACTCATTACAGCTAGACCAGTCTTACATTACAACCGGAAACTTTCTCAAACTTTATGCTTTTGTATTTATATAAACTTTTCAATACCATTAAGCAATGTTTATCAGATTTCAGTGCATGAGTGTATTCTCTTTATATGATCTCACTTGAAGGGAACTTGCTCATTAATCTAAAAGTTACATCAAGGATTTTTCTTTTTTTAACGGTTAAAAGTTCACAAGGCCAACAAGAAAATCTGGAATTAAAACAAGTTTTGTTTCCATGAAAAGTAAAGGTTTAATATTACATTCAAAACAAAAAGGATTTTCCCAAAGTTCTTGCAGTCTGAACTTCAGATCTGGTACTAAAAAATAGATGTCAACAAAATTCAAACTGGAATGAGGTTGGTTTGAGACACAGTACTAATCTGATATACAGTCAACTCCTGAACTTAAGTTAGTGTATGAATCAATACCGGTAGTCCTCACTTAGCAACCATTCATTAAGTGACAGTTCAGACTACAACAACACTGAAAAAACTGATTTACAACCAGTTTTCACACTTACAACCGTTGTAGCATCCCCACAGTTATGTGATCATGATCTGGGCGTTTGGCAACCAGTTTGCATTTATGACCATCACAGCATCCCGTGGTCACATGATCACCATTTTTGCCCTTCGCAGCTGGCTTCTGGCAAGCAAAATCAATGGGGAACTGTGTGATTCGCTTAATGACTACATGGTTTGCTTAATGCCCATGGTGATTTGTTTAGCAACTGCCCCCAAAAGGTCATAAAATTGGATCAGATTCACTTAATGACCGCTTTGCTTAGCAACCAAAATTCCGGTCCCAATTGGGGTCGTTAAGAGGACTACCTGTAATCTGATGAGGCAAGGGAACTCTCCCCTCATAGAACATATACCATCCATGCATTTTGCTAGACACCTAACAGAAGGCAAAACTGAACAAGAGAACAAACCAGGGTTAATTTTCTCCCCCAGATTGCCCCTGTAAGATTCTCTATTGCTTGGATTACTCCGCATAGCCTGCCTTTTAATTTCCTAACAGCCACTGTACTCCAACTCCACCTGAAGAGATACCATGCTTTGGGCCTTTCTGAGAAGTCAGGCTGACTGAAAGAGTGACAGTCGCAAAACTAAGTGTTTGGAAACCTTACATGGCCACCTTCCACACTGGTCCTTCAACAATATCCTCAGCAAGCAAAGCCAACAGGGAAAGGTATCAAGGCTGATAGTGCAGCAACAGATGGACAGCCTAATGTAATACCTCTGCATTACATGAGGGTGGGGCAAATGTGACTATTTAAATTGCCTTCACTTTTATTTTAGCTATTGCTTTTTAATTTCTTGCATTTTTAAAATGAAAACCAATCTCTGTCTAAACGGGGATCCCAAGAGGGATACTAAATACATGATGGCATTTGACTAATGAATGAACTATTTAGAATGAATTATTTTGGTAAGGATTTCCCCAGGATGATATGAAGACAATGCTCTGAATTTCTATTTTCTGTCAAAGGTGGATTAGAAGGGCCTCAAGAGTGGGCTCTCTGTGCTTCCTCTCACAAGAAGCACACACCACTCAAATTTCTCTTGATAAACCAAAAGGTTTCCCTAAATCATCTTGATGTTTTACCCAGTTATTTCTTACCTTACAGATAGTCCTCGTTTAATGACCACAATTGGGACTGGAATTTTGGTTGCTAAGCAAAGCCATCATTAAGCAAAATCAACCTGATTTTACGATCTTTTTTGCGGCGGTCATTATGCGAATCACTGTGGTTAAGTAAACCACGTGATCGTTAAGTGAATCACACGGTTCCCCATTGATTTTGCTTGCTGTAAGCCGGCTGGGAAGACTAAAAATGGCGATCACGTGACCGTGGGACACTGCGGCAGTCATAAATGCGAACCGGTTGCCAAGCACCCAAATCGTGACCAGGTGACCGGGGGGACACTGCAACACCTGTAAGTGCAAGGATTGGTGGCAAGTAACCTTTTCCAGCACCATCATAAGTCCGAACCATCACTAAATGAATGGTCATTAAGCGAGGACTACCTGTAATTGTCTCTTCTTACATTTTATAACACAAGGATGTTAATTTGATCCCCTCAAAACCTAAATTCAACGAAAATTGGAAAAGTTTATCTACTCGGAAAGCCAAAAAATCCATGCAGAATTTTTAAAAATATGAACAATTTGAGGAAAAGTTCCTCATTCATTAGAATTTGTCCAAGTTTTTAGTGTTGAAGAATATGGCAGAAAGCTCCTGGCTTCTTCCAAGTTTTTCCCTTACCAAAATCCATAATGGTGCTCACTTCCCTGCCAGTCTCACGAAATCTTTGACATGTCTGCTCTTGTGAAGGGAAACCCACACTTCAACCTGAGAGCATCAAAGCACTGGATTGATGGGGTGTAACTAACTTCCTGTCCCTCAATTACTTAAAATAAAAATGGACACAAATGTTAACATTTTAAAGGAATGTCTCTAGTCTCACTCAATGTATTATTAGCTTTCCAGGACAAAAATTCCTATCAAGGATTAAGGAGCGGTCAGTTCCAGTCATTTAAAAAAAATACCACAGGTAGTTTTGAGGTTTCTCATCTCATTCTGCACAAGTATCCATAGATGAATTATAGAGAGTGATGGGACTAATTACTAAAGCACTTCTAGATTTCGTAGAAAACATGGAATGCATTTCCTCCGTTTTCCATCAAATGAGTTAAGATACCTGAATAGATAATTGGTTCAACAGACAACATTACAAAGGTGCTTCAGTATTAACGATAAACTTAAAACAAACACACAAACAAAAATCGAGAGCTCTCATCCCGTGACAGCAAGGGATGTATTCTGCTGCTGCATCCTTGCATCAATTAAGCAGTAACCTCTGGAACTCTGCGCTTTGTAGCTGTCCGCTGAAAACCTCAACATAAAAGGACTCACCCACCTTTTCCTACAACTTAGTATAACTTCTTTGAAGTATTTACTTCCTCCCTCACTTCAGCAGTCTAGCAGCCAGAGAAATTCTGCATCTCCCCCACCCTTCTCAGTGAAGAATTTGCTTTAGGAACTATTTCAAAGAAGAATTTCACAGAGAAATTTTTGTCGTGGATTTTGATATTTTTGCATGGGCATAACAACAAAATAGCCAAGGGATATTTTTGAATGTCATGCTTTTCATAGCTCAGTTCTTTCTCCATCAGTCTGAAGTTTCCCTGATGTCCCCTGAGAGGACATAAGGGCAGCTCTTCCACTGGGTTTCTTGGCAGTGATGCCACTTTTACCGTCAATCCCGCGTCTGCAAAACTGTTGGGAGAATTTTCCCCTACCCTGGAGAAACTATTCACCTAACTGGTCTGCCCACAAACTTAATGGAGATAAACAGCTGCTACTTATTCTTAAATCCATGTGGACTGCAGACACTCCTATTTCTAATATACTACTGGAAATAAAGCTGAGATCTTCCTTGGCCTCCCAAATCAAATCACAGATGGAATGGAGGAGAACAGCCAACCATTCCATTCCAACTGTAACATTCATTCCTCCTAATTTCCCACAAGTTGACAGCCAGCCTACTGGTACAGCTTTCCTATCAATTTTTAAAGTGAAAAAACATTATTGAATTCTTTGCCCTCTACTTCTGGCTGCTGGAGTTTTATCTTGTGACTTGTTTTTGCTTTGATGCCCTGCTTGCTTTACTTCTTAGTCAATAACCCTTTTTAAACATTTGGGGTATGTCCTACGACATTTCTTATTTCTGGCTTTGCAGGATCTATGGACAAGATGATAAAACCAGCCTGTAAGTCTAAGCAAGCAACAGGAGACAAGTTTAACTTTTCACAGACGCCAAGGTCTGTTCTAGGCTGAGCAAAGACAAGTTTGCTTAGCCATGAGATGATCAGGCACAAGATAAATCCCAGAGTTAACTGGAGGGGCTCCTAAAGGCCACTGAGTGGAACCCAAATTAAAGCATCCGTGGCAAAGGTCCCTCCATGTGAACACATCCAGTGAAGTTACTGCCAACTTACAGGAGATCAGCTTTGGAGGCGAAATTACTCCAGAAAGAAACCACACTATAGACAAGAACAAGTCCAGTGTTCTGTTCATACAAGTGCCCCCTTGCCAGAATAAAAACAAAGGCAAAATTGGACTGGGTGACCACATCTCAAGGAGCTAGATGGAGTGGTAAGTGGCAACCTCACCAACTGGCCTTAGGATAAATGGGTGCTTTGTGACACCATGGCACTTCATGTGGCCTCCATGGCAGTCATTTTGTAAGTACACCCACGAGAGGACTTCAAATTCCAAATGTGCTAACCACCCCCCAAACAAACCACAGTTGGAGCCATCTGTAGTTAATTAACTGTAACTATAACTACCCATCAGAGGAGATAGCAGGCACAAGGTGTACTAAGGCACTGGAGATTCGGTGTATTCTGGGGCATCCAAACAAATTTATACTATCACCTATGCAAATCTTTCGTCTTTTGCAAACTCCTATTATAAGCTGCTTAATTTTATTGCAATCAGTTTCCAGTTCTTAGCAGTCTTCCTTGCATTGCCCTATGAGTCAGCCTTACATTAGAAAAAACTGTAACTCTCCAGTTCCAAATAATACAGGAATCGCTGTATGTGATTAGTTATGACTTCTTGGGGAAAAAAAGAGAGGTCCTTTTAAACTCAACAGATGGAAGCCATTATCAACTAGCTGAAATGGAGCACACTGATATACCATTACCAGTTCAAAACAACACCCATAATGATCTGCAGGAATTGTATTGACCTGCTTATGATTCCACCTTGCATTCTCCAAGGAATTAGATGAGGTTTTCATTGTTCCTATTCTGCAAATTTCACAGAGATTCCATTTCCACTCCAGGGAAATGTTTTGATTTTCCAATGATTCTGCTCTGTATATCTCAGTCCTTTCACTCCCAGAGGAATCTCTGAGGAAGATGCAGTCCACTGAATATCCAGTATAGAGGATTCGCAGTTGACCTTAGGAGTGATTTACACAGCCAGTAGAGCTATCTACTGACAGCCCATGTCTGCCTTAACATTTCTGATCCTGGTGAGCTTAGTTTAAACCAATAACTGGTTCAAATAAAGACCAACAGCTTAAACTGAGGCCTGAAGTTTCTTAGTTTTGGACGGCCTGTAGCTGGCCAAGCTGGCACCCAATGTAGCCAAAATATGCAGAGAATTACTGAGCACATGAGTGGTGACGCTTCTGGTACAGAAATAGAAAAGTACAGGAGGTCCTTGTTTAACGACCACTTGTTCAGTGACCGTTCAAACTTGCAATGGTGCTGTACGGGTGGTACTTACAACAGGTCCTCCAAGTTCCGGCATGTGATTGTGATCCGGGCGCCCAGCAACCAGCCTGGATTTCTGCCCATTGCAGCATCCCACGGTCATGTGATTGCAATTTGAGACCTTCCCTGCTGGCTTCCCACAAGCAAAGTCAACGGGGAAGCGGGAAGGAAGTCAAAAGTCATAGCCATGTGAGGTCCTCGCTTAATGGCCTACAGTGATCCACTTAACAACAGGGGACTGCCAGAACTGCCGTTACTAAATGGCGCAGTCACATGACATTGTGCTTTACGACCGCATTGTTTAGCAAAGAAAATTCCAGTCCCAATTACTGTCATTAAGCGAGACCACCGGTAATAGCCTCCTCCCTCTCAATCTCCATTCTTCCAATACAGAAGGATAACTTTTTTAGAATGAACATACCTGTGCAATATTTTTGTTCAGAAGGAAGACACCATAATCAAATTGTAGTTTCTCTCCTCCTTTTAGATATAATGGAAATCTGGAGCATGAAGAAAGGACAGTATGAATAAATGATAGACATTTTTGCTGTCACCCCTCCAATAAGGAAACCGGCATGTGCACATTGCTTCCACAAACCTGAGAAAGAAATGACTTTATATATGTATGCATTCATGCATGCATGCATGCATTTGTATGCTTCCTGTTGCCCAGTTTCCAGGTAGAGTGGCCTACCAAAATGGGTAGCATTTCTGTGGCATGAAATTGTGTCATTAAACAATTTATTTATAGCAACTAAGCCAAAACCTATCATTTCAAATAAGTGCCATTAACATATGTTTTATACATGTAGCAACAGTAACCAAGTCAGAATTTCAGTTCTACAATACTTCAAACTCTTAATGGGTCACCTCAAGCTGAGAAACATAAAATCATTCTGCTACATGTCCAAGCCAGCCTTACCTAGCAAATCTATAAATGCAAGCTGTTTGCTGAGCAGAAAGGCAAAACACATTTTAAATGGACATACTGTACGTGTAGGAAAATTCCATTGTCCACTTTTATTATATAAAACATTTAAAAAATCATTGCAGTATCTAGTGGGTTATTTCACCCAACCACAATAAGACTTGAATTTTAAAAAAGGACACAATTACAATAAATTACACAAAACTTACCTGGCGTGGACAAGGCATTCACTTTCCTAAACAATGAAATTAAATACTATTTGCTAGAATAGGAAACAAAGGTTTAAGGGGGAACCATTTCAAGAATTTCTAATAATGGGCCAGCGCTTGTTCTTTACTGGCCCACCACTAGTGTGAAAAACCCATGACTGAAAAGTTTTTGCCTGCCACAGACGTAACTGATTGGTGCAATAGACTTGTGGTGATTCAGTGTGAGTACATGAATTTGCAGAGGTAACTGTCGACCATCATTCGATAACCTAACCCATTTGGAGAGAGAAAAAGGGCGAGGCAGCTGAAATAAGTGGGCAAAATTGGTGTGCAAAACTCACTGGTGGGGAAAAAGGGAAAAAGAAGCAATGGGCCTTTCATAGTCTACTGACAACATCCTTCTTTTGGCAGGTCATTAGCTGGATTTCATCCAACGTTTGGTCACACCCTAGCATTTTATTCTGTCTCATGGGGAAACCCAGAAACATGTGTCTCAACTGCCATCTCAAAAAAGCTTAGAAACTAATGAGTCCTAGCCAGGTTTCTTCTTGACGTCCTGCTCTCTCAAGGCCTGTTGCTCTTAGGAAGCTCCCCAAATCATTCATCCTATGAAAGTGATAGCAGGAGATAGGACAGCTTACATTTCCAAATGGTTGAAGACTGAGGACAGCAAGGAGATACTTATTAGAGAGTTGTATATTTTATTTATTTATTTGGCACATATGCTTGCTAATCCATATTGATCTTTTAACTCCTGGATAGTATTTTAAATATAGCTTAAAGATACTATCCAGGAGTTAAAAGATCAATATGGATTAGCAAGCATATGTGCCAAATAAATAAATAAACAAACAAATCTCTAATAAGTATCTCCTTGCTTTCCTAAGTTCTCAAACACTGGCGGGCACATCTCCCTTGCTTTGCACGTCTTCCACTAAATATGATAAAATTCTTGGGCTGTTATCAATATCTCAGCTAAAATATCCAGCTTCTGGAGTCAGAAAAGAAGCTGATGCATTGGGCGAGCTTCCTAACATCTTGTCTCCTCTTAAAAGTGATGCATTTTGTCCAAGAACATTCTCAGGCTAAAATATTAAAAACAGAAGATGCGAAGGCTTAGTTCACCAGAGAACTATGTAGTGAAGTCACTAGGACTAGGCTGCCTATGTGAATATTCTTATTTTGTGGATAACAACACCCTGTTGGCAAAAGCAGTGATTTATTATACCTCAATAGGCCTTAAGCTTAAAAATACAAGAAATTTCCCCCATTTTTTGGCTTTTCTATTAAATAATCAGCTACGGATTCTCCTACAATCATTCTTGGGAGCCCCCATAGTTACAACTGCAAAAAAAAAAAAAACTATTGCACCAAACCCTTTCATTTCACCTATCCATCTTTTTGTTTTTGTTTCCATTGTCTTCAAATAACCACTTCAAATACATTCTTATTTCATTTCACAGCTTATGCTGTTACTCAGCTAATGCTGACTTCTTCACAGGATAGCTTCGCTATTTGAAGAAGTCGTAACATGTATCTGTAGACCTGCCAGGTCAGTCAAATGTAACTGTTAAAACAAAGCTAAAGGATCTAGGTGTTACTTTAAAAAAAATCTCTTCAGATACAAAAAAAATGCTCTTCCAGGCTCTAAAGTCTAAACATCTTTATTGCTAAGTTCTGTGATATATAAACTTCATATTCTAAGGCATCCATTTCTCATGTACTGAAAGGCCAATGACTATCTATAGCCACCTGCCTTTAATCCAAACTATGTTTTAAGCTTAAAACGCTGAATGTTTTTTTAACTGCCCCCACCACAAATTGTGTACAATGGCCCATAGATGACTACCTCTAACATTCCCTTCTTTTTTGTATTATCTTCCAACACTTATGCAAAAAAAAGCCAAAGACAAGCATTCATGTTGAATCCTTGTCTGATATGCTGAATTTATTTTATTTTATTTATTTATTAAATTTATATCACTGCCCATCTCCCCCAATGGGGGACTCTGGGCGGTTTACAATAAAATAACACTAAAAACATAGCCATCTAAACTACCATTAAGATATAAAGAAAAGAAAAGAAAAATCCAAGTGAGATGGAACACAATCACTAAGAGGTACTATGGCGCTAGCCACCCCCAGGTGTATTTGCAAAATCCCTTGAAGTATTTACACATGACCGCATCAAAGAATAAACAGCAAACAGTAAACAGCAGCATAGCTGGTGAACGCTCCTGCTATCCTGCTAAAACATTTTGGGACACTTGTACAAAGCAGCTTATGGATTGGGCAAATTAGAAGCAGCTGCTTTACCATCGAGAGAAAGAGAGAGAGAAAGAAAACTTCATTTCACCAAGGAGGTCTTGGCAGTAAGGGCCTAATCATAAATGTGCCACTTGAAACATAAAGGGGTTTTAATTCCCCCTTTCATAAAAAAAGAAGAAGAAGAAACTACGTTTTACCGACTACTATTTGTACTGCTATTCCCCACTCCCAAAGGACTTGTATTTTCTATGGCTGCAATGTTGTTGGAAATTTCACAGAGCCCATCAGCCTCACTTCCTGCCCATCAGCCAACGTGGTTAAGTCACAACTGCCTTCAATGTGGGGATGCAACTGAGCTGCAGGCACTGACCTCAAGGGGTCAGCATGGTGCACGAGGAGGTGGCCCACAAGAGACTTCTTGGAGAGTAACCACCACCAACAAAGCAACCTATCAAATGAACGGAACAAGGCACTCCTCTATAAATTAAAATGGCTTTTAAAAATATGTTACCGGATTTCTTAGAACAACACTAGTTAAGACTCCTGCAACAAAAATTCAGCCTTTAGCTCTAAAGGAAAGTTAAATGCTTACACACACTCCAATCAGATCAATTACAGAGCGGCAAATTCTTGAACCTCAGTCAATTGACCTAATTATCCATGAAGACTGAGAAAGCACGGGCTTACTGTATTTCAAGTCTACAAGGGACTAGATCTAGCTGACATATGTCATACTGGGAAGGTCACTAAGGTTCAGATGACCTAAATACCAAATCTGGACTCACTTGAAAATTCCTGATTGGTGGTGCTGATACTGCAAGTCACTGTTTAGATTACTGAACAGTTTTACATCCTGGGGTTAAGCAGGCCACAGACATATTAGTTTTGGTCTGATATATAATACGTGAGCATATTCTGTTGCAGCATATCTTCTCTTCACAAGAAAATTCAGAACTGCTGTGAGAAAACCGCTACTGTTGCCAAACACACAGAGATTTTAGAGTCGTAATGATGGGAAGACTTGGATTTCCACTGCGTTTGCTTCAATGAACTGAACATGAAGCAATTTATACCAATGAATAAACTCCATGCTATGGAACTCTGACTTCCATTCTGCATGAAATCAATGGAGATACAAGGAACATGGACAGATTAAGCAATTATCTGCTTCCAGTCATCATTCATGTGCACAACTTTGGGTTGTGCACCAGTTGCACCCGTTCCTGGATAGGGAGGCTTTAGTCACTCCTGCCCTGGTCACCTCCCGCATGGGCTACTGTAGTGCACTCTACATGGGGCTGCCCTTGAAGACTGGAAGCTTCAGCTGGTGCAGAATGTGGCAGAGTGGGCAGTTTTGTGCACTCCTCAGGCAGCACGTGTTACACCTCTGCTTCGCGAGCTGCCCTGATTGCCAGTTTGCTTCTCGGCTCAATTCAAGGTGCTGGTAATGACCTACAAATCCCGAGATGGCATGGGGCCAGGTTAATTGAAGGACCGCCCCTCCCCAATCACAGAAGGGGCATGTTGTGGTTTCCGTCCATTAAGGAGTGTCAGTGGAAGGGACTCGGAAGGAGAGCCTTTTCTGCCACAGCACCTGCCCTTTAGGACATAATTCTCTGTGAGGCCAGACTAGCCCAGACCTTAATGGCCATCTGGAAGGCCCTGAAAACAAGGCTTTGTTGCAGATGCTGGGAAAGCCTTTAGCCCAGGAGAGGTCAACAAAGTCACACACCAAGCATTTCTATAAAAATAATTTATTTACAGAAAGCAAAAACAAAAGCAAAACATTTAAAGGACTTAGCTCTCATTGAGAGCTACCTGGCTTGCTACATGCCGGCAGAGAGAAAAAAAAGAAGTGAGAAGACAAGTCCGGGCAGGTCCTCCCCCCAGGCTATTTTGCATGAAGCACGTGAGAGGAGACAATCACTTGCAACCTTTTCACCCAGCCAAATGATTAGGTATAAAAGTAGCTTAATCTGTTAGTAGGGAAACCTTAACACTCCCCTTTTTACACTACAGATTAAGATGCAAACCAATCTTCTCTGACAACTCTTTGTGTCTTGGTACAGGAAGAGGTTTGGTTAAAATATCAGCAATCATGTCTTTTGATTCACAATATTTTAACATTATTTCTCCTTTGCTTATCATATCTTTGATATATTGATATCTAATATCGATATGTTTTGTTCTACTTCTGCAGGCTTCAGATTTTGCCATAGCAATGCAAGCTTGATTATCCTCATAAACAGTTATAGGCTGGTTCACTTCCATGCCTATGTCTTTTAACAAATGTTTAAACCATGTAACCTCATTACAGGTTTGTGTTAGAGAATAAAACTCTGCTTCTGCAGTGGAAAAAGCAACAAGTGTTTGTTTTCTAGAATGCCAGCCTAAGCTAGATCCAGCAAATTGAATTAAAATCCCAGAAGTGGATTTTCTGTCACTGACATCTGCTCCCCAATCAGAATCGGCAAAAGCCTGCAATTTCTCAGTTCCAGAGGCATTTAGCATCAGGCAATAATTCTTTGTTCCTTGCAAATACCTCATTAACCTCTTCAATGCTGCTTTTCCAGTAGATGTAGGCTTCTCTACCTGTCTACTTAAAATGGCCACAGAATTTGAGATATCTGGGCGAGAATGATTTGCAATGTACAGTAAACTTCCAATTGCAGATCTATAGTTCTCTGCCTCAGTTAATTGAGTTTCTCCTATATCTTTCTGAAAATCTATTATCATCGGAGTAGAGACTGGTTTACAGTCTTGCATATTAAAATCTTCTAGGAGCTTTTGAATTTTACTACGTTGGTTTAACAGAAAGCTACCATCCTTGTTTCTGTGTACTTCCAAACCTAGGTAATTGGTCACAACTCCAAGGCTTTTTAATATGAAATGGCTTTTCATGCAGGCTTCAAAATCAAGCCTTTGTTTTTCTGTTGATGTGAACAGCAGCAAATCATCAACATAAATGCACAGATACATACAGCCTTGTTTGTCCTTCTTCATATATACACAGGGATCTGCTTTTCCTTTTTCAAAACCAAAATTCTGCAGTTTTTCATCTACTTTTTGGTTCCAGGATCTAGCAGCTTGTTTTAACCCATAGATTGACTTCTGCAGTTCACAGACTAGATTCTCCCCTTTTTCATAGCCAGGGGGTTGCTGCATGTATAATCTGTGGTCTAAATCACCATAGAGAAATGCAGTTTGAATGTCATAGTGGTTAACTGACATTCCCTTGAGTGCAGCAACTTTTAACAGTAATCTAATTGATTCACCTTTAGTAACTGGTGCAAAAGTCTTGTCAAAGTCTAAATCTTTCCTTTGAGTGAACCCTTTTGCAACCAACCTTGCTTTATATTTTTGGATTTTGCCATCAGCATCCCTTTTCAGTTTGAAAACCCACCTACAACCCAGACAGCGTTCATTGGGAGGTAGATTTACCAGTTTCCATGTTTTATTTTCTTTCAAGGATGCTAATTCCTGTTGCATGGCAGAATGCCAATTTTGTGCAATCTCAGGTGGTAAAGCATTCACTTGTTCTAAAGACTCAGGTTCTGTGAATATGTGAAAAGCCTTTACTGTTTCAGCCTGAAAACGTGATGGAGGAACGCCTTTATTACTTCTCTGAGATCTGCGAGGTAATACAGGGCTTAAATTTTGACTCCTATCACTTTCCTGAGAAGCATCTATCTCATCAGACAGATCTTCAGTTTGCTTTTCTGGTTTATTGTCCTCATCAGGCAAAAGATCACCATCAGCAAGTCCTTGCTGTTCTCTTGTGGTGGTCAGTTCAACTGGAGAGCTAGAATTTAATCTCCCCCAGTTTTGTTCAGCAAAAGAAGCGCTTTTGCTAATTATTAATTTCTCTCCCATTATGAACCTGTAGCTCCTCTGGCTTTGTTCATAGCCAACAAAGATGGCTTTCTTTGTTGTGGGGCCTCCTTTCCTTCTCTGCTGTTTTGGAATGTGAACCCATGCAGTGCTACCAAACACTCTAAGATGGCTTACCTTTGGTTTCACACCATAAAACAAATGGAATGGAGTGTCCTGAATCATAGAGTTATACAACCTGTTCTGTACATAACAAGCAGTCGATAAAGCTTCTCCCCAGAACTTAAAACATAATCGTGAATCTTTTAACATGCATTCCATCGCATTTTGCAAGGTTCTGCCCTTTCTTTCAGCAACACCATTTTGCTGAGGGGTGTACGGGTTAGAAAGAATTTGTTCTATCCCTTTTTCCACTAGGAACCTTCTGAATTTGTGAGAAAGGTATTCTCCTCCTCTATCACATTGGAGTGCAGATACAGGCCTAGGGAATTTTCCATTTGCCCATGTCACAAAACCTTTAAATTTCTCAAATGCCTCATCTTTATGTTTTAAGATGTAGATAAATGTGTATCTTGAGAAATCATCAATGATGGTCATTGCATACCTTGCTTGTCCAAGACTTGGAGCAAAAGGACCAATAATATCAGAGTGTACAATTTCCAAAGGTCTAGTTGTAACTCTGTCACTGTGCTTACTCACAGGAGCTTTTAGTGTTTTGCATTCTTTGCAAACTACACAATCTAAGTATTTATCACAGGGTTTTATCTTTAGGTCAGCACACAGCTGTGGCATTTGTGCTATATACTTGTAATTAGCATGACCAAGTCTCCTGTGCATCAGGTGTACACATTGGTCATGATATGGTGTGTTGCCAACTGCAGCCTTGCAGCTTGGCTTCCTTGCATTTTGCACAATGTACAAGGAGTCTTTTAACATACCAGTAGCACACAATTTCCCATTTTTACGTATCTCACAACCATTTTTCTTAAATGTTATGATATACCCTGTTGCAGCCAATTGTGCCACAGATAAAAGGTTTGATTGTAAATTTGGCACATACAACACACCTTTTATAGTTTCTCCTAAGCAGGATAAATACAAGTCACCTTGTCCCATAATTTTGGTCACAGACCCATCAGCCAAAGATACACTTTGTCTTTCAGTTTTAGACAGTGACACAAAAGAGCTTTTACAATTACATAAATGACAACTGGCCCCAGAATCTAACACCCATACATCAGAATTACCCTTCTCAGCAACCTGTGCAATTTGGGTTGTCTGAAGAGCCTTCTTCTGTGTTGCCCTTGTGTTCTTCTGCTCTGTCTTTCTACTCTTGGGTCTCATGGCACAGTCTCTTTGCAAATGTCCAGCTGAACCACAAGTGAAGCATCGCTGGCTGGCTAGCGCTGTGGCCTCAGGTTCCTTTCCCTTCTTTTCCCTCATTTTCTGGTCTTGCAGCTTTCCAGAAGAGATGGGGGGGGATCTTTCCTCTCTCTTCTCCCATTCAGCGAGTAAGCGCTGTGTAACATACGATGGGGTGAGGTCTGCTTCAGGCATAGCCTCCAGGGTACAAATCAGCGTGTCCCACGTTTCATTTAGTGAGGACAGGAGGATATAGGATTTTGTGAGAGGTGTAAATTCCATTCCTCTCTCCTGCAACTCAACATACAGCTGCTGAATAAAATGCAGGTGCTCAGGAAGGCTATCTCCTTCTGCAAGGTAGGCTCTGTACAGCTTTTTTGTCAGAGTAACTTTACTCCCTGCTGTTGCCTTTACATATAAGTCTCTCAAAGCGTCCCAAAGTTGCTTTGCAGACTGCATGCCTCGCACGTGGACTAGCTGATTGTCCTCAACTCCCAAGATAATGGTGGCTCTAGCCCGCTCATCCTGTCTCAGCCATTCAGCATTGGGATTTTGAGGGGTTTGCTCACCAATTGGCAGCCAAAGATTCTCTCTGCGAAGATACATCTCCATCTTCAGGGCCCAATTCAAATAGTTGGTCTCTGATAGGCGCTCCAGAGGCATCGCTGAGGACTGGGAGGTAGCCATGGCTTCTTCCTTCTTTTGCAAGTCACCTCAGCTAGCTTCTAAGTCCTGCAGACCGGCAGTTGCTGGAAAATCTCCAGGTGGCTCCAAAGAAAATCTTCACAGGTCTTTGCTACCTGCCTTTAAATTGTGCACGAGGTGTGGAGCTGACCTCTCTTTTCTCTCTGGGTTTTACTGCGTTGTTTACTGGGCACATAACCTGTTGCAGATGCTGGGAAAGCCTTTAGCCCAGGAGAGGTCAACAAAGTCACACACCAAGCATTTCTATAAAAATAATTTATTTACAGAAAGCAAAAACAAAAGCAAAACATTTAAAGGACTTAGCTCTCATTGAGAGCTACCTGGCTTGCTACATGCCGGCAGAGAGAAAAAAAAGAAGTGAGAAGACAAGTCCGGGCAGGTCCTCCCCCCAGGCTATTTTGCATGAAGCACGTGAGAGGAGACAATCACTTGCAACCTTTTCACCCAGCCAAATGATTAGGTATAAAAGTAGCTTAATCTGTTAGTAGGGAAACCTTAACAGGCTTTGCCATGTTGCCTGGGGATCTGGTAGTGGTGGTATGGAGCCTGCAAAATGGCGGCAGTGTTAGTGAGACTGATTGATTGCACCCTCCCACAGATTATGTGTTTTTATGCTTTTTCAATAGTTTTTACTGTTTAAATGTTTTAATGGACTTTCGTTGTTACAATTTTGGCAACCTTTTCATACTGTTTTTGTTTTTAACTCTGTAAGCTGCCCAGAGTCATTTATATAAATGGAACAGACAAAAAAGTAATATATTTCCTATAAAATTTATCGTTTTCCCGACATGGGCACTACAAATTGTTCTGAGACCATTTTCCTTAGAAATTCCTCGCAGTTTATGATGCAGTAATGCACAATGTGCCATGGGTTTGAATGTGCCTGGAAAGACTGCTAGGTTTGCTGCGTTTGTATCTTTACTTTTCCAAGGGATTCAAGGAAGTGAACATGGGACTGTCCTCCCTCACAAGAACCCAGGCATTAGAACCAGATCTCTCAACCCAAACCATAAACTCATTATTCAAACTCTGACAGTTTGATGCCTATCAGGCCCAAAACTGCTTGTACCAAGACTCTTAACTGCAATGTCCTAGATCAGCCTCCCCTTCAGTGCCTTCTTGGAATTCAATTATTATTTCCGTTATTTCCAGTTTGAATGATTCAGTATACATCTGGAGGAAATATATTGTGAAGAAACCCACAGAATCAGATCTAGATAGTAATGCTGTTTACTTATAATACAACCCAGGAGTTAAACACAAAGCAAGACTCTAATTGCAACTTCAGGAGATTTATGTAATAAAATGCACTGTTTGCATTTTCACTGTTAAAAATAATTCCAAAACAGAGTTATAAGCAAAAACCATATTCTTTGATCAAGTATGTACTGTCCCCTCCTTGCCCTGCAAAAGCGTTAAAAATACTTACTCTCTTTCTTTCTCGGTCAGTTTGTCATTAATGTTATCTTTGATTGCAGACCTGGAGCCCTTGTGAATTATTGGATACCTGAGGGGTACTTGCAAGAAGTAGGAAATCATGGAGACCAAGTGAGCAGTATAGCCCAGAGCAACAGCAATGCTCCCATCATCCTTTGCTGTAAGGGCAAACAAGGGCACACTGTTCAGTCAAGCTAACCAATTTTAGCCTTAAGAGTGGCTCACAGTTGTGCTCTCCAGATTTTTGGATTCATTTTTAATTGAGGTATTTATATTATATTATATCTGTGTGCCTTCAAGTCAGTGTTAACTCCTGGCGACTGCTTGGACAAGTCCCTGCAGTTTTCTTGGCCCGATTTTGGAAGTGGTTTGCCATTGCCTGCTTCCTAGGGCTGAGAGAGAGTGACTGGCCCAGGGTCACCCAGCTGGCTTCGTGCCTAAGGCAGGACTAGATCTCAGGGTCTCCTGGCTTCTAGGCTGATGCCTTAACCAAGACACCAAACTGGCTCTCTTAATAGAGGTATAGATATTATCAAAACAGAGTATTTCAATGACAGAAAGAAGTTGAGCTGAAAAAGGATCGCAAATAGCAATTTTCATGCCCTGCACTGCTCTAAATTTCATTTTGAATTTGCCCTTTTGTGTGACTCCTTGACAAAATACCTCTTGTCAAGCTATCCCTTCTGGCCAAAACAGCATTCCCCACGGGTCCACAGCCCTCACTATCCCACAATCTCCTTCAGCTTCCTCAGATCATCCCTTTCATTCTCTTGCTTCTTCCACACACAGACCTTTTTTTTTCTACACAGATGATTTATGGAAGGTAGAAGGAAGTTAGCAGATGAGCTAACTTACCTTCCATAAATCTGAGTTTTCTGCAGAGAATATACCGAATATATTTCCTGAGGCAAACCTTAAAATATAGGAACACTGAATGCATCACAATATAAATTTGTGCTAAGTTTTGAGACAACATACCAACATTAAGAAAAGAGGTATTCAATAATTAAAAAAAAGGATTTAGTGAAAGAGGGGATAAGATAAAAGCAACTCTCTCAATGCCATCTATTTCATTACCCACCTTGAAATGTTAAGCCATATTGTGGGACAACTGGTCTAATTTTATTTGATGGGTTTGTAAAAATATTAACTGCTTCATAGGCAATATCAAATTTATTTATTTATTCATTTATTCATCATATTTCTTCACCGCCCATCTTGTGATGTATGACTCTGGGCAAAAAATAGCAGCCTTAAAAAAGTATCCAGCTATTTAGAACTATCTAGACCAGTGTTTCTCAACCTCGGCAACTTTAAGATGCATGGACTTCAACTCCCAGAATTCCCCAGCCAGCATTCTGGGAGTTGAAGTCCACGCATCTTAAAGTTGCCGAGATTGAGAAACACTGGTCTAGATAGCTTCTTCTCCCTCTACCATACCATCTCCCCTTGCTCAAGTCCAATTCATCAAACATGCTATATAAAGCTAATATCACACCATTGTTTTGCAGGTCTCCTCCCTGTTTGGGCATGTGGCCTATAAATAGGGTAAAACGTCTAAAGAATACTGCTTCAAGGACAGAATCCACTCCAAGGGCATCTTGGATCTGGGACATCATTCAGCAGAGGATTCAGGGTGCTCTCCAGCTGCATGGATTTGAACTTCCAGAATTCTCAGTAACAGGCATGCCAGCTGGGGAATTCTGGGGTTCAAGTCCATATATCTGGAGGGCATCAACGTTGGGAAAGCCGTTCCAGTCCCAAACCTGTCAAGCCAGAAACAACATAAACACTCCATTTTAGCCGCAACTCAGGTTCTCCCAAGTTTCAACTCACAGTTGAAAAAAGAACTAATAACAACAGGCTGTGTGTGAGAGGGATCAATAAGTTCAAACTGACAATTTGGACCTGTACACTGCACGGCTATTCAGAATTCAGCTATGTAAGTACCTGCTCTTCCTAATGGAGAATAAAAATTAAATCTAGGTAATCCAACAGAGCTGTGATTTGCCTCTTCACCTCTCTGCCCCCACTTTTGGCAAGGGAGTGCAACTTTTTTTGCATCAAGTGCCGCCCTTCAGCTTAGAATGGAATTCTGGAAGGCACATTCCAAAAAAAAAAAAAAAAAGTACAGGGGTACAGGACTAATTTATTTTGTTTCCTTTCCATTTAGTTAAAAATTAAATGTAGTAAATACGATTATTCTAAATCAAGTATTGTGTAACGGTCTGTTTCATCAAATATTACTCTGATAACAATTCTTGGGGTTGGGGGAGCTTTTAGACTGCATTTAGTCCACCGCTAGCAAAACCATGAATTAGACAACTGAACTAGTAAGAAACGCTGCTGTCTAGTGAGGCCAGGCGGACCTAGACTAATTATTATATGGAAACAAAGTGGTCTGTTTTATTTATGCTGTTTTTTTCCAAACAGTGAGCAATCTTCATGAAGCAGTCAAGTCCTCAAATAAAATATACCCTGTCTCAACAAAAACGTCACGTTTTTAACCCAACTAATTTGGGGGTATGACCTAGTCCATTGGCATGTTGCACAGTGCAATCAGATAACAAAATGAGCAGGTAATGCCCAATTACCTTGAAAGTTTTCAGAATTGGGCAACTTCACTCCACAAATAAAATAATCCTCTTGATCATTCTGTGGATTTAATAGCAGAAAGTGAGGTTGGATCAAGGCCTTGTTTGCTGATAAACTCCTGATTCTGATAGCAAGCTAACTCTCTCTTCTCTTGCCCAGGAGTGTTCTGCAGATAGGGTTCTATTTCTACTTCAAAGGCCTCATGGCTGTCAAGTGCTAGTTGATTCCTATCCCCACCTCAATTATTTCAATAAATACAATAGGAAAAACTAATGCAGGTTTAGCATTACGGCTTTTCTCAAGCTGGGAGTTGAAGTCCAGACTTCTTAAAGTTGCTAAGGTTGAGACATCTCCCCTTGCTCAAGTCCAATTCATAAAACATTTATATATATATATATATATGAATGGGACTGAAACAAAGCACAAGACACTTACTGTAGGATGCCCTTCCCATGATGGAAAGTAGAATTAAATGCAGCATTGTTGTGATTCCCTCACAGCATTTAGCCCAATAAACTCTAACTAGAAGTAGTTCTTCAATACAGCATCTCAGGTACTGGCCTCTCCCAGCCTCATTTTCCCTCTGAATTTAAGACCCCAAGAACTGAATCTTGAAATACTACGGAGGCAAAACATTATGTCCCAACACTGAGCTCTAGCCTGCTAGGCCTGTAAGGTAGTTTTGCTCATATATAGTTAATGTTTAGGGTAAGTAAAGTTCAGACTCTCCTCCAACAGAAAAGCAGTACACTTACTAAACTCGTGAACTGGTAGTCTTAGAAAATCCGTAACTCACCATATCAATGGGGTAAATACAGGAAAGCTCTGAAAGTAATTGCCTACGTCTGATGTTCAGCTGAGCGTTGGTCTTCAAGAACTGCTCTCTAGAGAAGGAGAAAGAAAGCAGTCATTATCCAAGGATGACTTCCTGAGGGAGCTGTCAACACCATTATTCCTAGATATTCCTATTTCTACCCCACTTAGAGAGGTGCAATACCATTAACATTTAATGCCTGGTACAGCTGACTAAGAAGGGTAACTCTGGGAAGCATACATCTTCCATGTAATACATTGACATGATCACTAGGAAAGAAGGAATGGCCCGGCTGCAAGTTTTACCCAAGGATCTGGCTCACAGAAGAACCTCCATACTTGACTCTGTCTGGCCAGAAGGGATGCCCAATGAAGAATGCCCAAACAAGGGTAGCAAAAAGTGTTAGTTTCCAGAAATTGTTCCCTCTATGAGGACTTCTTGGTAAGGTATTGTTAAGGTATATAAGCAAATCTAATAGGAAAACGAAGGAAAATAAATCAGCCCTATTTCTGTCCAAATTCCTTCATTCTTCATGAATTATGGATTCCAATATTTTAATCTGTAACATCTAGCCCCTAATACCCCAATTCACAGTTCCTAGTATAGTACGAAATGGACATTTCTGAAGATCCTGGACCACACGTCCTCTGCAGGACTCTATCGGGAGGCCCTGCAGGGCTTACCTCGACCTTACAAAAGGAGAATTATCCACCAACTGTGTATGTACGATGAAAATATAAGCAGATCTCCCTGTCCCTCTCTAACCAGTTTGAGAGCCCGTTTACCTCTTAGCGGTGCATTCCTTCCTTGATTCTTGCAGAGGTTCTTTATCTAATAGGAGCTTCGAATGTTCTTCTTCAAATAAATTTCCTACCAAAATAATTTTAGGACAAAAAATGTCTGGGATTACTCTTCAGTAGCAAACATTGGCAATCAAACAACACTATTTTATCAGTTCCGTTATCCACTGGGAATATACAAGATCGTTCCAAAGTAACGCCTGGCACCAAATCTCTAATCCTGCAACTGCTGCGGATGCCAATAACTCAAAATCAGCTTGAGAACCTATATAGCCACATCGCTGAGCAAAGATTTGAACCTCAGGATCTAGTTATAAACTCAGTATAAAAACTGCAGAGTAAACCAATTATTTGGGTTAGCTAGCCTCTCCTAAAATTATTACTTTGGATCAACTCAATTCTGATAAAGTACTTTTTAGAATTTTTATAAAGTTTAAAATTGAGTTCTCTCAGTTGTTTCTCGGCAGGTTATTCAATTTGTGTTTCTTGGTAGTTTATCCAATTTAAGCATTTGTTATTTGGACTACATTGTCCAAA
This sequence comes from Candoia aspera, assembly GCF_035149785.1. Classification (NCBI taxonomy): domain Eukaryota; kingdom Metazoa; phylum Chordata; class Lepidosauria; order Squamata; family Candoiidae; genus Candoia; species Candoia aspera. The sequence continues at coordinate 113,123,560 of NC_086157.1, forward strand.
TTCTAACGCGGCTTCTGAAGTTCCACATCTGCTAGAGGTTTTGAAGAAATTAACTGAGATTCTTAAAGCAGTAAGCCATTTTAAAAGAAGTTGTCGATGAAATCAGTATTTATTATTTATTAACCTTTGGAACGCCAGACTCAAATTCTGTTCCTGTAAACCAGAGGAAGATTAATTTGAAGAATATTAAATCAGTCTCTTCTGATCACAAAATAAGATGTGGGGAGCTTTTCTGTTTGTTTGTTTCAAGTAAACTGGACAGAGGATTTTTAATAAGGGCTAGTTGCAATTGTTCTGCTCTTGGGAATATAATTCAAGGAGAGGAATTATTTGCTCACGTGTTCTGGGATTCCCAGTTCACATTCTGGACTGAAATCTACAGAACTGTTAACATGATTTTGGGCTGATCACTCCATATCAATGGTGTGTATGTCCTTCTTGGCTGTATCTTTAGGTTTTGGAATATTCCAAAACATCAAAAACTGTGAACTTTTCACACATTAAGAGATCGCCAAAAGCACTGGAAGGATAACTCTACATCTGACACACAGCAACGGATGGCTGTGTTATCTGTCAACCTCTGAAGTAGCTTTTCTTGGCAAAGGAGTGGGCTTCGAAGCATTTTGGTCACATTTGTAAGAGTTATTTTTTTATATAATTTTCCAGATGTTGTCCCATCTTATTCTCTTCTTTGTTTAACTCAGGTACAGGCATATCATTTTAAGTGTTAATTTTAAGGAAGGATCTAGTCAAGAACACACAGGATTTTGCTATTTGCTGGTGCTTCACTTATCAATGCATCTCACTCTAGAAATTGTAGTTTGGGGTGTCTTCTTCCTTCAGACTTCATGAAGCCACAGAAGATCTTAGGAGAAGATCTGGGATTAAGGCATTGGGAACCCTGAACCACCATGGGGGCTAGCCAGAGGAGGAAAGCACTAATCTGCTCTCTCATGAGCTACAGCATCACCATTAAAGATGTCCAGCTACCAACTTAGTAAGCGACCCAGAACATAAGGGAGCCAGTAAGGACCAACCAGAGCCTGCAAAACAGATGCTATGTCAGTAACTCAGCCTGCCAAGTTCATTTTTTCAGGAGCAACCTAAGCTGCTCTCAAACAACTCACTGTTCCTTGGCCGTTAGGCTGCAAGGGGACAAGAAGACTGGTCCCATTCACACTTACCCCTTTCAAGCAGTGCACTTTGTTCCTTATGCAGTAAGGCCACTTCTCGGCCTAGAGCTCTTTTCTGCCTCTCTAGCTCATTCTGAAGCACCAGAATCTTCAACTGTAAACACTCACTCTCTTTTTTCTATTAAAAAAAGAAGATTGTTTAGCATATATATAGACGCTTCTGGAAGAAATGCCACCTGTGAAGCCAGACTATTTAGGTAGAAAATAAGATTATGGCAGTCTCTGAAGAGGGTTCATGGAAATCTCCATGTGACACACAACTCCAACTCAAAACTCAAGTTACTGTTCCACATACATCTGCAGTCTGGAAACTCACACTGGCAATCCTCAATGCAAAATCATCCCCAATGACACCTGCACTTATATTTTCATTTAGCAGAGCCTGCAAAAAAGAACCGGACTTTTGCAAAGCACATTTTGTTTTCCCCTGAAATAAACTACTGTTTTCTCTTTTAAATTACTTTATGGAAAGACAAATGGTCAGCACGTTTCCATTCCAAGCAGCTCACAAATTATTTATTGACTTGTTTATTGAATTTATAGCCCGCCTGATTCTCAGTGACTCTGGGTGGCTTACCATTATAGAAGAAATAAAAACAACAAAACCAAAAAGAAATTGTAAGCTGCCTGAAAGCAAACAGGCAAACCACCCAGAAAAACCCTCAGCCATCACCCTGCCCTGAAGCCTGGGAGAATAGCCAGGTCTTTAACAGCTTCCAGAGCATCATCAGGGTAGGAGCCATGCAGATCTAACTGGCCTAAGAGGCTCAACTCTGCATGTTACAAAGCGTTCCTGAAAGTGGTAACAAAATACAGCTTTTGTGGGGTTACTTGCACATTTGTTTTATGGTCTTAAAGGAAACAACAGCCGCCATGCTCTGTTTCTAGACCACAAGCAAACCCCACAACAAGGTTTGGATGCTGTCTCAGTACAAGACACTGATGTCCTAGAAAGATTAGTTCGCTGGAAGAGGCATGCAAACAATGGCGTAATCCTCTGGCTAGAGGAAGAATGGAGTAACTCCAGCATTCTTCACATTTGCAACCTGCATCACGGGGGACTTTGTGTTTTCATTTCTTGTCAGGATTACAAAAGCTGCAGAACCACTTCCAATTAAAACCTTGACTCCTGGTCAAGGCCCCAGCGTACCGTCACAGTCCTCACATCTCGTTTTCTTTGTGAACCTTGACTTTATAAACCGATACAGCAAACCAGGTGCTAGCCAGGCCTTGCCAGTACAAATTTCCAAATGCGATCACTTGCTAGGCTGGTCCCTGTTTCAGTCCAAGCGGAGCCCTTTGATGTCCGCTGGTTCCAACAGGCGGCCGTCCTCCAGGTCCGTAATGCGTCGGCCCTGAGCTGGCAAGTGACACGGACATCCCAGCGCCCAAAGTGTCATTTGCTCTTCCTGTTGCTCGTCCTCAAAGCCTTGGAGCATCACCCCTATTACACTCAGCTGAGGCGGCTGCAGGGTTCACTGCTCTTTCAGCTGGCAACTCATTAATCCCAATCCCAAGAGTCTGTTTTCCCTGGCAACTCTCTCACTCACCACAGAGTCAACACAGATGCTTTGTAACAGGAGAGCATTAGGAGACCCATTAATTCATTTTCCCCTTTCAGCAATTTAGGTTTAATCCAATATATTAAGCTGTTGGACTTTCCAGTTAAATATTTCCATTTAATAATAAAAAAGAGCTTATGTTACATGCACGAAGGAGAAGGCTTGAGAAATGCTTATAAGTTCGATTACTACATATAGACACCAAAAGACTCCCCTTACCTGTGAAGCTGGTCATTACAGAAGTTGAGAAAAATAGAGTAAATTCTGTATTACGTTTCTTCCGAAAATTCTCTCCATCAGTTAGAAAGGGAAAGAGCCAAAAACCTATCCCAGAGGCTTCACTTTCAACAGCATACATCACTCGTCATGTTCACATAAACAAGTCCTGAATTTGTTTGTACGGTTTTTATATTTCTCGGTGTTCAAATCAGGAAACTTAAATCACCTCCGACTCTGCCTCCTCAAGTATTACCAACATTTTAAAAGCTATTCTGATGGCCTGTGGCTCCAGAGCCAACCCGCATGCTTCTGCCCGACTTGGGAAGAAGCGGAGACTCAACCACAGGCAGGGTAGGGCTTGCGTTAAGGCTTCAGCCCCTCGCCCCCTTAGCAGCTATCCACTTTTCTCTACCGAAAGGCCCACTGTGCTCAAGAAGTTAATTGACACAAATTTGTATTCATCCTGTAACATTTTACGACACTTGCCCAAGACAGAACCCCCCAACCAACCACTAAAAAAATAAAAACAACATACCAGCTCGTTGCTTGTAGATGTAAACCTCAGTTTCTCTTCAATCTCCCTTCCTATTTTCTGAACAGTTACCTGAGTCTGCTTAATTGCACATTGCGCCCGGTGGAGCCTGCAAAGAAACACACATGTACAAGTCAACATTTGTCAGGAAACTGCAGCACTACGCGTTATCTGAAGCAAACCTCTACTAAGGACTGCTGAAGCTGGGCAGCTAAAGCACTGAGCTACGAGTCATATGGTTACCCCAAGAGTACTCTGAACATAGCCAGTAAACACTACCACCCTTCCTATCAGGAAGGGGGGGGGGATAAGGGATTCATCCCGAGCAATCCCATCTTCCAGCCCCTAAAAAAAATTCTCCGCTTTCATTTGTTTAAAGACACTCACTGATTATTATTACAGTGATCTTTTGTGGCAAATCATTCCATAGAATAAATTATTGACTGCATTTTTAAGCCTTCCTTTGGTTCACCTGCAGCCACTGCCAATAATATAAACTACATGAATCAAGCCCTCAAGTTTGAGATTTAAAAAAAAATCTTACTGTCTACTACAGGTAGTTCTCGCTTAATGACCACAATTGAGACCAGAATTTTGGTTATTAAGCGAAGCGGTCATTAAGCAAATCTGACCCAATTTTACAACCTTTTTTGCAGTGGTAATTAAGCAGATCACCGGTGTTAAGCGGACCACGTGGTTGTTAAGCAAATCACGTGGTTCCCCATTGATTTTGCTTGCCAGAAACCATCTGGGAAGATCGATAATGGCAATCACGTGACCACGGGACACTGCGACAGTCATAAATATGAACCAGTTGCCAAGTACACGAATCATGATTACGTGACTGCGGGGACGCTGTGATGGCCTTAAGTGTGAGGATCGGTCACAAGTCAGCTTTTTCAGCACCATCGTAAGTCCGAACCATCACTAAACAAATAGTCATTAAGCGAGGACTACCTGTACTGTTCTTTCACAGAATCAATCAATCAATCAATCAATAAAATCCAAAACTTACAAGATTAAGAATGTCTCTGATGCAACCTTCTCTGCCAGTACTCCTTTGTTACTACACTGTATCGAATCTTGCCTACTGCATTAACCCTGCATGACCTCACCGCTGTCTGCATTAGTGCTTTTCAAGCATCAGGAGGATTAAAGCCAGATCATACTGTCCACTGAAGAAGCATCTTCTCTATCATGTTATGACCAACGGGATGACTCAAGAAACCAAAACCCACTTGCCACAAATTTTAAACGTACAGAAACCAAAACCCGCTTGCCACAAATTTTAAACGTACAGAGTTTTAAAAATGCAGTTCTTACATAAAGAGAGTCCACATTACTGAAAAACAACAGTCTCAGAGACATAAACAACTCAAACTGATGTATCATAAATCATTCAGCCTGTATATTACGGAGACAATTCCATTTAATGCAAGGGTAAAAGGTGACCATCTGCAAGCAATGAAGCCTAAATAGTTAAACATATTGCCTCAGACATCTTATTTCTAAGCATGCTTTGCAGCTTCTCCCATTTGCTCCAAATGATCCACAATCATGTTTACTTCAACATTATTCTGCACATATAACAAAAGCTTGCTATTCCTAAATTTCCACATGAAACAAGTTCAACTAAACAAAAGTTCTTCTCTATAGCCAGTTCTGAGGTGCAAGCAAAGCAACTCCACTTGGGAAAACCTTGGTTCATTTCATCTAAATTAAAAAAAAGTTGTACATTTAAAATAGAAAAAGAAAATTATCCTTCCATTACCCAGTACCTAAAGGAAATCCTTCCCAGGTGAGACAATCACAGAGAGAGGATTTAAAACGACAGAATGATCTCAATTCGAATTCAGGGCAAGCCATCTAACATCACAGTGATCCAAATATACGCCCCAACCACAGATGCTGAAGAAGCTGAAGTAGAGCAGTTCTATGAGGATCTGCAGCACCTACTGGACAACACGCCTAAAAGAGATGTTATTTTCATCACGGGAGACTGGAATGCTAAGGTGGGCAGTCAAATGACACCTGGAATTACAGGTAAGCATGGCCTGGGAGGACAAAACGAAGCAGGACATAGGCTGGTAGAATTTTGCCAAGGGAACTCACTCTGCGTAACAAACACTCTCTTCCAACAACCTAAGAGACGGCTTTATACATGGACTTCACCAGATGGACAACACCGAAACCAGATTGACTACATCCTTTGCGGCCAAAGGTGGCGGACATCTATACAGTCAGTAAAAACAAGACCTGGAGCTGACTGTAGTTCCGATCACGAACTTCTTCTTGCACAATTTAGGATCAGACTAAGGAGATTAGGGAAGACCCACAGATCAGCTAGATATGAGCTCACTAATATTCCTAAGGAATATGCACTGGAGGTGAAGAATAGATTTAAGGGACTGGACTTAGTAGATAGGGTCCCGGAAGAACTCTGGACAGAAGTTGGCAGCATTGTTCAGGAGGCAGCAACAAAATACATCCCAAAGAAAGAGAAAACCAAGAAGGCAAAATGGCTGTCTGCTGAGACACTAGAAGTAGCCCAAGAAAGAAGGAAAGCAAAAGGCAACAGTGATAGGGGGAGATATGCCCAATTAAATGCAAAATTCCAGAGGTTAGCCAGAAGAGATAAGGAATTATTTTTAAACAAGCTATGCACAGAAGTGGAAGAAGACAATAGAATAGGAAGGACAAGAGACCTCTTCCAGAAAATTAGAAACATCGGAGGTAAATTCCAGGCCAAAATGGGTATGATCAAAAACAAAGATGGCAAGGACCTAATAGAAGAAGAAGAGATCAAGAAAAGGTGGCAAGAATATACAGAAGACCTGTATAGGAAGGATAACAATATCGGGGATAGCTTTGACGGTGTGGTCAGTGAGCTAGAGCCAGACATCCTGAAGAGTGAGGTTGAGTGGGCCTTAAGAAGCATTGCTAATAACAAGGCAGCAGGAGACGACGGCATCCCAGCTGAACTGTTCAAAATCTTGCGAGATGATGCTGTCAAGGTAATGCATGCTATATGCCAGCAAATTTGGAAAACACAGGAATGGCCATCAGATTGGAAAAAATCAACTTATATCCCCATACCAAAAAAGGGGAACACTAAAGAATGTTCAAACTATCGAACAGTGGCACTCATTTCACATGCCAGTAAGGTAATGCTCAAGATCCTGCAAGGTAGACTTCAGCAATTCATGGAGCGAGAATTGCCAGATGTACAAGCTGGGTTTAGAAAAGGCAGAGGAACTAGAGACCAAATTGCCAATATCCGCTGGATAATGGAAAAAGCCAGGGAGTTTCAGAAAAACATCTATTTGTTTTATTGACTATTCTAAAGGCTTTGACTGTGTGGACCATAACAAATTGTGGCAAGTTCTTAGTGGTATGGGGACACCAAGTCATCTTGTATGCCTTCTGAAGAATCTGTATAACGACCAAGCAGCAGCAGTAAGAACAGACCACGGAACAACGGACTGGTTTAAGATTGGGAAAGGAGTATGGCAGGGCTGTATACTCTCACCCTACCTATTCAACTTGTACGCAGAACACATCATGCGACATGCTGGGCTTGAGGAACCCAAGGCTGGAGTTAAAATCGCTGGAAGAAACATTAACAATCTCAGATATGCAGATGATACCACTTTGATGGCTGAAAGCGAAGAGGAACTGAGGAGCCTTATGATGAAGGTGAAAGAAGAAAGTGCAAAAGCTGGCTTGCAACTAAACCTCAAAAAAACCAAGATTATGGCAACCAGCTTGATTGATAACTGGCAAATAGAGGGAGAAAATGTAGAGGCAGTGAAAGACTTTGTATTTCTAAGTGCAAAGATTACTGCAGATGCTGACTGCAGTCAGGAAATCAGAAGACGCTTAATCCTCGGGAGAAGAGCAATGACAAATCTCGATAAAATAGTTAAGAGCAGAGACCTCACACTGACAACAAAGGTCCGCATAGTTAAAGCAATGGTGTTCCCTGTAGTAACATATGGCTGCGAGAGCTGGACCATAAGGAAGGCTGAGAGAAGGAAGATCGATGCTTTGGAACTGTGGTGTTGGAGGAGAATCCTGAGAGTGCCTTGGACTGCAAGAAGGTCAAACCAGTCCATCCTCCAGGAAATAAAGCCAGACTGCTCACTTGAGGGAACGATATTAAAGGCCAAACTGAAATACTTTGGACACATAATGAGAAGACAGGACACCCTGGAGAAGATGCTGATGCTGGGGAGAGTGGAGGGCAGAAGGAAGAGGGGCCGACCAAGGGCAAGGTGGATGGATGATATTCTAGAGGTGACGGACTTGTCCCTGGGGGAGCTGGGGGTGGTGACGACCGACAGGAAGCTCTGGCGTGGGCTGGTCCATGAAGTCACAAAGGGTCGGGAGTGACTGAACAAGATGAAATCTCCTAATTGTGAGCTTTTTAAACAAAAAAACAAATTTTTTTTTAAAAACTGCCTTCAATTTCTCTCTAAAAGATGCATACAGAAAACAGCCACCGGACCGGATGCTGATGTGTAAGCAATCCTGTCAAGAAAGAGAGCTCCAATATACAAAATGGTTTGTGGCCATATTTAAATGCTTAACACCACTAGTTTACAGGGCCTGTGACATCCGGAACCTGCCAATTCTCAGGGTTTTAATTCAAGGAAAAGAAACAAATGTGCTTTCACAAAACATGTACACACTCCAGAACAGCCCTAATTCTGCCAATATTCCAGTTGCCCTCCAGCTGATCTCAAATAACTCAGGAAAATAAGGTTTAGAAAATGCAATCAATTCATAACTGCCAAGTTCTCAGAGGTTGGTTCATCCATCTCTAACACACCACCTTCAACTCTTACCAGTCTGACTGCAGGCCCAATGCAAACTAATTGATTTAATTTTCAAAACCACAACCAATCTAGGCTCAGGGTCAAAATCGCCTTACGTATGTATTTTAATATATTTCTATTCCAGTTGTTCCTCCTTCTCCCACATAAAGCTACCCAGACACTTTAGCCCATTTCAGAACTGGAATCTGCTATCGATAGAAATTGGATCTATTTTATTTTCTCTTGGAACGGCACTCTAACAAGTTCATGTCCAAAGCAGGGAATAACAATTACTTTTTTTAAAAAACAAAAGAGATAGGATGGCTAGGGGTTTTGGCTCAAATGCCCACATCCGCAGAACAGGTAACACTCTGCTCAGAGGTTGATTCTCCTCTCCAGCATCCCCTGGAATGATCGCATGGGGTCGTGTGGTGGCCCAATCGTTCCAGATAGTGCTGCACTGCCAACAGTAGAGCCCTACTTGCTGTGGGCTTACCAGAGTTTTCTTTTTCCTGTCAGAAAAAGAGTCATGCATTTTCAGAAGTGGGACGGATTTTTTTCCCTGGGAAGAATGAACTTGCTTACTTCGCTTTACCAGAACTATTCCTCCCGTGGACCTGCCGAAAGTCAGAACAGAATAAAACACAACACGAAATACCGAATTCACTCCCAGCAGCGTACTATTCCAGAAGCCACGTGCTGCGTCTCTTGACCTCAGAAGCGTGGTAAGTGGGCAGGAAGGACAAAGGAAGTCTCTTCTGCTATAGCACAGAGAAAACGGTTCAGTGAAGGTTTGGGTGGGCTGCCGTTGCACAGTGCGCTGGTAACGCACTCCAAGCTCACTACTCCTTTTTAAATGGATGGTATTATTTATGATTCTTTAGCTCAGCTTTAGAATGGAGAAAGCTGACGTAAATTAAAGAATTATAAACAACCAACACTGAGTGTAATGGGGTGGTGCTCCAAGGCTTTGAGGACGAGCAACAGGAAGAGCAAATGACACTTTGGGCGCTGGGATGTCCGTGTCACTTGCCAGCTCAGGGCCGACGCATTACGGACCTGGAGGACGGCCTCCTGTTGGAACCAGCGGACATCAAAGGGCTCCGCTTGGGCTGAAACAGGGACCAGCCTAGCAAGTGATCGCATTTGGAAATTTGTACTGGCAAGGCCTGGCTAGCACCTGGTTTGCTGTATCGGTTTATAAAGTCAAGGTTCACAAAGAAAACGAGATGTGAGGACTGTGACGGTACGCTGGGGCCTTGACCAGGAGTCAAGGTTTTAATTGGAAGTGGTTCTGCAGCTTAGTCTGGTCTAGTTTACAGCGCTTTTAGAACCCATTGGTTAGGCTTACAAGGAGGGTCTGTTTGCTATTTTCTTTCCCCTTATTTTGCCCCCCAGCTCTTCCTTAATATCTGCTCACGTGCATTTTTGCCTGGTCTCTCTGTTCTCCTGAACCTACTTCAATTTTTCTGCACTCATCTCATATTCACAATAGTCCCCCGTTTTCTCCTCCCCTGCTGACAAATTGTACGATTCCAATAGAAGAGAGTATCTGTAACTCAGGGTTGAGCTGGGGAGTCCTTGGTGCTCTCTGAGCTCGGCTGTTGGCTTGCAGACATTTCATGACCCAACTAGGGGACATGATCAGTCCGAGGGAGGGTGGGCTTTGCTCCCTGCTTATATCCAGCAGCTTGCCCTGCCAGTGCTGGTGGGGGTGTGGCTTTCTCCTGGGTGGTTCCTCGATTAGGGTACTGTTTTCTGCTTGTCTGGTGTTAATCCTGGCTTATCTGGGTGTTGGCTGCTGGCAAGGATGTGTTTTGGTCTTTGTTTCCTTCTTAGTTTTTATTCTCTTTTGAATAGTGTGTAAATGTGTTTTATGTCTCCCAGCTGAAACTGTGGTTGTGTCTGTCCGTGTGTTGTGAGATGAAGGAGTTTTCATCGTGTCTTCTGACTGCCACTTGGTGTCCATGGATGGGCTCTGCTAGCCTTCTGCCTGTCTGTCCTGCAGAGTCTCCTTACACCGCATGTTGCAGATGACTCCTCTTTTTCCTTCCTGGGCTCCTGGGCCTTTTGGTTTACTTAAGATGTTCCGGAGGGCTAATTTAGTTGGCTTGTGTGCTCCGGTGATGCCGTGTGGATGTAACAGTCTGTTGGTTGTTTCCAAGACGTTTCTGACAGATGGCAGTGTTATCCTCCTCATAGCTGGTGCTGGTTGTGCTGTAGTGGGTTGAGTGGTCAGGCGCTTTTTGATCTTGGTAGGCACTTGGTAGGTCGGTGCCTGCCAAGGAGAAAGCCACACCCCCACCAACACTGGCAGGGCGAGCTGCTGTATATAAACAGGGAGCAAACCCCACCATCACCAGCACTGATGTTGCATAATGAATGTTACGAAATAAATGGGTAATAAATGAAACATCTGCAAGCAAACAACCAAGCTCAGAGAGCAACAAGGACTCCACAGATTATACAATTCTGTACAAACAGCAATAAGGGTTATTCTGCGGTCGATAAAGCAAGCAGGAAACCCGCTGTTCTCAGGACCGATGCTGACTGCTACCTTCTGCTGTTGGCAGAGGTAGCAACAATGGCTATTAAACAATTCACTTCAAAAAAAGTGTGTGCCAGGATGCTGCGGAGAGTTACCCCCCTAACTCATTTGATGCACTGCGGCTCTCTCTTCTGACAGAGGTCCCCGAGAGGTAAGACCCGTGGGGTGCAGATTTGGGGTCCATCATCCTAGAGCAGTAACAAATTCCGTAAGCTGCATTTCACAAAGATGTGATGTTCTGCAATTAAAGCAAAGGAGGTGTTGTAAATCTGCAGATTGTGATTAATGAAGGCCACAGAAGATATACATTTTCCCACCATTTCATGAACACATTTAGTCCTTTAAGGATTTAATTTGTCGTCGTCATCATCCAGGGATGTAATATTTTTAACAGATTTAGAGCTACAGCCCTGAATGACATATTTGAAGTTGGTAAGGCTTTTTCCAGAAAACATCTGGCAGCTGACCCACAGGCACTTCTGGCTTTCCTATGCAACGTTGCTCTTTTGCCTGGTTCATGGAGGTAGCCACTTATTTATCACACATAGTAGGGTTTTAAACCTTGCCGTGTGCTTCTGAACCCTAATTGCATTTATCTTTAGCAACCTGGGAGGCAGGTCAATATCACTGCCATTTTATGTATAAGGAACTGACGCGGATCAGTATTTGTTCCAAGTAACCTTGCATTCACAGGACAGCTAAAATTTAAACCTGAATCTCACAGGTCGAAGCCCAAAATTTACTCTTCCCCACAGGGTTAAGTGTTCTCCTATCTGCAGTCTATAAAACCCTAGGTGTGACTTCTTCCAGAAGTGTATCTGATCGTGGCATACAAGAGTATAGCGACTGAAATAAAAACCAGAGACTAATCTTTTTCAGTGCGCTTACCGTGAAACCCTTGTACCTATCAGTTGTACAACAGACATTCCAGCACTACATTAACAGACATAATATTTCCATTAGCATTTCTTTTTGTCAGAATAATCCAATCACTTAAGAAAATATACCAAAAGAAGTATGAATTTTAAGGCCTGAAGACCTTAGCAACCCTAGCAGCAGAAGTAAAGTCTTGTTTGTCTAAACCCGCGTTACGGAAAATATGAGAACTTCCATTTTTTAGAATGCTGCCTTTTAATGTAAGGAATGGGATAAACACAAACGTAATGATTGCTTATCACTGCAAGAGGGACACTGCACACAAGATTAAAAGAACTGCCTCCGTCTTCCTGCTGTTCCCCGCCGCAATTTTTTTAAATGCCAAGTATGAGCTGACCTCTGAAGCAGTGCGATTTTTGCAATAAGAGGGGCTACTGCCTGAAAAAAAAAATGTGAGCCACAGCTCCACATGGACCCAGAAATATGGCCCACTTGCCTATGGAGTCTTCCAGCCACTGACCAGTATCCATGGATTCTAAGTATTGCTGGCTTTCTTCTCCTTCCTCTTGCCATTATGTCGAAGATATGCAGTTGAACAAGCAACTGAGATATCAAACCATCACGTGTGGCTTCTTACAGGGGGCTCTTAAGACATTCAGGTTTCAAAGCAATTTATGCATACATTTTGAGACACATGGTACAGAAAGAAAGAAAAAAAGGAAATTGGTACCGATTTGGAGCAAAAAAGGGAAGTCCGGGGACAGATTAAGAGTGAGTGAATGCAGGAATTTCAGCCTCCACCCCATGCACTATCTAGACCTATCCTGAAGCTGTCAACATTCTTCATAATGGCTACTGAGAACTGCAAGTGAAGAGGAGAAAAACACAGCAGCATTTTTAGGATGTTACATAAATATATTAGCGACTGTAGATATACTTCTGCAGAAACCCTCTAAATTATTTACGTTCTGTTTCTGCAGCATGATACAGCCAGCCTGAAAGATCTTTGCTTTCCATAAGATCTTTGCTTTACAACTCCCTATGTATCCCCAATTGCGTTTCTAGACTTAGCAATCCTAATACTAAGCTCTCGATCATGGCAACATGATTCTCCGCTTATCTATAAATACTAAACTTGGCCAGCACTTCATGTGCAGCTCTGCTGCCAGCACCAACACAGCAATTTCACCTGCAACTTAGGAAATTCCTGATCTGGTAGCATCAGAAGGATTATCCCATGCAACCTAAACCTATAATTGGATATCTTTACACTGTACAGAAGTGCAATAAGGACTGTTTGATATAGTCAGTCTGTTCATTGACACAAAATTAAGCCAAGGAAAATGCAGAGCTCAGTTTTCATGCCAGAATGAGTACCTTTGCAGAAAACTAGTCCATTAAAAAAATGCCCTGGCAGCATTCTGGCATCCAATAATAGTCTAGGATAGCAAGAAGATAGAATAGGGGCCAAGGGCCTGTTCAGGACAAGGGCTACTCATTCAGGGCAACCTAAGGATTCTTGATTATAAGTATATTTAACTACTCCAAGCTGCTGGAATTCAAAGATCCTGTGGATTATTTAATTCCTGGACATGTCTGAAAATAAATAGCTTACATACTAGTCAAAAAGTTAACTCCGAAACAGGAAATTGTCTTTCTAAAGAAACACACACACACACCACAGGTTTTTTTATGGAAAAGGAGAATTAAACGTAAGGATATAATCTTGATTCATTCTAGTACAGAACCATTAGCTTGTACAGAACAGACTGAATTACAAGGAAAAACACAACATGTTTGCCAAAAAGATTTCCTAACATTTCCTCTATAAAGCATTGTATTACAAGGGCAGAGGGCAGGTTGGTCTGACTATAGTTACCGCATGGGAGAGCTACATTAACTGTTGTTTTCCTCACACATCCATGGCTAAAATCTATTACACTTACCCACATTCATTGGTTTTGCATTTGATTGGAATAATTTTTTTCAGATATTTCCAAGGTTTGTTTTTTTTTAAAACACCTTCGTTCAATTAAACAGAAAAAACAAACCAGACGGAAGGAGTCATTTCACTACATTTGAGTTTTAACTTGTGCCATACTTTTTCCAGAAACTGTTCTTTATCTCAGGCTTTGCAAACAAAAAGAAATCTCGTAAAACCAGAGAAAGCGCAGGCTATTCACATCAAAAACCTCTGTGGCTTCTGTGGTGGATGACTGAGGATTATCTGGCCACTTAAGGTTTGTACATAGAGTATTTACCCAACTTCCAGCAGTATCTGCAGTATCTTGTTTGGCCAAGTTCTGTGTGATTTGCCAGCGCGCTTCTAGCAGGAATCGTAAAAATAAAATGCCCAGTATTTAAAAATAAAACGTCCAAAGAGTGTAAGAAGGGAGCAGTCTCCTTCTAACCGTGCAGCAACCTTGCGAGAATAGTGGCATGCCCAAGACCACTCTGCAGCTGCAGCTGCTGCGAGAGGAGACTTCATGCGCCTTGCTCCTGAGCTACAGCAAGTACTGAAGACTATAAACGCTGGCGCCCTTTGCTCACCCTTTTTGCAGCCTGCCTTCACGTCCAGGCAGTTGAAAAGAAGCTCTCAGGATTAAACACCGCTTGAGCAGTGGCTAAGGAACGGTGTTAAAGAAGCCCATAAGAAAGGCAGAAAAACAGATCTTCCCCCACACCCTTCCTAGGAGACCTGCTTGAAGCAACCCTCGATCCATTTGGAGATTCAAAGAGGGCATGATATTCGCATCTGCAACTGGAGGGGAAACAGACTTGATTCAAGCCACTCTGAGATTCAATCTCAAGAGGAAAAAAAATCATCCATGGGATAACCCTTCCCACTGTGCGTAACTTTAATATTCATATTCTTTGATAATCACGATTTTTTTCTTTACCTTAACGGTACTCTTTCTCATTGACTCAGCCTCAGTAAATAGCAAGGATCCAGGAAGACCCAGGAAATGTTTTAAAAATGGAAATTCTCTTCCCAAAGGAAGGAATACGTTGAACCTCGTGGGTGACTGAAGGGTCCTTCAGTGGTATTAAATATATTATGATGTGTGAATGTATCACCAAGAGAATAATAAAAATGGGAAAAGGTGCCCTGTTGTCTTGGTTTTCAGTTGTTAGCTTAGTTTGAAGAGCGGATTCACACAGACACACAGAATACTGACCCCACATGCTAACAGAAGGGAAGATGCAGGTCAAACCTTGCCTATCAATACAGCTAAAGGTCACAAGTGACATAATCGCATAAAGCCACATTCAGTACATCTCTGCCTCAAACTTTAAACTGCCTTGGTTCCTGTTTCGTCGTATCTAAACTTCTACCACGCACTGCCTTCTCTCCGAAGGCCATCTATGAGGTCTTGCCTTACTTATTCCATCTTAAAAAATAAGCACAGAGACACTAATGCACTCCATGTTAAAAATAACACAAGCAATAGATTGATGAATAATACAGGCCACATATTCTGCAAAAGACACTTCAGCCCTAGATGATTACAATCTAAATAAGCAACCTTTCAAAGCTATTCCAGATACTCCACAGAATAATTGCACCCAATTTTGCTACACAATCAATTCTGCTTATGCTGAAATGGTTCTACTATTAACCATACATCAGAAATCACAGTCAGATTCTGCCATTTCCTGACAAAACATAATTCTCGTGATGAACAGTAATGCCTTGGAAAAGGGCCCAACTGTGACCCAATTCAACTTATGAAAGTTATCACTGCAAGATTTAATACTAATTGCATGGATTAGTGTATGATGGGTTGGCATGAATTGCTTTAATTTTGCACAAAGGAGTCCAAGAAGTTCACATATATTGGCTAAGTGCCAAAGAGATTTCCAAAATTAAGCTTTCAAAAACTAAAGAAGTTGATAGTAACTGCATAGGAACAAGTGGGGCACATCAATTCAGGTCTTACAAAGAATAAATATTTTTGTTCAGAATTGGAATGTACTATAAGAGATAGCCCCCAGACATACATATATTAGGTCAAAACATTGATCACAATGGATTGACTTATTACCTGTAACTACATTTAATCCAAGATCGATTTCTTAGTTTTAAATCCCAAGATTTACCCATAAAAGAATGCGCTTTTGGCCAAGTATTACAGAAAGTTTACACAAGCACCTCTCCCCCACCCCCACCCACAAAAAAAAGAATGAAAAGAGGGGAGGAAGGAAAGGGAAGGAGAGTGGAAGAAAGGAGAGAAAGGAAAAAAGCTAACCACTCATTATCAAGAAACTGCAAAGTTAATACAGGCCTCATCAGACCAAGAAGCAATTTGCTTGCTGGTAGGACAACATCTGATGAACATCACTCTGCTAATTGATAGGCAACTTCATAACACATCTTCTCTTCCTGAAGTTATTGAAGGTTCCACATTCTAGAAATTTTATTTCTGCAGCTACAGTTTGCTTGGTTAATTCAACTGATTCACACATTAACTATACATTACTTCTTACTGCCAAAATGCACAAGCCTCATTGTTATCCGCTCCTAAAAAAAAGACTAATTATCTCCATTTTTTATTACAGTTTAATTGGAGCCATAACAAGTTTATGCCCCAACATTTAGGCTAATAATAACCTGCAATTAGTCAGAAAAGCCAGTTACCTTCTCTTACCAACAGAGAGCAGAATGCAAAGCTTTTTCACTTGGTATTATCTGACCAATAATTAGAGATTATTAAGCAACCCTTCCATTGCTTTGACTGATGATCATAAAGGTAAAGTAAAGGTAAAGGTTTCCCTTGACGTAAAGTCCAGTTGTGTCCGACTCTAGGGGGCAGTGCTCATCTCCGTTTCTAAGCCTTGGAGCCGGCGTTGTCTGTAGACACTTCCGGGTCATGTGGCCAGCATGACGACACGGAATGCCATTACCTTCCCGCCGAAGCGGTACCTATTGATCTACTCACATTTGCATGTTTTTGAACTGCTAGGTGAGCAGGAGCTGGGACTAGCAACGGGAGCTCACCCCGCCGCGCGGTTTCGAACCGCCGACCTTCCGATCAGCAGCTCAGCGGTTTAACCCGCAGCAAAAACTAGCTCACAATTCTTAGTCTCCAAGATTTTAAACACCCTAACTCTGGAATCACTTCTTCCCACTACGATCAGAACTGGATCAAGGTTCCCAGACTTAGACATAGTAACAAGCATAACAGTAGACCCCAGTTTCTCTTGAGGAAACATGACCGTCACCATGTTCACATGCTGCATTGACCCTAACTTATGGTTAACTAAAATCCAAATATAAGCACAACTATAGGTTCCTAAGTTTTGACAGCAGACACTGCTGGGTTATTTAAAGCTTATTATGCCAGCTGTCCACAGAATCCGCCCTAACCAGAGAAATAATCTTAATATAGTGCAGAGGCTGTTTTAAGCAAGTTTCTTTGGCTAATGCAAGTAGAAGTAGCAGCCAAGGTACAAGACAGACCTCAAATAAACCAACAGTTGTTTTGAGCTGCAGAGGTCAATGGGAGAAGTCTACAGGAACTGAACCATAATCTTTGTTTACCACAGAAGTGAAATGGACAGCCACAGCCTCAAAAAGCTGGCCAATATAATGCGTGTATGCACATGCTATAACTAAGAGCCTACATTTGCCAGGAAGGCTTCTGTTGGCAACATCCGTTCTGTACACAAAACAGCACCTTCTAATCATCATGCAAGTATATCAACTTACCTTCCTTTATAAATTTAATTTATAACTTTTGCTGAATACAAATTAACCTTGTTTTAAACCGAGAACGGGATGGTGTCATACACATAGCAAGGCATTTTGGGAACTGAGGTAGTAATACGTATTACGTTATTTAGAAAATTGAACTTCTGAACTGAAATCATATAAAATACTAGCTTTACGTGCAAATTCATCCTCACCCATTGGTTATACATAGTGAGAAATTGCTGATGCATGAACATTTAGGAGCCAAGGACCACGAATCAAGGAACAAAAAGATGAGGGAGTTAGAGATGGCCTGTCCCGGTGACAGTTTCCCAACTTGCCGATATGAGCCAGGTGCTGATACAGCTCAGGAGGTGAAACCGGACAAGCACTAATTATTCCAAGCACTTGAGACCCCTATATGAATTATGCTCCCAAGAAAGAAAAATGTTGAGGATGAAACTTCAGAAATTCCAAGTTATGTATAGCAAGATCCAGCCCAGAATTGGCCAGCACCCATTTCCAGAAGCCAAACAACAGTGATACATCTTCAGCAAAACAAAAGGAAGGATATTTGATTCAGTAGAATATATTTTCCTTTGGGGATTTCTTAAAAAAAAAAAAAAAATCTCCAGTATTAGCACAACTGAAATGCAATCAAATTCTGTTCCTGAGCAGTCACTTCTACCAATCATGCAAGATCAATTTGCAGATAAATTCATTTCAAAGGTGAGCTGTAGGTACTCCGAGTAACAATGCTCTTACAAAACTGCTGGCTGACTTTGGGCCTTGTTTATAAGCAAGTCCAAGCAAAACAAAGTCCAGTGACAAAATTCAGAAAGTCCCTACAAAATGACACAACTATTACACACTCACCAGATCCTTCCATCTTCCAACATCACAACTAGAACATATATTAGCAGCAGCCCGGAGTAGCGTTAATCCACTTGTCAATGACATTATGTAGACACTAATACATGATGAGAGAAATCTTGATACAGTGGGGAAATGGGCTAATAGTAGTATAAGAAAATTCTTATGAATTGATTTACATATTTATTATTGTTACATCTATCAAAATGACTCTAGGTGGCTTTAATGGAGACAAGTGCCAAGTTCTTAGAGAACCAAAATTAAATTTACAGGTATAAGGGGATTACTGATTTGATAATAGTACTTGGAAAGAAGACCTCTGAATATTAGTTGATCTGTTTATATGAGCTGAAATGATGTTGCTACGAAGGCAGCAAATGCAATTTGACTGCATCAAGTGAAGTGTAATTTCAGATCACAGGAAGTAATCATTCTACTTTATCCTGCTTTTGACAGTCTATATCTCCAGTTCTCAGCACTGCAAAGATTCAAAGGGATTGGAACTAATTCTGACCAGGACAACAAACATTATCAGGGACTCGAAACTAAGCTCCATGAAGAGGGACTGGAGGAACTTGGTGTGTTAAGCCTTGGGAAAGAACAACTGAGGAGGAATATGACTGCTCTCTTCAAGTACTTCAAGGGCTATCACAGAAGATCAGATCTGTTCTCTTCCATTCTCATAGAAGAACAGATTTACAGGAAGACAGATTCAGACTGAGTGTTAGGAAACAATGTTCTAACAATAAGAACAGTTGAATGGTGGAACCAATTATCCAGAGAAGTAGCAGATTCAACTTCATTAGATGTGTTTAAGCAGAGACTAGAAAACTGTCTGAGATATTTTAATGTGGATTCCTGCGACGAGCAGAAGATTGGACTTGATGGCCTCAAGAGTCCCTTCCAGCTTTATGATTCTATGAAATAACTCTCCATGAACCTAATGTGTCTAATTCCTGAATAACTGTATGCCTAACAGGGATTTCATCCCATCCCAGAAAGAAGTAGCCAGTTTGTTTGCACCCATCCATCTCCGTCAGACTTCTCATGCGTATTTATTATGCACATGAAATGGTTATGCTTAGTATCGTTATGCTAATTAATACTATTCTTCATGCCAACACTTAAGGGATAGCCTCAAAGCAAATTCCTCACCTCACCTTTTAAACTAATGAACTTTATGAAAGCGGAAAAACCCAGTTGTATAAGGACTGAATATAGGACTGTGTGTCACATATACCATCTTGAATAAAAGGCAGAATATAAATTAAAAATGTGTGTGTGTGTGTGTGTGAGTGTGTGTGTGTGTTCACCTGTCTTAAAAGTTTCCCTGGTATCATTACAAAATAATGATTTGGTTCACACGCTGCACTAAACCATAATGTGATTTCCTTAGTTTTAGCTTAGCATGTTATGTCAATCCAAGGTGGTTTTTTATACGATGGCTAAAGTATGCTGGGAAGAGACTGTAGTAGTTGATACAGCGGTTAAGGGCCAGGCTAGAAACCAGGAGACTGTGAGTTCCAGACCTGCCGGAGGGGATGAAGCCAGCTGGGTGACTTTGGGCCAGTCCTTCCCTCTCAGCCCCAGGAAGAAGAACACAAGGGCAAACCACTTCGCAGAACGTTGAAAACAAAACTGCTCATGCAGTCAGGAGTCAACACTAACTTGAAGGCACACACACAGACAGACACACAAACACAAAGCTGTGCTGGGAACCTAATGCATTTTAACTCACACCAACAGAACCATTTGTACTGATCTATTTATTATACACATGAAATGGTTATGCTTAATATAGTTATGCTAATTAATTAATGCCATTCTTCATGCCAACACTTAAGGGATAGCCTCAAAGCAGCTGTCTGCATTTAGAAGAAAGCAAAAGACTTAGGAATTCAAGATATTCCTAAGCCAGAGCAGACCACCAAACCACCTCCTCTGGTTTTGCTGACATTAACTGGCAGCAATTCTCTAGGATTTTAGACACAATTTTTTTTCAGCCTTCTTGTAAATATTAGAGATTAAAGTTAGGACCATCTAGACCCAATGGAGCATCTAAAGATGAAAGACAACCACCAGAAAGGCTTCCACTTCTTGCTATAATTGAAGAAAGCCAGGTCCATCCAACAAGCAAGCAACCTCATCAGAATTGGAACCGAGTATGAGAACTTGATGTTATGACGGAACTTGATTTTCACAATGGGTGGTGATGAAGGAAAGAGAAGGAGAAAGGGGAAAGTGGTGGAGACCAATGGGGGCAAGGATTGAATGCAGGCAGCTAGAGAAAATGGTGTTTTGGAAGGCTGGAGTGAATGGCTGTTTTCCAAATCTGAGAATCATGAATGAACCAGCCCTGAAAATCCAACTGAAGGTTTATTTATGTAATGCAAAGTGATAAATTCTAAGCATTCAAAGTAACAGGAGAAACAGAATTTAAAAGGCATGTTCAAAAATTGAAGAGATAAAAATTACTTTAGCTTTAAATGTCAGAGTTCAATATTTCAGGTATTACCTGAAAATATTGTTCTTATTAAGACCCAATTGAGAACCAAACCATCTTCCCTCTTTTTATGCCGCTTCTCCCCAGATAAGCACACAGTTCATGTAGGTCTTTGTCTCCAGGATAGAATTCTACCCTCACTTGCCAGCTGTTAACATTCCTCATGTAATCCTGTGCAAGAGGGGTGATCACCCTTTCTCAACTTAATAGAAAGTTGCACTGTCAGGACTTATTAAGTAGAAAATGAAGGAAAGAGCTTGGTGTCTTTGCGCTCTCTCTCTCTCTGAGTAAATACAAAGCTTATTACTAAATTCAGGCAGGGCTGCTCTTATCATTGAGGCTCTTGAAGAATTTTGAATTCCCAACAAAACCATCTGTCATGGTTATCATGGTTTTTGAGAAATGCTGGCATGTATTTAATGTATTTTCTTTGGAGAAAGGCTGCAAGTTGACTAGAAACAGGATGATGGAGAAGAGAGAAACTGGTCCTTGGAAAAAGATGGGCATATTTTCAAACATTACCAAGGCCCAAATTCCAACCTTTCCTCAATTCTCACTGGCCTTTAGCCCAACTTCTGCCCTGGCCAGCTGAAGGTTTCCACTGAATAGACAACTGCCTGTCCTGATTACTAAAATACAAATTATTTCACCTTTTAATTTTTTTTCTACAAGAAACCAGTACAGATCCAATACTATATTTTTCTCCCAATTTCAGCTCACAATGACCTTTATCATAAAACACCAAAACACCTCCAGACTGGGCTTGCGTATCCCATTAAACCATGGTTTGTTTAACTACATATAATGAATTAACTATAGTTATCTGGGTTCATAATGTAGCTTGATTTTGGCTGATCTAGAACATCATGAGTGAACTAAGCCATATAGTTAAAACTGTAGTAGCTTCACCAAACCTATGGTTAACATGGGACAATTCCACATTTTAATAGACGTTAAAGAGATTTGGGGAAGAAAGTTTGATCAGCGGCTGTCAATCATGGCAAGAAAATAGAACCTCTACACTCACTGGGTAAGTGAGTGACGGGTAAGCAAAAACCTCACTGGATGGGAAGCAACTGCCTTCAGTCTTCCTGGAAGAATCTAACAGGAAGCCAGCCACATTAGGTGGACCTTCGGACTGGTTCAAACATCTATTATTTTAGTGATTGTTACATTCTTTGATTGATTAGCTCTATCAAGAAATAAGCAGCCTTTTCAGATCTCAACCTCCAGTGCAAATTACCTGCAAAATGTTCTACCTGCTTTTGATTACAACATAAACCTCAGGTATTTTCAGAATTTAAGAATTTAGCTTCAAATATTTTTAGAAAACTATAGAAGTTTATGATTCAGACAGTTAAGGCCTGTTCAGCTCCACCCTAACAACTTTTCATTAAAGGAATAAAACTGTTCCTCTTGCAAGGCAATAGTGACATCTGCTGGTCTGCCTACTACAGAGGAATTTAACTTACCAAATTCCAAGCAAACTCAAGTAAAGTTTTTGGAAAGTTTTAACAAGTATTAAAGACATTTACAAGGTAGGCAAACAGCTCAGCAAGAACCTTGAAACCCCTAAGTATTTTCAACAGCTCAGCTGGACCCTTTAGTTCAGCCTGTGCTCTTATACACACAAGAACTGTAGTGCTACTCCCCATGGATATCTACAGAGCTATATTCTCCCGGGGGTCTCTGCCTGCCCTCTGGGTCCTAACCCTTACAGAATGCCATCTGCAGGACCTCAAGATCGTGTCTTTTCAGCCACTGCCCACTCCTCTGGAACAGAAACCACCTGGATCGCAGACGGGTTCTAATCCTCTTAACTTTTCAAAAAGCAATTAAGCCCTGGTTGTTTCAGAGGGTGCTTCACCATAACAAAGGTTGGAGAAAAGCTGCTTTGGAAGGCAATGTTAACACCACCACCACCACCCTTGCTTCTAAGCATGAAAAGACACAATCACAGCGCTTTGCTTTGCTTTGCTGTCATGCATATGCAACAGTCAGAAGCAGCTTCTGCAAATCTTGCTGGCTGGGGAATTCTGGGAGTTGAAGTCCACACATCTTAAAATGGCCGAGGTTGAGAAACACTGTTTTAGGGTGACCCAAAAAATGTCACCATGCAGCCTTGACAAAGAGGAATGAAAAGCCCCTTGCACAGACCTACTATAAAGTCCACTTCAGCTGCCAGCAAAGTTATCCCCGTGTCCAACAGCAACCACTGCCCATAAGGAGCAAATCAGCTTGATCCTCATAGGAAGCTATGCTAGTTCAGCATCCCCAAGCCTTGTGCACTACTGATGCAGTGCACTGTTACTCTCTTAGCTCAGCCAGCAAGGGAGAAGACAATGGGAACTGAAATCCAGTCATCTAGAGGCACCAGGTTGGGGAAAGGTAATCTAGGCCATCAATTTCGTGACCATTTAGGCCCGTAATGGCGCTGACGGCCAACAGTGTACTCCTGTTCCCCAGAATTTAATCCCAGAAGAAGCAAGTCATATCTGACTACAGCGTTCAGCTGTAATGTTAGGCAACCATTACAAACCAGCCAGTCTTGTACTCAGAACCACCCACAAGCCTGTTCCTATTCAGAGCAGTGACGTTTCACCTCCTTCCACTGATGGCAAAACAAACAAACTTTCACACTAAATAGGATCTGTGATTTTAAAAAAATCCCCATATGTTTTAGCAAGCAAAACAAACAAGGGCATCCTCAGGAGACCTTAAGGTTGGACTTCCAAAGCGTTATATAAGGAATTTAGGACAATCACTAAGGGTTCACACAGTGCTGGAAAACCTTCTTGGAAAGTATGCTATGTTCAGCTAAGCTGCTCCTTGGTTGGGAGCTAGAAGTTACCTTAGCAAAGAGAAGACATCGTATGAGTTACGCACACAATTTTGATCCACCTGCAGGAGGTTGTTCTTCTGGATTCCTGAGAGGCCCTTAAAGACAAGCAAGGCACTATATTAACATTTTCGTTTTGACAGTACTGAAATCAGATCCTATTTTCCTAGCTAAAAACCTACTCACGTGTTGTGCAGACACACAGCATTTATAGCACACCCCTCCCACGTGACATTTGCGCCTACCAACCTTCTCTCTTTATCTCCAAGCTATCTCTTTCTTATTCATTACGTTGCACTAGAGAGTTAACCTGGTTTCTATAAAACAGATATTCTGCAAGCCCATGTGTTATGAGCATTCAAAAGTTTTTAGCTCTTTCCTCTGGATAAAATGGAGGTAAAGGGTTCTTCATTACATTACAACTCTTAATCAACTTACAGATGTAACGTAATGAAGAATCCTTTATCTCCATTTGTCCAGAAGGCAGCAGCACGGGTAGTTAAGTGCTGGTTATCATCTGCAAAGCCTCCATGGCACAGGACTGTGATATCTGCAGTACAGCACAGCAGGTCCCCAGTAGTATTTGCCTGCTCCACATGCTCTAACAGGATGAGCATGCTTTGGGTCCCTTCCTTGAACCAATGTCACCTGCAGGAAGTACGCTTTTCCATTGCGATATCTCTCCTCTGGAATGGCCCGCATCCTTCCCAAATATTGATTTATTTATTTGTCACATTTTTATCACCATCTCCCCCACAAGGAGGGACCCTGGGCGGTTCACAATAAAAACAGTTTAAAATTCAGTAAAAATCATAAATAATACCATTAATCAATAAATATGTAAAAAATATATAATCAAATCCAAGTAACAGATCTAGTTCAGCTCATAGGCCGGAAAGGGAACCAACTAGCCCCAAGAATGGCTCTTCCTCTTCTCACTCCAGGTAAGGTGGCAAAACCAGCTGTTTTCTGAAGTCCAGGAGGGAGGGGGCTAACCGCACTTCCGGGGGAAGGGTGTTCCAGAGGGCGGGAGCTGCTGTAGAGAAGGCCCGCCTCCTGGACCCCGCCAGGCGGAATTCCCTTGCAGACGGGGTCCGCAGCACACCCTCTCTGCAAGACCGGGTGGGACAGTTGACCCCTTAAGAAAGGCACTGGAAATTGGACTTTTTCCTTGGCACTGCAACCAAGTTGGTGGAAGTTCTCACCTGGAGGGTTGTACGGTAAATTTGGCTTCCCAAATGCCAAGTAATTTCTGTTGCTGTTTTTAACTGTACTGACTTGCTGCTGTTTATTTTGTTGTTTGTTGATTGTACACTGCCCAGAGTCACAACTGTTCAAACTGGGCAACCAGATACATTTCCCAAATAAATAAATATTTTGGAAATACCATTTTAGGACCTGATAATGTCACCCAGAGGTGACCACACCCCCATTCGCCTGTAGTTATGTCCACTGACCAGTCCCTGTGCACAGAGCTGACATCGGAAATGGCTACCCAAGAGAGTTAGACTGACCCAAAGGAGGTACTCTTCAACAAAGGAATTACAAAGACCATCTCTACCGTGAAAAAGCCAAATTTAATTCATCAAGAGATTTAATTCTGTGAATTAAAAGAGTCAAAAAGACTTACTATACTTGACATGTTAATGAAGGAGTATCTGTCACAACCAACAACCATTCTGAAAAAAAGTCACCTTCAATGAAGTAATCATCACTATCTACATTTTGTTTCTTTCGTCTCCTTCTGGTCTCCTATACTATTCCCTATTTGGGAATAGTAGACAGTAGACTGTTAAAGCGTATGCAGTAATAATTCACAAATTTATTGTAGCCTCATCACTGGAAATTGTTAGAATATCTAAGAATGTTCAGAACTTTATGCCATTTTTCTTTTGGACTACATTCCAAAGAAAACAGGAACATCACAAGGTGTTGGTATCAAATCCCATGGACTGCACTTTTTAACGATAATGGCAGTCATCTTCCCCAGTTAAGTTTTAAGCAGCCCATTCCATTCTTCCCCGTTCTGCAGCTTGACTCTAGGTAGCCAACTATAAATATTCCACTGGATATAAGAACACCCAGTGGGTATATGCTTACCTTCTGTTCATACAAGGCTCCATAATAACCATCATTCAGCCCAAAAATGATTTCATTCGGGCTACGAGCATGTATCTGTTAATTAAAACCAGTGTCATAGATTCAGTCAGCTTATTTTAAAGCCATTGTTTTAGTTCTTTTAGCACTCAGAGTAGCATTCTTTGTAGGGATAATTTTGTTTTGTGGCATCCTTCTGTTATTCAAGTTCACCACTGACCCTATAGAGGGGAAAGGAAGAAGCTGAAACTTGATCCCATGAGTAGAGTCACTTTCTGGGCCACAACGAACACTATAAGATATCTTAAACACTAACACATAATTATAACCTTAGCTTTCAGGGGCCTAGGTCATCCCACAAAACCTAGTGTCACAATAAATTTGATAAGCCTTCACTATTCATAGTCTACTGCAGTAAACACAAAGCTAACCATCTGGAACTCTAATTTGGCTAGACAATTAACAAGCAAATTGAATGTACTGCTATCTGCAGATAGTCAACTTCCAAAATTAGTGATTAATTTCTATTATCCTATCACAATTCGGTCCAGCACTTGCTAACTTTATACAGTATCTTGCAACAATTCTTAGCTGTTCCATAAACAGATATTTGCTGAAAATATCTTTAACTATCCAATCCAAGTAGAAACAATACACTTTTGTTTTACCTGCTGGCCTAAATATTTGAGTCCATCTAGATTGACCTTCCACTCAATCAGTAGCTGATAGGTATCATTCTTGCCACCCCATATCCTCACCACAAAACAGGATACAGACGTATCAAGGCGATCAGGCATTAGACCAAAGTCAAGGCTTCGCCATGTTGGATTCTGTCAGTGTGAAAGGAGAGAGAATGAACTGTAAATATTCCAGATTATTTCCCCACACAAGTATTAATGTGTGTCCAAAAAGGCTTCCAGAGATGGTGGGTGGGCCGCTCAAAGTTAGTCTTGATGCAGACTCAGCCAAATGCTCAGCAGCATACTGTAACAGATTTCCAAAGAACTTTGAAAGTCAAGCCATCTGATTTGCTCTGAGTTAGACAAGGTTACTGCAGAACCTGTTGCATTTATGGGGGTGTCAGCTGGTCAAAGTTGGTGGGATTAGTTCTGTTTGGCATGGGACAAGGAATAAGAGAAGTTACTACTGGGAACTGGGCCAATGACTTGTGCTATAGGCCCTTGTCCATGATAGCCATTAGGATCCGGCAGGGAGAGTCTGTTGGTTAAGTCCAGGAAGTAGTTAATGCCTCTTCATCTGAATCCAAAGGGCTGCAGAGCCCTAATGTATGTCTTTCAGACCTGGGAATTAGGAAGATTGCCTGTATTGGAAACACTTTCTCCAAAGGGACAGATGTATAGTTTGGGAGCTCTTCTTAATTACAGACTGCCATTAGAGACACAGACAGCCTCACCAGCAAGTGATGCATCAGCTATGAACCAACATCGACTAGCTTCTGTGATCCATTTCCTAATTAACCTCACAACTGGATTACTGCAATGCACTCAGTATGGAACTATTCTTGAAGATGGTTTGGAAGCTGCCAGGTGACTCAGACCACAGCTGCCCAATTGTTACATGACACTACATGAAAAAGCAATACTGGCTACCTGTGAACTTTCAATATAAGGTGATTGTTTTTTATTTGTTCAATGTACCCCTTGCCCTTCAGCTCAAACAAGCACTTAAGGTGGCTAACACAAATGTTAAAGCCACAATACAAAAGACAGAAAACAAATTATTACCCACACTGTATGCTGATATTAGTGTAGAAAGCCCTAAATGTTTTAGGAGCCAAGTACTTAGTACACATCCCATTGCTATTCCATCTGTTCCCTCAGAACTGCTGGGGAGGGCCTCCTCGTAATCCTTCAGGCTGGTTTGGCTCAAATGCAGTCTCAAAGAGCAGGGCCTTCTGAGCAGCAGCATCCCAATTACAGCCATGGAAATCTAACAAGGATTCCCAGTTCAACCTCTGTAATTCCCAGCGACCTTAATACGCACTAATCTTCTCAGATACATAACAGCTATGTTCATCTTGCGTTTTGAATACTTATCACTGACACCTGGCTACAGCAGGTAGTTACACCAGTTATATCAGGAGCATCCATAGTGACAATCTTTGGCTTCAAAATGGCAGGTACAACTGGGCAATTGAAGCACTATCCCTTCTTATTCCATGCAATACACATTAAAAAGGGGCGTGGCTTCGATCACCCACTCATGTCCACCATTTTGAAGCCAAATACTATTACTGCAGACACCCCAGGCTGCAACCCCTCAAAGCAGCCTCAAATCTTTCCCTTGGATTATTGTGGCTGCCTTCTATAGAAATGGATTCCATACTATGATCCACAAAACCTCTTCAAAAGCTATTAGCAGTCTCTGATTTAATGCAGTAATATACAGAGCTCAGGTAGTTGCACATGGAGTCACGTGGGAAAAAATAGTTCAGTTTCATGTTTAGTAAACTAATGTTCAGAGGAAAAGGTTAAAAGGAAAACCTTAATAACCATCTTAATAGTTAACTTACCAGTGAATTCTTTATGACCTCACTCTTATAAAATTCTATAAAAAGAAAAGAAATTAAAAGAAAGTTAGGGATCACACTGCACAGATTTCTGATGGTATCAAGCTGGGAGGGCAAAACAGAGATTAACAACTACAATTGTTGTTGAGGTCCTAGAGATGACAGGGTATGCAAACAATGGTTGTCATAAAATGGGCCCTTTATTGTTAGATCACACAGAAGCCAAACCTGTGGCAACTGATACCTATGAGCTGTTGTTTGTGGAAAAGCCACCTTTCTTTGGTCGCCCATAACAACCAAAAAACCTCTGCATCGTCTGAAAAGAACATGTTCTAGCCAAAGAAATCACCAAGGTTCTTCAGTATCTAATCAGCCTAAAGAAGATTCTAATGGAATTGCTAGGAAGGAGGGAAAAGCCTGTAAAGATCTTAAATGGAAATTCATGGTAATTTTGAAAGGAATACAATATCTGGCTGCAACACAATCCTGGGGAAAATCTCAAATGACCCACCCAGTCTTAAACTGGTCAGGGGAATTGCTTTAAATCAGACTTAAAAAATCAACAGATATAAATCCAACACAGGTAGTGGTTCGAAAGACTTAAATTGGCAAGACTAACAGAATTACGGATAAACTTTATGCTGGCAATAACAATAAACACAATAGGCAGAGATTGTGAAGCTTTTTTAGAAGATGCCTCATAAGACAGTGAGAAACAAACTCTAGCCAACAGGCACAAGGAAAAGAATAATGGCCCAAAGATAATACATTAAATACAGAAAGGTGAAACCTTTGGTTCATATCAACAGCAAAAATAGGAAAATAACGTAATGTACTTCGACACTCTAGCAAAAAAAAAATCAAGAAAATCCATCAGTTTGCCCTGCACAACATCCACGTACATGGTTTTAAGGCAGGCTGCAACTTTCCATGCTAGAGTTTGTTACTAATGGAAACCAGCAACACTCATCCTTTTGAATCACAGTGCATTTATTTCAGTACTAGAAACTGCAATAATAAACCTAAAAAGTGCAGGGATGCTACCCCTTTATACAGGTTTATGCAAATCGAAGTATACCTGTAATCTGTGAGGTAGGAATAGTGAGATAATGAAGGTAAAACTACAAAGACCATGGTTTATTGAGAAAAAAAAGGTTGTGTGTTTCAGAATAAAGGTTACTGTTTAGTGTGTTCTCTCTCCCTAAGTGTTACCTCCCTTGGCCTTATTTCCTGTAGTTTTCTTGAGTTTCCTTCTTCAATATTAACGTTCTTTTGCTTTCCAAGTGTTTTATGGCTGAACTAGCATTTTTATTGCTTCTCTAAGGGGGCCCAGGAAAGGTGACTGGTGTGTGCATGAGATTTGCCTATCCTATCACCATTTTTCTCCTTCACAACACAGGTATAAACACAAGAGTCAATGTGAGCCAAGACTGGGCTGGGTGAACATAAAATCTGCTCAATCCCCACAAATTCTGACTTTGCTAATAGTGAAAAAGGAAAAAAATGCATGCAGCATCACCTAAACACTAAAATAAAAACAAAGACCCAAGTCCTATGCCCACCCTGAAGCAAAACTCACTACCTTGGTTGTTTCACAGGGAATGCAAACAAGCCTGTAACTGATTTGGCCCAGTTTAGAAAGAGCCAGATTACAGGTGACTTCAGTAGCTATTTATGTATCCTGCATGCTGTTCAAGAGAAGTTACCTGCAGGTGAAGGAAATCAAACCTCCAAATTTCTGCCTTTTATTTATTTTTTTTTACTTTTGAATTCAGCCTTAACAGGAAATAACTCTCACAAACTCAGTGGGACTTGCTTCTTAAATGGCACATGCTTTGATTGCACTTTAAGGTTGTGATCTGATGTGTGCCTTGTCTGTGTGCCTTCAAGTCAGGTTTTGACTCCCGGTGACTGCCCAGACAAGTCCCTGTAGTTTTCTTGGCAAGATTTCAGAGGTGGTTTGCCACTGCCTGGACTAGCCCAAGGTCACCCAGCCAGGTTCACGCCTAAGGCGGCAGGACTAGAACTCACTTTCTAGCCCGATGTCTTAACCACCACACCAAACTCACTCTCAATGTACGTGTACCAGAAATGAAGTGCCATTCAACATAGTGGGATTTAGATGTCAGTAAATGTCCCATAACTGCTCTGAAGGAAAAGATGGTTTAAAGCCAGTGCACAGCAAAATCAATATCCACACCAAGCTGATTCACTAGGTGAGTATTTCATAGCACGCAAGCTCAGTGGAAAAAAATGACAGGTTTGAAACGTAACAAGGGAGTCAGTGATGACTGTGAAGTATACAGAAACAATACCTGCGCTGCTGGACTTTCACATCTCCGACAAACATTGGGGGCAGTTACGTTGTCACCTGTAAGAGTTTTAGTTTGGTATCTTTCAGCTAATCAGGTTGACAGCTGATGCAGGAGGCAACACTTAGTCCAGAGATCACCGGATGTCAGTGACTGCTCAAAGCTTAGTTACTGCCGAGATAAGCATCTTCCGTGGCCTAAATCCCTTGAGCTGTGTGATGCTCCCACCCACTTATCGGTAATGGCAAACTGAGAAGATCGCAAACACAAAGCGTAAATATCCAAAGCCACCCACTATTAAGTAGATGTGCACGTATCGTTCATGCTTTCAAAACTCTTACCAGGACTACCGTAAGAGAGTTCCGAGGTCAGGACAAATTTTGCATTTCGCGCCAGCTTGATTAATCAGCACCATTTAGATACCTCTGAGTAAATGTAAGTGCATCTCTGAGCTCATCCTACAGCTCGTTGTATAAAAGAGCAGCATGCAAACAGATGATACGCAGCAGTTACAATGATATTCACTGGTTCGCCTCACACAGCATGGAACAGCAGTGCATAGTGTGTGTACCTGGCGCATATCAAGGGAAAGCGACTCTAACACAATTTGAATAAACGAACGAACGAACAAACCCTCCCGCCCCGTCAGACTTAGCCCCGTAAAAGTGAGTCTTAAACATCGGTCTGGCACCGTCTCTCTTGAGGATCAGACCAGAATTGTAAATAGAGACGCATGAGCGGTGCTAAAGAGAGTAGCACTGTGCCTCCTCCCATGTCCTGCTATGATTTTCTTGCATCATTTCATTCCTTTGCGCTTGTGACAGATAATTCACAACGCAGCTACCTTAAGAGGTTTGGATTGCTAGACTCGCAGCAGGCAAAGCGGTGCCACACACACCTTCCTTGAGCCTGTCGCAGTGTCTCCTACCCCCGCATCATCTTTTAAATAAACCAGTTAAAAGGAGAAACTGGCTGCTGCAAAGCAAAAGGACAGCCTGTGACATCAATTTCACTTCCACCCGTGGGCCACAGGCCTTCTTAAAAAATAAAAATGGTAAATGGCTGCCAAGGAGTGCTTTATTTGGAATTCTACTAATCTACCCAGAAAAGAGAGCTACTGAGGAACCCCACAGTTTCACAGTGAGGTTCCTGGTCCTTACTATCCTCACAGCATTAACTCTCAATACATGCCGTGAAGGATATATGAAGAGTTATTTATTAAGATGTGACTCCAAGCTCTTTCATTGCCACGAATGAATTTTCATGCCCAAAGCTTTCCTTAAAAACATTCCAGTCACTCTCCTACTTCCCCCCTCCTTTTTTCTGTAATTAACTGTCTAGTGAAATCTCCTCTCATTTTCAGGCATCGCTTCATTCCAAACAGTATCAGGCACAATCTTGAGATACGGTCTTTTCCTCCTCCCTGCTCCTTTGTTCTTCAGGGCTCCAAGTGTTAATCTGTACACGCGTCTAAGCTCTGCTTCTCTAGTACTACTTAACCCGTGCTCAGGTGTGACATCCAGATGCCCTTAACTACTGCTTCTGGATTGCTCCACCCTGACAGGAACAGAACATCCCGGGGAAGAGGGGAAGAGGATGAAGGGGAGCAGCCCATTTATAAGACATGCTCTGAAATGCTCTAAAATTTCCACACGTGCCCATCAGTCCAAAAGGTTACTTCTTCCTGTGCTGGAGATAAAGATGAAGAAGAGGAAAAGAAAGTTATTGTTTTGTTGAGCGATGAGATCTTCTTCCAAAGTATCTAGTCCCAGCCTATATCTCAGTCACCAACTACGCAAAATATAACGTGGCATTTGTGAAGGAATATAAAGAGCTCTAAAGAGACTCCCAAGACAAACTGGGTTACTGGAGGTGGAGAAGAGAAAAAGAATCAAGTGACAGAAGCAGACATCTCTTTACCTTTACATATATTTATATTATCACACAAGTGAAGAGTGAAATAGGTGTCCAGGAGGCGATAACCATTCCTATTGACAATATTCCGGGCCGCAATGTTCCGCAAATGCCGGAGACGACGCTGAAAAAAAGAAAACATTGTGAGTATTAGGTAGCCCAATGAAGAAAAAAGCCCAAAAAGCAACAAGGAGCTCTGAGAGCGGAAAGAACTATCGTACCAAACTCTAAACACTGAAACAAACAGTGAAATCTGAATTTACCAAACCAATTTGGATGAGGTGGTGTCCTTCACTCCTGAATGTCAATTAAACTGCATCTTTTCCAGCAGACAAATGATACAAATTATTCAAATTACCACAAATTATATAAAAGGAACAGAAACTTAACTGCCTCATTTGGATTGCTTTGGATAAAACAATGTTTTTTTTCAGGGGGATGACTGGATAGAAATCTGTTCCACTGCATCCAAAGTCTGTTAAACAGGAGTCTAAACAGAAGGTTTCATTGTGCTAAGAAACATAACTTTTCTTAGCTAACTTTTGAAATTAAAAGTTATTAGCTACATAAACCAGTTCCACGTGGTCCCAATAATCTACTGGGTACTCAGTAATTGAGTAAAACGTGGTTTTATTATAATTCGTATTACCACTAAGCAGACTGGTGGCAATTTTGATATCTCATGCTATATTAGAGCCATCTATACACATCATGTGTTTCGTTTGCGGCCAACAGTAGCTTTCTCAGCAAAGTTGCCAATTGTCTGCTGTATCTGAAAATCTTCTCTATGATTAATATTTAGGATAGCAAAGTTCTAAAGCCAATTGACAAGAATGTAGAATTACATCTCATGCACTTTTAGCACATGGGTTCAGAGAAATTCAACAGCAGTTTTTAAGGCGTGAACAGCAAGGCTCAATATTTCTCTATAGCTGGAAGAGACAATCGTCCCAAATCAAGGCAGAAAAAAGGAACCTACTAGACCAGCATGTGGGGATCAATAATAGAATATTAACAGAAAATACAAATGAAGTATGATACAGTACTATATCTAAAGCTGTTCTTACTTTGCAAGAAGAAAGGTTATGTGGATTAAAACTATGCAAGTATCTGCATGCATATAAATCAGAATTATTTGCCATTTTAGCATTCTGCCAATGACTTGAGTGGCATCTTTATGTACTAGACACATTGGCCACTAGTGATTCAAAATATACAATTGCAAAAAAAAGGGGAGGGGAATAAACTGAAGAATAGAATCAGTGTTAAAATTAATTCATTCAAGCCCCCTTACTACCTAGATCCTGCCAGAAATGGGGGAGTAGCTAGCTACTAATTGTTAGTAGGTACTGAAATTACTTTCCTCTACCTCTTTGTCTTTAAC
The DNA here is from genome assembly GCF_035149785.1 of Candoia aspera. Classification (NCBI taxonomy): domain Eukaryota; kingdom Metazoa; phylum Chordata; class Lepidosauria; order Squamata; family Candoiidae; genus Candoia; species Candoia aspera. The sequence continues at coordinate 113,157,451 of NC_086157.1, forward strand.
CATTGTATAACTTGGTTATGCTGTAGACTAGAAACAGAATGCCTAGAAGTGTGGAGGTGGTCATTATCCCATGGCTGCTACATGAGTAAGAGGTTCTGCTACAACCTGACCCTTTGGACTCTGATTTCCCAAACTTGGTTATCTTCAACTGGTTACCTACAAACAGTGACCAAACTAAATCTACTATTTCCCATCAGGCTGCATACACATATGAATCTCAAGCCTCTCTTGGAGGACTGCTATTTCTTTAAATATTTCCCCAACCACTGTTAAGTTTCTTCTTTATTATTAATAGTAGGAGGATTACCCAGCCTCCTAATGAGCAGCACAAAAAATGGAATCCCAACTAAGAAATCCTACAATTCTGTAATGAGGATGGATGGGTGGATCAGGAAGGGTATCGTCTTCCTTGCCTTAAAGGACCAGATGCCTTCAGACACTCCCCTGCATTAATCATATTACACCAGAGACACCATTTAGCAAGCTGGTTAAGGTCTTAGCATTGAAAATTTAAGAAACAGCAGTTTGCATTCAATCATGTTCTGGCCTCAGGAGCCACCAACCCTTTCAATACAAAAAGCTCTTCCTGCACTGCTTACTGACAGATGCAGGTAACAGAGAAATAAAACCTAGGCTTGTAACTAATATGTGACTAACAATCCACCATAGTATGACTCCCCCAAAATGCCAAAGTTGTATCAACCACACTCTGACAACTAGCCCTGTTTTGGGGCCTAAATCTGAAGCCTGGATGCAGCAACACTGAAATTTAAAAAGGGTTATATTTTTAAGCAAGGGAACAAGCCGGGGCTTCCTCTTTGCACACTACACTAAGTAAAACACAGAAACCATTTCTACTGGCAGGAGGAACCAAATCTGAACTCCTAAACAACACAGACGAATATCCTGGGGCCTTTTTAGTTCTCTGAGCAAAGACTACTGGTTGTGTGCTACTGCTTGGTATCTGGCCATGGATTGGACAATCACTGGGCAGATCTCTCTCTGCGAACAGGCTGTTCCTCTTTAAGATTTCAATGCCTCTAGGAGTCTTACACACAGCATATACATTTAATATAAATAATGGAAAGAGCTCTCATTGCCAATTTTATTCAGATCTAAAAATATTACAAGGATGGTAGAATCACAGGTTTGGAAGGGAACATTAGATACCAAGTCCAACTCCTTACTGAATGCAGGAATCCAAATTAAAACATTGAATGGATTTCTAGTTTCAATACTGTGCAAATAGATTTCCGAATAAGGTAATCAACCAATCCAAGTAGTCTGCAAGGGCAGTGAATAGTTCAGGGGTTCCCAATTCAGAGACATTTAGAAGTAAATATTTACTTCAAATTTACCCAGCGTCCTGAAAAATCCTACAGTTCCATGCTAACTTTAGCACTTGTGCAAACGTGTACCTTCATGCACTTCTAGATAGACAGATAGATAGATAGATAGGATGAGTATAAGCGACTTAAACTCTATATATGCAAAGAAGGCTCATGTTCAAGTTAAGCTATTTAACCAATGCTATATTGCTTAACATGTAACCCTGGATAAGAACTGTTCATCTTTGTATCAAATAGTATTAACTGTTTTTGTTTTTCTAAAGCTTTGTTCTGTAAGGGCCCAGCCCGTCATCCCTCTGTCACAGCCTTTGTGTTAGTGGGGTAAGGCAACCAGTAATTCATAAGGTTAGAGTACTCAGGTCAAAATGGGAAACCCCTGGATGAGATAAGAAACGGTTGCACTTTTTTCACCTCTGAAATGTCACACTTGGTCTACTTCCTCTAATCTGCTTACACTTCCCACACAGTGAGATTCATATTATCTTATTTCCCCTTTTTGCACGGTTCCCCTACTTTGCATTTCTATATTGTTATACCTACCCATCTTGTACCACTCTTACAGATTTCATCAGGTAATTGCTGAATTTGAGCACTTTATTATGTGCTTATTCTATTTTTGTAACAAGTAACGTTTGTCACACTATCTCCATACTTAGCTTGCTTCGCTCCTATAGCGGAGGACTGTATATTATGTGAAGCTTCAGTTTAACACATAGTAGAAAAGTTCCAGAGTTTTTTTTTTAACTTTATTGAATAAGTATTTTAGTTAGAATATTTTTGATTGTTAGAAGAAAATTCCTTCACTCTTGGGTTTTTATTATAGATAGTCCTCACTTAACAATGGTAATTGGGACTGAAATTAACCGTGGTGATTAACCAAGGACTACCTGTATCCACTTTCTCCTGTCTCTTTCCTTTCAGAATTGCAATACTTATTAAGGTTTCATTGAGTTGATCACATCAAGCTGTGGAAAGTGCTCAGAAAAATGGGGATCTCAGAACACCTCACTGTCATCATGAGAAACCTACCTAATAGCTGAAAATGCAAAGGACCTGCAAGCTCTAGTAATAAAAGGAGCAGAGCAAAAAACTAACATTAAATATAAGGACCTCCAAACTAATGACAACAGGTACAACAACCAGCCTTAGAACTGACAATGAAGATATCAAAGTGGTGGAGAGCTCTTTTAGGATCAACTATCAACAGTAAAGGAACAAGAAGTCACGAAATAAATTGCAAAATAGTACTTGGTAGAGCAGCCATGAAGGTCCTGGAAAAGATATTCAGATGCCATGACAAGTCTACAGCTAAAAAATCAGAACAGGGCAAGCAGTGGTTTTTCCTGTGGCACTCCATGGAAGCAAAACTTGGACTTTGAAGAAGCAGGACAGGAAGAGTGTTTACACTTTTGAACTTTGGTGTTGAAGGAGATTCCTGAGAAGACCATGGACAGCCAATAAAATAAACAAATGTATCAACAAACAAATCACCCCAGAGGTCTCACTCAGGACACAAACGACGAGGCCCAAATTATCCTATTCCGGATATATTATGCAAAGACCTTTAGCTTTCTGGAGAAGGCTCTAATGCCGGGAAAGGTGGAAAGAAAGAGAAGAGAATGACCAGCAGCAAGGTGGGTGGACTCAGTCACAGAGGCAATGGGTGCCCCACTGGAAGACCTGAAAAACCAGGCTAGGGACAGACCGTCATGGAGAAAATCTACCTATATGGTCACTAAGAGTCAACACAGACATGATGGCACATAATCATAAACTCTTAAAATAAACTGTTAAAATATTTGTAATTATTCCCATTCTGTGTGTTATTTCTCTTGCTAAACTCTTTAGATGGGTCTGTAATGATAAGAAAATTTCCTCTATAATTCTGAAGTCTAAAAAGCAGCTAACTTATTTTTCTGCCACAACCCCGTGACCTTCCTCTTATCCCCAAGTGATAACCTGAATTTATAAATCCTCTGCATAGGCATAGCCTTTTGCTTCACAGTAACAGATGTGTCTTTGGACTCTGTAAATTGGCAATTGGAAGCCTCTTTCCTATGTCAGAAGTGATGAAAGAGATGTATCTGACGCTTTCTCCCTTGAAAGAATAACAGAAATATTTCAGCAGAAAGCAGCAGGACATAGGAGTATTTCACCAATTCAAACAGCCTCCCACAACTTCCTCTGTTAAACAGAGTTACACAGTTACTAAACCACATTATGTCCTGTACCAGCTAAAATTCTCTCTTATACCCAGTTTGTTCAGAACAAGAAAATTCCATTACAATCTCAGTGGGCGTGGTTTTAGCACATTAACAAGAAATACACAGCAGTTTCCCAGTTTTGTTCTCTTGTTTGAACAAAACAAGAGATAGAAACCATCTGGAGAAAGAGGTTCAGCTTTCCTGAACTACCGGTTGTTAAAGAAAACAAACATTTGTTGAACAGTAATCCGCGTGATGGGGTGAGCTCCCATTGCTAGTCCCAGCTCCTGCCAGCCTAGCAGTTCGAAAACATGCAAGTGTGAGTAGATTAATAGGTACCACTTCGGCGGGCAGGTAACGGCGTTCCGTTTAGTCATGCCGGCCACATGACCACGGAAGTGTCTACAGACAAATGCCGGCTCTTCGGCTTTGAAACGGAGATGAGCACCGCCCCCTAGAGTCGGACACGACTGGACTCAATGTCAAGGGAAACCTTTACCTTTACAGCTAAAAACTATGGCTTATGAACTAGAATGCCTTGGGTTCGCACTTCTTAAAGAACCAGTAATAACTCTTTCAGCAACTTCCTACTTAGCATTAGCTGAAAATTTTATTCCGACTACCACTACATTTTACACACAGAGTGTGTCATACTCAGTTTGTAATCCAAGCTGCAAATATGACAAGTGTGATAGAATACTTTTAATACATAAAATGATTATAATGTATAATAAATAAATAAAATAATGTAAGATCTAAAGTGATCTAAAGTGAATCCAATTACATTAACAATCTATATAGAAAGAAGCATGGAAGTCTTTAATAATAAGTCATGGGTTTTTTTTTTAATAACAGTCACATTTTGTGAGATGGGCCGCTATATAAGTAAATAAATAAATAAATCTAAGGATTTGTGACTTCACATTTATTCCTTTATTAAAAGTATTAAATAAGAGTATTTAATAGATCCAGAAACCGTGAAGAATCAAACTACACTCAGCTGCGCATTTCACATACCTAGTGAGAGGTCGCTTATAACAATAACAGATTTTTGTCATGAGTGCCGTTGAGCTAAAGTCATCAGCGCAATGGCACTCATGACAATGACAAGGAAATAAGTGAAGGGGCACAAGTTAAGTAGCCATCAACCCACAACGACTAACGGCTAACAAACAATAGCTAAACGAATCACGGAGCCACCCAAGCCATCAGCGGCAATACAACGGGGATCGCCCAGCTGAAAGCAATCAGCAGAAGAATGGAAACCTGAGGATGGGCGATCCCGGAAACCCTCAACCAATGGCAGGGCAACGCATGGGACAAAGGGGGGTGACGTGACCGTGAGCGAGGGGGCGCTGACCGGCGCGGGGTATTTAAACCCCGCACCGGCGCGCTCCTGTCACTCTCAGCTTTTTTCTACCAACGTTGTACCTAACCTGAAATAAACCAGAACCTGCTTTGCAAACCAGCGTCTGAACGTTATTCAGAGGTAGGCAGCGCATGACATAAAGCTGAGAGTCATAAACTCAGCCTCGCCGAGCCCCACCGGACGACAACGAGCCGCGGGAGGAGTAGACGGCGAGAAGACCAGCAAGATGAGGGCGGAACGGCGCGGGCAAGGAGGGCGAGCCGCGCGGCAAGAGACAGAGGAGGACCGACCGAGGCCAGAGGCACCGCGGACTCCCGGAGCCATGGACGCCCACCCCACCCGACCCGAGCCTCAGCTCCAACCCCAAGGGGAGATGGCGACGGAGGCAACCCGACCGCGGGAGGGAGCAGCACGACTTCCGAAACCAGCGGAGGACCCCGCGCCCCACATCGCACCCCAGCAACGGGCGTGGAGCGACAGCCCCACGGTGCTCAACACGGAGGAGGACGACGGAGACACCCATCAGACGGAGGAGGAAGCGGACCCGCGGCGGAGGGACGATGAACCCCACCGGCAACCCACCCCCGAGGACGCGCCAACGGAACCGGCCCCAGCGGCGGCGCGGGCTGTGGACGAGGAGGCACGAGCTGAACTCGCGGCCATGCGGGCTCAGCTGACGGAACTCCGGACCATGCTCCAGGCGCTTATGCCCCCCACGCCACCCAACGACGTCCCCGCACAAGCCCACACCCCGAGCGAAGCACCGAACCCACACGGGCCAGCGGAGAGCCAGCAGACGGCACAGGCGGCCGACACCACACCCCGGGAAGCGAGAGGCGGGGCCGCACAAAACGCCCGGGCCCCAAAGGACTTCCCCATCTTCTTCGATGGGACCCCCTCAAAACTCTCGTTTTTCATTACCAACGCTAGGGAGTTCATGGGGAGGCACGGACACTCCTATGACTCCGAGGCCGACAAGATCGCCGCCGTGGCGATCAAACTCCAAGACAGGGCGGCGGACTGGTACGTCCAACTGTACGAGTCCAGCTCCCCCGCCCTCGCCACCTTCCCTGCTTTCATCAAAGAGATGAAAAACTACTTCGAAGACCCCCTAGCTAAAGTACGGGCGAAAAGCGCACTCCAGAGACTTAAACAGGGCACACGCACGGTCCCTGACTACGCCCTGGAGTTCAAAGCCCTCGCGGGAAAGGTCTGCGACTGGCCTGAGACCACCCTGCTGGAAATCTTCAAAAGGGGGCTCAACCGCGACGTTCTCCAATGGGCCCTCTACCGCGACGACCCAGAAACATTACACGGGTGGATCCACCTCGCGGGGAGAGCCGAACACGCGCACCGCACCTTCCTTATGACAACCACGGAAGACACAAACTATGTCGGGAAAAAGGTACCCGCACCACACGGGGGGATGGCCGGCCCCATATACCCAAAAAAGAGGTTCAACCGGGAGCCCTGCGGGAGGTGTGGCAAATTAGGGCACAAGACGGCGGATTGCTTCGCCAACCGACCGCCGACCAGCGCGCCCAAGCCCGCCCCGAAAATTAGCCCCAAACCACCCAACCCGGGGCCGCCCCCTCACCGCCGAATGACCGTGGCCACAGCGACACCGGAAGAGGGCTGGGACGCGTACTGGGGGGAAGAGGACAATACCGACCCCGACCAGCCGGCGGGAAATGCTCCCCGCCTGCTCTGAGACGCGTGGCGAGGCAGGCGGTGGGACAGCAACGCGGACCACCTCAACGAAACGACAAAAGCTCCGTAATATTGGCAGCAATCCAACTCTCTGCCGGCAACAGAGCCACCACGGCCGAGGCACTAGTGGACTCGGGGTGCTCAAAAAACCTCATCCACCCCGACCTAGTCGCCAAACTCGACCTCCGCTGCTTCCCCCTCCCCACGCCGCTGGCATTCCACCAGCTGGACGGCTCTACAGCGGGAGGGAAACCAGCCACGCTACAAACCGAGCCGGTCACCCTGCAAATGGGCACTCACACCGAGCGCACATCGTTCGTAGTCACGCCCATCGGACGGCCCATTGCAGTCCTGGGGATGCCATGGCTCGCGAAAAACAACCCGCGGATCAACTGGGCGACCCGCACCTTCACATTCGGCGACGGCGAGTATCGAGCACCAGCACCAGCTGGCAAAAGCAACCCCACGGTAGGACGAGCGGAGGCGACCACACAAGACAACGCCGCTACCACAGCAGACCTACCAGAACAATACGCCGACTTCTCCGAGGTCTTCGGAGAGGCAGAGGCAGACCAACTACCCCCCCACCGCAAGACGGATTGCCGGATCGACCTACTGCCCGACGTCCCCCTACCTAGACCAAAGATCTATTCGATGACCCCGAAGGAGATGGCAACCCTCCGGGAGTTCATCGATAAAAACCTAGACAGGGGATTCATAGAGCCAGCATGCTCACCGGTCGGAGCCCCCGTCTTATTCCGGGAGAAGAAAGACGGGACCCTACGGCTCTGCACCGACTACCGGGGCCTAAACACGGCTTCCCTGTCCAACAAATACCCCTTACCCCTGGTAAAGGACATGCTCGCCCACCTCTCCACGGGCAAAGTCTTTTCCAAATTGGACCTTCGCGAGGCGTACTATCGCATCCGAATCAGGGAGGGGGACGAATGGAAGACGGCGTTTAACTGCCCCCTAGGCGCCTTCCAGTACAAGGTACTGCCCTTCGGACTCGCGGGGGCCCCTGGGGTGTTCATGCAGCTCATCAATGAGGTACTGCATGAACATCTGTTTAAAGGGGTCCTGGTCTACATCGACGACGTCCTCATTTACACAAAAACACACGAGGAACACGTAACCTTAGTCAGGCAAGTCCTCGACAAGCTCAGAAGGGCGCAGCTCTATGCAAAGCCTACAAAGTGCGAGTTTCACAAAGAGCGCCTAGACTATTTGGGGTATCGAATCTCCGGCGACGGCATCGAAATGGACCCCGCAAAAGTCGAAGCGGTGCTAAACTGGGAGCGGCCCCGCAACAGACGGCAACTACAGAGCTTCCTGGGATTCGCGAATTTCTACAGGTCCTTCGCCCGGGGGTTCGCTGAGATAGCCCTCCCCTTAACGGACCTCCTCAAAACCAAAGGGGTGGGGGACACCCGACGCGCCAAGAACCCAGGCACAGTGCTGAATTGGACTCCCGCGTGCCAGACCGCATTCGACAAGCTGAAAGCGCTGTTCACGACGGAGCCAATCCTCGCGCACCCGGACCCAGAACGGCCGTTCGTGGTCCAAGCCGACGCCTCAGACTTCTCCCTGGGAGCCATCCTGCTACAAAAAGACTCCACGGGGCTCCTGAAACCATGCGCCTACCTGTCAAGGAAGTTCTCCGAGACAGAGAGGCGATGGCACGTCTGGGAGAAAGAAGCCTTCGCGGTGAAATCGGCACTAGAGACATGGCGTCACCTACTCGAGGGAGCCACCCAACCATTCGAGGTCTGGACGGACCACCGGAACCTCGAGGCCCTACGAACGCCTAGACGCCTTAGCCCAAAACAGGTCCGATGGGCCCAATTCTTCAGCCGCTTTGATTTCCAGCTGAAGTTCATGCCGGGCAAGAAGAACTTCCTGGCCGACGCCCTCTCCCGGCTGCCCCAAGACGAAGAGCCCGCCCCAGACACCATTGGGACGGTCCTATCCGCCTCGCAACTGGGAATGGCCGTGACCACCCGAAGCGGCGCACGGAGGCAGCTCGACGCTACGGCGCAGCCGACGGCGGGACAACCGGCGACGGAAAGAAGCCAACCGCAACTACCAGGGGGAATGCGCACGGACCTCGCCGCCGCCCTCAAAACCGACCCCTGGTTCCTGGCAAACCCCGACAAGGTAACGATGGCGCAAGACCTGGCATGGGGGGAAGGCAGAATCTACGTCCCGGACTCGCAACGCCAGGCGATCTTGCATAGGTCACACGACGCCAAGCAAGCGGGACACTTTGGGTTCCTCAAGACCCTACACCTAACACGGCGCCAATTCTGGTGGCCCGCGCTCAGGCGAGACGTAAAAACCTACGTGGCGTCCTGCCCAACGTGCGCTAGGGCCAAACGGGCACCAGGCAAACCCGCGGGGCTATTGCAACGGGTGGCAGAACCCTCCCGCCCATGGGAGGAAATCTCTATGGATTTTATAGTGGACCTCCCACCCAGCCAGAAGAAAACGGCCATTTGGGTGGTGAAGGACTACTTCTCAAAGCAGGCCCACTTCATCCCCTGCACGTCGGTCCCATCCTCACAACAACTAGCCAAACTCTTCCTCATCCACGTGTACAGGCTACACGGATGTCCCGCACGTGTGGTGACCGACAGGGGCACACAGTTCACCTCCAAATTCTGGCGGGCCTTCCTGAAGCTGACGGGGACCCAACAGGCCCTATCTACGGCTTGGCATCCGCAGACGGACGGAGCCACTGAGGTTCTTAATGCCACCTTAGAGCAATTTATACGATCATATACGAACTACCACCAAGACGACTGGGCTGAACTGCTCCCGTTCGCCGAAGTCGCATACAACAACGCCGTCCACACGAGCACGGGGAAAACCCCGTTCGAAGTAGTCTCGGGGCGCGACTTCGTCCCCATACCGGAGCTACCTCAACCCCCGGAACCCCAGGTGGACGCCAGCGACTGGGGACGGAAGATCGCGGAAGCATGGCCAGTAATCACGGCGGCGCTGAAGGAGGCACAGGCTGCTTACAAAGAGCAGGCCGACAAGCACCGGCGCCAACAACCGCCGTTCCAGGCGGGGGATATGGCCTATCTCTCCACCAAGTTCCTAAAGTCAACCCAACCCTCGAAAAAACTGGGGCCTAAGTACATCGGGCCGTTCCGAGTCACGCAAATAGTGAACCCGGTAGCAATACGCCTGGACCTGCCACACAACCTCCGGAGACTCCACCCGGTGTTCCATACCAGCCTCCTAAAACCGGCAACCACCTCCCGATGGCACCCAAGCACGCCACAGCCCGCACCGCTAATGATCGACGGGCAACACCACTTCGAGATCAGGGACATCCTCGACTCCCGCAAGCAACGAGGAACTCTACACTATCTGGTCAGGTGGAAACACTTCCCCCACCCGGAATGGGTGGCGGCGCACAACGTTAACGCGCCTGACCTGACCAGAGCATTTCACCGGGCATACCCCGACAAACCGCAATCAAGGTCAGCAAAACCAACCCCCCCCCCGCAGGCCCCCCCCCGCCTCCCGTGCCCCAAGGGAAAGGGCCCCCCCCAAGCCCGCGACTTGGGTGGACCTTCCCCCCCCGGGACTCACTCCCCCCGCCCCGGGCCCACGGGGTGGTGACAAACGATCGCCAGCACCCTCCCCCCGCCCCCCGGCCGCGGGGGAGTGGCAAGCAAGTCAACAGGGCAACCTGGGGGCAACGCCCAGGAGACACAACAAAGGCGACGCACTCTAAATAAGAAAAGAAGGGCCCTACCTGGAGCTGAGCAGCACCCGACCAGCCACGCCTCTCGCCTCGCCGAACTGAGCCAAACAAACAGGGTGTGGTTGGAGCATGCGCACGCCAGGTCAGAACCCGAGCATGCGCACCATGGATACACCCTGGGAAGGCACGTGGTAGAGGGAGGAGCAAAGGGAGGGGCGACAACTACTCCGGCGGGAACTTTGAAAAAAAAAAAAAAAAAAATGTGGCGTTTTGACAGCTCCACGGGGAAAACCAAGAAAACCGGGGGAGAACACTATTCGAAAAGGGGGCAGTATGTCATGAGTGCCGTTGAGCTAAAGTCATCAGCGCAATGGCACTCATGACAATGACAAGGAAATAAGTGAAGGGGCACAAGTTAAGTAGCCATCAACCCACAACGACTAACGGCTAACAAACAATAGCTAAACGAATCACGGAGCCACCCAAGCCATCAGCGGCAATACAACGGGGATCGCCCAGCTGAAAGCAATCAGCAGAAGAATGGAAACCTGAGGATGGGCGATCCCGGAAACCCTCAACCAATGGCAGGGCAACGCATGGGACAAAGGGGGGTGACGTGACCGTGAGCGAGGGGGCGCTGACCGGCGCGGGGTATTTAAACCCCGCACCGGCGCGCTCCTGTCACTCTCAGCTTTTTTCTACCAACGTTGTACCTAACCTGAAATAAACCAGGACCTGCTTTGCAAACCAGCGTCTGAACGTTATTCAGAGGTAGGCAGCGCATGACAATTTTACTCTTTCATTTTGTTAGTATTTAGAAAATCCTTCCACTGAAGCTAATTGATTTTGCTTGCAGAGCAGCGGGAAATAGGAATCTCCTTCCCCACTCTGATCCCATTAAAAATAACTCAATTCTGCTGATTAACAAAGTTCTGCACACAAGATGCAAAGGCAAGTTTGGTTCTTATACAGGCTGAAATTCCAACTGAAAAAAAAAAAAAACTGGCTTTGTTCCAAATCAGTGCATAGCTATAAACCAAGTTGCTAAAAATCGATCTCCACAATGAATGCTGTACACCGTTTGGGTAATACAGCACTTCACATTTGATCTCCAAAAGGTGCTAACAGACCCCCTGTCTGCAACACCTTAAAACAACTGTCCTTGGACACGGTTGCTTTAAGGAGCTATATGCGTGCTCTGAAGCACTTCACAACATCCTAGTGCGTACATTAGTTTTACATAATCCAAAATGTAATTCCACAGAAGCTTGGGTCATAAACATCATGGCTACATGAAGAACAAAAATCTGCCCACAACTGAACATCGGGGGGGGGGGGAGAAGAGGCTCCTATGAAACTCTTCCCTTACCCATTTCCTATTATTGCTTTTTACTTACCAAGCTTCCTCTCTTTATATACCAGTTTACTGGGCCAGAGCAGGGCACCAATGGGCTCACTTAAGTGTGTGGTCAACAGTTGTACCAAGAAATGTGTAAACACCTTCCTGAACATTTACAAAAATCAGCTGGACTACTACAATGTGATCTACATGGGGCTGCCTTTGAAGAGTATTCAGAAGCTACAACTACTTCAAAACGCAGTGGCTCAAGGAGTTACAGGCACTCCACAATGCACCTGAATGAAGCCATGCTTTGAGAACCGCACTAGCTACCAGTGGGGTGCAATTCCAGGTTCTGGTTTTCATCTCAAAGCCCTCCATGGATCAGGGCCCGGACACCACAATAACACCTGCCTGCTTGATAACATCAAATAAGGTGGGTCCCTTCGGCGTCCCCTTACTCGGGGACTGCATCTCCAGGGGCCATGGAAGCATGCCCTTTCAATCTGCTTCCCCCTCTGGAAGAGCATTTTCCTGGACATCCAAACAGCTTCTTCTCCCCTGACTCTTAGAAAGTTGGAGTTGGTTGTTCCAACAGACCTTGGGAGCTGGGATGGCGTCACTGGCCCCTCTGGCGATGAAAGGCGTTACGGCTGGTTGATTGCTGTGGGTTCCTAGTCCTATACGTGTGATTTTATAAATTATATGGATTATGACTTTTGTTTTTGTGTTCTTCTGAGGTTATGGAAGTAGGAATTATATGCCATTCAGAGCTAGTCTGATTTAAGTAGTTTATAAGCCCTGTAATATACATTTATATTCTGGATCTTGAATATGGCACCTCAAAATGGCAAAATTACCTGAAGACCCTTCCCTAGGCATCATGCATCACCAGGTTTTGTTAAGGTTCTTTTAATTTTTTATATGGTTTTATATGATTTTTTCAATAAGTTTTAATTTTTTTTTTGTATTGCTTTTAATTATTGTAAGCCACCCAGAGTCATGCATTTGAGATATATAAACACCCATGACAGAACCCTGGTTGAGAAAGCCTGATCTAGAGAGATCTCTACTTTACTTAAAGCGCAACTGATGACAGTTGAATTGAAATAACAGACCCAAGGAAGAGGTTCTCTTTATCTCTAAGTAGCAATGCATCTGCTGACCAAATATCAACAATTAGCAAAGCAACTTCAAAGAGATCAACTGATGGCAGCGTGACTACTTTCAACATTAAGCTTATGTTGTTGCTTAAATACTACTAAATGGAATGTGCTAAGAATATAGGTTTGTTTTGTTCAGCCAAGTAGCCTATTCACAGCTGAACAGAAAAATAACTCCCACTGAATATTAAGACCAGTAAGAACCTTAGGAAGGTATGAGTTTCAAAAGCTGCCATGCATAAATTTTGAGAGACAGACCTGCACGGAGCAGGGCGTGACAAACATTCACTTTCAAGACTTCACTGCTAATATTTTAGCAGTTTGTTGTATGCTTGTTCTACAGGGAAGGAAAACAGAAAAGCAAAAATATAATACGATATAGCAAGACTTGAGCCTTAAGAAAAAGCCTTCTTCTAGCATGCAAATTAAATTCCTCCAGTTAATAGGAACGTCTTAATTCTGAAACAATACAGGAAATCAGCATAGCTCAAACTCCCCCAGGCCCAACATTTTTTTTTTTTTAACGTATAGGAGATTAGTCGAAATCCATCTTCATAAACACAGCAGCCAAATGCCACTGTGCTCCTCCTAGCTTAAGGACCACTCGGGACACTACAAAAACAACTACACCACATTAATGCCAACACAGTAAGTAGAGTGAATGACAACTCCAATCATTATCAGCCAGAACGAACCTGAAGTCCATTATATTCAGAGGACACCAAATTGGGGTAAGTCCTGCTAAGGAGAACCCAAGGGATTTTCTGGCTTTTTTATCCAAGTTCTTCCTGATTGTTAGGGCGTATTATCCAAATAGCTATTAAGCAACAGAAATAGTTGACGAGCAACTATCTGTAAGCTACTAAAGGTGCTGCACATGAAGGCAACGTCTAATCCACTTGTGACTTATTTTTGTTTATTTATACCTTATACCTCACAGAATTAGAGGGTAAAAACTAAAAACTGCAATGTTGTCCCAACATCCCTGAAAGAGAGGTGAGTTTTAAAAAGAAAGAATGAGAAGGAACCTGCATTTCCAATTTTCCAAAACCTTCTTATACCAGAATCCATTAAATCCTGTCGAATGGCCAACACTTACTAGTAGCATTCTATCTTCACACACAGATGTCAACTTCTAGTATCTCCACACATATACGTGGGCAATGACAAAACACATTTAACAAGATCATCACACAAATAATGTGACTTCTTTATCTGCATCAGATGTCATGATACAAATAGCATATTTCACAATATAATGACACATGTGATGCCATTCTAGCTTGCTGCTTACACCTGTGTGTATGTGGGAGTAGTAAAAAGCTCTAGTCTCCCTATATCCTTAGTGAGCAGTACTAATAGATGAACCAAGGGTGTGACTCAGTAGAAATAACTGTATGATTACCCAGATTCATTAAGTGAGGGAGGCTTATGCCCACCTCACTAATCCCTATCCAAAACAGTTAATTTATGCCTCCTCTACAGTGGGGGCCTCTTAGGAGCTACAACCCAAGTATCTCACCTCTGCAAGCCTGATGCCAAATTAACAATTTATGGGCCAAAGTAGAAGCCTACCTAGGCAACTTTACACTTTCTTATCCTCTTACTTATGTAACTGTATCTGGAAATATCAATTGAAAGGGGTTATAGCAAACTTATTCAGCTACTTCAACCAGCTTTACCTGCCCTGGTGTCAGCTAAGAGAGCAAAATCTGAGAGCTCACCGTCCCAGCCCTGATTTGATTCAGAAGGCCAAGAATTTAGGACAAATTAGTTGGGCAGTTCAAAATATGCAATGAAAAATCAGCTTCACATTCCATCCAAGAACTTCTATTCTGAGAAACCTGCTAGAAATAAAAGAATTTTCTAGGACCTCTTGCGATAACTAAGAGCATCATCACAAGAGTCCAGCCTTGTTTGGGTGCTCGGTATCTTCTTATCCAATCACTAGGTCCTCTTCACGCCTTTATCTTCTACTAGCAAAACTGTAGGAGGATCACTGTAGGACATTGTAAGCACAAGAAGAACTAACTTCATTGGATCTAGAGCTCAACACAAATTGCTGCCAGTTTAGGCCCCATTTCAAGTTCTGAAATAACAGGCCTTGTCAAACAACTGGTAAAGCCCTGGGCAGTTATTTTATTACCACTGAAACAGTAATTTGGAATGGGGGATCCCTGTATAAGCTTCCCTGTTCACTTATATAGATCATACTACGCAAGTACCAAAGGACTGGGCTTTATCATTTATAATGCCTATCTAGAAAAAGAGCAATCTAAATTTGCCTGTTAACAACTGACTAATCCATCTAAGTATAATAAGCAAGCTTTATGCTAAGCACTTATATAACTGTCTGACTGAGTCAACTCCTAACACATTCTGGCAGATGAACAGGCAGGTTTCAGAGCTGGACACAATTTTTTTTCCCCAGAGCTAGCAGAAAAATATTTGTCCAAGCCAGGTCTTGCATTATACTTGTTCTGAGGAAATACTTGAGAGCAATTATTTATATATATATATATATATCACACATACCTAATATGGTACTAAGGAGAGAGGCTGGTCTGAATAAAGTGGAGACAATAGTAGAGAATAGATATAGCTCAGAGTTAAACTGTTGTATTCTTAATGTTCTCTGAGCTTGGTTTTTTTCCTGCAAATGTTTTGTTACCAGGCTATGGATCATCATCAATGCATGAGCCGGTAATGAAATATCGTAGGAAAGCAACCAACCTCAGAGAACACCAAGAATCCAAAAGCGTAGGCAGGCACATTAAGCTGTATTACTGCCCACTGGCTGAAGTTACTGTTGTTGTTTTTCAGAAGGTCTAGGCTGTCTTTGGCAGATAATTACAAATCAACATGGAAAAGATCATCCCTACAAAAGCCACAACACTATGTTTCCTCAAAAGGCAATTTTGAAGACGGGCTACGATCAAGGGACTATTGTGTTCAGACAATGCGCTAGAGGCCAACTGTACCGTTCTGCCCTACCAAGTAGTAAAGCCCCTTTTTTAGGCCAGCAAGATATATAAATCAAGTAAGATTCCCAAACTCCAACGAGCACTAACATCAGCACGTTTTAATGCCCTCCCAACAGTTGTTCTCAAAGGCAAATATTAAAAAGTTTCTTGTAAGCTAAGAGAAAGCCCACTGAATCTATTGCTCATCTTCTGCTCTACTGCACCTTTTATAAGAATGGACTTTCTCTAAGAAAGTCATTTCATAACTCCCTACCTGCAGAAGTATCCAGACAATTCTGACCTATTTTATGTTCAGCTACTCCAGTCAGACCAGTGACTCAATTTCCTTAAAAGGGGGTCCTTGATTTATTTATCATATTTCTTTACTGCCCATCTCGTATTACGACGACTGTGGGCTGTTAGCTCTTACTGTTATTCAGGTCAGCTAAGATTGGAAAGAAACGTCTATCCAAAAGTCTCCAACAGAAGCCGAGGGAGGTATACGTGCATTAATGTTTTATAACCCAAGACCCTAGGGTCTTACAGTAGGCAATATACAAACTGCTGTAGAAATAAGCTCACGCAGACTCCTTTTGTTTGTTTCACACACTCATTCCTCACCTGTCAAATTTACAATTCAGAGATTGCCCCACGCTCTTTGCAGATGCAGTGCCATCCAGATGTATTCAACTAGAACTACCAGCAACCCTGAGTGAACACAGTTCTGCTGAGCAGGGGCTACAAGACTCGTAGTCCAACACGTTTGGCAGAGAGCAGACAAGGCAACTGAGGAGTATGGAAGACGCCATCCAACACATCACCAGATGGGGATGTGGGTGGAATACACCCTGCTGTCACAAGGTTGGAGAACCAAGAACGATGAGAGTTGCAACCTCACCCGTCACTATGACGTTGGGTTGGAGAACCGGAGTTAATGGGAGTTAACAACACAAGGACCTAAGCCAACTAGGTGCCACTGGGGTGCTCATAAACACATCAACGCATACTCCTTTTCTACCACCGTTCCCCAGCAACTGGTATTTTTGGAGGCTTGCTGCCCCAATCTGGACGGAATCTGTCCTCCATGAATTTATCTAATCCAGTTCTGCCCAAGGTCACAGAAAACAGCCGCTGAAGGCCCTTATCTAATGAGACATGCAGTGGGCTGGGCCCCAAAACCAGGCCTTCTCGGTGGGAGCTTCCCTCCTCTGGAACAGCTTGCCCCTGAGGAGAAGGCGGCTCCCGATCTCTCGGCCTTCCAACCTGGCTGCTCTGGAAGGCCTTCGTGACTTGCAGTAGAATTCCTAGTGCCTGCTTATATCTATATCTGTGTATCATGACACTACATTGCATTGCTCCTGCGGTATGTTACCGGCACGACTGCACTGGCCCCCAACTGTTACTTAGGGTCGCCTTGAGCAAAGGCGTTCGTAAAGGCGTGATTTGGGGCAGATGCCACAGGCTCAGGGGAGGTCACCAGGCTGGGGAGGTCCGAAGCGTAATAAACTACTCCTTTCTACCGCGCCTCCAAAGCGCGGGGGGCGCCGCGGTCCCACGGGCACCCAGCGGGAAGGCGGCCGGAAGAGGGGCAGGCGCGGGCACGCATGCGCGCGAATCCAGGGAGCGAGCCCCCCGCCAGCTCGGAAGCCCGCTCGGCACGGCCCGCCCCCTCTCACGTGCGCGCCCCCGCGGCTCGTTAACCCTTTCCCTCCCGCCCGTCCTCCGGACCCCGCGGCACCGACCTGCTGAGACGGCAGCTCCACGTGCAGGGAGCGGGAGGTCGGGCCCGGCGGGGGCAGGACGGCCGCGGTCTGGCTCATGCTGGCGGCGACCCGGCGGCGGCCCGGAGGGCTCGGGAGCAGGAGCGGCCTTGGCGCGTGCGCATTGAGCCCGCTCCCGCCGCCGCCGCCGGACTCGGAAGAGTTAAGGGTGACGGCGAGGCACCCGACAGACCCCGGCGGGCGCCCCCGGGCCTTCCTTCAACGTCTCCAGCCCGCTTGTCTGTGGACCGCTGAAACGACTCCAGGCCTCCCGCGCTTCTTCACGAAGCCCTGTTATTTTCCACACGGCTGAGGCGACTAGAAGACAGAGCGACGGAGACACGCCGCCCGCTGATTCGCTCCAGAGGGAGGAAGGCGGGCTTCCAGTTCGCGAGAGCGCGGACCCATTGGTCCCTCGGCACGTCGGTCCAACCAAACGTCCCGTCTTCTGAGGTGGTTCGTACGTGTGCGTGTGTATTTGGAAACACCGCCTCTATTGACAGCAAACTCGTATTTCACCCCTCATTGGTCGGCGTGCTCCTTACACGGGCGGGCCTGAAATTATATAAGAGGCCCTTCGCGATTGGGCAGATTTTTATAGTGATAGACAGATGGATGAAATTAGGTGAAGGGTGGGAAGCCCGGGTAGGCGTCACGTGGTGTGTGTTTTGTCACGTGACAAAAGCGATCCGGAGGGAGGGGAGCGCATCACCATAGTAACAGATGAAGGAGACCGGGCCCAGCCTGACTACAGTAGAGGGATGCTATCACCCATGATGCACTGCAGGAATGAAAATGCTTGTGGCTTTTCTGCTGCCACCACAGGGAACTCTTGTTATTAGGTGGCATAAAAGCACAATGAATAAAGATGGATTCTGTTGGCAATGGCATCTATTTATTTTATAAGCTGCTTCATCTCATAACTCTTGGTGGATCAGTCCAAGAAAAAATGTTCACAGTACCATGAAATTAAGTTAAAGTACAGTTTAAACCAATGGCGATGATGTCACAATTGGCCCTCAAAACCCTCCAGAATAACTTAAATAAATAATAATAATAATAAATAAATAAACTTGGTTTTAACCAGCTCTGGGAGGTGAGGCCATTCCAGAAGACCAGGCTTGGGTGGAGACACCAACAATGGGCTTCAGCTCTCCTCGTTTTCCAGAGGCATTAATAGCAAAGATGCTTCAGACTGATCAAATCCAGATAGAGAAGGTGGTCATCACGGTATCCAGATGCCAAGCAGTTTAGACTGCATTGCTTCAACTCGCACTTTGAATTGTACTTGGAAACCAACTGGCAGTCAGTACAGAACTCACAGATCTGGGGTCCCATGGTCATAGTGCTACATGGAATTGTAGGCTTTATTATTAGCATTTTAATAAAGGTGATAAACCATGTTTTTCCTTTGAGCCAAAGCCATTTCCTTTGATGTGAAAAAACTAGCCTTTTCAGCAACCACGCAATAGGAGTGTATTCTGAAGCCCTTGCTTAAAATCACAAGTGTTAAACAAACCTGGATAGGAAAGGAGATGCAACATGTTTTAAGGGTATCTGTCTTTTCAAAGCCTTTATTGCACATCACTGTCTTTTATTGTTTGATTTGTTGCTTTCTGACGCATCACATATATCAAATGTATGTATCATTTGTTTCTGTACCCTATATAAAGACTTGAACACCCCCTTAATAAATGCCTTTTGCTTTGCCTGAAGTACTTGTGGTTTGTATGGGGGAGGGCGAAAAAGCCATTTTGCAAAGGTATTGGGTGCTTCTCTCTCAAATTCAGGGACTAAGTTCTTTCCAGCTCCAAGCCAACTCAGGTGTCTGAGTTTTATGGGTAACAATTGCAACAAGCCTGATAACACACAGGCTGCTGTCTTCTCGACAAGTTACCATTTCAAGTGGCCCTCAAAGACAGCTCCTTGTAGAATGCTTTGCAGTTTGTCCAGATGACAACAATAAAGGCACAAGTCACTGTACAAGGTCCTCCTGATCTGGTGAGGGCTGAAGCTGGCACATCAGCCAAAGCTAGGCAAGGACCCCCCTGGTCATGGCCTCCTCCTGCCCTTCCATAAGTAGCGGTTAGTCCCTGAGGACCTGCAAGTTGTGCACCTTCTCCCTCAGATCACTGCTACCTCCTTGAGAGACATCCCCAGGGTTGATATTGCTGTGATGGAACAGCAGTTCTGCCTTGCTCAGGTCCAACCTTAGCCTCTTCTATCCAGAATCTAACAGCTTCCAGGTCCTGAAAAAGCTTCTTCAGTTGGGCCCAGGGTGGCAATGTATAAGGGAATATCATCAGCATGCAGGTGATACCAAATCTAGGACCTCTAGATAATGTCTCCCAGTGGCATCATGTAGACATTAAACAGCAAGGGGAGAGGACCAGTCTTCTTGATGCCCCTACAGAAGCAGCCACAAGGCTGATCTCTTCTTCCCCATCACCATCCACTGGAAAGCCATCCAATGGTGGAAGAGTAGAACCACTATAAAATAGTACCTCCAATTCCCCCATCCTGCAGCCAGTCCAGATGGACACAATAGTTGATGGTACTAATGGCTGCTGAGAGGTCCAAAAGCATCAGGAGGTGTGCATAACCACCATCTGGGTCCCAACAAAGATAATGAACCACTTTAGAAATCTAATCCATCAGTCAACTAGAATAACCAATCCTGTCTCAGTCCCAGTCCCAGATCTGAAACCAGAGTGAAAAGGTTCCAGATAACTCCCTGTATGATGGTTTTTAACTGAATCCCACCACATGCCCAACAAATTCAACAGCCAGTTATCAAACACAGCTGAATCTGGAGATGGCAGCTTAAGGGTGTAGCATAGCCTCCTAGATCCATCCCATCATACCCCCACCTGTCCTCTCAAGGATCCAGGAGGGTCGTGGGTCTATGCTGCAAGCGACAGGGATCATGCCAGAAAACATCCATCTACTTCCTCGGAGTCCACATGCTAAAAGGATCTTGGATGACAAATGTTGCCCCAATCACCCCTTCTGGTATAATTAATTGTGTTCCCAATCCACCAGTACAGGGTAGTTCTCATTTAGCAACTGCCTCATTTAGCAGCCGTTCGCAGTTACAACAGTGACGAAAAAGTAACTTTGCAACCAATCCTCACATTTATGACCTCCACAGGAAAGCTGAAGATCATAAACAGAGTTGCAATTTTACTTAGCGACTGCTTAACTTAATGACCAAGTGGCTGGTCCCAATTGTGGTCACTAAATGAGGACTACCTGCATAATAATTTTAATACACAATAATAAAGCTTTTAAGAAAGGAAGACCTATTGCCTGGAAAATCTTTCACTGCGCACAGAAAACTAGCACATCAAGAACTCCCTCAAGGCTTTTTCAGATGTGGTTCTCATATTGTGGAATACGCTCTCCTGGCCCCTCACTCCTGATGTTCAAGAAATCTTTTTAAACAGGACTTTGAAAGTTTTGATGCTGGGCTGTGGAGGGTGGGCCACCCATTTTAATTAATTGGTGATTCTTTGTATGTATTTTAAAGGAATTGTTTCATGTTGATGTTGTATACCACCCAGAGTCCTTAGACCAAGGCAATGTATAATTTTTGTTAATAATATAAAATCTGCACATAGCGAAGATGACAAAAATGGATGTGCTCTAGCCAGGAGATCCATAGGATTATCTGGCTGCCTTGTATATGATAGACCATTTAGACACTCCCAGAAGTCTTAGGAGGCCCAGGGGACACAGATTCCCTATATAAATGGGGTAAGATACCATCTCCAAGGTGTGACTGCGGGGCTGACAGGCAGACTATTAAACACATAACACAAGAATGTAAGACCAGAGCCTACGATGGGAACTTTGAGGATTTCCTGATGGCAACTGATGGTGGAAAAGACTATATTAGTAATCTTAATGTATGCTTTTAGTTATAACTGCCCTATGACCTAGCTACATTTCCTATATGCCTTTTTATTTTCCCAGTTTTTAAAATATATTTGTAATATGTATGATGTGCTTCCATATGATAAATAAAATAATACATAAAATAATGTAAAACCTTTCTCGTTTTGGGCTGCTATGTGGTTGTTCAACCAAACCCCTAATCATATGCAGGTGGAGCAGGCTGCACAAATCCTTTTTCTCTGGAGGCCAAAAGTCTGGCACATATCAAGCTACTGACATAAAAAGTTCAGCGGGATTATGTATCAAGCCATCTCTGTTTTAGACCTGCCCCTCTAATTAAATAGCTGTTCTTTGCTTTGGTGGGAAACCTACTTGAAAATTACTGCTTGCTTTTGCTTTCTAACAACATATATCTGGGAACAGTTGCCTGCATCTGAGGTTTGGATACAACTCTTCCAATCTGCTTCCAGTCTGCAGTTCAGATCAGTATGATGGCACCTTAAAAATTAAAAAAAATACTCACTGGTATAGGCTATGATGAGATGGGGCTGTAATGGACAAAAGCTCACACTATAATCCATATTTCAATTTTCAGCATGCAAAAACACTTGCTTTTATATATAGCCTACTTAATAAAACAAAATAAATTAGGTATGTTCTTATTGGGGCATTGGGTCAACCAAACCACCAGAGGGCAGCACTTGCTTATAAATTATATTATTAGGGAGGTTTTTAAAAATGGCTTCAATCAACACTTCTCACAGTTCAATCCCTGCTATTCAGTCTCCTGTATAAGCATTTCTAGCTCCCTCTTCTCAATTTTCAAGTCACAATCCTAAGGTGGGTTGCTCAGATCAAATTAATGAGGATTGAGCTGCAAAAACTTGCGGTAGAAAAATGGAAAAGCTGGGCTGAAGGGGAAGACCAAGAAGGTTGTAGTTGGGTAGTGTTGATGACAGCCTCAAAAAAAAATTAAAATGCTTAAAGAACAATGTATGAAGCGTTAAATCAACATAATGGAAACAGAGATGATTTGCAAGGATGGAAAAAGTATGGTGAGATATAGCAAATCCTGCAGGTGTAAACTAGCTATCTTTTCTTTCCTTATCTTTGGTTTGTTATTTCTCACTTTTCTGCATGCTGCACAATGTTGCTTACAGGCCAAACACCTCAGGAACGAGTCCGGGAAAAGAACAAGAAGTAAACCAGTGTATTTTTGTTTAATGTTTATTTCTATAAATTTATACAAAATCTTCCCTCCCAACCCCCATGTACAGTATACTCCATGAAATGCCTAAAGACTGGAGCATTCTTATTTTTCTGAATGAATATATATGTAGCCTGCTCAGGGTCAGAGGAATCCAAGAACCCAGGAAATTAATTAAGCCCTGGCTTTTTGCATTGCACCAGTGTTTTTCAAACTTGGCCACTTTAAGATGGGTGGACTTCAACTCCCAGAATTCCCCAGCCAGCCATGCTGGCTGGGGAATTCTGGGAGTTGAAGTCCACCCATCTTAAAGTGGCCAAGTTTGAAAAACACTGCATTACACGAAGGCACATCAAGAGCATCAGTCATTATTGGCAATTAAAATACTTGAAGGCTATAGGTTAAACATACAATAGTGCAAAACATTCAAATATATTTTAATATGTCAGCATGATAGGTTCTGAATATATTCCTCTATAAAGCATCAGTCAACACGTATGTAAACGTTTAGAAACAGTAAATATATTATGCCGGACAACTAGTGTATATACATCTATAGCTGAATTGAGTCATAATCACTTTTGCATTCTTTAAAAAGTTGCCAAAGTTACAGGAAAGCCCAAAAGTTTCCCCCCAATGTTTCATCTGAGTTGATTAGATTAAACTCTCTTTCTGAGATAGCCAACACATATCGCAAGGGATGTTTCTACATGCCCTTAAGTAAAGGGGTGGGCAATATTTTGTAAGGCCACACGGAACTGTCAGCTGACACCATGATACCATCCAGGTTTTCTGTCTATTTTTCCCACCTTTAAAACCCCCTTTGCCCACGCATCCCTATGGCCTGAAACTGTAGTGCGAAAATTGGGGCTGTTCCACAGCTGAATTTGGGAAGAGCAATCTTAGGGTGATGTGGGGGCCACAGGTTGGCCTCTCTTGTTTTAATGGATGTACTACTGGGAAAAACCCTGTTGGACAGTAAACTATTTATAGACCATCATGGTTTGGGGTTCTGCACACTTTGCAAAGCCAGGGAAACTTTAAAAGCAGATCTCCGCCCCAAGCATTTACCAATCTAAGCTATGACATGGCAAAGGTAAGAGAAAGGTGAAATGAAGGGATGGGTTGACACCTGTGTGAAGCCCACAGGCATCCGATATAAGCCACAATGACATCTCAAATTCCATGTCATCACTGGAAATGATGCAAATTACATAACTCGCTCCCTTTCCTCCTGAAGAGGCCATAATGGAATTTGTTTGGTTTTGGTCTAGCTTCTGAAAACCCAACACACCATGATTTAGGGCTCAGCAAGTCATGTACCCCCAGCCAATTACAGTTTACCCAATAAAACATGGTTAAACATGGTTAAACATGGTTAAACCGTTTAGCATACATTAACCCAATCATATTGGGGCTTAGGTTTCAGCTGTGGATGAGGTGGAAGGGGGTGCCCATGTTGGAAACTAAGTAAAGTAGGAGAGACAGGTGGCTGTAATTGCCGAGAAGAAATGCCAGGCGCCAGAGGTTCTAAGAGCGAAGCTGCAGTAAGCAGGTAAAAGAAGAATTATTTTGGATGGTTGACATTTTTAGGATGGGCAAAGCTTTGTGGGATTTGCAAAAAACGATGAAGCTTTAAAGGCAAGGACAACCGCAGAGATTTCAGCACACCAGGGAAAACGCAGCCTATCGAACCTCTCCAACAGGTGTCTATCCACAGCATAAGCATTTCCCCCACAAAAAAGAAATGGCAACCCCCTCACCCACCCATCCTTTCACGCTACAAAACCTCTCACCCTGGCATTTACATACAGTAGAGTTTGCACAATACCCTGAACCACCAACTAACCCAACCATCTGAGATCACACAACCCACGAAGCCATTAGAAACAACCAACTTGGTCCAAAGCTTAGCATCTTGTGTGAATACAACCTACCGGTCTAGAACCAATCTAGTCCAGAAGGTACAGAACCCAGCTGCACCTAAAGTCCCAAAGGGAGAGGGTTGAACCACTGCACTAGCTCAGCTGGGTTCTCCCACACCACCACTTCCAGCCTACCCTACCCTGAACGCTTGAAATTCCAGATTCACATAGGTCCCCAAGGCAGAAGGACGATTAGAAGGGTCAACACAGTAGGGCATGTGACTCCAAATACT
This sequence comes from Candoia aspera, assembly GCF_035149785.1. Lineage (NCBI taxonomy): Eukaryota > Metazoa > Chordata > Lepidosauria > Squamata > Candoiidae > Candoia > Candoia aspera. The sequence goes on from NC_086157.1 coordinate 113,182,288, forward strand.
GCAGAAGGACCCAGGTGGCCAGTGAAACTCAATGACTCCCCTTTCCCCCCATTTCTTATCCATTTCCTCATGCCTTCACTCCTAGTGGCAGCTATGACAGGCCACAAGTCAATGATGGACCTCCTGCTTTGAGTGAAGAAGGTCCCCATTCCATGCAAGGCCCTCTTGGAGAGGCAGTGGCCTCTAACCAGCATAAAGATGGCTGGCTTCATTCCCGCTGCCTCTCACTCGGGGAAATGTGTGCCTCCCTGAATAAGCAGCAGAGGGGAAAGGCAAACCTTCTCAGTGACTGAGGTGGGGTGGGGGGACTCATTACCTCTTTGATGGGGCGCCACAGCTCTGCCAGAAGCCAAACATACACCGCTTCTACAGAGGTCTACTGTTTGAATAGTTAGACAACTTCTTTTATCTTTCTACAGATCCATGCTCATTTCCCCAATTCCATAGACCAGGACACAAAACAATTGGACTCTGGCAGAAAGAACGTCTTTTGGCGCTGATTTCCAAGCCCGCCAGCAAATAAGACCAGAAGCGCCATTGCGTGTGCCGTCAGTTGATCTCCAGAGTCTCCACCTCTGTCAGGCCAAATTTCGTCTTGTACTTTTCAAAGAGTTTAACCAGAGACTGCATGTACAGGCTGTGATAAAAGTCTATTTCCTTCTGGCTCGGATTATCGAGTTTGGGAACGGTGATGGGCTCGCCAACTGAAATGCAAAGGAGGGAAGAGAACGTGATGTGTCGCGGCAAGACAGCTTCACCCCAAAGCTGGCTTTCCCCAACTGGACATGGGGAAGAAGTGCCAGACCACCACTCCCATCATTCCCAGCCGGCAGGCCAACAAGCCACAGAAGAGGCAACCATCTGCAGCCACTTTAGGAATATTTCAGCCTTAGATACCCTGTCTGTTGAACGGAAGGCTATCTTTCAACAAAAGAATATCAAATATTCTACTCCCAAATTACTTGAGAGAACTAACAGTATATAGCATTAAAAATCAGAGGGAGAAAAAAACTAGAATTATTAATAACCTAGTTCTAAAAGTCCTGGCTGACACGAAGAGCCTTGGCTTCTTTTCCCCTAAAGCAGAAAAAATGGGTGAGGCTAAATGTGGTCCATGGCTTAGCAACAGGAAACTGACCCAGTGACTCAAAAGCATCTCAGTGTTACTACCAAAAAATCAGGAGTCTGAAAGCGCCTTTTCCGACTCACAAATTTCATTAACTGGCATCAGCTTTCCCTAATTTTTTGCTAGTAATATATTTATTTATTTATTAATCAAATTTATCACCGCCCATCTCCCAAAAGGAAGGGACTCTGGGCGGTTTACAATAAAAGACAGATAAAAATATAAAACTGTAAAACCCTATAATACAGATACAATAAATATAATAAAAACCTCGATGGTTAAAAGTTCTTTATGATTTGCAGGCAGAACTGGGTCCTTCTAAGAAACTAGCCATCCCCAGAAATGGCTACTCTCCCTCCCGCCCCAGGCATGATGACAGAACCAGGTCTTTAGCTGTTTCCTGAAGTCCAGGAGGGAGGGAGTTAATCTCACTTCCGGGGGAAGGATATTCCAGAGGGCGGGTGCCACTGCAGAGAAGGCCCGCCTCCTGGACCCCGCCAGGCTGAATTCTCTTGCAGACGGGGTCCGTAGCATGCCCTCTCTGCACGACCGGGTGGGACGGGCTGATGTAGCGGGGAGGAGACGGTCCCTCAGGTAACCTGGCCCCGTGCCACGCAGGGCTTTAAAGGTGATAACCAACACCTTGAATTGGACCCGGAAGCAAACTGGCACCCAGTGCAGCTCGCAGAGCAACGGAGTGACGTGTGCTGATCTTGGGAAACCCAAGATGGCCCGCGCAGCTGCATTTTGCACCAGCTGTAGCTTCCGGATACTCTTCAAGGGTAGCCCCATGTAGAGCTTTATATATTTCTTTGCCTAGTTTCCCAGGTTGTAAAGGAGACGGCAGGAGATCTGCACTTTCAGACTTGCAAGATTCTGTTGATGTAGTCTAACAATAAAGTAGAATTAGCTCATCCGGTTGTGATTCCTGCCTGGTCGACCTGGGAAGGCTGACAACTACCCAAACATGATACTAGGAAGAATAGAAATGGAAATTAAAGATGTCAGGACAAAATCCGGGGAAGGGTCTCCGAAACAACTCCATCTTTAAAAGCTTCCGAAATATTAACAAGGAAGAGACCAGCCTAACTGTTACCAAGACGCTGTTCCACAGCATTGGCACTGCCATGAGAAAGCAGCACCATCTTGCTTCGGACCTCCAAACCTCCCGAAAATGTGAGATCAATGGCAGTTCTGCTCTATTCAGTCTAATTGTTCAGGCCAGTTCTGGCTGGAGTTTTAATAACTTTATGTTGTTTATTATAGTTTCTGGCTGTACCCTTAATTGTTCCTATTTTGTAAACTGCCTAAGGCTCATACTGCAATTGAGCTAGAGGAAGGAAGGAAGGAAGGAAGGAAGGAAGGAAGGAAGGAAGGAAGGGAGGGAGGGAGGGAGGGAGGGAGGGAGGGAGGGAGGGAGGGAGTAAAATTCAGGATTGAAGTTGGCTTCCCAGCCCAAAAACGACATAAGGGAGACAGGTGGTGATAAAATTTGACATATAAACAAATAAATAAGATAAAAAAAGACCCACGGGACTGCAGCCCACCAGGACTTTCTTTTTTCATTAAGCCTTACCGACAGTAGTGACAGGCCTGGCGTACGGCATCAACCCCCAGCTGTTGGAGAAGAAGACACCTCGTCCGTGGAAGATGCATGGAGCAACACCTATATACTTCTGCAATTTTTTCTGCACCCATCTGCACCATGAGCCCTCTTCAAAGATGACCTGCTTGAAGACTTCATTCTCCCCAAACGAGTAAATGGGGACGAGATCTGCCCTGAAATAGAAAACACCAACAAATATCAGCATGGGACGGAAATAGCACCTGCATCACCACTGAGGACCAGAGCGGCAGCCCAGAAGATCGGTCTCTGTTCATGGAGCAGCTTTCTCAAGTCCCCCAAAACCTGAAAACAAATTTCTCCATCCCAGCTGCTTCAGCTGGCTGGTAACTTGCATTTCCAATTAACTTTCTAATTGACTCTGTAGCTCATCATGCAGGAACTGAATGCCTCCATATGCCACTTGAAATAGGGATATGTAACCTGTAGGTCCTCTTTCTCGGCCCTCTCTGGCCCCTCCTTCAAATTTGCCTCACTGAGGCTGGGCAGCCACTGCTGAATTCAGTGGCACGTCATCCCTTCTGGCAACTTAGCATGCCTCTTTACCTTTTTTTTGAGAAAGCCAAGGTAGTGGATGTGGAAATGACCTTGGGAGACAGGAGGAAGAGCTGCAGACTAAACAATGGTCAGAAAGAGGCAGCTGAGCCCACAGAAGGAATGGGGCATGGCAAACATCTCAGGAGGGGCCCTCCCTAGTTTCTTGGGCTGTAAGGGGAGTGGGGGGAGATGTACTTTCAGACTTGCAAGATTCTGTTACTTATAAAGGAAGAGCCAGTATTTCTGCGTGTGCTTCTTGTCTGGCCTCTCTTGCAAAGCTGACATCAAATGGATGCCCACAGATAAAGAACAATGGAAAGGTTGACCCTACCCTTGCCTGCTGGGGGAAAAAAAGATCAAATACTAAAAAGAGATTTTAAAAGGGCAGACCCAGCTGCAAAAGCATGCCTCTCCCCGACAGAAAATAAAAATATATCCCCTACGGCTAATCTAATATAATGGACCATCAGAAATGGTCTGGGACCCTTTAGCAAAGATGCAACCGAATGAGACTCTTGGGGCAAATGTATCCAAGAACAAAGCAGGAACAGCACTTCTAAGACAGTTGGCCAGCCGCCACCGGTTTTACAGGTTTAATTACAAAATAAATAAAATCCTCTAATCCAAAGAGTCCATAGTTAGGAGCTATGCAGTGCAGGAAACAGCAAGATAAGGCTACCGGGATCACTTCCTGGGGGCAGGACGTGATGGGTGCCATGGGTACAGTTGAGTTAGCCAGGCTGTTCAATGCGCTTCGATTTCTAACTTGTCTTTTTGTCTGGCGAGACCCCATGGCAGCTCTGCCCTGAGGTCATCAGCCATCACTTAAAAAGAAGACTCAAGGCAGAGCCTAGGCAAGTGAGGCCATGCCGGGGGGAGGGGGGGACATTTTCAAATCTCAGAAGCACCGCTAAGCATGTCACAGCGGGAAGCAAGGCTGGCCAAAGCAATGGGCACATTTGGCCATGCCCGTTCACCTGTTTCCAATCGTTTTGCCAGGAATTCTGGCACATATAATACCACTGCTGGCCAGGAGGGCAAATGGCGGCCCTCTAATCTCCCCCCACTGTTTTTTAATCCAATCATGTCAGGTTCTCGGAGACTGCCTGGACAAGTCCCTGCAGTTTTCTTGGCAAGGTCTTTCGGAAGTGGTTTGCCATTGCCTCCTTCCTAGGACGAGAGAAGGTGACTGGCTCAAGGTCACCCAGCTGTCATGAGTACGGATGGTGAGCAGGAGGGGGCCCCTATCCAGGGGGGAAAACGCATGCGCAGTTTAGAGGCTTTGAACTGTCCTTCAAAGAAACTCAGAGCAGACCCGCCTTGAGTTTTGGGGTTTATCTGTCTGGGTTTCCCCCGCTCCTTCAGTTCGGTAGGATTTGCTGTCTACTAGAGCAGTTAATAAACACTAGAGACTAATTTCTTGTCTCAGCGTGGTTGTTTGCTTAAGTCAGGACACCAGCTGGCTTCATGCCCAAGGCAGGACTAGAACTCACAGTCCCCCAGTTTCTAGCCTGGTGCCTTCACCACAACACCACACTAGATCTCATTGTACTCCCCTTACCCGTGTCTTAAGGCCAGCTTCACAAATCCCTTCCGGTGCTTCAGAGTCACCCTGTTTTTTCCCGGCGCACAGTTCAAGGACTCCGCAGCACCCCCAACCACGATGACGACGGCATTGCCACTGCCGTTCTGGGACAGGAGGTAGTCTATGGTATTGCGGTTCACAGGGCAAATACCTGGGCATTTGGAGAGAAATAGAACCTTTAGGGAAAAAGGGAATATAATTTTTTTTCCTGTTGCGGGGGGTGGTGGTGGATAGAAGCGTTCTCCCACAGATCCTCGCCACTTGACTGAGAAAGTCCACGGATGGCTATCACCGCTGCATGTTCTTGGGATGCCCACAAATGGCTCAACTGGAAGCTTATATCCAGAAGAACCTGGATGAAATCCTACTGGACCCTTGGCCATCATTCAACATTAATTCCTTCACCAGGTGAATGCAAGGATAAAATAAGGAAGGGGGAACCCTGTTGTAGCAAGATCAAAATATAATGAGGAGAGAACACCTTTGAAGGCAATGCTTATCTAAGTTGTTTTATGAAAATAAATAAATAAATAAATAAAGATTTTTATTTTTTTTAAAATCACGTCGATTAAGTAAAGAGCTCCAGCTGAGCCTGACTCTTAGAAACTTCATATAGAAGATGCTTGCCACAGCCTTCTTCTGGAATGTAGTTTCATCTTCCCAGCCTAGCCCTGGAATTTCCTGGTGGTCTCCTATCCAATTACTAAGTAGGTTTGACTCCCCCTAGCCTTTTAAAGATCAACCAAGGACAGCAAGTGCTGCCACCTACTGGAGTACTAAGGACATGACACGAAGTTCATTAAGGAAAAAAAAAGTTTCTCTCAAGAGAAGCTCAGCTGGTGGAGACTTAGTGGATTCATTTCATTTCTTCCTTGGTAAGAAAATGGAAGGGTTTTGCTAGTGTCCTTCCGGATTGTTTCTTTAGGTTTCAAGTCCCATCCAGCTTTACGTTTTCTAATCACTCCAAGTTCTAACCACGCCAACCCTGCTTCTGCCTTTTTTCTTCCCAAGAGCAACCAAGCAGGTGCTGCAACCTTTTTCTTTCTTTCCCCCCCACAATAACAAAGATTAAACATTGCAGTCCTTTTAAGAAAGGGCTGGTTCTACACCTTAGAAGACCCACCACATTCAACGGGCTTTGCTCCCAAGGCAAACTGCATTGTTAGACAACGGACAAGCGGGTTTTCCTCCTTACCTCCAGTCATCAAGTAGTCCCTCAAAATGGGCCACCTGAAGTTCCCCGTGAGGGTAGTGACGTACGGACGTATCCCGGGGAATAGCTGGCTCACTCCTGTGGCCTCAGTGCTAAAATTGCAGAAGGCCCCCATGCACATGATTCCATGTGGGTGGTAGCCAAAAATGTAATTCCTGTTGGGGGCCAGGTTGTGGGTTTTGACCATCTGGGAAAGGAGAGGAGGAAGGGGGGGAAACAGGGTTAAATTGAAAACACACACACACACACACCCAAATAAAAACGACTTATGTTCTGTATAATCTTTTCACAGTGTTAAAGTTTTCATCATTTTTTTTATCATCATCAACCACTCAGAGTCACTGGGAGTTGGGCGGCATATAAATTTAAAATTATTATTATTATCATTATTATTACCCACAAAGTCAATAACAGCCAAACTTTCATGCCTAGGATACTGTGCTAGCCAGAAGGATCACCTCACTGTAAGGATTCAGAGTTTATCACCCGGAACAGGGTGCCAGACTTTACCCTCACTCATTGATCTCCAAAAGGTAACTACTTCTAACCCAACAAAACTGGTTTATCTGCTCTATTTCACCCCCTATTCCTCTGAAGGAAGGAAGGAGATCTACAACACCAGAATCGACCTAGGTTTTCAAGCAAGTGGGATCTCCTTTGTAGGAAAGGAAGAGCAGATCTTAACAACACCCTGAACTTTGGCATGGCAACGTGATCTTGTTCAGACAACTCAGTTTACAAGCCTTAAGACTTCACAAGGATCTGTTATTTCATCCCCCAGCTATTGAAGCTTGAATGCCAGTAAGGGAAGACACTCAGAACCAAACTGGATGAATTGAATGACTTCTCTGTTATGTCAAAGAAAACGTCCCCTGCTCCATGGGATTTATTTGTTGCAAATTTTTCAACCAGGCCTCTGTGATCTTTCTCATATTAACTATCTAGGTTCGCCCACCAAGAAGGCTTCAAAGCGTGGAGGCATCTGAAGACCTCTTAGCCTGCAGAATACCCCTGGGAGGAGAACTAGGGTTGGCTGCAACGGCCAGTCATGGGGGACCCTTACCAGCAAACCTAGACAACAACTGGATTCAACCATCACACCCCATTATGATTTTGTAGCTACAGCAGTTGATCACCATGGCCTTAACTCAACGAATCAGTTAAAACCAATTCTAGCTTGGGGTGATGTGTGAACCAGGGTTAATGCATGCCATTTCTTGCCACAGAGTATACGACATTTCCCCGAGTTAGAAGAGCAATATAGGTTGAATATAGGTATAGGTTGAACTAGAGATTCTGTCTATGATTCTGGAGTGCACAGTATGTGACTGGAATGGAGGGCTTTCCGTACAAGGAAATGAAGTGCAACTGCCTACCAAAGCTGGCACAAATCAGAAAACACTCCTTTTGATACTTGGCAGAAAAAGCCTGCCAGACGTTGCCTTCCCAGTTGGGGGTGAGTAGGGGCCAACATTGTACCCTCCTGTCCTGGTCAGAAATGGACAGTGACCTGGACTCACAGTGGGAAAAGCTGGTCATGCAGATCAGCTCTGAGCAGTCCAGAAATTGGTCATTGTGGTAACTCACGCCCATTAACTTCAGTGGGAGTGAGTTCCAACCCACTTATTTCTTTCCAGCGTGTCCATCCAAGACTCAGGGCAGCTCACAACAGAAAAAGACACCAACAAGCAGAACAAACAAGCAGTAAAACCCAAGCTCATAAACTCCTTGTCTCGAGGTAACCATGAAGGTCGGAAAAAACTTGCTTAGAAGGGCAATCTATACATTTGTTAATTGAATCAATGAAAACACACCACAGAAGGGTCGAATAAAAAAGCTTGACCTCATTCGCACAATACATGTTACCAGGTCAATCAAAAACCTGGGGGCTGTATTTGTACCACGTGCTAAGCTCGGTTGGTTGAAGCCTGGACTGGACTTTGGTGACAGCATGTTGTGGGAACCTCTGTCCATTTGGGTACCCTTCCTTTCAGTGTATTGTGCAAACCTAGAAAATCAGTTAAATCTGAAGCCAAGCAAAGCTGGCTGTGGGAACCCAGGCATTATATTCTGATGCATATGGAATGTTATTGAAGTTTTATAATATATTTCTTATTCTGGAACCCTTTGCAGGCGGGGAAGAGCTGTTTGACTGAAAACAGTGGGAACAGTATATGTAATGGGATGTAAGAGTAACCTCAAGGAACAGGAGGCAGAGACACAGCCAAGACAACAGTCAGATAAAAGGAAGTTGAGTCCAAGGCAGAAATGTAGTTTGAGAAAGCGTCTCAGACAGGACCCTCCCTAGTTCCCATGCAGATAAAGGGAGGGAGGGGGGAAGCGCATTCAGACTTGCAAGGTTCTGTTACTGTGACTTTATAATAAAAGTAGTATTAGCCTGCATGACTTGGATTTCCTAGTCCGGTCTACCTCGAAGGGCTGACAATATGAGTGTAGGAGAGAGGACAAGATTCCTAGAGCAATTTCCACTTTCAGGACTGATGCTTCATTTTAACATTTCTCCCTTATCTTCTCATTGCTATTCAGGACCGGTTGTCGCTAAACATTATGTCTAAAATCCACATTCCCAATTAGTAGCTGGGGAAGAAGCCTGCAACGAACCTCGCGTTTCTGAGGACGGAAACTCCTGGGGTTTAAAAACGCAGCATGATGGCAAGGCCAGAGCTTCTCTGCTGAATCCTGTGCCCCTACCACACACAACCTGTTTACTGAAATAACCTCACTTTCCTTTTGCAGCCAGATCTCCTTTGGAAAACAAAAAGTCCAAGAGGTTAGAGGCCACTTTGCTAGTTCTCAACCCTTCCTCTGATGGCTGCCAGTCTGGGGCGGATCCCTCAGGATCGCCTCCCTCCTGACTCCCAGCAAACTGGAAAGTTGCTTTGGGGCTGGGATGGCAAAAGAACTCTAGCCGTTGCTTCATCCTCCTGGAGATATTTTATCTCGGGAACTTAGCTTTAACCTTTGGTCCTTGGCACTGGTTTGACCAGCCATCCACCACGTGCAACAGGCACAAACAATGAGGAAAACACTACGTGATCTTCCCAAACTATTCCAGCCACCTCACACGTGCCTTACCAGCCTGCTTCGTGCCACCTGAAGCAATCGGGAGGTCTGGGTGCCACACACAAGGCTGGAGAGAAACACACCATTCCCAAATTGTACTTTAGGCTATGTTCTGTGTTCTCAAAACACAAACAAACTTGATGTTAGCTGTCCCCAGTCCCTAGCCGGTGAAAAGTGGCCGATAAATTGGAAAAGGAAAGAATGTACATGGGAGGATGGGAGACCATGGAGGCACCTGTGTCTTTCCCAGGTTCCTCTCTTTAAGGGCTGCTCCATTACCAAATCCAGCAAGTCCACCCTTTCAAAAGGATCTTGCCTACAGAGGAAGTCATGGTGGTGGAAGAAGAAGAGAGAGGAAGGAGAAGAAAAGAAGAAAAGCTTTTGGAGAGAAGAAACTACAGGTAATCCTCACTTAACCACAACTGGGACCAGAATTTTGGTTGCTAAGCAAAGTGATCATTAAGCGAATCTGATCCAATTTTACAACCTTTTTTGCAGCGGTTGTTAAGCAAATCACCGTGGGCGTTAAGTGAACCACATAGTCATTAAGTGAATTATGCGGTTCTTCATTGATTTTGCTTGCCAGAAGCTAGCTGGGAAGGTCCAAAGAGGCTATCACATGACCATGGGATACTGCGACGGTCATAAATGTGAACCAGTTGCCAAGCACCCAAATCGTGACTGTGTGACCATGGGGACACTGCGACAGTCATAAGTGTGAGAACTGGTTGTCTTTCTTTCAACACCGTTGTAAGTCCGAACCATCGCTAAACGACTGGTTGTTAAGCAAGGACTACCTGCAGAGGAGACAATCAAGGAGTGACAGTACCAAACTGAGTGGTGAAAGACATCTGGAACATCTGTAGAGAACACTGAGCACCTGAATGAGGTCAGCTGAGCTCCTGAGGCTAGTCCTTTGCAGAACAAAAGGGGAGGCAGTCCCCAGTGGTGGCCATGCCATGCCACCAGCCACCCAAAGGACCAGGATGAACAGCCTTCTGGAGTAGCAAAGAAGAGATGGCTGCAGCCTCCCACCCAACATGGACCCACTGATCAGGAGGCCACACAAGTGTTTCCAGGCAGAGCAGGTTGAAGAGAGCAGGCCTGAGCCTGCAAGACCCAGGAAGATAAAAGAAGGAATAAAGCAAGGAAATGTGGAGTCCCTGGTGCTCTCTGGGCCTGGTTGTTTTCTTGCAGACGTTTCATTGCCAGGCCAGGCAACGTCTTCAGCGCGAAGAGGGAGTGGGCCTTGCTCTCAGTTTACATACCGTGGCTTGCCCTGCTTGTGTTGGTGGGGGGGTTGTTCTCTCCTTGAGGGTTCTTTGGTTGGGCTGTTGTTTGCTGCTGGGTTGATGGACTGAGTTAATCGTGCCTTGATTGAGATATAATGTACTGTTTGATTTTATCAAAAGACCAGAACACCTCCATGCCAGCAACCAACACCCAGCTATGCAAAAATCAGCACTAGGATTAACCCCAGATGAACCATCAAACGGCACAATACACCCTAATCAAGGAACTATGTCTGAGTGCCAGGCTTCCAGGAATTCTCCGGCGTTTTTGGATTTGGCTTGGTTTAGGATGCTCATAGAAAAGCCAGAAGACCAGGACGCTCCCTTGCCAGCAATCAATACCCAGATAGGCAAAAATCAACACTAGGATTAACACCAGATGAACCATCAGACAGCACAATACACCCTGATCAAGGAACTATCACACTTCCCAAAGACCAAAAGAAAGACCAAAACAAGGTGAAAGTAGAAGAGAAGAATAGAAAAATTGAGAACTTAGAAGAATGGTAGAGCAATACTACAACACTTGATCTTCACTAAAAGCCCGAGAAGTAATAGGAATCACGGATAAGACGGAACAGAAAAGAAGTTATGATAGGAATACAAAAAATAGGGAAGAGGAGTTAGAAAATAGGAGTTAGAAAACAAAAGTTAAAAAAAGGAAGAGAAATGAAATTCTTCTGTTGCAAAAAGCTCTTTATTTTTCGAATCAAGGGAAGTGTGGAATCAAGTGCCTTTGACTGGTGCCATTTCACGAGCCAAACTCATGACAGTTGACTTTGGGCAGAAAACACGGGGTTTTTTTGTGCATGTCCTTCCTTAGAACGGAAGGACCAGAATCTACATAGGCAGAGCAGAATTCCAGGTTCCCGGATCCATTTGGCAAGGAAAAACTGCCCAGGAGGAGAAGGCGCATCCTGAAAATTAACTATCCCTAATGCAAAATTTCCCACCAGCACCAGGGAAGGAAAGGCCTTTTTACGGAGCCTTTTTACAGGCAGGCAAGTTTAAGATGTGTGGACTCCAACTCCCAGCACGGCTGGCTGGGGAATTCTGGGAGTTGAAGTCCACACATCTTAAACTTGCCAAGCTTGAGAAACACTGCAGGGGCTCACCAGAATAACTGAAGTTCGGGAAACCCTGACGTGGGGTTTCTCTGCAAACCAGTAAAGGCCAGGATTACACAGCACAGCTGTCGTTTCAAGGTAATTATTTCAGAGACTTTGAGACTTAAAGTAAGCTGTCATCACCAAGAGATAAGCCATGTCTGGGCTGAGTTCACTGTATTTTATAACTGGACCGGAGAAGCACAATTGCAGCAAAAGAAATGCAGAAGCTTCAGATAAAAGGATGCCCTTTGGTAAGAGCCAACCACAAGTCACAATTCAGCTTTTTTAAGGAGGTTGACAACAAGCCCCAGGGTGGAAGTTCAAAACCTAGGCAATTCATTCAACTCAAGGGGTAGGTTCACCACCTTGAGCAATAATGGGATTCAGTTGGTTCTGGCCCAGCTCACGAAATAAAATTGTGATCTGCAAACCACAATTTATGAATTGGCATGTTTTATGAACCCAGCCAGTCGTGATTGATTTCACAAACCATGGTAGAACCAAGCATGAGTTTACATGTACTGGTGCGCCAACCCTCACCCTGCAATTCTCACGCACCATCTGGAGAACGCAGCTTTAGGGAAAGAAGCCAACTTTAAGCCACCATTGGGCCACAACTGAAAACTGCAGTTAACTGAAACAGAGGGTTTCATTTCCTCTGTGAATTTATTAGAAGTAACACAGCAGGTATGAGTCCCAGCTAAGCCACAGTCCAGCATTAGACATCAATCAGTACAGTGAGTATGGGTTTTCAGCCTATTAAGCCACTTCAAATACTCATTATATAAACAATAGGCTGTACAGAACCTCCCAAAGTTGGGATGTAAAGGGAAAAAGCTGTAGCAGCTCTCATCATGCAACCTTATTTTTGCAGATCACCACCAAGGGCCAATCTTGCCTGACACCATTTTGCATGACCTCAAAGAAGGCCCACATAAATTCCAGCTCAACCAATTTGGAGGTAAAGGCAGAGATCAGGGGTAGCAGACAAAAAGAAAAGCTGAAACCAGCAACCAGATATAATCCGAGTAAGATGGTTGTAGACTAAGATGCTGGACGCAAAAGCTTTAGAACTTCGAGAAAGCCAGGAGAAAGCTCATTGGTGGAATCTTGACATGGGCCCCGATGAGTCGGTTGATGCAATGTCGCCCTCTCTGGCCATCCCCAGCAGTGACCACTGGAACACAGGAGCGCCCACGTCAGCAGGAACTCCTCCATGCTGGCATACTCGGGAAGTGTAACTGGTAGACCTGCCATCTGAATCACTGCACTGCAAACTTTCTTGGCATACATGTGGCACAGGAGCATGGCATGCTGTACACTACAGCTCTGTCCCCACCGAGCATATTTGAACAAAGTCCAGATGAAATCCACTTATCGCCTTGGCATCATTCCTCCTGGCACTCACGTGCCTCCATGGCAGGCCAAGCAAACAGCCGAACAGCAAGGAAGCAGACACCAACGCAACAATAGAACTAGGTATGATTTCCCACCCAGTCCCCTGGTAGATCCAAACCATTCTCAACAGACTAACAAGGTGGATCAATCAGAACATCCAATCAGCAATCAATTAACTATTCCCAAGAAGCACCGCAAAGAATTCAAACTCACCCATATTATAAATATACCAAGGCAACACCCACTGGTTACTGTTCGTTGCATTTCTTTTTTTTTAAATGGCAAAATAAATAAGTCGCAAGTTGCCTCAACAAAGCTACATGAAGGAGGGCTGGTGTGGCTTGACTCCCCAGGACTGAAAATGCAGGATAAGCAAACGAAGGCAGGGTCAGTGAGGGCAAAGAAAGGAAAAGGCACCACTAAGAAAGGCATTCAGTCAGGATGGAACAAGGATTAAGATGAGGGGATGAACCGATCCAAATTCAGCCACATTTGCTGGGTGGCTTTGGACCACCCACTCTTAGCCCAACCTACTTCTCCAGGTTGTCGCTGTAGGGGTACATTCAGGAGACACTTCCCCATAGCCACCTTATATCTTTATACTTTATATGTGCAATATAAATAAATAAATAATTCTAAAATTGAAATACGGGTAGTCCTCGACTTATGACCATTTGTTTAGTGACCATTCAAAGTTACGACAGCACTGAAAAAAGTGACTTGCGACTGGTCCTCGCACTTATGACCATCACAGTGTCCCTGAGGTCATGTGATCAAAATTCAGGTGCTTGGCAACTGGTATATATTTATGATGGTTGCAGCGTCCAAGGCTCACAAGATCGCCATTTGCAACCTTCCCAGCCAGCTTCCAACAAGCAAACTCAATGGGGGAAGCTGGATTTATTTAACGACCACGTGATTCACTTAACGACCACAGAAAAAAGGTCATAAAATCAGGCGTGACTCACTTAATGGCTGCATCGCCTAACAATAGAAGTCCCAGTCCCAACTGTGGTCGTAAGTCGAGGACTATCTGTACCAGAGTGTTTGCAAAACTAAAGGACAGGAACATCATTCCCCTGCACCCTCACATCACTTTTCCAAGCTCTGCTTCAACTTCACCTTCTTAGAAACAAAACGAACAAAATTACGTTCAAACTTTCAAGAAATGCCAAGTCCGTGAGGCATCCATTCCATTTGTCTGGGGATTTGCAAGCTCCAGATCCCACTAAAACCCCAAAGCTCTTTAATGATCAAGCAAAACGGTCTCTCTCGTCTCTGCTTTCCAAAGCAGATCCCGGCTACTCACTCGTATTGGAAAGTAATCACGGAAATATCTCCACAGGGCCAAGCTCCGAATCCACTGCGATCGTCTTCCAGCTTTGAAAAAAAGAAAAGAGAAAGGGTTGGGAGAGGATCCAGGCCGGGAAGGTGCGGCCAAATGTCACACGGATGCAGCTAATTTACAGTGAGCTAATGATGTTGTTCAAACCAAGGGCCAGAAATGCAGTTGCAAGCCTCAGTGAAAAAGCCAACCAGAGAAGGGCAGAAGATTTTAAAATGCATGGGCAGGAAGGTATGCTTCAAGCACTTCCCCAAATATATAATTTGGGGTCTCTCTTCGCTTTTGGTGATGACTTTTTCTTCCGATACTGTTCTGATTCAGCTGTTTTTCTGATTTTGTGTGTCTGTGTGTGTGTGTGTTTCATGCTATATGCTGCCCCGTGTGGGTTGGGGATAGGACAGGCTATAAATACTGTAAGATGAAGATGAAGATGAAGATGAAGGTGATGTAAAGTGCTGCTTAAAACGTATCTTTACACCCAGGCCTTTGGGCTAATCCTAATAATTGTAATAATAAATGGATGCCAAGACTAATCTTCCTTTTCAATGACACGGTCAGCACTGCAGGCGAACCCTGTTCAAAACTAAGCTGCGGTAGAGAAGCGCCAACAGCCCTGCGCCAGCGGTGGAGATGACTGGAAGCAGGGCCTGGGCACTCCCCCCAACGACTGCCTTTGGGGTCCTGCCCGTCCCCGCACGGCCGCCCCGGTGGGAGTGGGCGTCCGCAAAGCACCTACCAATAACCGACGAGTGGGTGAGCAGCCTCTGGTTTTAGCTCCCCAAAGAGGCCACATTGTCTAAAAGGGTCTGTTCCGTTTCTTCTGGGAAGGGGGCACCTTTCCAAACAAGACTTGGGGCTATACGTAGCCCCCCACTATTTCCATTTTCTGGAATGCCTCATGGGCATATGAGGAATGGGGATTTATTCCTGGAGGTATTTTGACCCAGAAACCAGCATAACAGGAGAATGCAGGAATTAAGATAACGCATGGGATTGGCCTATATTCCAACCCCCTAGGTCAGCGCTTCCAAAACCTGGGTAAATTACCCAAAATTGGGTAAAAGTGGCTTTTCTTTGGGTAATGACCCACGAGCCCATTGCCCAATCACAACAGGGACATTTAAATTGACTTAAGGTGTTTTACCTACCTTGCGTAAAAAGGACTTTCTGGTAAGAGGTTTGGGGTAATGAAAAGAAAAGCAACGTTTCAGGTGACCGGGGGCCGGTCACACTTCCTCTCAGCCCAACCCACCTCACAGGGTTGTTGTTGTGGGGGTAAAATGAAGGGAGTACCCTCTCAAACCCTTGTGCACCATTCCCAACCTGCACCGTGCCTCTCGCGCACCCCTCGCTCCTTCCCCCAGCCGGCAGCAGCCACTTACCTGCCTGCCAGCCTGGGACTTGCAACCTCCTGCCAGCTTCCCCATTGACTTTGGTTGTGGGACGCCGGCAGGAAGTTGCCTCGCCTAACGACCGTGGGATTCAGTTAATGACGGCAACCAGGACTGCAGGGATTGCCGACACTAAGCAATGCGGTCATGCTTTACGACCGCATTGCTTAGCGATGGAAATTCCAGTCCCAATTGCCATCGTAAGTCGAGGACTACCTGTAGCTTTAACATGTTATTAAATCTAGCCATATAGACCCTCTATTGCTCCATCTTCTCTGTCTGTATCATAATACAGTAGACTCTCAGTTAACCAGAACTCAAGCAACCGGCATTCTCAAGCAACCGGCACAAAAATCAAACCAGAAAAAAACCCTGGCACTCTCAAGCAACCAGAAAAAAACCCTGGCACTCTCAAGCAACCGGCACAAAAATAGAACTGGAAAAAAACCGGCACTCTCAAGCAACTGGCAAAAAAATCTGTGTCTCTCTGCTGCCATCTAGTGGGCATTAGGGTTTAATAGTAACTCTCAAGCAACCTGAAACCACATTTATCTGGCATCTACCAATGCCCACAGGTGCCGGTTAACTGCGAGTCTACTGTAGTGCCTTTTCTCAGACACCTTCCTGGCTCAGGAGAATAGCACCTGAAAAATCACCTCTTCCCATATATTTCTACCCTGCATCTGAAGAGGATCCCCAGAGAGCCAGCTCTTGGGTGCCTTTCTATGTTAGTAGCCTAGATGGCTACCGAAAATGGGGGCCTTTCCGTGGATGCCCCAACCCAGGAATGCTTTTCCCAGCAAGGCCCGCCAGGCACCAGCCTGACTCTAATCCCAGTGCCAGGCCAAGCCATGTTTAACCTCCCAGGCTTTCAAATAATATCTCCCCACGGCTCTGAAATTTTTAACCTTTTCTCTCCCTGATTTTACTCTCTATTCTTCTTTTACTGGCTCTTTGATCGCTTGTCTGATTTTCTCCATATGACCCACTCACTGTTTAACAGAAGTTTTCGCCGATGGTTTTAACTGACCGCTTAGATGATTTGCATTTCATCTCAAACTGCTTCAAGATGGGGTTGTGGGTTGGTTTGGAGTGGGAAGTGCTATACAACTCTTTCAAAGAAGGGAAAAGGGCGGTCTAAATTAAACTGTTTTTTAAAAAAGGCAAGACCGCACCCCTTACCTTTTCTAGGAGTGTCCCAGTCAAAGGCGTACCACACCAAGTACAGAACTGTTATAACCCAACAGTCTGTGCAGAGCATATATATGAGGATAATGGTGCAAATAATACCTGGAGGACGAGAGGGAAAGAGAAGGCAAGAGAATTAACTCCGGCTGCGAATCATTCCATATTTCAAGGATTTCCCCAAAGGAAAACTGGATTTTCTTACTTCAGGTTTCCGCAGTTGAAAGTTCTCCTCCGCAGCCATCTGGGGCTCCCCGAGCAAATATTTTCCACAAACCCAAAGCTGGGTTTCTTTTTCCCCCCCAAGAGAAAATTACAGACAATGCATTTTCCTTGAGCTGAAAAAGCTATCAGGGTCCTTCCTCTTGAGCCATTCCCAGAGCAAGGAAACAGATGAAGTCTCCTTTGAATGCAGACCAAGTGTTGGTGAACTTCATGAATATTTATTTATTGATATTGATATTGATGGATTAATGATATTATTTATGATGTTACTGAATTTTAAACTGTTTTATTGTGAACTGCCCAGAGTCCCCCGTATGAGGGAGATGGCGGGTGATAAAAATATGATAGATAAATAAATAAATGTCTATCTTTGTAATTGCCTTAACAAGGATATGCACAGGAAGCAGTTTGCCATTGCCTTCTCCCAGTCTAGCCTATAACTGTGGCATTTCCTGGTGGTCTCCCTTCCAGAACTAAACAGACCCACCCCTATTTTTTCAGACAGGTTCCAAGCTTCCCACCCCTGTAAAAGGCTGGAGGAACCCTGATGGACTATCCTGCCATCTAGTATGCTCGATTTTGCTCAACCCAGCCTGCATTTTGGCTCGGAGAGCAATAGGATCCCAAATGAAATATTAAAAGAAATACATTCCAAGTTGACTACTCAGTGGAAGTCTGCAGCACCATTGCAAGATTACCTTCCAAAGCGCATCTACCCTGGAAGCCGTATAGAGTGGAATATTGGTTCTAAAGTTGGATTTGGAGACGGGGCACCCAATTCAATCCGCATCAGCTACAGAGTTCACGGTCAGATCAGCCTACCTTACAGGGTAACGGGGTAAAATGAAGGACGTCCTCTGTTGTAAGACGCCTGAAGCTCTGATGGAAAGGCAGGTCGATTTATTCATGTATTTATTTGACAGACTTCTATTCTGCCTTTCATACAGGAGCAAAAAGCAGCGTACACCATATTCCCTTTTCCTACTTTTTTCCCCTGAACAATAACACTGTGAGGTTAGTTGGACTGAAAGGGAGCGACTGGCCCAAATCACCCAGGGAGATTCCATTGCTAAAGATGGACTAGAACAGTGTTTCCCAAACTTGGCAACTTTAAAACATGTGGACTTCAACTCCCAGAATCCCCAGCCAGCATACATAGTTAAAACCATCTTTTTTTCTGAGCCCCCCAGCCCATAGATGCCCCCATCTTAGCTTGTACCCAAGGAGTTAAGGAAGCACTGAGGATTTCATAGGCTTCTCATGCTGTTCTAGTTTTAATTTTTTTAATATACGTATACACACACACAGAGACGCATATTTATTAGTGAAGGATAACACACTAACAGAAAACAGATACTATAATGCATCAGTGACAATTGTTATTTTAAAAATGCAAACATGACAGGGATTAAAATAAACTGAATTCAAGGAGGGGGAAGAAACAAAGGAAAGGAGGGGGGAAGGATCCACAAGATATTAATATAAAATTAATTCAATCCTTAAATTTATCATTAAATCTTGATTCACTCAGGAACATATTGTTCCATCTTCTCGTTTTTACAATACAAAGATTTTTCCAAAATTGATTTTAAAAAAACACCTGTCTCGAAGCCATCCTTTAACATCTAGAGTGTAATGCATCAGTGACAATGGTTTTTTTTCAAAAATGCAAACACTGCAAGGATTAAAATAAACTAAATTCAAGGAGGGGGAAGAAACAAAGAAAAAGAAAGGAGGGGGGAAGGATCCACAAGATATTAATATAAAATTAATTCAATCCTTAAATTTATCATTAAATCTTGATTCACTCAGGAACATATTGTTCCATCTTCTCGTTTTTACAATACAAAGACTTTTCCAAAATTGATTTTAAAAAAACACCTGTCTCGAAGCCATCCTTTAACATCTAGAGTGTAATGCATCAGTGACAATGGTTTTTTTTCAAAAATGCAAACACTGCAAGGATTAAAATAAACTAAATTCAAGGAGGGGGAAGAAACAAAGAAAAAGAAAGGAGGGGGGAAGGATCCACAAGATATTAATATAAAATTAATTCAATCCTTCAATTTATCATTAAATCTTGATTCACATAGGAATGTGGTGTTCCATCTTCTCATTTTTACAATACATGTGACTCTGGGGATGCTGCGATGGTCATAGGTGCGAGCACAGTTTGTAAGTCGGTTTTTTCAGCCCCGTCATAGGCCTGAACCATCACTAAACAAAACTGGAAACGCCTGTCCGACACCAAACATCCAAAACACCTATCTCGAAGCTATCCTTTAACACCAGGAGTGCAGATTTCTTTCCATCTATCTTTCCATCTATCATCTGTTGGTTCTTAACTGTTGGGGGTTCCCACCCACCACAGCCATTTCTATTCTAGTTTGAATCTTACTCATTTCTCAGGTTGTTTTTAACCCTTATAAGCCAGCTATCCAGAGGCCCATTCCTGTGGGCAGCGGTAGAAGTCAAAATTATAAATAAACCAACTAATTAATTTTCTCTGCTGAACCCTGCCCTACAGGAGTCATAAAAGTGCCACGCACAGCATACAGCAAGGGAAGTGATAAGGAAGCTCCCAGTTGCAAGCCAGGACGGCCACATCACGAGCCACCTGCCTGGTCGAAAAGTAGCTCTTCAGACCCTGCAGCAAAAAAGCCACCTGTGCAGCAAAGGGGAGGAATTTCCCTAAAATTCCTCTGTAATTTAATTGCACTTTGTCCCCTGTGGAAGAATAAAGCTCGCAGCAATAAACATGTTTACTTGCCCGGAGAATCTAAGGCTGCAAAGTGGGGATGGATGAAGGTCGGGCAGAGCCAGGAATGCCAGCTTGCTCAAAGAGGGTTTCTTATGCCCTCGTGGCCAATGCCACCATGGCCAATGACACGTCGGGGCCAGAAGAAGTCACAGCAGCAAAGTCGGGTCAACTCATCCAGAGCCCTTTCCTTAGGACAGTGGTTCTCAACCTTGACAGCTTGAAGATGGGTGGACTTCAACTCCCAGAATTCTCGCTGGGGGATTCTGGGAGTTGAAGTCCACCCATCTTCAAGCTGCCAAGGTTGAGAAACGCTGCGTTAGAGAATTAACCCATTCTCTGTGTTTGCATAATGTTTTGCGGCAGAAATTAACTAAAGAGCTAAACCTGCCATTCAGACTGAAATATCTGGGTAGATTTCAGGAATGTAGGGATTTCGTATACTGTCTAGCCATCTGTCTTCAGTCATTTTTAGTACTATATATAGTTTTCTACAATAGTACACTATATAGTGCTTATTTACTGTTGAACAAGAGGAGGACCAGCAGCAAGGTGGAGGGACTCAATTACAGCGCTGAAGGATCACATTGGAGACAGATCGTCGTGGGGAATACCTATCTGTGTGGTTGCCAAGAGTCAGCATAGCCTTGATGGCACATAATCAATCAACCACTTTATTGGTGATTGTGAAATCCCCACGAGAAAGAAATAGATTTGTGCTAGCACCTTAAATCCTATATATACTTACAGTACGTAGGTGAAATTATTAGCGTAACGGGAATAGCTTTAATTTTAATATTGAATGTTAATGTTGCTGGTTAATGACCAAAATAAAGAACTACTACTACAGGTAGTCCTCGCTGAATGACCACAACTGGAACCAGAATTTCAGTTGCTAGGCAAAGCAGTCATTAAGCAAATCCAACCCGATTTTATGACCTTTTTTGCGGCAGTCGTTAAGCGAATCACCACAGTCGTTAAGCGAATCAAACCACGTGGTCATTAAGTGAATCGTGCAGTTCCCCACTGATTTCGCTTGCCAGAAGCCAGCCAAGAAGGTCAAAAATGGAGATCACTTAACCACGGGACTTTGCGACGGTCATATACGAGAACCGGTTGCCAAGCGCCCAAATCATGATCACGTCACTGCAGAGACACTTCGATGGTAGTAAGTGTGAACACTGGTTGTAAGTCAGTTTTTTCAGCACCATCGTAAGTCTGAACCACCAGTAAACGAATGGTCATTAAGTGAGGACTACCAGTACTACTACTACTGAAGCTGGTATAAATGCAACCCCCAGGTCTTAAAACAATCAGGTTAAACATGTTGATTTATTTATTTATATCCTTTCTAGGAAAAGACTAGGATCAGCACTGCTTAGCATCAGATGGTCAGCTGGCCTCAAAATTTATCTTCCATGTTCCCACAGCTCCTTCCTACAAAATTGCCCAAAACTGGCAGCATGCTTTCTCAACTATCTAGAGATGCAAAAATATGTGTCAGCTCTAAAGAACCCTTAATGTAACATTCAAAGCCTCCAAATTCTCCCTTCCAACAAGTCCTGGCTTGATGATGTGAATAACCTGGAGTCATTCACTGGGGCCTTCGCTCCTTCAAAACCCCTTAGGGGTTCCCCAGCTTCGCTTTGGAAGGTGAATCTACTCAGGTGCCATTTTCTAGGCTTAAAAATGGGAAGCCTGCAGTAAGGGAGGGAAAGGCATTGTGTTTGCGCACCGGGGCCCCCCTTGAATGAAAACTGCCTCCGGGGGCTGGGGACCATATGTTACAGGACATGATGATGTGACCCAATCAGCAGGATTTGTATTTTCTCCTGCTTTTTTATGCTTTGGGGAAGTATAAAGGGGAAAGAAGATATATCTGGCCTCACAGCGGTAAAATACAGTCATATTCAACTTTAATTATTGCTAAAGATAGCAAGGAATTATTCTGCCGTCAGATTTCCACAATGCAATCTGGGGGCACACCTTGGAGCTTCAAATGTGTCTCCTTCTCCTTTAGTAGCAGCCAAACTACCTTTCCAGATCAAATACAGGTAGTCCTCGCTTAATAACCACAACTGGGACCAGAATTTTGGTTGCTAAGCAAAGCGGTCATTAAGCGAATCCAACCCAATTTTACGACCTTTTTTGCAGCAGTCATTAAGCAAATCACTGTGGGCATTAAGCAAACCACATGGTCGTTAAGTGAATCATGTGATTTTGCTTGCCAGAAGCCAGCCAGGAAGGTCGAAAATGGTGATCACGTGACCATGGGACACTGCAATGGTCATAAATGAGAACCAGCTGCCAAGCACCCAAACTGTGATCATATGACTACAGAGATGCTACAACGGCTATAAGTGTGAGGACCGGTCGTAAGTTGGTTTTTTCCAGCACCGTCATAAGTCTGAACCATCACTAAACGAATGGCTGTTAAGTGAGGACTACCTGTAAAGGATTCCAAACTCTTGCTTAGCACATCAGTTAAATACTTTTGGGAACATCACAGCCAGAAAACACACAACCCCCAGTTCCTAATTAACATGGCCCCCACCAAACCCCACCTCCCCTAGGAGGTTCTATCAAATCCATGTATCATACAGTTGCATCTTGGCACAGAATTCTGTTATTCATCTCCTCTCTCTTTGGCCAGCCCTGACTCTATTCCAATCTGCTTCTTTGGGCAATCTCATGTTGCAATATTATAGCACAGCAGCAATGCCCACAGTTGCCTTCCATTGTTTGAGAAGCGGCCCGTGATTTATTTCACAGCCCCCCCCCCCCAAGAGTTTGGCTGCCCAAATGAAGAGAAGCTGGGGAGTATTCAGGGTCATCTTTCCACCCCAAGGACAGAGCAACGTAAGCTTGCCAAAGGAAGGGGCGAAACTAACAAATACGCCTGTGCCCCAAGCAGTGTGGGACTTCAACTCCCAGAATTCCCCAGGGAAAGGCCATGTTAGCTGGGAATTCTGGGAATTATAGCTCAGGACCTCTGCAAGGCACCTTGTTTAAAAAAAAACAAGGGAAGGGAACTCACCATTAAGCAATCTTTTGGGATATTAACCAGGAATAGAGGGGCAGGCAGTTCTTGCCATAGCAATCCAGCCCATTAACAAACCACAATTGGAATGTTCACCTGTTATGATATGCTCAAAAAAAGACATCATGTGATGGGTTAACAGTGGTGGTCTGGTTCACACTACAATGGGCAGAGACAAGGGCTAAGTCCCCACAAATTATTCAACTTCACTTCAGCCCAGGCAGGTGTGTGTGAACGCCCAAAGACCTCAACAGTAAAGTTGTCCTTGATCCTTTGAAGAGGAAGAGTGACCAAAACAGATTTTGTTATCCATGGGGTGAGAAACCCCAGAGAGGGCATTAAGCCAGATTTTCACAAACAAGTCTGGATACCTGCGGAAAATCAACTCATTTTCCCAAGCGGGGAGGAACTGTGACCCTCCCTCCTCCACAAAGTGGCCTTGACAAGTCACAGTCACTGTCACATTCTGGATCATGGTGTAAATAAAACATGGGACAGGTGTCCAAGTGCTTTGGCTTGGGGCAGGCATCCAACCCCTTTTTGCCCTGGAAACCATGGATAATGATCCAGGGCTTATGCAAGGGCTGAACAACAAGGAAAAAGATCTCCTAGGGATCTGAATTTAAGGAAGAAGGCAGTTAGAACTCGACATTTCCCATTTCAATCCACCAAATACCCATCTGCACCTTGACTGTTCTTCTGCCTCTTGGATGCCCTTAGCTTCATTTTCCAGGCCATCTTTTGTCCACCTTAAGGCCCCAAGAAGGTACAGGGCATTATTAATCTCCCAGCTGAAGGCAAGGGCAGGGATGCAAACAGGAAGAGGATCCAGGCATGACAGTTATAGGCAAAAGAGGAAAGGTGGGGAATGTGTCCTTTCCAGCAATTCAGAAAGCCCAATTCTGTCTGCCCTGGCAAGAGTCTCCTGGTCATAAGAAGAACCACAGCTTGAAAGAGAGGAATTTGTGGACATGTCAGTCTATAGGGCCTAACCTGATATTAACAGATTTGGAGGAGTTGTAGCCTAACATCAGGAGAGCTACCGTTCCTCAGCTGTTGCATCTGAAGCAAGAACATGGAGAACCCTGAAGACACAGTCTACAGGATCTGCAACTAAGATCCTACAAGTGCTCTGTCTGATCATGGGGATAAGCTCAGTGAGGTGGCAGGGGACAAGGCTGATCCACCGAGCATCATTGCTGGGTTCATACATCACACTCAACCATATTCCTGAAATAATTGATTTTCTGGATTTGGACGAGACATTGAACCATAAGGCAACCAACAGCAGAGGTTTATGCAATGGGCTAAGCTGCAAAAAAGCTGAAGCATACTTCATCTTGAGGAATCGACTAGATCTTAGACTTTGATCTGGTTCAGCGCTTTGTCTGAGCACAGCCCACATTTCACCTAGGCGACCAAGAGCAAAGGGTGTGGGCTCTCTCTGGAAGGCACATTTTGTGACCAATGCATCCATATCTTCAGACAACACCACACCAAAAGTCTTGAGTGTTTGAGACAAGAAGACCTCCTTACCCAAAGTCAGGAATGAGATCACCCATTGCAGCACTGAAATGATCTGCAGCTGCTTCTCAACTTTCGACTTGGACAGCCAAGAGAGATCCTGAAGGGCCGAAAGGATGCTGGAACCCGTCCCTGGAAGGAGAAAGGAAGAGAAGTCGGTCTATTGACCCGTTTCCAAAGGCTTCCCCAACCAACCCCTTCCAGATGCATTTGACTCTCCGCGTTCCCAGTTGGCCGCCAGCATGGTCAATTTGCCCTGATATCAGCTTCACCTCCAGTCTGTGAGGCTCAAGTCAAAAGCATCTGGCCCAGCCAGGTGCTTACTCTGGAGCAAATATTCCAGCCTCACATTGGAAAAACAGGCTGCAAGGCACCTCTCAGTTCAATTGTGCGCCCTTGTGGATGAACGTGGTGGCCATTTCCAGTTGTGGTGAAGGGGGACAGGCATGCAAGATGGGAAGGTGACCCTGCAGGCAAATGTGCATTGATCTTGGCCCAAAGGCCAAGTTTCCATCCGGAATCTCTTGTTGTGCAGACAGGCCCCCGTTGAGTTGAACTGCTTTCCACCCATCACTGGATGTGACCTTTGCTGTCCAACGATGATAGAATTATTGCAAAAACTATACTTTTTAAAGACGTACGTCTCGTACTAAATCATATACAAACTACTTCAAATTTAATGTGTTCTGAACAAAGAAGGATGCTTTGTGCTCTAAGAATAGCGAAAAGAATAATCCTTAGGCCAGGGCTTCTCAACCTTGGCAACTTTAAGATGTGTGGACTTCAACACCCAGAATCCTCCAGCCAACCTGGTTGAGAAACCCTGCCTTAGAGGATGGGGAAACACTCTTAACTCCAGATATAAAGAATTGGATTTCAGGGATGAGTGATTTAGCCATTTTTGAGAAAATTATATGTTCCATCAAGCAGAAAATGGCACACACTCTCTCCCCTTGGGGAAAAAAAATTCTTTATCGCTTTTTTCTTTCTTTCTTTTCTATTTCTTTCTTTTTCACTTTCTTATTACTGTTCCCTATTCTTTTTCTCTTCAATTCAAAAGTTGTAGTGTTTTTATCCTGTTGAAAACTTCTTAAACATTCTTGGACAGGCTTGGTGGACATTGAAAGCTTCGTGTCTCCTTTTAAAGACTTACAAAATCAGGTGGACTTGGGATATATTTGTAATTAAAGATTTTTTGTCTTCCTTACGTTTTCATTTGTTGTGGGTTTTTTCTTTTTTCTTTTCTTTGTGTGTTGTGAATTGTTCATTTTTATTTTAGGTAGGTTTGTTTGCAAATAGATGAATAAAAATTACTTTTTTTTTAAAAGGGACCTTTGCCATCCCCATTATCAGTCCCTTTCCTGCAACCCCTGCCTCCCTTCGCAGTTGCTTCCAGTCCCCAAGTTCCCTCCAAATCTGTCAAAGCTGAACAGATTTTACACACTTGAGGTTGTCTTTGGATGGTGGTGGTAGAAGGACAATGTCACTTTTGCAGTAGTACAGCTAAAGACAACATCAGATTCTCTCCTTCTGGGCTGGAGGACCCATCAAAGGTCATCTAACCCAACATCTGCTCAAGGCAGGATCCATTAAAACATTCTGGATGGGTGGATATCCAGCCTTTGAAGAAAGAAATCTCCTTATAGTTTCCATCCTTGGTTGTGGTTCTTCCCTCCTGGACAACAGAGAACAAGTTGCTTCCACCATAGATGACAGCCCTTGAGATGGAGATAATGTCACAAGGATATGGCAGAGAAGATGTTCTCTGGACACCTTTTGTACCATGTTCAGGTGTAAACGGGAGAAGGCTCAAGGTGAGCTAAGTCTAGGGAACAGCCTCAAAGCATGCAACCCAGTATTTCTCAACGTTGGCAACTTTAAGATATGTGGAATTCAACTCAGTTGAAGCATTAGCTGGCTGGGGAATTCTGGGAGTTGAAGTCCACACATCTTAAAGTTGTTAAGGTTCAGAATCCCTGATGTAAATAATAGAAGTTGACCACAGAAGATCTAACCAAGTGTTTACACTATAGTATTCGTTGATACTATTTCCTTAGAGGAAGAGGTCATTCTGTCCTCTGCACTTGCTAACAGATGGACGGTGAATAAACAAATGGCCTGTGAACGTGCTAATAAATGGACTGTGAATGGACAGGGCTGTTTGCAAGTTTTTTCTCCTCCACACTCTAGTGAAGTTATACATTGACCAATCCCCAAAGTCACTAGAAATGTCAAACAAGCTGAAGGCCAGAGCTTGTTTTTGGCTGAGCACATAAGCTTGTTTTTGGTTGAGCACATTGTGGAATGACTGGGGAAGTGGGAATCTGTGAGACAGAAAAGGAGAGGCCAAAAAGATTTGTGTTTGCAGCAAGATTTCTTCTTGGCAAAGCATCTTTGGACCAGCAACACCACATCCCTTTCCCTCAGTATCAGTAAATTCTAGGGGTGTGCTACTGGTTTTTTTTTTTTCCTTGAAGCAAGTTACTGAAAGGATCTCACTTTCTGAGGACTTTTTAGTATCCAGACATATGCAATATCTGGGTTCCTACAACACACTTCATTTGGTTATTGGATTAACCCACTTTCTGAACCAAAGAGTCTGGATTTCAACAAGCTAAGCTCAACAAACAAACCAACTAAGATAACACTGGTTAAGCTTTGCAAGTGGAGCAAATGCAGATGTGAGGTCTTTAAATGACCTGGTTTAAACATGTTTAAACATGTTGTGTGGATAACAGTGTTCCGTGCCTGTCATGCTGGCCACATGACCGCGGAAGCGTCTTCGGACAGCACTGGCTCTTCGGCTAAGAAACGGAGATGAGCACCGCCCCTAGAGTTGGACACAACTGTGCAGGGGAAACCTTTACCTTTTCTATGGATAGAGCTGATTAGTTCAAATCTACAACTCATTAATTCATGTCCCAGGTCAACCAGAATCTCTGTGTATTACCTCCCTGCAGCCCCCTGCAATGCAAGGTTTTGTCATCTTTAAGCAAGGGAGAGCTGGAGATGGCCTGTCCCTGACACTGAAAGAATGCATCCATCCTTAAAGGTTTGCCATTTTGGAGAATATACGCAGTTCAGAGTTGAACTGGTGAGTTCTTGGTGTTCGGAGCCTGCTTGAAAATTAAAACTTACTGGTGGTATATTTTTGGCTGGAAAATCATGCTTTACCCAGCTGGTAATGAGACTTCTGCAGGAAGAGAAGCTCAAAGAAGACCAAGACACCAATACAGCCCAGTTCCCACCAGCAAAACCCCCACGCTGAATTGAGACTGGAAAAAAAATGGATTATACTGACTCTTGGCAGCCAGAAGCGTATTTGTTCTTACAGCTATTTGCAATCGTTGTTGCTAACAATGATGGTTGCACAAGCATTTACACAGTGTGCATTTCTGCATTTCTCACCCCTTCCATTTCAAGCAGTTAATTCCTTTAGAAGCCTTTCAGTTGGTTCCAGGGGGAGGGGGAGGAAGACGTCCTCTCCGATTTCAAGATCTCAGATTCCAACCTGTATGCAGTGCAACCTACCCACATTTCAGGCCAATCTTCAGGGGAAAGGAGAAAGAGAGGTTGCTATTGGCAACTCAGGAGGCCCAATGACTTTCTCAGCTGAGCAATGTCACCTTGGTGATCCATCAAGAGATGCTCAGTTGAAGCCATTGATGCATATCAAACCATTGTCACCGTTTACCAACATTACATTCTGCCCCAAACACCCACTGGCCAAAAACAACTCAACTCCTACCAGATTTCAGTAATTTCAGTTCCTGGGAGAAGGCCAAAATTTTGCCTGATTTTCAGCCACCTTTTAAACATTAATTTTGGAAATCAGCAGAGTTCTTTAAGAAAAGTCGGCAAAAATTCATGTGCTGACCCTGGTGTTAAACTGTGGACAAACTGCCTCCTCTACACAGTCCTTTTCACCCAGTTTGGTCAACTGGGTTGAGAAATGCCATCTCCAACAGGCAAGAAACAGAACGTAAGGACTGGAAGGGAAAAGAGAGATCACCTAGTCCAACCCCTTCCCGGTACAGAAATCTACTTCTGTAGCTAAATCAGTTGTGATGCTGGCTCATTTCAGAGGTAGCACCACTCCATGGTTAAAAGCTGCAGGGGTAGGGGGCCTAAGGCCCTCCGGAAGATCCTGAACTACAACTCCCAGCATTCCCCCATTCACCATGTTGGCTGAGGTTGCTGGGGATTGAAGTTTTCAGAAACCTCTGGATGATCTCAGTTTCCCCAACACCCCAAACCACAGATTCTCAGTGGTCCCAACCTTCAAGGGCCAACAAACACAACTAGGGGTGCTCAAAGCCTGCCTTAATGCTGAAAGAAAAGAAGAAGTTTGCTCACTCACAAAATGTCAAACTATAGAATTAACTTGATGAGGTTCCTCCATATCACCCAGTCCAGCTCTACAGGATGCTGAAAATCAATCCCCTGCTTATCTTTTTTTTTTCCCTGAGAAAATAAGCAAAAGCCACCTTTTTTTTCCTCCTAACTTCAACAAGGACATGCTTAAGACGGGAACAAACCAGGAAGCTGGTGTTTTGTTCGCCGTGTGGAAGTCATTTGCAATTTTGTTTAAAAATTAAAACAAGCTTGCAAAGTTTAAAAACTGGGCTGCCCAGGGAGGAATCTGCTGATAACCCTGGAGCCCACAGGGGCATCGTGTTGGAGATCCTGAGATGACCACACCAATGGCATGTGGTTTGAGTTGAACCCAGAATAGAAAGAGACCCTGGCTTGGTTGCAAACTCTGATTTCAGCCATTGCCATGGCATCCCAATTGGCCCTTGCGTTCATTCACAACTGCTGCCCCACATCTCGGCTCCAGGAAGAAAAAAGCAGTCACGTTTTCAAAAGATTATTTTCGAAATTGCCCGTTTCCAAGCCAACGTGCCTCAGCTGATTATTCATGCAGATGAAGAATGCTCAGATGATTAAACCCAACACTGCCCATGAAAAAAGGAGAATTGTATGACTTTCTTCCAACAGGGATACCATGAGAAGGAGAAATAAAAACTGGAGTCCCACGTAACTGAATTGTTTCACAAGCTGCTGGGGACCTAAGATCCCAAGAGATCCCCAAGTGATCTTTCTCCTCCCCAACGAAACACACACTGCAGCCTTCTAAACCTGATGCCTTCCAGGGATGCTGGGACAACAACTCCCAGGATTCCCAGCCAGATGGGACTTTTAGGTTGAGGAAGATTGGCACAGGGGAATGGCAACACATCCCTTGTTTAAATCAAGAAGGCAAGACCTTTGAGATCATGACTGCTTTTGGACACCACGCGCAACCTGATTGCAGAATTAACTCATTTTTTGACGTTGCAATGAACCAGTTAAGCAGGCTCAGTCCTCCCGACACTCCAAGCCATAACAAACTGGCCAGGATTGAAACCAGCTAAGAGTTACATGTTAAGCAAAGGCGGCTACCAAGTCTTTGAAGTAGTTAAGCACGCTGTGGGGATATAACCACGCCAAGCTTTAAGCCCCTTGAGGGAGACCAGGTCAGGAAACATCCCTTCTTGCGAACTATAAGGAAATGGAGATTATGTGCCCAGGGCCCAGGAAAGTCATAACGTGGCCCTCCAGGCTGGGTGCCCTTGGGCCAGTCCCTCTATCTCAGCCCAAGAGCCAATCAGGCGCGGCAGGAGAGTTCTAGTCCCGCCTGAGGCACGAAAGCCGGCTGGGTGCCCTTGGGCCGGTCCCTCTCTCTCAGCCCAAGAGCCAATCAGGCGTGGTAGGAGAGTTCTAGTCCCGCCTCAGGCATGAAAGCCAGCTGAGTGACCTTGGGCCAGTCCCTCTATCTCAGCCCAAGAGCCAGTCAGGTGTGGTAGGAGAGTTCTAGTCCCGCCTCAGGCATGAAAGCCAGCTGAGTGACCTTGGGCCGGTCCCTCTCTCTCAGCCCAAGAGCCAATCAGGCGCGGCAGGAGAGTTCTAGTCCCGCCTGAGGCACGAAAGCCGGCTGGGTGCCCTTGGGCCGGTCCCTCTCTCTCAGCCCAAGAGCCAATCAGGCGTGGTAGGAGAGTTCTAGTCCCGCCTCAGGCATGAAAGCCAGCTGAGTGACCTTGGGCCAGTCCCTCTATCTCAGCCCAAGAGCCAGTCAGGTGTGGTAGGAGAGTTCTAGTCCCGCCTCAGGCATGAAAGCCAGCTGAGTGACCTTGGGCCGGTCCCTCTCTCTCAGCCCAAGAGCCAATCAGGCGCGGCAGGAGAGTTCTAGTCCCGCCTGAGGCACGAAAGCCGGCTGGGTGCCCTTGGGCCAGTCCCTCTCAGCCCAAGAACCAATCAGGCGCGGCAGGAGAGTTCTAGTCCCGCCTGAGGCACGAAAGCCGGCTGGGTGCCCTTGGGCCGGTCCCTCTCTCTCAGCCCAAGAGCCAATCAGGCGTGGCAGGAGAGTTCTAGTCCCGCCTCAGGCATGAAAGCCAGCTGAGTGACCTTGGGCCAGTCCCTCTCTCTCAGCCCAAGAGCCAATCAGGCGTGGTAGGAGAGTTCTAGTCCCGCCTCAGGCATGAAAGCCAGCTGAGTGACCTTGGGCCAGTCCCTCTCTCTCAGCCCAAGAGCCAATCAGGCGTGGTAGGAGAGTTCTAGTCCCGCCTCAGGCATGAAAGCCAGCTGAGTGACCTTGGGCCAGTCCCTCTCTCTCAGCCCAAGAGCCAATCAGGCGCGGCAGGAGAGTTCTAGTCCCGCCTGAGGCACGAAAGCCGGCTGGGTGCCCTTGGGCCGGTCCCTCTCTCTCAGTCCAAGAGCCAATCAGGCGTGGCAGGAGAGTTCTAGTCCCGCCTTGGGCACAAAAGCTGGCTGGGTGCCCTTGGGCCAGTCCCTCTCTCTCAGCCCAAGAGCCAATCAGGCGTGGTAGGAGAGTTCTAGTCCCGCCTCAGGCATGAAAGCCAGCTGAGTGACCTTGGGCCAGTCCCTCTCTCTCAGCCCAAGAGCCAATCAGGCGCGGCAGGAGAGTTCTAGTCCCGCCTGAGGCACGAAAGCCGGCTGGGTGCCCTTGGGCCGGTCCCTCTCTCTCAGCCCAAGAGCCAATCAGGCGTGGCAGGAGAGTTCTAGTCCCGC
The DNA here is from genome assembly GCF_035149785.1 of Candoia aspera. Taxonomy (NCBI): domain Eukaryota; kingdom Metazoa; phylum Chordata; class Lepidosauria; order Squamata; family Candoiidae; genus Candoia; species Candoia aspera. Next base: position 113,213,795 of record NC_086157.1, read on the forward strand.
CTTGGGCACAAAAGCCGGCTGGGTGCCCTTGGGCCGTTCCCTCTCTCTCAGCCCAACTCACCTCACAGGGTGGTTGTTGTGGGGAAAATAGGAGGAGGAAGGAGTACTAGGTATGTTCGCCATCTTGAGTTATTTATAAAAATAATAAAGGTGGGACAGATAATAAAATAAAATAAATAATTTGTGGCATCACTCCTGCCCAAGGTGGTGGGCCATAAGAACATAATATAAGCAGTGCCCTGCTGGATGGACGCCCTGGCCCATTGTCAGCCTTACAAGGTAGACCAGACAGATGACCAGCTGAGCTAATTCTACTTTATTGTAAGGCTGCGTTGACAGAACCTTGCAAGTCTGAAAGTGCAAATCTCCCACCGTCTCTTTTACAGTCTGATTAGTTAGGGAGGGTCCCTTCTGAGCCTCTTGCCCCACCCACTATATAGCTGTGGGCTCAGCTGCCTCTTATCTGACCGTTCCCTAGGCAGCATCTCTTGGCCCCGCCTCCCAAGGTCTTTCCCACAGACCATTACACCCACCTGGTCCAACAGTCTGTCCTCCCAGGGGCCAACCAACTCCTTGCCAAGATCAGGTCTGCTCACCTGCCAAAGACCTCCTCAAAGTCCTCCGTGCAAGGCTACAGGGTGCAGGCAAGGTGGCATGCCTCTGTAGTAGACCCCACTTGCTCAAAGGCCCTCTCCCCACAAAAATGGGCTCTGCAGGAAAGCTAAAACGACTTCCGTTGAGGCTGGCTATAACAGAAGTAGTTTCAGCCTTCCTGTGGCGTCGATTTCCCGGCCTGGTCTGCCTCGCGGGACTGACATTAACTTGCTTGTGGAACTATAACAAGGTTGGGGTGCACATATTCCAGGGGAGCGGGTATTCGATCATATCCTTGCACGGAGGGGGGACTCTAAGCGGGCGTTCTGCAAGTGAGCAGAGTCAATCATGGGAAGGGGGTCCTGAGCCAGCCTGTGGCTGTGTTGTTTAGGGCCTGGAAGGAACAGCCGGTATTTTGAACTAGACCCAAAAGCTGACTGACAAACAGTGCAACACTTTTCATACAGGTGGAATTCCACATGGGTGGGGTTGCTCAGCCAACGGGCTTGCCACTGCATTTTCTTCCAGATGCAACCGGTACAGGTAGTCCTCGACGCATGATCACAGTTGGGACCGGAATTTCCATCATAAGTCGTTGAGGTCGTAAGTCGAGTCACTGTGACCAGACCCAATTTTACGGCCATTTTTACGGCAGCCGTTAAGCGAATCCAGTTTCCCCAATGGGCACTTTTTGTCGGAAAACAGCAAAAGCCATCACAAAAATGCAATTACGAGACTGCGGGATGCTGCAAATGCGAGTCGGTTGCCAAGTGCCCGAAATGCAATCATGCAACTGCAGGGGAGTGCAATGTTTTGCGACGCTCGGAAGTGCTTTGCAGGCCATAAAGCACCCATTCCAAGGCCGCCATAACTTCAGACCATTGTTAAATGAGTGGTCGTAAGTTGAGGACTACCTGTATATTATCTCCGTTTCCTGATTGTTGGCAAGAATGTCTGTTTTGCCTCCCTTTTCGCACCCACGCCTTATTGAACACTGACCCATATAAACTCCAATATCTGCTAAGCTATCTTTATTTTTTCCACCTGGTTCTCAGGCAAGCATCCAAGGAGCTGGTGAAATCCGATCTCAGCTGGGCCTGCCCAGTATTTGTTTATCATGAAAAACTCTTTGGTGGCACAAAGCCACAAAGACAGGAGATGGGACGTTCCCTGCAACCTTGGAAGTGGTGAAGAAAAATCCAACAATATCGGATAAAGTATGGTGCACCCTGATGAGGTATGGCTGGTGCTCCAAAAAGCCCTTTGACTGAAGTCTGCAAAGTTCATTATTGGAGCCCTTCAGACAGAGCTATAAAAATGATTTCACTCGCACAGAACACTTGTTCTGAAACTAACACTTTTTCTGGGTTCACACAACATAGGTAAAGGTAAAGGTTTCCCTTGACATTAAGTCCAGTGGTGTCCGACTCTAGGGGGCGGTGCTCATCTCCGTTTCAAAGCCGAAGAGCCGGCGTTTGTCCGAAGACACTTCCGTGGTCATGTGGCCAGCATGACAGTCACAGAACGCCGTTACCTACCCGCCGAAGTGGTACCTATTAATCTACTCACATTTGCATGTTTTCGAACTGCTAGGTTGGCAGGAGCTGGGACTAGCAACGGGAGCTCGCCCCGCCACGCGGATTTGAACCGCCGACCTTCTGATCGGCAAGCTCAGCAGCTCAGTGGTTTAACCCGCAGCGCCACCACGTCCCACAACATACTGAGCCATAAACTAAGAAAATGGAACAGACTGCCACATGAAATGGTGAGTTCTCCATCGTGGAGGTCTTCACCCATTCATGGATCCTGCACTGAGCAGGGGGTTGGGCTAAATGGCCTCTAAAGTCCCTTCCAACTAATGGTTCTAATTCCCCCATTTGGTCACCTTAAAAATCACAGTCCAGTGATAATTTTCAGAGGTCGCCTGTAGCTCAGACAAGGAGGAGGATCCAAAGTTAAGCCAGCATCCAGAGCCATGAACTGAAAGCGGGCAGCAGTTCGGAGCCAATCCATCTGGGTGAGAAAAAAAGGGCCGCAACGCCAGCCAAAAACGGATGCTGCACTTGTACCCTTAGCTCAGAGCTGACCATTAAGCCTGGCAATCACGTCACCCTGCCTTGGAAAAAAGCCTACGTTTAAATCTGAATCTTTAAAATATTCCAGCCCACAGGGAAGGAGGTTTCAGCTGCTATTGGTTGTTTCTGCTGAAGCTCCAGAGAATGGAGATCGTATTTTTGGCAAGCATTATTCAACTTGCTCCGCAAGTTTTTTTTCCAGGCTGGATGGAACTGCTAACATCATGCCACTGCCTCAAGGTGCATTTTGGGCAAATTGACCAGGACCCTTGGTTTCCAGCGCGCGGCCAAGAAAACATCTGCAGTTTCCTTTCCTACGTAAGAGAGCCTATCGCTTGCACAGGTTTTAAAATTTTAATGCTTTCCAGAATCGCTGTCATTGACCCACACACTCATTCACCCAGGGCATCCCGTTGGGCCTTTCTAGACAATGGGCACCTCTGTCCCAAACAGCTTCCAAGCTATACCAATTTATTTATCAATTCATCTATTCAGTTTACATCCTATCGTTTCCTCAAGGTGATGTCCGTAACAGTCCTGCTTCTTATTTTTTTTCCCCAGCACAGCAACCCTGGAGGTAGGATGGGCTGAAGTGAGAGAGAAGGGGGCCGAAGTCAGCGGGAGTTTCCCCAACCTCAGCCCAACACCTTAACCCAGTGTTTTTCAACATTGGCAACTTTAAGATGGGTGGACCTGAACTCCCAGAATTCCCCAGCCAGCATGTGTGGACTTCAACTCCCAGAATTCCCCAGCCAGCATGTGTGGACTTCAACTCCCAGAATTCCCCAGCCAGCATGTGTGGACTCCCCAGCTAGCATTCTATATCTACATCTACATCTATAAATTTTAAGACAGAAAATAAAAAGTAACAAGGACTAATATTTAGAATAAGACAAAAGAAAGAAATAAGAAAAGAACAAAGTGCAGAAAACAAAGAGGGAAAAAAGAATATAAAGAAATGACTTCCGATTTTCCTTTACAGCAGTTATAAGCATAAATGTAAATTGACCTCTTGCTCTATGGTTACCACATTGCTTACCTTTTTTCTATAATCTGTCTTTTTTTCCAATCATCAAACCCAGACATCATAATTTCATTTTTTTTTCTGTTTCACGTAAAAAGTTAATAAGGGGGAATGCTAATGCTGCCATTGTCTAGGCTGCAGCTCTCCTCCTGGCTCTCAAGGTGATTGGCACAGCCCGTTACATCTGTCCTTGCCTGCCTGTTTTACCTAACCATACATCAGCTTGCCAAACTTCAGGCCAGCTCCAGCATTGGCAGATGCCAACACCTGCATGAAGCCCAGGGACTGGACCAGTGTTTCTCAACCTTAGCAACTTTAAGATGTGTGGACTTCAACTCCCAGAATTCTCCAACAAATACAACTGGGCACTGACAGATAGACCTAAAAAAATCCCTAGGATTACTGGAGTTAGGCCAATACAGGTAGTCCTCATTTAACAACCACAATTGGGACCGGAATTTCGGTTGCTAAGTAAAGCAGTCATTAAGCCAATCTGACCCGATTTTACAACCTTTTTTGCAGTGGTCATTAAGTGAATCACTGAGGGCATTAAGCAAACCACATAGTCATTAAGTGAATCACACAGTTCCCCATTGATTTTGCTTACCAGAAACCAGCAGGGAAGGTCAAAAATGGGAAACACTTGACCACGGGACACTGCAACGGTCATAAATGTGAACCAGTTGCCAAGTGCCCAAATTGTGATCACATGACCGCGGGGACACTGCAACGGTCATAAGTGTGAGGACCAGTTGTAAGTTGTTTTTTTCAGCACCTTTGTAAATCCGAACCATCACTAACAAATGGTTGTTAAGCAAGGACTACCTGCACAACTGGAAATATGCAATGTTAAGCATCTGATTAGCTTTACTGAACATCAGGAATCTGATAGCATCTGTTCAGGCTAACACATGTCATTAAATTCTGTTAGAAAGTAAAACCTTCGGTGAAGCTGTAGTTCACAAAAACCTATTCTTTTTCATAAAATGTGTAAGTCTGAAAAGATGCTATCAAACTCCCTCTAATTTTTTATTACGTAGACTAACCTGCCTAACACTAACATGTAATTAAGCCTGCCTCTCAATTAAAAGAGAGGGATTCTCAAACAGTTGCAAAAATTTATCAGACAGAGCTCTCTAATAATTAGATTTGCAGACATAAAATGCAAGGATAAAGGGACAGCATGCAAAGATGTACATTTCCAATAGCTTTTGTCGCTGATTTCACATATATTTAAAGCAGTGCTAAAAGAGTAGAAATTACTTTAAAAAAAAAAAATCTGTTTTCTCAGACTTCACCCCAAAGATAGTTTTTTCTGGAAACGGCAGCATTTAAATTCACGTAGACTCACATCCAAAGCACTTGCACGAATTAGTCTAGGAAAATAATATGTTATGAGTGTTTTCTAAAACCTTACTGTGTTTTTTGATCCCAAGCCTACTCTAGAAAAAAGCCATCTGATCTGTTCAGTTTCCTCCAGAACAAGTTCGACAGGAGGGACGACTCCCCTGGAGACCAGATTGTCACCCTGCTGAATTTCAGCCAAATGGGGCACTTTGAAAACATATTTCGGAAATGAGGTATTTGCAGATATTTTCCTGTCATCCCTTCTATCTCATTCCTATTAGCTTCTAAATGGCCCTGCATGTCTTCAAGAAAAACAGTCGGGCAACTGAGCATTAAAGGAAATAAATCGCTTCTCACAAGGGTTTCTTGAACAGCCACCACTTGGAAAACCATTTAAAAGGACAACTTAAAAATGCAAAATGTTGTTTTGATGGGGATGGAATGACAGCAGTAGCAGCCAGAAACTTCTGCCCGGTCATAGCATTCCTACCTTACAGACTTTTACAGAGCACTAAGCTGTTCTGTGTTGAATCAACCACCACTGGTTGGGTTGTGCATCAACGCTAAGCCCCACATTGACAATCCCCAGAGGCTTCCAAATTTAGCAAGTTTATTTGTCGGGTTACTTCATGTTACAGAAAGCAGCAAGACCATGGTGCACTAACCCAGATTTAGCATGTTGCAAGGACACCATCTGAGAGCCAGTTTGGTGTAGTGATGAAGGCACCAGGCTAGAAACCAGGCGGCTGCGAGTTCTAGTCCCGCCTTAGGCATGAATCCAGCTGGGGGACCTTGGGCCAGTCACTCCCTCTCAGCCCCAGGAAGGAGGCAATGGCCAACCACTTCTGAAAAACCTTGCCAAGAAAACTGCAGGGACTTGTCCAGGCCGTCTCCGAGAATCGGGCATGACTGAACGGGTTAAAAAAAAAAAAGAACTCCATCTATCTGGCTGGATCAGATCAACCAGCAAGTCGCCCAGCACCACACAGTGGCTAAGCAGATGCTTGCAGAGGTCCAAAAGCCAGCTGCCCAAGAAAAGAACAATCTCCTGCCCAAACTGCTGGCCTCTGCTACACCAAAACACACCTGTCAGGACGTGGCACTCCTTTTCAGCAGCTGATTTGGGGGGGGGGAATAGAAAGTAGCATTCCTGTCATCTGATGGAATTTAACGAGGAAATCATCTCCCCGAGTTAGTTCAACTCACAAAGAACCTTGTTGGTTAGGGGACTCTGCAGGAAGAGCGTTGCTACAAAGAGAGATTCACACGCAACACTATTTGGCAGTTACATACCAAGACCCTCCTCAGGTGCCAAGAAACACAGAGTGCCCACTTCTGGGTTTTGGCAAGTGGATCTTCGCTCAGGCCTTGCTGGCACTGTTTGTTCTCAATCCCCAAACAGCTAAGCAATTGAGAGGGAGTCAAACAGGATTTGGAGAGTCTAAAGTTCACCTCTCCTGTGCTTATACCCATCAGTCCTCCTCTGTAAGCCAACATTTACTAACAGGCTTGCCAATTTCATCACGGCATCCAGATATTTCTTACACAAGCCCAAAACTACCAGCTGGGTTTAAAAAGATAAGGAAAGACCAGGAAAAGATAACCTTCCTGGGGGTTCCTAGCAGAAACAGCACCTGTAATCAGAGGTAGACTGCCTTAACACATGGAGGCTCCCCCGTGCCAGTCTTCTCTTCCCCGGCATCCTACAGGGGAGTCCAGTTCCCATAATTGTCACCCAGCACTACCTGGCCTGTTTTCAAAACTTTGTTACAGCCAAAGGAACTGAAGCCACCAAAAATGCTTTGCGTTGATTGGGCAGGATTGTTCCAGCCCGCCCCAGCCGTACCTCCCCACAGGCTGAGTTCACAGAACACCCTAATTAAGGTCCAGATTGAACCGATTTTTTAAGTTCAAAACCTACCAAGGCTCAAAAAACTAACCAACATTCAAAACTCACCATGCTTAGTATTTAGGGCAGGCACGTTGTGTAAGCATGAGGAGAGAATCCAGGCCCTGTGTGAGCCTAGCTCCTAAAGCAGTGTTTCTCAACCTTGGCTGGCTGGGGAATTCTGGGAGTTGAAGTCCACCCATCTTCAAGCTGCCAAGGTTGAGAGACACTGTCCTAAAGCAATAAACACCAGCTGGTCTTGGATGCAGTGCTACCTGACCCCAGATAGGCGGGATAAAAATAATTTTTAAAAAAAAAAATTAAAAAAACATGGAAACTGAAGCATCAAGAGCTTCCTAAAGGATCCTCATCAGCCCATCCAGGTTCCACTAAACCAAAGATTACTGAAAAAGCAAAGAGGCCCACAGGCTCCCCAAAGCAGCATTTTGCTGCAGTGCATTCACTCCACTCTCCTTTTCCAATTGCTGGTATCCATTTTTTAATTTTTAATTTTTTAAATCATCGCTAAAGAAAACGCTACAACAGAAGCCACACTCACCAAACCCCTACATTTCCTCCCCAGGTCAGCAGGGTTGAACCTTTTGCCCTCTTCCCAAATTGCAAAACCAGGCAAGCAAAAGAATGGGGGTGGGTGGGTGTCTCCCCCCAAATCAGAGCAGTGATAATACTTATGAAACATAGTTAATGTTAAATTAATATTTAATTAATTAACTATTGGTGTGTGATTGTATATCGACTGTTGTGGTTGTTGTTGTTATTTCGAGCCGTCCAAATGAAGAGCCCCCTCCCACCCAGGGGCTGCCTACCCCGATGCCCCGAGCCCTAGCCGAGGACCTCCTAAAGGAGAAGCTGTGGCGAGACAGTGCCGACTGTGCCCAGGAGGGTCCCGGCTGGCACATCAGGGCTGTCGCTTCAGGGGGCTGCCTCTCTGGGGAACGGCCCTTCGGCTCCAGCCCCCCGAGCCCCCCCCCCGCCCCGATCTTCACCAGCACCGCTTGCTCCCGCAGCAAAACCGCGGAGAAGAAGGCGCCGCGCTCCCCGGCCCAGATGCCCCCCGCCCCCGGTGCCGGCCCGGGAGCCTACCTCGCAGGACGCCCGCGTAGGCGGCGATGAGCGTCTTCATGGCTTCACAGCTGCGCGCTCCGGCTGCGATCCATCCATGCCGCGGGGCCGAGGCCAAAGGGGGCGCGGGGCTCGGGCCGTTCCGCTCAGCTCCGCTCGGGCGACGGTCCACCGACTCAACCAGCCCAGCGCCCGCCGCGCCGCCCTTTATAGCTCCCGGCCGGGGCGGAGCGGGGCCGGCGGGGGGGGCGGAGCGGCGGCCGCGCGTGGCGCCCGGGGATTGTGATGCCGCGCCGCGCGCCCGTGGACGCCCCCGCCGCGCCCCCGCCGCCCGCCAGCCGGAGAGCCTCGGCGGGGTCGGCCGCGGAGCGAGGCGGCATCCCGGCCGGCTCAGCTGGGAAGGGATGCGGGGAACATCTGCACGGGAGGCGCTCGGCTCCCCGCGAGACTCTTCTGTGCCCAGAAGGGGGAAAAATACTGAAATGCTGATGTGCGACGGAGGCCTTTTTCATGATCTTTCCAAGGTCCCGCCGTTACCAAATGGGTATGCGCCGGTCTCCTTGAAGGGGGCTCAGTTTTGTTCTTCTGCCCGTAAAATGAGGCAGGCTTTTATTATCCGCTGAGGAAGCCTCCGCCGATGGTCCTGTTTTACCTTGTGTTGTTTTTGTTTTTAGTGTGTTTTTGTGGCAATTCTGGCCAGAGAGCGTGGGAATAACATTCGTTCCCCTGCAATGGGTTGGGAAGGTGATGGAGTTCGCAGAAATGGCCAAATTGACCGGGTTGCGCGGAAAAGACGAGAAGCGCTTTTATTAAAGACTGGGAACTTCTTAGGGCCTTTTCAGTGAAAACGGGGGAAAAAATGAACTGGCGGTTTATGGATTTGCTGATTGGAAAGGGTTGAATGTGGGAAGAAGGGAAGTTTGATGTAACCTTAAAGAGGGCGGAGAAATAATAAGTTTGTAACTGCTGCAAAGATCTGAAGTCGTATCTTTATATCTTTATATATTTATACCTTTTTTTTCTTTAGATCTATTCTTTTTCCTTTTTTTGTTTTACTTGCACAATTTTTCATCCTTATCTTTTCTCTTTTTCTTTTCCTTCTACATTACATTATTTCACATTTATCTTTTTTTTTCTGTGTAAATCTTTAATAAAAATTATAATAAGAAAAAAGAGACCCTGTTTTGGGGAGTACATCCGGGAATCTCAGAAGCCTGGCCTGGGGGGCTGGGATGGGCATCACAGTTGTCTAGGATCATTCCACAGCCTAAGGCACAATCTAGGATTGACAAACCAAGATGGCTGGGTTGGGCGCACACAACATACTGAGCCCACAGACCTGGCCTAGCTGGTGATGGCCACACCCCAGAAACCACTATTTGCAATTTTGGAGATGTACTTTAGATTTCCTGGGGTAAAAACAGCCCTCAATGTTAGCAATGTCAGCCTGATTCTCCACGGACTCAGACCCCCTTCTACCCCCTGCCAGCACCCCAATGACCAGTGGCAAATTATACCATTTAACCATGCAGGGTGTGGAAAAGCCCCGGAACCATAACATGGTTTGCTTCTCCAGAGTTCATTATATAAATCCATGGAGGTGCACAACATGTACCACGCTTTGATCTAAGTGCATCCTAAATAAAATTACCAACCCTTCATGGAACCACCAGCTAACCTACATAAGTGTCAAGGAGCACCACCAGCTTACAATGCAAATCAGAAAGGGCGGGGCTTGTGCGATGATGTCACAATGCAATTTCATCCTTTTGGCATCATTATGACTGTGAATGGACACCTTTCAACCAACCTCTCTTGGCTTAAGGCAGAGTTTCTCAAACTAGGGAGGGTGACCCCTGGGAGGGGTCATCTGCAGCTTGGGGGGGGTCACTTTTTTTAAAATGAGCATGCAAATTGGGGGGCACTGTTAAAATTTGCTCCAGGCTTTCCTTCGTATCAACTGCACGGTTGCAGAGTTAGAGACTCCCTGGATCTCTAGATGAAAAACAGATTATTAAAAGCGGTGGATATATTTCCTGCCCAGCCTCAAACCAAGTGAAATCAAGAGTTTTATTGGGGGAGAGGGGCAGTCAAACAAGCTCATTCACAATTTTAGGGAGTTGTGGTACCACAGAGTTTGAGAATCCTGGCTTAGTGGATTTAGCCAACCGGATTCTGGAGGGATAAAAAGTTTCAGCTTCATGACCCAGATCCTCAGCATTGCTGAAAAGTAGTTGTCACCTTCATCATATTGTATAATAATAATAATAATAATAACAACAACAACAACCATTTGGTCAGTGGCTGCAGCAAAATTTCACAAACCAACTGTAAGCAGCATCATGACCAAGTTGCCAAAATTATTCGTTAGAAATTTTGCCAGAGGTTTGGATTTGAATATAGCAAGAACCACTAGGACCATCAAGTTGAGAAGGTTTTGGAAAATTAGCAGGCTAAGATCTTACGGGACTTTTAAGATCCAAACAGACAGGCATCTTGTCCGTAACATGCCTGATATAACACTCGTTGAAAAGAAGAAAGTCTGGTTCACTGATGTTACTATACCAGGTGATGCTAGGATTGAGGAAAAGCAATCAGAAAAAATTACGAAATACCAGGATTTGCAGTTCGAAGTTGAACCCTTATGGGAAAAGAAAGAAATCTGCTGTTATACTGATCGTGACTGAAGCCTTCAGAGCAATATCTAAAGGAGTCCTTTGATATCTGGAAATTTTGAATGTATTGGACCTGAACATCCTAATTTTGCAAAAAAACCACGTTGCTTGGAACTGCCTATATCCTCAGACACCACCTTAATAATTCTTAGGTCCTTGGTTAGGACTTGAATTATTAAATTTTTACCAGTCTTAGACTGTGAATCTAACTGTAGATTACTCATAATAATAATATATAATATAATAATTGAAGTACACCATCATCTTTCTTTATGGGATTCCTTTCCCTGTATTACTACTGGCTGTGTTTACACAACACCCTTAAACTGATTGCTGAATATCAGGGGTTCACACAAAACAGGGAAACCATACCTTAATCAATCAGGTCGAGTTCACCCAAGTCATCATGCCCCAGGAAAAAAAACAAGTAAAGTTAATACCAACCAACCTTATCAAGTTCCACAAAGGCAGCTGCTAAGATTTTCACTAACCTGGTTAAAACCTTTAAAAGACAGGTTTCTCTGCCCCAAAGAGCATATGAAGTTCAGAAGGTTCCACTGACACTGGATGGGACTTAATTTCCCAAGGAATACTAGAGGACTTCGCATGTCTAATGCATGCTTTTCGAGCCTCACCTTAAATCTGAGATTATACTCTAATCACTGCACAGTGATACATCTTCGTTCGGAAACACTTTATATGTTTCAAAAGAGGTTTATTTCTAGCTGGATTGGAAAGTCAAAAGGCCATTCCAGAAGGGACAATGGGAAATTGGCATTCCCACAATCCAGGAAATTACACATATTCAGTGACTGGGACTTGAGCTGCTCTCAAGACCATCTTTAGCTGTTTATATGTACGTAGGAGTACAGTCTAAATGGGCTCAACATGGCACGCAGGAAAAAGCATTTATTGCAAAGATCAAGAGCATAACTGCTTTGCTTTCAAGGTCACGTTAATATTCTTCTCCTCTCTCACAAGATTTGTTGCCTCTTTTAAAACAGCTTTTCTCATCTGCAGGTTGTTTTTTCTTTCAATGTTAATTTTAAAAAAAGAAACTTACTGCCTAATTAATAGAAAATGCCTTTTCATTCAAAATACTGATTAGCTGATTATTAAAGGTTTGGTGGGGCACTTGCTTCTGCACTGGGGGGGGCAACAGACTTACCCCCCCCAAAGAAATTGTTCTCCAACTGGATGACATCAGGGAAGGACCACCAGACACGGATCTCCAAATTACAGTTTGGAGGGGATCACAAATTCAAGTGCTACCTATTTTTTTAAAAATTGGTGCAAGTTGTACTTTGCCCCCATCATTTGGAAAAATGAAGATGGTTCCTTTTTTAAAAGAAAAGGGGGAAAAAAAGAGCCAAAGAGCTTTTGGCACAGGCATCTGGTACAAACCGTGGTGATGAAAAAATTATGAAATATGCATCGCAATGCCATGACATGAATCCTGGATTTGCAACACTGGATTTAACGACGTGAATCACAGGAGGTGCATTGTGGTATCATGAGGCATGATAGGGCACTTGCCTCCCCCTCCCCCCAGTGAAGTGTGGGAACACCACTACTTTATTCAGGATGTCTGCACTAAGCAGCAGGTTGGACTGGATGACCTCACGGGTCCCTCCCATCTCTAAGATTCTAAATAGACTACTTTGCCCTGCTGAGGCCAAAACATAAATAGGCTCAGGAGACAATAAAAGGCCCCTTTGCAGCTATCTGATCCAAACCAGGAGGTACAGAGCTGTTTCTGAAGTTTGGAAACGATTCCCAAAGCTTGTTGCAAAATTATTGGTTGGCTTGAGTGCACGTATGGCAAATAGTTTTCAGGGCAAGGGACCATGTCTATTTTTGGCCTTTTCCCCTGTGGGGCAATGGAGGACCTGTGCCCACTTCCCAGTTGGCTTCTGGGTCCCTCGGCATTGATGCCCTTGGAGCTTTGGGTAAAAGAGCAATTGTAAAAGTCTGGTCACGTCTGTCATCATTCTGGGTGGGCACTGCAACTGGAAATCTGTCTAGTTGGGAGGCCAGAGGGGAGGGCCAGAAGAGGAGTCAAGGTCACAGCCCCCCCTTCTTCCCAAAAAAGGGGAGGGAGGAAGGCCTGCAGGGCCCGAAGACTGAAAAGGAATCTACAGGGCAGCCCAAGATAGAAAAAAAACCTGTCCTCTGCTGCAAGGGACTTAACATTCAGCCCCAAGGAATGATTTGTTAACGCAAATCCAGCTGGATGATTTAATGCAGCATTTCTCAATCTTGGTAGCTCGAAGATATGTGGACTTCAGCTCCCAGAACACCCCAGCCAGCATCACCCATGCTGGCTGGGGGAATTGTGGGAGTTGAAGTCCACACATCTTCAAGTTGCCAAGGTTGGGAAAAGCTGATTTAATGTATGGTTCAATGTACAGTATGAATCCAGAAAATGAGCTAATTCAGTAACCTGATGAACCACATTGTCCTGAACTGTAACCACATTGTCCTGAACTCAGTTGTTAGAAACGGCATGGAGAAAAGGCTTGTTTTTCACTCTGGAGCAGACATGTGGTTCTGCATCATGAGTCCCAGTGCAGCTGTGTATGCTTGTGGGATTTTAGGAATATGTTGCCCACTCCAGTCTAAACTTGGGATCTATCGAGAATGGTCTTTAAATCAGGCACAAGAATTAAATGTAACTCTGGCTAGAGGCCCTGGCAAGAATGATTTGTGCCCTCATCACATAGACTACAGGTAGTCCTTGCTTATCAACCATTTGTTTAGTGACAGTTCGGACTTACGACAGTGCTGAAAAAACTGGCTTGTGACTGGTCCTCACATTTATGACTGTTGCAGTGTCCCTGTGGGTACATTTTATCTATCTATCTATCTATCTATCTATCTATCTATCTATCTATCTATCTATCTATCTGATTTGTCCCCACCCATCTCCTCCCATCGGGGGACTCTGGGCGGTTTACAACAATCGATTAAAAACAACCACCATAAAATACACAGTATAAAATACAATAATAAAATATAAATAGAGGTAAAAATAAAGAATCCAGGTGGCCAGCTTCTGGCAAGCAAAATCAACAGGGAACTGCAATTCGCTTAACAACGATGTGGTTCACTTAATGCCCATGGTGAATTGCTTAACGAAAAAGGTTGTAAAATCAGGTCAGATTTGCTTAATAACCACTTCATTTAGCAACCAAATTTCCAGTCCCAATTGTGGTTGTTAAGCGAGGACTACCTGTACTGCAATGGGCTCTACATGGGCTGCCTGTGAAGACCAGCCAAAACTGTAGCTGGTATGAAAGATGGCAGCTCAGATGTTAGGGGACTAGACACACTGTTCCAGCTGGCATCTACCTTGCCTGTGTGCCCAGATGAAAGGTGATTCTTAGGGGCCCATCCCTGCAATAAATCAAACAGGTAAGAGCCCAAAGGCCCCTAAATATCACCTTCTCTGTCAATGTTGTCCCTTGGAGCTTTGCCTGGCTCCTGCCCTCCTTCTACAAAACCGTTAAGGTGGTTATGTTCAAAAGGGCATTTGCTGGTGTTTCTAATTTATCATATGCCCTTTTATTCTGACTGGCCGGCTTGTCTTGCATTTGGCTTGTTTATATTGAGTTGCATATTCTACGTATTTTAATCAATATTTTATTGCAAGCTGTTCAGAGTCTTGGGAGCGGGGCAATACATACATGTAGGTATGTAAATGAACTTGGGGAAAATCTATCCATGTGGTCGCTAAGAGTCGACAAGGACTTGATGGTACATAATCAAACTAAATCTGGCCTGCATTTGCACAGGACAGTTGATTGGCTTTAAGATTAGAACAGCGTGCTGTGTTTGCGTAAGATACTTGCCCACGGCTCGCTAAAGCCTGGTTTATTCATTAATCCACTTACTTTCTAAATTGGAAAATAACAGAGCCACAAATTAAACACACAGGCTGTGTTTGCATGGGAAACAAGGCTCAAATGTAGCTGGTTAGTTTCTGGCACAGTCGGCTGGGGCCAACTGAAAAAATGTGTAGATCAGCTACCAATTATTATGCCAACGCATCCACTAAGCCATAAACCATCCACCCTCGTTTTAGCCTAGTGGGTTGTTGCATACCCAATCCATGTGAACTTGGGTTAATTTCAGAATCCATATTTAACGTATCTAGCGGTTTTGCCAGCTATGCTCAGAGAATAGTGCTACAGATAGTCCTTGACTTACAACCATTCATTTCATGACTGTTAAAAGTTAGGAGAGTGCTGAAAAAAGTGACTTGCGACTGGTCCTCGCACTTACGACCGTTGCAGCGTCCCTGCGGTCACGTGATCAAAATCCAGGTGCTTGGCGACCTGCATGTATTTACAACCGTTCCAGCATCCCAGGGTCACCTGATTGCCGTTTGCGACCTTCCCAGCCAGCTTCTGACAAGCAAAGTCATCGGGAAGCTGGTTTCACTTAACGACCACATGATTCACTTAACAACCATGGTGATTTGCTTAACAGCCATGGCCAAAAAGGTCATAAAATCAGGTGTGACTCACTTAACGACTGCCTCGCTTAGTAACAGAAATTCCAGTCCCAATTGTGGTTGTAAGTCAAGGATGACCTGTATATATTTTCCAATGGCTGCATTGTTCTCACTCATGGATTACAGCTGGAGGAGCATGGACTGCTGTGGGTTGACTCATGAAACCTACCCACTAACCTGCTTCACATATTGTACAACACCGTGGTTTACTTCATCATGATTTATTGAAGAAACCATGTTTGGCTTAGTGCAATGTGTAAAGGCAGGTTCTGAGCCCAGACTTTCCTAGCTACCAAGGAGTTGGCGGAGACACATCAGACCCTGGTTTAGGACTGTGTTGTAGTTCATTGTGGACCGGAGCTCCAGGACCCTTCAAATCAGCATTTTTCAAACTTGGGGTCATGTTCATCGTTTCAATGTTCTGAATACATCGTAACGTTTCACATGTCACTTTTCTAACCCGTGTTTGCGGGTTGGAAATTTCCAGCCGTGCCGGGCTGTAATCTTCTTACTGCAACTGTGGAATGTATGTTTGGGTTAGTGACTCTGTTCAAGGTTGCTTTCTTAGGCCGATGTGGGTAATGGTTGCTAACACCTGGGAGGGGGTGGTTGCTAGGAGGGGGGAAGGGCAGGGTTGGTTTTGAAGCGAGGGTTTTAGTTTGTATTTGGCGCGCTTTTGCTCATTCTCAGCTTTCTTCGTATTTGCATACTATCCTTTCAATAAATCAGTTTTATTCACTAAACTCTGGTGAGACTGACTTCGTTGGGATAAGGCAATCATTACACTTGGCCGCTTTAAGATGGGTGGACTTCAACTCCCAGAATTTGAGAAATACCGCTCCAAAAGATTGCATAGACAGCCATCTAGGATGAAGGCAATAGCAAAATCACCAGCATAAGTCGCCCCAAAATGGGCTTCTCAATCATGTCCTAATCCACCCTCTCTGGATTCAGAAGAATCCCCCAGGAGATGCAGTTGCAAAAGATTGCTTCAGCCGAGGGCCCCGGAGATGCTATGTCCTGCTTTTGCAAAACGACTCAGTCTGGCAGGAAAAAAGTGGGAGGGGGGATGTTTTACCACAAGGGAAACTGTCAGTGCTTGGATTGGGGAGGCAGCCTGCAGTTTCACAAACGGGTCAGTGAAGAGCCTCCAGACAGCAATAACTCTCATGTCCCCAGGGACTCGTAACCACGCTGGACTTTCATCTATGACCTACAGATGAAATCTGTAGTCATTTTTACCCTGGCCGATATCTCCACAGTAGTAAGCACCGAGTGCCACTCCCCAGAAGTCTGACATGCTAAAGATTGCTAAAAGCCTGCAAAAGTTTCAAAAGACCAAGTATTTCTTGATTTTGGAAAGAGGATGAATTTGGGACAACAGTGCCCGGATTTCAGAGACGGATGAAATAATCTTTGGTGCAAATGTAAAAATTGAAATCCATTTCACCATTACATTTGAAAAGCGTATCAGGGCAAAAACGTTCCCCGGTCAAGATACAGAACCGTGGCATCTACTCATCCCACTAAGCTGCACCTCTTTTAATCATGGTTTGTTGATAAAGCTGGGGCAGCTAGGTCCACGCAGTGCATAATGCCCTGAAATATTTGTTTGGTGTTGACAACCCAGTGCTGAGGGTTTGGAAGCAGCAGCAAAGAACTTAATGCACTAGGCGAATCCAAACAATCATGGCTTATTCAACAAACTGTGGTTAAATGATCCCTCTTGACCCAGGAGTATGGTAGAGCTGATGCAGTGGCTGCATTGATTGTTTGATAAATGGGATTACCTTGGCTGGGAGTTTTATATATTTTATGATGTTTTTTAATATGCTTTTATGTTTTTTTTCCTTGTTTTGAAATTGTTCTTTTTTGTTCCTTTTGCATTTGTTTCAGCTGTTTGTCAGCTTCCCAGGATCATATATATATATATATGTGATGGGCAGCTATATATATTTGAATAATAAATAACTTAGCAGAGTGTGTGAATCCTGTCTGTGTAAAAGAAGGTGTGCGACTGGCAATAAGTGAAAGGCTGTATGAGAGAAGAAATATGAAAAAAATAGTGTCTGTGTGCGTGTTGGTGTATTTGGGTGTGAGAAAGAAGTCAGAGGAAATTTCAGGCCATACCCATGGCTAGCAGGTAGCCCTTGAGAAGAGGCTGCCCACCCCTTCTCTGCTTGTATTTTTGGAAATCAAAAATATCTATGTCCCCAGTTGGTTGGGTTCACACATTGCATTAAAGCTTGAATCATGGTTTTCCAACCACAATGGCTGGATTCACACATCACAGCAGATCAGAACTAAACCCATCAGGCTGTCTTTTCTGAAAACCCTCTGCTAAACTGCAAGGGGTTCAGTCGCCCCAGCAACACACATGGGTTGGATACACACAACACATTTAACCAGGTCAGGTAAATGAATGAGAGATAGCCATCTGGACTTTATTTTTACCTATATTATTAATAATTTGTAATTTGATAATGTATTTTATATATTTATTGTTTTATTGAGGATTTTGTTGTGAACCACCCAGAGTCCCTCCAGTGGGAGGAGATGGGCAGTGACAAATTTGAGAAAGGAAGGAAGGAAGGAAGGAAGGAAGGAAGGAAGGAAGGAAGGAAGGAAGGAAGGAAGGAAGGAAGGAAGGAAGGAAGGAAGGAAGCTTGAGCAGGTACATCCACACATTGTGCTAAATTTGGCTACTTTCAACCTCTTCTATGTTCTTTCCAGCCGGCCCATTGGGTTGGCTTGTGGTTGAATATATCTGGCAAAGCCAGAAAATGGGTTAATTCAGTAACCAAGTTAACCGGGCTGTGAGAATCCAGCTGAGCAGCTCCTGTAAAGGTTCATAATTTGAAAGGATCAGGTGGATCAATGTTTTTTGTTCATGGCAGTGAAACTAATTCGTTTTTCGACAATAGAGGGTAAGAAATACCTGAACAAGGGTGGCAATAACAAGTGGAAAAGGGGGTCTTTGCAAATCTCTCAGAGGCAGAGTTCTGACCACATAATTAACCCAGACCCCCACTAACCCAGTCTTGTGTTCTGGGAACATACAATCATGCTAACCAGGTCAAGGGCAGGTAACTCTGAGGGATCCAGAGGTCCTTCCCACTTCCTCCACACCTGCCTGGTATCACCTGAAGGAGGAGGGCCTTCACAAGGCATCATTACTTTCATGGCCTCTTCCCCATTGGTCAAGAAGGCTGCAGTGGGTGTGGCTTGGGCCCTGCAGCCAATCAGAGTGTGGGGACACCTAAGCTATCAGCCAGATGTTGCTGCTCACTTCCATAACAGAAGGCATCTTTCATTCTCAACAGCTTTGACATCTAAAATTACCCTACCCCATCCCATATAGATTAAGCCAGCAGATTCCTTGGGGGTCAAAAAAGTCAAGATGGTGGCCGTTCAAGCCCATCCCTTTCAATACGTATCACAGCCTCCATCCTGACTTTTTGTTTATGCTGCTGCAGACGCTCTTCCACCATTGATTCAGTTAGCATGTTGTGTAACCAAATCATGGCTTAATTTTATTTATTTATGTTTATTTATTTTGCAAATTTATATAATTTTGTAAACCCCGATTCACTTTTCCATTTTTGTTTTGTATTGTGCAAACACAGCTCCTCTCTTAAAAGGTTTTTGCATAATGCCTGAACCCAGCAATACATATGCAGCGTTATCATTTTGTACTCTTCCATGAGCCACTCAGCCCCCCAGAGGTAACGCCCACTCTTGCTGGGGGTCCAGTTAATTAGGGAACCACAGGCTCTACCTGAGACAGGTCAGATTAAAAGTACCTGATCAATTAACAACTGTAGCATGTCAGAAAGCCATTGTGCTTGCTGAGATCTTCTGAGATGGCCTGAAACCTTTTGATGTTTGGGACTTCCACAATTTCTCACTCAGTGGTGGGGTTGAAGTCCTGTTTTTCCCAAGTAGTCACTTTTTGGTTGAAATGTTCTGGGAGGTTGAAATACTCTGATCTGAGCCCTTATTTTGAATCCTGATGTCCAGCTTACGTCCATTTTTATCATCTGGACCCATGGAAAAGAATCAAATTCCATCTCAGAAGTTCTCAGTAAAGACAACGGCTTTTTAAGATACTCCAACAGTTCATGGTCACAAGTAACCTGCATCTGCACTTTTTGCCCCTGTAGACTAGCATGTTTTTCCTTCTACAAAGACCCCAGAAGATGTAACTGCAAGCCATCTTATAGGCTCCCATCTGGCAGGATTCACACACACCCTCGACCCAAAACTTGGCTTAACCAAATGCAAGGACCATATTCTGATAACACTCTAAGTCTGCGTACGCCATATTGTAGATTTTTACACCATGCAGTGATTTTTTAACATAGGTTAAGACTAAGGAGCTGAGTTTCCAGTTTGCCCAAGCTCGTGTTAACCTCACCCAGCATCCTGCTGGAATCCAGCCTAAACATAATCTTGAACGGATTCGTTTCTGCGCAGACATGGCTGGGATAGTTGCATGAGAAGCCGCAACTTGAAACGGAGAAGGCGTTTCCATATTCCTCCAGAACAGCAGGAAGAGAAAGGGTCAATTAAGCCTTTGTAAGCAATGGTTCCATTTTCTGGGCACCAGAACCAGCCTCCTAGACATCTGTCAAGGATTAAGGGCCACACCAGAAGGAAGGGCACATATTGGCTGGCCTTTCCCACCTTTGCCTAAATAAATAAATAATCGGCACACCACAAGCCACAAGAAAAAACCAGGAAGTGGGGTTCAGCCTCCTGCTCTTGTGGTTTTGGGGGAAAAAAAATTCTCAGGAATATATTTCCCCGCCCGGAGGTTGCTATTGTTAAATTTAGGGTCAGCTTTAGCTAGGAAGGACACAGAAGTGGGGCAAAGTTCTAGCCCAGGTTTCTCTAGAGGGAAGCAATACATTCAGATACGGAGGTGAAACTGGTCCAGATTTGACATGTAAACATGCCCTATGGAACTCCACAAACCACGGGTTGTCTGTTAGCAGAAATCTGGGGCAGAAATCGCTCCCTTTATATACAGAAGGTTAAAGGGCTTAAGTTTAAGGTGGTTAAACTGCTGGGAGGGGGAGACCCAGATTCTAGCCATCCCTCAGGCACAGAAGCTGGCTGGGTGACTCGGGGCCAGTCCCCTTTTCCAGCCCTAGGCTGGGAAGCCAAAAACAGATATTTTTCTACCAGCCAG
Organism: Candoia aspera; assembly: GCF_035149785.1. Lineage (NCBI taxonomy): Eukaryota > Metazoa > Chordata > Lepidosauria > Squamata > Candoiidae > Candoia > Candoia aspera. The sequence goes on from NC_086157.1 coordinate 113,234,191, forward strand.
CCCTGGATCAGCATGATAGGTCACAGTCTATAACCTTCAATAAAGAGGCATTCACCTTGCAAGGGACAGATTCACACTAATTCACACCCAGTCAAAATACAAATAATAACTTTATGTCCTGCCTTTCCATCTGAGTTGAAATCTGATCGAGGTGCTTCTTGTTGCAGGCAATTTTGGAGGAGAGCTGAGTGAGTCTAGTGTGGCAAAAAATCAGGGAGCACCTTTCTGGACTCCTGCATTTCATTCAAAGGCAGATGTTTGCATGAGCTGCGGCTGTTACAAAGTCAACGCTTCGAATTGGAACGAAACAAAGGTCTCGACACCAGCAGTTTCTCTGTGGACCGTTCGGAGTGCCAAGCTGTACAGCGAAGGCATAAAGGGCAGGTTTTGTGTAAGGTCAAGATCCACCCCTTGGACTGTGCTCTCTGATTTCCCACATTATTGCATGCAAGAAGGCAGCTAAAAATAACACGAGGAGAGAATCTCTGTAGCTCAGGGTTAAAGGGTGGAGTCCTTGGTGCTCTCTGAGTTGGGTCGTTGGCCTGCAGACGTTTCATTACCCGACTAAGATAACGAAAGGAAGGAAGGAAGGAAGGAAGGAAGGAAGAGGAGGGAAGGAAAGAAAGAGGAAGGGGCGCTACAACCCTCCCCACACTGCATTTGACTTCACAGTGACAACAGAGGCATTTTTTCCTGCAGCTTCCACTCTACCCGTGCTGGCTGGGGAATTCTGGGAGTTGAAGTCCACACATCTTAAAACTGGCTGGCTGGGGAATTCTGGGAGCTAAAGTCCACACATCTCCAAGTTGCCAAGGTTGAGAAACCCTGGACTAGACACTTTGGGCTGCAAGGGATGGCTTAATGCAACCACTTGGTCCAGACGACATATGGTGACAATGGCTGAAACCCCACAGCTCCCCTTGGGCCTGGCCTAGCGTCTTGTGTGAACGCAGAGGTGGCACGCATGAGGCAGGACAATTCCGCTTTCAACTTGTCTCATCAATCTTCGTGTCCAGGCTAGTTATCTTCAGCTTTGTTCTTTGATGACTTTGGGAAGGGAAGGGAACACCTCCCAGCCTCTATTTTCAGCCCAGCTGATTTGTTCCTCACTTTTGCATCAAGCGACAGGAATTCCCTTGCAGCCTTTATGCTTCCCGTATTAGCAGATTATCCCAGATCCAGCGTGCTTCAGAGGGCACGATTTGCCATTAATTAGTAGCCAAGGGGTCTCAGTGCTAACGTGGGACGTGAGTCCTCCCAGGTATAGAAAGATGGAATCCCATTTACAGCAGAATTTCCTTTTTCTGTGCAGGGAGGGAGGAAAACAGGGACCCTGGGAATCAGGGGGTGGAAGGAGGATGCCAACTTATGTGGGGCAGTAATAAAGGGCACTGAGCGGGGACAGCCAACTTTCAAACCCCTTTTGGTGTGCCTTTGGACTCTCACAAACTCATGGGTGATTGGACCAGCCTCTCTCTCTCTCTGCCCAGCCTACCTCACAAGGTTGTTGTTGGATTTGGACTGGGGACGATCAGCTTCAAGTCTCCCCTCAGCCATGGAAAACTGTCGAGTAACTTTGGGCCACTTACTGTCTCCCAGCACGGCCCACCTCACAGGGTTGTTGTGGTGGGGCAAACAAGAAAGAGGGAGGTGTATATCACCTTGAGTTCCAAACCAAAAGTAGAATATCAATAAATCAACATTTCTTTCTACTGGCTGAGGGGAGGGGCAACCTTGTAAAATAAAACCTGGAAAATTAATTTGATATCTTCCTAATTTCATGCCCACGTGATGAGCGCCAACACACTGGGCACTAAGATCTGCCAGTTCAGAGACCGGAGGAACTGGCAGCCTCAGGTTTGCAAGCGCAAATTTTTGCTGGACTGGGATTGAAAAGATGAAGATTTTTGGAATATGTAGAGATAAAAGTTAGGCTATGGGGAGAAGAATTTTTTTTATTTTAACTTTAAAAGAGGGTGAAAAGTTTGCTTATGCTTGATGTGATGAAGGTTGGAAGTCACTTCTTTATAATTGTCTGTTTCTTTTCTTTTCTTTTTTCTTTTCTTTTCTTTTCTTTTCTTTTCTTCCTTTTCTCTTTTCTTTTTGCTTCTTTTCTACTTTTCTTTTTTTTCCCTTTTCCCTTTTTTCTGTGCTTTCTGTGCTTTTATTTTTCTTTTTTCTTTTAGTTTAGTTTGTATTGGTTTTTACATTAAAAACTTTAATAATAATAATAATAATAATAATAATAATAATAATAATAATAAAACAAAGTTTGCACGAACGAAATCACCAAGGGGTGACCTCCTGCTCTCTGCTACATTCACGCAACATACTTAAAACCCCAAATCCAAGTGACCTAGGTTCATGGGTCATACAGTATGTTTGGGCTTCACACAATGATCTCATTCATACAACCTGCTAAGTTAAAGACCACTTTCTTATGACAGGTGGAACCGTTTAAAAATCTGAGGTCTAGTAGGCCTAGCTGAAGCCAATATTTGTTTCCCAGCTTTTTCAACTGGACAAAAAAACTGAACATTCAGTTGAGGTCTGCAAAAGTCCCTTCTTGTCAGATGACTAGAATTGATCAGTTGCTAACCCATGCTGGCTGGGGAATTCTGGGAATTGAAGTCCACACATCTTAAAGGGACCAAGGTTGGGAAACGCTGCATTAAACTGTCATTGCATCCATATTATCAGGCTAAAAGAGCAATTTCTTTCAAGGGTTATTCAGCAGGGGGCTAACCTCAGTTGATCTTGGAAAGCTATGTATGGTCCCGTCTGGTTAGTATTTGGATGGGAGACCACTAAGAAATCCCAGGGCTGTAAACAGGCCTGGAAACTTGAAAAAAAAATCTCAGAAGGTGAGATGTGGGTATAGCTGCTGAGAAAACAACATGGATTTGGCCACTGAGCCAGCCAGCGTCCAGCTTAGCTCAGCCCTCCTCAAGGGTGACTTTACGTTAGTCCCCAAGGAAGACTTTGTAAGGAAGACCCAAGGCCAGGGGGGTGGGGGAACTGAGATGGATGTAAATTTTTCCCACCAGAGCAAAGAGTACAGAGGGGATATTGACAGCTTGCACACCAAGCATGGGCCAATTTGCCACCCAATGCAAGAAAGAAATCCACATTTTCTCTTTAGCTCTGCAGTTATACATTCAAATTTATTTATTTATTTATTATTCACATTTCTATTACCGCCCATCTCCCCGCAAAAAGGGGGACTTTAAATGCTTTAAACCAAAGATGCCCAGCTCTTTCTGAATGAAAGGCCCTATTCTGGGGTTCAGGATAAAAACATTAATTTGAAGTCCATTTTAATTTGAAAGAAACTGATCAATACTGCTGATATCCTGACTCCACACATCTGTTGGCAGTTCTTCCCTCTGATTACGCTAAAAATTACAGTTGGGGGGGCATCCTGTGAGCTCACGGGGGGTGCTGAACCCAAGGCTTTCTATGTGCATCTCTGGAGGAATGAAGCAATCGGTTTGGGGAATCCACTCCAGACTGTGATTGTCCTGGTTGGGTCGTTATATTTCCATTGCTTTAGTTGTGCAAAAAAAAATTGAGATTGGATCTGAGACCAGACAAGACTAGACACTCTCTGGGATGGGCGAGTCAGACAAGCATATTCCTTAATTCACCCTCCAAACTCTGCCCACGTTCTAAAGCCTTTGATGGGCTTTCTCGCCTCAGCTGCGCTTGCTTAATTTCACCCTCAAAACCGTCAAACTGGCTTTCCTGCCCCAAAGCCGAGTGGCTGGATTTGAACCCAAATCTCAGGGCTACGCTGCAGGGGATCCCCAGTGGAAGAATCTGCTCCTGCGGGTTGCATTAAGATGAATCGGCTTAAATTTAAAATGCATTAATTAAATTAATCATTCCAAAAACTGAAAATGAAGGCAAGGGGTCGGCCGGCGAGACAGACCCAAAAGCCACCAGAGATGATGTAGCAATCAGCCATGTGGCCTTTCCCACCGTCTCCAACCCCAGGCGAAGTCTGCTGATTCCTTCAAGCACCTCCCAGACCAGTGTTTCTCAACCTTGGCAACTTTACAATGGGTGGACTTCAACTCCCAGAATTCCTCAACCAGCCATGCTGGCTGCGGAGTTTTGGGAGTTGAAGTCCATCCATCTTAAAGTTGCCAAGGTTGAGAAACACTGTCCCAGACTAATCGTTCAAGCCACAGACCACTAGAAATAGCCCACAAAGAAATTACATTCAGCAACCACTTCATCGTTCCAGAGGATTACAGCTAAGGTTACTGGGGGAATGTGTCAAGAGGTTTAGAACATTCTCCCTGGATTTCTTAATTGTTCTCTTGAAAGAGCTCGCTAATTTGTTAGCTAGATTTACTTCTCCATTTTTCTGCAGGAGCAAAAGGCAGCTTGTCGAGGGATCTCACTTTATTTTAATCCAGTCAAAGGGAGCCCAGGGAGGGGAGCTGAAGGGCAGGGACTGACTGGTCCAAAGACCACCCCCCCGGATCTTCTGTGGAAGGATTTGAGGCTGCATCTCCCACTCCTAGACTACTCTGCCTCTCTTAGTTCTCAGACTTACAGGTAGTCCTCACTTAATGACCAGAATTGGGACCAGAATTTCAGTTGCTAAGCAAAGCGGTCATTAAGCAAATCCAAGCCGATTTTATGACCTTTTGTGGTGGTCGTTAAGTGAATCACCACAGGCGTTAAGTGAAACACATAGTTGTTAAGCAACCACATGGTTCCCTGTTGCTTTTGCTTGCCAGAAGCTGGCTGGGAAGGTTGAAAATGGCAATCATGTGACCACAGGACGCTGCGACGGTCATAATTGCAAACTGGTCGCCGAGCGCCCAAATCGTGATCACGTGACCTCAGGGATGCTGCAACGGTTATAAGTGTGAGAACCGGACATAAGTTGTTTTTTTCTACACCATTGTAAGTCTGAACTGTCACTAAATGAATGGTTGTTAAGTGAGGACTACCTGTATATCCCACATTTCCTTCTGGAGATGTCCATATCACTCTGTCCTCTTATTTTGCCCCACAACACAGCCCTGTGAGGTAAGCTGCATGGAGATGAGTGACTATCCCATGCCACTCAAGGGTCTTCTACAGCTGCAAGAGGTCTTAAAACTGGGACCCAGGCCCAACGCTTTCACCACTGCCCCACACCAGTTCTTTGGATTATCGAAAAAACTCATTTTTCTGAGTGTACAAAATATACAGAGCCATAAACTAACCAAGCAGGTTGAGTTCACACCACATGGTCAAAAGGGGAATCCAAATTAATATGAACCAAACTTAGTATGTTTGTCTGAATGCAGCAGTTTGGTTTGTAACTGATCTGGTTAAATGTGTCGTGTAAACGCAGCCATGGTGCTGTCTGGGTGTTTTCAAGGGAAAAGTAGCAAATTGCATTAATAATCGTAATTGTATCTAATTCTTTGGATTGCAAGGGACCTCCACGTTTTGCTGGGAAATTTCCCATTAGGGATAACTGACCCCAACTCTCTTCCTTCAACTGATCTTATTTCAGACATTTTCATTTTGCTTTTCAGCCGAAACCTGGGTCCCATAAGGCAGTTTACAAAAACAGTCCTTCAAAATACTTTGTGTTCTTTATACACTGTAGGTCCAACTCTTACGATCTAAAAAAATACAGAAAAGAGCAGCAGAGCAATGAAACTAAAGTGGTCCAGACAAGCGGTAAAAGGCAACGCAGTATATCTGCTTTGCCATGATTTGATTACAAATGGTCACACGAGGGGCTATGGCTCATGACGCTCCTTCCTGCAGCTGCTACAGCATGGGCTAGTCCATTCATTTGAAAAGTTTGCAATCTTCTAACCAGATCATTGGTCCCGTAACCACGTATGGGAAAGGTAGAAGCCGTGGTCTTCAAACCATTAGACCAGTGTTTTTCAACCTTGGAAATTTTAAGATGGGCGGACTTCAACTCCCAGAATTCCCCAGCCAGTGCCTGTGGACTTCAACTCCCAGAATTTCCAGCCAGCCTGTGTGGACTTCAACTCCCAGTATTCCTGAGCCAGCATGCTGGCTCAGGAATTCTGGGAGTTGAAGTCCACCCATCTTAAAGTTGCCAAGGATGAAAAACAGTGCATTAGACGGATTCCCTGTTGAGTACAATTTCTTTCTGCTAAATTCCCTATTGCTCATTTTCTTCCAATCCTTGTTCATGCTCGGAGAACAGTCTTCCAATGCCAGAGATGCTCTTTTGAACTCCAAAATCTATTTCATCCCCACCCCCAGAAAAAGGGACCGATACAGAACAAGGGTGAGAAAGAGGCAGCTTCGCAGCCACCAGGGTGGGAAAGGAAGTTCTTCCTGCTTGACCCATCACTTGCAGGTCCGATGTTTTCAGTTCTTTCCCACCAGTGCCAAAGAAGACACGTGGTTCGTGGCTTTCCGGTCTCATCTGAAAGAAAGATGCCGGTCCTCTGGCACGTCGTACTTCAGTTTGTGTTCCTCAAATAGCTTGCAGAGCGCCTCCAGGTATCTTTGATGGAGCTCATCCACTTCGTCTTGGCTGGGGTTGTGCTTCTTCTTAACCTGAATGGGTTTTCCCACTGGGGGCGGGGGGTTGGAGGGAGACAAACATTAAGGCATTAAGTGTCAGCCTTCCCAGGTGGACCAGACAGGAAACATGGCCAGATGAGCTGATTCGACTATTGGGAGGCTACATTAGCAGAATCTTGCAAGTCTGAAAGTACAATTCTCTCCATGTCTCCTTTACAGCCCGAGAAACTAGGGAGGGTCCCTTCTGAGCCTCCTGCCTCTCCTACAGTCCAGCTGTGGGCTCAGCAGCCTCTTATCTGTCCATTCCCTTGGCAGCATCTCTTGGCCCCGCCTCCCAAGGTCTTTCCCACAGACCATTACATTAAGGGAAAGCAGGACAACCAAGCAGGAGGACACAGCTGAAGCAGGAACCTGTGCGTGCCCCTAGCAGTACCAATCACCAAGCAGAACTTTGTATCTGCAGATTTGGTTGGGGCAGGATGCTAAATAAGGAGGAGGAAACTACAGCCTCACGCCCAGCAGATGGCAGTACTGAGCAACGATGGTGGATCTCCAAAGGCTGAAGGGCAGGATTTGGATGGGAGACCAACCAGAAAGTCCAAGGCTGTGCTTTAGAGTAGGTAGAGGAATGTAGCTCTGGCCTTGAGAAGGAAGGAGGGGAGGCCAAGGAGTTAGTCTTTGAAAAGTAGAAAGTGTGAGAAAGAGATTGCCTTGACCTTGTTGCCCTTATAAAGGGAGCAGTGAAGACTGCGGACAGGCTTTCAAGGTTCAGTTAATCTATTCCACAAACCCCAACAGTATCTATTCTTGGCCTGGCCTCCCTCGAAGGGCCGAAAGAGTAGGAAGTCAAACATCTCCGATTTCTGTGCTGTTGCTGAGAAGGTGAAAGTGATGGGCCCATGTAGCCCCTGACGCCAGGGACATTTTACTTTTCTGGAAATCTATTTCTGCTGGGTGGATGGACCTCCAAAGAAGGGGTCAGTACCTAGCTAGCCTGGGCTGACCTCAACATGCTAAATAAAGTCAGATTTGTTTCATATTTGGATGAGAGATCGCCAGAGAATCCCAGGGCTGGAGGCTAGACCGGGAGGTTGAAAAACACCCCACTTCCATATTATTGCTTAGAAGACGGCCTGGATGCAGGTCACCAAGACTTGCACTCAGTTTTTAAAAAGGCGTGTTTTTATCAATGGACCCAAGAGACGATAAAAATTACACATTTTCTAGCTTTGCAGGAAACACCAGATCAGCATTTCTCAACCTTAGCGGCTTTAAGCTGCGTGGACTTCAACTCCCAGAATTCCCCCACCAGCATGGCTGGCGGGGGAATTCTGGGGGTTGAAGTCCACACAGATTAAAGTTGCCAAGGTTGAGAAATGCTGGTCTATAGGGAGTAGGTGATGATGCTTCTGTCCCATTTGGGTCTGGATTCGGTTTCTACTGTCAGTTGTTTTGTTTTATTGTTCCTTTTGCATTCATTCTGCACACTGAACAGTCCCATGTGCTCCTTCCTGGGTGAAAGGCACAATTTCGATGCAAGCATTAGAAACTGGGACAAGCCGATGCTGCATTTTGCCTTAGCAAGAGTTGGCCATTCAGCATCACTAGCCTCAGATCCTTGAAGAGAAGGGGGGGGCTAGGAATCAGAAGCATCAGGGGTGGAGAAAATTATGTCGTTTGCATTTATTTGCAAAACTGCATAATGTTATCCTCTGAATTACATTTAAAAAAAAGGCAAATGCATCAAAGCCTTGGAGATACTTTCTTAGCTGCAGGTCTACATCCCAGCTGGAATCCCATTCAACTGTTCAGCGATGATGATTCCGGCCAAGCTGGCATCAGAAGTCCTTTTTGAAACAACACAGAATAATCCTTTGAGAAGCTACGGGAGCATCAAGAATGATGCAGGTGGAACATGCACAGGAGCCCCTTCCCTGTTTTACCTGCCTCTTCTTTCTGGATGCCACGTAACAAACAGGGACTTACCCACGGTGTAGATTGGCCGCCGATATGGAATAAATCCAAAGGTGTATTGGAAGATCCCTCTGGCGTGGAAGAGAGGCAAGGAGATCCCCATGACCTTCTGGAGACACTCTTGCGTCCACCTCAGCCAGGACCCTTTGGGGTTCTCGACTTGATCATACAGCTCATTCTCTCCAAAGGAAAACACAGGGACCAGCGGCGTGCTAAGAGCAGGAAGGAAGGGATTGAATCAGTAGGGCTGGGGCAGCTGAGGCAGGCTGGGTGGCTGCAGAAGATGGATTAGGGCCTTTTATATGTACCCAGGCAGAGTAGCTGATATTCGGTCCGGTTTGTAGCCCTTCTCAAGCCCTGTTCCTTGACGGTTTTCAACCTAGAAGGAAGTCTGTGAATGACATGTGGTGGTATCCCCACCCCTCTTCACGCTTGGACTTCAAGGTGCAAAAGTCATCTCCAGGGGTTGAGCGTGATGTTGATGATGTGGGTAGGCTCCATCTCTCTTGATGTTCTGTAAGTCCCTCAAGGCCTGGTTATATGATTGTTTTTATATATGCGTTGTTCTATTGGATTATTGTACGCCCCCCAGAGTCACCTTCAGTGAGATGGGCGGCCATAAATTTGATAAATAAATAAAATAAAATAAAAAATGTCTTCATCAGCAGTCCAAGGCATACCCATTTCTCCTTGGCATTTTTACAGCTTTGTGGCCAGTAAGATTTTAAGGGCCCATCCAATACCTTGTCCACACAACACACTTAACCAGGACAGGTGAAGACCTGGCTGATTTTGGTAGAACATATATAGAATCATAGAATGATAGACTTTGAAGAAAGCTGAATAATGTACTACATTTGATTAGTGTTCAACCTTGGTCAAAATTTTCATGTGTTGGGCAAAGCCAGGTTCTGTGGTTAGTTTATGGCTCAAATGAACCCAGAAAATGGGTTGATTCAGGAACTACTGTAGGTTAGGTGTGTTTGAATACAGCTTAAACTTGTATATATTTTGCATCTTTTCTATGCTAATTATTTTTTTTAATCATCATTATTTTTGATGCTTTCAAGTCAGTGTTGACTCCTAGTGACCACCTGGACGAGCTCCTGCAGTTTTCTTGGCCACATGTTTTGGATGTGGTTTGCTATTGCCTCCTTCCTGGGGCTGAGAGAGAATGACTGGCCCAAGGTCACCCTGCTGGCTTCATGCCTAAGGCAGGACTAGAACTCACAGTTTCCTGGTTTCTAGCCTGGTGCCTTTAACCACTGCACCAAACTGGTTCTCTGGCTATTTATTAATTGCATTTAATTATATGGGGGGTGTCTCTTAGTTTATAAAATGTTTTTAGAAACTCTGTAATCTGCTTAAGGAACCTTAGTTCTTGGGCAAATTAGAAGAAATAAAATAATAATAATAATATATAATCAGAGCTGGGACAAAGATAAATCAAGATCTCTTGGTAGAATTATGGATAATTTGCAATAGATTGGCAATTCTTTCTAAGCTCAGCTGGATCATAAGAGGCACCGTCAAAGCATTAACCCCTTCACAGCTGCCAGTTCTTTAGCTGCTATTAATACCTCCAGTCTATATTAACCCAGAAATAAGTCATTTAGCTATATGTGTCCTAGCATAAAGAGAGCAATTGGATCCATCCCAGAAATCTCATTTTGGATCAAACCATATCCACTTGTTCCCCCATTTCTAATCAGGGGACCTTGAGGTAGGGGAAGGAAGGAAGGAAGGGAGGGAGGGAGGGAGGGAAGGAGGGAGATGTGAAGTTGAGCCAAGGGCATGCATGGCTCAGGAGTCACCAAGACCATGTAATTCCCTAGGGCAAGATTATGAACAGCTGCACTGGTTTTGTAGTGAGAGGCATAAAGCTACAACAGGTTGGAAGACCTGACCAGCTGGCCGGCTGTTCCGGGCAGGAAATGTTTCCAGCCGGCTTTCAGACAGGGCACCATGCCTTAGCAGCTGAACTGGGACAAATGTCACGGTTAGCAGGCTGGTGCGAGAGCTCCAGGATGCTTTCAAAGCCCGCTTCCCCTTTGTTCCTGCAAGGGAGGGAGAGCAAATTCGGGCAGTGACTAAACCCACCCTCCCCTTTGGCGATCAATACAGCCCTGCATTTTGGAAACCAGCTATGGAAAGGAACGAACGGGAGGTTAGGCATCAACAGTCACGAGAGAGAAGGTGGCAGCTGACCTCCTACGCAGCAACTGAGCCCAGGTGGGGAGAAAGCTGGAAAGAAGCATTGTAGATGGTTCCGAGAGACTCCACCTTAACAACTCTCGATGAAAGAGGCTGCAAAATTCCTCATGAAGGGTCCAAGATTCTGCATTTACCCCAGAGGGGCATTAAGGATACTTCCTTGATCTTGCCCAGCTGTGGGGGGCTTGATACCAACCAGGATTCCTGGACAGCAGAACAATCCCACTCGGACCAGGAAATGAGGTAACTCTAGCCACAAGCAGAGTTCTGACAATAGCTGTACAGGTAGTCCTCACTCAATGACCATTCGTTTAGCGATGGTTCAGACTTATGACAGTGTCAAAAAAACCAACTTACAACCAGTGCTCACACTTATGACTGTTGCAGCATCCCTGTGGTCACATGATCATGATTTGGGCACTTGGCAACTTGGCAACTGGTTCGCATTTATGACCATCACAGCATCCCATGGTCATTTTCTACCTTCCCGGCTGGCTGCTGGCAAGCAAAATCAGTGGGGAACCGCATGGTTTGCTTAACGATCGTGGTGATTTACTTAATGACTGCCACAAAAAAGGTCATAAAATTGGGTCCGAGTCTCAATTGTGGTCGTTAAGCGAGGACTACCTGCACAAGAAGACCATGTCCTCCAAAGGCCATTCCGACTCACCCATGCTCTATGGCCAGCCGAACGAAGCCCTTCCGGCTTTCCAACAGGAGGGTAAATGCTCCAGGGCGGGCATCTAGGGCCTCTTGGGCCCCTCCCACCGCGATGATGATGACATTTCCACCTCCCTCCTTCCTCAAAAGGTAGGAAGCCGATTCCTTGTCAGAGGGAATTAAACCTGGGTGAAGAAAAGCAGGAGAAAGAAGAGGAATGTTAAAGCCAGATGCAGGAACCACATATCGGCCTTCTCCTCCATCTGGGTCGCCCATAGTTCTGTGGTGGCTTCCTTTGGAAACTACCAAGCTCTCTGCCCCACCTTTAAAATAAACTATTTTAATTTTTAAAATGGGAAGCCAGCATGGTGCATAACAAAGGGCCACCCTCTAGCATGGTGTTTCTCAAGCTTGGCAACTTTCAGATGGGTGGACTCCAACTCCCAGAATTCCCTAGCCAGCCCTGGGGAATTCTGGAAGTTGAAGTCCACCCATCTGAAAGTCGCCAAGCTTGAGAAACACTGACCTAGAGAATCTCTTTTAAACTATCCATAGCCAATCATGTAATATATTCCTGTATCTCCTTGTGGCTCAGTTATAAATACACCCTGTTTTTCTGTGCCAAAGTCTTGCCCACGGAGCATTGTCCATGTGGGCTTGACCTGGCTTTGCCAACCCATAATAAGCATCTGGAGACCGAAGTATTCTGGTGCCCCGCTTGAGTCCCCAACGAAATCCCTGCAGGGCCGTGGGGAAGGGAGAGAAAACGTGAAGGTTGTAAACGGGGTGAAAAGAAATCCACCCGTTTTCTCCAACAGATGTTTCCTCCAGCAATAACCATTTGGCGGGAGCGAGACCCGTCAAAATTCCCAGAGGATCCGCAGCTCACCCTGGACCGGAGAAGCTTTCTCCTCCTCTTCCAGAAGGTTCCCAGTTCATCAGAGATCCTTCCTGAGTTTGCTTACCTCCACTCATCAGGTAGTCCCGGAAAAAGGGGGCCCGGAACCAGAGATTTAACATCATCATGTGAGGAGTCAGTCCCGGGAATTGCTTGGAAAAGCCAGTTGCTTCGGTGCAGAAGTTAATGAACGCGCCAGCCACCATGATGCCATGAGGATGGAAACCGAAGATGTAGTTCGTGCCTGGGTCCAGGTCCACCGTCTTCACCAGCTGCAAGACCAAAGAGACTTAGGATGCGCGTCCATTTCTGATCCCCCCTCAGCTCTCTTTGGTAGGAAAGATGGTGGAAGGATGAGTGAGTCGCACAGCTGTTGTGTTAGGGCCAGCTGGACCCTTTCAGACTTTCTCTGAGTCTGGGGGAATAATCTGTTACCTTCCGAAGCCATCATAGGTTCAAGAGCTGGACAAATCGATATTTCTCTGCTAAAATAGTGGGTCAGGGAATCAGAATTTTTTCTAAATATCTCCAGAAGAAAAAGAAAATCTCTGATGGGTGAGCTATTGTTTCATATTAAACAGAAACAATGGGATTCTGTTTTAGCTGAGCCATTAGCTTAAAATGGGGCGCACTGAGAAATTTGACACACCGGCATACCTCGGGAGGAAGGAACACATTCTTAAGACTTGGAGAAGCCATTACAGAGTCCAGAATTTGAAGCCAGCATGGAAAAAAACCCACCTCAAAATAACCCCACCTTGGATTGTTTAGTATAAGATGGGACAGAAAGAAGCTTGGACAGGCTTTCAAGGTTGTTGTCAGCCCTTCACGGTAGGCCAAGTTAAGAAACAGACACTGAAGGGATTCAGGGATGCTACTTCATCCTGGTAGGGTATAATAACAGAAGCTTTGAAAACCTGTCTGAGTTTCATCTTACACCAAACCAAATCAAGGCGGGGTTATTTTGAGTTTCTTTCTCGAACTTTCCCCTTTTTCAAGACCGAGTTGTCTTTTCTGCAAGTCTCCCCTTAGAGGCTTACTCATTCCTTCCCTGTTCCCAAGGTCAGCTCCATATTCCTTAAGGGCACAAACTCTGTCAGAATTATTCCACCCCCCACCCCATGCAATTTGCCAGGGCAAATTGGATGTGGTTATTGGTGAGATGACAAGATTAAAGATAGACATTCTGGGCGTCAGTGAACTGAAATGGACTGGAATGGGCCACTTCACATCAAATGACCACCAGATCTACTACTGCGGACAAGAGGACCACAGAAGAAATGGAGTAGCCTTCATAATTAATAGTAAAGTGGCTAAAGCAGTGCTTGGATACAACCCAAAAAACGACAGAATGATCTCAATTCGAATTCAGGGCAAGCCATCTAACATCACAGTGATCCAAATATACGCCCCAACCACAAATGCTGAAGAAGCTGAAGTAGAGCAGTTCTATGAGGATCTGCAGCACCTACTGGACAACACGCCTAAAAGAGATGTTATTTTCATCACAGGAGACTGGAATGCTAAGGTGGGCAGTCAAATGACACCTCGAATTGCAGGTAAGTATGGCCTGGGAGAACAAAACGAAGCAGGACACAGGCTGATAGAATTTTGCCAAGACAATTCACTCTGCATAACAAACACTCTCTTCCAACAACCTAAGAGACGGCTTTATACATGGACTTCACCAGATGGACAACACCGAAATCAGATTGATTACATCCTTTGCAGCCAAAGGTGGTGGACATCTGTACAGTCGGTAAAAACAAGGCCTGGAGCTGACTGTAGTTCAGATCACGAACTTCTTCTTGCACAATTTAGGATCAGACTAAAGAGATTAGGGAAGACCCACAGATCAGCTAGATATGAGCTCACTAATATTCCTAAGGAATATGCAGTGGAGGTGAAGAATAGATTTAAGGGACTGGACTTAGTAGATAGGGTCCCGGAAGAACTCTGGACAGAAGTTGGCAGCATTGTTCAGGAGGTGGCAACAAAATACATCCCAAAGAAAGAGAAAACCAAGAAGGCAAAATGGCTGTCTGCTGAGACACTAGAAGTAGCCCAAGAAAGAAGGAAAGCAAAAGGCAACAGTGATAGGGGGAGATATGCCCAATTAAATGCAAAATTCCAGAGGTTAGCCAGAAGAGATAAGGAATTATTTTTAAACAAGCAATGCGCGGAAGTGGAAGAAGACAATAGAATAGGAAGGACAAGAGACCTCTTCCAGAAAATTAGAAACATTGGAGGTAAATTCCAGGCAAAAATGGGTATGATCAAAAACAAAGATGGCAAGGACCTAACAGAAGAAGAAGAGATCAAGAAAAGGTGGCAAGAATATACAGAAGACCTGTATAGGAAGGATAACAATATCGGGGATACCTTTGACGGTGTGGTCGGTGAGCTAGAGCCAGACATCCTGAAGAGTGAGGTTGAGTGGGCCTTAAGAAGCATTGCTAATAACAAGGCAACAGGAGACGACGGCATCCCAGCTGAACTGTTCAAACTCTTGCAAGATGATGCTGTCAAGGTAATGCATGCTATATGCCAGCAAATTTGGAAAACACAAGAATGGCCATCAGACTGGAAAAAATCAACTTATATCCCCATACCAAAAAAGGGAAACACTAAAGAATGTTCAAACTATCGAACAGTGGCACTCATTTCACATGCCAGTAAGGTAATGCTCAAAATCCTGCAAGGTAGAATTCAGCAGTTCATGGAGCGAGAATTGCCAGATGTACAAGCTGGGTTTAGAAAAGGCAGAGGAACTAGAGACCAAATTGCCAATATCCGCTGGATAATGGAAAAAGCCAGGGAGTTTCAGAAAAACATCTATTTCTGTTTTATTGACTATTCTAAAGCCTTTGACTGTGTGGACCATAACAAATTGTGGCAAGTTCTTAGTGGTATGGGGATACCAAGTCATCTTGTATGCCTCCTGAAGAATCTGTATAACGACCAAGTAGCAACAGTAAGAACAGACCACGGAACAACAGACTGGTTTAAGATTGGGAAAGGAGTACGGCAGGGCTGTATACTCTCACCCTACCTATTCAACTTGTATGCAGAACACATCATGCGACAAGCTGGCCTTGAGGAATCCAAGGCTGGAGTTAAAATCTCTGGAAGAAACATTAACAATCTCAGATATGCAGATGATACCACTTTGATGGCTGAAAGTGAAGAGGAACTGAGGAGCCTTATGATGAAGGTGAAAGAAGAAAGTGCAAAAGCTGGTTTGCAGCTAAACCTCAAAAAAACCAAGATTATGGCAACCAGCTTGATTGATAACTGGCAAATAGAGGGAGAAAATGTAGAAGCAGTGAAAGACTTCGTATTCCTAGGTGCAAAGATTACTGCAGATGCTGACTGCAGTCAGGAAATCAGAAGACGCTTAATCCTTGGGAGAAGAGCAATGACAAATCTCGATAAAATAGTTAAGAGCAGAGACATCACACTGACAACAAAGGCCCGCATAGTTAAAGCAATGGTGTTCCCTGTAGTAACATATGGCTGCGAGAGCTGGACCATAAGGAAGGCTGAGCGAAGGAAGATCGATGCTTTTGAACTGTGGTGTTGGAGGAAAATTCTGAGAGTGCCTTGGACTGCAAGAAGATCAAACCAGTCCATCCTCCAGGAAATAAAGCCAGACTGCTCACTTGAGGGAATGATATTAAAGGCAAAACTGAAATACTTTGGCCACATAATGAGAAGACAGGACACCCTGGAGAAGATGCTGATGCTAGGGAGAGTGGAAGGCAAAAGGAAGAGGGGCCGACCAAGGGCAAGATGGATGGATGATATTCTAGAGGTGACGGACTCGTCCCTGGGGGAGCTGGGGGTGTTGACGACCGACAGGAAGCTCTGGCGTGGGCTGGTCCATGAAGTCACGAAGAGTCGGAAGCGACTAAACGAATAAACAACAACCACCCCATGCATAAGAAGAAGAGGACGGCAGGCAGCAAGGTGGAGGGACTCAGCTCCAGTGGCGATGGGGGCACCTGTCATGTGCGCCGTTTCAATGTCTTTGATGCATCGTAACGTTTCGCATGTCATTAATTGGATGCGTGTTTCAGTTGTCTAGGGAGGATGGGAACCATTATCTTTTGGCTTTGCTTTGGAATGTATTTGTATTATCTACTGCGCTCAAGGTTACTTTCCCAGGCTAGCAACTCTGACGATTGCTAGCACCTGTGCCGGGCGGGGCTGTTACGAGGGAGGCGGGATACGTTTGAAGCAAGGGTTTAAGTTTGTATTTGGCGCGCTTTTGCTCATTCTCAGCTTTCTCTGTATTTGTCTCTAGTACTTCAATAAATCAGATTTCATTCAGCATCCTCTTGTGAGTCTGAGTATTTGGGGCTAGGGCAATCATTACATAAAGCTGAGAATCTAAGTTCCTAACTCCGCTGGCCCCTGTCCAGGAAAGACAAGCGTCTAACCCTGTGAGGGAGAGAGCCCGCGATGACTGAACCCGACATCATGATGATGGAGGAAGGGGAACCGGACTCGACCGTGAGGCAGTCCGGCCGACCGTCCCAGGGTGGGGAGCTGTCAGCCATCCGAGAGGAGGCGAGCTCCGAGTCGGAGAGTGAAGCCGGGGGGCTGAAAACGGCCCCAGAGACCACCGTAACTTCGGCGGGCGAGCTGCTCACCTGGGATGAGACCCAAGGAGATGCCACGGCAACGGGGGGTCCCTCCTGGAGGCAGAGATACCCATTATCCCCCAACGTGGTGCAGGTGCAGCCAACGGAGGGCTCACCCACTCCGGATCGGATCCGAGTGTTGGAGTCCAAAATGGATTCGTTGGAAGCTATATTGAAACAGCTGAGCTTGGATGTGACCTCGTTGCGAGAGGTCCGGGAAGAATCAAGCCAAAGGCATTCAACCCCCTCGTCCCAGGGGCTGTCCCCGGAACGGCGACGGGTGGTGCGGAGGCGCGAAGGGGACCAGTCGGTCCAGATGGAAATCGCAGCATCGCCAGGGCGATCGCCCCGGGGCCCCGTGCCGCCCCGAGCCAGGGAAACACGAGCCGCGGCAGCACCGGTGGTGGGGCGCAGCGCGGCGGGAGGCGGCATGCGAGACTTCCCTGTCAAGTTTGATGGGGATCCGACCAAACTCTCGTTCTTCCTGACGAACGCGAAAGCCTACATGGAAGAATGGGGGGCGTTTTTCCAATCGGAAAAGGCAAGGATCATCACCATTGCCACCAAACTGAAGGGGAGGGCGGCAGACTGGTATGTCCAGATGTGCCAGTCGGAGGCGCCTGAACTGGAAAGTCTCGAGGAGTTCCTCGGGGCGTTGAAGCAACACTTCGAGGACCCCTTAGCAAAGGAGAGAGCAAAGCGAGCCCTGAAGGAACTCAAGCAGGGGTTCAGATCAGTGGCCGATTATGCTTTGGAGTTTAAAGCGCTAGCTGGGAAGGTGGATGACTGGTCCCAGGCAACCATTATCGAGCTCTTCAAGGATGGCTTGAATACAGAAGTGCTACGATGGTCCCTGGGGAGGGACGACCCATACACGCTGTATGAGTGGATCCTGCTGGCGGGGAGGGCTGAACATGCCCAGGAGATCTTTGCCCAGCGGAAGACCGCCAAGTCAGGGCGGGAGGTGAAGCCCAGCCGCCCATCGACCACCGGGGGGAAACCGGGACAACGACCCTGGGACGAGGAGCGGGAGAAGCGATACGCAAAAGGCTTGTGTCTGAGATGTGGTAAGGAGGGGCATCGAGTGGCAGCATGCCCAAAAGCGAAGGTAGAGGAACGGCCCGGAAAACCGCCAGCAAAGTCCCCTGCATTGCCGAGGAAACAGAAAGCTGCGGTGGCTGAAACCGAGGGAGACGATGTGATGTTCTTCGAAATTGAGGGGGAGACCGAAATCCCGCAGCCGGCGGGAAACGCCAGCCACCTGCTCTAAAGGGCGCCGCTGGGCAGGTGGTAGAGGACGGGCGCGAGCCTCCATCGGTGAGTGGCACTTACCGCATACTCATGGTGAAATTGAAATTGGGCTCCCAATCCAAGACTGTGGAAGTATGGGCCATGATTGATTCGGGCTGTTCCCGGTGTCTTATGCACCCCGACGTGGTGGCAGCTTTGGAGCTCCCCACGTTCCCTTTACAGCGACCCATCGCTTTTACTCAATTGGATGGGTCCGTGGCAGGGGGCAAACCGGTCACCCATTTTACAGGGCGTGTAGCCTTGCAACTGGGCAGTCACCAGGAAGGGTTATCTTTTGTAGTGGCTCCGGTTGGGGGACCATTGGTGGTGTTGGGGGTACCCTGGTTGGTGCAGCAAAATCCCCAAATAAACTGGGTCTACCGAACTATCACGTTTAGGGATGGATTTTATCAAGCGGCAGAGGGGAAGGGTGCCCCAGAGGAGATGGTGGGGGTTGCGGCAGCTGCGACTCCGCCTTACCCGGCCTCTCCTCTGGAAGGCTTGCCGGCTGAGTACAGGATGTTTGCTGATGTATTTGGTGAAAAGGAAGCGGACCAGTTGCCTCCCCATCGAAAAACGGACTGTGCCATAGAACTGCTACCCAACACTCAATTGCCTAAACCAAAAATTTATTCCATGACGCAAAAGGAACTGACTCTGTTGAGGGAATTTGTGGACAAAAATTTGGAGCGCGGATTTATTGAGCCGGCGAATTCACCCGTGGGGGCGCCGGTTCTTTTTCGCCCAAAAAAGGACGGCACATTGAGACTTTGTACGGATTTCCGCGGATTAAATGCCGTCTCAATTTCCAACAAATATCCCTTGCCATTGATAAAGGACATGTTGTCACATCTGGCCAAGGGCAAGATCTTCTCTAAACTGGATTTAAGAGAAGCCTACTATCGTGTACGAATCAAGGAGGGTGATGAGTGGAAAACTGCATTTAATTGCCCGTTGGGAGCCTTCCAGTATAAGGTGTTGCCGTTTGGGTTGGCTGGGGCCCCTGGGGTATTTATGCAATTAATCAATGAAGTTTTGCATGAACATCTGTTTAAAGGTGTATTGGTGTATTTGGATGATGTATTGATTTATACGGAAACCATGAAAGAGCATGTAGCTCTGGTAAAGAAAGTCTTGTGTAAACTCAGATCTGCTGAATTGTATGCAAAGCTATCAAAATGTGCCTTTCATCAGACCCAAATTGACTACTTGGGGTATAGGATTTCTGATAAAGGTATAGAAATGGACCCTGCCAAGGTGCAGGCTATCATGGACTGGAAGGCCTGAAGAACCAGGCTGGGGACAGATCATCATGCCGAAAATCTGTGTGGTTCCTAAGAGTCAACACAGACCTGATAGCACATAATCAATCCAATCAGTCAATCAACTTGTGCATGAAGACAGACCAGGCACAGAATCACACACACACACTCACACACAAACACAGAGCCTTCCTTGCGGTTGGGCTCAGCAGCTCATAAGCTCGGTGGGCAGCTTCTTCCCAAACCCAAATCAAGATCAAAACATGCTGGACATTAGCATCCTAACCTAAACATGTTTATGTTGGAAGCAGGATTCTGCAAAGTGGTCGATACTGACCCCCGAGAGTTGATGGGACTATCCAAGGGATCAGTGTTATCCGTGGCAATGGTAGTAGTTGTATTTGTACTATTTGTGGTTTGCTACTAGCCTCATCGCCCACACAGTACAGGTAGTCCTTTAATGACCACTTGCTCAGCAACTGTTTGAACTCACAATGGCACTGATCGAGTGGTATTTACGACCAGTCCTCGGAGTTCCGGCTGTTGCAGCATCCCATGGTCACACGATTGCCATGTGCGACCTTGTAAGACCTTGAGAGACGGGGGGAAGAGACGCTGCCAAGGGAACGGTCAGATAAGAGAGGGCTTAGCCCACAGCTGCATAATGGGTGGAGAAAGAGGCTCAGAAGGGACCCTCCCCTGTTTCTCGGGCTGCAAAGGAGACGGCGAGAGATTTGCACTTGCAGACTTGCAAGATTCCGTCAATGCAGCCTTACAATAAAGTAGGATTAGCTCATCTGGTCATGTTTTCCGTCTGGTCTACCTCACAAGGCTGACAGACCCTCACTGCTGGCTTCCAGCAAGCAAAGTCAGTGGGGGAGCCAGCAGGAGGTTGCAAATGGCGACCACGTGACGCCGTGCTTAATGACCACCCTGGATTCACTTAACACCAGCAACCAGATCTGCCAGAACAGCCGTCACTAAGTGGTGTCATCACATAACATCGCACTTTATGACCGTGTCGCTTAGCGATGGAAATTCTGGTCCCAATTGCCGTCGTTAAACAAGACCTACCTGTATACAAAGCGCCCATTCCAGGGGTGTCCACTGGTTAGGGTGCGGAATGCTGGCTGGGGAATTCTGGGAGTTGAAGTCCACACATCTTCAGGTTGCCAAGTGTCCTGACAGTCAGGAATCACGCTGAGACGAGGAATAGGTCTCTAGTGTTTATTACTGCTACAAAGACAGAAAATCCTAACAAACTGAAGAAGCGTGGGAAAAACCCAGACAGATGAACCCCAAAAGTCAAGGCAGGTCTGTTCTGTGTCTCTTTGAATGGCTGCTTCACTCCTCAGTATTACGCATGCGTTTTCCCCCCTGGATAGAGGCCCCTTCCTGCTTGCCATCAGTACTCATGACAGTATTTATTAAATTATTTTCATATAATAAATGTTTGGGGGTCGATGAACAATCTGAAACTTCATGAAGGTATCTGTAATGGTATGTGGGAAAGACGTTGAGAGACTGGGCAAAGTTGGATAAGAGGCAGCTTAGCCCACAGCTGGATAGTGGGTGGGGCAAGAGGCTCAGAAGGGACCCTCCCTGGTTTCACAGGCTGTAAAAAAGATGTTGGGGGGGATTATATTTTCAGACCTGCAAGATTCTATCAATGCAGCCGTACAATAAAATAGAATTAGCTCATCTGGTCACGTTTCCTGTCTGGTCTACCTGGGAAGGCTGACAGGCTTGATGAGCTGAAGAGTTTGTGGATTCCTATTTTAGAGGAAGGATGTTAAAATGCAGAAGGTCCTTGGCATCTCCAAATTCTGTAAGTGCCCCTCTCTTTGGCCTGAAAAAACACTAGATGCACCATGATAAAAGGCAGTTTCCCTGGGGTTGAGCTTTTAAAAATCTCTGGAGCTACATTCAGACAATCTGCCCGGCATCCTGGTTAGGGCTACTTCACTGAATCTGTCCATGCCTGCTGGGATCATGAACATACTAAACCCACCCAAAGCTGGGTTGACTGATGAGTCCAAGCCATGCCTGCTGCTGACCTTCTGGCCAATGGGGAAGAGCTGGTGATCACATGAAGCCTTGCCAGGACTCTCTGGTTCATACCATGCACTAGGTGGGTGCTGTGATGGTATTTGAGAAAGACCTTGAGAGACGGGGGGAAGGGATGCTGCCTAGAGAATGGTCAGATAAGAGAGGGAGGAGCCCACAGCTGCACAACGGGTGGAGAAAGAGGCTCAGAAGGGACCCTCCCTAGTCTCTCAGCCTGTAAAAGAGAAGGTGGGAGAATTGGACTTTCAGACTTGCAAGATTCTGTCAATGCAGCCTTACAATAAAGTAGAATTAGCTCATCTGGTCGTGTTTCCTGTCTGGTCTACCAGGGAAGGCTGACAGGGACTCTACATTTTTTTGACCTGATGATTGTGATTGACCAGGGCTGACTGGCTTAAACCTATCTTAGGAACTAAGCCTTGGTCTAAACACATTGGGAGGGCAGTGGAATAGAAGGCAGGTTTCCCAAAAAAAGCAGCAGCTTTTTCCATCACAGCTGTGACGATGCTGCTTCAGGGGAAATGTGCATGGCTTCTATTACTGGACCAGCTCGGGAACAATGCATCTCAAGCATCAGCAGATTTTTCATCTGACCCAGCATATTGCTGATGGTCTTCCAAGCTGCCTTTCCTAATGAGCCATCGCTGAGACTTCACCGCCCCCATTTTGCTGCCTTGATGAGCTATGAGCATCAACACACTGTGCCTGCCTGCTCCATTTCCTCTTCCACAAAGAATGGGTTCACATAACGCACTTAACCCAGATGGATAAGCATTCCGTCTTTGCACTACACGTTAAGCTTGGTTAGTCTTACCCTTGGCTTTTTTGATGGGAGCAGGTAAAGAGTTGTGGAAACTCAGCCAGTTTGGTTCATTTATGATTCAAGGATTTGGCAAATCCAGAAAACTAGATAATTCAGTAACGGGGCTAAGTGGGTCACGTGAACCCGGCCTGCACATCCCTCTTAAACTTATCTGGAGCTTTGCCTCTTGATGGATCAGAGGAAGAAATGGGAAAAGCAGGTCCAAAGATGCATTCACAAGCTACTGATACAAGACGGGACTTTCCTTTGCTGTTGGAAAGTTCTGCCTAGAACAGCAATTCTTGAAAAGACGCGACAGGCAGCCTCCTTTGAGGACAGGCTGTGCTACTGGGCCCCTGGACTGGACCAGGAGAAGCCTTTCCTTGCTAGAAGCTTCTGGTGCAGAAGTGAACTCTGCTTCCCTAGAGGAAGGAAACGGGAGAAGCAAGATGCTATAGCAAATACTTCCAGCTTTCCGCACCTAGTCTGAGCATCTCCATTTCTGCTTGATCGTTTCAACCAGAAAGACCATCAGCTGAAGGTGGGGTGCACTGCAGACTATCCCGCCAAGAAGAGATCTGTGTGCACGTGTGTGTGCACACACCCATGCACCCAAGAGAGCCTACAGGCATCAGCAGGCACAAGTATCTGAAAATAGGTCCCGCAGAAACTGGGGCAGAATTATTCCACGTTGTTCCAGAAGACTGAACACAAAACAAGGACCTTAAATTTCAATTTAACGTCCAATTTAACGTTTAAATGTCCAATTTAGATTTCAGTTGGACATCAGGACAATTTTCCTACCAATGAGAGCTGCTCAGCAGTGGAACTGACTGTCTTGGGGGAGGCCTCTCTGGAGGCATTTAAACAAAGGCCATCTTTGGGGGGGTGCTGCAATAGTAGATTTCTACACTGGGCAAAAGGCTGGATTGGATGATCTCTGGGGTCTCTCCCAACCCTTACATTCTCTGAGTCAATGATAGTCCAAGGAAGTTGAATTTGGTGGGACATCAGGAAGAACTTCCTAGGTAAGAGCTATTCAGCAATGGAACAGAGGGCCCTGGGATGGAGGCGGCCTCTCTGATGGAAGTGTTTAGGGAAGGACTGGATGGCTGTCTATCAAGGATGCTCTAATTGTGGATTCTGACACTGGGCAGGGGTTGGACTAATATGTGAACTTGTTGCCAAGCACCTGAATTGTGATCATGTGACCACGGGGATGCTGTGACAGTCGTAAGTGTGAGGACCGGTTGTAAGTTGGGGTCGTTAGTAGCGTCTTGTCCAAACTGTCACTAAATGAATGGTCATTAAGCAAGGACTACTTGTAATAATACACAAAGTAGTATTGTATATTTACCCCAAAGCATTGCACTTAACTCAAATTTTTAATATAATGATCTTTATGGCAGTCCATTCTTAACTAGGAGTCATCCGTAAACCGGGCCATTCTTAAACTGGGACCTGCTGTACACAGCTAAATAATCTAATAGCTGTTCTCCTCCTGAATTTCTAGGATCCTCCCTCTGATTGGGGTTAATTTATCACCAGGAGCATCAAGTGCGTACGGACCCCAGCTGTTTACCGGCCACTTGGAATAAGCTCCTTTCACACTTCCTTCTGATTAATGAGACTATTATGGTGTTCTCTTTGAGATGCCCTGGCTGGGCACATCATGTCCCCCTATTTGTCCTTCCAAGGTTATTCCTGCAGAAGTGGGATCATGTGAAAATATATCACGTTTCAAAACTACCGCATAGAAGAAAATGTGCCTTGTGGTTGCTGTCTTTTCTTCCCTCCCTCCCCTGCATAAAAATACGACTTCTGCTCCAAAGCAAATCAAATTCTGTATCCAAACTGAATAAAGCACCACATAATTTTCCTATACTGTAGCTGCATGCCTCCCTGGCTACTGTAAATTAAGCTTAGATACACACATCCTAACCTCTTTCAGGGACCAAGAGAATCCTCTTTTTTAAAAGAATAAATGTCAGTTCTGGACTTTTTGCCAAATTCTGCACCTTCCTATTACTAGTAAAGCAAGATCCACCTAGCAAGATCCACCATCAGCTTCTTACAAGTTTGAGAGCCAAAGGATTTAGCATGGTATAGAATCTGGTTTTGCGCCATTCATTTTTAAGAGGTAGATCCGTGACATGTAGCGGGTGACTTGGCAAAGGACAAGATTTATAGGGGTTAAAGTTTGTGGGCCTATCAATGGAATTGCACAATTACTCTTCTTTGTTTCGTTCAATAGCAAGCCTTCTGTCCACAAAGCATGTGCCTTGCAAATGGACGTAAAATTGCCCATCCTATTTCAACTTTTAATAAAAAGGGAACACAAGGGAACATTATTATCAAGCCTTTGAAAGCTGTGCCAAGAAACTAGAAGGAAGCAAAGAAGAATACTGTATTTATTTTTATTAATAAGAATAACATTATTCATTAAGCTATGCCAAGAAACTAGAAGGAAGGAAGCAAAGAAGAATATATTATTATTATCATACACAACAATGTGTATAATATAACGTGAAATCACAGCTGCCAGTTCCTTAGCTGGTGTTGGCTTTCATTTGCACTGATACTATGACGATGATGATTATGGTAGGTTGCGCAGTCAGCCAGATGTTTAGACCGGATCTGGCATTTTTGTCCACCTCTCGAGTCCTTCCCAAGGACCTGGGATAGGCAGACATTGAGGTTTAACAACATTAAAGGTATCGTCGCAGGAAGTGAGCTGTTCCAAGCAAAGCTGCCTTTTGCAATTGATGGATGGTGATTTGGTCAGTGCTGGTGGTGGTCAAGGGGTGCTCCAGATGTTTTGGGATTGCCCCCAAGGCGCCTCTTACTACTGGTACTATCTTTGCTTTTTTTTTTTTTGCCACAGTCATTCCACTTCTATTTGCAGGTCTTTGTATTTTGTGATTTTCTCCAGTTCTTTCTCTTCTCTTCTGCTGTCCACTATCCAGACTTTTTAATCTTTCTTATCAACAATTGTTAAATCTGGGGTGTTGGGTGGCAGATGCTTCTGCTTGAAGAATTATTATTATTATTATTATTACTATTATACCTCTGTCTTTGTTTGTACAAACACTCATGCTGTATTAAAATAATACAGTAAAATCTTGATGAACCAGGGGAATTTTAGTAAACCAAGGATGTTGTTGTTTATTCGTTTAGTCGCTTCCGACTCTTCGTGACTTCATGGACCAGCCCACGCCAGAGCTTCCTGTCGGTCGTCAACACCCCCAGCTCCCCCAGGGACGAGTCCGTCACCTCTAGAATATCATCCATCCATCTTGCCCTTGGTCGGCCCCTCTTCCTTTTGCCTTCCACTCTCCCTAGCATCAGCATCTTCTCCAGGGTGTCCTGTCTTCTCATTATGTGGCCAAAGTATTTCAGTTTTGCCTTTAATATCATTCCCTCAAGTGAGCAGTCTGGCTTTATTTCCTGGAGGATGGACTGGTTTGATCTTCTTGCAGTCCAAGGCACTCTCAGAATTTTCCTCCAACACCACAGTTCAAAAGCATCGATCTTCCTTCGCTCAGCCTTCCTTATGGTCCAGCTCTCGCAGCCATATGTTACTACAGGGAACACCATTGCTTTAACTATGCGGGCCTTTGTTGTCAGTGTGATGTCTCTGCTCTTAACTATTTTATCGAGATTTGTCATTGCTCTTCTCCCAAGGATTAAGCGTCTTCTGATTTCCTGACTGCAGTCAGCATCTGCAGTAATCTTTGCACCTAGGAATACAAAGTCTTTCACTGCTTCTACATTTTCTCCCTCTATTTGCCAGTTATCAATCAAGCTGGTTGCCATAATCTTGGTTTTTTTGAGGTTTAGCTGCAAACCAGCTTTTGCACTTTCTTCTTTCACCTTCATCATAAGGCTCCTCAGTTCCTCTTCACTTTCAGCCATCAAAGTGGTATCATCTGCATATCTGAGATTGTTAATGTTTCTTCCAGAGATTTTAACTCCAGCCTTGGATTCCTCAAGGCCAGCTTGTCGCATGATGTGTTCTGCATACAAGTTGAATAGGTAGGGTGAGAGTATACAGCCCTGCCGTACTCCTTTCCCAATCTTAAACCAGTCTGTTGTTCCGTGGTCTGTTCTTACTGTTGCTACTTGGTCGTTATACAGATTCTTCAGGAGGCATACAAGATGACTTGGTATCCCCATACCGCTAAGAACTTGCCACAATTTGTTATGGTCCACACAGTCAAAGGCTTTAGAATAGTCAATAAAACAGAAATAGATGTTTTTCTGAAACTCCCTGGCTTTTTCCATTATCCAGCGGATATTGGCAATTTGGTCTCTAGTTCCTCTGCCTTTTCTAAACCCAGCTTGTACATCTGGCAATTCTCGCTCCATGAACTGCTGAATTCTACCTTGCAGGATTTTGAGCATTACCTTACTGGCATGTGAAATGAGTGCCACTGTTCGATAGTTTGAACATTCTTTAGTGTTTCCCTTTTTTGGTATGGGGATATAAGTTGATTTTTTCCAGTCTGATGGCCATTCTTGTGTTTTCCAAATTTGCTGGCATATAGCATGCATTACCTTGACAGCATCATCTTGCAAGATTTTGAACAGTTCAGCTGGGATGCCGTCATCTCCTGCTGCCTTGTTATTAGCAATGCTTCTTAAGGCCCACTCAACCTCACTCTTCAGGATGTCTGGCTCTAGCTCACCGACCACACTGTCAAAGCTATCCCCGATATTGTTATCCTTCCTATACAGGTTTTCTGTATATTCTTGCCACCTTTTCTTGATCTCTTCTTCTTCTGTTAGGTCCTTGCCATCTTTGTTTTTGATCATACCCATTTTTGTCTGGAATTTACCTCCAATGTTTCTAATTTTCTGGAAGAGGTCTCTTGTCCTTCCTATTCTATTGTCTTCTTCCACTTCCGCGCATTGCTTGTTTAAAAATAATTCCTTATCTCTTCTGGCTAACCTCTGGAATTTTGCATTTAATTGGGCATATCTCCCCCTATCACTGTTGCCTTTTGCTTTCCTTCTTTCTTGGGCTACTTCTAGTGTCTCAGCAGACAGCCATTTTGCCTTCTTGGTTTTCTCTTTCTTTGGGATGTATTTTGTTGCCGCCTCCTGAACAATGCTGCCAACTTCTGTCCAGAGTTCTTCCGGGACCCTATCTACTAAGTCCAGTCCCTTAAATCTATTCTTCACCTCCACTGCATATTCCTTAGGAATATTAGTGAGCTCATATCTAGCTGATCTGTGGGTCTTCCCTAATCTCTTTAGTCTGATCCTAAATTGTGCAAGAAGAAGTTCGTGATCTGAACTACAGTCAGCTCCAGGCCTTGTTTTTACTGACTGTACAGATATCCGCCACCTTTGGCTGCAAAGGATGTAATCAATCTGATTTCGGTGTTGTCCATCTAGTGAAGTCCATGTATAAAGCCGTCTCTTAGGTAAACCAAGGATAATTTCTCAAAAATGCCCCAACATGTCCTCCTCTTGATCTATCAGATTGCCCTTAAGCTGCCAATTTGTGCCCCATTTGTTCCCCTATAAGGATCAGAATAGGGGCCTTCTTTTTAACAGTTCTGGCTCCGATTTTTATTATTTTGTTCTGTGACGATTTACAGTTATGGTAGATTTCCACAGTGATTCAATATATCTATTTTGGGGGTTTTAAGTATTTTAAGTCGTCCTGGGGAGACGTGGCTTTGAAAGACAAGCTAAGCATTTTATCGAGAACAAGAAAAAAGAAGGCCTCGCCTTGGACGATTGTAACATTGGTTCCCAAAGTGGTAACCAACTTGCCTTGGTGATGTAGTGATGAAGCTCCAGAGGAGTAGAAAGTGTAAAATGTCATCCAACCGTACCTTTCACAACCACCACAAAAGACCGTTGCAGTGTCAGCAAAAAGGTATAGGGGCACAGGGCCATTCTCACATTGAGACACTGATATTATGGTTTCCCCATCAATGATCAGGATTCAGGATCAGGATGAAGATAAGGATTCCTGCCTTGAGCAGGGGGTTGGTCTAGAGGACCTCCAGGGTCCCTTCCAATGCTGTGATTCTGTGATTCTGTGATTCTGTGATCGCTTCCTTTGGTCTCCTAAACTGCCTTCTGATGTAGTGGAAGACACTGTCCC
This sequence comes from Candoia aspera, assembly GCF_035149785.1. Taxonomy (NCBI): domain Eukaryota; kingdom Metazoa; phylum Chordata; class Lepidosauria; order Squamata; family Candoiidae; genus Candoia; species Candoia aspera. The sequence continues at coordinate 113,262,647 of NC_086157.1, forward strand.
ATTGCCGTTATTGTCTAACCAGCTCATCTGCTCAACTTCTGAATGTGGAATCTATTCAAATTTATCTTTTATCTAAAAGCAGAGCCAATGACCATGGCGGAATGAAGAGCCAGTGAATAGACGGGCTCTCCATAATTCCTCTCTGGACAAGGAGAGGACTTGAGATTACCCACAAGTGCTTCAGATAGCTGCTCCTCACGAGGAGACCGCAAGACAGCCATCTCCAGCCGGTCTGGGAGACAACGGAATAGCCATCTTGCTCAAATCGCAGTGGGCGCCTTTCAAAAGGACACTGGGTTCACATACTCCCTTTTCTAATCATTTTCGGACATTGCTTGTTAACTGCTTTTCAGCTATTAGGAACCTTTGGATCGACAAGTCTGAAAACACCAGGTGAGTTTCCTTCAATTTATTTATCAAACTTGATCACCGCCCATCTCCCTCCCAAGGAGGGACTCTTCGATCTTTAGCAAATGAAGCTTTAACTACAACTTTAAGGACTTAATTATTTTTTCTGGAATAAACAGCAAAAGGGTGATTAAAACTTTGATTTCAGAAAGTTACAAATGGACTAAGAATCCAGATAAATTTGAAAATAAGATTTTGGAATTAATTACAAGAATCCTTCCCATGGGAAAATGCCTTTGTTTTGAATTCTTTAAAAAAATATATGATAGAGTGGGACTTTGAAGGTTGGATAGTAGAGGGAACTAGAAGAAACTAAAGATTTCAATTAAAGGAGAAGAACACTTAAATTTGACTTACTAATACAGAATGGGAATATTGAAGGGTATTTTTGAAAATGGACCCAGAAGTTAATTTTAAGAGTGTCTGCCTCTATAGATAGTCGGTGTTTAAGAAATATTATGGAAGAGGAACAAGTTTTAATTTTAATTATTTTTTAAATAAAATTACTATTAAAAAAAACCAAATTGATCTTTTACATTTTATCTATCTATTATCAATTTGTTACTCTACCCCACCTTCTCTCCAGAACCTCAAAGTGGGGTACATTGCACTCCTTCCTCCCCTTTCCCCTCCCAAAAAAACCCCCCTGTAAGGTAGGTTGGGACAAGAGGGAAGGATAGCCCCAAACTCTTCAAGAGAGCTTCTGTGACAGAGGGAGAACTAGAAATTGGTCCCCCACTCCTGATCCAGCAGCTCCACCACTCACCATCCTGACCATGGGCATCTGCAGTGGGAGGGTCAAAAAAGTCAAGATGGTAGCCTCTTAACTTTTTTTTACTCCTCCCCATGGACCACCCCTTCCAGAAGCTGATACAGTTTAATGTCCCCACCGCTTCAAATCTTTTCCCCTTTTCTAAGGTTCACAGCCAGTAACCGGATCAAGAGGTTGCATCTGGTTTAGATCCATGATCTGCTCAGCGTCTGAACCACGTTCCAAGCAGAGCAGAGCAGCTCAACGCAACTTGCTCAGCCTGAGAAAAAAACACGGAACCTGCAGTCCCAAGGACCCATTGGTTGGACACAGCCATGCTCACACCCCTCACCTCCCCTGCCTTTTGGGCCCTCCTGGAACAACAAGTTCCAAAGAGCCATTAAACCAGATTATGTTATGCAACAAATGGGGCAGGTTAGATAACACAGTGGCACTTCCTGGTGCTGTAGCAACCATGGGATGAATGAGGGCTGGTGAATTGCTGGCGAACAAGGTAAACATGAACAGCTGACCCTTAAAAAAAACCGATATTTGTTCTTTAATGATGCACTGACCACTTGGACTCACTCCAAATTTTGTGATGGTTCCTCTCAAGACAGAGGCCACCTATCCCAATAGGACATCAGAAGCTGTCCTATACTGTAGTCCAGTGTTTCTCAACCTTGGCAACTTTAAGATGTGTGGACTTCAACTCCCAGAATTCCCCAGCCAGACTTGCTGGCAGGGGAATTCTGGGAGTTGAAGCCCACACATCTTAAAGTTGCCAAGGTTGAGAAACACTGCTTTAGGAGATGCTCTTCCTGGCCCTGGGGGTATGGCTTCTGTATTGCCCCCCACCTATGGATTGTCCCTCCCAGGAAAGCACGTTTATCCCCCTATTTTTAGAAAAACAGTGAAGACCTACCTCTTTCTCCAAACTCCAAAGCCTTAACTGATGTTTAATTTCACTGACATTAACTTTAGGTTCCCACCACTGCATTTTTCATTTAAATGTTGTAAGTGATGTAAATCTAATGAATAACGAAATATAAGGAAATATTGGCAACGGCAGTGAAGTTTACTCAGCCCACGGTGCCAGCTCCATGTCATTTAACTATGTCCCTCAAAAACTCAGTGGCTGCAAGTATACGCATTTTGCTTCAGATTTATTTGGACTAGTTTTTCTGTGGTGTGAACCCAGCCCACTTCGTTCATTTACAGCACAGCCGTTTAGGCAAACCTCAAATATAGATTAACTCAGGAACCAGCTCCCGGGTGTTGTGCAAATCCAACCATCGGTGTCTTGTTTTTGGAAAGATTAAGATAGTTTGGAAAAAAACCCAGTTTTACACAAACACACACACACACACACACAAAATCAGGTGTATTTCTTTCTATCGACTTATGCACTTTTTACTTCGTCTTTTTTTTATTTGGTCTTTTCCCCAATCTTTTCTATATTTTGTATTTTACCTGTACTTTGAAACTTCAGTAAAGTCTTATATTTTAAAAAAGGAAAAAAAAAACAAGTTTTTTGTGGAGTGTACAATCCTCCTCCTTAAACCCCAGGCCAAAAAAAAAAAAGCCTTTCTTGCATTTCAAAAGCCTGTAACACCTGTCTGGCTATAGGCCAAAGAGCCACAGGAAAGAAATATATTCCATGAGAACAGGATCCCCTCACCTATTTCTCTTCTTAAAAAAAGGCTGTCCAGCCCTCTTCCCACAACCACAAAGAGGCTATTGAACCTGTTCAAGTGGGGACAACCTGGGTTATGTTGAAAGGAAGGCTCCACATTCAGGATTTGACCGCAAAAGTAGAAACCCACAATTCAGCTAATCACGTCCACCATTCCCCACTCTTACATTCCTCCTCTTCTCTTTGAAAGAAAGTTAGAAGAAAATATACAATGCTCTAGTTGAGTTGATGCAACAATTCAGACTTTGTTAACCTGGTATATTATGAGAATCAGCATATTCCTGGAATCCAGCCATTGTCTGCGTGTTTTTTTCTAAACTGGGCCATTACGTTAAACCATCTTATGGTTTATTTTCCTTCTGTGGAAGAGACTGCCCTCTGGAACAGCATCCTCCCAGCGATCCCCCCAGAGATCTAGCCAGAGGCCCACCCAGAGATCCCCACCATCCATGATGATGGTCCCAAAGGCGCTGAAATCCTGCCTATTCTCCCAGGCTCTGGGTGAGCTCTTCTAAGATTTTTGTGTTGTTTCTTGTAATTTCCTTCCTGAACACATATAATCTGTTCCATTATGTGAGTGTTTTGACTTTTTATCGTGTAAAACACCCAGAGTGGGGTGAAGTTGGGCGTTCTTTAAATTTATGTAATAAATAACAATAAAAAATGGGCTTAGATCACGATTTGTTTAAAAAGTTATTTCAAATCCGGGCAACTTCACATGAAAGAGGTCAGTTTCATTCTTTATTTTCAGTTTAAGAACCCTGTTCATGCATCTAGACAGGCCTGCCCATGAAACGGGTATAATAATTATGTAACTTCTGGCCTGTATTTGAGCCTGAATGGGCAGGGGTTCCCCAAGGCCTGGAAAATATTTCAAGGGTTCCTCCAGGTCAAAAAGTTGAGAAAGGCTGGTTTAGCCTGTTGTGTGAACTCATATATGCAAGGCGCTGTTCCCTTTCTGCCCTATGAATGAAAGGTTCATAAGGCTGGAATTAAAAAACAAACTCACTCCCTCCAATGAAGGAAGGGCATTTAGTGGGAGAGAGAAGCAGGGCCTTCTCTGTGGTGGCTCTGTTGTCCTTTGATGCCATCCAGTGGTCATCTGAATGTTTGCAGCCCCCCCATGCTGTGTTTGTTTGTTTGTTTATTTTTTATTTATTAAACAAATGTATATAGCCCCCCAACTCACACACAGTGATTTGCATTCTCTGCTACATTATAAAGCAGTATTTCTCAACCTTAGCAACTTTAAGATATGTGGACTTCAATTCCCAGAATTCCCCAGCCAGCCATGCTTGCTGGGGAATCCTGAGAGTTGAAGTCCACACGCCTTAAATTTGCCAAGGCTGAGAAACACTGTTATAGAAGGTTGAACTAGATGTTCCTTGTGATCTCTTTCAATTCTATAATTCTTTGATTCTTTGCATTATTTTGGAATAAACCCTATTGTTACAGAAAAGACTAATACTTGTTAAAATCCAAAATAATCCAAGGAGCCACTCTTTCTGTGCATGTATCCAAAGGCTCCAACTTCATCAGAATGAGGTGCTTTGGGATTTTTCTTTTTAACTAAAAAAGCCCTGCCAAAATGTTTCCCTGACTTGCTTTTTTTCATTCACATCTTCTCTTCTCCACTGCTGTCCCAAATCATTGTTTTTTCCTGATCCTAGTTTCCCAAATGCCTTGATGGGAAAGGATTCAGGGACCCAAATTGTCTGCTCTCAAATCAGCCTCTTGGCTGTGGCAAGCAAGAGAAATTAAACATTTACTTTATCCAAAGGCAGAAACTTTCATGCACATAACTTTCCTACTGTATTTTCAGATAGTCCTCGCTTAACTACCACAACTGAGACCGGAATTCTGATTGCTAAGCAAAGCGGTCATTAAGCAAATCTGACCTGATTTTACAACCTTTTTTGCAGCAGTCATTAAGTGAATCACAGCGGGTGTTAAGCAAACCAAGTGGTCATTAATCAAATCATACGGTTCCCCAATGTTTTTGCGTGCAAGAAGCAGGCCAGGAATGTCGAAAATGATGATCACATGACCACAAGACGCTGTGACGGTCATAAATGTGAACTGGTTGCCAAGCACCCAAATTGTAATCATGTGACCACAGGGATGCTGCGACGGTTCTAAGTGTGAGGACCGGTCATAAGTCAGTTTTTTCATCGTCCAAACTGTCACTAAACAAATGGTTGCTAAGTGAGGACTACCTGTATTTATTTGTGCCTCCAAGTCAGTTCTGACTCCTCACAACTGCCTGGACTGGTCCCTGCAGTTGTTGCTGTTGCTGTTGCGGGTTTATAAAATTTCCTACTCTGAAAAGGGGCATCCAGACTCCTGATTTTTGGCTTTTTTCCTGCAGTGTCACCAGGGGGCAGCACTTGGCTGCTTTGTCTGGACTGAACAGCTAAACAGGGTCATTGCTGGTGTCACCAAGAAGCTGGGTTTGTTTAAGGTTAGAGTTTATTCTACTTAATGTCTTGGGGCTTGTTATCTTATCGTTGTGCACTGGTTTAAGGACTCTGTTTCTTCGTACGGAGAAGATAAGTCAATTCATCTGCTGCATTTCTCCTATTTTCTCACCCCTTGACCATCAACCTCAATCCATTCAGTCCTTGTTTTTCCCTGCTGTGATCCATCCCTTTGGCCTAAAATTCCTCAATTAACTGGCCTGAAACCAGCCCACATTACAAGATGTCTTTCTTGGCTGCCAATTTCACTACATCCTGACTCAGAAAACGTTTGGTTTCATGCCGCAGAGATGTCTTCCTGCTCAGGATGATGGAAATAAACACATATTGATCATAAGTCCAGCCATTTCTGATTCCAGCAGGCTGGAAACCAAGGGGGGAAAAGAAATCCTACAATGGGTTTTTGTTTTTTTCAGTTAGTAGGTTGCACATGCCTAGTGGAATTTCCATGAGGTCAAAACCTGCTGGGGTTCAGAAAGGTCATCTAAACCCACCTTTTTCAACAGCCTCGGAGGCAGGAGCGTCAGAAAAGTCAACCTTATGGCCATGACTGCATAATCACAGCCCCATCCCTTTTTATGCATGTTGCATATGCAAAGTATATTAAAAGGGGACAGGGCTTTGATTGTGGGGTCACCGCAGCACAAAGTTTGAGAACCATTCCTGGACTCGGCCATTAAAAAAAACGCTAACCAGAATGAACACCAACCAGGTTTTCTGTGTTCAGCAAATTAATTGTTTGGTCTTAAACTGTCCTGGTTAACTATTTTGTGCCATATTTCAATTGATCAATACAGGTATGTCTGTAAAAATACATTTGGCGTGTTTTTCTTTTGTTTCAGTTTTTTTCCTCCTTTTATAATTTTGCGTATTCTTTTTCTTTCTCTTCATTTTTTGCATTTCGTTCACAAAAGAAAAGCTTTAAAAATTATTTTGGGTCAGCCGAACCAGCTAATGTATGTAAAAAAGCAAGGTGCTGGGATTGGGAACTGCGCCAGGGATTTGGAGTGGTTCCTGGGCCTTCGTGCACCCATTTTTATGCAGAAATTTCAGAGGCAGATAATCCATGCAACTTAAGGGAATGGTTTAGAAACAGGACAGTTTCTTTAGAAAAAAACGGACCGATGATTAAAGCAATCAGACCAGAAAGATTTTTTTTAACCTTTTCTGTTTCTGTTCCAGCCCTGAAAAAAAACCCTCGGCTAAAAGGCTATTTGCACAGAGGAAAACATCTAAATTTATGACTAAGATGTTGGCTTTTTTTTCCCTGCTCTTGGCTACCATGGTAATTAAGTACTTCCTTAAGCATCGGCCAGTTCACTCCTCTCTGAGCGCGTGTGTGCATGCACAAGCCTGTAAATATGTTTTTGTGCTTTCTGTCAATAAATTTTTATAGAAATGCCTGGTGTGTGATTTTTCTGATCTCCTGGGCCAACCGCTTCCTAGGCTACTCTGACATAAGATGCACAATAGAAGATCCTATATTTATTCTGTATCTATTAACATAAACAGCGATCCCCAACGCAGTTAACATTTTCAGTAGAGAGGGCCTGAAGAAAGTTCTCATGGCAGGTAGTAGCACTGAGTCACCTTTAGCAGGTAGGCAAAGTTGGACTATATGGATGGGGGACCTTGTGGAAATCCAAGTTGTTGGCTACACTGGGAAGGCAAAGGCACATTTGGGAAGGAAGTGACATCAAGCCACTTCCTTAATTCTGCCAAGAAAAGTACAGGGATGTGTAATCACAAAATGTCCTGCTCTGCAGCTTGGCAGAAATTTAATTCCCCTTCCCTAGCTGTTGGGAACCCTAACATTAACAGCTCACCCCGCTTCCCCCAATGCTTTTTGCATTTAAATAAACTTGGATTTGGGGTCAAGTGTCTAGCCCCCATGATTTTAGCCTGCTGCAAGTGACCAGTGTTATCTTTGACCAGGAGGTAGCACCTCCCAACCAAATTGTAGCCACCCCCTGCAGGGCCGCAACTAGGGGGGGGCAAGTGGAGCATGTGTCCCGGGCACCGCGCTGGGGGAGGGACCAAAATGGGTGTAGAATCCATGTTTGCCTCGGGTGACACAGACCCAAGTTGTGGCCCTGCCCCCCATCATTCTGGAATGACAAAGGACTTTCTAGACAAAATTTTTATTTATTTATTATATTCTGTTGCACCTTTATTATTTTTATAAATAACTCAAGGTGGTGAACATACCTCCTCCTCCTATTTTCCCCACAACAACAACCCTGTGAGGTGGGTGGGGCTGAGAGAGAGGGACTGGCCCAAGGTCACCCAGCCAGTTTTCATGCCTAAGGCGGGACTAGAACTCACTGTCTCCTGGTTTCTAGCCTGAGGATTGCTGGTTTAGTTACTTTGATTGATTCTATTTTATTTGGGGAAAATCCCCTTTTAGGGGAGGCAGGTATGCTGATGACAATGGGCTGGCTCCTATCTTGGGCTCGAGGCAAACAAGCCACCGTGCGACAGAATTCATGTTGCAGAGTTAGCCTGGATCCTGGTTGAACCCATTTCCTGCACTGGCACCCTGCCTTGAAGTAAAATTAGTGGTTTTCTTGAGCCGGGCCATCCATCAGTCTGCCACTTTACGTTTAAGAACTACATTTTAATCTATAGAGCAAATCATGTTAGAATCTTACCACTTCATAAAACAAGTGCAGGTTTATTGCTTATTTCACTGGCAGTAAACAATAAAACAATGACATCTAAAACCGTCTGCTTAACGAGCTTGATTGACTTTTGCATCCTTCCTAAAGTCGGTTATTTTTTAGGGCAACCGCTGCCCGTTCAACCCCTGCAAAAATTACAAAACTCTTCCCAGGGGGGCAGGTTCAAGTCAGAATGCTCCTGTCCCCCAAAAGGAAAGGGTCCTGCCCCCCAGAAAATGGAGAATTTCCCCTTCTGCTGGAGAAAGTTTGCAAAACTGTCCGCAAACTGGATGGAGAATTTTGAAATTGCCCCGGAGTCAAGGCAAGTATCTATCAACAGACGGGTTGCACACTTTGCATTTCCGTGATTGCACCGTGCCTGTAAAAAGCGGGTGGGGTTTTGATCGCACAAGCACGACTGCCATCACGACTTTGTTGACACACACACACACAAACACCCTGCAGGTGCTTCTGTTGGCGCCACTTACCCACCGTGCATGGTTAGGACTTTTCAATCTCGCCATCTGTTTCAAGCTGGCAAGATTGAAATGTCCTAAAAATGCATGGTGGGTAAGTAGCGCACACAGACACCTGCAGCGTGTGTGTTTGTGTGAACAAAGTCGCAATGGCAGTCATGCTTGTGCAATCCAAACCCCACCCCTTTTTTACAGGCACGGTGCAATCATGGGGTAGCAACCACCATCTGGACATTTTTGGCCCCTTCCTGTGGACACCCCTGATGCAGACTGAATAGATGCCCATTCATCACTGAGCGGGTCCCGCCTTCCACTTTTAGGATGATGCCCAATGCTCTCGGCTTCTGAGTTTTCCTCTTTTGCGCAGCCCGCCTGGCCTCTGAGCACTGCTCAAGATGTTCTCGCTTCTTCCCCATTACAGGGACACTTACCGTAATGGGGAAATAATCTTTCATGTATTGCCAGGCGATGCAATTCCGGGTGCAGCGGAGTCTCCTCCCACCCTTGTTTGGGGTGTCCCAGTCGAAGGCCCACCACAGAGCGTAGAGAGCGCTGATCAGCCAGAAGCGGGTGAAGAGGAGGAGGACAAAGAGGACGATGCAGCACTGAGCTGGAGAAAGAAAAGGAAGGATGGTCAGGGGTCCTCCAAGTCAAGGGCCTTGCAGGCTGCATCTTAACACGTTTCGCACCCTAATCAGGAAGCCAGGAGCAAGCAGGGAAAGGAGGCTCTCGTAGACATTGGACAGCTTTGATTTCCTGTGATGGTCTCTCCCAAACCCAGGGTGATGGCACATGGGAAAGACCTTGGGGCAAAGAGACGCTGCCAAGGGAATGGTCAGGTAAGAGAGGGCATAGCCCACAACTGGATAGTGGGTGGGGCAAGAGGCTCAGAAGGGACCCTCCCTAGTTTCCAGGGACTCAACCAGTCTGCTCTATCCAAATTGGCTATTATCCACTCCGCTGCCAGCAGCAAATTCCATGTTGGACTATGCATTGCATGAACAAGCATTCAGCTTTGGAAATGAACCGCTGCACATCCCTAGCCCTGAATTGATCTGCATCTGATTACAAAGAATGATTCTTGGTTCCTATCACTGTAAGAAAGGAAGGAAAACATTCTTTCACAGGATATATTTTTCAAAGGCACTCGAACACAGCCAATTGTCTACCATTACAGCTTTGCCCCTTGATCAGGTTTCCAGGCACTTTAACAGGTCCCGCAGCCTGAAAAAGTTTAAACACCCCTGTTGCATGTCATGATTTCCTCCTATGCCTTGTCAACCTCCCCTTACATTCCTGCATTTCAACACACACACACCCCAAAGGAAATTCAGAAGACATTCTTAAGCGTCTTGTAGCACAGACCAGAAACACAGAAATGACTTTTACAGGGAAAGGTAATCTCAAATTCATTAGATGGATGCCAGCCACCGGTTCTCACAATCTTTATGACTGCTCAGAGCACAAAGTCCATCTTCCAAGCAGATACAGCAGAGCCTTCCACTCCTTCAGGCTGACTGATAATTTAGCAGCATCCAGAACTATTTTGCACCCTCTCTTTGAAGGCTGGACCAGACATGCAAGCTTTGATTAACTTAACCTGGTCCTTACTGAATGCCCAATGATAAACCTTACACCCTGGCAATCCCTGCAGCTAGATCAGCCCAGGAATTCATCTAATGCAAATTTTCTCAATCAGGAAGTCCACCAGATGTTTCAGACTACCATTAGGACTACCTTAGGACTACTAAGGACAGCTTTTATATCTGGGAAGATCCGTGCAATTACCTTGGTCAGAATGATATAATGACACCCTTAACTGGTGCTTGATACCTGACGACTTCACAGACACCATCACAGCAGCAATACCGATGCAGTTTCACACTGCCTTCATGCAGGATTTATTTATACTCTCCAATCTAGCCTACTATTCCAGGATCTCCTAGTGGTCTTCTTTCCAAATGCTAACCAAGCCCAATTTGGCTTTGCTTCTGAACAAGGAGAACTTTAGAATGAATTTGAAACAAGTGAGATGCAGTTTATGGCAGAGAGGAGTCGAGGGTCATTATCACTTACATGCCGTTATTATTTATACGCCACCCAACTCCCACCTGGGCCAGCCAAGCATTTGCATCTGGGCCCAGCTGTCACAAGCTAACAATACTGAGCATCACTGCCCCACATCAGGAGAAAAAGAGACATGCTGGCTAATGCCAAGAATTAAAGGGAAGAAGCTTTTGCCGTTTCCTAGGCAACAGCCTACAGTCTGGGAAATCGGGTTTTCAGAAGCTTGAGACAGGACTGGTAAACATTTCAGGACATTTTCCAGAGCAGCAGCTGGGTTTATCTGTTGCTGCGATGCTAAGCCTTAATTTACTTTAGCTACCATTTGTTGAATAAGCCACGCGTTCTCTCCATACAGTTTCATTAGGGCATAAATCCTTCTTTAAAACTGCAGTGGCTGAGTTCATATAAGATGCTTGCATAACTAAACAAACCATGTTATGGCTTGGATGCAGTCACAGGCTGTATTCAGACAAGAGGCTGAGTCAGTTTAGTTGAAAGCCTAGCAGCTGCTTTCCCACAAAGAAGCTTGGTTTGTTTTAACCTTAACTAATTCTGGGAGTTGAAGTCCACACATCTTCAGGTTGCCAAGGTTGAGAAACAGTGGGCTAGACTAAGACGTTGAAAAAAAACATCCTGGAAGGAAATCATGGAAGACCACCTCCACATTGCCAGAAAAACTACACGGTGGTCCAGGAGTCAAACTCATTTTAAAGATTTTACTTTTGATCTAAGGAGAAGCAGTCTGCGATGAGATTTATTTCTCATTAATATATTCAGGACTAAAAGTGCTCCCCAAAACTGCATGTCAAGAGAAGCTCCTTTAACCCCAAAGCAAGCAGCGGTTTGGAATCACTGTTGGGCATTTTGCAATGATTGCTTTTTCTACCTTCCTCTGCCAGACACACCCTTCTCCGTCCTTTGCACCAAGAGACACAAATTCCTCGCTTAGTCCAGAGGACTCTAGCATTAGCAAAAAAAGAGAATCCACACTGTTTTCTGTCCCTCTTCAGATGGCTCTGGCTTGTGCATTTCCACCTGTTTGCCTTCAGAACTGATTCAGAAGTAGCACTTGGGCCCTCCTGTTGCTACGGCATCCTGCTACTTAGAAAGCAGCTTGGGGTTTTTTTGCAAGCTTCTGCGAAAAGACGCAGCCACTTTAATGACACGGATCGAGCCGCACATCTCTCACGAAACTTTTAAACCAGCTGCATCTTTGCTTAGAAGCTGCAGGAAAGGTGAAGCTGCTCAGGTAAACAACATGGAGGCTCTGTGCTCACAAGACATTTGGAGCTAAATCCATTTAGCAGATTATAGCCCTTCTTTTTCAGATTGATTCTTTCAGGATGATTATTCCTGAACTGAAAGCTTCTAATGTTGTCCTCCTTTTTGAACTTTCTTGGCTACTTTTTTTTTTAATGTATTTGCAAAACAATTCTGCCTCTTTGCCCCGCATTTGTCCCCCAGCTTTCCTCCATACAAACAAGTCCAACCATGCAGGATCTGCTCTCTGAAGATATATATTCCTGTAGACCAGTGGTTCTCAACCTTGGCAACACTAAGATATGTGGACTTCAACTCCCAGAATTCCCCAGCCCATTCATGGGCTGGGGAATTCTGGGAGTTGAAGTCCACACATCTTAAAGGGGCCCAGGTTGAGAAACACTGATCTAACCAATACAATAAAAGCACAGTAAAGACAATGTCTCTTTCTCTCTCTCTCTCTCTCTCTCACACACACACACACACACACACATATCTTGGCAATGCACCAAATTCCAGCTGTGGAAATTTTACCAAACTTCTCTTAGTCCTTGAAAACACTTTGCATGCAAATTCTCTTTTGGTAATTCTGGGGATGAGTGGAAATGCAGATTTTTTCCCACCTGCCATGGTGCAATTTCATCCAGGAGATGTCACGCAAGCAAGAAAGGCAGGTCCCTGCCCCACCAAGCTTACACAGCTGATAACTATCAATCTCAGAGCCTCATTTCAAATCCCTGACAATTTCTGGCTGCAAAATGTATTGCTCAATTCCGATGGGCGATGAAGCTGCTGGGGGAGATTTTCCAGCAACCCCTTAAAAGACAGCCTTCTCTCTTCTCCTACCACACCCCAACCCTCAGGGTCTTAAAAATGGCCCCATAACTAGGAGGAACGAAGTCAATCTTTTTACCGAGGCACAAGAAACTGAAGACCCATTGAAGAACTGAAGCTGTCTGAAGCCTTCTCTGGAAAGGGATCTGGCGAGGAGCAAATTCAATCTTCATCCTCGAGGCTGCGTCCCTCCGTCTTCAGGCTGAACGAGCTGATGCAACACTGCAGCCTCGGGGAAAGGAGGAAGGGGCAAAGTCTGTGGTCTCTGGCCGTCAAGGAGGAGCATGGTGCTGGGAGCAATTACAGTGAGTGATTAATGTGGAACTTTGGAGGAAACTCAGCCCCTTTTGGCGCACTGGAACTGATTAAGTGTGTAGGGGTGGGTGATAAATGCTTGCTTTGCTGCTGATGCAGGAACCATCTCCTGCACCCCACCAAGGAGCAGCAGAAACTTTCAAGAGAGGTCAGAAGGCACCGTCTCCTCTTCCCAGGGACATCAATGGGGCATCAGCCCCTTTTTAAAGCACGCTGCACTCCTATGCCCTGCTTGGATGCATTCCCCAAAGCAGTGTTTCTCAACCTTGGCAACTTGAAGATGTGTGGACTTCAATTCCCAGAATTCCCCAGCTGGAGAATTCTGGGAGTTGAAGTCCACACATCTTCAAGTTGCCAAGGTTGAGAAACACTGGCCAAAGCGTACAGGTAGTCCTCATTTAACAACCAGAATGGGAACTGGCATTTCAATTGCTAAGTGAAGTGGTCATTAAGTGAATCTGACCTGATTTTATGACTGTTTTTGTGGTGGCCGTTAAGCAAATCACGTGGTTCCCCATTGATTTTTTTCTTTCCAGAAGCCAGCCAGGAAGGTCAAAAATGGCAATCGCATCACCATGGGACACTGCGACGGTTGTAAATGCAAACCGTAAGTCTGAACCATCACTAAATGAATGGTCATTAAGCAAGGACTACCTGTAGTGGAAAGGTCTCTCCTGGACCTAGCCATCAACACCCAGTTTGATGTTCTCCAGATGTCCTGGGAGCTGTTTTCTGAATTGACTTCAGACTTAACATTAAATGCAGCTGTTCCCTGGCTTTGTGAAAGTCTGCCAAACTGGAGTTCCCTTTTGCGTCACAGTTTTTCAGAAGATTCTTTGTAACTCCATGACTGTACAGTACAGTTCTTGTTCATCAGGACACAACTATTTAGCTAGGTCCTTGAGCCTCCTGTAGAATGGTGGCGTCCTCAGTGCTTTCTGAGCTTGGCTGTTGGCTTGCAGATGTTTCATTACCCGACTAGGCAACATCATCAGTGCGAGGGAGTGCGGGGTAACCCCACACTCAAGTCCTTCCCACGTGTGCTGCTCTTGAGCCAGATTTTCCCCATCCTGTACATGTTTCTTTCGTTTTTTCTTACCTAGAGGCATGGCTTTACACTTCTCTCTTTTAAATTGCATTCTGTTTCTTTCTTTCTTTTTCTTTCTTTGTGTGAATTCTTGGTGCTGACATTGGAAAAATGTGGGTCCCTCTTGGGGTTTCTTTCGTTCATTCATTCATTCATTCATTCATTCATTCATTCATTCATTCTAATTTCATTTGTTTCCGCCCACTGTTTAGCCTGCCCAAGTCTTTTAATTTTCCCCTCTCCTCCCGAGAATTAACCCCTCCTCCTGGCCTTGTTGGATGTTTGTTCATTTGCCATTCATGAAAACCCCAAGAGGGACCCACATTTTTCCAATGTCAGCACCAAGAATTCAGAAGAAACAGGGGCAACAAAGGGCCATATTTGAAACCCACAGAGCTAACACCAAAAATTCAGAGGCATTTGCTTAACATTAGTCATCTTACACTTACTCTGTAAAAGATCTAATCAGCGTTTTTCAAACCAGGCAACTTTAAGATGTGCGGACTTCAACTTCCAGAACTCCCCAGCCTGCACATCTTAAAGTTGCCTGATTTGAAAAACAGTGATGTGCATTTTAACCCTGAGTTGATTTTCAGAAATTAACCTGACATGGGGACAAACGTCCACATTGGCTGATGCCTGCAGCTTAAGATACCGTTAAAAGCTGCACTGCAAGAATGAAGTCAGCCATCCTATTTAGGTTAGTATGTGGAGCTGCAGAGCCCCCTGCGATCCACCACCAAGCTGCCTCATCTTCTCCCTTAATAATTTGCCTCTGTTATTTCCTACAGCGGGACTCGTCGTGCAACAAAGCCAGTTTTGCTGAGGAAAAGCATGCTGCATGGGTCTTATGAACCCGGCTGCTGTCCTTGGACACAGAGGAGCCTTGTGTCCAGAGGCTAACAAAAGTCCTGTTGGTGCTTTCTCCTTGTCTGGTATAGAAAATAGGAGCATCGTGGAAGCTGGGGCTATTATTAAACGTTGGTTGATAGCAGCCCTCCTCTTCCTCCCTCCCTCCCTCCCTCCCTTCCCCTTTTACTTATTTTACATATTGATGAATGCATAGACAGCTTCAGTCAACTGACCCTAAGTGGGGTGCAGGCACAAAAGCCGCAGCCAGACACACTGGGAAATCAGTTCCTTGACCCCAATGTCTGCATATGCAAGCAAGATGGATTGGCTGATGTTGAGAAGCTCAGCAGGGTCTGACTGGGAAAGGTGCTTGGATGGGACACCACCCAGAGATCACCACAGCGTGAAGTTGTGAAAAGGTCTCAGAAGAAGGCCGTGGCAAATCTCTTCTCTCACCAAGACCTTGATATGGATGTGGCTGTGAAGTCACCGGAAGTCAACTCAACCTGGAGTCAATTTTATAAAGGCTCTCCCAGGATTTTCAGGGGGGTGCAGCTAGTCCCCTCCCATTCTCCCTATAATTGTACAATTTAACGTTCAGCCTTGTCACTGAGACTTAAGGAATTTGAGGGCCTTTTAGTGATGGGATGATGGTGGTGGCTGCCTCTTTCAAGACCCCTCCTCTTGTTTGGGAAGGGGGGGAAACTTTAACTGAAAAATCCAAGTTACAGACAAAAAAGGGTGGAAGCTGATCTGTCTGACCTCAAAAAGTGGTTGGGAAGTTGAAGAACACCTCAGGATCGGCTGCAAGAGAAGTATAATTTATCCATTTTTGAAAAGGCACTTTTTCCCTCACTAAGCAAAAAATGACACTATATGTTTCCCTTTAGCACAGATGTCACGATATTTTACCTCAACCAAGTTTTTTTCTTTCTAAGACAGATACCTAAGCAGAAAATCGATTTTACAACCTTTTTTGCTGTGGTCGTTAAGCAAATCACCATAGTCATTAAGTGAATCATGTGGTTATTAAGTGAATCCAGCTTCCTCCATTGACTTTGCTTGTTGGATCCAGCTGGGAACATCACAAATGGTGATCACATGACCCCGGGAAGCTGCAACCATATATGCTAGTTGCCAAGCACCTGAATTTTGATCATGTGACTGCGGGGACACTGCGACACTCGTAAGTGTGAGGACCGGTCGTAAGTTGCTTTTTTCAGCACTGTTGTAACTTCAAACATCATTAAATGAACGGTCGTATGTTGAGGACTACCTGTACAATGGGCAGGGCACTGGGTGAGACCCCTGGCAGGGTTATGCCACATTATCCTCTTTTTTTTCCCCTATTGGTTCTTGGTCAGCACGTGGAAAGAGAATTTTCTTTTGAAATGCCTTTCAAAGAAGGAAAGAAATGTGGGAATGCTTTCATGTGTTTTTCCTTAGGTAATGACTAAGGGGTGTGTGTGTGTGTGTGTGTGTGTGTGTGTGAGTGTGCGTTGTAAATCTCCAGTGTTTCATTGCACAATTTTTTTCTGCAGCAGTCTGCAGAATGCAAGGGGGGAGATTAGAAAGGAATGCCCCCCGCCCCTCAGTTGGCTTCTTCAGATGAGGAAACTGGACAACCGGGGAGGTTTCTGAATGACGGAAAGATGCGCTGGATGAAACAACGGCTCCACCATTTCCACTGCCCCCACAGTAAGGGAAGCTCCAAAACCAGGTTCCAAAAACTTTGAATACTCAAGGATCCTGAAGATACAGGGTGGTAGAAAGAAATGTTGGAGAAACCGTAGATTTGGGCCTGATGGAAGACTCTAAACCAGGGAGTGGTCCCTCAGATACAGGTAGTCCTTGCTTAACAGCCATTCATTTGGTGATGGTTCAGACTTACGACAGTGCTGGGGAAAACTGACTTGTGACGGGTCCTCACACTTATGGCCGTTGCAGCGTTCCCCGCAGTCATGTGATCACAATTTGAGCACTTGGTAATTTAATGCAGCCTCACCCATGCTGGCTGGGGGAATTGTGGGAGTTGAAGTCCACACATCTTCAAGTTGCCAAGGTTGGGAACAGCTGATGTTCCCTGACATGGTTCAATGTACAGTATGAACCCAGAAAATGAGCTAATTCAGTAACCTGATGAACCACATTGTCCTGAACTCAGTTGTTAGAAACGGCATGGAGAAAAGGCTTGTTTTCCACTCTGGAGCAGACATGTGGTTCTGCATCATGAGTCCCAGAGCAGCTGTGTATGCTTGTGGGATTTTAGGAATATGTTGCCCACTCCAATCTAAACTTGGGATCTATCGAGAATGGTCTTTAAATCAGGCACAAGAATTAAATGTAACTCTGGCTAGAGGCCCTGGCAAGAATGATTTGTGCCCTCATCACATAGACTACAGGTAGTCCTTGCTTATCAACCATTTGTTTAGTGACAGTTCGGACTTATGACAGTGCTGAAAAAACTGGCTTGTGACTGGTCCTCACATTTATGACTGTTGCAGTGTCCCTGCGGGTACATTTTATTTATTTATTTATTTATTTATCTAATTTGTCCCCACCCGTCTCCTCCCATCGGGGGACTCTGGGCGGTTTACAACAATCGATTAAAAACAACCACCATAAAATACACAGTATAAAATACAATAATAAAATATAACTAAAGGTAAAAATAAAGAATCCAGGTGGCCAGCTTCTGGCAAGCAAAATCAACAGGGAACTGCAATTCGCTTAACAACGATGTGGTTCACTTAATGCCCATGGTGAATTGCTTAACGAAAAAGGTTGTAAAATCAGGTCAGATTTGCTTAATAACCACTTCATTTAGCAACCAAATTTCCAGTCCCAATTGTGGTTGTTAAGCGAGGACTACCTGTACTGCAATGGGCTCTACATGGGCTGCCTTTGAAGACCAACCAAAACTGTAGCTGGTATGAAAGATGGCAGCTCAGATGTTAGGGGACTAGACACACTGTTCCAGCTGGCATCTACCTTGCCTGTGTGCCCAGGTGAAAGGTGATACTTAGGGGCCCATCCCTGCAATAAATCAAACAGGTAAGAGCCCAAAGGCCCCTAAATATCACCTTCTCTGTCAATGTTGTCCCTTGGAGCTTTGCCTGGCTCCTGCCCTCCTTCTACAAAACCGTTAAGGTGGTTATGTTCAAAAGGGCATTTGCTGGTGTTTCTAATTTATCATATGCCCTTTTATTCTGACTGGCCGGCTTGTCTTGCATTTGGCTTGTTTATATTGAGTTGCATATTCTACGTATTTTAATCAATATTTTATTGCAAGCTGTTCAGAGTCTTGGGAGCGGGGCAATACATACATGTAGGTATGTAAATGAACTTGGGGAAAATCTATCCATGTGGTCGCTAAGAGTTGACAAGGACTTGATGGTACATAATCAAACTAAATCTGGCCTGCATTTGCACAGGACAGTTGATTGGCTTTAAGATTAGAACAGCGTGCTGTGTTTGCGTAAGATACTTGCCCACGGCTCGCTAAAGCCTGGCTTATTCATTAATCCACTTACTTTCTAAATTGGAAAATAACGGAGCCACAAATTAAACACACAGGCTGTGTTTGCATGGGAAACAAGGCTCAAATGTAGCTGGTTAGTTTCTGGCACGGTCGGCTGGGGCCAACTGAAAAAATGTGTAGATCTGCCACCAATCATTATGCCAACGCATCCACTAAGCCATAAACCATCCACCCTCGTTTTAGCCTAGTGGGTTGTTGCATACCCAATCCATGTGAACTTGGGTTAATTTCAGAATCCATATTTAACGTATCTAGCGGTTTTGCCAGCTATGCTCAGAGAATAGTGCTACAGATAGTCCTTGACTGTTAAAAGTTAGGAGAGTGCTGAAAAAAGTGACTTGCGACTGGTCCTCGCACTTACGACCGTTGCAGCGTCCCTGCGGTCACGTGATCAAAATCCAGGTGCTTGGCGACCAGCATGTATTTACAACCGTTCCAGCATGCCAGGGTCACCTGATTGCCGTTTGCGACCTTCCCAGCCAGCTTCTGACAAGCAAAGTCATTGGGAAGCTGGTTTCACTTAACGACCACATGATTCACTTAACAACCATGGTGATTTGCTTAACAGCCATGGCCAAAAAGGTCATAAAATCAGGTGTGACTCACTTAACGACTGCCTCGCTTAGTAACAGAAATTCCAGTCCCAATTGTGGTTGTAAGTCAAGGATGACCTGTATATATTTTCCAATGGCTGCATTGTTCTCACTCATGGATTACAGCTGGAGGAGCATGGACTGCTGTGGGTTGATCTCATGAAACCTACCCACTAACCTGCTTCACATATTGTACAACACTGTGGTTTACTTCATCATGATTTATTGAAGAAACCATGTTTGGCTTAGTGCAATGTGTAAAGGCAGGTTCTGAGCCCAGACTTTCCTAGCTACCAAGGAGTTGGCAGAGACACATCAGACCCTGGTTTAGGACTGTGTTGTAGTTCATTGTGGACCAGAGCTCCAGGACCCTTCAAATCAGCATTTTTCAAACTTGGCCGCTTTAAGATGGGTGGACTTCAACTCCCAGAATTCTGGGAGTTGAAGTCCACCCATCTTAAAGCGGCCAAGTTTGAGAAATACCGCTCCAAAAGATTGCATAGACAGCCATCTAGGATGAAGGCAATAGCAAAATCACCAGCATAAGTCACCCCAAAATGGGCTTCTCAATCATGTCCTAATCCACCCTCTCTGGATTCAGAAGAATCCCCCAGGAGATGCAGTTGCAAAAGATTGCTTCAGCCGAGGGCCCCGGAGGTGCTATGTCCCGCTTTTGCAAAACGACTCAGTCTGGCAGGAAAAAAGTGGGAGGGGGGACGTTTTACCACAAGAGAAACTGTCAGTGCTTGGACTGGGGAGGCAGCCTGCAGTTTCACAAACGGGTCAGTGAAGAGCCTCCAGACAGCGATAACTCTCATGTCCCCAGGGACTCGTAACCACGCTGGACTTTCATCTATGACCTACAGATGAAATCTGTAGTCATTTTTACCCTGGCCGATATCTCCACAGTAGTAAGCACCGAGTGCCACTCCCCAGAAGTCTGACATGCTCAAGATTGCTAAAAGCCTGCAAAAGTTTCAAAAGACCAAGTATTTCTTGATTTTGGAAAGAGGATGAATTTGGGACAACAGTGCCCGGATTTCAGAGACGGATGAAATAATCTTTGGTGCAAATGTAAAAATTGAAATCCATTTCACCATTACATTTGAAAAGCGTATCAGGGCAAAAACGTTCCCCGGTCAAGATACAGAACCGTGGCATCTACTCATCCCACTAAGCTGCACCTCTTTTAATCATGGTTTGTTGATAAAGCTGGGGCAGCTAGGTCCACGCAGTGCATAATGCCCTGAAATATTTGTTTGGTGTTGACAACCCAGTGCTGAGGGTTTGGAAGCAGCAGCGAAGAACTTAATGCACTAGGCGAATCCAAACAATCATGGCTTATTCAACAAACTGTGGTTAAATGATCCCTCTTGACCCAGGAGTATGGTAGAGCTGATGCAGTGGCTGCATTGATTGTTTGATAAATGGGATTACCTTGGCTGGGAGTTTTATATATTTTATGATGTTTTTTAATATGCTTTTATGTTTTTTTTCCTTGTTTTGAAATTGTTCTTTTTTGTTCCTTTTGCATTTGTTTCAGCTGTTTGTCAGCTTCCCAGGATCATATATATATATGTGATGGGCAGCTATATATATTTGAATAATAAATAACTTAGCAGAGTGTGTGAATCCTGTCTGTGTAAAAGAAGGTGTGCGACTGGCAATAAGTGAAAGGCTGTATGAGAGAAGAAATATGAAAAAAATAGTGTCTGTGTGCGTGTTGGTGTATTTGGGTGTGAGAAAGAGGTCAGAGGAAATTTCAGGCCATACCCATGGCTAGCAGGTAGCCCTTGAGAAGAGGCTGCCCACCCCTTCTCGGCTTGTATTTTTGGAAATCAAAAATATCTATGTCCCCAGTTGGTTGGGTTCACACATTGCATTAAAGCTTGAATCATGGTTTTCCAACCACAATGGCTGGATTCACACATCACAGCAGATCAGAACTAAACCCATCAGGCTGTCTTTTCTGAAAACCCTCTGCTAAACTGCAAGGGGTTCAGTCGCCCCAGCAACACACATGGGTTGGATACACACAACACATTTAACCAGGTCAGGTAAATGAATGAGAGATAGCCATCTGGACTTTATTTTTACCTATATTATTAATAATTTGTAATTTGATAATGTATTTTATATATTTATTGTTTTATTGAGGATTTTGTTGTGAACCACCCAGAGTCCCTCCAGTGGGAGGAGATGGGCAGTGACAAATTTGAGAAAGGAAGGAAGGAAGGAAGGAAGGAAGGAAGGAAGGAAGGAAGGAAGGAAGGAAGGAAGGAAGGAAGGAAGGAAGGAAGCTTGAGCAGGTACATCCACACATTGTGCTAAATTTGGCTACTTTCAACCGCTTCTATGTTCTTTCCAGCCGGCCCATTGGGTTGGCTTGTGGTTGAACATATCTGGCAAAGCCAGAAAATGGGTTAATTCAGTAACCAAGTTAACCGGGCTGTGAGAATCCAGCTGAGCAGCTCCTGTAAAGGTTCATAATTTGAAAGGATCAGGTGGATCAATGTTTTTTGTTCATGGCAGTGAAACTAATTCGTTTTTCGACAATAGAGGGTAAGAAATACCTGAACAAGGGTGGCAATAACAAGTGGAAAAGGGGGTCTTTGCAAATCTCTCAGAGGCAGAGTTCTGACCACATAATTAACCCAGACCCCCGCTAACCCAGTCTTGTGTTCTGGGAACATACAATCATGCTAACCAGGTCAAGGGCAGGTAACTCTGAGGGATCCAGAGGTCCTTCCCATTTCCTCCACACCTGCCTGGTATCACCTGAAGGAGGAGGGCCTTCACAAGGCATCATTACTTTCATGGCCTCTTCCCCATTGGTCAAGAAGGCTGCAGTGGGTGTGGCTTGGGCCCTGCAGCCAATCAGAGTGTGGGGACACCTAAGCTATCAGCCAGATGTTGCTGCTCACTTCCATAACAGAAGGCATCTTTCATTCTCAACAGCTTTGACATCTAAAATTACCCTACCCCATCCCATATAGATTAAGCCAGCAGATTCCTTGGGGGTCAAAAAAGTCAAGATGGTGGCCGTTCAAGCCCATCCCTTTCAATACGTATCACAGCCTCCATCCTGACTTTTTGTTTATGCTGCTGCAGACGCTCTTCCACCATTGATTCAGTTAGCATGTTGTGTAACCAAATCATGGCTTAATTTTATTTATTTATGTTTATTTATTTTGCAAATTTATATAATTTTGTAAACCCCGATTCACTTTTCCATTTTTGTTTTGTATTGTGCAAACACAGCTCCTCTCTTAAAAGGTTTTTGCATAATGTCTGAACCCAGCAATACATATGCAGCGTTATCATTTTGTACTCTTCCATGAGCCACTCACCCCCCCCAGAGGTAACGCCCACTCTTGCTGGGGGTCCAGTTAATTAGGGAACCACAGGCTCTACCTGAGACAGGTCAGATTAAAAGTACCTGATCAATTAACAACTGTAGCATGTCAGAAAGCCATTGTGCTTGCTGAGATCTTCTGAGATGGCCTGAAACCTTTTGATGTTTGGGACTTCCACAATTTCTCACTCAGTGGTGGGGTTGAAGTCCTGTTTTTCCCAAGTAGTCACTTTTTGGTTGAAATGTTCTGGGAGGTTGAAATACTCTGATCTGAGCCCTTATTTTGAATCCTGATGTCCAGCTTACGTCCATTTTTATCATCTGGACCCATGGAAAAGAATCAAATTCCATCTCAGAAGTTCTCAGTAAAGACAACGGCTTTTTAAGATACTCCAACAGTTCATGGTCACAAGTAACCTGCATCTGCACTTTTTGCCCCTGTAGACTAGCATGTTTTTCCTTCTACAAAGACCCCAGAAGATGTAACTGCAAGCCATCTTATAGGCTCCCATCTGGCAGGATTCACACACACCCTCGACCCAAAACTTGGCTTAACCAAATGCAAGGACCATATTCTGATAACACGCTAAGTCTGCGTACGCCATATTGTAGATTTTTACACCATGCAGTGATTTTTTAACATAGGTTAAGACTAAGGAGCTGAGTTTCCAGTTTGCCCAAGCTCGTGTTAACCTCACCCAGCATCCTGCTGGAATCCAGCCTAAACATAATCTTGAACGGATTCGTTTCTGCGCAGACATGGCTGGGATAGTTGCATGAGAAGCCGCAACTTGAAACGGAGAAGGCGTTTCCATATTCCTCCAGAACAGCAGGAAGAGAAAGGGTCAATTAAGCCTTTGTAAGCAATGGTTCCATTTTCTGGGCACCAGAACCAGCCTCCTAGACATCTGTCAAGGATTAAGGGCCACATCAGAAGGAAGGGCACATATTGGCTGGCCTTTCCCACCTTTGCCTAAATAAATAAATAATCGGCACACCACAAGCCACAAGAAAAAACCAGGAAGTGGGGTTCAGCCTCCTGCTCTTGTGGTTTTGGGGGAAAAAAAATTCTCAGGAATATATTTCCCCACCCGGAGGTTGCTATTGTTAAATTTAGGGTCAGCTTTAGCTAGGAAGGACACAGAAGTGGGGCAAAGTTCTAGCCCAGGTTTCTCTAGAGGGAAGCAATACATTCAGATACGGAGGTGAAACTGGTCCAGATTTGACATGTAAACATGCCCTATGGAACTCCACAAACCACGGGTTGTCTGTTAGCAGAAATCTGGGGCAGAAATCGCTCCCTTTATATACAGAAGGTTAAAGGGCTTAAGTTTAAGGTGGTTAAACTGCTGGGAGGGGGAGACCCAGATTCTAGCCATCCCTCAGGCACAGAAGCTGGCTGGGTGACTCGGGGCCAGTCCCCTTTTCCAGCCCTAGGCTGGGAAGCCAAAAACAGATATTTTTCTACCAGCCAGCCCTGGATCAGCATGATAGGTCACAGTCTATAACCTTCAATAAAGAGGCATTCACCTTGCAAGGGACAGATTCACACTAATTCACACCCAGTCAAAATACAAATAATAACTTTATGTCCTGCCTTTCCATCTGAGTTGAAATCTGATCGAGGTGCTTCTTGTTGCAGGCAGTTTTGGAGGAGAGCTGAGTGAGTCTAGTGTGGCAAAAAATCAGGGAGCACCTTTCTGGACTCCTGCATTTCATTCAAAGGCAGATGTTTGCATGAGCTGCGGCTGTTACAAAGTCAACGCTTCGAATTGGAACGAAACAAAGGTCTCGACGCCAGCAGTTTCTCTGTGGACCGTTTGGAGTGCCAAGCTGTACAGCGAAGGCATAAAGGGCAGGTTTTGTGTAAGGTCAAGATCCACCCCTTGGACTGTGCTCTCTGATTTCCCACATTATTGCATGCAAGAAGGCAGCTAAAAATAACACGAGGAGAGAATCTCTGTAGCTCAGGGTTAAAGGGTGGAGTCCTTGGTGCTCTCTGAGTTGGGTCGTTGGCCTGCAGACGTTTCATTACCCGACTAAGATAACGAAAGGAAGGAAGGAAGGAAGGAAGGAAGGAAGGAAGAGGAGGGAAGGAAAGAAAGAGGAAGGGGCGCTACAACCCTCCCCACACTGCATTCGACTTCACAGTGACAACAGAGGCATTTTTTCCTGCAGCTTCCACTCTACCCGTGCTGGCTGGGGAATTCTGGGAGTTGAAGTCCACACATCTTAAAACTGGCTGGCTGGGGAATTCTGGGAGCTAAAGTCCACACATCTCCAAGTTGCCAAGGTTGAGAAACCCTGGACTAGACACTTTGGGCTGCAAGGGATGGCTTAATGCAACCACTTGGTCCAGACGACATATGGTGACAATGGCTGAAACCCCACAGCTCCCCTTGGGCCTGGCATAGCGTCTTGTGTGAACGCAGAGGTGGCACGCATGAGGCAGGACAATTCCGCTTTCAACTTGTCTCATCAATCTTCGTGTCCAGGCTAGTTATCTTCAGCTTTGTTCTTTGATGACTTTGGGAAGGGAAGGGAACACCTCCCAGCCTCTATTTTCAGCCCAGCTGATTTGTTCCTCACTTTTGCATCAAGCGACAGGAATTCCCTTGCAGCCTTTATGCTTCCCGTATTAGCAGATTATCCCAGATCCAGCATGCTTCAGAGGGCACGATTTGCCATTAATTAGTAGCCAAGGGGTCTCAGTGCTAACGTGGGACGTGAGTCCTCCCAGGTATAGAAAGATGGAATCCCATTTACAGCAGAATTTCCTTTTTCTGTGCAGGGAGGGAGGAAAACAGGGATCCTGGGAATCAGGGGGTGGAAGGAGGATGCCAACTTATGTGGGGCAGTAATAAAGGGCACTGAGCGGGGACAGCCAACTTTCAAACCCCTTTTGGTGTGCCTTTGGACTCTCACAAACTCATGGGTGATTGGACCAGCCTCTCTCTCTCTCTGCCCAGCCTACCTCACAAGGTTGTTGTTGGATTTGGACTGGGGACGACCAGCTTCAAGTCTCCCCTCAGCCATGGAAAACTGTCGAGTAACTTTGGGCCACTTACTGTCTCCCAGCACGGCCCACCTCACAGGGTTGTTGTGGTGGGGCAAACAAGAAAGAGGGAGGTGTATATCACCTTGAGTTCCAAACCAAAAGTAGAATATCAATAAATCAACATTTCTTTCTACTGGCTGAGGGGAGGGGCAACCTTGTAAAATAAAACCTGGAAAATTAATTTGATATCTTCCTAATTTCATGCCCACGTGATGAGCGCCAACACACTGGGCACTAAGATCTGCCAGTTCAGAGACCGGAGGAACTGGCAGCCTCAGGTTTGCAAGCGCAAATTTTTGCTGGACTGGGATTGAAAAGATGAAGATTTTTGGAATATGTAGAGATAAAAGTTAGGCTATGGGGAGAAGAATTTTTTTTATTTTAACTTTAAAAGAGGGTGAAAAGTTTGTATACTAGCTTATGCTTGATGTGATGAAGGTTGGAAGTCACTTCTTTATAATTGTCTGTTTCTTTTCTTTTCTTTTTTCTTTTCTTTTCTTTTCTTTTCTTTTCTTCCTTTTCTCTTTTCTTTTTGCTTCTTTTCTACTTTTCTTTTTTTTCCCTTTTCCCTTTTTTCTGTGCTTTCTGTGCTTTTATTTTTCTTTTTTCTTTTAGTTTAGTTTGTATTGGTTTTTACATTAAAAACTTTAATAATAATAATAATAATAATAATAATAATAATAATAATAATAAAACAAAGTTTGCACGAACGAAATCACCAAGGGGTGACCTCCTGCTCTCTGCTACATTCACGCAACATACTTAAAACCCCAAATCCAAGTGACCTAGGTTCATGGGTCATACAGTATGTTTGGGCTTCACACAATGATCTCATTCATACAACCTGCTAAGTTAAAGACCACTTTCTTACGACAGGTGGAACCGTTTAAAAATCTGAGGTCTAGTAGGCCTAGCTGAAGCCAATATTTGTTTCCCAGCTTTTTCAACTGGACAAAAAAACTGAACATTCAGTTGAGGTCTGCAAAAGTCCCTTCTTGTCAGATGACTAGAATTGATCAGTTGCTAACCCATGCTGGCTGGGGAATTCTGGGAATTGAAGTCCACACATCTTAAAGGGACCAAGGTTGGGAAACGCTGCATTAAACTGTCATTGCATCCATATTATCAGGGTAAAAGAGCAATTTCTTTCAAGGGTTATTCAGCAGGGGGCTAACCTCAGTTGATCTTGGAAAGCTATGTATGGTCCCGTCTGGTTAGTATTTGGATGGGAGACCACTAAGAAATCCCAGGGCTGTAAACAGGCCTGGAAACTTGAAAAAAAAATCTCAGAAGGTGAGATGTGGGTATAGCTGCTGAGAAAACAACATGGATTTGGCCACTGAGCCAGCCAGCGTCCAGCTTAGCTCAGCCCTCCTCAAGGGTGACTTTACGTTAGTCCCCAAGGAAGACTTTGTAAGGAAGACCCAAGGCCAGGGGGGTGGGGGAACTGAGATGGATGTAAATTTTTCCCACCAGAGCAAAGAGTACAGAGGGGATATTGACAGCTTGCACACCAAGCATGGGCCAATTTGCCACCCAATGCAAAAAAGAAATCCACATTTTCTCTTTAGCTCTGCAGTTATACATTCAAATTTATTTATTTATTTATTATTCACATTTCTATTACCGCTCATCTCCCCGCAAAAAGGGGGACTTTAAATGCTTTAAACCAAAGATGCCCAGCTCTTTCTGAATGAAAGGCCCTATTCTGGGGTTCAGGATAAAAACATTAATTTGAAGTCCATTTTAATTTGAAAGAAACTGATCAATACTGCTGATATCCTGACTCCACACATCTGTTGGCAGTTCTTCCCTCTGATTACGCTAAAAATTACAGTTGGGGGGGCATCCTGTGAGCTCACGGGGGGTGCTGAACCCAAGGCTTTCTATGTGCATCTCTGGAGGAATGAAGCAATCGGTTTGGGGAATCCACTCCAGACTGTGATTGTCCTGGTTGGGTCGTTATATTTCCATTGCTTTAGTTGTGCAAAAAAAAATTGAGATTGGATCTGAGACCAGACAAGACTAGACACTCTCTGGGATGGGCGAGTCAGACAAGCATATTCCTTAATTCACCCTCCAAACTCTGCCCACGTTCTAAAGCCTTTGATGGGCTTTCTCGCCTCAGCTGCGCTTGCTTAATTTCACCCTCAAAACCGTCAGACTGGCTTTCCTGCCCCAAAGCCGAGTGGCTGGATTTGAACCCAAATCTCAGGGCTACGCTGCAGGGGATCCCCAGTGGAAGAATCTGCTCCTGCGGGTTGCATTAAGATGAATCGGCTTAAATTTAAAATGCATTAATTAAATTAATCATTCCAAAAACTGAAAATGAAGGCAAGGGGTCGGCCGGCGAGACAGACCCAAAAGCCACCAGAGATGATGTAGCAATCAGCCATGTGGCCTTTCCCACCGTCTCCAACCCCAGGCGAAATCTGCTGATTCCTTCAAGCACCTCCCAGACCAGTGTTTCTCAACCTTGGCAACTTTACAATGGGTGGACTTCAACTCCCAGAATTCCTCAACCAGCCATGCTGGCTGCGGAGTTTTGGGAGTTGAAGTCCATCCATCTTAAAGTTGCCAAGGTTGAGAAACACTGTCCCAGACTAATCGTTCAAGCCACAGACCACTAGAAATAGCCCACAAAGAAATTACATTCAGCAACCACTTCATCGTTCCAGAGGATTACAGCTAAGGTTACTGGGGGAATGTGTCAAGAGGTTTAGAACATTCTCCCTGGATTTCTTAATTGTTCTCTTGAAAGAGCTCGCTAATTTGTTAGCTAGATTTACTTCTCCACTTTTCTGCAGGAGCAAAAGGCAGCTTGTCGAGGGATCTCACTTTATTTTAATCCAGTCAAAGAGAGCCCAGGGAGGGGAGCTGAAGGGCAGGGACTGACTGGTCCAAAGACCACCCCCCCGGATCTTCTGTGGAAGGATTTGAGGCTGCATCTCCCACTCCTAGACTACTCTGCCTCTCTTAGTTCTCAGACTTACAGGTAGTCCTCACTTAATGACCAGAATTGGGACCAGAATTTCAGTTGCTAAGCAAAGCGGTCATTAAGCAAATCCAAGCCGATTTTATGACCTTTTGTGGTGGTCGTTAAGTGAATCACCACAGGCGTTAAGTGAAACACATAGTTGTTAAGCAACCACATGGTTCCCTGTTGCTTTTGCTTGCCAGAAGCTGGCTGGGAAGGTTGAAAATGGCAATCATGTGACCACAGGACGCTGCGACGGTCATAATTGCAAACTGGTCGCCGAGTGCCCAAATCGTGATCACGTGACCTCAGGGATGCTGCAACGGTTATAAGTGTGAGAACCGGACATAAGTTGTTTTTTTCTACACCATTGTAAGTCTGAACTGTCACTAAATGAATGGTTGTTAAGTGAGGACTACCTGTATATCCCACATTTCCTTCTGGAGATGTCCATATCACTCTGTCCTCTTATTTTGCCCCACAACACAGCCCTGTGAGGTAAGCTGCATGGAGATGAGTGACTATCCCATGCCACTCAAGGGTCTTCTACAGCTGCAAGAGGTCTTAAAACTGGGACCCAGGCCCAACGCTTTCACCACTGCCCCACACCAGTTCTTTGGATTATTGAAAAAACTCATTTTTCTGAGTGTACAAAATATACAGAGCCATAAACTAACCAAGCAGGTTGAGTTCACACCACATGGTCAAAAGGGGAATCCAAATTAATATGAACCAAACTTAGTATGTTTGTCTGAATGCAGCAGTTTGGTTTGTAACTGATCTGGTTAAATGTGTCGTGTAAACGCAGCCATGGTGCTGTCTGGGTGTTTTCAAGGGAAAAGTAGCAAATTGCATTAATAATCGTAATTGTATCTAATTCTTTGGATTGCAAGGGACCTCCACGTTTTGCTGGGAAATTTCCCATTAGGGATAACTG
This sequence comes from Candoia aspera, assembly GCF_035149785.1. Lineage (NCBI taxonomy): Eukaryota > Metazoa > Chordata > Lepidosauria > Squamata > Candoiidae > Candoia > Candoia aspera. The sequence goes on from NC_086157.1 coordinate 113,291,991, forward strand.
ACCCCAACTCTCTTCCTTCAACTGATCTTATTTCAGACATTTTCATTTTGCTTTTCAGCCGAAACCTGGGTCCCATAAGGCAGTTTACAAAAACAGTCCTTCAAAATACTTTGTGTTCTTTATACACTGTAGGTCCAACTCTTACGATCTAAAAAAATACAGACAAGAGCAGCAGAGCAATGAAACTAAAGTGGTCCAGACAAGCGGTAAAAGGCAACGCAGTATATCTGCTTCTGCCATGATTTGATTACAAATGGTCACACGAGGGGCTATGGATCATGACGCTCCTTCCTGCAGCTGCTACAGCATGGGCTAGTCCATTCATTTGAAAAGTTTGCAATCTTCTAACCAGATCATTGGTCCCGTAACCACGTATGGGAAAGGTAGAAGCCGTGGTCTTCAAACCATTAGACCAGTGTTTTTCAGCCTTGGAAATTTTAAGATGGGCGGACTTCAACTCCCAGAATTCCCCAGCCAGTGCCTGTGGACTTCAACTCCCAGTATTCCTGAGCCAGCATGCTGGCTCAGGAATTCTGGGAGTTGAAGTCCGCCCATCTTAAAGTTGCCAAGGATGAAAAACAGTGCATTAGACGGATTCCCTGTTGAGTACAATTTCTTTCTGCTAAATTCCCTATTGCTCATTTTCTTCCAATCCTTGTTCATGCTCGGAGAACCGTCTTCCAATGCCAGAGATGCTCTTTTGAACTCCAAAACCTATTTCATCCCCACCCCCAGAAAAAGGGACCGATACAGAACAAGGGTGAGAAAGAGGCAGCTTCGCAGCCACCAGGGTGGGAAAGGAAGTTCTTCCTGCTTGACCCGTCACATGTTTTCAGTTCTTTCCCACCAGTGCCAAAGAAGACACGTGGTTCGTGGCTTTCCGGTCTCATCTGAAAGAAAGATGCCGGTCCTCTGGCACGTCGTACTTCAGTTTGTGTTCCTCAAATAGCTTGCAGAGCGCCTCCAGGTATCTTTGATGGAGCTCATCCACTTCGTCTTGGCTGGGGTTGTGCTTCTTCTTAACCTGAATGGGTTTTCCCACTGGGGGCGGGGGGTTGGAGGGAGACAAACATTAAGGCATTAAGTGTCAGCCTTCCCAGGTGGACCAGACAGGAAACATGGCCAGATGAGCTGATTCGACTATTGGGAGGCTACATTAGCAGAATCTTGCAAGTCTGAAAGTACAATTCTCTCCATGTCTCCTTTACAGCCCGAGAAACTAGGGAGGGTCCCTTCTGAGCCTCCTGCCTCTCCTACAGTCCAGCTGTGGGCTCAGCAGCCTCTTATCTATCCATTCCCTTGGCAGCATCTCTTGGCCTCGCCTCCCAAGGTCTTTCCCACAGACCATTACATTAAGGGAAAGCAGGACAACCAAGCAGGAGGACACAGCTGAAGCAGGAACCTGTGCGTGCCCCTAGCAGTACCAATCACCAAGCAGAACTTTGTATCTGCAGATTTGGTTGGGGCAGGATGCTAAATAAGGAGGAGGAAACTACAGCCTCACGCCCAGCAGATGGCAGTACTGAGCAACGATGGTGGATCTCCAAAGGCTGAAGGGCAGGATTTGGATGGGAGACCAACTAGAAAGTCCAAGGCTGTACTTTAGAGTAGGTAGAGGAATGTAGCTCTGGCCTTGAGAAGGAAGGAGGGGAGGCCAAGGAGTTCGTCTTTGAAAAGTAGAAAGTGTGAGAAAGAGATTGCCTTGACCTTGTTGCCCTTATAAAGGGAGCAGTGAAGACTGCGGACAGGCTTTCAAGGTTCGGTTAATCTATTCCACAAACCCCAACAGTATCTATTCTTGGCCTGGCCTCCCTCGAAGGGCTGAAAGAGTAGGAAGTCAAACATCTCCGATTTCCGTGCTGTTGCTGAGAAGGTGAAAGTGATGGGCCCATGTAGCCCCTGACTCCAGGGACATTTTACTTTTCTGGAAATCTATTTCTGCTGGGTGGATGGACCTCCAAAGAAGGGGTCAGTACCTAGCTAGCCTGGGCTGACCTCAACATGCTAAATAAAGTCAGATTTGTTTCATATTTGGATGAGAGATCGCCAGAGAATCCCAGGGCTGGAGGCTAGACTGGGAGGTTGAAAAACACCCCACTTCCATATTTTTGCTTAGAAGATGGCCTGGATGCAGGTCACCAAGACTTGCACTCAGTTTTTTAAAAGGCGTGTTTTTATCAATGGACCCAAGAGACAATAAAAATTACACATTTTCTAGCTTTGCAGGAAACACCAGATCAGCATTTCTCAACCTTAGCGGCTTTAAGCTGCGTGGACTTCAACTCCCAGAATTCCCCCACAAGCATGGCTGGCAGGGGAATTCTGGGGGTTGAAGTCCACACAGATTAAAGTTGCCAAGGTTGAGAAATGCTGGTCTATAGGGAGTAGGTGATGATGCTTCTGTCCCATTTGGGTCTGGATTCGGTTTCTACTGTCAGTTGTTTTGTTTTATTGTTCCTTTTGCATTCATTCTGCACACTGAACAGTCCCATGTGCTCCTTCCTGGGTGAAAGGCACAATTTCGATGCAAGCATTAGAAACTGGGACAAGCCGATGCTGCATTTTGCCTTAGCAAGAGTTGGCCATTCAGCATCACTAGCCTCAGATCCTTGAAGAGAAGGGGGGGGCTAGGAATCAGAAGCATCAGGGGTGGAGAAAATTATGTCGTTTGCATTTATTTGCAAAACTGCATAATGTTATCCTCTGAATTACATTTTAAAAAAAGGCAAATGCATCAAAGCCTTGGAGATACTTTCTTAGCTGCAGGTCTACATCCCAGCTGGAATCCCATTCAACTGTTCAGCGATGCTGATTCCGGCCAAGCTGGCATCAGAAGTCCTTTTTGAAACAACACAGAATAATCCTTTGAGAAGCTACGGGAGCATCAAGAATGATGCAGGTGGAACATGCACAGGAGCCCCTTCCCTGTTTTACCTGCCTCTTCTTTCTAGATGCCACGTAACAAACAGGGACTTACCCACGGTGTAGATTGGCCGCCGATATGGAATAAATCCAAAGGTGTATTGGAAGATCCCTCTGGCGTGGAAGAGAGGCAAGGAGATCCCCATGACCTTCTGGAGACACTCTTGCGTCCACCTCAGCCAGGACCCTTTGGGGTTCTCGACTTGATCATACAGCTCATTCTCTCCAAAGGAAAACACAGGGACCAGCGGCGTGCTAAGAGCAGGAAGGAAGGGATTGAATCAGTGGGGCTGGGGCAGCTGAGGCAGGCTGGGTGGCTGCAGAAGATGGATTAGGGCCTTTTATATGTACCCAGGCAGAGTAGCTGATATTCGGTCCGGTTTGTAGCCCTTCTCAAGCCCTGTTCCTTGACGGTTTTCAACCTAGAAGGAAGTCTGTGAATGACATGTGGTGGTATCCCCACCCCTCTTCACGCTTGGACTTCAAGGGGCAAAAGTCATCTCCAGGGGTTGAGCGTGATGTTGATGATGTGGGTAGGCTCCATCTCTCTTGATGTTCTGTAAGTCCCTCAAGGCCTGGTTATATGATTGTTTTTATATATGCGTTGTTCTATTGGATTATTGTACACCCCCCAGAGTCACCTTCAGTGAGATGGGCGGCCATAAATTTGATAAATAAATAAAATAAAATAAAAAATGTCTTCATCAGCAGTCCAAGGCATACCCATTTCTCCTTGGCATTTTTACAGCTTTGTGGCCAGTAAGATTTTAAGGGCCCATCCAATACCTTGTCCACACAACACACTTAACCAGGACAGGTGAAGACCTGGCTGATTTTGGTAGAACATATATAGAATCATAGAATGATAGACTTTGAAGAAAGCTGAATAATGTACTACATTTGATTAGTGTTCAACCTTGGTCAAAATTTTCATGTGTTGGGCAAAGCCAGGTTCTGTGGTTAGTTTATGGCTCAAATGAACCCAGAAAATGGGTTGATTCAGGAACTACTATAGGTTAGGTGTGTTTGAATACAGCTTAAACTTGTATATATTTTGCATCTTTTCTATGCTAATTATTTTTTTTAATCATCATTATTTTTGATGCTTTCAAGTCAGTGTTGACTCCTAGTGACCACCTGGACGAGCTCCTGCAGTTTTCTTGGCCACATGTTTTGGATGTGGTTTGCTATTGCCTCCTTCCTGGGGCTGAGAGAGAATGACTGGCCCAAGGTCACCCTGCTGGCTTCATGCCTAAGGCAGGACTAGAACTCACAGTTTCCTGGTTTCTAGCCTGGTGCCTTTAACCACTGCACCAAACTGGTTCTCTGGCTATTTATTAATTGCATTTAATTATATGGGGGGTGTCTCTTAGTTTATAAAATGTTTTTAGAAACTCTGTAATCTGCTTAAGGAACCTTAGTTCTTGGGCAAATTAGAAGAAATAAAATAATAATAATAATATATAATCAGAGCTGGGACAAAGATAAATCAAGATCTCTTGGTAGAATTATGGATAATTTGCAATAGATTGGCAATTCTTTCTAAGCTCAGCTGGATCATAAGAGGCACCGTCAAAGCATTAACCCCTTCACAGCTGCCAGTTCTTTAGCTGCTATTAATACCTCCAGTCTATATTAACCCAGAAATAAGTCATTTAGCTATATGTGTCCTAGCATAAAGAGAGCAATTGGATCCATCCCAGAAATCTCATTTTGGATCAAACCATATCCACTTGTTCCCCCATTTCTAATCAGGGGACCTTGAGGTAGGGGAAGGAAGGAAGGAAGGGAGGGAGGGAGGGAGGGAAGGAGGGAGATGTGAAGTTGAGCCAAGGGCATGCATGGCTCAGGAGTCACCAAGACCATGTAATTCCCTAGGGCAAGATTATGAACAGCTGCACTGGTTTTGTAGTGAGAGGCATAAAGCTACAACAGGTTGGAAGACCTGACCAGCTGGCCGGCTGTTCCGGGCAGGAAATGTTTCCAGCCGGCTTTCAGACAGGGCACCATGCCTTAGCAGCTGAACTGGGACAAATGTCACGGTTAGCAGGCTGGTGCGAGAGCTCCAGGATGCTTTCAAAGCCCGCTTCCCCTTTGTTCCTGCAAGGGAGGGAGAGCAAATTCGGGCAGTGACTAAACCCACCCTCCCCTTTGGCGATCAATACAGCCCTGCATTTTGGAAACCAGCTATGGAAAGGAACGAACGGGAGGTTAGGCATCAACAGTCACGAGAGAGAAGGTGGCAGCTGACCTCCTACGCAGCAACTGAGCCCAGGTGGGGAGAAAGCTGGAAAGAAGCATTGTAGATGGTTCCGAGAGACTCCACCTTAACAACTCTCGATGAAAGAGGCTGCAAAATTCCTCATGAAGGGTCCAAGATTCTGCATTTACCCCAGAGGGGCATTAAGGATACTTCCTTGATCTTGCCCAGCTGTGGGGGGCTTGATACCAACCAGGATTCCTGGACAGCAGAACAATCCCACTCGGACCAGGAAATGAGGTAACTCTAGCCACAAGCAGAGTTCTGACAATAGCTGTACAGGTAGTCCTCACTCAATGACCATTCGTTTAGCGATGGTTCAGACTTATGACAGTGTCAAAAAAACCAACTTACAACCAGTGCTCACACTTATGACTGTTGCAGCATCCCTGTGGTCACATGATCATGATTTGGGCACTTGGCAACTTGGCAACTGGTTCGCATTTATGACCATCACAGCATCCCATGGTCATTTTCTACCTTCCCGGCTGGCTGCTGGCAAGCAAAATCAGTGGGGAACCGCATGGTTTGCTTAACGATCGTGGTGATTTACTTAATGACTGCCACAAAAAAGGTCATAAAATTGGGTCCGAGTCTCAATTGTGGTCGTTAAGCGAGGACTACCTGCACAAGAAGACCATGTCCTCCAAAGGCCATTCCGACTCACCCATGCTCTATGGCCAGCCGAACGAAGCCCTTCCGGCTTTCCAACAGGAGGGTAAATGCTCCAGGGCGGGCATCTAGGGCCTCTTGGGCCCCTCCCACCGCGATGATGATGACATTTCCACCTCCCTCCTTCCTCAAAAGGTAGGAAGCCGATTCCTTGTCAGAGGGAATTAAACCTGGGTGAAGAAAAGCAGGAGAAAGAAGAGGAATGTTAAAGCCAGATGCAGGAACCACATATCGGCCTTCTCCTCCATCTGGGTCGCCCATAGTTCTGTGGTGGCTTCCTTTGGAAACTACCAAGCTCTCTGCCCCACCTTTAAAATAAACTATTTTAATTTTTAAAATGGGAAGCCAGCATGGTGCATAACAAAGGGCCACCCTCTAGCATGGTGTTTCTCAAGCTTGGCAACTTTCAGATGGGTGGACTCCAACTCCCAGAATTCCCTAGCCAGCCCTGGGGAATTCTGGAAGTTGAAGTCCACCCATCTGAAAGTCGCCAAGCTTGAGAAACACTGACCTAGAGAATCTCTTTTAAACTATCCATAGCCAATCATGTAATATATTCCTGTATCTCCTTGTGGCTCAGTTATAAATACACCCTGTTTTTCTGTGCCAAAGTCTTGCCCACGGAGCATTGTCCATGTGGGCTTGACCTGGCTTTGCCAACCCATAATAAGCATCTGGAGACCGAAGTATTCTGGTGCCCCGCTTGAGTCCCCAACGAAATCCCTGCAGGGCCGTGGGGAAGGGAGAGAAAACGTGAAGGTTGTAAACGGGGTGAAAAGAAATCCACCCGTTTTCTCCAACAGATGTTTCCTCCAGCAATAACCATTTGGCGGGAGCGAGACCCGTCAAAATTCCCAGAGGATCCGCAGCTCACCCTGGACCGGAGAAGCTTTCTCCTCCTCTTCCAGAAGGTTCCCAGTTCATCAGAGATCCTTCCTGAGTTTGCTTACCTCCACTCATCAGGTAGTCCCGGAAAAAGGGGGCCCGGAACCAGAGATTTAACATCATCATGTGAGGAGTCAGTCCCGGGAATTGCTTGGAAAAGCCAGTTGCTTCGGTGCAGAAGTTAATGAACGCGCCAGCCACCATGATGCCATGAGGATGGAAACCGAAGATGTAGTTCGTGCCTGGGTCCAGGTCCACCGTCTTCACCAGCTGCAAGACCAAAGAGACTTAGGATGCGCGTCCATTTCTGATCCCCCCTCAGCTCTCTTTGGTAGGAAAGATGGTGGAAGGATGAGTGAGTCGCACAGCTGTTGTGTTAGGGCCAGCTGGACCCTTTCAGACTTTCTCTGAGTCTGGGGGAATAATCTGTTACCTTCCGAAGCCATCATAGGTTCAAGAGCTGGACAAATCGATATTTCTCTGCTAAAATAGTGGGTCAGGGAATCAGAATTTTTTCTAAATATCTCCAGAAGAAAAAGAAAATCTCTGATGGGTGAGCTATTGTTTCATATTAAACAGAAACAATGGGATTCTGTTTTAGCTGAGCCATTAGCTTAAAATGGGGCGCACTGAGAAATTTGACACACCGGCATACCTCGGGAGGAAGGAACACATTCTTAAGACTTGGAGAAGCCATTACAGAGTCCAGAATTTGAAGCCAGCATGGAAAAAAACCCACCTCAAAATAACCCCACCTTGGATTGTTTAGTATAAGATGGGACAGAAAGAAGCTTGGACAGGCTTTCAAGGTTGTTGTCAGCCCTTCACGGTAGGCCAAGTTAAGAAACAGACACTGAAGGGATTCAGGGATGCTACTTCATCCTGGTAGGGTATAATAACAGAAGCTTTGAAAACCTGTCTGAGTTTCATCTTACACCAAACCAAATCAAGGCGGGGTTATTTTGAGTTTCTTTCTCGAACTTTCCCCTTTTTCAAGACCGAGTTGTCTTTTCTGCAAGTCTCCCCTTAGAGGCTTACTCATTCCTTCCCTGTTCCCAAGGTCAGCTCCATATTCCTTAAGGGCACAAACTCTGTCAGAATTATTCCACCCCCCACCCCATGCAATTTGCCAGGGCAAATTGGATGTGGTTATTGGTGAGATGACAAGATTAAAGATAGACATTCTGGGCGTCAGTGAACTGAAATGGACTGGAATGGGCCACTTCACATCAAATGACCACCAGATCTACTACTGCGGACAAGAGGACCACAGAAGAAATGGAGTAGCCTTCATAATTAATAGTAAAGTGGCTAAAGCAGTGCTTGGATACAACCCAAAAAACGACAGAATGATCTCAATTCGAATTCAGGGCAAGCCATCTAACATCACAGTGATCCAAATATACGCCCCAACCACAAATGCTGAAGAAGCTGAAGTAGAGCAGTTCTATGAGGATCTGCAGCACCTACTGGACAACACGCCTAAAAGAGATGTTATTTTCATCACAGGAGACTGGAATGCTAAGGTGGGCAGTCAAATGACACCTCGAATTGCAGGTAAGTATGGCCTGGGAGAACAAAACGAAGCAGGACATGGGCTGATAGAATTTTGCCAAGACAATTCACTCTGCATAACAAACACTCTCTTCCAACAACCTAAGAGACGGCTTTATACATGGACTTCACCAGATGGACAACACCGAAATCAGATTGATTACATCCTTTGCAGCCAAAGGTGGTGGACATCTGTACAGTCGGTAAAAACAAGGCCTGGAGCTGACTGTAGTTCAGATCACGAACTTCTTCTTGCACAATTTAGGATCAGACTAAAGAGATTAGGGAAGACCCACAGATCAGCTAGATATGAGCTCACTAATATTCCTAAGGAATATGCAGTGGAGGTGAAGAATAGATTTAAGGGACTGGACTTAGTAGATAGGGTCCCGGAAGAACTCTGGACAGAAGTTGGCAGCATTGTTCAGGAGGTGGCAACAAAATACATCCCAAAGAAAGAGAAAACCAAGAAGGCAAAATGGCTGTCTGCTGAGACACTAGAAGTAGCCCAAGAAAGAAGGAAAGCAAAAGGCAACAGTGATAGGGGGAGATATGCCCAATTAAATGCAAAATTCCAGAGGTTAGCCAGAAGAGATAAGGAATTATTTTTAAACAAGCAATGCGCGGAAGTGGAAGAAGACAATAGAATAGGAAGGACAAGAGACCTCTTCCAGAAAATTAGAAACATTGGAGGTAAATTCCAGGCAAAAATGGGTATGATCAAAAACAAAGATGGCAAGGACCTAACAGAAGAAGAAGAGATCAAGAAAAGGTGGCAAGAATATACAGAAGACCTGTATAGGAAGGATAACAATATCGGGGATACCTTTGACGGTGTGGTCGGTGAGCTAGAGCCAGACATCCTGAAGAGTGAGGTTGAGTGGGCCTTAAGAAGCATTGCTAATAACAAGGCAACAGGAGACGACGGCATCCCAGCTGAACTGTTCAAAATCTTGCAAGATGATGCTGTCAAGGTAATGCATGCTATATGCCAGCAAATTTGGAAAACACAAGAATGGCCATCAGACTGGAAAAAATCAACTTATATCCCCATACCAAAAAAGGGAAACACTAAAGAATGTTCAAACTATCGAACAGTGGCACTCATTTCACATGCCAGTAAGGTAATGCTCAAAATCCTGCAAGGTAGAATTCAGCAGTTCATGGAGCGAGAATTGCCAGATGTACAAGCTGGGTTTAGAAAAGGCAGAGGAACTAGAGACCAAATTGCCAATATCCGCTGGATAATGGAAAAAGCCAGGGAGTTTCAGAAAAACATCTATTTCTGTTTTATTGACTATTCTAAAGCCTTTGACTGTGTGGACCATAACAAATTGTGGCAAGTTCTTAGTGGTATGGGGATACCAAGTCATCTTGTATGCCTCCTGAAGAATCTGTATAACGACCAAGTAGCAACAGTAAGAACAGACCACGGAACAACAGACTGGTTTAAGATTGGGAAAGGAGTACGGCAGGGCTGTATACTCTCACCCTACCTATTCAACTTGTATGCAGAACACATCATGCGACAAGCTGGCCTTGAGGAATCCAAGGCTGGAGTTAAAATCTCTGGAAGAAACATTAACAATCTCAGATATGCAGATGATACCACTTTGATGGCTGAAAGTGAAGAGGAACTGAGGAGCCTTATGATGAAGGTGAAAGAAGAAAGTGCAAAAGCTGGCTTGCAGCTAAACCTCAAAAAAACCAAGATTATGGCAACCAGCTTGATTGATAACTGGCAAATAAGAGGGAGAAAATGTAGAAGCAGTGAAAGACTTTGTATTCCTAGGTGCAAAGATTACTGCAGATGCTGACTGCAGTCAGGAAATCAGAAGACGCTTAATCCTTGGGAGAAGAGCAATGACAAATCTCGATAAAATAGTTAAGAGCAGAGACATCACACTGACAACAAAGGCCCGCATAGTTAAAGCAATGGTGTTCCCTGTAGTAACATATGGCTGCGAGAGCTGGACCATAAGGAAGGCTGAGCGAAGGAAGATCGATGCTTTTGAACTGTGGTGTTGGAGGAAAATTCTGAGTGCCTTGGACTGCAAGAAGATCAAACCAGTCCATCCTCCAGGAAATAAAGCCAGACTGCTCACTTGAGGGAATGATATTAAAGGCAAAACTGAAATACTTTGGCCACATAATGAGAAGACAGGACACCCTGGAGAAGATGCTGATGCTAGGGAGAGTGGAAGGCAAAAGGAAGAGGGGCCGACCAAGGGCAAGATGGATGGATGATATTCTAGAGGTGACGGACTCGTCCCTGGGGGAGCTGGGGGTGTTGACGACCGACAGGAAGCTCTGGCGTGGGCTGGTCCATGAAGTCACGAAGAGTCGGAAGCGACTAAACGAATAAACAACAACCACCCCATGCATAAGAAGAAGAGGACGGCAGGCAGCAAGGTGGAGGGACTCAGCTCCAGTGGCGATGGGGGCACCCTTGGAAGGCCTGAAGAACCAGGCTGGGGACAGATCATCATGCTGAAAATCTGTGTGGTTCCTAAGAGTCAACACAGACCTGATAGCACATAATCAATCCAATCAGTCAATCAACTTGTGCATGAAGACAGACCAGGCACAGAATCACACACACACACTCACACACAAACACAGAGCCTTCCTTGCGGTTGGGCTCAGCAGCTCATAAGCTCGGTGGGCAGCTTCTTCCCAAACCCAAATCAAGATCAAAACATGCTGGACATTAGCATCCTAACCTAAACATGTTTATGTTGGAAGCAGGATTCTGCAAAGTGGTCGATACTGACCCCCGAGAGTTGATGGGACTATCCAAGGGATCAGTGTTATCAGTGGCAATGGTAGTAGTTGTATTTGTACTATTTGTGGTTTGCTACTAGCCTCATCGCCCACACAGTACAGGTAGTCCTTGTTTAATGACCACTTGCTCAGCAACTGTTTGAACTCACAACGGCACTGATCGAGTGGTATTTACGACCAGTCCTCGGAGTTCTGGCTGTTGCAGCATCCCATGGTCACACGATTGCCATGTGCGACCTTGTAAGACCTTGAGAGACGGGGGGAAGAGACGCTGCCAAGGGAACGGTCAGATAAGAGAGGGCTTAGACCACAGCTGCATAATGGGTGGAGAAAGAGGCTCAGGAGGGACCCTCCCCGGCTTCTCGGGCTGCAAAGGAGACGGCGAGATATTTGCACTTGCAGACTTGCAAAATTCCGTCAATGCAGCCTTACAATAAAGTAGGATTAGCTCATCTGGTCATGTTTTCCATCTGGTCTACCTCACAAGGCTGACAGACCCTCACTGCTGGCTTCCAGCAAGCAAAGTCAGTGGGGGAGCCAGCAGGAGGTTGCAAATGGCGACCACGTGACGCCGTGCTTAATGACCACCCTGGATTCACTTAACACCAGCAACCAGATCTGCCAGAACAGCCATCACTAAGTGGTGTCATCACATGACATCGCACTTTATGACCGTGTCGCTTAGCGATGGAAATTCTAGTCCCAATTGCCGTCATTAAACGAGAACTACCTGTATACAAAGCGCCCATTCCAGGGGTGTCCACTGGTTAGGGTGCGGAATGCTGGCTGGGGAATTCTGGGAGTTGAAGTCCACACATCTTCAGGTTGCCAAGTGTCCTGACAGTCAGGAATCACGCTGAGACGAGGAATAGGTCTCTAGTGTTTATTACTGCTACAAAGACAGAAAATCCTAACAAACTGAAGAAGCGTGGGAAAAAGCCAGACAGATGAACCCCAAAAGTCAAGGCAGGTCTGTTCTGTGTCTCTTTGAATGGCTGGTCAACTCCTCAGTACTACGCATGCGTTTTCCCCCCTGGATAGAGGCCCCTTCCTGCTCGCCATCAGTACTCATGACAGTATTTATTAAATTATTTTCATATAATAAATGTTTGGGGGTCGATGAACAATCTGAAACTTCATGAAGGTATCTGTAATGGTATGTGGGAAAGACGTTGAGAGACTGGGCAAAGTCGGATAAGAGGCAGCTTAGCCCACAGCTGGATAGTGGGTGGGGCAAGAGGCTCAGAAGGGACCCTCCCTGGTTTCACAGGCTGTAAAAAAGATGTTGGGGGGGATTATATTTTCAGACCTGCAAGATTCTATCAATGCAGCCGTACAATAAAATAGAATTAGCTCATCTGGTCACGTTTCCTGTCTGGTCTACCTGGGAAGGCTGACAGGCTTGATGAGCTGAAGAGTTTGTGGATTCCTATTTTAGAGGAAGGATGTTAAAATGCAGAAGGTCCTTGGCATCTCCAAATTCTGTAAGTGCCCCTCTCTTTGGCCTGAAACAACACTAGATGCACCACGATAAAAGGCAGTTTCCCTGGGGTTGAGCTCTTAAAAATCTCTGGAGCTACATTCAGACAATCTGCCCGGCGTCCTGGTTAGTGCTACTTCACTGAATCTGTCCATGCCTGCTGGGATCATGAACATACTAAACCCACCCAAAGCTGGGTTGACTGATGAGTCCAAGCCATGCCTACTGCTGACCTTCTGACCAATGGGGAAGAGCTGGTGATCACATGAAGCCTTGCCAGGACTCTCTGGTTCATACCATGCACTAGGTGGGTGCTGTGATGGTATTTGAGAAAGACCTTGAGAGACGGGGGGAAGAGATGCTGCCTAGAGAATGGTCAGATAAGAGAGGGAGGAGCCCACAGCTGCACAACGGGCAGAGAAAGAGGCTCAGAAGGGACCCTCCCTAGTCTCTCAGCCTGTAAAAGAGAAGGTGGGAGAATTGGACTTTCAGACTTGCAAGATTCTGTCAATTCAGCCTTACAATAAAGTAGAATTAGCTCATCTGGTCGTGTTTCCTGTCTGGTCTACCAGGGAAGGCTGACAGGGACTCTACATTTTTTTGACCTGATGATTGTGATTGACCAGGGCTGACTGGCTTAAACCTATCTTAGGAACTAAGCCTTGGTCTAAACACATTGGGAGGGCAGTGGAATAGAAGGCAGGTTTCCCCAAAAAAGCAGCAGCTTTTTCCATCACAGCTGTGACGATGCTGCTTCAGGGGAAATGTGCATGGCTTCTATTACTGGACCAGCTCGGGAACGATGCATCTCAAGCATCAGCAGATTTTTCATCTGACCCAGCATATTGCTGATGGTCTTCCAAGCTGCCTTTCCTAATGAGCCATCGCTGAGACTTCACCGCCCCCATTTTGCTGCCTTGATGAGCTATGAGCATCAACACACTGTGCCTGCCTGCTCCGTTTCTTCTTCCACAAAGAATGGGTTCACATAACGCACTTAACCCAGATGGATAAGCATTCCGTCTTTGCACTACATGTTAAGCTTGGTTAGTCTTACCCTTGGCTTTTTTGATGGGAGCAGGTAAAGAGTTGTGGAAACTCAGCCAGTTTGGTTCATTTATGATTCAAGGATTTGGCAAATCCAGAAAACTAGATAATTCAGTAACGGGGCTAAGTGGGTCACGTGAACCCGGCCTGCACATCCCTCTTAAACTTATCTGGAGCTTTGCCTCTTGATGGATCAGAGGAAGAAATGGGAAAAGCAGGTCCAAAGATGCATTCACAAGCTACTGATACAAGACGGGACTTTCCTTTGCTGTTGGAAAGTTCTGCCTAGAACAGCAATTCTTGAAAAGACGCGACAGGCAGCCTCCTTTGAGGACAGGCTGTTCTACTGGGCCTCTGGACTGGACCAGGAGAAGCCTTTCCTTGCTAGAAGCTTCTGGTGCAGAAGTGAACTCTGCTTCCCTAGAGGAAGGAAACGGGAGAAGCAAGATGCTACAGCAAATACTTCCAGCTTTCCGCACCTAGTCTGAGCATCTCCATTTCTGCTTGATCGTTTCAACCAGAAGGACCATCAGCTGAAGGTGGGCTGCACTGCAGACTATCCCGCCCAGAAGAGATCTGTGTGCACGTGTGTGTGCACACACCCATGCACCCAAGAGAGTCTGCAGGCATCAGCAGGCACAAGTATCTGAAAATAGGTCCCGCAGAAACTGGGGCAGAATTATTCCACGTTGTTCCAGAAGACTGAACACAAAACAAGGACCTTAAATTTCAATTTAACGTCCAATTTAACGTTTAAATGTCCAATTTAGATTTCAGTTGGACATCAGGACAATTTTCCTACCAATGAGAGCTGCTCAGCAGTGGAACTGACTGTCTTGGGGGAGGCCTCTCTGGAGGCATTTAAACAAAGGCCATCTTGGGGGGGTGCTGCAATAGTAGATTCCTACACTGGGCAAAAGGCTGGATTGGATGATCTCTGAGGTCTCTCCCAACCCTTACACTCTCTGAGTCAATGATAGTCCAAGGAAGTTGAATTTGGTGGGACATCAGGAAGAACTTCCTAGGTAAGAGCTATTCAGCAATGGAACAGAGGGCCCTGGGATGGAGGTGGCCTCTCTGATGGAAGTGTTCAGGGAAGGAGATGGCTGTCTATCAAGGATGCTCTAATTGTGGATTCTGACACTGGGCAGGGGTTGGACTAATATGTGAACTTGTTGCCAAGCACCTGAATTGCGATCATGTGACCATGGGGATGCTGTGACAGTCGTAAGTGTGAGGACCGGTTGTAAGTTGGGGTCGTTAGTAGCGTCTTGTCCAAACTGTCACTAAATGAATGGTCATTAAGCAAGGACTACTTGTAATAATACACAAAGTAGTATTGTATATTTACCCCAAAGCATTGCACTTAACTCGAATTTTTAATATAATGATCTTTATGGCAGTCCATTCTTAACTAGGAGTCATCCGTAAACCGGGCCATTCTTAAACTGGGACCTGCTGTACACAGCTAAATAATCTAATAGCTGTTCTCCTCCTGAATTTCTAGGATCCTCCCTCTGATTGGGGTTAATTTATCACCAGGAGCATCAAGTGCGTATGGACCCCAGCTGTTTACCGGCCACTTGGAATAAGCTCCTTTCACGCTTCCTTCTGATTAATGAGACTATTATGGTGTTCTCTTTGAGATGCCCTGGCTGGGCACATCATGTCCCCCTATTTGTCCTTCCAAGGTTATTCCTGCAGAAGTGGGATCATGTGAAAATATATCACGTTTCAAAACTACCGCATAGAAGAAAATGTGCCTTGTGGTTGCTGTCTTTTCTTCCCTCCCTCCCCTGCATAAAAATACGACTCCTGCTCCAAAGCAAAGCAAATTCTGTATCCAAACTGAATAAAGCACCACACAATTTTCCTATACTGTAGCTGCATGCCTCTCTGGCTACTGTAAATTAAGCTTAGATACACACATCCTAACCTCTTTCAGGGACCAAGAGAATCCTCTTTTTTAAAAAGAATAAATGTCAGTTCTGGACTTTTTGCCAAATTCTGCACCTTCCTATTACTAGTAAAGCAAGATCCACCTAGCAAGATCCACCATCAGCTTCTTACAAGTTTGAGAGCCAAAGGATTTAGCATGGTATAGAATCTGGTTTTGCGCCATTCATTTTTAAGAGGTAGATCCGTGACATGCAGTGGGTGACTTGGCAAAGGACAAGGTTTATAGGGGTTAAAGTTTGTGGGCCTATCAATGGAATTGCACAATTACTCTTCTTTGTTTCGTTCAATAGCAAGCCTTCTGTCCACAAAGCATGTGCCTTGCAAATGGACGTAAAATTGCCCATCCTATTTCAACTTTTAATAAAAAGGGAACACAAGGGAACATTATTATCAAGCTTTTGAAAGCTGTGCCAAGAAACTAGAAGGAAGCAAAGAAGAATACTGTATTTATTTTTATTAATAAGAATAACATTATTCATTAAGCTATGCCAAGAAACTAGAAGGAAGGAAGCAAAGAAGAATATATTATTATTATCATACACAACAATGTGTATAATATAACGTGAAATCACAGCTGCCAGTTCTTTAGCTGGTGTTGGCTTTCATTTGCACTGATACTTTGACGATGATGATTATGGTAGGTTGCACAGTCAGCCAGATGTTTAGACCGGATCTGGCACTTTTGTCCACCTGTCGAGTCCCTCCCAAGGACCTGGGATAGGCAGACATTGTGGTTTAATAATATTAAAGGTATCGTCGCAGGATGGAAGCTGTTCCAAGCAAAGCTGCCTTTTGCAATTCACGGATGGTGATTTGGTCAGTGCTGGTGGTGGTCAAGGGGCGCTCCAGATGTTTTGGGATTGCCCCCAAGGCGCCTCTTACTACTGGTACTATCTTTGCTTTCTTTTGCCACAGTTGTTCTACTTCTATTTGCAGGTCTTTGTATTTTGTGATTTTCTCCAGTTCTTTCTCTTCTCTTCTGCTGTCCACTATCCAGACATTTTAATCTTTCTTATCAACAATTGTTAAATCTGGGGTGTTGGGTGGCAGATGCTTCTGCTTGAAGAATTATTATTATTATTATTATTATTATTATTATTATTATTATTATACCTCTGTCTTTGTTTGTACAAACACTCATGCTGTATTAAAATAATACAGTAAAATCTTGATGAACCAGGGGAATTTTAGTAAACCAAGGATAATTTCTCAAAAATGCCCCAACATGTCCTCCTCTTGATCTATCAGTTTGCCCTTAAGCTGCCAATTTGTGCCCCATTTGTTCCCCTATAAGGATCAGAATAGGGGCCTTCTTTTTAACAGTTCTGGCTCCAATTTTTATTATTTTGTTCTGTGACGATTTACAGTTATGGTAGATTTCCACAGTGATTCAATATATCTATTTTGGGGGTTTTAAGTATTTTAAGTCGTCCTGGGGAGACGTGGCTTTGAAAGACAAGCTAAGCATTTTATCGAGAACAAGAAAAAAGAAGGCCTCGCCTTGGACGATTGTAACATTGGTTCCCAAAGTGGTAACCAACTTGCCTTGGTGATGTAGTGATGAAGCTCCAGAGGAGTAGAAAGTGTAAAATGTCATCCAACCGTACCTTTCACAACCACCACAAAAGACCGTTGCAGTGTCAGCAAAAAGGTATAGGGGCACAGGGCCATTCTCACATTGAGACACTGATATTATGGTTTCCCCATCAATGATCAGGATCCAGGATCAGGATGAAGATAAGGATTCCTGCCTTGAGCAGGGGGTTGGTCTAGAGGACCTCCAGGGTCCCTTCCAATGCTGTGATTCTGTGATTCTGTGATTCTGTGATCGCTTCCTTTGGTCTCCTAAACTGCCTTCTGATGTAGTGGAAGACACTGTCCCATTGCCGTTATTGTCTAACCAGCTCATCTGCTCAACTTCTGAATGTGGAATCTATTCAAATTTATCTTTTATCTAAAAGCAGAGCCAATGACCATGGCGGAATGAAGAGCCAGTGAATAGACGGGCTCTCCATAATTCCTCTCTGGACAAGGAGAGGACTTGAGATTACCCACAAGTGCTTCAGATAGCTGCTCCTCACGAGGAGACCGCAAGACAGCCATCTCCAGCCGGTTTAGAGGTCTGGGAGACAACGGAATAGCCATCTTGCTCAAATCGCAGTGGGCGCCTTTCAAAAGGACACTGGGTTCACATACTCCCTTTTCTAATCATTTTCGGACATTGCTTGTTAACTGCTTTTCAGCTATTAGGAACCTTTGGATCGACAAGTCTGAAAACACCAGGTGAGTTTCCTTCAATTTATTTATCAAACTTGATCACCGCCCATCTCCCTCCCAAGGAGGGACTCTTCGATCTTTAGCAAATGAAGCTTTAACTACAACTTTAAGGACTTAATTATTTTTTCTGGAATAAACAGCAAAAGGGTGATTAAAACTTTGATTTCAGAAAGTTACAAATGGACTAAGAATCCAGATAAATTTGAAAATAAGATTTTGGAATTAATTACAAGAATCCTTCCCATGGGAAAATGCCTTTGTTTTGAATTCTTTAAAAAAATATATGATAGAGTGGGACTTTGAAGGTTGGATAGTAGAGGGAACTAGAAGAAACTAAAGATTTCAATTAAAGGAGAAGAACACTTAAATTTGACTTACTAATACAGAATGGGAATATTGAAGGGTATTTTTGAAAATGGACCCAGAAGTTAATTTTAAGAGTGTCTGCCTCTATAGATAGTCGGTGTTTAAGAAATATTATGGAAGAGGAACAAGTTTTAATTTTAATTATTTTTTTAATAAAATTACTATTAAAAAAAACCAAATTGATCTTTTACATTTTATCTATCTATTATCAATTTGTTACTCTACCCCACCTTCTCTCCAGAACCTCAAAGTGGGGTACATTGCACTCCTTCCTCCCCTTTCCCCTCCCAAAAAAACCCCCCTGTGAGGTAGGTTGGGACAAGAGGGAAGGATGGCCCCAAACTCTTCAAGAGAGCTTCTGTGACAGAGGGAGAACTAGAAATTGGTCCCCCACTCCTGATCCAGCAGCTCCACCACTCACCATCCTGACCATGGGCATCTGCAGTGGGAGGGTCAAAAAAGTCAAGATGGTAGCCTCTTAACTTTTTTTTACTCCTCCCCATGGACCACCCCTTCCAGAAGCTGATACAGTTTAATGTCCCCACCGCTTCAAATCTTTTCCCCTTTTCTAAGGTTCACAGCCAGTAACCGGATCAAGAGGTTGCATCTGGTTTAGATCCATGATCTGCTCAGCGTCTGAACCACGTTCCAAGCAGAGCAGAGCAGCTCAACGCAACTTGCTCAGCCTGAGAAAAAAACACGGAACCTGCAGTCCCAAGGACCCATTGGTTGGACACAGCCATGCTCACACCCCTCACCTCCCCTGCCTTTTGGGCCCTCCTGGAACAACAAGTTCCAAAGAGCCATTAAACCAGATTATGTTATGCAACAAATGGGGCAGGTTAGATAACACAGTGGCACTTCCTGGTGCTGTAGCAACCATGGGATGAATGAGGGCTGGTGAATTGCTGGCGAACAAGGTAAACATGAACAGCTGACCCTTAAAAAAAACCGATATTTGTTCTTTAATGATGCACTGACCACTTGGACTCACTCCAAATTTTGTGATGGTTCCTCTCAAGACAGAGGCCACCTATCCCAATAGGACATCAGAAGCTGTCCTATACTGTAGTCCAGTGTTTCTCAACCTTGGCAACTTTAAGATGTGTGGACTTCAACTCCCAGAATTCCCCAGCCAGACTTGCTGGCAGGGGAATTCTGGGAGTTGAAGCCCACACATCTTAAAGTTGCCAAGGTTGAGAAACACTGCTTTAGGAGATGCTCTTCCTGGCCCTGGGGGTATGGCTTCTGTATTGCCCCCCACCTATGGATTGTCCCTCCCAGGAAAGCACGTTTATCCCCCTATTTTTAGAAAAACAGTGAAGACCTACCTCTTTCTCCAAACTCCAAAGCCTTAACTGATGTTTAATTTCACTGACATTAACTTTAGGTTCCCACCACTGCATTTTTCATTTAAATGTTGTAAGTGATGTAAATCTAATGAATAACGAAATATAAGGAAATATTGGCAACGGCAGTGAAGTTTACTCAGCCCACGGTGCCAGCTCCATGTCATTTAACTATGTCCCTCAAAAACTCAGTGGCTGCAAGTATACGCATTTTGCTTCAGATTTATTTGGACTAGTTTTTCTGTGGTGTGAACCCAGCCCACTTCGTTCATTTACAGCACAGCCGTTTAGGCAAACCTCAAATATAGATTAACTCAGGAACCAGCTCCCGGGTGTTGTGCAAATCCAACCATCGGTGTCTTGATTTTGGAAAGATTAAGATAGTTTGGAAAAAAACCCAGTTTTACACAAACACACACACACACACACACAAAATCAGGTGTATTTCTTTCTATCGACTTATGCACTTTTTACTTCGTCTTTTTTTTATTTGGTCTTTTCCCCAATCTTTTCTATATTTTGTATTTTACCTGTACTTTGAAACTTCAGTAAAGTCTTATATTTTAAAAAAGGAAAAAAAAAACAAGTTTTTTGTGGAGTGTACAATCCTCCTCCTTAAACCCCAGGCCAAAAAAAAAAAAGCCTTTCTTGCATTTCAAAAGCCTGTAACACCTGTCTGGCTATAGGCCAAAGAGCCACAGGAAAGAAATATATTCCATGAGAACAGGATCCCCTCACCTATTTCTCTTCTTAAAAAAAGGCTGTCCAGCCCTCTTCCCACAACCACAAAGAGGCTATTGAACCCGTTCAAGTGGGGACAACCTGGGTTATGTTGAAAGGAAGGCTCCACATTCAGGATTTGACCGCAAAAGTAGAAACCCACAATTCAGCTAATCACGTCCACCATTCCCCACTCTTACATTCCTCCTCTTCTCTTTGAAAGAAAGTTAGAAGAAAATATACAATGCTCTAGTTGAGTTGATGCAACAATTCAGACTTTGTTAACCTGGTATATTATGAGAATCAGCATATTCCTGGAATCCAGCCATTGTCTGCGTGTTTTTTTCTAAACTGGGCCATTATGTTAAACCATCTTATGGTTTATTTTCCTTCTGTGGAAGAGACTGCCCTCTGGAACAGCATCCTCCCAGCGATCCCCCCAGAGATCTAGCCAGAGGCCCACCCAGAGATCCCCACCATCCATGATGATGGTCCCAAAGGCGCTGAAATCCTGCCTATTCTCCCAGGCTCTGGGTGAGCTCTTCTAAGATTTTTGTGTTGTTTCTTGTAATTTCCTTCCTGAACACATATAATCTGTTCCATTATGTGAGTGTTTTGACTTTTTATCGTGTAAAACACCCAGAGTGGGGTGAAGTTGGGCGTTCTTTAAATTTATGTAATAAATAACAATAAAAAATGGGCTTAGATCACGATTTGTTTAAAAAGTTATTTCAAATCCGGGCAACTTCACATGAAAGAGGTCAGTTTCATTCTTTATTTTCAGTTTAAGAACCCTGTTCATGCATCTAGACAGGCCTGCCCATGAAACGGGTATAATAATTATGTAACTTCTGGCCTGTATTTGAGCCTGAATGGGCAGGGGTTCCCCAAGGCCTGGAAAATATTTCAGGGGTTCCTCCAGGTCAAAAAGTTGAGAAAGGCTGGTTTAGCCTGTTGTGTGAACTCATATATGCAAGGCGCTGTTCCCTTTCTGCCCTATGAATGAAAGGTTCATAAGGCTGGAATTAAAAAACAAACTCACTCCCTCCAATGAAGGAAGGGCATTTAGTGGGAGAGAGAAGCAGGGCCTTCTCTGTGGTGGCTCTGTTGTCCTTTGATGCCATCCAGTGGTCATCTGAATGTTTGCAGCCCCCCCATGCTGTGTTTGTTTGTTTGTTTATTTTTTATTTATTAAACAAATGTATATAGCCCCCCAACTCACACACAGTGATTTGCATTCTCTGCTACATTATAAAGCAGTATTTCTCAACCTTAGCAACTTTAAGATATGTGGACTTCAATTCCCAGAATTCCCCAGCCAGCCATGCTTGCTGGGGAATCCTGAGAGTTGAAGTCCACACGCCTTAAATTTGCCAAGGCTGAGAAACACTGTTATAGAAGGTTGAACTAGATGTTCCTTGTGATCTCTTTCAATTCTATAATTCTTTGATTCTTTGCATTATTTTGGAATAAACCCTATTGTTACAGAAAAGACTAATACTTGTTAAAATCCAAAATAATCCAAGGAGCCACTCTTTCTGTGCATGTATCCAAAGGCTCCAACTTCATCAGAATGAGGTGCTTTGGGATTTTTCTTTTTAACTAAAAAAGCCCTGCCAAAATGTTTCCCTGACTTGCTTTTTTTCATTCACATCTTCTCTTCTCCACTGCTGTCCCAAATCATTGTTTTTTCCTGATCCTAGTTTCCCAAATGCCTTGATGGGAAAGGATTCAGGGACCCAAATTGTCTGCTCTCAAATCAGCCTCTTGGCTGTGGCAAGCAAGAGAAATTAAACATTTACTTTATCCAAAGGCAGAAACTTTCATGCACATAACTTTCCTACTGTATTTTCAGGTAGTCCTCGCTTAACTACCACAACTGAGATCGGAATTCTGATTGCTAAGCAAAGCGGTCATTAAGCAAATCTGACCTGATTTTACAACCTTTTTTGCAGCAGTCATTAAGTGAATCACAGCGGGTGTTAAGCAAACCAAGTGGTCATTAATCAAATCATACGGTTCCCCAATGTTTTTGCGTGCAAGAAGCAGGCCAGGAATGTCGAAAATGATGATCACATGACCACAAGACGCTGTGACGGTCATAAATGTGAACTGGTTGCCAAGCACCCAAATTGTAATCATGTGACCACAGGGATGCTGCGACGGTTCTAAGTGTGAGGACCGGTCATAAGTCAGTTTTTTCATCGTCCAAACTGTCACTAAACAAATGGTTGCTAAGTGAGGACTACCTGTATTTATTTGTGCCTCCAAGTCAGTTCTGACTCCTCGCAACTGCCTGGACTGGTCCCTGCAGTTGTTGCTGTTGCTGTTGCGGGTTTATAAAATTTCCTACTCTGAAAAGGGGCATCCAGACTCCTGATTTTTGGCTTTTTTCCTGCAGTGTCACCAGGGGGCAGCACTTGGCTGCTTTGTCTGGACTGAACAGCTAAACAGGGTCATTGCTGGTGTCACCAAGAAGCTGGGTTTGTTTAAGGTTAGAGTTTATTCTACTTAATGTCTTGGGGCTTGTTATCTTATCGTTGTGCACTGGTTTAAGGACTCTGTTTCTTCGTACGGAGAAGATAAGTCAATTCATCTGCTGCATTTCTCCTATTTTCTCACCCCTTGACCATCAACCTCAATCCATTCAGTCCTTGTTTTTCCCTGCTGTGATCCATCCCTTTGGCCTAAAATTCCTCAATTAACTGGCCTGAAACCAGCCCACATTACAAGATGTCTTTCTTGGCTGCCAATTTCACTACATCCTGACTCAGAAAACGTTTGGTTTCATGCCGCAGAGATGTCTTCCTGCTCAGGATGATGGAAATAAACACATATTGATCATAAGTCCAGCCATTTCTGATTCCAGCAGGCTGGAAACCAAGGGGGGAAAAGAAATCCTACAATGGGTTTTTGTTTTTTTCAGTTAGTAGGTTGCACATGCCTAGTGGAATTTCCATGAGGTCAAAACCTGCTGGGGTTCAGAAAGGTCATCTAAACCCACCTTTTTCAACAGCCTCGGAGGCAGGAGCGTCAGAAAAGTCAACCTTATGGCCATGACTGCATAATCACAGCCCCGCCCCTTTTTATGCATGTTGCATATGCAAAGTATATTAAAAGGGGACAGGGCTTTGATTGTGGGGTCACCGCAGCACAAAGTTTGAGAACCATTCCTGGACTCGGCCATTAAAAAAAACGCTAACCAGAATGAACACCAACCAGGTTTTCTGTGTTCAGCAAATTAATTGTTTGGTCTTAAACTGTCCTGGTTAACTATTTTGTGCCATATTTCAATTGATCAATACAGGTATGTCTGTAAAAATACATTTGGCGTGTTTTTCTT
Source organism: Candoia aspera (assembly GCF_035149785.1). Lineage (NCBI taxonomy): Eukaryota > Metazoa > Chordata > Lepidosauria > Squamata > Candoiidae > Candoia > Candoia aspera. Next base: position 113,315,609 of record NC_086157.1, read on the forward strand.
TTGTTTCAGTTTTTTTCCTCCTTTTATAATTTTGCGTATTCTTTTTCTTTCTCTTCATTTTTTGCATTTCGTTCACAAAAGAAAAGCTTTAAAAATTATTTTGGGTCAGCCGAACCAGCTAATGTATGTAAAAAAGCAAGGTGCTGGGATTGGGAACTGCGCCAGGGATTTGGAGTGGTTCCTGGGCCTTCATGCGCCCATTTTTATGCAGAAATTTCAGAGGCAGATTATCCATGCAACTTAAGGGAATGGTTTAGAAACAGGACAGTTTCTTTAGAAAAAAACGGACTGATGATTAAAGCAATCAGACCAGAAAGATTTTTTTTAACCTTTTCTGTTTCTGTTCCAGCCCTGAAAAAAAACCCTCGGCTAAAAGGCTATTTGCACAGAGGAAAACATCTAAATTTATGACTAAGATGTTGGCTTTTTTTTCCCTGCTCTTGGCTACCATGGTAATTAAGTACTTCCTTAAGCATCGGCCAGTTCACTCCTCTCTGAGAGCGTGTGTGCATGCACAAGCCTGTAAATATGTTTTTGTGCTTTCTGTCAATAAATTTTTATAGAAATGCCTGGTGTGTGATTTTTCTGATCTCCTGGGCCAACCGCTTCCTAGGCTACTCTGACATAAGATGCACAATAGAAGATCCTATATTTATTCTGTATCTATTAACATAAACAGCGATCCCCAACGCAGTTAACATTTTCAGTAGAGAGGGCCTGAAGAAAGTTCTCATGGCAGGTAGTAGCACTGAGTCACCTTTAGCAGGTAGGCAAGGTTGGACTATATGGATGGGGGACCTTGTGGAAATCCAAGTTGTTGGCTACACTGGGAAGGCAAAGGCACATTTGGGAAGGAAGTGACATCAAGCCACTTCCTTAATTCTGCCAAGAAAAGTACAGGGATGTGTAATCACAAAATGTCCTGCTCTGCAGCTTGGCAGAAATTTAATTCCCCTTCCCTAGCTGTTGGGAACCCTAACATTAACAGCTCACCCCGCTTCCCCCAATGCTTTTTGCATTTAAATAAACTTGGATTTGGGGTCAAGTGTCTAGCCCCCATGATTTTAGCCTGCTGCAAGTGACCAGTGTTATCTTTGACCAGGAGGTAGCACCTCCCAACCAAATTGTAGCCACCCCCTGCAGGGCCGCAACTAGGGGGGGGCAAGTGGAGCATGTGTCCCGGGCACCGCGCTGGGGGAGGGACCAAAATGGGTGTAGAATCCATGTTTGCCTTGGGTGACACAGACCCAAGTTGTGGCCCTGCCCCCCATCATTCTGGAATGACAAAGGATTTTCTAGACAAAATTTTTATTTATTTATTATATTCTGTTGCACCTTTATTATTTTTATAAATAACTCAAGGTGGTGAACATACCTCCTCCTCCTATTTTCCCCACAACAACAACCCTGTGAGGTGGGTGGGGCTGAGAGAGAGGGACTGGCCCAAGGTCACCCAGCCAGTTTTCATGCCTAAGGCGGGACTAGAACTCACTGTCTCCTGGTTTCTAGCCTGAGGATTGCTGGTTTAGTTACTTTGATTGATTCTATTTTATTTGGGGAAAATCCCCTTTTAGGGGAGGCAGGTATGCTGATGACAATGGGCTGGCTCCTATCTTGGGCTCGAGGCAAACAAGCCACCGTGCGACAGAATTCATGTTGCAGAGTTAGCCTGGATCCTGGTTGAACCCATTTCCTGCACTGGCACCCTGCCTTGAAGTAAAATTAGTGGTTTTCTTGAGCCGGGCCATCCATCAGTCTGCCACTTTACGTTTAAGAACTACATTTTAATCTATAGAGCAAATCATGTTAGAATCTTACCACTTCATAAAACAAGTGCAGGTTTATTGCTTATTTCACTGGCAGTAAACAATAAAACAATGACATCTAAAACCGTCTGCTTAACGAGCTTGATTGACTTTTGCATCCTTCCTAAAGTCGGTTATTTTTTAGGGCAACCGCTGCCCATTCAACCCCTGCAAAAATTACAAAACTCTTCCCGGGGGGCAGGTTCAAGTCAGAATGCTCCTGTCCCCCAAAAGGAAAGGGTCCTGCCCCCCAGAAAATGGAGAATTTCCCCTTCTGCTGGAGAAAGTTTGCAAAACTGTCCGCAAACTGGATGGAGAATTTTGAAATTGCCCCGGAGTCAAGGCAAGTATCTATCAACAGACGGGTTGCACACTTTGCATTTCCGTGATTGCACCGTGCCTGTAAAAAGCGGGTGGGGTTTTGATCGCACAAGCACGACTGCCATCACGACTTTGTTGACACACACACACACAAACACCCTGCAGGTGCTTCTGTTGGCGCCACTTACCCACTGTGCATGGTTAGGACTTTTCAATCTCGCCATCTGTTTCAAGCTGGCAAGATTGAAATGTCCTAAAAATGCATGGTGGGTAAGTAGCGCACACAGACACCTGCAGCGTGTGTGTTTGTGTGAACAAAGTCGCAATGGCAGTCATGCTTGTGCAATCCAAACCCCACCCCTTTTTTACAGGCACGGTGCAATCATGGGGTAGCAACCACCATCTGGACATTTTTGGCCCCTTCCTGTGGACACCCCTGATGCAGACTGAATAGATGCCCATTCATCACTGAGCGGGTCCCGCCTTCCACTTTTAGGATGATGCCCAATGCTCTCGGCTTCTGAGTTTTCCTCTTTTGCGCAGCCCGCCTGGCCTCTGAGCACTGCTCAAGATGTTCTCGCTTCTTCCCCATTACAGGGACACTTACCGTAATGGGGAAATAATCTTTCATGTATTGCCAGGCGATGCAATTCCGGGTGCAGCGGAGTCTCCTCCCACCCTTGTTTGGGGTGTCCCAGTCGAAGGCCCACCACAGAGCGTAGAGAGCGCTGATCAGCCAGAAGCGGGTGAAGAGGAGGAGGACAAAGAGGACGATGCAGCACTGAGCTGGAGAAAGAAAAGGAAGGATGGTCAGGGGTCCTCCAAGTCAAGGGCCTTGCAGGCTGCATCTTAACACGTTTCGCACCCTAATCAGGAAGCCAGGAGCAAGCAGGGAAAGGAGGCTCTCGTAGACATTGGACAGCTTTGATTTCCTGTGATGGTCTCTCCCAAACCCAGGGTGATGGCACATGGGAAAGACCTTGGGGCAAAGAGACGCTGCCAAGGGAATGGTCAGGTAAGAGAGGGCATAGCCCACAACTGGATAGTGGGTGGGGCAAGAGGCTCAGAAGGGACCCTCCCTAGTTTCCAGGGACTCAACCAGTCTGCTCTATCCAAATTGGCTATTATCCACTCCGCTGCCAGCAGCAAATTCCATGTTGGACTATGCATTGCATGAACAAGCATTCAGCTTTGGAAATGAACCGCTGCACATCCCTAGCCCTGAATTGATCTGCATCTGATTACAAAGAATGATTCTTGGTTCCTATCACTGTAAGAAAGGAAGGAAAACATTCTTTCACAGGATATATTTTTCAAAGGCACTCGAACACAGCCAATTGTCTACCATTACAGCTTTGCCCCTTGATCAGGTTTCCAGGCACTTTAACAGGTCCCGCAGCCTGAAAAAGTTTAAACACCCCTGTTGCATGTCATGATTTCCTCCTATGCCTTGTCAACCTCCCCTTACATTCCTGCGTTTCAACACACACACACCCCAAAGGAAATTCAGAAGACATTCTTAAGCGTCTTGTAGCACAGACCAGAAACACAGAAATGACTTTTACAGGGAAAGGTAATCTCAAATTCATTAGATGGATGCCAGCCACCGGTTCTCACAATCTTTATGACTGCTCAGAGCACAAAGTCCATCTTCCAAGCAGATACAGCAGAGCCTTCCACTCCTTCAGGCTGACTGATAATTTAGCAGCATCCAGAACTATTTTGCACCCTCTCTTTGAAGGCTGGACCAGACATGCAAGCTTTGATTAACTTAACCTGGTCCTTACTGAATGCCCAATGATAAACCTTACACCCTGGCAATCCCTGCAGCTAGATCAGCCCAGGAATTCATCTAATGCAAATTTTCTCAATCAGGAAGTCCACCAGATGTTTCAGACTACCATTAGGACTACCTTAGGACTACTAAGGACAGCTTTTATATCTGGGAAGATCCGTGCAATTACCTTGGTCAGAATGATATAATGACACCCTTAACTGGTGCTTGATACCTGACGACTTCACAGACACCATCACAGCAGCAATACCGATGCAGTTTCACACTGCCTTCATGCAGGATTTATTTATACTCTCCAATCTAGCCTACTATTCCAGGATCTCCTAGTGGTCTTCTTTCCAAATGCTAACCAAGCCCAATTTGGCTTTGCTTCTGAACAAGGAGAACTTTAGAATGAATTTGAAACAAGTGAGATGCAGTTTATGGCAGAGAGGAGTCGAGGGTCATTATCACTTACATGCCGTTATTATTTATACGCCACCCAACTCCCACCTGGGCCAGCCAAGCATTTGCATCTGGGCCCAGCTGTCACAAGCTAACAATACTGAGCATCACTGCCCCACATCAGGAGAAAAAGAGACATGCTGGCTAATGCCAAGAATTAAAGGGAAGAAGCTTTTGCCGTTTCCTAGGCAACAGCCTACAGTCTGGGAAATCGGGTTTTCAGAAGCTTGAGACAGGACTGGTAAACATTTCAGGACATTTTCCAGAGCAGCAGCTGGGTTTATCTGTTGCTGCGATGCTAAGCCTTAATTTACTTTAGCTACCATTTGTTGAATAAGCCACGCGTTCTCTCCATACAGTTTCATTAGGGCATAAATCCTTCTTTAAAACTGCAGTGGCTGAGTTCATATAAGATGCTTGCATAACTAAACAAACCATGTTATGGCTTGGATGCAGTCACAGGCTGTATTCAGACAAGAGGCTGAGTCAGTTTAGTTGAAAGCCTAGCAGCTGCTTTCCCACAAAGAAGCTTGGTTTGTTTTAACCTTAACTAATTCTGGGAGTTGAAGTCCACACATCTTCAGGTTGCCAAGGTTGAGAAACAGTGGGCTAGACTAAGACGTTGAAAAAAAACATCCTGGAAGGAAATCATGGAAGACCACCTCCACATTGCCAGAAAAACTACACGGTGGTCCAGGAGTCAAACTCATTTTAAAGATTTTACTTTTGATCTAAGGAGAAGCAGTCTGCGATGAGATTTATTTCTCATTAATATATTCAGGACTAAAAGTGCTCCCCAAAACTGCATGTCAAGAGAAGCTCCTTTAACCCCAAAGCAAGCAGCAGTTTGGAATCACTGTTGGGCATTTTGCAATGATTGCTTTTTCTACCTTCCTCTGCCAGACACACCCTTCTCCGTCCTTTGCACCAAGAGACACAAATTCCTCGCTTAGTCCAGAGGACTCTAGCATTAGCAAAAAAAGAGAATCCACACTGTTTTCTGTCCCTCTTCAGATGGCTCTGGCTTGTGCATTTCCACCTGTTTGCCTTCAGAACTGATTCAGAAGTAGCACTTGGGCCCTCCTGTTGCTACGGCATCCTGCTACTTAGAAAGCAGCTTGGGGTTTTTTTGCAAGCTTCTGCGAAAAGACACAGCCACTTTAATGACACGGATCGAGCCGCACATCTCTCACGAAACTTTTAAACCAGCTGCATCTTTGCTTAGAAGCTGCAGGAAAGGTGAAGCTGCTCAGGTAAACAACATGGAGGCTCTGTGCTCACAAGACATTTGGAGCTAAATCCATTTAGCAGATTATAGCCCTTCTTTTTCAGATTGATTCTTTCAGGATGATTATTCCTGAACTGAAAGCTTCTAATGTTGTCCTCCTTTTTGAACTTTCTTGGCTACTTTTTTTTTTAATGTATTTGCAAAACAATTCTGCCTCTTTGCCCCGCATTTGTCCCCCAGCTTTCCTCCATACAAACAAGTCCAACCATGCAGGATCTGCTCTCTGAAGATATATATTCCTGTAGACCAGTGGTTCTCAACCTTGGCAACACTAAGATATGTGGACTTCAACTCCCAGAATTCCCCAGCCCATTCATGGGCTGGGGAATTCTGGGAGTTGAAGTCCACACATCTTAAAGGGGCCCAGGTTGAGAAACACTGATCTAACCAATACAATAAAAGCACAGTAAAGACAATGTCTCTTTCTCTCTCTCTCTCTCTCTCACACACACACACACACACACACACATATCTTGGCAATGCACCAAATTCCAGCTGTGGAAATTTTACCAAACTTCTCTTAGTCCTTGAAAACACTTTGCATGCAAATTCTCTTTTGGTAATTCTGGGGATGAGTGGAAATGCAGATTTTTTCCCACCTGCCATGGTGCAATTTCATCCAGGAGATGTCACGCAAGCAAGAAAGGCAGGTCCCTGCCCCACCAAGCTTACACAGCTGATAACTATCAATCTCAGAGCCTCATTTCAAATCCCTGACAATTTCTGGCCCAGAGGGGCTGCAAAATGTATTGCTCAATTCCGATGGGCGATGAAGCTGCTGGGGGAGATTTTCCAGCAACCCCTTAAAAGACAGCCTTCTCTCTTCTCCTACCACACCCCAACCCTCAGGGTCTTAAAAATGGCCCCATAACTAGGAGGAACGAAGTCAATCTTTTTACCGAGGCACAAGAAACTGAAGACCCATTGAAGAACTGAAGCTGTCTGAAGCCTTCTCTGGAAAGGGATCTGGCGAGGAGCAAATTCAATCTTCATCCTCGAGGCTGCGTCCCTCCGTCTTCAGGCTGAACGAGCTGATGCAACACTGCAGCCTCGGGGAAAGGAGGAAGGGGCAAAGTCTGTGGTCTCTGGCCGTCAAGGAGGAGCATGGTGCTGGGAGCAATTACAGTGAGTGATTAATGTGGAACTCTGGAGGAAACTCAGCCCCTTTTGGCGCACTGGAACTGATTAAGTGTGTAGGGGTGGGTGATAAATGCTTGCTTTGCTGCTGATGCAGGAACCATCTCCTGCACCCCACCAAGGAGCAGCAGAAACTTTCAAGAGAGGTCAGAAGGCACCGTCTCCTCTTCCCAGGGACATCAATGGGGCATCAGCCCCTTTTTAAAGCACGCTGCACTCCTATGCCCTGCTTGGATGCATTCCCCAAAGCAGTGTTTCTCAACCTTGGCAACTTGAAGATGTGTGGACTTCAATTCCCAGAATTCCCCAGCTGGAGAATTCTGGGAGTTGAAGTCCACACATCTTCAAGTTGCCAAGGTTGAGAAACACTGGCCAAAGCGTACAGGTAGTCCTCATTTAACAACCAGAATGGGAACTGGCATTTCAATTGCTAAGTGAAGTGGTCATTAAGTGAATCTGACCTGATTTTATGACTGTTTTTGTGGTGGCCGTTAAGCAAATCACGTGGTTCCCCATTGATTTTTTTCTTTCCAGAAGCCAGCCAGGAAGGTCAAAAATGGCAATCGCATCACCATGGGACACTGCGACGGTTGTAAATGCAAACCGTAAGTCTGAACCATCACTAAATGAATGGTCATTAAGCAAGGACTACCTGTAGTGGAAAGGTCTCTCCTGGACCTAGCCATCAACACCCAGTTTGATGTTCTCCAGATGTCCTGGGAGCTGTTTTCTGAATTGACTTCAGACTTAACATTAAATGCAGCTGTTCCCTGGCTTTGTGAAAGTCTGCCAAACTGGAGTTCCCTTTTGCGTCACAGTTTTTCAGAAGATTCTTTGTAACTCCATGACTGTACAGTACAGTTCTTGTTCATCAGGACACAACTATTTAGCTAGGTCCTTGAGCCTCCTGTAGAATGGTGGCGTCCTCAGTGCTCTCTGAGCTTGGCTGTTGGCTTGCAGATGTTTCATTACCCGACTAGGCAACATCATCAGTGCGAGGGAGTGCGGGGTAACCCCACACTCAAGTCCTTCCCACGTGTGCTGCTCTTGAGCCAGATTTTCCCCATCCTGTACATGTTTCTTTCGTTTTTTCTTACCTAGAGGCATGGCTTTACACTTCTCTCTTTTAAATTGCATTCTGTTTCTTTCTTTCTTTTTCTTTCTTTGTGTGAATTCTTGGTGCTGACATTGGAAAAATGTGGGTCCCTCTTGGGGTTTCTTTCGTTCATTCATTCATTCATTCATTCATTCATTCATTCATTCTAATTTCATTTGTTTCCGCCCACTGTTTAGCCTGCCCAAGTCTTTTAATTTTCCCCTCTCCTCCCGAGAATTAACCCCTCCTCCTGGCCTTGTTGGATGTTTGTTCATTTGCCATTCATGAAAACCCCAAGAGGGACCCACATTTTTCCAATGTCAGCACCAAGAATTCAGAAGAAACAGGGGCAACAAAGGGCCATATTTGAAACCCACAGAGCTAACACCAAAAATTCAGAGGCATTTGCTTAACATTAGTCATCTTACACTTACTCTGTAAAAGATCTAATCAGCGTTTTTCAAACCAGGCAACTTTAAGATGTGCGGACTTCAACTTCCAGAACTCCCCAGCCTGCACATCTTAAAGTTGCCTGGTTTGAAAAACAGTGATGTGCATTTTAACCCTGAGTTGATTTTCAGAAATTAACCTGACATGGGGACAAACGTCCACATTGGCTGATGCCTGCAGCTTAAGATACCGTTAAAAGCTGCACTGCAAGAATGAAGTCAGCCATCCTATTTAGGTTAGTATGTGGAGCTGCAGAGCCCCCTGCGATCCACCACCAAGCTGCCTCATCTTCTCCCTTAATAATTTGCCTCTGTTATTTCCTACAGCGGGACTCGTCGTGCAACAAAGCCAGTTTTGCTGAGGAAAAGCATGCTGCATGGGTCTTATGAACCCGGCTGCTGTCCTTGGACACAGAGGAGCCTTGTATCCAGAGGCTAACAAAAGTCCTGTTGGTGCTTTCTCCTTGTCTGGTATAGAAAATAGGAGCATCGTGGAAGCTGGGGCTATTATTAAACGTTGGTTGATAGCAGCCCTCCTCTCCCTCCCTCCCTCCCTCCCTCCCTTCCCCTTTTACTTATTTTACATATTGATGAATGCATAGACAGCTTCAGTCAACTGACCCTAAGTGGGGTGCAGGCACAAAAGCCGCAGCCAGACATACTGGGAAATCAGTTCCTTGACCCAAATGTCTGCATATGCAAGCAAGATGGATTGGCTGATGTTGAGAAGCTCAGCAGGGTCTGACTGGGAAAGGTGCTTGGATGGGACACCACCCAGAGATCACCACAGCGTGAAGTTGTGAAAAGGTCTCAGAAGAAGGCCGTGGCAAATCTCTTCTCTCACCAAGACCTTGATATGGATGTGGCTGTGAAGTCACCGGAAGTCAACTCAACCTGGAGTCAATTTTATAAAGGCTCTCCCAGGATTTTCAGGGGGGTGCAGCTAGTCCCCTCCCATTCTCCCTATAATTGTACAATTTAACGTTCAGCCTTGTCACTGAGACTTAAGGAATTTGAGGGCCTTTTAGTGATGGGATGATGGTGGTGGCTGCCTCTTTCAAGACCCCTCCTCTTGTTTGGGAAGGGGGGGAAACTTTAACTGAAAAATCCAAGTTACAGACAAAAAAGGGTGGAAGCTGATCTGTCTGACCTCAAAAAGTGGTTGGGAAGTTGAAGAACACCTCAGGATCGGCTGCAAGAGAAGTATAATTTATCCATTTTTGAAAAGGCACTTTTTCCCTCACTAAGCAAAAAATGACACTATATGTTTCCCTTTAGCACAGATGTCACGATATTTTACCTCAACCAAGTTTTTTTCTTTCTAAGACAGATACCTAAGCAGAAAATCGATTTTACAACCTTTTTTGCTGTGGTCGTTAAGCAAATCACCATAGTCATTAAGTGAATCATGTGGTTATTAAGTGAATCCAGCTTCCTCCATTGACTTTGCTTGTTGGATCCAGCTGGGAACATCACAAATGGTGATCACATGACCCCGGGAAGCTGCAACCATATATGCTAGTTGCCAAGCACCTGAATTTTGATCATGTGACTGCGGGGACACTGCGACACTCGTAAGTGTGAGGACCGGTCGTAAGTTGCTTTTTTCAGCACTGTTGTAACTTCAAACATCATTAAATGAACGGTCGTATGTTGAGGACTACCTGTACAATGGGCAGGGCACTGGGTGAGACCCCTGGCAGGGTTATGCCACATTATCCTCTTTTTTTTCCCCTATTGGTTCTTGGTCAGCACGTGGAAAGAGAATTTTCTTTTGAAATGCCTTTCAAAGAAGGAAAGAAATGTGGGAATGCTTTCATGTGTTTTTCCTTAGGTAATGACTAAGGGGTGTGTGTGTGTGTGTGTGTGTGTGTGTGTGTGTGAGTGTGCGTTGTAAATCTCCAGTGTTTCATTGCACAATTTTTTTCTGCAGCAGTCTGCAGAATGCAAGGGGGGAGATTAGAAAGGAATGCCCCCCGCCCCTCAGTTGGCTTCTTCAGATGAGGAAACTGGACAACCGGGGAGGTTTCTGAATGACGGAAAGATGCGCTGGATGAAACAACGGCTCCACCATTTCCACTGCCCCCACAGTAAGGGAAGCTCCAAAACCAGGTTCCAAAAACTTTGAATACTCAAGGATCCTGAAGATACAGGGTGGTAGAAAGAAATGTTGGAGAAACCGTAGATTTGGGCCTGATGGAAGACTCTAAACCAGGGAGTGGTCCCTCAGATACAGGTAGTCCTTGCTTAACAGCCATTCATTTGGTGATGGTTCAGACTTACGACAGTGCTGGGGAAAACTGACTTGTGACGGGTCCTCACACTTATGGCCGTTGCAGCGTTCCCCGCAGTCATGTGATCACAATTTGAGCACTTGGTAATTTAATGCAGCCTCACCCATGCTGGCTGGGGGAATTGTGGGAGTTGAAGTCCACACATCTTCAAGTTGCCAAGGTTGGGAACAGCTGATGTTCCCTGACATGGTTCAATGTACAGTATGAACCCAGAAAATGAGCTAATTCAGTAACCTGATGAACCACATTGTCCTGAACTCAGTTGTTAGAAACGGCATGGAGAAAAGGCTTGTTTTCCACTCTGGAGCAGACATGTGGTTCTGCATCATGAGTCCCAGAGCAGCTGTGTATGCTTGTGGGATTTTAGGAATATGTTGCCCACTCCAATCTAAACTTGGGATCTATCGAGAATGGTCTTTAAATCAGGCACAAGAATTAAATGTAACTCTGGCTAGAGGCCCTGGCAAGAATGATTTGTGCCCTCATCACATAGACTACAGGTAGTCCTTGCTTATCAACCATTTGTTTAGTGACAGTTCGGACTTACGACAGTGCTGAAAAAACTGGCTTGTGACTGGTCCTCACATTTATGACTGTTGCAGTGTCCCTGCGGGTACATTTTATTTATTTATTTATTTATTTATCTAATTTGTCCCCACCCGTCTCCTCCCATCGGGGGACTCTGGGCGGTTTACAACAATCGATTAAAAACAACCACCATAAAATACACAGTATAAAATACAATAATAAAATATAACTAAAGGTAAAAATAAAGAATCCAGGTGGCCAGCTTCTGGCAAGCAAAATCAACAGGGAACTGCAATTCGCTTAACAACGATGTGGTTCACTTAATGCCCATGGTGAATTGCTTAACGAAAAAGGTTGTAAAATCAGGTCAGATTTGCTTAATAACCACTTCATTTAGCAACCAAATTTCCAGTCCCAATTGTGGTTGTTAAGCGAGGACTACCTGTACTGCAATGGGCTCTACATGGGCTGCCTTTGAAGACCAACCAAAACTGTAGCTGGTATGAAAGATGGCAGCTCAGATGTTAGGGGACTAGACACACTGTTCCAGCTGGCATCTACCTTGCCTGTGTGCCCAGGTGAAAGGTGATACTTAGGGGCCCATCCCTGCAATAAATCAAACAGGTAAGAGCCCAAAGGCCCCTAAATATCACCTTCTCTGTCAATGTTGTCCCTTGGAGCTTTGCCTGGCTCCTGCCCTCCTTCTACAAAACCGTTAAGGTGGTTATGTTCAAAAGGGCATTTGCTGGTGTTTCTAATTTATCATATGCCCTTTTATTCTGACTGGCCGGCTTGTCTTGCATTTGGCTTGTTTATATTGAGTTGCATATTCTACGTATTTTAATCAATATTTTATTGCAAGCTGTTCAGAGTCTTGGGAGCGGGGCAATACATACATGTAGGTATGTAAATGAACTTGGGGAAAATCTATCCATGTGGTCGCTAAGAGTTGACAAGGACTTGATGGTACATAATCAAACTAAATCTGGCCTGCATTTGCACAGGACAGTTGATTGGCTTTAAGATTAGAACAGCGTGCTGTGTTTGTGTAAGATACTTGCCCACGGCTCGCTAAAGCCTGGCTTATTCATTAATCCACTTACTTTCTAAATTGGAAAATAACGGAGCCACAAATTAAACACACAGGCTGTGTTTGCATGGGAAACAAGGCTCAAATGTAGCTGGTTAGTTTCTGGCACGGTCGGCTGGGGCCAACTGAAAAAATGTGTAGATCTGCCACCAATCATTATGCCAACGCATCCACTAAGCCATAAACCATCCACCCTCGTTTTAGCCTAGTGGGTTGTTGCATACCCAATCCATGTGAACTTGGGTTAATTTCAGAATCCATATTTAACGTATCTAGCGGTTTTGCCAGCTATGCTCAGAGAATAGTGCTACAGATAGTCCTTGACTTCCAACCATTCATTTCATGACTGTTAAAAGTTAGGAGAGTGCTGAAAAAAGTGACTTGCGACTGGTCCTCGCACTTACGACCGTTGCAGCGTCCCTGCGGTCACGTGATCAAAATCCAGGTGCTTGGCGACCAGCATGTATTTACAACCGTTCCAGCATGCCAGGGTCACCTGATTGCCGTTTGCGACCTTCCCAGCCAGCTTCTGACAAGCAAAGTCATTGGGAAGCTGGTTTCACTTAACGACCACATGATTCACTTAACAACCATGGTGATTTGCTTAACAGCCATGGCCAAAAAGGTCATAAAATCAGGTGTGACTCACTTAACGACTGCCTCGCTTAGTAACAGAAATTCCAGTCCCAATTGTGGTTGTAAGTCAAGGATGACCTGTATATATTTTCCAATGGCTGCATTGTTCTCACTCATGGATTACAGCTGGAGGAGCATGGACTGCTGTGGGTTGATCTCATGAAACCTACCCACTAACCTGCTTCACATATTGTACAACACTGTGGTTTACTTCATCATGATTTATTGAAGAAACCATGTTTGGCTTAGTGCAATGTGTAAAGGCAGGTTCTGAGCCCAGACTTTCCTAGCTACCAAGGAGTTGGCAGAGACACATCAGACCCTGGTTTAGGACTGTGTTGTAGTTCATTGTGGACCAGAGCTCCAGGACCCTTCAAATCAGCATTTTTCAAACTTGGCCGCTTTAAGATGGGTGGACTTCAACTCCCAGAATTCTGGGAGTTGAAGTCCACCCATCTTAAAGCGGCCAAGTTTGAGAAATACCGCTCCAAAAGATTGCATAGACAGCCATCTAGGATGAAGGCAATAGCAAAATCACCAGCATAAGTCACCCCAAAATGGGCTTCTCAATCATGTCCTAATCCACCCTCTCTGGATTCAGAAGAATCCCCCAGGAGATGCAGTTGCAAAAGATTGCTTCAGCCGAGGGCCCCGGAGGTGCTATGTCCCGCTTTTGCAAAACGACTCAGTCTGGCAGGAAAAAAGTGGGAGGGGGGACGTTTTACCACAAGAGAAACTGTCAGTGCTTGGACTGGGGAGGCAGCCTGCAGTTTCACAAACGGGTCAGTGAAGAGCCTCCAGACAGCGATAACTCTCATGTCCCCAGGGACTCGTAACCACGCTGGACTTTCATCTATGACCTACAGATGAAATCTGTAGTCATTTTTACCCTGGCCGATATCTCCACAGTAGTAAGCACCGAGTGCCACTCCCCAGAAGTCTGACATGCTCAAGATTGCTAAAAGCCTGCAAAAGTTTCAAAAGACCAAGTATTTCTTGATTTTGGAAAGAGGATGAATTTGGGACAACAGTGCCCGGATTTCAGAGACGGATGAAATAATCTTTGGTGCAAATGTAAAAATTGAAATCCATTTCACCATTACATTTGAAAAGTGTATCAGGACAAAAACGTTCCCCTGTCAAGATACAGAACCGTGGCATCTACTCATCCCACTAAGCTGCACCTCTTTTAATCATGGTTTGTTGATAAAGCTGGGGCAGCTAGGTCCACGCAGTGCATAATGCCCTGAAATATTTGTTTGGTGTTGACAACCCAGTGCTGAGGGTTTGGAAGCAGCAGCGAAGAACTTAATGCACTAGGCGAATCCAAACAATCATGGCTTATTCAACAAACTGTGGTTAAATGATCCCTCTTGACCCAGGAGTATGGTAGAGCTGATGCAGTGGCTGCATTGATTGTTTGATAAATGGGATTACCTTGGCTGGGAGTTTTATATATTTTATGATGTTTTTTAATATGCTTTTATGTTTTTTTTCCTTGTTTTGAAATTGTTCTTTTTTGTTCCTTTTGCATTTGTTTCAGCTGTTTGTCAGCTTCCCAGGATCATATATATATATATATGTGATGGGCAGCTATATATATTTGAATAATAAATAACTTAGCAGAGTGTGTGAATCCTGTCTGTGTAAAAGAAGGTGTGCGACTGGCAATAAGTGAAAGGCTGTATGAGAGAAGAAATATGAAAAAAATAGTGTCTGTGTGCGTGTTGGTGTATTTGGGTGTGAGAAAGAGGTCAGAGGAAATTTCAGGCCATACCCATGGCTAGCAGGTAGCCCTTGAGAAGAGGCTGCCCACCCCTTCTCTGCTTGTATTTTTGGAAATCAAAAATATCTATGTCCCCAGTTGGTTGGGTTCACACATTGCATTAAAGCTTGAATCATGGTTTTCCAACCACAATGGCTGGATTCACACATCACAGCAGATCAGAACTAAACCCATCAGGCTGTCTTTTCTGAAAACCCTCTGCTAAACTGCAAGGGGTTCAGTCGCCCCAGCAACACACATGGGTTGGATACACACAACACATTTAACCAGGTCAGGTAAATGAATGAGAGATAGCCATCTGGACTTTATTTTTACCTATATTATTAATAATTTGTAATTTGATAATGTATTTTATATATTTATTGTTTTATTGAGGATTTTGTTGTGAACCACCCAGAGTCCCTCCAGTGGGAGGAGATGGGCAGTGACAAATTTGAGAAAGGAAGGAAGGAAGGAAGGAAGGAAGGAAGGAAGGAAGGAAGGAAGGAAGGAAGGAAGGAAGGAAGGAAGGAAGGAAGCTTGAGCAGGTACATCCACACATTGTGCTAAATTTGGCTACTTTCAACCTCTTCTATGTTCTTTCCAGCCGGCCCATTGGGTTGGCTTGTGGTTGAATATATCTGGCAAAGCCAGAAAATGGGTTAATTCAGTAACCAAGTTAACCGGGCTGTGAGAATCCAGCTGAGCAGCTCCTGTAAAGGTTCATAATTTGAAAGGATCAGGTGGATCAATGTTTTTTGTTCATGGCAGTGAAACTAATTCGTTTTTCGACAATAGAGGGTAAGAAATACCTGAACAAGGGTGGCAATAACAAGTGGAAAAGGGGGTCTTTGCAAATCTCTCAGAGGCAGAGTTCTGACCACATAATTAACCCAGACCCCCGCTAACCCAGTCTTGTGTTCTGGGAACATACAATCATGCTAACCAGGTCAAGGGCAGGTAACTCTGAGGGATCCAGAGGTCCTTCCCATTTCCTCCACACCTGCCTGGTATCACCTGAAGGAGGAGGGCCTTCACAAGGCGTCATTACTTTCATGGCCTCTTCCCCATTGGTCAGTGGGTGTGGCTTGGGCCCTGCAGCCAATCAGAGTGTGGGGACACCTAAGCTATCAGCCAGATGTTGCTGCTCTCTTCCATAACAGAAGGCATCTTTCATTCTCAACAGCTTTGACATCTAAAATTACCCTACCCCATCCCATATAGATTAAGCCAGCAGATTCCTTGGGGGTCAAAAAAGTCAAGATGGTGGCCGTTCAAGCCCATCCCTTTCAATACGCATCACAGCCTCCATCCTGACTTTTTGTTTATGCTGCTGCAGACGCTCTTCCACCATTGATTCAGTTAGCATGTTGTGTAACCAAATCATGGCTTAATTTTATTTATTTAAGTTTATTTATTTTGCAAATTTATATAATTTTGTAAACCCTGATTCACTTTTCCATTTTTTTTCTGTATTGTGCAAACACAGCTCCTCTCTTAAAAGGTTTTTGCATAATGCCTGAACCCAGCAATACATATGCAGCGTTATCATTTTGTACTCTTCCATGAGCCACTCACACCCCCCCCCCAGAGATAACGCCCACTCTTGCTGGGGGTCCAGTTAATTAGGGAACCACAGGCTCTACCTGAGACAGGTCAGATTAAAAGTACCTGATCAATTAACAACTGTAGCATGTCAGAAAGCCATTGTGCTTGCTGAGATCTTCTGAGATGGCCTGAAACCTCTTGATGTTTGGGAGTTCCACAATTTCTCACTCAGTGGTGGGGTTGAAGTCCTGTTTTTCCCAAGTAGTCACTTTTTGGTTGAAATGTTCTGGGAGGTTGAAATACTCTGATCTGAGCCCTTATTTTGAATCCTGATGTCCAGCTTACGTCCAATCTGCTGATTGAGATCTGCGGCAGTGTTAGGTCTTATCTAAGGTCTAAACTGTGTTTCATCTTAACTATAATTAATCAGAACAAGTCTTCTGGATAAATGATGGGTTGAAGTTGGCTTGTTTCCAGCGGCTGTCAGTTAGATAAATGATAGTCTGTATGGATGAGGATGAGACAGTGAAAAGTGGGTAACTGCAGATGGAAACAAAAGCTTCTGGCTCTCATCTCACGGCTATGCCGGAAGAAGATTGAACAAGTGAAAAACATTGTCTGTTATTATGTCTGAATCAGCACACAGTTGTGGTTGGTGTTTTGCTTAATAAATTCCAGTGCCGAAGACCTCATTGTCCCTGAAATCAGCTGCTTGTCCAGTTCTTCAGCTTTGGACATGGACCTTCTAATCCAGAAGAGAAACTCTGATGGGAAAAAGTCACCTACTGCACCAAGGAGGAACCTGTGGTTCTTTTGACGCTGATGAACACAGCTCCCAGCAACCCATCATTATGGATCATGTTGAGGGATAATGGAAGATGTAGTCCAGCAACACCTGGAGGATCACAGGTTCTAGAACAAGGGAAACTTTGCAAGATCAGAGGAAAGGACCATCTGGTGTGGAGATGAGGAACTGGTGGCTCTCCAGATGTTAATGAACACATCTCCCAGCAGCCATGGACAGTGGTCAGGGATGATGGGACTTGGAATTAAGCAACACCTAGAAAGTCATTGCTTGCCCATCTGTTCTTCAGAGTGGATAACCAAACTCCTTAGGGGTTCCACCAGTCAAGAAAGAAGACATTCACACTCCATCTCTGCTTCTTTTCAGCAACTAGCAAATGTTCAGCCATTCCCAGGGTTCTGCCCTTCTCCAGAGACAGACCTGGGCATGAATTTTCTGCGCATGAGCATGGTTGAAATGCCAAACGCCACAGCTACCTCCCTGCAAACTTCTTTGGTTGCCTCAACCTTCTCTTCTTCTCCACGCACCATCCATAGGACAGCTTCCCATCACAAGGACACCACCAGATAAGGAAATTATACTCTTATCTGCCCAGGCAAGTGTGCAAGTTACACCAATGTACAGATTAGCTAGTTAATAGCCGTCTTCTTTGATAGCAAGCGATGATTGCGGCCAAGTTCTGACTCTTGCATTATCTGATAAGAAGTTGAATGCGCCCACATCACAAAGTCTGAAGGTTGGCTAATGTGATACTTCCTGGGCAGGAAGCTCATTTTACAGATTGGGAGCTAAAAGTACAAAGGGTGGGCATGAAAGGTACCCCAAGGCAAGGGAGCAAAAGGCAAAGCAGCTGGAAGTTCAAGAAAACAAAATCCATTTCTCCGGTAGGACACCCTCTTCTGCATAATGAGATACTCTGGCTGTTCTGAAAGAGGTTGTGCAATGGTGCCACCAACCAATTTTAGATCCAGAATTTGATGGTTCAAAGGGCACCTTTAGATGTGAGCAAGAGTTCAGTTGTGAAACTCACTACTGACTTGGGACCATGCCCCATTTTGTCCTAGAAAAGGATACAGGTAGCTATTGCTTGACAACCACAACTGGGCCTGGAATTTTGGTTGCTAAGTGAAGCGGTCATTAAGTGAATCTAACCCAATTTTACAACCTTTTTTGCTGCAGTCATTAAGCAAATTACCACAGGTGTTAAGCAAACCACATGGTTGTTAAGCAAATCACACAGTTCCCCATTGATTTTGCTTGCCAGAAGCGGCTGGGAAGGTAGAATGTGATGGTCATAATTGCAAACCGGTTGCCAAGTGGCCAAATCGTGATCATGTGACCATGGGGATGCTGCAATGGTCCTCAGTGCGAGGGCCTGTCACAAGTCATTTTTTTCAGTGCTGTCGTAACTTTGAATGGTCACTAAATGAATGGTCGTAAGTCGAGGACTACCTGTACTTTATTTTAAATACCCCCAGTACATCAAAGACTATGAACTCCCTCCTGGATTTCTAAATGGGTGTGGTGGTGGCAGGGATCAATTCATTTCTTTTCTCCTGATTGTTCTTTTGCATTCTGTACCTACATTTGAGAGTGTTCAGAGCAGGGTTTCTCAACCTTGGCAACTTGAAGATGTGTGGACTTCAACTCCCAGAATTCCCCAACCACTGGTTTAGAGGAAGAGTGTCAACCCCTAGTTGACCTGTCTGGCCTATGAAACTAATTGGAAGGGAGACCACCAGGAAATTTTGAAGACGGTAAGTTGGACTGGAAAATTGGAAAAGAAGATGGCAAGAAATCAACATGTTGTGTCCATCAAACTGGAAAGAGTCTCAAGCTCAGTTTTTTACTTTGTCCGTTGCTGGGGATCTGTCCAAACTTTTCTAGTACTGAACAGAAAGATGAAGCGGTGACGGTTCAGGGGTGCTGTCCAGCATTTTTCAAAAAATAAAGTGTGTGAGAGCGAAGAGAAAGATGGGGAAAATGGGAAGACTTTGCTGAAAAATGGAAGGTTTTTTCCATGGCTCTGGCTCTGGCAATGGCAACAGCATGCATTAAACCTGGGCAAAACCTTAACCTCTCTTCCCTGAACTTGGCCAACAAAGAGGACAGTAGCGAAGTTAACTTGGCTGGCACAACTGAGTTCTTACGTGGATTTGTAAAGGTGGGTTAAAGTGCCCACACAGCATGCTTGACCTGGTTGGGAGTTAACTCATGGCCTGTGGTTTGTGGGGCTTAAGCTGTGTATTGCGTGAAACCAGCCACTGTGGCTTCTGAATCACAGCCTACGGCTTCATCCATGGTGTGAACCTAAGACATGCTATCTTAGTCAACAAACCATGGCTTAGTTGGGTATTGGATCCAGGTCATGGAAATCACTCTACTCTAATGTGTGACCATCAATAGCAAGGTAAGAAAACAGAATTCCAAAGGCCCTGTGACCCACATATTAGGGAATCACCACATTCCTCCAGAGTTGTAAGTTTGTTTTATGACATAGCTACCAACCGTAGTCAAACCATTTGGAGAACCATCGTGGAAAAAGCTGTTTTACCCTGCGGTCAGACTGGACCCATCCCTTTCGATTTCTCTGTGTGGGGAGAGAGGAATTCATTTTTCATTCTCCAGTACAGAATCCATTACGAACTGAAAAACAGCCATGTCTGATCTCAAAAGGCTAAACTGACTTGGACTTGATTAGTAGTGGTCAGTAGTTGGTTAGTTAGAGGGGAGGCTACCAGGATATGTCAGGGATATAGACTAGACTGGGCTTTAGAAACAGAGTCCAGAAGAAATAAATCACCTTCCATGTGATTGTCAAAAAAGCTACATGGATGTGAACCACCAGGTTTCCAGGTACCTCCATTGAGACTTGCCCTTGCCCACAAGCGAACTCCTGGGCTAAAACCATTAACGCTTACCTGCTACTTTTCTATTGGCAGGGCTTTTTTCATAGGGAGGGGAAAAAATGAGTCCATTGCTGTATCACTGCAGATGCATACTTCATTCAAATGTGTCCTAAAGCTGTATTCTGGGAAGAAGTGATCAGTTTGACCTTGAGGCAGTTTTTCCCCTTTATTAACAAAATGCAATACACAAACAAAAAGAAAAATAGGTTTGCGTGTCCATGTGATTTCGAATTACATACCCATTACATGGAAAATGATGTCTGGACAATTGAAATGGATTCTCTGTGCTTTTCTTACCGCAAAGGACCTTGGTCTCCAACCCTAGAGTGAGAAATTTCTGGCCCAGATTACTCAAGGAAGTGCTGGCATTACTTGCAACTTGCAAACTATTGCTTATAGTAGTAAACTCTGCATGGACAAAATATGGTCATCGTTTACTGAAACTGTTGCATACAACTCTATAGAAGTATAGATATGCATTAGATGATTGATAGATAGATAGATAGATAGATAGATGGATGGATGGATGGATGGATGGATGGAAGGATAGGATAGGATAGGATAGGATAGGATAGGATAGGATAGGATAGGATAGGATAGGATAGGATAGAGAGACAGATAGATAAAGATGATAGAGATAGGTGATAGATGATAGATAGATTGATAGAGATGAGAGAGAGAGAGAAAATTAAATAAATGTAACATTTCTTTTCTCCTTGTTCTGTTTCATTAAATCAATACGGGGAGAAAGAGGCAAAGGTCGACGTGGCACAGACATTTCTTGCGGTCTGAAACGTTAATGTTGTGATCCTCGCCGTTATTTGGTGAAGTTTAAGACGGGGCTCCGCGCCGGTGAAACTGCAGAACTAGCTATTAAAAGCCATCTGTGCCCAACTACGTCGGCTGGGGGCTGGATTGGGGTGGTGGGGGTGGTGGACTAACATTCTTTTTGAAATTTTACCTATTTCACTATCTTAACCGCCCCCTCCCCCCCGCCCCAAAACCCCCAAAATAGAATCGCCAGCCTTCGACCAGCCACACGTTCTGCATCGGGCAAGTCGTTGCTGAGGGCTCTTACTGTAAAGCCAGCGAGCAAAGCTGCCTGAAGCACAAGAGGGACTAGCAGCTTGCTGAAGAAGGAAGAGTCGTTCCCCCGACCGACCATTCCGGGATGGTACAGCCCCCACCCACCACCCCGGTAAGGATGCAAAGCGTCCGAGTCCGGTGTGAGTCTTTCTCCCACCCACCCCAACCGAGCCAGCTGGTGGCATGGTCCGACCCAAGCTGTCCCCCTCCCGGAGCCTGAGTGGACCAGCCCACCACCCCCTTTTTCCCCGGCACGTGGGAGGGGCCCTTCGGCTCGACCTTCCCCACCCCCGGATTGTCCTCTGTTGGCTCCGGGGGAGGCTTGGAAAAGCCGGAGCCGGCGGATCCGGGCCCGGTCGCCAGGACTGGGGCTGGCTCAGTCACCACGCCCAGCATCCCCGCCAATGCGCATCCCCGCCTCGGAGAGCATCCCTCGGCCGGGCGGGCCGGGAAGGGTTAAGGGCGGACGCCTGCCCCCCCCACCCGCCATCCGCCGCGCGCCTGCGTGCTGGCGGCGGCAGGTGCCCGGCCCCCTCCCCTTCGGCATCCCGGCTGGGTGGGGCCGCTTTCTCTGCCGCAGCCCCCGTCGCCGCCGCCGCCGCCCAGGCTGGCTCCGGATTCGCAGCGGCCGCGCTCCTCGGGCATCGGCACCAGCGTCGGGCAGGGGGTGCCTCCCTTCCCTCCCTTCCCCCTGACCCTCGGCGGCCCGGGGGGCAGCGCCCGGCTGCCCGTCTTCCGCCCCCGCCCCGCGGGACCCTCCGCTGCTGACCTGAGGGTGGGAGGCAGGCAGCATCCCGTTAGCCGGGGGGGGCGCGCTGCTTCCCCTTCTTTCTGGATGGCTCTCCTGATCTTGTGAAGCTCGAGTAGGGGGGGGCTTGCAAAGGAGGGCTGGGCTTGCCCGGCGAGGGGTCGGGATCCCCCGGGGGAGGGGGGCCTTCGGGCGGCGGCGGCGGCGGCGGCAGCCCCGGGGCGGGGGGCGGGGGTCCGGCCGAGCCGGAGGCTTCATTGTCTGCCCGGAGGGCGGGCCGGGCCGGGCCGGACCGTGGCGGGGGAGCGCGGGCAGGACCCCGCCGCCGAGATGGCGTGGCCGTGCATCAGCCGGGCGTGCTGCATCGCCCGCTTCTGGAACCAGCTGGACAAAGCCGACATCGCCGTGCCGCTGGTCTTCACCAAGTACTCCGAGGCCACCGAGCTGCCCGGGACGCAGCTGGTCCTGCCGCAGCCGCAGCCGCAGCCGGCTCGCCCGCCGCCCGCGGCCATCGACACCCAGCCGGCCGCCCTCGGCGGCGACGCGGATGCCCTCGCTAGGCCGGCCTCGGCCTCGGCCGCGGACCACGGGCCGGGGGCCCCTTCCAGAGCGGGGCCCTCCCAGCCCAGAGAGCCGGCCCCGCCGGACTCGGTGACGCGGCAAGACTACAAGCCCTGGAAAGTGCAGCGGCCGGAGCCGAGCTGCAAGCCGAAGAGCGAGTACCAGCCCTCGGACCTGCCCTTCGAGAAGCAGAGCCAGTACCAGAAGGACTTCCGTCCCTGGCCCATCCCCAGGAGAGGGGACCACCCCTGGATCCCCAAGCAGATGTCCATCCCCGCCGTCGAGCCGGACAAGGGAGCCACGGAGCGGTCCAGCAGCTGGGAGAGGCGCAGCAGGTCGCAGATCGGCCGGGACCGGGAGGAGGCCTCCGCCAAGCCCGCCCGGCCAGAAGAAGGAAGGCTGACCAAGCTCAAAAAGAGAGGCCACCTGCCTGAAGACCAGGCTCGGCCCCACCACCACCAGCCGCCGCCGCAGCCGCCGCCGGGATCTTCCGGGGCCCAGGAGGGCGGGAAGGGCCGAGCGGCGGTGGACGCGCTCAACCGGCAGATCAAGGAGGAGGTGACGGCGAGGGTGACCACCTCCTCTTACAGGTGAGGTCCCCCAAATGGCATTGTGGAGTTAAGGAAGGGCTTGGGGTTCATCTCCAGGGAGGAGGGCCACCTCTGTTGGCAGATCTGGGACCTGGGGGCCCAATATGTATTAGTTCCATGGAATCCTGGGAGTGGAAGGGACCTTGGAGATCCCTTGGAATCATACCTAGGGTTGGAGGTCTTCTTGTCCAGGGTTCCTCAACCTTGGCGACTCTAAGCTGTGCGGACTTCAACTCCCAGAATTCCCCAGCCAGCTTTGCTAGTCTAACCCCTGCTCAAGGCAGGAATCCTCAGTTTAACTGACCAGGGGACCAGGGGACATGAGACTGCCATCTTGGCTTCAAATTCTCATGCAGCCGCAGATGTTTAGCTACTTGGGCTGAAGAGGAGCCAGCGTGGAAACCTGTTAGACTTCTGGTTTGATTTTAGTTCAGCGGGGGTGTCGTTAGGGGAGGTCAAAAGAGTCAAGATGGGTCCATGTTAAAAAGGGACGGGGCTTTGAATGCAGGCTCATGGCTGCCATCTTGACTTTTTGGACCACTGTAATTCAGTCACCATCTGTGCTTTTGCAGAACTCTTCCTTATGGGACTTTCTTAAAGGGTGTTAAGTGCTTCCCTTTCCATTTCTCACCCTGGCTGTTGACCAGATTTAGAGGTTGTTCAGCAAGCCCAAAAGACAATCCCAAATGTGTAGGTGTATCTGATTACAAAAAAAAAACCCAAAACCAAATTTCCCAGTTTTAAAAATGTCAACAGGACTGAAATTCAGAGGTCTTTTGAGTTCCCCTGTTGAAGAAGACTTTTCAAGCCTAAAAACTAGAATGACCATCCCAAACAAAATTCTCCATAAAAATGCAGTTGGGTTTCCCAATTTCGGCGGTTAGAAAGTTCCACATTTTTGCAGTGCCTAAGATGAATTTAGGGACGCGGTGGCGCTGCGGGTTAAACCGCTGAGCTGTCGATCGGAAGGTCGGCGGTTCGAAACCGCGCGGCGGGGTGAGCTCCCGTTGTTAATCCCAGCTCCTGCTCACCTAGCAGTTCGAAAACATGCAAATGTGAGTAGATCAATAGGTACCGCTTCGGCGGGAAGGTAACGGCGTTCCGAGTCGTCATGCTGGCCACATGACCCGGAAGTGTCTATGACAACGCCGGCTCCAAGGCTTAGAAACGGAGATGAGCACCGCCCCCTAGAGTCGGATTCGACTGGACTTTACGTCAAGGGAAACCTTTACCTTTACCTAAGATGAATTTACAAATTATTAGTATGTCCATCACAGTTCTTCAGACCCTTTTTTCTCCTACTGAGTTCCATTCACCATAGAACCAAAGGTTATTATGGCCAGTTTAGGATAGAAGCAACAATTGTGAGCCAAGCCCAATTAATTAACCCCTTACCATATCAAGCCCAATTAACTAACTTTGATTGTTTGACAGTCCCATTATACTTCCCAGCTCACTTAGACTGGCTGGTAAAGTATAATATAACTAACAAGTAAACCAACAAAGGTTTCAAATGGGGTTCTAAGTTCTTCACTAGTCGCTATCTTCAGCTTTGTAAATCAGTGGTATGGAGCCTGTGGGATCGCTGAGGGAGTTAATGTGTTGTGGGAACACCTAAACCCAGTATTTAATCCAATGTTTCTCAATTTAAGCAACTTTAGGATGTGTGGACTTCAACTCCAAGAATTCCCCAGTCCATGCATGGGCTGGAGAATTCTGGGAGTTAGTCCATACATTTTAAAGTTGCTGGGGTTGAAAAACACTGATTTAACCCATTTAGCTTGTGTAGTTCTCCAAGCAAAAGAGTTGGAGAGAAAGAATACCTGAAAAGCCAAGCTTCTACATTACTCTAAAGCAGTGTTTCTCAACCTTGGCGACTTGAAGATGGGTGGACTTCAACTCCCAGAATTCCCCTTGCTGGCTGGGGAATTCTGGGAATTGAAGTCCACCCATCTTCAAGTCGCCAAGGTGGAGAAACACTGGCCTAAGGCCTGGCAGTAGAGAACACTCTTCTCTGAACACTGATTGGCTATGCTGGCCAAGCCACACCTACTGCTGCTTGTCTGGCCAATGGCAAAGGTGCTGGTGATGTCACGGAGCCTTGCCAGTACTTTGCTGAAACAAGACCACTTATAACATTAAATGCTTCCGTAAATGATGCTTTTGAACCATGTTAGGTTATAGGCTGGCAGAGTTTCCAGTAAGATCTGTCTGGTTAAGCGTATTGTGAGGACAGGACCACTCTAGACTGGCATGCAAGACTATTCGGATGACTTTTGCTGCCCCATCTTAGTTTCCAATTACTTTTGGAAGGGCCCCCAGAGTGTTCTTAAAAGACTGGAAGGGATAGGCGGACAGAAATTCGGCTGGCCAGGCATCTCTTCCACCTCTGTCACTCTTCTTCACGCTCTGTTGGCAGAAACTTCCATTATGGGCATGACTCAGGATATCTCCCCATAGGAGAAGAGATGCGGCAGCTTACCGATGTTGCCTGCAGCGTGCATGAATATGCAACCAACCATAATAATAATAATAATAATAATAGGAAATCTATTTCTATTAGATTAAAAAAACCCTAAAGTCTCCTTCAAGGCAACTTCATACACACATCTGTTTAGTTTTCTTGGCGGCAAATATGAAAATGGTTTGCCATTGCCTAACCTTAACCCTTTCTCTATTTTTTTTTTAAACTGTTCAGTCTGCTCAACAGCCTGCGGATATCTTGGCAATCTCCTCTCCAAGTATTAATCAGACCTGCACCTAATTAGCTTTGGAGTCTAGACAAACGATGCCTTATTCATGCCATGCTTGGCAACATCCCGGCACCCTCCAGGAAGCAAAAACCAGCCTGAATTAGACAACCTGGAGATTTCCTAATAGGTTATATTATAACTTTCACCATTCCTGATCAGCATAAAAAACTTTTAACAAGAATTAACTCATTATTTCCTTTCAAAGAATTGAGATAGAAACTAAAAACCCAGAATTAAAAAGGCAAAGGGATAGGAAAACGGGAAAGACAAATGCTGGGGAATGCACCACACAGAGAATTGTGTTTCTGGATGTGTGTTTGTGTGCATGGTGGATACATAACCTGTTCTGATGCATTGGCAACCCTTGGATTGCTAGCAATCTTCTGATAGACATAAGGCAGGTATGAACATTTTAGTCCAGTGTTTCTCAACCTTGGCAGCTTTAAGATGGGTGGTATGTTATGCTGACATTTTTCTTTCTACTAACAAAATAAAAAATGTATGCTTCGCTTATGGTCCAGTGGAGTTGGAGCTCCAGTGTCTAATAGTGTCACAGACGTGCCAGTTGACTCTTTTCCTGTTCCTGTTGCCCGTTCTCATTGCACGCCACCTGGGGAACTCGGTGGGTGTCTTTCTGACAGATCCACATCAGCAAATGTCAAAAAGGTTAGCAAGTTAATTGGTGCACTTGAGCAGAACTGGAAATCCGGATGCAGTTATAATTTGATTCAAAGGGACATTTTAAATTCTGTCCGATTTTTTTAGGAAAAGATGAGGAATTAGAGTGGCCTGAAAAACCATCACGGAGTATCTACTTTCCCCTAAATTTAGCTGTGCAGATTAAATGGATGGCTTGGCTGGGGCTTGTGCAAGGAAATCCATTCAGAATGTGCAATTGCATGCCAGCTGTAATTACAGAATTATTTCTTACACCTCACCGAGGAAGCTTCTAGCTGCAAGCCCAAATTTTATCACCCTCCCCCAAGAATGTGAAACCTTCTGTTTAACTTGCAAGGCTGGGTGATACCAGGAGTGAAGTTAAAAGTTTGCTTGAGGACTTCATTTTGGTCTCCGACTTTAGGCAATAAATTGTGGGGTTTGAACAAGCACACACCTGTCTTGGACACCTCGAAATTCATGTCCAGCAATCTAAACTGAGACCATTCAGATTAAGTTTGCAGAGGGATGAAAGCAGGGTTTTGTTTTTGTTTTACTTCTGCTAATCTTTGTAGAGGGGTTCTCTCCTCTTTAGGAAGCGCATGTCAAGCAACCATGCAGCATAGAAAGTAATATTGCAGGTTGTGTTTCTGTAACAAAATATGGATCAAGTGGGATATGGCCGGTCAGAGGAGACAGGCGGTGACAAATGTGAAAGATAGATAGATAGATAGATAGATAGATAGATAGATAGATAGATAGATAGATAGATAGATATAGCAGTCTTTGCATATATCTGTGGCACCTTCAGACAGGGCTAGACATTTTGGTTCAGACGTGACTTTTAAGACCCCGCTGCCCTCCAAAAAGGACAGGCAGGGAAGCAGAACAAAACTGAAAATTGATTTCATTTCATTTATTTATTCGTTCATTCGTTCGTTCGTTCATATTCATTCATTCATTCATTCATTCATTCAATTTATATAGCCACCCATCCCAGACCAGTGACTCTGATTTTATGTAACTGGTATGAAGAAGTGTACAGGTAGTCCTTGACTTAATGACTGTTTAATGACAGTTCTAAGTTAAGACGGCCTCGGAAAAAGTGCTTTATGACCTGTACTTGCACTTACTACGGTCATACCACCACCACCCCCCACAGTCACGTGATTGCAATTTGGGCACTAGGCAACCAGCTCACATTTACGACCAGTCGCAGCATCCTATGGTCACATGATTGTGATTTGTGACCTTTTTTGCTGCTTTCTGGCAAAAAAACGTCCATTAGGAAAGCTGGATTCACTTAACAGCTGTCGTAAAAATGGTCGTAAAATTGGGTCCGGTCACATGGTGACCCGACTTACGACGGAAATGCCAGTCCTGAATGTGGTTGTAAGTTGAGGACTACCTAATGTAATTGCACTTCTTTTTATGTAATTGGCCAGAAGAAGTCCTGCTAAGCTGAGTTTGATTCCTCCTACACTTGAGATCACTAATGCTGGCTGGGGAATTCTGGGAGTTCAAGTCCACGGGTCTTAAAGTGGCCAAGGTTGAGAAACACTGGTCTAGCCTGTTCCATACACCTGGTAAATGAGCTACGGCTCGCCAAAGCTTATGCCTTGGAATAAAAATCATTCGTCTGAAAAAGCGCTACTAGGTTCCTGAGTTTTGGTCAGGACTAACACAGCAGTCCTCCCATGATGTCTGGAACTGCACACACTTTGCTTGCGAGTTCACTTTCCTCTTTGTTCTAGATCAAGAGGTTTTCTGCAGTAGGCAACAAGCCATACCTGGCCGAGATCGTTGATACAGTTGGAACGGGTCTGGCGGATTCAGTATTTGGGCTCCAGGCAAGGCGGCCTCCTGTCTGTAGAAGGAATAAGAAAGGGACAGAGGAATGTTCGCACCAGAAGCTGGGGCCCGTTGCAAGAAAGAGAGAAAAGACGTTTGAACCTTTGCTTTGAGCAATGAGAAGCTCGGGGGAATTATAATCTGATGCAACGGAGCTGCAGAAATGAGGCTGGTGAATGGGAGGGGAACAGTGGATAGTGACTTTGTGAAATGTAAAAACAAGAGGAAAAAACGGAGCCTGCTTCTGATGGTTGGAGTGGAAGGGATTTTCAAGATAAGTTGCTGGCCTCTTTTCTCTGGCTGGGGAAAAGCCACCACTGAATTTGGGAGATTTTATAGGCTGTGTAATGGCAAGTTAGCTGTCTGTTTTGTTTGCAATAGTAAGGTATCTAGGGCTAGACTAGAAGACCCTGAAGAAGTTTTAGAAAGTTGTGGTTGCACGTGGGGCTTTGCACTGTTTTCAAGAATGTGTTCCTGTCTGAACTATTTCAAGAGATTCCCACTTACGTTTAATCCCTCTCAGCCATGTGGAGCCTTTTTTAAAGCAGGCTTCTTCCCTATCTAATCTGCAACGGTGAGATTTCCTAGTGGTCTCCCATCTGAGTACTAATCAAATCTGACCCTGCGTAGCTTTGCAAAATCAGCCAAAGCCGGCTAGGAGCTGCTCCATAAATATACATAATGAAAAGTCTGGGGAAACTGAGCAACTGAACGGAAGGAATAAAAAACTGAATATTTCAGTTTTTCTACAGGCTATAACAGTAGGAACTCGACTTTTTTCTTGCTTCTGGGAGAGAACTGTGGTTCGATAACCAGGAGGCCCAAGACTCTGTCTAGCCATGGAAGAGGGTGACCGTTCTGTCTCTGTATGAAATTCTGCTCTGGCCTTGCTCCCTTTCTAGCCATAGAATCCTAGAGTGAAAGGGGGCTCTTGAGGCCATCAAGTCTAACCCCTGCTCCATGCAGGGATCCAAATGAAAGCGCCCCACAGGGGTGCCCCCTTGAACATGTCCAACAAGGGGAACCCTACTATTCTCTGGGGATTGGTCTACTGCCAGATCGCTTTTAGGAACTTCTTCTACACAGTCAAAATCTGCCATTAATCCATTATTTTGCACCACCTTAGTTTCTAATCCCCGGCTCGTCCTTGTTGCTGTTCTCTGAACTGGTTCCAGGTTCTCTGTAGCCCTCTTAAAGTGCGATGTCTTGAAGTGGACGTGACAATAGAAGAGGGTTTGGCTGGCCACAGAGCAAAACAGAATTCTTCCTTGATATGATTTTGAAAACCCAACATCTTAAACCCAGGGCTGTGATTTTTCTGCCCTAAGTGAAGAACTTAGCATTTGTGTCTGCTGCATTTCATTCTGCTGCCTTCGACTGATTTTTGGTGAAGATTATTTTGAATTGTATTAGTCTTTTAGACCAGTGTTTCTTAACCTTGCCATCTTGAAGATGCATAGACTTCAACTCCCAGAATTCCTCAGCTAGCCATTGGAATTCTGGGAGTTGAAGTCCACACATCCCCAAGTATGAATCCAGGTGCTGCAGCTGGAGCATTCTTGCTCTAGGGGGTAATTCAGATTCTGTGCCAACAAGGCCTAAGATTCAGCAACTGAGACCACGTAGATGCAGATTAAGGCCCCTGCACAGACTTAGTTTTTTTCTAAGCATTTAGCAAATTTAGGGGTTCAAAGAATAAGGCATGGGATGTTTTTAGCTCTTTCTAATTTCTTCCCTTGCTGCTCTCAAAGCTTTGAACCACATCTTGACATTGTATTAGAGCTCAATTTGACTTGCATCCCCAATTTAAAAGGCACCAATTTTAAAGCTCTTTCAAAGAATGAACGAAGATGCATGCATGAAGATCCATCCCCAAAGCTTATACAGGTAGTCCTCACTTAACAACCATTCATTTAACAATGGTTTAGAGATACGACAGGGCTAAAAAGTCCTCAAAGTTACAACTGTCACACCACCCCTGAGGTCATGTGATCGCAACTTGGGGGCTTGGCAACCGGTTCGCATTTACAACTGTTTGCAGCATCCTGCGGTCACGTGATCATGATTTGCAACCTTCCCAGTCCGCTTCTGGCCCAAAAAATCAATTGGAAACAATTGATTTGCTTTATGACCATCATGATTCACTTTACAACCACAGTGACTTGCTTTACGACCACCGCAAGGGTCGTAAAATCTGGTCCGGTCATGTGGTGCCTTGCTTAATGACGGCATTGCTTAGCAACCAAAATTCCAGTCCCTATTGTGGACATTAAGCAAGAACTACCTGTGTTGGCATTCTTTTATAAAACAGACGCTTTATCCTTCACCTTAGCTATAATCAGATACCATGCTTAACCTGAGTTGTGAATTAACTCAGTTTCTAGGTCCACACAATACCTTGAACCCTAAACTAACCAAAGGCCTGAATTTACTGGATGACATAAGCCACCCAGAACCCAACCAGGTTAACATTAACCAATCTTTGCAGATGCCAGTGCCGCCCTTAGATCTCCCTCTGATCTAATGAAGAGTATTGTGCAAACATTGCCTTGAACCCCTCTGTTAAAGATGCATTTTGCATTGTTGGAAGTGGCCACGATACAACTCTCCAAAGCTCAGAGGACTTCAGCAACACAACCCTGAGTTACAGATATTCACTTCCCTCATAAAAATGCGCTTATTAAGAATTAATACCCTGGAAAAACATGTTTCATCAGGAAAGAAATGGATGAATTCCTAAAGAGCATCCGTAAACAACAGTCATCCCTATCCTAGTGGGCAAAGTGTGCTTGGCTAGGTTTTAGCACATGGGGGCGATTGCAAGAACCCGACTCTTGACTTTACGTCTTGTGAGCAGCATCCTCCCGTTATGGCTTGCTTATTTGAGCATATCATGTTTTGTAACCTGGATTTTCGGTTTAAGTGTGCTTCAGGAACGCAGCCAAACTTCGTTCTTTGGAAACAGAGATGGTGTGGTGTTGTGGTCAAAATGTTGAAATAGTCCTAGAGAGACCCAGAAATCTGTACACGCATGTGTTTCCCTCAGCTTGAGGAAAGTAAATAAAAACTTTGAGACAAGCTCAACTCCTGGTGACGATAGGGTCACACCGTGTTGTGTCCTTGGCAGTAGTACTGAGTGGTTTACTATGGCTTGTTTCTATGTTGGTCGTGGTTTTAACTTTCTAGTTTGGCCCACACACCTGAGATTTCCTAGTGGTCTCCCATCCAATACTAATCAGGTTTGACCTGGCTGGGCCAAATGACAGCTGAGCACTCCCTCACTAAGAAAGTTGTGGCTTCATCCTGTGTTATCGTTTTTTTTAAAAAGCTTTCCCATTAACAAGTCTGCCAGCGAGTAAGATCGGGGGAAGAATTAATAACAGCTTTCATGGAGTGCCGTGTGTGTGTCGGGGTGTGTGTGTGCCAATTGCTGTTTAAGAGCTTGCAGTACATGCAAACAAATAAACATGTGGCGGTGATACGTCCCAAGGAGAGGGTATAATTAAAAGTCACTTGAATGTGTAAAGAGAAATCTTGCATCTTTGAGAAGTGTGCAGATGCTTTCATAAAGGCGCAAAAAACTGACTCAAAAGTGGAACTTGCGTTATGAATGGGACTGTCTTATCGTTTTGCCTTCCGACCCCATTTTTTGGAAATCAGACACAAAGAATACCAGGGCTTGAAAATGAGATCATCTAGTCCAGCCCATTGCGTGGGGCGTGAACATACCACTTACATACAGTGACCGTATTTTCTTGGGAAAAAAATAAAGGACAAGCCTGGAAAAGGAGCAAATCTGAAAGAGGTTTGTAAGAATTAAAAAATAAATTAATTGTTTA
Source organism: Candoia aspera (assembly GCF_035149785.1). Classification (NCBI taxonomy): domain Eukaryota; kingdom Metazoa; phylum Chordata; class Lepidosauria; order Squamata; family Candoiidae; genus Candoia; species Candoia aspera. The sequence goes on from NC_086157.1 coordinate 113,347,604, forward strand.
TGGTGATAACATGGCTTTGCAAAGGAAAATTCAAGAGCCGGACTAGGAGCATAAATAATTAAATCAATCTAAAGGGCAGCTTTCTGAAATAAAGGACTGTCCTTTATAAGGAATACTGCAAATAGTACTACCTCATCTCTGAAAGACGCCCATCCAGACTTACTTCAAGCCCCTTCCGTGAGGAAGAGACCATTTCCCAGCCAAGACAGGGTTTTCCACTATTAAACACCCCTTTCCACCCAGAAGACTTTCATGCTCTCCAGCTGAAATCTTCCTTTCCATTTAAACCCACTGTTGTGTCTTCTGGAACAACCCTGAACAATTCTCTCCCATCTTCTGTATGACAGCCTTTCAGGTCCTTGAAGACGGCTGACGTGCCTCCCCACAGTTTCATCCAAGTTAAACATGCTGTCACAGGTTTGTTTTTGGGATGGTGACAGGCAGAAGACGGTCAAAGCCGCACAAACAGGATTTTTCAAATTATTAAATGTATACTAATACAGTTTTTTCAGCCCACTTCTTTCTAAGTAGCCTCGCTTCCTTAGACCCTAGACCAGTGTTTCTCAACCTTGGCAGCTTGAAGATGGGTGGACTTCAACTCCCAGAATTCCCCAGCCAGTGTTTCTCAACCTTGGCAGCTTGAAGATGGGTGGACTTCAACTCCCAGAATTCCCCAGCCAGTGTTTCTCAACCTTGGCAGCTTGAAGATGGGTGGACTTCAACTCCCAGAATTCCCCAGCCAGTGTTTCTCAACCTTGGCAGCTTGAAGATGGGTGGACTTCAACTCCCAGAATTCCCCAGCCAGCATGGCTGGCTGGGGAATTCTGGGAGTTGAAGTCCACCCATCTTCAAGCTGCCAAGGTTGAGAAACACTGCCCTAGACCATATCATCCTGTCCATTATTTATTGTCTTATTTCCACTGACTTCTATAGTCTTACTTTATAAATTTATAGAGCGTTTTAAAAAGTACTTTCTACAACGCAGATCTATAGTCTTATCTTACACTTCTGCTGCAACCCAAGATACTGAATATCTAAAATTTGCAAGGAAATTTCGCAATATGTTAGGTCAGTGTTTCTTAAACTTTTTGTTCTCAGGACTCCATTGCACTTTTAAAAATTAGGGAGGACCCCAAAAGAGCTCTTTTGCTTGTATGGCTTATATTTATCGAGAAAATTGACTCACTCATAGAATGTTTATTTTTTGAATCGGGTTAAAATAACAATATTTAACATAAATATTTTTCAAGAAAAAGCCCTATTTTCAACTAATAGTGAGAAGAGTGACATTGTGTTAAATTTTTGCAAGTATCTTCAGTATCTGGCAAATAATTTTGATTTAGCAGGCCCCTGAGAGGGTCTTAGGGGGACCCCCAGGGGTCCTTGACCACACTTTAAGAAACACTGGGTTAGACAGACAATATCTGGAGGTTTGTTTGTTTATTTATTTATCAAATTTGACACTGCCCATCTCCTCTGAGTGGTTTACAACATAAAACAATAATTATGTAATAAAATTCCAATATAAAATATAGACTAAAACAATTTTAAAAGCTACTAAATATAATAAAATCCCGATGGCTATGGTCTCATTCAGTCCTTGCGTAGGAGGGGCACTTCAAGGCACTAGCCAGCCCCAAGTATGACTATTCTCCTCCCTGCCCCAAGCCCGGTGGCAGAGCCAGGTCTTCAAATTCTTCCGGAAGGCTAGGAGCGATGGGGCTGATCTCACCTCTGGGGGCCAGATGTTCCAGAGGGCGGGCGCCGCTGCAGAGAAGGCCCGCCTCCTGGACCCCGCCAGACGGAAGGTTCATACATGGCCACGTGCTTCAGAATTAGCAATGTTGTGATAGATACAAGAACCAGCCAGTCAGTCTGACTGTGATTTGCTCATTATAAGTGCGAGTTCTCCTTGCTGCATGTTTGCAAACTGATGTCCTTATTTCACAGTTCTGAGGTTCTCCGGATGACAAAATTCCCACTCGCGTAGTTGCGATCCTGCACTTCTCAGTTCCCAAAATTCAGCTTTTAAGGAAATGCGTGTCCAAAAATGTGTGCAATTGAGAAAATGCTAATGATTCTTTCAGTTTAGCGAATGCTAGAATGATTCAGCCAAGGGAATGAAACTGGATATAAATCTGCCTGTACACACTCACTGTGTACCTTAGTTATCCATACAGGGGTGGTTCCTTTATGGTGAACCTTAAATCTTACTTCTTGAAGATTTCTCACTGATTTCTTGTCTGCACTGACTCTTGAGATTTTTTGCTTTTTTTTTTCTAGTTCCCCAGTGCATCCAGCAGCTATGACTTAAAAGACTGATCTGTCACAATCAGATTTTTCTTATCCATAATTACAGGTAGTCCTCGACTTCTGACCACAATTGGTCAGAATTGTCCTCGACTTCTGACCACAATTGGTCAGAACTTCTGTCACTAAGCAAGACAGTCATTAAGTGAGTCGCACCCAATTTTATGACCTTTTGCTGTGGTCATTAAGCAAATCACTGGTCATTAAGCAAATCTGGCTTTCCCATTGACTTTGTTTGTTGGAAGCCAGCTGGGCAGGTCGCAAATGGTGATCGTGCGACCTTGGGATGCTGCAACCGTCATAAATACATGCCAGCTGCCAAGCGCCTGAATTTCAGTCGTGACCATGGGGACGCTGTGATGGTCATAAGTGCAAGGACCGGTCACAAGTCACTTTGTTCAGCGCCACTGTAACTTTGAACAGCTGCTAAAGGAATGGTCGTAAGTTGAGGACTACCTGTATTACAAATAATACATACAGTCTTTTCTCTCTCTTGTGTCTCTTCCACCCGTGCCTTAAATATTCTGTCAGAAACTGAAAAAGCCATCTGCTGATTTCATCTGTGGGCCGTAACTGTTGCTTCAAACAAACTGTCATGTATTGTAAAGTCTTCACCCTTCCAGCAGAATTCACCGAAAGTTGTCTCCTTGTTATGCATTCTTGCACATGATTATCGAGTGCGAATCTTCGTGCAGGCAGACGTTGCTTCTGCCCCAAAAGCTTAAAATAGAGACTGCTTTGTGTACGGAATTTATCCATGGAACTCAACCTCCGAATGCGGCGATCGCTCTTACTGGATCAGACAGCTTTCAGATTATCTGAATGCCAGTGGTCGGAAAACATCATCTGCCGCCTTTCTATAATCTGGCTGTCCCGTGTTCATCTGGACCAGGGTTTCTCAACCTTGGCCACTTTAAGCTGTGTGGACTTCAACTCCCAGAATTCCACAGTTCTGGGAGTTGAAGTCCACAAAGTGGCCAAGGTTGAGAAACTGATCTAGACCAACGAAGCTGGCTTAGTAAATAGGCGGTCAATATATCCCTGGTACTGAAGTGGTGTCCTATTTAGGGGGCTGGCATTGCTCTGTGCATTGCCCAGAAACCCCTGATTTAGGAGTGGGTGTTTGGGGGGAAAGGGGCAAAATACAGGATCCCTACTCCCCATTTTGGGTAATTTGCTTTCTTTTCTTAAAACCATTTTAAACCTATTTGGGGCTTCCCACCATAGTGCGTGTGTGTGTGTGTGTGTGTGTGTGTGAACTGAATTGTGTGTGATTCTTTGTCAACTGTAGCTGAAGGGGATGCCCAAAGTTGTGTTATAGAGTTGGCAGCCCCACATGCTCTGGGACCAGGTTGCGCCCCTCTGTTTTAAAGGAAGGTCAGGGTTTGATTCTGGTAAATAGGAAAATACCCAAAGACTAGGCATGTAAGTGGTGTAGAGGTAATTTAGTTTCATTATAAGAAAACCTATTTGGAATCTTGAATGTTTAGGAGATATATGAAATAGAGCTATAGGTAGTCCTCACTTAACGACCACAATAGGGACCAGCATTTCAGTTGCTAAGTGAAGCAGTCATTAAGTGAATCTGACCCAATTTTACAACCTTCTTTGCAGTGGTCATTAAGCAAATCATTGTGGGCATTAAGCGAACCATGTGGTCGTTAAGTGAATCACACAGTTCCCCATTGCTTTTGCTTGCCAGAAGCTGGCCAGGAAGGTCGAAAATAGAATCGCATGACCACAGGATGCTGCAAAGGTCATAAGTGTGAACTGGTTGCCAAGTGCCTAAATTATGATCATGTGACCGCAGGGATGCTGCAATGGTCATAAGTGTGAGGACTGCTCATAAGTGGTTTTTTTCAACACCATTGTAAGTCCAAACTGTCAGTAAATGAATGGTTGTTAAGTGAGGACTTCCTGTAGTACTATTTTTCTGAGATAGCAAGGAACCAGGGGCTGGGCGCTGTTGACCTCTTTTGCAAAAGGTTCAGGCACCTCCCCAAATGATCATTTAACAAAGGCATCCAATCTTAGAAGAAGCCCAAATCTTGCAAGATTTTGCCTTCCTCCGGAGAACATTATGATTCATACAGCCCCTGCGAGCACCATGTTGCCGGCCAATCTCTCAAGACCATCAAAAATCTTAATTTGTAAATGTTTTTGACTTGGTTGCTTGAAAGCATAAGCTGGTGTCTTTTTTCTGCCTTCTCACCAAGGAAACGCTTCCATGCAAGCGCCACCTGCTTTGTGGCAAGCTCTGAATCCATTATCTGTCACCTGGTCATACTGTAGCAGAAGGACGCTCCGCAGTTGGCCATCTGCTGCTCCGGGCTCCCAGCGGTCCGGCAAAATCCCCTTAAGGAGCCCAGGCGCATCCCTTGCATGCAGGGAGCCATGTGGCACAAGGTTAAGAGGGGATTAAAAGTGGGGGAGAAGGAGACTTTAAATGATGCAGCCCTTTTAGGATGCTATTTTTTTTCTTTAAGCCTTGATTGCAGGGTATCCACATGTATATATTATACAGGTAGTCCTTGTTTAGCAACTGCCTCGTTTAGTGACCATTTGCAGTTGTGATGGTGATGAAAAAGTAACTATATGACCAATCCTCACATTGCAACCTTTTCAGGTCTATTGTTATTTATTTGTTCAGTTGCAGGTCTGTAAAGCAAAGGAAAGTTGAAGTGAGATCGTAAGCACAGTCATGGTTTCACTTAGCAACCTCTTTGCTTAACGACCAAGTGGCCAGTCCCAAGTGTGGTCACTAAACGAGGACGACCTGTATGTATGACTTTAGTACATACATATATACACACAGGGAAGTTTTTTTCTTTTAAGCATTGATTGCATTGCTTGATCGAAATGTTTTGTGCGTGTGTATAGTACGTTGTGTTATATTTATACGTAGAGACATGTTCAGATAGATATACACACACACACGTGGACACTTCTCTTTAAGGATGGATTATTTTGTGAAGTTCTTGGTGGTCTCTGAGCTTGGCTGTTTGCTTGCAGACATTTCGTTACCCCGTTAGGTAACATCATCAGTGTGAGTGGATATTATGATCCTCATCACCATCATCCCACCTTGATCAAAATGCTTATATACACACACAACCCCAAATTTGCCACCAGAATAAACTCAAAAAATATACAGATAGGAGAAGGGAACCTTCTCTGTGCTGTCTTGAGCTTCTGGAGGGAAGGCAGGAAATAAATTAAATGAATAAATAAAGGGTGCAGCTAGATTGCACAGGTGCAAGCCAGAATCTTGCAGGGCAATCAGTGAAGCCAATGCTGTTATGAATTGTACCGACGTTGCACATTTCCTCTGTGAGTGAAATCAGTCTTGGGAACTTTAAGATGGGTGGACTTCAACTCCCAGAATTCTGGGAGTTGAAGTCCACCCATCTTAACGTTCCCGAGGTTGAGAAACATTGTCCTAAAGCAATGCATACGACTTTCTGGGTTTTCCAGCTCCCTGTGGTTTGAGTGTTAAATATGTCTAGATTTTAGCTTTTGGGTGGACTTTTGAGGAACCAAAATAGTCTCAGTTCCTAGCTCCATCTGCAGGTTATAAAGGGCAGAAACAGCTTGGAATTCTGCGGGAGGAATGGGCCAATCTGCAGTTTCTCATTTTTCCAGATTGAAAGTTCGAGTTTGAGCTTTCCTTAATTTTTAATTAAAAAAAAAAAAAGATTGCATACAAATTGGCATGGAAGCCGGCTGGGTGACCTTGGGCCAGTCCCTCTCTCTCAGCCCAACCCACCTCACAGGGTTGTTGTTGCGGGGAAAATAGGAGGAGTGTTAGGTATGTTCACCGCCTTGAGTTATTTAAAAATAATAAAGGTGGGATAGAAAATAAATAAATAAATAAATTTTATGAGATTTTGACATTTCTGTCTGTAGTTTGATTTTATTGTAAACCGCCCAGAGTCCCTCTTTTGGGGGAGATGGGCGGTAATTAAATTTGAATAATAAATAAATAAAATGTTCCTTCAAGCATAAGCATTTTTGCTTGCAATTTTGCCTAATTATGGCCAGTCTTTTAATACAGTTTTTTTTTTTTTATATTCATGAAAAATGTGCACTTTTGTGCCAATATTTCCCTACCTTTTGTTATTTTTGTTATGTTACGTTACGTTACTTTTTGGCTCGGCAAACTGGATTGCAAAATTCAGAGCAGGGCAGATTTTGAAGAGTAAGTGCGTGAAGATTGTGAAACTCACAGAGCCTGGGCATGTGATCGTGTAAATCCCACTTTAGCTGCACAATACTCAGCTGGGTTACCGTAGAGTCAGTTGGAAATGGTCCAGAGCCTTCTTTGTACTGTATAGAGAATGTTGTACTGCAGCTAAACCTGACTTGCCGTTTGATATGCAGAGGAATTTTTGCTTCTCTAGCACAATGTATTTTTTATACTCAGGAAGAAAGAAAAGTAGTCCTTTTTTTAGCAAAACAAGTATTTGTCAAAAAGGAGGAGGAGGAAGGAGAAATTCTGCTTTGGGCTTGTTCTGATGCTGCAATAGCACTGCGTTTATGCAAGACTGGTGCGATCACACAGGGATTGGGTTCACAAAACATACTAAACTAGCTGCAACTAGATGCACGGAATTGTGGAGTTGGAAGGGCCCTAAGACAAGCATCTTGCAGCACGCTAGAAACAAACCTGTGTGCCATGGCCTGCTGGTTAAGCACCACTGTTGTCGGGAATCCCTGTACAAGGTATGTGCCATCTTGCCCTCTGGGTTCCTCCCTCTCCTTGGTTATCAATAGCAGAAAGTGTTACTTTAGGTTACAACAGCTGGTAGCACTTCACTGCCTGTCATGTTCCCTGTTTCAATGTAGTTTGTACATCGTAGCGTTTCCCATGCCATGCGCTGACGCGCGTTTCTGTGTGGGAGGGAGCTGCTGTGAGACCTTGCGCCAAGCTCTGATGTGAAATCAGCACAATGGAATGCATTTGGGTTGTGTTCTCTGTTCAAGGCCTTTTCCCGCAGACCATCGGAAGCCGTTAGGAGCACCTGGGATTGTGAGCTTGGGAAGATTCTACGGGGGACGGGATCTCATTTGCACCGAGGGTTTTTAGTTTGCATTTGGCACACTTTCATCATTCTCAGCTTTCTCTGTGATCCTGCATACTATTCTTCAATAAATCAGATATCCTTGAATCTTGCCTGTGAGTCTGATACTGTTTTAGAATAGGCAATCATTACATAAAGCTGAGAAATCCCAAAATTGTACCGTTAGCTCCTACCAAGATCAGTCTCCTGTGAGGGAAAATAGTTAACGATGGCTGAGTCGCAAGCCACGACCAGGGGACTCGAGGAGATGGCTAGCGTGATGCCCGAGTCGACAGTCAGGAGCGGGGAACTGAATCTCACCCCAGAGCCTTCAGAATCCCGAGACCTGTCAAGGGATGAATCGAGTTCCAATTCTGGCGTGGAGGAATCTGCTGACGGGGAAGAGCCAGAGAAACCGGCACCTAGCAAATTGCTTGCAGAGTTGATCACCTTGGATGAAGTAGGGGAACCCCAGCCAGGGACGTCGGGGGCGTCCTGGAAGTATCGGTTCCCGCTAACCCCAGACAAGGTGTCAACTGAGAGGAAACCAGGCGCAGGAAGGAGAGGGGACTCTTGAACCCCTGAGAGACTAAGAGTGATGGAAGCCAAATTAGAATCGGTGGAGTACATGTTGGAAAACCTGTCTTTGTCACTGGAGGGGCAGGGGAGACGCGGAGGAGATCCCAGCTTCCCGCAACCATCCCCCATCCTCCCTTCCAGACTGCCGGCGGAGCAGGGCCGGAGACGGCTCCGGGATGAATGTCCACCCTGCAGAGCCCGGTCGTCAGTATCCCCACCCCATAAGGGAAACGCTACTATAACCTGGGGCCGAACCACACAAGCGCCTGATGGCCACACTCCAACCGGAGGCGGAGTGAGAGACTTTTCTGTCAAATTTGATGGGGATCCAACCAAGTTATCCTTCTTTCTAACCAAAGCTAAAAGTTACATGAGGCAGTTTGGAGCATGCTTCCCTTCCGAAGAGGCTAAGATAACTGCCATCGCCACCAAGTTGAAGGGTCAAGCGGCTGACTGGTATGTTCAATTAACTGATGCTGACTCCCCTGCACGGGATTACTTAGATGATTTCGCGTGGTCTCCGGTCACGACTTTGTTCCCATCCCTGAACTGCCACAGCCCCCTTCCCAAACGTGTTCTGCATCTGACTGGGCTGTTAAACTGTCTGATTCCTGGCCGGTAATTCAACAAGCTTTGGCTGATGCCCAGGCTGCTTACGAGTCTCAAGCTGATAAGCATCGCTCTTTACAACACAACTTCAAAGTTGGGGATCAGGTGTATCTATCTACTAAATTTATCAAATCACCTCAACCCTCTAAAAAACTTGCTCCCAAATTCATTGGTCCTTTTCCTATTGTGGGCCTTGTCAATCCAGTCACTGTTAAATTGGACCTGCCTCACAATTTGAAACGCTTGCACCCTGTTTTCCATTGCAGCTTGCTTGAGCCTGTGCACCACTCACCACGTTGGCACCCTCAACCTCCTCCTCCTGCTCCAATTATGATTGACGGCCAACAACACTTTGAAGTCAAGGACATTGTTGATTCTCGCAAGCTTCGAGGCACCCTTCAGTATCTGGTCCGATGGAAACACTTTCCTCATCCTGAATGGGTCTCTGCCCACCATGTTAACGCCTGTTGCTTAATGTATTCTTTATTTTGGGGGGGCAGTATGTCATGTTCACTGTTTCAATGTAGTTTATACATCGTAACGTTTCACATGCCATGGCGCTGACGCGTGTTTCTGTTTGGGAGGGAGCTGCTGTGAAACCTTGTACCAAGCCCTGTATCTGAATTCATTACAATGGAATGTGTTTGGGTTGTGTTCTCTGTTCAAGGCCTTTTCCCGCAGACCATCAGAAGCCGTTAGGAGCACCTGGGATTGTGGACTTGAGAAGGTTCTACGGGGGACGGGATCACATTTGCACCGAGGGTTTTTAGTTTGCATTTGGCGCACTTTCATCATTCTCAGATTTCTCTGTGATCCTGCTTACTGTTCTTTAATAAATCAGATATCCTTGAATCTTGCCTGTGAGTCTGATAGTTTTAGAATAGGCAATCATTACACTGCCTTGGTGCAATCTTGGAAAAACTCTTCGAGGTCAAGCTTGGTTGGGAGTTGGATGGGAGACCACCAGGAGATCACAAGGCTGTAGGCTGGGAAAGCTCTCTGGAAGCTGACAGGGCAAATTGGTTTTTGGTTTTTTTTTGGCCATGAAAACGATGCAGAGACACCAAGAACTCGCACTTAACTTTGAAGCAGACTTTAAGACCGGCAGATGTTTTGGGGCTGGGCTTCCTGCCGATCCCTAGGGCTGATTATTCTTGTCATTCTTGGGGTGGCGGCTGTGATTTTCCTGTTCCCTTTCCTCTTTTCTGCCCCCTCCCAGAAATGAATTTCGACCGTGGACGGACATCAAGCCAGTGAGAGCTATCAAAGCGAAGTCCCAGTATGAGCCTCCGGATGAGAAAATCAAGCTACAGACAAGCTACAGTTCCCAGTTCACTGCCGAGGGAGCAAAGCCTGGCCCGGCAGATAACAAATTCCTGGAGCACCGAAGGATACGCAGCCTCTATAATGAGCCGCAGAAGGAATCTCCGAAGGTAAGGATGGGATGGGGGTGGGGAATTCTGGCTGGGGAATTCTGGGAGTTGAAGTCCACCCATCTTCAAGTGGCCAAGGTTGAGAAACACGGGACTAGATCCAGTTCAAAATCCATTGCAAGGGCCCCCAATAGTGTTCTTTGCAACTGAGCATTTGAGTTTCTGGGGGGAACATTTATTAAGTGCGCCAAAGAGTGATTTGATATTCCCCCATATGGATGAAAAAACATGTTTATAATGTATTGCTCCACTGGGTGAGTTCTAAAGCGGGAGGAAATAATCCATGGGCCAAACATAACTCCCCCATCACCCCATTTAAACATCCCTAGCACCCCAAGATTGCACCATTGAGATTTAGTGGCAAAATAACCCAATTTGGGCTGTACAATTTCAGTCTGGGAGTTCATAGTGGTTTTAAAGGTAGGAGGTGCAGATTGTTTCCCCATCTCCCACCTTAACCCCCCTCAAAAAGCCCCCAAATCTGGCACAGTTTTCAAAGCAGGGGCAGTTTTAAGGGTGGGGAAAACAACTTCCCCAAAACAAGGGTGTCAGCAGGGTTAGGTCAACAAAATCCAGACGGTGAAATTGAAACTCTGCTTATTTTTATGGGCGAATGAGTCGGTTTTCTGGATTGCCTCCTCCGCAGGGGTGCCCTGAGCTGAAGGTTGGACTAGATGACCTCTACTTCCAATGCTATGGTTTAGGGTTGGGCTCTGCTTTAGCGGTTTTCACATGGGGCTAAAGAAGTTGGATCAGATCCAGAGTACACTAGAGACGGTGGTCCCCTAATCCATGGCTTATCACCCAGAGGCTGAATCTGGCCCTCAGCCTGACAGATGTTGCCCTGACTCCTTCCGTAGACCCTTCCGGTGTGGTACCAGGATCCAGAATCATGCAGGGCTTGGGATCTAATTCCAGAAAGGTGCTTCCAAGCACAGGAGGACAACCTGACTGGTCTCTGCAGCTCTTTAAAGTAGCTGCATCTTTTTCCGGTGCAGCCACAGGAGGCAGACGGGCGATCTGGGGAGAAGATGCAGCTGTTTCAAAGAGTTGCAGGCAAGACAATGTGCAGGCCCCATGTCTTCCAAGCCACCTTTTTGGCACCGAACCTGAAGCATTCCACAACCTTATTGGGAATGGGGTGTAGCATCACAGTGGGGTTTGGATAATCGTCCAATGTTTCCTGCCTCCTCTGGGTGTTTCTGTTGGCTGTGATCTCCAATCCTCTGTCTAAATTCACTTTTCCCCACCCTTCCTGTGTGTGTCGTGCTTGTCCTTCACCCCGGTGGGGTTGTTGGTTACGGCCAGGTGGAGAAGCCCAGTCCTCAGCCTTCTAAGCCAAAAAAGACGACCACAAGCCATAAATCTCTGAAGAAGCCCAAAGACAAGCAGATGGCGTCCAGCAGGTCCTCCAAGAAGAAGGCCGCGGAGGCGTCCAGCAGAACAACGACTGTCGAGGACAAGGAGAAAAGTAAAGAAATTAACAATAAGTTGGCTGAAGCGAAAGAGTAATTCACTGCAGTTACTCGCTGTTCTTCCTGTCTCTCTGTTTATTTCTCCTTCCTTCCCTCCCCCCCTTTCCTTTGTTTCCTTTGTTTCCTTCATTACCTTCCTTTCTCCTTTCCCTTCCCTTCCCTTCCCCCTGCCTTCCTTTCCTTTTTTCCTCCCTTCCTCCCTCTTTCTTTCCTCCTTTCCTCCCTCCTTTCCTTCCCTTCCCCTCCCTCCCTCCCTCCCTCCCTCCCTCTCTTTCTTTCTTCCCTCCCTCCCTCCCTCCCTCCCTAGAAAGCCACAGAGTTAATTAGAGGCTTCTGATCAGCTTATGCCCTGACTGTATTAGAAGCTCATTCTGCTGGATTTTTAAGGAGATTAGAAAGTCTCCTTGAGCTGGGGAGCAATAGCACATTTCTGTAAATGTGTGTTAGGGGATTAGGATGGAAACAGGGCTGAAGCATTCTTCCTCTCAGACCTGTTGGGCAGGTTGGGCGGTGTTTTCCCTTCTAAAGCCCTTGAAGCCTGCAGAAAGTGGGGGGAAGGCACGTGCGTTTCAAGAGGGAGCCAAACGGGGTCTTGGACTGTTTCCAGCTCCCTTAGAAACAAGTCAGCATCTCCAAGGTTGGGCAAACTGTGACCCTGCTGATGTGCTGAAAGACAATTCCTAGCAACAATGATTATTATTGTTGTTATTATTTGAAACGGTATGCTGCAGACTCTTCATGGCAGCTTACAATACAACACACAATATAATATCTACAATACCAAAATCCCAATACCTGGAAAATATTCCACAATTTCACCAAATCAATAAATAACACCAGAAATAAGACTATAAAGGCAACAGAGCGGGTGGCCGCTGTCATTCATCAGCATCTGGAGAGCCAGCCGTGTCCTAATAGTTTGAATCAACCACAGCCTCCGTTTTTGCTGTGAACCCAGGGTGGGAGGATGACAAAGATTTTCAGTCCTGATCTGAGCGTTACATGCTTGCTTAAGCAAATCCTTCTCCCCCCATCACACCCGCCTGGCCCCACGCAACTTTAAGTCCTTTGAATTTAAATGGTGGGTCAATCTTGTGAGAGCAGATGGAAGGTGTGGCAGTTTCCAGATGTGCCTCTCAGAAGCCCCTTTCCTTAGTTCTTATGCACATGCCTTCAAGAAGGTGGGAAAGAAAGAGGCCATCTGGTTATCACCCACACTGTCCTGGTTGATCTATTGTCCCCAATTCAGCCCACCTTTTCTTTTTCAAAAGGGAGGACATCAGATCCAAGGAATAGGGACTTTCCCCCAAAATGTCTGCTCTTGGGATCCTTTTATTGAAAGCAAACTAAACAGGAAGCTGAAATCTGGCCTTGTAACTCTCCCGTCTTGCAAACTGGCCTAGAATTAGTGGTGGTGCCCATCCTGGTTGCCATTTTGCGAGCGGGCATATCTCCCTGGCTGCCATTTTGTGAAGGCACTCACTACCTGCTCTCAAAATTCCAGATGTGGCTGGGGACTCACCGTTTGCCTAGAGAAAAGTTCTCCAACTATCCGCTCTAAAGCTAAATATTGTAAGCAGGAAGAGGTTTGAAGTCGCCCATCTTGGCAGTGCAGAGACTGTTAAAATGACCTGTTTTTTTCCCCCCTACATTTGCAATCATGCATGATCAGCATATTATCAATTATATATGCATTATCAGTTAGCATATACAGATCTGTTTAACCTCTGTTGGGGTGGGGGATGTAACACTTGCCATCCTGACTCAAACCAAAACAAGGGAAAATGTTAGACTTTCCTGACAGTTGAAAATGCATTTCCATTGCTCGTTTTGGATTAAAAAGAAAAACACGGAAGGGTAGAGTTATCCCCCCCCTCCCCATTCTTTGCAAGCAGAAGATCTTGCTGCCACTTCTTTTGTTTGTTTTTGTTTTTTAAGTTTGAAACAGTTTGGCAGAATAAAGCAGCCATTACATATAACTGTTTCTTGGCCCCAAATTGCCAATTAGCTTTTGAAATTATACCAACAAAAGGGAAAGAAGATTGGGAAGGAAGAAAGGGGTGATGCTCCAGAGATATTATTTCCATGGGGATATTTAAAGAAAAGACCCCCAACTAATTATAACCATTATTTCTAGAGCATGAGATTTTTAAATAATGTAAGAAAAGTAGGTAGAAATATTTGCCAGGGACATTGGAGAAATAAGCAGAAAATACTGTTAGCTGGATTGCCAGGCTAGCAGACATTATTTAAAGTTGGGCACCTGGGATGGGTGGTGGGGCGGTGGCGGGGGTGTGTGCTGTTGTATGATATATGGGTAACCAATGTGGTTGGCTTGACTCCTGAAATGAATGCAAAAATCGTCGCGTTTTGTGTGTGATGTGTCTGCTACAGCTTGTGCTGGAATGCTTTCCACTATAAAGTACATGTCATAATTTCTCTTAACGGTGTTATTTCTAAGCCTAGTTGTGCTAGAAATGTAGAGTGTGAAGTATAGCCAAGATTGTGTGTATGTCAGAAAAGGGGGTTGGCGGGGGGCGGGGGGAGAGGGTGAGGTTTTAAAGGGCTCTGGAGGAATTCAGGAGGGCTGTTGCCAAGAAAACAGTCCGAACTTTAAAAAGTTGCCGCTTGCAGAATCCAGGGAATGTCCTGTTTTATCCTAGGATGGTCTATTTTGAATCCCCATAAAATTCAGCGATATCCATTGGGGAGTTGAACGCTAGAAAGAATTGCAAATGGGGCACCTTTTCAAGACCTCCGGCAATAAGGGGGAAGACTCCGTGTTGGCTCCATGGTGCTTATTGCAATTTGCCAGGAATGGGGTGGGAAGATCTGCATGGAAATTGCTTGATTTGCAGCTTGGAAAAGATTGGTACGGATTTGGAAGGGAACGTCTGTCTTTTCCCGTAACTTAGACGTTTGAGGACACGGCAGATCAGAAAGTTGAAGGGGTGTTAAATTGGGGAGGCTTTTACGCTGCACTCCTTTAGCCCACGGTGTCTCTGCGTGTAAAATCTCCCGTGGTCGTCTTGTCTCCTGGGACACAAAAATGCATTCCTGTGGGGACAGGCTTGATCGCGGCTATGCAACAGCCCGGTTGTGTGTTACAGTTCAGGACATCAAAACCCAATTTTTGTCTTCTCAAAATTCAGGTGCGCAAAAGGATTTGGGAAAAGGGAAGTTGGTTGTGGCAGATGCCACCTGAAATTGGCATTGGATTCCCCGCCTCAATTAGTTGTACCCAAGTATGCAGCAAATGGAGGTGGTTGTGTAGAACCTTTCTAGGAGTGCGCAACGCTTTGGATTAAAAGGAGAAAATAAAATTGCTTTGGCACATACGGAAGCCTTCTCAGGTAGTACCTCTCAGGATCTCCTCAAAGCACCCTGCAGTTTTTTCGTAAGTTGCATGGTGCCTTCCACAACAGCAACATGATCCTGGGAAATTTTCCCTTCAAATCTGAAGCAGTGCACAGCCTAGGAATTTCCTTTCCAAAAAGACTTAGAATTTTCAGAAGAGGAGCAGTTGTCCATCAAGGCAAGACTCTGGAAGGAAAAAAATAATAATACCTCTCCACCTGAAGCTATTACTTAAATAAAATGTAAATGCCTGCTGGTCCCTGTGAAACCTGCACTGTAATTGGGAAAAAAGGGTCCCCCCCTTCTTCTTATGGAATATAGAAGATGCAACAGTCATCTCCGAGTGTTTTCACTTTGCTGGTTAACACCCAAGTGGCTCTTTTAATTCCAGGCATAAAGCGCCTGATTCTTATGTTCTATGCCAACATTATTATCTTCAGAGCAGTGTTTCTCAAATTTGGCCGCTTTAAGATGCGTGGACTTCAACTCCCAGAATCCCCCAGCCAGCCATGCTGACTGGGGAATTCTGGGAGTTGAAGTCCACGCATCTTAAAGCGGCCAAGTTTGAGAAACGCTGCTTTAGAGCATCATTTCCAAATTGGTGCCCTGCAGATGGGTTTAGATTGCCAGCCCCAAGATTCCCCTGTCTCTGAATAGAGACGAATTTATCAAATTCAGTTGCTTCTCCTTTTTGCAAATTTTGCAAAATCCACTTTCATCAAATTGGAGGATGTTCTGCAAAACAGAGATAAAAGTCTGCACAGAATTCTGTGCGTGATTTGCTACATATTGCTCCAAATACATATATTTGGTTGCCATTTTGCCACAGGTGGATCGTTTTTCCCAAACCGTGTACTATAATTCATTTTTGTACATTAATTCCACAGACTTTTCTCTGATATACACATTTTCAACAATTCAGCAGTCTGCACTGCAACCACTGAGAACCTCAAGTATAAAAGACAAGTTTTATTTCAAGCCTTGGTTGGAAATGGTGAAATAGATAAGTTTGCATTCAACTGTGAATTAAATGGATTTCTTCCACAATTCTAATTCTGGGATACCTGTTGGGCACCAGTGGGAAAAGGTTGCTATCAGGGTTTTTCTTTTTTCTTTTTTGTAAAAGATCGTTGTCTTGTACTTCTTTTGCATTTGTTATACAAAATCTTGCTTGCTGGCCTCCTTTGTTCTTTCAAATATTCGTATGCCTTTTGTTGCTTGATTGGTCACATCACTGTATTTTGTTCTTGTACTATATTTTTTCCCCCTTTTGCGAGATGGTGCTAAAAATCCTTTCCACGGCTTTGTAGATATTCCATCCTTTTTGACTTTGCGCAAAGAAACAAAGAAAGAGATTGAAATAAATGCCACAATCACCTGCTTTGCTCACATCTGCAGTATTTGTGTTGAGAGGAAAAAATATATATAGACGGATCCGGAAGGGGTCACTATTGAATATTTTGGGTTTTTAGATTCCACCACGTTTTCACCGATCACATATGTTCCTGCAAATTATTTTAGCCCTTCTATTCTGCTGTTAATACAATCCCGTCCAGACCATCTAATCTAGTCAAATGACATGCCTGTGGATTTGGCTTGCTTGAATGAGGCTCACCTTAATTCACCTTTTTTTCCTGGATAATGACCAGTAAATACTGAAGATGAACACCTGTGTGTGTGTGTGTTAAACAAACCAAACTAGCCACATTTCTAAGCATATGCCCTGCAAGAAGTCATAGTTTTATGTAGCAGGGTGCATCATGTCTGATGACCTTTCACTGTAATATTCCCAAAGCTGAAAAGGGCAAAAATGATACAGCATGTCAGAGCTGGTAGGTAAATCCTCTTTTCAGTCAATCAGCCATGGAGGATCATGTTTTAATTAGGAGGTGCCACAAATCACACACTTGCCTGGGAGCCCAGTATAACATAGTGTGTGGAATTCATTTTACAAAGGTTGCGCAATGAACCAGTTTGCTCCTGGCCCTCTTTAAAAGAATATTGCAACAATGGGGTTAATTTTATTAAAATGTGCTTCCTGCAGCTTCCTCCAAGGACAATAGAGGTAGTCCTCGACTTACAACCACAATTGGGACTGGAATGTCTGTTGCTAAGTGAGGCAGTCGTTAAGCGAGTCAACCTGATTTTATAACCTTTTTTGCTGCGGTTAAATGAATCATGTCATTAAGCGAATCCAGCTTCCCCCACTGACTTTGCTTATCGAAAGCCAGCTGGGAAGGTCGCAAAGGGCGATCACATGAACCATCATAAATACACGCCAGTTGCCAAGCGCCTGAATTTTGATTATGTCACTGCAGGGATGCGGCAACAGTCATAAGTGCGAGGACCGGCTGCAAGTCACTTTTTTCAGCACCATCGTAACTTTGAACGGTCACTAAACGAATGGTCGTAAGTCGAGGACTACCTGTATGCAAATTTATTTCCAAGGCACTTCCTGAAAAGTGATCTGCTAATGGTTTTTTTAATCAACCTGTAGCCACATATTTAGTACACCATCCACTATGGTTGGTGAAGACTCAGCCTTTGGTTTAAAGACAATGAAGAAGTAAAGTTGCATTTGTACTTATAAGAATTGATTTATCCAACTTGGCGGGGGGTGCTCTTACTTGAAGTTCAATGCAGATCGCCTAAAGGCAGCAAAGCAGTTGCCGATGAATGGGAAAGCTGGCAATCAGCTTTCTTTTTGTGGCTTGGTGTGTCTTAATTTCATCCCCGCACTGGGATTTTAACTTCTCACTTCACACATTGCAGTGCTGTGCTAGGTCCTTCCACATGCTGTGCACTGGGCAAACGTCGGGCCATTGTTCTCTTCCAGGCACATCTGTACAATTGACACACAGGCTGACACGCATTTGCCGAGGTGTGTTCCCACCTGGGCTGTGTTCACACATCTATCCTGGTGTCACTGAACCACAACCAGGCAGGGGGGTCTCCCAACATACTAAGTCACAGATAGAAAGTGGATTGCTAGATTTCCCATTCCTTGGAGCTTAATGGCTCAGCTCTAGTGGGGAAGAGCCCCGTCTCATCTTTATTTACAGGAACCATTTCCATGCAGCACTTGGATGAACAGGTGGCTGGTTTTGAACATGCATGGAAGACATCCTGTCCCATCTCATATTCATAAACGGCCAAGTGGAAAACTCGCTTCTTCGTGTTGGGTCCGTGCAGACACACCTTGAATATCAAAAGGGATGCTCAGCCGTAGCCGCCCAGGTGAACTTCCTTTAGCTGATCTTGGAAGCACGTGGGCTGTGTTCACACAACATCCTTAACCGCATCAGGGAAAAACCTACTGGCAGCATTCGCACAACCCGCTAAGCCAGGTCTGTCGAAAGCTGCTTGTTGGGTTTTCTGCTTAGCACGCAGCCTTTTCGGATGGGTCAGTGGATCAAGCAAATCCAAGGCATGGGTTAACTCCATTCCCAAGTTAAGCAAGTTGTGTGAATCCCGCCATGTTCTGATTATATCTGCCTTCCTCAGCCTTCAGATGTGAATTTGTGGCAATACAGGTCTGTTCCATAACGTTCTCCCAATGCTTCGTGCCGGAAGAACTTTTGCTGCAAAATTCCTCAGTTTTCAGTCCTGTGGTTCCCAGTACCTTCCTACACCTGGAAAATAGCAGCTTTGGTGGGTTCTCCATATTATTTAGACCTGAATCTTCAGAGCAGAGCTGAAGTTACTTTTGTTCGTGCCAATGAGAAAAATTGTACTGAGTTTCAGTGAAGGGTTTGGACAGAGTGACCATGCCCCAGACAGAACTGCATGTAATTAAGGCTGCTGGTTTTTAAGGGCGCCCACTTTGGCTGGATTGTGGCTTGCGTCTCCAGCGGATGAGAAATCTCAGGCCCCTAATCTAACCACAAACCTAAATTTCTCTCGGATCAAGCTCAGCTTCCGGTCACTCTGGAGATATCTGTGGCAGTAATAATACAAAGAATAGGCTGCTGCTCCTTCCAATAATTTGTCTTATTATTATCTATTACTATTAGATTTTTATCCCTTTTTTATATATTTTGGTTAATTCAAGGTGGCGAACATACTTAATATTTCTGCCTCCTATTTTCCTCATAACAACAATCCTGTAAGGTGGGCTGGGCTGAGAAGGAGTTACTGGCCCAAGATCACCCAGCCAGCTTTCATGCCTAAGGCAGGACTAGAACCCACCATCTCCTGGTTTCCAGGCCAGCACCTTAACTACTACACTGAACTGGGTCTCAATTTGTTTAGCTGCTCAATCAGCCATGGGATTTCCTAGTGGTCTCCCATCCAAGTTCCAAATAAGTCTCTCCCTTCTTAACTTTTTCAAGTTCAGCCAAGGTCAGACCTCTGCAAGTTCAGACTTATGGGAAGGATATTCTGCCCACTCCTTCACATACACACACATACACACACTTGTAGCCCTGATGCTTTGGAAGAACGGGGAGAGAGGAAGGAAGGAGCAGTGACAGAGGGAAATTCTGGCTACTAATTCAACCCC
This sequence comes from Candoia aspera, assembly GCF_035149785.1. Classification (NCBI taxonomy): domain Eukaryota; kingdom Metazoa; phylum Chordata; class Lepidosauria; order Squamata; family Candoiidae; genus Candoia; species Candoia aspera. The sequence continues at coordinate 113,366,928 of NC_086157.1, forward strand.
AGTTCTTGGAGGGAATATGGACTAGATTAAAAAAAAAATCCAGTCTTGAGATTATAGTTTGATAAGAAAAAAATGTATTTCTTTTAAAGACTCTTTGAAGCTGGAAAACCCCTTTTTCAAAATGTGCAAAAAGTTATACACGCACCCAGGGTGTCTGCAGGATACAGCATTTAGTCAAATGGCGAAAGCAACATCGCACTGTCATGCTACAAACGCTGCCCTTTGTGTGTGTGTGTGTGTGTGTGTGATCACCCAATGCACATTCAAAAGGGGCGGAGCTTATGGTACAATGGCACCAAGTGCTTTTTGTCATTCCCATCACCACCCCCTTGTGGATGCCTGTTAAATGCACAAACACACCTATATGCTTACATGCACCCTGCAGGGAAAAATAATTACTTTGAGCTGCAGTCCGTTCTATGACCACTGATGTGCTTAACAGTGGATTGCGAACACCAGTGCTCACGTTCCTGGAGGTTCTTAACCCAACCAGCATGTGACTTGTTGCAGTGACTCCGTCTATTCCTTGCTGTTCTGATAGATACCTGAAGCACTGCAGACAAAATAAGCATGGAAACAGCCACACGTGTACAGACGCTCATGCACATACATGCATGTTGATAACGCATTGATGAAACCCAAGAGGGATTTTTGAAAAACTCACCTGCAAGAAATCTTTGCCGTTAGAACTTTCTCCATCCTGGGGAGGAGGCACCATTCATTCATTCTGTCTTTCGTTCCTTACCTGCCTTCAGCTGTGTGACCCCACACTTACCAGGCCCCATCACTTGCTTTAAAGGACGGCATTTCTCATAAACTTAAAACCAGGTGTGATTTCCAACGTGGATGGCTAAGGTGTGACGTGGGCTACAGATGAGAAATTTTGCCTGCTCACTACAACCACCAAAGGTGTCTGCATGACACGGTTAAAAAAAAGTCAAAACAGCAGCCACAACAGTGCAGTTTAAAGCGCTGCCAATTTTTATATGCATCGCACATGTAAACTAGGCAGGGCTTTTATCACGCTGTTGTGGTTACCATTTTGACTTTTTTGACCGCACTCTGTGGCCACCCCTGCTAGTCATACAGAGCGGCCACTCCATTTCTACACTGAGATGCCAAAACTCCATGCCAAAATCTTTCCCAAGCAAAAGGCAATGGTAGAAATACAGTACAGGCAGTCCTCGCTTAACAACCATTCATTTAGTGATGGTTCGGACTTAACGACGGTGCTAAAAATGAGTTACGACTGGTCCTCACACTTATGACCATCCCCACAGTCACATGATCACAATTTGGGCACTTGGCAACCGGTTTGCACTTACGACCATTGCGGCATCCTGTGGTCACAGGATTGCCATTTTCAACCTTCCTGGCCAGCTTCTGGCAAGCAAAATCAATGAGGAACTGCCTGATTCACTTAACGACCACATGGCTCAATGACAACAGTGAGTTGCTTGATGACCGCCACAAAAAAGGTCGTAAAATTGGGTCAGATTTGCTTAATGACCATTTCATTTAGCAACCAACATTCCAGTCCCAATTGTGGTCATTAAGTGAGGACTACCTGTAGATGCTTTAAAGCCACATCTGGCTGTTTCAGGATCCCGTTCTTTGCAATTCAAGAAATAAACATCTGCCAAGCTGCATTTGGGTTGGGGGCAATAAAATAGCCTCCCACCTGTTGAGCTCAAGACATATGAAAAGCTGAAGTCCAGCTGTGTAACAAGTCAGGATTGCTTTCAAAATGTGCATCCCTAAGATTACTGCAGCGAGATTATTATAGCCAGAGAGATGGAGAGACACCACCCACTAAGGAGGAATGGTTGGTGAAACTGATCATGCTGAGATGGATCAATTAACTTCTTTGATTAGAGACAAGACACCTTCCACATTTATTGGTGACTGGAAACCTCTTATGGACTTTTTGTGTAAAAATGAAAAAAATGAACTTGTGATTTATGGCTTTGATGATTGGACAGGATAGATGGTAGCGGTGTTTCTCAACCTGGGCCACTTTTAAGAGGTGTGGACTTCAACTCCCAGAATTCCCCAGCAAGCAAGGCTGGCTGGGGAATTCTGGGAGTTGAAGTCCACACCTCTTAAAAGTGGCCCAGGTTGAGAAACAGTGGATTATAGAAAGAATGGTATTATAACTGCAGTGAGGAATATCCAAGCCGCTTCTTTGTATCTTTTTTCTTTCTTTTCTATTTTTCTTCACCTTTTTTTTCTTTTCTTGCACATTTGCTTTCTCTTGGATTTATTTCTTTTTCCTTCCTTCTTCCTTCCTTTATATTAGTTTGCATTAGTTTCCATCTTCTTTTTAAAACCTTTCAATAACAATTAAAAACAAAAACAAACCCAAATGTGCATCACTACATGCAAATTTGACAATGAACCTTTTTCCCCTCCATCCCATTTCAGTGAACTTTTAGGCTGCAGTTTCATAATCTGGCTAGTTCCGCCATATGTCAAACTCTAACAGCAAAGAACCCAACAGATACAACTCCAGACAGAATCGTACTGCTACTTTGAGGAAGTAGGAATAACCTTAAGCTTTGGTTTATTTTTTAAACCCTGTACGATAATAATTGCCAAGTGCATCTAAGAATCCATAGCAATGGTTACTAGGAACCTTCAGCTTATGACTGTGAATCCTGGTTTTTGGCAGCTGCAGTCATCCAACATGCTAAGCCTAACTTGGCTGTTTTTCTCCATGACTCAGTGTAGAGTACGAGGCCAGCTCACTGGGTTACTTTATGAGTCAATGTATTGTGTAAACTCAAGAACACAGGCTCATTCAGGGAGCAAAGTTTGTATGAATCCAGCCAGGCAAAGCCCCAGGTTCCAATGAAAACAGATTTTTGTTCTTATTCCAACAGTCTAAGCAAGGGCTTATACAGCCTTGTACAGCTGAATTTGCACAAGTCAAGATAATAGTTATTTTTATTTAATGCCACACTAGGGCAAAAATGCCCAGGAGTTGCATGGTGCCCATAGCTGATCGCCAAATAATAGGTTTTTGACTAACCTCATGAGGAATGACAGCCTGTGTTCTACTTTTTCCTTTTTTCCTTTTTCTCTCCCCCACCCCAATTTTTCTAATTTCTACTTTCAGGGCCGGTGATAAAAACCATTGATGCCACAGCCAAGGACCCAAGGACCTTAGAACAGGAATATCCGGTGGAAGTTCAGACCTGAACAGAGATTGAAACAAGCTTCTGGCCTGCATGATACTTAAGAAGGTTTTTTTGAGTAATCTTTTTTCTTAAAAAAAAAATCAATAAACTGGTGCTGAGATTTTTGGCAGTCTTGGAAATCATTCCTGGAAAGGCGTTGGGACTGCATATGTCACATTCCTTTTACCCCATTTATTTGGGAAGTGCAACAAAGATGCCTGGGGAGGGTTCAGGGAAGTTGGGCATAAGGGGGAATCCTGCAGCTGCACAAGTGAGGCTGGCTCAGGGATCCAGACGCATCCATTTCTTAGTCCCTATTGGGCCACTCAGCTTTATAACTCGGAATCCAACCATCACATTCATTTCCTACACCTGCTTTCTGTGCTCATAAAGTCATAGAAAAGGTCCACAGCCATAATAAAAAGAAATCACGAATCTGTCCCCTTGCTCTCCCTTAGTATCAAATCCCACGGGCGCCAAGGGAACACTAGATATTATTGCTCCAACCACTTCTGGGTTCCTTACAACACAGAGGGGATCTTACACAGTCCTACCTTAGAGGATTGTTGGAAGCTTCACCGAGAGAATGTTTCAGAAATACTTTGAAATGCAGCATACAAATGCCTTTGTTTTCTGCCAAGAAAGTGGCCCCCATCTGCACTTCCACCCTGTATCATCAAATACCACCTGCAGGGAGTAGAAGTGGAAGCCAATATGTATAGGTGTGTAACTGAGTCCCTCCACCCTGCTGCTGGCCATCCTCTTCTTCTCCTTCCTTCTACCTTTCCCAACATCAGAGCTTCCTCCAGAGAGCTCAGTCTTCCCATAATGTGTCCAAAGTAACGTAACTTGAGCTTGGTCATTTGTGCCTCAAGTGAGACCTCTGGGTTGATTTGTTCAATGATCCATTGGTTTGTTTTCTTGGCTGTCCATGGTCTTCTCAGGTGTCTTCTCGAAGTTCAAAAGCATCAAAACTCTTCCTTTCCTGCTTCTTCAAAGTCCAACTTTTGCTTCCATGGAGTGTCCCAGGGAATGCCATGGCTTGCACGATTCTGATCTTTGTTGGTATGGACCAGCCTTTCTCAACCTTTTGACCCTGGAGGAACCCTTGAAATATTTTTCAGGCCTCAGGGAACCCCTGCACATTCAGGCTCAAAGATAGGCCAGAGGTTACAAAATTATTCTATTCGTTTCATGGGTAGGCCTGTCTATATGCATTGACAGTGATCTTAAACTAAAAATAATGAAACTTACCTCTTTAATGTGAAGTTGCCTGAATTTGAAATAATTTGTTAAATAAATCGTGATCTCCCAGGGAACCCCTGGTGACCTCTTGCAGAACCCCCAGGGCTCCACAGAACCCTGGTTGAGAAACCCTGGTATAGACACATCCCAGCATCTGAATCTCTTTTCCAAGGCCTTCATGGCTGCTCTACCAAGTGCTCATCTGCGGCATATTTCTTGACTGCTGGTTCCTTCGCTGTCGATGGTTGATCCTAAAAGGCAGAAGCTCTCCAGCACTTTGATAACTTCATTGTCAATCCAGGGGGGAGGCAATAACTTAAAAACAAATTTTGACACCATGTATTGGCAAGGTTCGCACAATACTGGAAGCCACACTCAAATGGGATTGGCTCCTTTGTCATTCAAGATGTTGGGGGGATTCAGCCCTCATCTGACAGTTTTATGTGAACCAGGATACCACATCCAGACATAAAGCATAATGTGTTTGACAGAACAAGTCAGGTTCAGGGATTCACCTGCTGTGTAAATCCTGCCAGAGTCCCATTAAGGTTTCAGCTATTTACCTTGAGCATGGGGGTTTAATATTAAGGTGTTGCTGGTGATGCATGGTTGTTCTTTTGCATTCAAGCCACTAGAAATAGATGGGTTGCCTTCTAGGAGTGCTGAACCCCAGAGACCATAATCCACAGCAGGAAGCATCCTGGCTGCCAGGGATGGGATTTGTAACCCACACATCTGGAGGGCCCCAGGCTGGGGAAGTCTATTTAACTCAACTGGACAATGATCCCTTTGTTGCATCACTTTCTCTCTGCTAAGGCGATTGGTCCACATGTTTCCATGACAAGGGATAATGTAAGGATGCTGGTGGGATTCCCCCCCCTATAGATATCTCATCTCCTGATGGGTCAGCTCTGGGGGGGTAGCAAAAAAAAAGATTTAAAACAGCGGCAAGGAGAATTGAAGGCAACAAAGAACTGACCACAGAGAAGAAAACTAGGTTCGTGTCTTGCTTTTTGTGAAAAAAAGGCTGCATTTCAATTATTGGTGGGGGGGGGGGAGAATAGACAAGGTGTATTTGAGAAGCTTCAAATGGGACACAATGGTTGTTCCAAGGAGGCTAAAGACTCTAGTGCAGTGTTTCTCAACCTCGGCAACTTTAAGATGTGTGGACTAAACTGCCAGAATGGTTGGGCTGGCTGGGGAATTCTGGGAGTTGAAGTCCACACATCTTAAAGTTGCCGAGGTTGGGAAACACTGGTGTGGTGCTTAATATATAGCCTGTAGAACAACATATAGCATATAGATTGTTTAGCATGCATATACAGGGCACTTTTGGGGAAAGGAAGATTGTGCCTTCAAGTGAGCCTTGACTTTCGGTCCTGTGGTTTTCTTGGCAAAATTTCAGAAGTGCTTTGCCCATGCCTCCTTCTTCCTAGGGCTGAAAGAGAGCAGCTGGCCTGAAGTCACCCAGTTGGCTTCTGTGGCTAAGACAGGACCGGAAGACACGGTCTACAGCTACAGGTATACGGGAGAGAGATGAATGTAGCTCAGCAGCAGGAGTTCATATATGTTCTGTGGCAACCTTGGTGTTCTCTGAGCTTGGTTGTTGGCTTGCAGACGTTTCAATACCCAACTAGGGAACATCATCAGTGCTAGAAGGGAAGCCCCACTCCTTCCTGCACTGATGATGTCACCTAGTTGGGTCATGAAACGTCTGCAAGCCAACAACCAAGCTCAGAGAGCACCAAGGACTCCCCAGCTCAACCCTAAGCTGCACAGCTTCTCTTCCATTGGCATGTATGTTTATTTATGTTTAACTCCAGCTTGTTGGCAGCATTTGAACCAACTTTCCAAGCCCACATCTGGGAGGAGCTGCTCCACGCAGCAAGAAGAAGAAGAGGAAAAGAAATCCTCCGAAAGCAGAAGCCCAAAGCCAGAGCCTAGAAGGCCCCCTTGTCCCAGAGCCAAGCCAAGGAGCCCACGCAAAGCCTCAACCATGACCCAGAGCTTGCAAGACACCGTAGAGAGCTTCAAGAGTGCCATGGAGGAAATGCAGAAGAAAGTCATAGCCATGCGGGAGCGGACGGAGGAAGCCTACAAAAAGCTCGACCAGCTGGAAGTGCTGAAGTACTCCTTGATTGACTCCAACAACCAGCTCAACAAGGAGTTGAGGAAGCTGTCCCAGGAGGTGGCCCTCTTTGAGGACCAACATGCCCTGGACAAAGGCCAGCAGGCGCACCGAAGGAAAGGCCCTTCTGTCCCCAGAAAAGCAGGGAAGAAGAAAGAGGAAGGGGAGACACCACGAGAAGTCCCCCCCAAGGAAAAGCAATAATAAAAGAAGGCAAACTGTGTTGGGGTGCCCGCCCTTCTGCTTTGGGGGGCTCCTCTTGAGGGCTGCCGCTTTGGGGGGGAGACACACACTCCCCACAGGGGTGGCTCAGGCAACGATCAAGATGGCGGCTGGCTGGTGATGGGGCTGGGCCACAGGGCCGCAACTAGGGTCTGTGTCACCCGGGGCAAACATGGATTCTGCGCCCATTTTGGCGCCCCCCCCAACATGGCGCCTGGGGCACATGCCCCACCTGCCCTCCACCCCAGTTGCGGCCCTGCTGGGCCGTCCCTCAAACCCCAGAGTGAATCGGGGAAGATGCTTACAGGGCAGGAGATGTACCATGGGGCCTTTGCTCCCACGATGGCCTGAGGCCACTGCCCACTGTGCCTGAGCTCACACAGCACCCTAAGCTAAACTGGGTTTGCCTAGCATGTGTGCCGCGAGTGAGGCAGGCCCATGGTCAGTGTCTTGGGTACTCTAATTCAGCAAACCAGGGTTACATTTGCAAACACAGGCTGTGTTTTTTGGGCAAACTTGGGGGGGGCAAACGGCAGCCCCCAGGTTCCCTTTCAGCAGCCCATAGAGCCCCCTCTGCCCCATCTAACCAGGGGCATCAGGAGGGGGGCCAAAAAACCAAGATGGCAGCCGTTCCTGCATGATTGAAGTCCCGACTGGTTTTTACATGCAATGGGCATAAAAAGGAGGCGGGACTTCAACGGCATGGTTGCACCCACCATTTTGACTTTTTTGACCCTCTGCGGACAACCCTGCCACTCTGTGATTGCTGAAAGTGGAACAGTACAATGAAACCTCCTTTGAACACACTCCCTGGGGGCACGGGGGGCGTTTTTTCAGCCATTTCCTCCGACAGAAGTGATGTTATATCATTTGCATCATTCTCGGTCATGTGCATGATGGCATCATTATGCAACTGCCATCAATCACTATAGAAATTTGGTTTGTTGCATGCAAAACCCATTGCCTCCAGTGGATCAAAGTTACCTAGATCTTTTGCCCCACTGAGACAGGAAGCCCGTGAGAACTGAGTAGCACACCTAAAATACACCTGCTGTTGTTGTTTATTCGTTTAGTCGCTTCCGACTCTTCGTGACTTCATGGACCAGCCCACGCCAGAGCTTCCTGTCCGTCGTCAACACCCCCAGCTCCCCCAGGGACGAGTCCGTCACCTCCAGAATATCATCCACCCACCTTGCCCTTGTTCGGCCCCTCTTCCTTTTGCCCTCCACTCTCCCCAGCATCAGCATCTTCTCCAGGGTGTCCTGTCTTATTATGTGGCCAAAGTACTTCAGTTTTGCCTTTAATATTCCCTCAAATGAGCAGTCTGGCTTTATTTCCTGGAGGAAGGACTGGTTTGATCTTCTTGCAGTCCAAGGCACTCTCAGAGTTTTCCTCCAACACCACAGTTCCAAAGCATCTATCTTCCTTCGTTCAGCCTTCCTTAAAATATGCCTATCACAGTTCAGAAGCCAAAGGCACACTTTTGACCCTAAAATAACCAATTTCCCCCCATCTTGTGGTGATCCCACCCGCTTTATGGCCCTGAGCCCCACCTCCAAAGGGCTCCAGTGGTCCTGAATTTGATGGGGATCCAAATTCAGCTCACTTTCTGAAAGCCATCCAGTTCTGTCTTTTGTGTTCATGATCCAAGGACGGCTCAGCCTGGTGTCACGTTGGACTACAAATCCCAACACACCAAGGCAAAGCCCCTGCTGAACAGGATGATGGTAGTGGCAGTGCCACACTTCCAGCATTGCAATCCCGCCATGCATCAAGGTGAAGCTCACAATGACCTTGGAAATACGAAACCAGAAGAAGCTAGTTCTCAAATTGTCAGAAGGATTCACCGCCCCCTCCCTCCCTCCCTCCCTTCGTTTCCCAAGCCGGGATTAAAGCAAGACCAGACGATCAATGGAAGTCAAAGAATGTTTATTCACCCAAAGTTGTCTTTGGGTGAGTGGCCACAAAAGGGATAGATGCTCCATCCTTTTTATAAGTCTTTTTTGTTTAAAATTTAGCCAGCCATTATTAATAGAATGAAATACATCAACTTATTACAATAATTTTTGCTGTCAGCATGAACATCTCCCTCCTAGCATAAACATCTGCTTTTCATGTTTTGTTAAAATAGATGTTCCCTTATCTGAAAGTTACAGCAAAATTCCTTATTAAGCAGATATTTCTTCTATCTACAGCTAAATGGGCATTTTATCTCCCCTATACATGTGTTTTTCTATACATAAGCTATATGTCTTCCTTTGCTATGTGATATAAGATATATGTCTTCCTTCAGTGACAGGAACCAGCATCACTATCTTCTTATACATAAGATTACGTCTTCCTTCCCATATTGCAAACATATTCCAACACAACTAACACATTTGAGGAAATGTCATTAGCTTTTGTGAGATGCAGCTCACTTCATTAGATGTCTGATGGGGTTAAAGCCTTTCCATGCATCTGATGAAGCAAGCTGTTGTTCACAAAAGCCCACACCTTTCAATAAAATTTGCATCCAATGAAGCGAGCTGCAGCTTTCAAAAGCTGATGCCTTTTCCTAAAATGAGTTAGTTGGAAAAGGCGCTGCCAGACTCCTCCTGATTTTACACCATCATAGACTAACACGGTTCTTGTACTATCACCTTGGAAGAGTGTCTACTTTGCCCCCCACCCCACCTCAGCAACTTTGCAGGGTTGTTAGGAGGATCCAATGCAAACATTGAACAGAGTATGTTGTCCTGGAGGAAATGGACAGCATAACATCAACACCGGCAAAACCAGAAAAGTTTGTAACGGGTGCTGACCATTACAATCCCTTCCAAAAAACCCTCCAAGAACAAAAAATAAGGGTCACAATTACATGCAAATATAAGACAAAAAAGGTTTATTTGGAAATCTCCCCCTGCTCCAGGCCAAGACCTGGGCCAATCTATAGAAGGTGTTCTGACAGAAGAGAGTATCTGTAGCTCAGGGTTGAGCTGTGGCATTCTTGGTGCTCTCTGAGCTTGGTGTTTAATTATCCAGCTAGGATAATTAAACACCAACTCATATGGAAGGTGTGCATAAATCACATTTTAATGCGCATGGAGGCTATATTTCCTGCCTCTTCCAGAATTCCCTTTCTGACCTTTCCAATGGTCAGTTCAGAGGACTTATTTCTGATGGACACATTCAGATTAACCAGTCCAGCAAAGCCCAATGGCTGTATTCACACAACATGTCCAACCTGACTAGGGTTAACCTTACTTACTTGTCTTCCAATTCAGTGAGTTGTATGAACCCAGCCCATTTGGTTGCTTGTGATTCAAATTCTGTGAAAACCCAGAAAATGGATTCACTGAGCAATCAAGGGAATCATCTTGTGTGAATGCAACCAGATTATTTTTTTTCCCAAGTTCCAGTCCAGGCCAAATCAAAGCCATTGTTCGTGACATCACTTGCTCCTCCTAACCTCATTGGCTAGAGGGTTGCCATGGCAAGTGACAATATTTCCAGCCCTGTTCATCATTCTGAACCTGAGCGTTGGGAAACTCCATTCAAAACGAATGGATGACAGGAAACGCAACCAGGTTTGACAGCTGGCCGTTTGGGCATAGCAATAATGTCCCCCATTTGGGCATTCAGGTTAAAGATGCTGAGACAGGGTTGATAATCCAAAGACTGGGGGGAAACAGATGCTTTCAGGAGGAATAGACAGTCCCATTAAGCCAGAATTAGGGGCTAGTTTAGAAAAATGGGGCTCAATATCGTCATTATGACAAGCCAGTTAGGCCAGAGAAATGCTCGCGCCCACTGCAACGGCAGTCTCCCCACCTGTAACTGAACCTCGCCATCCACCATGTCAAAGGTACACATCTCCAGAAAGGGGCTGGGGACAGCCGGCAGGGATGTGCGCTAAGAAAAATCTGCAAAACTTAGGAGCCAAAAAGTTGGCTTCAGAATGTCCCACTTTGATGGGCATTTTGACCACAAAGGTAGAAATGGACCTGGTTTGATGATCTGGGGAAGTTAACCTAAAAGGGACTCCATTGGCCAGATATACTTCTAGATGCCATTGCATGTTTGTTGAACCTGTAATCCACTGCATGTTGCCTGCTTCAAAGCTGCTGACACCTCCTTTTGATGGGAAAGACCTTGGGAGATGGCAGGGTGGGGGAAGAGATGCTGCCTAGGGAATGGTCGGATAAGAGACAGCATAGCCTGCGGCTGCATAGTGGGCAGTGCAAGAGGCTCAGAAGGGACCCTCCCTGGTTTCTTGGGCTGTAAAGGAGAAGGTGGGGGGGGGGGAAATTGGACTTTCAGACTTGTGAGACTGATGTCAGCCTTACCAGGCAGACCAGACCAGGCTTAGCACCACCAGATCAGCTCATTCTACTTTATTGTAAAGCTACATTGACTGAATCTTGCAAGCATGAAAGTACAAATCTCCTGCCGTCTCCTTTACAGCCCAAGAAACCAGAGAGGGTCCCTTCTGAGCCTCTCACCCCACCCACTATCCAGCTGCGGGCTCAGCTGTCTCTTATCTGACCATTTCCTTGGCAGCATCTCTGGGCCCCCTTTCCCAGGTCATTCCCACAGGCCATTACATTAATAGCTGTATTAGGCTACTGTCATTTTATTCTTTTTAACCCTAATTTGTACCCTCTTTGGGTATTATGTTTACAGTGAAAAGGAAGTAGATAATAGAAGCACAGAGCTGGAAGGGACCTTGGAGGTCATCTGACTGCTTGATTGATCGATTATGTGCCATCAGGTTGGTGTTGACTCTTAGCAGCCACATAGACAGATTTACTCCATGGAGATCTGTCCCCAACCTGGTCCTTCAGGTCTCCCAGCTTGCACCCATCACAACTGCAATTAAGTCCATCCCCTTTGCTGCTAGTCATCCTCTTCTTCTCTCTCCTTCCACCTTTCCCAGCATTATAAACTTCTCCAGGGAGTTGGGTCTGCATTGATTGATTGATTGATTGATTGATTGATTGATTGATTGATTGACTGAGCTGCTCTTTGCACGATGTGCCCCAAAATATGATCATTTGAGCCTTTGTGGCTGGAGAGGTCATCTAGTCTGAATAAAATCAGTCTACCTGGTGAATCTACCAAGCATACTTGCTTCTGGCTCCTTACAACATGTACGCCATGCGTAAACTGATTGGTGCAGATTAGATATAAAGAGCCCTTCTGCAGAAGAACACCCTGCAGATGTGTTGGTTGGGTCTTACCTCCCACTTCATCTCATGTCAGCAGAAGATGATGGGTTCCACCGCTTTAGGAAACAACAGATAGCAAAACTGAGCAGAGGATGTGACTGTGTCTTTCCATTTTTCAAACAGGACAGCACCTTGGAAGAAAAAATACTAAAGGAGACAATGTCCGTGGATGATCTCGCAATGAAAAACACCGGTCTCCGCCTTCAGGTTGAGGAACTCAGAGAGAATGTAGCCTGCCTTGATTCTGAGAACCAGGAGTTACTCAGAGAAAACAAAGGCTTGAAAGACCAGCACAAGAGTCTCCAGGGGACAGCAGACCACTTTAAGAACACAACAGAACATCTGCAGAAAACCGTGGAGGACATCAGAGAAAGGATGGACTCTGTCAACAAGGTGATCCAACAACTGGAGCTGCAGAACAAGTCGTTGGTGAAAGCCAATGACGAACTCCACAAGGAATTGCATGAGGTCACCAGCCAAATGACCTTCTTCAAAGACTACAAGGCCGCCCAGGAGAATGACCTGGATCAGATGCGGAACCTTTCGTCCGAAGTTAAAAAGTACCTGCGGAGTCTGGAGGATAAACTGGCCGAGACAGAGCACGGCTACCACGTGGAGAAGAGCCACTCCAGCCAACTGAAGGAGAAAGTCGCAGTGCTTTTGAAACACAGAGAAAACCAGAGGAAGGACATCAAAGACCTGCAGAAGCAGCTGGAGACCTCCGTGCAGCAGGCCACCTTCTTGCGGCTGGACCAGGAGAACCGTGTGCAAATGGGCTCGCTGATGCATGAAATAGTGGAGGCCCAGCTGGTGGGGGTGGCCCGGAACAGGTCAAGGAAAAGGAAAGTTCTGCGTTGGTTATGGAGGGCAACCAAAATTCTGATGATGTTGGTGTTTGGCTGCTCTCTGTTGCTTGGCCTGGTATTAGCATACGCTCATATTTTCAATCAGGAATTCATCCCTGAGACATTTCTGGCGTTCATAAGCGAACAAAACATTCAACAGCTTGTGCAAAGTTTCTCTCGGTACCTGGACTGGAGAAATAGTGGCCTCTCACCATTTTGAAAAACAAAAGGCATTCTTTCTCCTCCTTCGCTTGATTTTGACATTAGAGATCTATATATTTTAAAATAAATATAAAGAGATTAGTACAAGTTTTTTTTAATTACTGGAGGTTTTTTTTAAAAAAAGATCTGGCATATATATAATGCGGTACAGAAATAGAGAATATATATCAGAGCTGGGTGAAATTATTGCAATTCAGAAATTTGGTGAGAAATTCAGTTCAGAAGGTCCAGATCTCGCTGACTTCCTAAGCAAGATTGACAATTTGGGTTGAAGCAGATGGCTTTAGAATGGTACCCAACTGATCCAATTTGGTGCTTTGAACTGAAGCATCCAATCCAGTTGATTTTCTCAACCAATATGAAGGTCAAATCAGATACAATTAATGATCTGAATCAAACTGATACGAATCAGATCAAAGGCAACCCGCACAGCCCTGATAAACATGTTTAGATATAAGCAGCAATTGTTCAAAAAGCAGAGTCTGTTCAAAAGGCTGCACATTTGTTGATGTAGAGGCATTGGATGAACACAGGCAAGGTGGCAGCCCAAAGTCTCGCCCCTTTATGTGTGATGTATGTCAAAAGGGGGGGGGTGTGATTGTGTGGCTACCATCTTGATTTTTTTTGACACCACCCCCACCCCCTGGATGCCCCTGATGCCATAAATGGTCATTAAGAAATGCAAGCTTCCAACTATGACATTTGGATTGCATTTTGTATTCCAATGTACTAGAAAACCATCTATTTGTTGCCCATTTTTGGACCTGTGGGGCCTTTATAGAATTCTGTAAGCAATGCAAATAGATCCCATGCTTCTGTGGTCGCCTCACAGCTGAGGGACTTTGGGCAGGCAAGTAGAATGCAGTGGGACAGCCCCATGTTATGAAGCAGGTGGAGACAGGGCAACGAGAAAGATGGGACCAGGAAAATATTTCCATATGATTCTGTTTACCTAGAAGTGTAACTGAAAAGGCATGTGATTGAGTTGAGTTGACTGTTTCTCGTGTAGTGAGTACTTTCCTCCTGTTGGGTTAAAGATTAAGAGGCCATTCGGGGAGGCTTTGGGGAGCCACATTCAAGATGGCTGATTCCTGGACTGCATGAGGGTCTAAAGTCTTAGTTCTTTGCTCTGTATTATCTTCAAAGTCTAAGGCAATCTCACTCCACATTCCAGGTATGGCTGGAGGGGGTCTAGTGCATGGAAATCCACCATGGGCTGGTATCCAGTTGTCACCATAAGAACAGAATGCAGATTGCATATACCTTGGGGCCTGATCCAGTCTCAGGGCTCTTATTATTATTTAACGTATTACATTTGTGTCCCACCTTTATTTTGTACAGCAAGGCAGTGTAAATAATGCTCCTGCCTCCTATTTTCCCCACAACAACCCTGTGAGGTGGGTTGGACTGACAGGGGTGACTGGCCCAAAATCACCCATCTTTCATACCTAAGGGAGGACTAGAATTCACAGCCTCCCAGTTTCTAGTCCAGCATCTTCACCACTACCTCTTAGGTTCTATCTTACGGTCTTCGAATCAGTACCCACATCCTGTCTTGGTAGTTTGATTGTAAAACTACAGTCTGAATCTCCAGGACTGGAACCGACAAGCATGTAGCTGTATTTGTGCCAGATGCTCAAGCTACTTACTGAGTTATCTCATTTTTCAGGGTTGAGACATTCCACCAAGTCCTAACCTACTCAACCAGGCTGGATTTGCAGTGCCCAAAGCCACCAAAATAAAGAAATAAATAAGATATCATCTGTAACCAAGATTAACATGAGCCATCCTTCGGAGGTGGTGCAAATGTATCTCATCCCATTAAGCTTGTTTCTTGCACAGTCACTGAATAGTATTTTGTGTTGCTGACTGATGGTTCTGTTTATTTATAGACCACCAGGAGGAAGCACATGACTGATGTTCTCTGCGACTCATCAGATGTACATTATTCTATAGGGTTCAAACCCTCAACAGTGACTTGAAGCCATGGCCCTTTGCCATTCTGATGGGTGGTGCTTCCTAACTTCAGAAAAAGCTGATCTCCCAGTGCACGTTTTATACTGATAACCTAATTAAAGCTATTTAGTCTGCCCAATGGTCCAGCTCAGGTGTTTCTCAACCTTGGCAACTTGAAGATGTATGCGTGGACTTCAGTTCTGGGAGCTGAAGTCCACACATCTTGAAGTTGCTGAGGTTGAGAAACACTCCACTAGACTGAAGTGCTGAAGACAGAAGCACTTTACATAATGGAAAATCTTCAGAAGCTACTAGAAAGGCGTAGAGCTCTGAACTGGCCATCTTCAGTGAGTCCTTGTTTTCCTTCTGGTTGCTTTTAATGAAAAAGAAACATATTACAGGTTAGTGCCAGTGTGTATTTTGGGAGTTTCAGATAGAACCATAAACAGGTCTCCCTTCTAAATAAATGCACCATTATATTAAGGTTGCATAGATCTAGTTTAAAAAAAGGACAGAACTGATGGTTAATTAGACTGAACTTTCCCCTCTGGTGCCTCCCAGAAGTTAATCCATTGCTGCTAATTAAGCAATTATTCATTGTTGATAATGAATTAGAACAGCCTCCCCCAATCTGATGGCCTCCAGATGTTAATTAATGGTTGCTAATCATTAATAATTGTTGATAATAAATAAGGCTGCCTTTTCCCAAGAAGGGGCACCCCAGATGCTGGTCCATTTGTAGCCTGTGGGCTGAACATTTCATGTTGTGTCTGCCTCTGCAGCCCTGGGAGACCAAAAATAATGGGGGGCATAAACATTGTGGCCCATAGCCTTGGTCCGTCACTTGGGTGGGCAGCTTACAGTATTTTGCAATGCCCCTGTACTTTTTAACTACATACCTGTTATCTGGAAAATGATGGACGGACAACAGAAATGGATTCTGTGTCTTGGTCTCCAACACTGGAAGAATAAATTTCTGGTCCCAATTATTCAAAGTAGTCCTGGTGTTATTCGAAGCTTGTGAACCATTGCTTAAAGAAATAAAATGTGCATGGGCAATTATACAGGTAGTCCTCGCATAGCAACCATTCATTTAGCAACCGTTCAAAGTTACGACGGCACTGGAAAAAGTGACTTTCGACCGGTCCTTGCACTTACGAACATCACAGCATCCCCGCAGTCACGTAATGGTGATCTGTGCGCTGAGCAACTGGCTCGTGTTTACAATAGTTATAGCATCCTGCAGTCACATGATTGCCATTTGCAACCTTCCCAGATGGCTTCCGTCAAGCAAAAATCAATGGGGGAAGCTGGATTCGGTTAATGACTGCATGAGTCGCTTAACGACTGCAATGATTCGGTTAATGACAGCAGCAAAAAAAGTCCTAAAATTGGGCACAACTCACTAAACAACTGCATTGCTTAGCAATAGAAGTTCCATTCCCAATTGTGGTCGTTAAGAAAGGATTACTTGTAACAAACTAGGGTTCTCCTTTATTGAAATGGTTGCGTAAAACTTTATGTATATATGAAGTTCCCTTGTGCATATACATTTATTTTTTGTGTCCCTATCTTTCTTTTTCTATTTTATTTTTTTCTTCTTTCTGCTCTGGCTTAATTAAAGAAAGTTAAAAATAAAAATGAATGAATCACTCATATTTTCCTTGTACATCTTTCCCATGGGGTGGGGGGAAATCATTTATTTTTTAATTTATTTTATTTTTCAAATTTTTCCACTGCCCATCTCCCCTGGGAAGAGGGACTCTTAAAGATGCTTAAAAGGGAGTCCTGTTTAGCAATCCTGAACCAGTTCTTGTAGGATCCAGCTAACTTGAAGAAACAATGAGGATGGGAGCCCATCTAGCTTGGAAGCACTGGTTAAGATTTAGGAATTGTAGCTATCTCAAACTGAAGGCAAATTAGGAATATTAAGCATGCTGTGTGAATGCAGCCCAAGATGACTGGGAATTATACATGTCTGTGTGTGTGGGTGTACTGGTGCCAGTTTGGGAAAGCTGTGATACAGCTTCAAAGGAGCAGATCAGTTTGCTGTTTGATGGCCTTCTGCCTTGCCACGCATGCGCATGCACTCATGCACATGCACTCTTGCGCATGCTAAAAAAATGTTCTGGTAACATAGCATATTTTTGCATAATGGTATTAGGCTATCCTGCAAAGGTTCCTTGTTCAGAAAAAAGGAAATACACCAGATTTACAGGTCGTCCTCGTTTAGTGACCACAATTGGGACCTGCAACTTGGTCATTAAGCAAAGCTGCCGCTAAGTGAAATCATGACTGTGCTTACGATCTGACTTTAGCTTTCTTTTGCCTTACAGATCTGCAAAGGTCATAAATACGAGGATTGGTCGTAAAGTTACTTTTTCATCACCGTTGTAACCGTGAATGGTCACTAAACGAGGATGACCTGTATTTGCAAAGACTTAGAGCCACACTTTATCACCCAACAGAGAAAGTCTGCTTTTTAAAAACTGCCTTTGTTATTTGGAGCCTTTTCTAAAAGCAGTGCTGTCCTCTAGCCTTCGATCTGATCATCTTCTGCATGTGTTAATCAGAGGCCTGTGATGAAACTGTGACTTGGTTTATGAACATGCTAATCTGAAATAGAAAAAGGTAGCTGGGGGTTCAGTGATTACAGGAAGGGTTGTGTGAACAAGACCATCCCATTAAGGCTAAACAGAGTTTATTTGTTTAAACAGTACGGGTAGTTCTTGACTTACAACCACAATAGGGGCTGGGAAATTTGTTGTTAAGCGGTGCAGCGTGGTCGTTAAATGAAGCATCACATGAACGCACCCAATTTTACGGTCTTTTTTGCCGCAGCCCTTAAGCAAATCACCATGGTCATTAAGCGAGACATCACGTGACCGTGAGTTGTAACCTTCCCTGCTGGCTTCCAGACTGACTTTACTTCTCAGAAGCCAGCTCAGAAGGTCTCAAGTGGTGATCACATGATTGCAGGATGCTCCCACTGTCACATGTGACAGTTGCCAAGCGCCTGAATCATGATCACGCAACCACAGGGATGCTGTGATGGTCGTAAGTGCGAGGACTGGTCACAAGTCACTTTTTCAGCACTATCGTAACTTCAAACGGCTGCTAAGCGAATGGTTATAAGTCAAGGACTACCTGTGCAGGAGCTCCACGATTTGGTTCCCTTGGGTTTAGACCTTCATGTATTGCTTGAACCCAGTCCACAAATCACACATGGGTAGATCACCTTTAGGAGCATTCTCCTCCAGCCCAGCATGTATCAGGTGTGTTGCCTACAATTCCCAGGCCCTTGGGTGCCCAAAGGTCAGGACAGTCAAGATGGCATCCACGATGGTGCAATCGAAGCTCTGCCTGGGAATTCTGGGAGTTGTAGTTGAAGCTATCTGGAATTCGCTAGGGAGAGATTCAGGACACCAGATCACCTCCTGAACATCGACGCCGCCTCTGCCCCAGGAAGCTATTTCCCCCCTCTTCCCGTCACCCCCTTCCTATCTCTTTCCTCCATTTGCAGGGGAGAGGACGAGGCAAAGGAGTGTGTTATCGTCCTGATTTGTGTGTCTGCTCCAGCATTCGCTCCTCTGGACAGACACACAGCCCTTTCCAATCAATCTTCAGCCCTCCACAAAATATTAAAAATGATGACACCGCAACAAGGGTTTCACAACATACGTCTTTAAATAAATTCAGCTAACAATCACTGTCCCAAAGAAAGGAATAGAGAAGTCAATGGGGGATGTGTGTGGGGGGGTCCTTCTCTGCTGGCCTGGCCAGCATCTCAGCTCATGGTCCAGCGAGGTGGGCACACCGCCAGTGGAACATCTGCCCGACAAATGTGCCAGCTCCCGCTGCCCACAGCAGGCAGGAAAAGGGTCACAAAGAAGGGACAACTTTACAAAATAATAATATTATTAATAATAATAATAATAATAATAACAACAAAGAAACCCAGCCCAGCTTCAGTTTCCAGAGAGGCTCCAGGCCGCCCTCACAAAGTTTGTTGCATTAGGAGTTTCGACAAAGGAACACAGACTTGGCCAACATTTCCTTGGAGCTGTTGGACTAAGGAAGCCCCCCGGAGTCAGGGGGACCCCCAGATCTTGCCCACTGCCACCTCCCCCGGTCAGTCAATACGGAGCTTCACTTCCCGGTGGTCGATGGGTGTGACAACCTCATTGGTGTAGCCATTTTCGGAACACAAGGAAACTTCGTCCGTTGTCTCAACGCCACTGTTGATTTCTGAAAAGATGGCAGAGAGGTTCAGGGAATTAAAACCAACACGCAGGAGCAAACCGAGTCCAAAATCGATGTAATGCTCTGTGGGAAAGACCTTGGGAGACGGGGCGAAGAGACGCTGCCAAGGGAATGGTCAGGTAAGAGACAGCTTAGCCCACAGCTGCATAATGGGTGGAGAAAGAGGCTCAGGAGGGACCCTCCCTAAGTTCTCGGGCTGCAAAGGAGATGGCAGGAGAATTGTACTTGCAGACTTGCAAGATTCTGTCAATGCAGCCTTACAATAAAGGATAATTATCTGGTCGTGTTTCCTGTCTGGTCTACCTGGGAAGGCTGACATCAATCTTGCAAGTCTGAAAGTACAAATCTCCCGCCATCTCCTTTACAGCCCGAGCAATTAGAGAGGGTCCCTTCTGAGCCTCTTGCCCTGCCCACTGTGCAGCTGCAGGCTAGGCCCTCTCTTATCTGACCGTTCCCAGGCAGCATCTTTTCCCTCCGTCTCCCAAGGTCGTTCCCACATAACATTACAATCAAGGAGGAGGAATAAAGAATCTGTATTCATGTCTGCTATTGGATAATGGACATAAACATTGGCCATTCTGTACCTACACCCTGGAGAAAGTGCAGAAATGCAGATGGATTTCCAAGTATCCATGTGGTTCTATAGCTGGATCCACTGGAATAGCGCTGTTGCTGTAATTAACAGACTATTTCAGACACTGGCTGGTCACTCTACCTATCTGCAAGCAAACCATCCCTCGAAGTGTTGAAATAATGTCAATTAGGATTTACGGGAAATCCCCCCACCATACCACGTGGGCCTAAACCCCTAAATCATAGTTTAAACTGGACAAACAGGCTTACCAGATCTGGATTGCAAAATGCCAGATTGCTCGGTTTTGACAATTCCCCATCCTCTTAGCAGCCCAGAAAACAGTTCTCTCACCTTAATTGCAGCATTCTTATGTTTAAATTAAATTCAATCAAACTTAGTTTTGCCCTGGAGGGAGGGAGGGAGGGAGGGAGGGAGGAAGGAAGGAAGGGAGGGAGGGAGGGAGGGAGGAAGGAAGGAAGGAAGGAAGGAAGGAAGGAAGGAAGGAAGGAGGGAGGGAGGGAAGGAAGGAAGGGAGGGAGGGAGGGAGGAAGCTGGGAAGGAAGGAAGGAAGGAAGGAGGGAGGGAGGGAGGGAGGGAGGGAGGGAGGAAGCTGGGAAGGAAGGAAGGAGGGAAGGAGGGAGGAAGGAAGGAGGGAAGGAAGGAGGGAGGGAGGGAGGGAGGGAAGGGAGGAAGGGAGGAAGCTGGGAAGGAAAGAAGGAAGGAATGAAGGAGGGAGGGAAGGAAGGAAGGAAGGGAGAGAGGGAGGGAGGAAGGGAGGGAGGAAGGAAGGAAGGAGTGAAGCAAGGAAGCTGGGAAGGAAGCAAGTTGGGAAGGAAGGAAGGAAGGAGGGAGGGAGGGAGGAAGCTAGGAAGGAAGGAAGGAGGGAAGGAGGGAGGAAGGAAGGAGGGAAGGAAGGAGGGAGGGAGGGAGGGAGGAAGCTGGGAAGGAAAGAAGGAAGGAATGAAGGAGGGAGGGAAGGAAGGAAGGAAGGGAGAGAGGGAGGGAGGAAGGGAGGGAGGAAGGAAGAAAGGAGTGAAGCAAGGAAGCTGGGAAGGAAGCAAGTTGGGAAGGAAGGAAGGAAGGAGGGAGGGAGGGAGGGAGGAAGCTAGGAAGGAAGGAGAGAGGGAGGGAGGGAAGGAAGGAATGGAGGGAGGAAGGAAGCTGGGAAGGAAGGGAGGGAGGGAGGGAGGGAGGAAGCTGGGAGGGAAGGAAGGAAGGAATGAAGCAAGGAAGCTGGGAAGGAAGCAAGTTGGGAAGGAAGGAAGGAAGGAAGGAAGGAAGGAAGGAAGGAAGGAGGGAGGGAGGGAGGGAGGGACGGAGGGAGGAAGGAAGGAAGGAAGCTGGGAAGGAAGGGAGGAGGGAGGAGAGGGGAAGACAGGGTGCTGTAGAGGGTGATTTCAAGGTCCCAATTTTCCACCCGTCTCAATCGTGGAAGGAGGTTAAAAACGTAAATGCGGCTTTGAAAGCAAGTCCCCATCTCCGTGATCCAAGCCCCTTTATCTGGAATGAAACTGGCTGGCTCTTCTCAGACATGCCAGAACAGCCAAACGAGGTTGTGGGGGCAATCTGGGGTGCACCCACAACCTTTGTTCCTTCTGGTTTTAAAACGATCGTCCAGATTAAGAGTCAAGACGACAGCCAGCCACCCTGTCTGAGATAAAAGGTGCAGCGCCACAGCCGGGGACGGCAGGATGAGAAACGGATGGAGGTTAGTGCAAACTCTGCCGAGTCGTAAAGCAAGCCAGAATGTAACCGGGACCTTCCCTTGCCCTCCACCGTGGGGTGAATGCCGGCCTTTCCACACACTTACGCTACAGGCTTAAAGAGACCCAGTCAGGGAGCCTGGCGCCCTCCAGTGGCTAGAACCTGCAAGAACATCGTTCAAAACACAGTTTTGCTGCATCTCACCGGCCGGAGTGACCCTTCCTGTTTTGAAAAACGCAACACCCGGTATTGAAACACAGCAACGTCAAAACAACTGCAGAGGTAACCCGTTCTGAATTACGTGAAGTGGATTTTTTTTTTTTTTGCTTTGTTTTTATTGACCGGGGAAGTCTTTCCTAACCCACTGTCTGTATGAGCCGTCAGCCAGTGGCACAGGCTGCCACCTGAGCTGGCATGAGTTCTCCTTCAGTGGAAGTCTTCCAACAGAGGCGGGATGGTCATCTGTCAGAGACGGTCTAGCCGGTTCTACACTGAAGGGGGCGGGCTGGACTACATGACCTCTAAGTTCCTTCCAATCCATCATTATCTACAACTAACTAGAGACAGAGGACAATTGGAGCCCAACTCCGTTGGGGAGAGGGAGGCTGAACGCGAGCGTTTATTCTGTTGTCAGAAGTCTGTATTAGGAAGGGTCCCCTGAGGCCATCCAGTCCAACCCCCTGCCCAATGCAGGAATCCAAATTAAAGCATCCAGACGGGCAGCTGCTCAGCCTCTGCTTGAGCACATCCAATGAAGATAAACTCACCTTCTCTCTGGCCCATTTCTGTATTAAATTACACTGCATTTTTGCAAGCAATTACGTTCTACTCAAATGCTCCAGCTGTTAGAAAACCTTATGGGGGTTTTTTTTCCTAACATGCCTTTCAAATTTGCCTTTCAACTTGGAATCCCAGAATTGAAGCAAGCCCTTGCTTTTCCTGCCGGCCACTGTCCTCTTTCATTTATAAAAGCAAATTAATTTTAAAAAGCACCTTGGTTGTGCGAGAAAATCGATAAACTTGACAAGCAAATATATACACAGAGTAATCAACAACAACAGAACTGGACTGCAAATCCCCTTACAAAAGATTCCTCGACTCGCCGTCTTACCTGAAAATATGAGTTTTTCTTTCATGATGTTTACGTCACGGCTGGACCGGCGGACGGCGGCACTGAGCATGATCTGTTCCGGGTTGTATGTGTGGATGCTACCGAAGCGCCACCTGGGACGGAAGTGGAAAATGGAAATTGTTTGCAGGGGCCCCACTGGGTTGGGGATAGCACACCCACCCAGGAGCACCCGTTGCAACCGTGCAAAGCCCTGTCCCTTTTTCACCTGCGCCACCCCTGACTGCAACTGCCATCTTAACTTTTTTGACCACTGGTGGATGCCTCTGCAAATCCTGCTCTCTGCCCCCTCTCACTTTGCAAACGTTTCTCAGCCCCTCCAATTCTCAGCCCCTTGCAGGAAGGAGCAAAGATTTTGAGCCAGTGGCTTATTTCCAACTTTTCTTCTCCTCCAGCACAGCCTGGGAGAGGCATGCTTGGAAACAAGATGTTGGGAGATCACGCGTCCAGTCTGTCCCCCCCCCCCCCGCCCCAGTTTTCTCCATTTCGGCAGAGTGATTCTCACTGCTCAAACAGAAAAGCATTGAAACCCTGTCCCACTTCTGCTCGCAGCCTGGCAGACTCTTCAGTGCTGGGAGGGAGAGGTCGGTCACCCGTCCCAAACTCCAGGCTAAGGGCTAGTAGACTGGGGGGGCAGGATGGGTCCCCGAAAGGACCTCGCCGTGGGTTCTTCTGACTTTGCTCCAAAAAGGGCCTTGCTTGGAAAATCAGACACAGGCGGTATGGGGTGGGTGGGGCCTGCCATCTCCAACCTCGCTGTCACCCATTGCTGTGGTAGAGGAGGTCCCACAGAGCCCCCCACCCACCCACAACAAAGCTAATTGGAAGGATTCCCTGATTCCCAGGGGAGGGGGGTTCCCTGGACACCAAGAGGCGGGACCTTCTCTGGGATGGCCCCCCACCCTGGAACGGCCTGCCTTTGGGCCCTCCTGGGGACAAACACCTGCAATTCCTTGGGCTGCTTAACTGAACTCAATCTTGAGGTTACTATTGGTGGTGTTTCTTGAGTTGCTACTATTCCTATTCCTGTCTTTAAAATTTAAGAGCCATTTTGGTCTAGTGGTTAAGGCAACGGGCTAGAAACCAGGAGGAGGTGAGTTCTAGTCCTGCCTGAGGCATGAAAGTCAGCTGGGTGCCCTTGGGCCAGTCCCTCTCAGCTCAAGAGCCAATCAGGCGTGGTAGGAGAGTTCTAGTCCCGCCTTAGGCATGAAAGCCGGCTGGATGACCATGGGCCAGTCCCTCTCTCTCAGCCCAAGAGCCAGTCAGGCGTGGTTTGAGAGTTCTAGTCCCGCCTTAGGCATGAAAGCCGGCTGGGTGCCCTTGGGCCAGTCCCTCTCTCTCAGCCCATGAGCCAATCAGGAGTGGTATGAGAGTCCTAGTCCCGCCTGAGTCCTGAAAGCTGGCTGGATGCCCTTGGGCCAGTCCCTCTCTCTCAGCCCAAGAGCCAATCAGGCGTGGTTTGAGAGTTCTAGTCCCGCCTCAGGCACGAAAGCCGGCTGGGTGCCCTTGGGCCAGTCCCTCTCTCTCAGCCCAACCCGCCTCACAGGGTTGTTGTTGTGGGGAAAACAGGAGGAGGAAGGAGCATTAGGCATGTTCACCACCTTGAGTTATTTATAACAATAATAAAGGCGGATAGAAAAATAAATAAATAAATAAGTGCATCCAGGCCTGGGCTGGGTCAGCCACTGAGGATTGGGATACTTTCCTCAGCTGCTCCGTATTTTAATTTTTGTATTTGTGGTTGGAACTGTTTTTTAATTTTATTTTAATATTGTTCACTGCCCAGAGTTGCTTGTTGAGATGGGCGGCCAGGCAAATTGATTAAATAAATAAGTAAATAAATAAAATACAATTAGCGGTATTACTAGTATTGCTACCACTGCTGCTATTACTAAGACCTTGTAAACGCTGTTACTCCTATTGCTACTCCAATTAGTACTGGTCATAATCTTAAAATACTATTATTGATACTGCTCTAACACTACTCATGCCTTTAAAGTATTATTACTAGTACTACTACTAATCATACCTTTAAAATACTGTTATTAAGATATTATTGCTATTACTAAAGAATCACTACTCAGGGTAACCCTATCCTGCTGTGATGGGCAGCCATATAAATTATTTAAATAAAATAAATCCATAAAATGTTGTAATTACTAGTATTGTTGCTACTAGTATAACCTTCAAAACACTAGTATTAATATTAAATGTTACTTTATTACTAATACTAACACTACGATATCTTTAAAATATCATTGCTATTACTCCAATTAGTACTGGTCATAATCTTAAAATACTATTATTGATACTGCTCTAACACTACTCACGCCTTTAAAGTATTATTACTAGTACTGCTACTACTAATCATACCTTTAAAATACTGTTATTAAGATATTATTGCTATTACTAAAGAATCACTACTCAGGGTAACCCTATCCTGCTGTGATGGGCAACCATATAAATTCTTTAAACAAAATAAATCCATAAAATGTTGTAATTACTAGTATTGTTGCTACTAGTATTACCCTCAAAACACTAGTTAGTATTAATATTAAATGTTACTTTATTGCTAATACTAACACCATATCTTTAAAATACCATTGCTATTACTCCGATTAGTACTGGTCATAATTTTAAAATACTAATGTGATACTACCACTATTGTCTAAAATACTACTACTAATACTGCTACTATCTTTAAACTACTACAATTATTAAATCACTGCTATTACTAAAACACTATGAAGCCTAATACAATCTTTAAAATTATGACTGCTACTGCTATTATTGAGTAGATCAATAGGTACCGCTTCGGCGGGAAGGTAACGGCGTTCCGTGAGTCATGCTGGCCACATGACCCGGAAGTGTCTATGACAACGCCGGCTCCAAGGCTTTGAAACGGAGATGAGCACCGCCCCCTAGAGTCGGACACGACTGGACTTTACGTCAAGGGAAACCTTTACCTTTTTTTACTGCTATTATTAATTTTATTACATCAATTTTATTAAAGCTGCCCACTCCAGCAGTACTGCTAGAGTACTAACTTTAAAATATTAGTATTGTTGAAATATTACTCAATTATTAAACCACTGCTACTAAGGTTACTATCTTTAAAATACTATTATTACTGTTAGTATGAGCCATAATTTTAAAACACTAATACCACTACCACTACTTGCTACTTATTACTATTACTAATTACTTACTAATACTATTACTAAGACCACTACTATCTTTAAAATATTATTACTGTTGCTGCTGCTGCAGCTGCTATTCTCTTGAAAATATTACTATTACAAGTGCTGCTACCTCTGCTATTATTGCTACTACCATTGTGACTTTGAGCTTCTCCTATTTTTGGTATTTTTCTAACACTGTTCTACCATAACAGCCAAGAGAATTTCTGCTCTCAGTTTTTTGAGTCTTTTGGGATGGTTTAAATCTTTGCTCAGCCTTGAAATTTGCCAAGCTCCTGCCAGGTGGTCAGAAGTGGGGCACCCCTAAAATCACTGGAGCAGCTGCTCCCACCTTTCTGCAGGATCCCCTCCTGACTTTGGGAACATCTAAGCCAGTGTTTCTCAACCTCAGTCACTTTAAGATGTGTGGACTTCAACTCCCAGGATTCCTCAGCCAGCATGGCTGGCTGGGGAATTCTGGGAGTTGAAGTCCACACATCTTAAAGTGACTGAGGTTGAGAAACACTGATCTAAGCACAGGAAGGGAAGGTATGGGCAAGCAATGGGGAAAATTACACCCTTGTCTGTGCCCCGCAATGTCTGTGCCCTCGTCTGTGCCCGCCAAGATGCCCAACATCTCCCAAATTTCATAGCAGAAAAGCAGCAGGGAATATGGAATAGAGACACCCTCCCCACCTAGGGGGAGGAAACATAATGCAGCATTTCTCAAAAGCTCTGATTGGAGCTGGCAGGCTTAATCTTCCAATTAAAAACATTTCAATCAACCGAAAATGTTCCCCCGGCAACCCGTTTTGCACACGGGGAAGTCTGTGCAAAAGCAGGTGCCTTCTTTCGCAAACTCTCCTGTTCTCTCCTGATGCAATAAAACAGATTAACACAGGCTTAGGGGGTGCCTATTTGGTGATTTTAAATCGAGCACCAGCCTCTACCTGGCAGGGTGCTGGTTCAAGTGCTGGGCTTCAGGCTGGGGAGGGGGTGTTCTAGTCTCCCCTGAGCCCCAGAAGCTCCCTGGGGGATTCTGGGACTGTTGCTGCCTCCTGGCTCAGTCTACCTCACACAGCTGTTGTGGTGGGGAAAAACTGGGGGAGGAAGTGTTACGTCTGCTACAAGAAGGGCAGGATAGAATTAAAAACAAAAACAAAAACTTCAAGCCCCAGTGCTTTAAAGACTAAAGACAAATGCTCCCACCACAAAGAATCCAAAAAACTACGTAGGCAGACCTAACACATCAACACAGAGATGCCAAATACATAAAATGAGACCTGTGGGTGATGCAATCATGTAACATGCAGTCGGCTGGCCGGCAATCCAGATTCGAAGGGGAAAATGTGATTTGAAGTGTGTGGGATGCCCCGGTGGGCACTTCAAAGGCCCTCTTTCCTGGGGTCACCTCGCTGCCACCACAAAAGCCCAGGGAAAGGGCAGCTGCTTTTAGGAGTTGCTGGCACATTAGGGGGCACGCAGGCGCATCCTCCAAATATTCCCACCCCCCACAAATCTGGATCGTTATACCTTCCTGATACAATCCAATTTTCCATGTTCTACCTGGGGCAACCTTGGACCAAAGTGAACACCATGCATCAAATTGGCTGTCAAATCTGCTGCCAATGAAGAAGGATGCAGAGAAAAGTTTGATAACAGCAAGGGAAAGCAGGGGTGTTGTTGAACCCTATAACCACTCCTCTCCCATAAGGACTTTAAAATCAGAAGCTATCCCAAAGAAAGAACAGTGGTGTGAAACGTGGCAGAATCTCTGAATCTGCCTCCCAGCCTGATGTCTGCTTGTACTGCATTTTTTATTGCACCTCTCCCCTCTTCTCTGCTGCGAAGGAAACAAAACAAAACAAAACAAAAATCAGCCACTGCCTTCTGAAACCTGACAGGGAGAGCTGCTTTTCCATCCAGACCAACCCCTCCTTACCACTTTCAAGACCACTGCTGCAGAAGCCAGCTGGAAACGCTCTCCGCCCTCCTGCCTACCAACCCCCGCTTCGCAAAGTCAAAAAAGATTTGCTTTTTGCAAAGATGAGGAAAGAAAGAAGTGATGCCAGTTAACATGGAGAAAGCACAGATGTCCACAGAGGCAGCCTGGATGAGGCAAGAGGAAGATGATGATCTAGGCAAATATCCCCCCCCCCCACTTTCAGTCTTGGAAAAAAAGGGTTAGTCACGTTTTCAGGCCACAATGTGATTTCAACCATTCCATGCAAAGAAGGGGCAAAAAGTGTGTAGCAAAGCTCATCTCTCTCACACACACACACTTATTTTTTGCTGTGAGCCTTGTGGGTGGCTGCAGTCAAATGTACAGGTAGTCTCGACTTACGGCCATTCATTTAGCAACTGTTCGAAGTTACAACAACACTGAAAAAAAGTGACTTGCAACTGGTCCTCGCACTTACGATCGTCACAGCATCCCCACAGTCGATCAAAATACAGGCGCTTGGCAACCAGCTCACACTTATGACAGTTGCAGAGTTCCGAGGTCATGTGATTGCCATTTGCAACCCTCCCAGATGGCTTCCGACAAGCAAAGTCAATGCAGGAAGCCAGATTCGCTTAATGACCGCGGTGATTTGCTTATCAACTGCGGTGATTCACTTAACGACCAGGGCAAAAACGGTCATAAAACTGGGTGTGACTCACTTAACAACCACCTCACTTAGCAATGGAAGTTCCAGTCCCAATTGTGGTCATAAGTCAAGGACTACCTGTATCTTCCTCACCCAGCAAAATCTGGTATGTTGGTTGGACACACCAGTTTTAGGCTGGTTCTGATCCAGAAAGGCTTGTTTTGAAAAGGTGTTTCTAGGAGCAAGGCTGGAGGGCAGTTTGAGAAGAAAAGGTGTCAGTCCAGCAGAGGCTTGCGCCCTCCCTGCCAAAAACATTGCAGGATTTTTGGGACCTTCCCCAACGCCTCACGAGGCTTAGGGGTCATGTGAAATTCTGCCCGCTTTTAATTAATAATAAAGAAGTAATGTAGATTTAACGGGAGGGACATTCAGAGGAGGCAACAGATGCCATGATGTCATTGTAGGAGGAGAGCTGGGTATACAGTGGCAAAAAATCAGGAGGACTCTGCCGATTAACAAATTTCACGAGATGCAACCCACTTCATCAGACACATAGGTATCTGACACATTTAAGGCAGTGTTTCTCAACCTCGGCAACTTTAAGACGTGCGGACTTCAACTCCCAGAATTCCTCAGCCAGCAGTTGAAGTCCGCACATCTTAAAGTAGCCGAGGTTGAGAAACACTATCTAAACACTGATTTAAAAACTGCAGGACGCTTGGCAATCAAGAACGAGGGCTGAGGGATCATCCAGGGCAGGATGAAACCAGAGGAGACCACGGGGTGGCAGCTATTTGTGCGCCATGTCTCTGGAAGCAAGAATCAGCTTTGCAGCACCAGGATGGAAGCTGTCTTGGGAATGACTAGCGTTGCCCTCTGTTCCCAAGATTAGCTCCTTGCAAGCAGAAAAGTTTTTAACCCCAGAGGACCAGGATCAGTAGAAATATTCATGAGCGATCAGCCTCTCTCTCTCTCTCTCTTTAAATTCTCTTTTACTTTTATGTATTTGCTTCAAAGTGTTAAAAGAAAAAAAGAGCCACCGACCGTTCCTAGCTGGGACCCTGCAGTTGTGCCGAGCTGGTGGGGCTTGGGGTCCAATAGATCTGGAGGGCACCAGCTCAGGAAAAGCTGGGTGAGAGGGACCGAGAGTCCAAGTCGGTCGAAAGCAGCTTCTTCCATTCCAAAAAGCTCCCCCACCCCAGATGTTATGGGCTGCAACGAAAGCGCCTCCTGGATACTTCATGAGGCTTCGCCTTGAATTAAGGAGCCAACTTCAGGGGGTGATGAACAAAGGGGGTGGGGGGGACAAGGAATAAAGGAAGCCAAAGGAACGGGAGCCACTGCAAGCGCCCCGACGTTTCTATCGGATCGGGGGACGTTGCAGCCAAACCAGACGTGGCATTTAACCAATCTTGGCATCTAGCCTCTTGGATCTCTTTTAAGGCAAACTGCACCAGTCGAAGGCAGAGGGGACCGCAGGGTGTGGTCAAACAAGGCTGAGCTTTTTTTGGCTCTGGCTGTGGCTGTGCAATGGAAGCTCTGCCTGGTACAATGCGTGTCGCATGTCTGATGATGCCCATCAAAACCAGGTGGAGCCTCTTCGCAGCATCGGGGCTGCCACCTTGACTTTTTTGACCACCCCCTGCAGATGCTCCAGTTGAAGGGGAATCCGGATGAGAGAGGCATGAGGGGAAATTTACTCCTTCCTTCCTCCCTCCCTCCCTCCGTCCCCTCCCCTTCCTTCCACAATCTTCAGCTCCGTCTTCTCAGCTGATGCAAACAAAAGACCCAGCCTCAACCGCATCTCCTTCATCACCAAAGCAGTGGCCAAAATAACGCATCAATTCATATATATTCAAATGCCTGTTTTTTCACCTAGAGTTTGGTGGCCCTTAAAGTGTCAGGAATGCCCGAGAACAGAAAGCTTTGGGCTTCTGCATCTGATCACTGTAGGATGCACCCAATTGCTTCCGTGTGCAAATGACCCGAATCTCAATGCTTCTATCATTAGCAGTACAGGTAGTCCTCGCTTAACAACCACAATTAGGACCGGAATTTCGGTTGGTAAGCAAAGCGGTCATTAAGTGAATCTGACCAGATTTTACCTTTTTTGTGGCAGTTGTTAAGTGAATCATCACTGGTGTTAAGCAAAACAGATGGTCGTTAAGCAAATCATGTGGTTCCCCATTGATTTGCTTGCCAGAAGCCAGCCAGGAAGGTAGAAAATGGCAATCATGTGACCACAGGATGCTGCAATGGTCATCAATGTGAACTGGTTGCCGAGCACCCAAATCATGATCATGTGACCATGGGGACACTGCAACGGTCGTAAGTGTGAGGACCAGTCACAAGTCGGTCTTTTCAGCCTTGTTGTAAGTCCAAACTGTCACTAAACGAATGGTTGTTAAGTAAGGACTACCTGTATTTTTATTTCCCCTCTTGGCCCACAGTCTCGGCTTTCCTCCATATTTTCAGCAATGCTTATAGGAAAGGGGGAAGGGATAACAAAAGTAGAGATGAAGGTGAAATGAGGGAGGAGGTCCCAGAAATTACCTGATTATGTGATAGCTGTAAAGATGCCAAAATGCAGCAGCAGAAAGAGAAAGAAAGAAAGAGGAAAGGAACATGCAAGAAATGTCAGAGCAGTAAGAAATAACCAAGAGATTCGAACGGCCCCCACCCTACTGGCGCTCCAAGGGGCCTCTTCACCTGGCCTCTGGAGAGGGTGACCAAAACCCCCTTTTCTCCTTTTCCTTTATTCCCAGCCGGGTTTGCTATCCCTGCCATCTTCATCCTTTCCTTGTGCTGGTGGTTTCCTTGTTTTTAACCATTTGTGAACCGCCCAGAGTGGCTGGGAGTCAGGCAGCAAATACATTTAATAAATAAATACATATATACACACATACATTTAATTAATTAATTAAAGATCAAGAGGCAAACAAGGCCGTGTCCCCTGACAGTTTTGCAGGCTGATATTCTTTCCTTGGAATGAAACTAACCAACCAGGCAGGGTTGGGCCAAAGTCATTTTAGCAGTGGATAGGGGAGGAAAATCAAACATTGGGGAGGTAGACCAGACCTCTCTGCATTTCTTCCCTCCCCAGCCTTTTAAAATAAAAACTGTGCTTGGGCTGTGCACCTAAATCAGTGTTTTTCAAACTTGGCAACTTTAAGATGTGTGGAATTCAACTCCCAGAATTCCACAGCCAGCTATGCTGGCTGGGGAATTCTGGGAGTTGAAGTCTACACATCTTAGTTATCAAATTTGAAAAACATTGACCTAAAGTTTCCAGTTCTGATGCTACAATCTCTTCTCAA
Organism: Candoia aspera; assembly: GCF_035149785.1. NCBI lineage: Eukaryota > Metazoa > Chordata > Lepidosauria > Squamata > Candoiidae > Candoia > Candoia aspera. Next base: position 113,398,692 of record NC_086157.1, read on the forward strand.
AGTACCTTTAAAAAGGCACAAGGATTCACTCCCGACCTTTAGGGGCTGCCTGTTCTTTTATTTAACCCAAACCTGGCCAGTGCCTGCTTTAAAACATTAAACCAAGATCTCTTCTGCTTTTCCAGGCATTTGCTGTCTCATCGCTTTAAAAAATTCTGCACATTTTCTCTCTCTCTCTCCTTTCAGCTTCTTTTCTCCAAGTTACACATTTCTCTTCCGAAGTTGCATTTGCAGACTAAAGGCTAGAAATTAAGAGAACCCACAACCATAAAACTTAGCCTTTGCCAACTTGGGGAAATGCCATCCAGACCTTGGAAAGAGGGCAGAAAAGAATCCCAACCTTGGATGGGACATTGTTTGACTAGCCCTCTACAATTTATTTATCCCTTGTAAGTCCTAAATCCTTGCTTGGCCGTGAACTCATAAGTTGGGCAAAGTTTGGCCTCTGTTTCTATTCCCTGATGGAAATAGACTAATGAAGAATTTTTCCACAGCCCTTCAAAGGGGGTCCAGATGTTGCTGGGAAGAACCTAACAGTATTGCAAAATCATCAGTGGATGCTACTTACTTCTGGAAGATAAAAACCCCTAAAATTATGACAAACGAAGCGAGGTCAGCCATTATCCAGATTACATAGTACTCGTCTGGACGCTGAAAAACAAGAAAAAGAAATTAACAAAGACTAAAAGGCTTTGGTTGTTGTTGTTGTTTTCAATCTCTAAAAGGGGGTATGGGAGCAGAGGGATTGCCAGGCTTAAGCATTAATTGCCCAGAGTCCCTCCTCAGGGGGGAGATGGGCGGAGATAAAAATCTGACAAATAAATAAATAGATAAATAAATCCCCAGCCCTTCTTCTTCCCCACCCACCCAAATCTTCAGATCTCTAATAGTAAGAAGCACATTCTGGAATTGGGGGGGGAAAAATGAAACAGACGTGATCTGTATTTGTAATTGTTTTAAGCATCCTGACATTTGCAACAGTGGCAGAATTTGGGTTGTGACATTGTGTATTTGCAAGGCAAAATAAAAAGTCAAATTTTCTTTGAGTCAAAGTCCTTGGAGTCTTCACAGAATCACACATATAGTTTTTTTGCAGGAAAAAAAAGTTCCTTCTTACCTTCTTACAGAGTTTTTCACCTTCTCCCACTCAGCTATACCCCTGATTACCTAGTGGTCTCCCATCCCAATACTAGCCAGGCCCATTTCTGCTTAGCTTTTGAACCCAAAGTTATCCAGGTGTCATCATCTGCCTGGGGGACATGAGTTTCTACCAATTGCAAATTACGGAAAAAAGAGTAAAGAATAAATGTGGGGAATGTGTTAAGGGCCTTGTTTCCTGGCTGTATTAATATCTAAGGTTGTAATTTCTTGGCATCTCTATCTCTATCTCTATCTCTAATCTCTATCTATCTATTTTTGCATTGTGTATGTATTGGTTTTAACTGTTTTTATGATTGTTCAACACCCAGAGTCACTTGTCTGAGATGGGTGGCTACAGAAATTGAATAAACAAATTTATTTATTTATCTAATTTGTCACCTCCCATCTCCTCCCACCAGAGGGACTCTGGGTGGTTTACAACAATAATCAATAAAACAATAAATATACTGTATAATAAAAACAAACAAACAAACCCTAACCTGCTCATAAACATTGTGTAGCAGCAAGAAAAAGTTATATGCATGTGATAGTGGCGTCTACGTCTAATATAACATTGAAACTATTTCTATAGATACAGAATGCGTATCTGTATAAGGTGAGCAATTTCTCTGTTTATAGATTTGTTCCACTGTTTGTTTGTTTTTTAAATTAATCTCTGCAATTACTTTGTTAGATGCAACGGATGTAATTGAGCGGGGCATCACTGAAATTCAAACGACTGCTCTTATTCAGCATCTGGGAAAGGAAGTGTGAATTAAGAGGGACAACCCAGGAGCTTGCAAACATCACAGCTTGCAAATATAACTTTAATTGTGTGAAAATAATTAAGCCAGAGCTCTGGTAGAAAGGGAGAAGCATGTATTTGCTTATCATGTTTGCTTATTGAGTGTCAGGGAGAGAAAAAAATATTCTCCATCCTGCAAGTCTCAGCCATCTTCACTCTGGGGTGTAAGCAAGCACAGACCCATTTTGAAAATGGGTCAGAAGCATAAATATAAAATATAGTGAGCACATTTATTTTATTATTTATTATTTAAATTTATATCACCGCCCATCTCCCCCAAACAGGGGACTCACATCTCTGATCCTACAGCTCTGCACTGGATAATGTACATCAGCGTTTTTCAAGCTTGGCAACTTGAAGATGTGTGGGCTTCAACTCCCAGAATTCCCCAGCCAGCCTGCTGGCTGGGGAATTCTGGGAGTTGAAGTCCACACATCTTCAAGTTGCCAAGCTTGAAAAACGTTGACATATATTGTCGATCTCTGTTCTCTGTGTTTGTAAGGGGACACTCGCATGCAAGCTAAAACTTTAAGATTCTTGATTTTTACTGAATTAATTGCTTTTGTAACACAGCACCTCTCAATGGTGCTGGTTATCACACCGGCAGGCTGGCTGGGGAATTCTGGGAGTTGAAGTCCACACATCTTCAAGTTGCCAAGCTTGAAAAACGTTGACATATATTGTCGATCTCTGTTCTCTGTGTTTGTAAGGGGACACTCGCATGCAAGCTAAAACTTTAAGATTCTTGATTTTTACTGAATGAATTGCTTTTGTAACACAGAACCTCTCAATGGTGCTGGTTATCGCACCTGCAGATTCTGAAGACAGCATCAGGCTTCCATCAGAAGATTATAAACTCCAGACAATCCTTAAGGCCGTCTAGTGCAGTTTGGATTTTTGCAGCCCAGTTATGTGGACACCAACAGCACGTCATATTTACCTATCCCCACTGGGCATTTTGGAGCCTGCATTACAGCAACTGTTGATTTTAACGTTTTGAGGTGAACTGCATTTTTAATCCTTTTAAGCATCCTGAGCTTTGCAACAGCGGCAGGAGGTGTGCTGTGAAAAGGGAAAACACGGAGCGAGTCTATCAAATGGCAAAAGACATTTTGCTAATCAAAATGTTCAGGCCATCTTTATTTTAGAATGTTCTCCACCACAGATGCTGGGATAGGTTTTCACTGTTGCTCCATGTGAACCCAGGGAACAAATGCAGTATTTTTCTGTACCTTCCCTTATCTCTCTTCCTCCTGAGAACACACCAATCTACTTCCAAGAAAGCTGGAAATTTCCTGGAACGCAAGGGCTGCCTTCACACATCACATTTAACCCGGAAACTGAAGCGACCCGTTTTCCTGCTTGATGGAATACACCAAATCCTAAGCGAACCAAATGTACTGGATTCCCACAACATCCTCCCCCAAAACCTAACCTTGGTTAACCTAGCAAAGCTTAGCCCATTGTGTAAATGCAACCAAGAGGTCCTTAACCTTAACAGTTAGAACATACTGTGCAAAACACCATCGAAATTAACCACATCACCCAACAAGGCGAATTTTGCCAATGCTTTCCAGAGGACCCCAAGACAGCTGTTCTAGAGGTTTAAGGTTATTCATCGATGGAGCAAACTGGAGAAAGGCCGGGGCTGCAAGGAATCCAGATGTGGACGCTGAGCAAGTGTGTCAATCGCCAGTAGAGGGCACTCAGTTCCACTAAGTTGGGAACTATGGCAGAAAACTCTGATGCTGCTAAGTCACGCAGACAATCCTCAAGTGGGAAAGCCTTTGAGGCTGAGCCCAATCCCTGAATAAATGCAGGAATCCAGATCAAATATTCAGGACCAGCCTCTGCTTGGATGCACCCGATGATGGCAAGTCAACCAACCAGCCAGCTGTTCTGTGGTTAAAAGGCTCTTATTGTTAAAGGAGATTTTTTTTCTTAACATTCAACTGGAGCCTTCCTTCCTAAAATCCATGATGCTGTGTCCTACTGTCTGGAAAGGGGGAGGACAGGAGAGAACTTCCTTCTGTGGCCTCCTTTCAAATCTTTCAAGAGGACTGCCAAGACCCCCTCCACTCCTCTCTCGAGGCCAAACATGCCAGCTCCATCCATTTCTCTTCTTCGCTTCTAGTCCCTTCATCGTCCTGATTGCTCTTCTCTATCCTTGTTCAGAATATTCCTGGGATGCCCGGAATGGGATACAGCATTCAAGAAAGCTTGTGATCCAACCAATGCTGAATGAAGAAGAACAGCTACTTCCGGCGATTTGGAAACTGTATTTCGACCGATGCAGGCTAAAACTGCATTGGCCTTTTTTGCAGCATTGTTACGCTGCTGACTCACTGGACGACCCACAGCCATGAAGCCGGGGAGAATGCAAGCCGTAATCCAAGCTACGCAAAAGAGGTGGAAGGCTGCTCTAAATAATTCCCGAGCAAAGGAGGGAACAAGGATTTAACCGCTTTATAATCCTACGGTTGCGTTCACGTGCCTCGCTTAATCTGCTTAGTGAGCTGACCATGGGCATCTGCAGGGGGTCAAAATGTACCACAAGGGGGCAGGTGCTGCACTGTGATCAAAGTCCTGCCCCTTTTGTGATCAAAGTTCTGCCATGTGTCAAAAACAGCAGCACTTCAATCCACCGCACACCCACCATCTTGCTGAATTTGTCCCCAAACGTTGCCGTACCAAACTCTTGCACAGTACGCTGAATTGTAACTTGAGTTCCCACAACACACCAAGCCACACTAAGCTCTACTTCTCCTCATGCGCTGGAAGTAGGCAGATAAATTCTGCTCCATGAAGAAAGAACTTTGCACAAGCCTAGCCTTAAAAATAGCTGAGGATTTGTGGTGGGGGTGGGGGTTGGCAACTTGAAGAAACATTCAAACATTCAGTGGAACCCCCAACTTTTATTCTGAAGCGCTACAGTCATGTATAACTGCAGGTAATCCTCGACTTACAACCGTAATTGGGACCAGAACTTCCGTTGCTAAGTGAGGCAATAATTTAGTGAGCCACACCCGATTTTACAACCTTTTTTGCCATGGTCAGTAAGTGAATTGCCATGACCGTTAAGTGGATCACGTGGTAATTAAGTGAATCTGGCTCTCCCCATTGACTTTGCTTGTTGGAAGCTGGCTGGAAAGGTCACAAATGACGATCATGTGACCCCGGGACGCTGCAACTGTCACAAATACATGCCAGTTGCCAAGCGGCTGAATTTTGATCACATGACTGTGGGGATGCCGCGACAGCCATAAGTGCAAGGTCTGGTCACAAGTCACTTTTTCTGGCACTGTTGTAACTTTGAACCGTCACTAAACGAATGGTCGTAAGTCGAGGACTACTTGTAGTTAATCCAGATGGCAACTGGGTTCCTTGGCAGGTAAACACCACTTATTAGGGAGCAGGAACTGGCCGATCTCAAAGAAAGTTAAGCAAGTTTGGACCTGGCTGGATGGGAGACCACCAGAAAATCTCAGGGTTGGAAGCTACATTGGAAAGTCAAAAAATATATATTCTTGAAGAAAGCAGTAGCAAACCTCTTCCTTATTACTGCCAAGCAAACTATGTGGGAACTCTTTATCTTCACCCTTAGCCGGCAGCTGTTCAGGGGGCGGGGGGGCAATCTATCCCACATTGCAGGGAAGATTTGGAAGACGGCGACAGGTCCAAATGACTGCATTACATTATATTGCAAAGACTGCACCTTTGGAAAAACACCAGCAAAGGAAAAGCCAGGGATGAGACCCACTTACCATCAGCCAGAGCGGGGAAGGCAGCCGGCGGAGAACGTGGGAGCTGTCGGAGGTGACAGACTGGACCCCCATGCACCAGAGGATGGAATACAGCCACGGTTCATTGACGATGTACAAGTTGACACTCAGGTTTGCACTGGCATATTCCCTGTGGGGCGGGGGAGGAACAGAGGGGAAGGACCAGTTTTAAGGAGCACTCGGTGGACTCCGAACCTGCAGGATTAAACTGAGATGCCCCCTTTCCGCTATGTCCAACTGCCAGAATCCCTGGGCAGGACGTGAGAGAGTATGAGGCTGTGGACGGATTCACGAGGAGGAGATGCAAAGGAGACCCACCTGCCCCTTCCCGTTTTCCGTTTCAGAATCTCAGGATTCTGCTGGACATACAATATTCATTCATTCGGTAAATTTATATAGCTGCCCATCTCACATATGTGACTCTCAGTGGCGCATGAATTTAAAAACACAAAACAACACAAGTAGGACTCACTTAACAACTGCAATTGGGACCGGCAACTCCGTTGCAAAGTGATGCAGTCATTAAGCAAGATGTCACGTGACTACACCTTACAATGGCAGTTCAGCTGTGGTTGTTACGCAAATCCTGCACAGTCGTTAAGCACGATGTCACGTGACTTGTGACCTTCCACCAGCTTCCCCATTGACTGCTTGTAGGAAGCCAGCTGCGAAGGTCACAAATGGTGATCATGTGGTTGTGGGATGCTGCAACTGTCCTAAGTGTGAGCTGGTTGCCAAGCACCTGAATAACAATCACGCAACTGTGGGGATGCTCCAACAGTTGCAGGTTCAAGGACCGGTCATAAATCTACTTTTTCAGTGCCATTGTAACTTTGAACGGTTGCTGAGCGAGGCAGTTGGTAAGCGAGGACTAACTGTACAACAAAAATAACCCAAAATGTAACAATGAAAATCATTAAACAAAACATTAAAAACAGTGAGAACCATTAAAAACCCATTTAGCAACAACAGGACTGGACACAAATCCATCCTTCGTGCTGGTTCTCTCTTGGAAAACTTTCTGCTTCCCTGCAATGCTTCCCAGCCTAAAAGCAAACATGAATCAAATTTGTAGTACGGGATCTAATTAAGATCTAATAGAAGAGAATCTCTGGAGCTCAGGGTTGAGCTGGGGAGTCCTCGGTGCTCTCTGAGCTTGGCTGTTGGCTTGCAGACGTTTCATGACCCGACTAGGGGACATCATCAGTGCGAGGGAGGGTGGGGATTACTTGTGGTTTTCTACTGGTGGGTAGGGCATGCTGTCACAGGCTTCTGTGCAGAAAGAACAGTTGTTCCTTGGTGGAGGTTTGCCTACATGCAAATTTCTCCCACTTGCGTCCTTTCTCAAGCGTCTGAAGCCCACATGTATTTCCAACAGAAGAGAATAGCACGGCAGCATGCCTTGCCCACCAGTAGAAAGCCACACCCCCACCAACACTGGCAGGGCAAGCTGCTGTCTATAAACAAGGAGCAAACCCCACCCTCCCTCACACTGATGATGCTCCCTAGTTGGGTCATGAGATGTCTGCAAGCCAACAGCCAGGCTCAGAGAGCACCGAGGACTCCAGGATCTAAGTAAGAGTTTGCTGTTAAGAGGACCACGCCTGGCTTTGGGACAAACATCCTGCTAACAGAGAAGGCCAACCTGGTCTTTTGCATCAGTTCAAGAAACTACCTGCTTTCTTCCCTAAGAAAATCTGAATTTCCAGCTGCTGGTGCCCTAAAATGTCACAGGGAAGCCAAGCTTCTGCAGGGTTAGGTGGATCTGGAGGATTGCTTTCCATATGCTCATTGCTGCTATTTTCATTCAATCCAAAATAGGGACAGAACTTCCCCAAGCAAAGAAGAATAAATGGTGTGAGTCTAAGTAACGGCCTCAAACATTTTGCCCTTGTTTCCTATCGATATCTCAAATTACTTGAGTGTGTTTCTCCTTCCAAGGGTCCCTGGCAGTATCCACTGAAGCAGTAACTGAAGACGAGAGAGATTAATTAAGGGTTATTAATGGGCTGGGTTTTATACACTAAGCAACTTCTGGAATAGAGGGGGACCTTGGACTTTCCCCCAGCTCCAAGGTAACTGCAGGGGTTGAGGACAAGGTCAAACAAACAGGTGAAAACAGCTCCTGTTCTGAGATACTGATGGGGAATAAGCTTAAGTAGGAAAGTCTGAAGTTCCAGGAATGCTAGAAAAGGAGACAGGAAATCAGGAAACCTTGGGTGTTCTGGATCTGTGATCTCCCCCATAGGTCTTGCGTATAATCCATGAGAGGTGTAGTTTATACACGGAAAACGCACCCCAGCTGCAAAAACTGTGTATCAGTGGGGCAGTTTTTGGAAAGGAGGCCGCACTGAAGGCGTGATGCTTCGGACCAGCCCTACGGATGCGGCTTGTAAAAAGAGAAGGCTCCCCAAGGGCCCCTCCTGCAAGGGAGCGTCATCTGCAGGTACCCCGGGGGTGAGGCTTCTCGGGGATTCCCCGCCTTCCATGGAACAGCCTCCCTGGGATATCTGGCCCTCCTCCTCCACCATCACACTGGGCTTCCAAAGACCCATAAAAAAAAGCATTTGAGGAAGTGGAAGTTTAACCCAACCCCACGGGAAAAGCTGTTACAGCATCACGGTTAGGAGCGCTTTTATGCAATTTGATGTTTCTGACTCGACGTTTATAAGCTGCTCAGAACCGAGGGGAATGGAAGGGCAGGGAAGCCCCAGGAAATTAATTAATAAGCAAGCAAACGCACCAAGCTTTCAAGGCAGCTGTGATGCCGCTATTGAGCTTGCTGTTACAAATGGAAGTGAGCTTGCAAAACAATGGCGTCCTTTGAAAAGGCCGGGGGGCTTAGAGACCCTATGAAACAAAAGCAGCAGTGAAGATTATCTCCTCTGACTTCTTCTACATCCATCTGGCACAAATAAAGACATATGGGTGCAGGTAGTCCTCAACTTACAACCACAATTGGGACTGGAACTTTGGTCACTAAGCGATGCAGTCATTAAGTAAGGCAACAAGTGACTGCGCCCAATGTTATTATCTTTTTTGCTGCGGTTGTTAAGCTAATCACCGTGGTCATTAAGCGAATCCAGCTTCCCCCATTGATTCTGCTTGTCGGAAGCTGGCTGGGAAGGTCGCAAATGGTGATCACATGCCCTGGAATAACTGCAACCCTCGTAAATCCATGCTGGTTGCCAAGTGCCTAAAATCTGATCATGTGACCACGGGGAAGCTGTGATGGTTGTAAGTACAAGGACCGGTCACAAGTCACTTTCTTCAGCACCGTCGTAACTTCAAAGAGTTGCTAAACAAATGGCTGTAAGTTGAGGACTACCTCGTTCTCGTTTAGTGACTGTTTGCAGTTACAACAGTGATGAAAAAGGAACTTTGCGACCAATCCTCGCCTTTATGACCTTTGCAGGTCTGTAAAGCAAAGGAAAACTGAAGTGAGATCGGAAGCGCAGTTGCAGCTTCACTTAGTGACCATTTTGCTTAACAACTAAGTGGTTGGTCCCAATTATGGTCGCTCAACGAGGACTACCTGTATCTACAACCATGTAAAAAAGAGAGCTATAGCTGAACATCTTCAGAAGTGGTCTTGAGGGAATAAGGTAAAGGTAAAGGTTTCCCTTGACATTAAGTCCAGTCGTGTCCGACTCTAGGGGGCAGTGCTCATCTCCGTTTCAAAGCCGAAGAGCCAGCGTTTGTCCGAAGACACTTCCGTGGTCATGTGGCCAGCATGACAGTCACAGAACGCCGTTACCTTCCCGCCGAAGCGGTACCTATTAATCCACTCACATTTGCATATTTTCGAACTGCTACGTTGGCAGGAGCTGGGACTAGCAACGGGAGCTCACCCCGTCACGCGGATTCGAACCGCCGACCTTCCGATCGGCAAGCTCAGCAGCTCAGAGGTTTAACCCACAGCGCCACCGCATCCCTATTCCTTGAGGGAATACCTGGGCATAAACTGAGTTTTCCTCCAGGAAGAACAAGAAGTACCATCCAGAAACAGCCCATCACCCGCCATGTGCTGTTTCTGAAAACTAGGCCAAAGGACCCAATTTGCAGCGGTGACAGCTACGAATCGAACCTGATATCCTCGCTGGTGACCTTGGTGTATCGCAGGTTGAGCTTCCGAAAACCTCTGTCTCTCAGCCGCTGAGCGTCTGTCTTCTGACTGCAGGTCTGCTGGAAACCAGGGGCCATTTCTTGAACGAGATTCCTCTCCAGACTGGGCAACCACATCACCTGGAACAGCAGCAGGGGCAACGGGGGGGTTAGGAACCTCAAGGGGAACCCATCTCAGAAGAAACACCAGATGCTTTGAAGCAGTTAATGCTGCAACATCCCACCTGAGTCAAAAGCAACACACACGTGGGCTGACATCTTACCTGATCATTACACCCTTACTGTATTGCCGGAATTACAATGTTATTATGTTTTCTAATGTATTCCAAAATCATTTACAATACAGTATTGTCTTTGCCAGAGTGCCACTTCTTGTTAATGACCCCAACTGGGATAAGAAATTCGGTCACTAAGCGATGCAGTCATTAAGCGAGGCATCACGTGACCAGACCTGATTTTACGACCATTTTTACTGCAGTCGTTAAGCGAATCACAGTGGTTGTTAAATGAATCAATGGTTCCCCATTGATCTGGCTTGTCAGAAGCCAGCAGGGAAGGGCGCAAATCGTGATCACGTGATCATGTGACTGCAGGATGCTGCGACCAGTCATAAATGCAAGCCAGTTGCCAAGCACCCAAATTGCGAGCACATGACTGCAGGGGCTGTGCGACAGTTGTAACTTCAAGGATGGGTTGTAAGTAACATTTTTAGCCCAGTCATATCTCTGAACTGTTGTTAAACGAATGGTTGTTAAGCAAGGAATACCCGTATGCTGCTTTTCCCCAGATGAAAATAGAAACAACTCCATCTTTTTTTTTATCAGTTATCCAACTTGGGTCTACTCTTCTGTGGTTCCTTTGCAAATTATAATCCTTAAATAATATAGCAATTTCAGGGGGGATATTTTTCTATATATTATTCAAATCACATCTAATTTCCTTTTGTTTGTGTTTAAAATTATCCCACTTCCTTAGAAGCTGGTCAGAGTGCAATTCACAATATTTTAAAGAGACATGCTCCCACTTTATCTCTAACCTCATTCCTAAGAGCAACAATGGAAGAAACTATCTATCCCAGAACAGCCAGTCCCTTCTGCCTGAGGGTGATGGGAGCTAAAATCCCATCTGTATAGTGGGTATAAATTGCAGTTCCCTAGATTTCATATATATATAAGGAAAACTGCCTGAAGTCGCTCCTGCAGAGGTCTGGAACAGCCTCTCTATAGAGGTGATGGCTTCTCCATCTCTGGAGGTTTTTGACAAGCGGCTGGACAGCCCCCCATTAGGGATGGTTGGGTTGGTGTCCCTGCACACTGCAGAGGATCCTGGGGGTCCCCTCCAACCCCACAATTCTATAATCCTATGAGAATTCCTTCCTTTTCCAGGAAGGGTAGGAAAAGGCAAGGAATAAACCCAACTTTGGCAGCCCAGAACATCCGCAGATGTCTTCTCTACCACAGAACTGTAGTTGATAGCCAGTCCTCTCCAGGTTCAGAATCCATGGATGAATGCAGGAAGCGGTTTGCTCAGCAGAAATATGTGGGTGATAAAGACTATAAATGGAAGAATAATTTTCCATGACCACAAAAACTAGAACCAGAAATAATGGGTAGAAGTTGTAGCTACCTAGATTTTGCTTAGATAGAAGGATTTTGTGATGGAAGATCTGCACAACAATGGAACAGTCTTGTACAGGTAGTCCTCGACTTACGACCACAATCAGGACCGAAACCTCCATCGTTAAGTGAGTCATGCCAAATTTTATGACCTTTTCTGTGGAGGTCATTAAGCGAATCCAGTTTCCCCTATCGACTTTGCTTGTTGGAAGCCCCCTGGGAAGGTCACAAATGGTGGTCCCATAACCCCAGGACACTGCAACTGTCATAAATACATGCCAGTTGCCCAGCACCCAAATACTGATCACGTGACTGCAGGGACGCTACCACAGTCGTAAGTGTGAGGACCACTGGTGTGGTTAGACTTATGGAGTAAAGGCAAGAAAGAGCTTCATGGGACCTTAAAGGCCAGCTCCCTTAGTACTTCAGATTCAGCATGCCTGTTTCGCAAAAGCTTCCTCAACTGTAAGCGGTTTGAATATCCCACAAGAGTCTGTCATTTTAAGACAGGAGAAGTTTGGAAAAAGTGCTCTGCAGACTGAGATTTTTTTTATGACTCTCTTTCCCCCCTCTTCCTGAATTAAAATGAAAGCAAGTCTTCAAAACATTATAAGGAAAGGATAAACATTTCAACTGCTGCGCAAATACAGCCTTCTTTTTCCGCATAAAACGATTAGGAGATGGGAGTGAGCGGAGAAAGAAGGTGGCTTAACACTTCCCTGCAAAGCGGTCAGTGGCTTCCATTACAGGTTCTCAATTGGCCCTGAGACTGGTTTGGATGTCAACCCCCAATCCTACTCCCCCCCCAACATGTATGGCAATAAAAATCAATTTTCTCATCCTTCCCCTTCAAGCTCTCAGACCAAATCCCATCCTCCACGCACACATGCAACGTGATTGCACTTCAGATATTTAAACACGCAAAATACGGATGTTTTTCTAATGAACTAGGGCCCAGATCCAAAAGAGAAGCAAACATGGAGTTCTCCAATTACAGGTGCACTGGGATTCTGAATTTCTCCATGCAGCTGCTAGGCACCTTATCATCTCTGCCGTGGGAGAGATCAGGAACGTTGCTCAAAATGAAACCTTAAAGTGGGCCTGACAAGCAGACGATATATGATGGGGAGCGGGGAGCGAACCCCCGGGTCGAGATGGGAAAGAGCAGGATGGGTAGGGAAAGAAAAGCTGAGAACTTTAGCTTGTTTTTCCTCACTGGAAGTAAGAGCAAACCAAGATGAAAACAACACAGTTTTAAGAGAGCCTGGGGGCAGTGGTGGAAATGAAACACTGACAGGCCAGGACAACTCCCTAGAACAAACATTTTGGGAGCAGGCACGTGGTTAATCGAAATTAAGCTTGTGGCGTCCAGTGGCCAGAAAGACAGAGGGCAGCTAAATAGGGGACTTTCCCCAGAAGTGAATTGTTAGAAATTTCAACTTCAGTACAATCACAAAACCTCCTACCCTTTATATTATTTATACACACACACACACACACTTTATACACACACACACACATTTTATTTATATATATATACACACATATATACAAAGTTTGTGTGTGTGTGTATTCCATTCAATTGTGTCTGATTCTCAGTGACTGCCTGAACAAGCCCCTGCAGTTTTCTTGGCAAGGTTTTTCAGTGGTGGTTGGCCATTGCCTCCTTCTTGGGGCTGAGAGAAAGTGACTGGCCCAAGGTCACTTAGCTGGCTTTGTGCCTAAGGCGGGACCAGAAGCTTTCATTAGAAAGGTTCAAAACATCTCCAGAGGTTTAGCAGCATCGTAGAATGGGAAGCCCCCAGCTGCCTTGTTGTCCAAGGAATGCAACGGCCTATCGTTTTTCCACCCCTTGCCCATAGATTCCAGAGTCCGCCGATCAGACATGGATGCCTTGCATCTGAGGGGTGTTCAGTGGGAGATGAGCTAAGACTGGGGCATTCTGTGCTGCTCAAAAGTAGCCTTCAAAATTATCACAAGCATTCCTGAACAGGGAGGCAGTGTCTTCATTCTGGTTTCTCTAGCCCAGTGTTTCTCGACCTTGGCAACTTCAAGCTGTGTGGACTTCAACTCCCAGGATTCCCCAGCCAGCGTGAAGTCCACACAGCTTGAAGTTGCCAAGGTTGAGAAACACTGGGCTAGCCTCATGATCCAACAAACATGTTGTGATAGCAGCTTTCAAAACTTCTAACCTCTGAGCTGCTAAGAGTGCAGGCCCAGCATATCTGCATCGGCCATCCAGCAGGTCAGTATCCTCCCTCACCTTCCATGAAGAACATAAGGACTTCACTTGCTTTCACTGACTCTGCCCATGCATGTCACCCTGTTTGGCTGCCCTTATTTGCCTGACTATGCTCACTCATTGGTTGGGATCAGACAGCTGGCAAGGGAGCACGGGAAGCTCTTGAGAAGCTCCAGGGTAGATTCTCCATCTCCTCTTTGTTTCTGGTGCAAGAGCAAAGCGCAACCATTTTTGAGAGCCCGTTCTCCCCAGGCGTCTCTTAACTTGCCACCTTCCAGAAGGACTGTCCTACAACTGTCGTCATCCTCATGGGCCTGACCTAGCCAAGTTGGGAAGAGGTTGCTCTGTCTATCTGTTAACCCCCTTCTGCTCTGGATTTTCATTTAATTTTTGCTGGCCCTGCTTCAGGAGCCCCCAAGACTGTCCAGCAGCTACCTACAAAAGTCCGGTGGAACTCACAGTCTGCTGAGGGATGCCCGAGGTGAGGACAGTTTCCAGGGTGATGTTGACCGAAGTGCTGTAGTAAGGGTGCTCTTCGGGCAAATCCTGGAGGTTCAAGAGGACGGTGGCATTGCCCTTGATTGTCTCCAGCATCTCAGTCAGTTTGCAGACTGACTGGTTTGCAGCTTTTACGAAGTCAGATGGGGAAAGCGAGTCGACTGTCCAGAAGGGGTCACTCTGTGGGAAGAAACGGGAATGTTGTACTTGGAGGACGGCAAGTTTGCTTTGAGCAATCAGGCGGACAATCTTTGCAACCTAAGAACTGAGTTCCACAAGCCCAGGTTGCAGGAGAGCCTGAAACTGGGGAGCGAATCCTTTTCTGGCAAGCAAGGGAGAAGCTCAGGAGAAGCTCAAGTCAGTAATAGACGACAATTTCAAGTATGATTCCATCACTCATCTAATATTTAACACTGTGGCAACCAAAAATGGAACACAAGAACATAAGCTGTGCTCTGCTGGATGGGACCCCTGGCCCATCTCGTCCGGCAGCCTGTTCTCCCAGTGGCCCCCCAACTCCCCAGGGGAGCCCACCCGTCTCCCAGCAGGTGGCCTTCAGAGAAAGTCCCTTGCCATCAAGGCTAAGAGCCGCGGATCCCCCGGACTTCCAGGAAGTGGTCCAACCCGGTTTTGAAGCCAGGCAAGTAGGTAGCCAGCCCCACATCTCTGGCAGCAAATTCCATAGTTGAATTACACGTTGGGTAAAAAAAATATTTCCTCTTGTCTGTCCTGATCCTTCCAGGATCCAATTTCACTGGGTGACCTCTGGCTCCAGTGTTTGGGGAAAGGGAACATGCCTTCTCCTTGTCCACTTTAGCCGCACCATGCATAATTCTGTACCCCTCCATCATGTCCCCTCTCATTCGCCTCCCTCCTAGACTACAAGGCCCCCAATGTCGCAACCTTGCTTCATAGGGGAGCTGCTCCAGGCCCTGGACCATCTTGGTTGCCCTCCTCCGAACCTTCCCCAGCTCCGCTACATCCCTGTTGAGGTGCAGCAACCAGAACTGCTCACAATATTCCAGATTTGGTCACACCATATAAGGGCATTATGATATTGGCATTCCAGATACTACTGGAAGTCTTATTTCAATTCCCCAGGAATAAAGAGAGAGCTAGAAGAGAGCCTTGTAATTGAGGAGAAGGTATACAGCTTGTCCTCGACTTACGACCACAACTGGGACTGGAATTTCCGTTGCTAAGCAAGGTGGTCGTTAAGCAAGTCACACCTGATTTGACACCTTTTTGCCGTGGTCATTGAGCAAATCATGTGGTCATTAAGTGAATCATGTGGTTGTTAAGTGAATCCAGCTTTCCCTGTTGACTTTACTTGCCGGAAGCTAGCTGGGAAGGTTGCATGGCAATCACGTGATCCTGGGATGCTGCGACTACTGTAAATACATGCCAGTTGCCAAGTACCCAAAAATTGATCTCGTGACCATGGGGACACTGTGACAGTGTAAGTGCAAGGATTGGTCACTTTTTTCAGCACAGTCATAAATTTGAACAGTCGCTAAACGAAGGGTCGTAAATCGAGGACTGCCTGTACTTGTATTCTTTTTCTTCTTGACAATTTCAGGAAGGTTTGTGAGGAGCAAAACATGTATTCTTTATTTTATTTTATTATTTATTTTCTATCCCGCCTTTAGTATTTTTATAAATAACTCCAAGGAGGCAAACATACCTAACACTCCTTCCTCCTCCTATTTCCCCACAACAACAGCCCTGTGAGGTGGGTTGGGCTGAGAGAGAGAGACTGGCCCAAGGGCACCCAGCTGGCTTTCTTGCCTAAGGCGGGACTAGAACTCTCCTACCACACCTGATTGGCTCTTGGGCTGAGAGGGAGGGACTGGCCCAAGGGCACCCAGCCGGCTTTCAGGACTCAGGCGGGACTAGAACTCTCCTACCACGCCTGATTGGCTCTTGGGCTGAGAGAGAGGGACTGGCCCAAGGGCACCCAGCCGGCTTTCATGCCTAAGGCGGGACTAGAACTCTCAAACCACGCCTGACTGGCTCTTGGGCTGAGAGAGAGGGACTGGCCCAAGGGCACCCAGCCGGCTTTCTTGCCTAAGGCGGGACTAGAACTCTCAAACCACGCCTGACTGGCTCTTGGGCTGAGAGGGAGGGACTGGCCCAAGGGCACCCAGCCGGCTTTCAGGACTCAGGCGGGACTAGAACTCTCCTACCACGCCTGATTGGCTCTTGGGCTGAGAGAGAGGGACTGGCCCAAGGGCACCCAGCCGGCTTTCATGCCTAAGGCGGGACTAGAACTCTCAAACCACGCCTGACTGGCTCTTGGGCTGAGAGGGAGGGACTGGCCCAAGGGCACCCAGCCGGCTTTCAGGACTCAGGCGGGACTAGGACTCTCCTACCACGCCTGATTGGCTCTTGGGCTGAGAGAGAGGGACTGGCCCAAGGGCACCCAGCCGGCTTTCATGCCTAAGGCGGGACTAGAACTCTCAAACCACGCCTGACTGGCTCTTGGGCTGAGAGGGAGGGA
The DNA here is from genome assembly GCF_035149785.1 of Candoia aspera. Taxonomy (NCBI): domain Eukaryota; kingdom Metazoa; phylum Chordata; class Lepidosauria; order Squamata; family Candoiidae; genus Candoia; species Candoia aspera. Next base: position 113,415,400 of record NC_086157.1, read on the forward strand.
CTGGCCCAAGGGCACCCAGCCGGCTTTCAGGACTCAGGCGGGACTAGAACTCTCCTACCACGCCTGATTGGCTCTTGGGCTGAGAGAGAGGGACTGGCCCAAGGGCACCCAGCCGGCTTTCATGCCTAAGGCGGGACTAGAACTCTCCTACCACACCTGATTGGCTCTTGGGCTGAGAGGGAGGGACTGGCCCAAGGGCACCCAGCCGGCTTTCAGGACTCAGGCGGGACTAGAACTCACAGCCTCCTGGTTGCTAGCCCGTTGTCTTAACCACTAGACCAAACTGGGGCCCAAAATGGCGAATTCCTAAGTGCACTTACTTACACACCTTGAGGAACCACTTGCCGGCATTTAGTCTTTCCAAATCTGTCCAGTTGAACATGGAGGAATGCTCATAGGCAAGTTCAGGGAACACTTCCTCCACGTTGGTCGTCCTTCGCAATGTCTCGTCATGCATTAGAAAAGGCACTCCGTCATAACTGGGAATATAAGAACACAAGAACGTAACAATTACCCTGCTAGATCAGGCCGAGGGCCATCTCAGTTCAGAATTCTGCTTCTGCAGTGGCCAACCAGAAGCTTCTGGGGCCCTTGCAAACAGGAGTGGAATTCTTGTCGTGCACGAGAAAGGACACTTGGTTGCAACAGTGCAACCCAGAGAAATCCTTTTTCCTCATCTTCAGTTATGTCTTTCCTACACTAGTTGGGATTTTTCCTGCATATTTCTCACAATATATGTATTTTTCCCCTATTTTTTCCCCAGTACAGGTGGTCCTCACTTAACAACCATTTGTGTAGTGCCGGTTTGGACTTACGACGGTGCTAAAATGACTTAGGACCAGTCCTCACACTTATGACCATTGCAGTATTCCCACAGCCACATGATTATGATTTGGGTGCTTGGCAACCGGTTTGCATTTATGACCATCACAGCATCCCATGGTCACATGATTGCCATTTTCTACCTTCCCGGCCAGCTTCTGGCAAGCAAAATCAGTGGGGAACCACATGATTCGCTTAACGACCATGTGGTTCACTTAACATCTGTAGTGATTCACTTAATGGCTGCTGCAAAAAAGGTCATAAAATCAGGTCAGATTTGCTTAATGACCACTTCACTTAGCAACCAAACTTCCTGGCCCAGTTGTGGTCGTTAAGTGAGGACTACCTGTATGGCATATTATTGTATGTCGCATTCGCTTTTGTGACTCCTTTCCCCTAGCATGCCCACGTTTGTAGCCTTTTTTTAATCACTGCAAAATCGTGTGAGTACAAAATGGATGGGGGAGGGGGGTTGTTCTTTTTGTTTATTTGTTTTGGTAACAAGATTTAATAATTAATGAGACTATCCACTGGATGGCAGTATGTTGCCAGTTTTTTTTTTTTAAAAACCGTTTCCTTAGTTTTGTTGAGAAAGTTTCCTCAATTTTTTTTTAATTGCAAAAAATAATAATAATAATTAATTATATCACTCTCATTGGCCCCCTGGCAGGATCCCAGGCTCATTTAAAATTTAATCTAGACCCAAGGCATCTTATAAATATGGGTAATCCTCACTTAATAACCATTCATTTAACAACAGTACAGACTTACAATGGCGCTAAAACCCAACTTGTGACCACTCCTCATACTTACGACCATTGCAGCAGTCCCATGGTCAAGATTCAGGCACTTAGCAACCGGTTCACATTTACCGCTGTCACTGCATTCCGCAGTCATGAGACCGCTATTTTCAGATGGGTTGGTTTTGCTTAATGACCGCATCGCTTAGCGACCAAAATTCCGGTCCCAATCGTGGTCATTAAGTGAGGACTACCTGTATTGCCTTTTCTCATATTACCTTTGTTGCTTTTGAGAAGCCTTTATTCATGAATCTCCATTATTTGGAGCTGTAGTTCACAAAAGGGTAGAAATGAAATATCTCTGCTGTTCTAGGGTGGCCCTCCTGAATTTCTTTCTCTGGGTATCACCAAATTCCATCAAGAGGTTGAGGAAAGTCTCCCAAGATCATTCCAAGCCCTGACACATCTTTCTGGATGTCCCCTGAACTTTGCCATCCAACCTTCAGGTGAGGGCACCTGGGGAACTAGAGTACCGTTGGCTTAAAAGAGATGGAGTCATGCTTGCTCAGAGTCCTTCTCTTCCATCCTCAGAATCCATTTCAAACCAGGCATCTAAGGGGGCCTCAGAAAGCTTACTCACTTTTGTCCAGCCTGCTAAAGAATTCTGTGGAGCTCGGAAGCTTGCATCCTCTTCATCGACTGCTAAAATGGTATCATGGTTGCCAGGTCCCAAATAGCATTCCTGTCTCTACAAATCTAATCAACTGGGCCGATGTAAGAGAGGTCTCTGGGGCTGAGAGTATCTCAAAGCATTATTTACAACGAGCAGATAGATTTTACAAAGGCAGTTGTCTGGAAAAAGGGCTGAGAGTCCTTTGGTCCTGCATTCTAGGAAAAAGAGGTCCAAACGGACTCTTAGAGACCTCCCTGCTTAATGAATTCACCAATAAATGATGGCTTAAGTTTGAGCTTGTTCAAATTTCCAAGATTCGCCCTCTTAGACCCTTATCTCTGCTATGAGAGGCTTGACAGCAGCACAGAACTAAGAATGTTCACCCGCGCAGGGAACTTGGAAATGAAAAACGGGCAAACCGTCTTCTTTGCCCTGGAGGACAAGCAGAGAGACTTGCCTTATCACCACATCTGCCTGCACACCGTAGACTGTCTGCTCAACTGCTTTTTGGAAGGACATCAGAGTGTTTTCAGGAGCTAGCTGGAGAAGAAACAGAGAGAATAAATTGTGTTTTTTACACCTGTGCGCCAGAAGCCAGACTGGACACAGTTCCAAGCAACAGGCTAGAATATGAACATCAGCTATCCAAACGTGTTTTAAAAAACAGATTTGGACGGACAAACTTGGAGAACTGAGAAATAAACCAAAATCATTCAAATATTAAGCTTCAATATTGGCGCTCATCTGCTCCTCCGAGGAGGTTCAAAAACACTCAGACTTTCCTGGACATTTTAGGGAGAAGCAGAAGGTTGCAGGTGACAAGATCCAGGAACCCTTAAAACGTATTTATTTATTTGATTTTGGCCACTGCAATCAGTCGAATCTTGGTGGGTTACAATTAGTAATTTCTACTAAAACCTTCAGCATCCACACTGTCAATCCAACAAAATGGTCCAAAGTTAAAATCACAAGATATAAGCTCTTCCTTCTTCTGTTTGGCTCTTCACATTCTTCTTCTTTCTTCTCTTTTTCTTCTTTCTTTTCTTTCCATTTACCTTTTATATATGTAAAAACTTTCAGTAAAAACTTTATATATCAAAAAAGAAAATATAAGTTCTAACAAGAAGGGGGTGGGGAGAAGATGACAAGAAAGTAATAACTAGAAGGTCATGTACAAGATATCCAGAGCCCGCTTCAATAGCTCTGTTTCTAGTAATTTCCTCAGTCCTTGTAATGGTATGTGGGGAAGACCTTGAGAGACGGGGGGAAGAGACGCTGCCAAGGGAATGGTCAGATAAGAGAGGGCTTAGCCCGCAGCTGCATAATGGGTGGAGAAAGAGGCTCAGAAGGGACCCACCCTGGTTTCTCAGGCTGTAAAGAAGACGGTGGGAGAATTGTACTTTTGGACTTGCAAGATTCTGTCAATGCAGCCTTATAATAAAGTAGAATTAGCTCATCTGGTCGTGTTTCCTGTCTGGTCTACCTGGGAAGGCTGACAGTCCTGATAAGTTTCCTGAATGTCATGGCAGAATATGTTCCAAAGAGCAGACACTGCAACCATTAAGAAATGCCATCTGGGTTACCCCCAAAAGAGGAAAATTGCTAATAGGTTTTCCTGGGGGCTTTGCAGCAGATGGGTTGAAGCAGGTGGGAGAGGCACCTCACAGCTGAGCTACATTGGACTTTAGAGGTCAAAAGCAGCCCTTTGAATTACCCACAGAAGCTGAAAGGAAGGCGCATCATGCTCAAATTAAGAACCCACTGAGAACTGGGTCACTGCATTCTGGACTAATGGAAGTTTCCAGATAATTATGTAACCTGTTGTGGATTTTGTTTTAAGTACAGGTAGTCCTCACTTAACAACCATTCATTTAGTGATGGTTCGGACTTACGATGGTGCAGGAAAAAACAACTTACAACCAATCCTCACACTTATGACCGTTGCAGCATCCCCATAGTCACATGATCAATGATTTGGGAGCTTGGCATCCAGTTTGCATTTATGACTATCACAGCGTCCCGTGGTCATATGATTGCCATTTTCTACCTTTCCAGCTGCCTTCTGGCAAGCAAAATCAATGGGGAACCACGTGATTTGCTTAACAACCATGTGGTTTGCTTAACACCTGCGGTGATTCGCTTAACAACTGCTGCAAAAAAGGTCATAAAATTGGGTCAGATTCACTTAATGACCGTTTCACTTAGCAACTGAAATTCTGGGCCCAACTGTGGTCATTAAGCGAGGACTACCTGTATATGTTTTATTTTATGCTTATTTCCTTATTGTTGGAAGGCACCTTAAAGGTTGTATAAACCAAAAAGGGGGGCATCTCTCCATTAAAACTGTATTAAATTAAATACCCACAATTTTCTTTCTAAAAAATATTTTTGCTTTATCTCGATAAAACCACAGAAAGAAAAAAAAGTAAAACAGTAACAGAAAAACAGAATGATAGGAAATACGGTGATCTTTAACTGCAGCTGTTGTGCAAGACTTTGTAGACAGAGATACAGATGTTTATGAGATGCCCTTTTATTTTGATATATATATATATATATTTGTGTGTATGTGTGTGTGTGTATCGGTGGTGGTTGCCGTGACTACGTACTAGAATAAAAGGGAATTATCACCTGGCTTGCAGGAACCCCAAGGCTGGCAGAAGTTAAAAGAAAAAGAGTCAGTTAAACCTTTTAGGAGGAGAAGCTTAAGAGAGAGAGCCCTGTCAACCGGCTCCAAAAACAGTCCACAGGGGACAAAACAAGCAGAATGAATGAATGAATGAATGAATGAATGAATGAATGAATGAATGAATGAATGAATGAATGAGCAAACGAACTAACAGGGATGGTAGAATGGAAACCTGGGAGGTCCAGAATGGTGTATCCTGGGACAACTGAAATCTGTGTAGGATTTTAAAGGTCTATTTAAAAGCTGATTATTGTCAGCCCAACGAGGTCAACCAGACGGGGAACATCAGCTCCACAGAAAGGCTAAAAGGCTTTCATAAGGCCATGAAGACCTGGTTATGTGCCTGGGCTTGGGGCCCCAAGTGTGCTAAGGGCCCCATTTCTGGGCTATATTAACATCTATGGCAATTGTTTACTTGGCGACCATATATATTTATTTTGTGCTCTTTCAATTGTCTTATGTTTTAATGATTGTACACCACCCAGAGTCACTTGTTGAGATGGGCAGCTATAGAAATCAAATAAACAAACTTACTTTTATTGAGATCGGCTATAACAACAGAAATTTGCAATCTCCTTCTTATAGTTTGTTTGAATGATTGTTTATTTATTAAATTTGTATGCCGCCCGACTCCCAACCACTCTGGGTGGCTGACAAGTAAAAACATTAATAATAATAATAATAATAATAATAATAATAATAATAATAATAATGCTATTTTCATTTCAGAAATGGAGGGGGGGAAAGGGTATCTTCCAAATTTGGAAAGATTACACTGAATTAAATGGAGCTTTAGAGTTGCACTCATTTTCCTTCGGCCCAAGCTGGGCCAATTGACGGTATAAGCGGCAAAAATGCCTTTTTGATTCATAAAAAGGAAGGTTGGGGGGGGTTAGATGAAACAAAGTAGGAAAAGGTTTGAGGGCCCTTTGAAGCCTGCCGTGCCATGTCTGATTTAAGTCAGCCTGGTTAAAACTCCGCTGCGGAAGGAAGAGATTTGCATCACTTAATCGGAAACCCAGCAAGCCACTGAGTTTTAGACTGGGGAGACTGGGGGGGAGGCAGATTTCTGAGCCTCTGATCAGCTGCCATTCCAGCAGAGAAGCCCCGTTTTAGTTCCGGAAGTCTCCACTGTGCCATTAATGTGAGGTTTGGAAACTGCACAGCAGGGGTTGGCAGCAGGGGCCCCACCTCTCCGTGGGGTCCACAGACTTCCAAAACTATATCAAAACAAATATCCAAAGTTTCAGACAGCAGGGCATTTGCAAGACCAGGCGATCTCGTGATATTTGGCCCATCCCGCGTGAGAACATCAAAACTTTGCAAAGTAAGGCTGAAATTGTGCAAGATGCTGGGCAGCATCTCGGGGGTGAGGTCTTCCAGGAGTTCAAATAATTAGACAAAATTAAGAGGGTGCCTGGATCATCGTGCCAAATTGAGAAATGGCACCAGGCATGCCAAAGGTTTGCCAATTGCTGGCTCCCATGTTAAACATGAGAGGGGCGGAGAGGCTACGAAGGACTTACTCAGTGTAAATCCTTCTGAGCGGTTTCCCTGATTTTCTCATTCATACAACTCAGGGCTATCTTGAGGGGAAAGAAATAATAATAAACAACAAACTCAAGGAAACAAACTCAAAGTAAAAGAAAACGCAGCCTCTAATCGAAGGGTTTGCTATTCCTGTTGACTTGAGGGCTCTGCAAGATTTCAGGTGATGACATTATTATGGTGGATCGCACAGTCAGCCAGATGTTTAGACCGGATTTGGCATTTTTGTCCACCTCTCGAGTCCTTCCCAAGGACCTGGGATAGGCAGACATTGAGGTTTAACAACATTAAAGGTATCGTCGCAGGAAGTGAGCTGTTCCAAGCAAAGCTGCCTTTTGCAATTCACGGATGGTGATTTTGACTATGCTGATGGGGTTCAAGGGGCGCTCCAGATGTTTTGGGATTGTACCCAAGGCGCCTCTTACTACTGGTACTATCTTTGCCTTCTGTTGCCACAGTTGTTCTACTTCTATTTGCTGCTGCTGCTGCTGTTATTATTTACACTTGAATGCTGCCCGTGTTGGGAACCACACTTCAAAACTGGAGAGAGACTGAAGTCATTTTGCAAGGGGTTTTCCAACATTTTGAGACAGTGTCTTTCAACCTTGACAACTTTAAGATGTGTGGACTTCAACTCCCAGAATTCCTTTCCACCCCTTGCCCAAAGATTCCAGGAGTGAAGAATCACTGGTAAGACTACTACCAATTCCTGATTTTTTTTAACGTGCTCTCCAGCTACTCAAAATTTATCCTACATCTGCTGTTGACTTACTGTATACTCCAACATATATTGGAGGCTCTAGGCACCATCACCCCCAATTTGGTGTCTTCTGTAAAGCCCACCATCCCCAGGACATCTGGTTGGGAAACGCTGGCCTTTCACATCCCCACATCAGGAGGGGCCTGATCGTGAAGCCACTGCACACCTTGGTTGACCAAGAAATAATGGGAGATCCGCTTCCTACAAGGACAGCCACATTCATTCAAAAAGCTGCTGCTTCTCTGCATAAAAATAGACATTCTCTTTCCAAATCTGGATGACGGTAGGGGTGCTCCAAGGTCAATTCAATTGAAAGCAAAATAAAAGCCCTCCCACTTACCCTTTATTCTGTGTAATGGAGCATCTTTAGATTTTTAATCACACAGTCAGTCCTTTCCTTGTTTTACGACAGTGGCCCATGCAACTTCCTTTTTGTTATGGTCATTCGAAGCCAAAGCTCAACCAATATTCATATGAAACAGAAGCACCCCTTTTAAGAGAATTAGGTTGGTGGACAGCTTAAAGCTTAGTTTTAAGATAATGAGGTTGGGAAGTAAATACACATGGCTGGGATGGAAGGAAAGGATTTGCAAAGCACGCAAGCAAAGCAGTCACGCATTGGAAAAGAGCTTCGAAGCCTCTTCCTTACTTGCAGGCAAGTTTATCTGCCTTTTTGTCCTGGATCCTTGACTGATGTTGGCAGGAGCTGTGAAAAACCGCTGGGGAGGTCAAGGTAATAATGCTATCACCTTTCTCCTGCAAGGGAAACATCTGTCTCCAGAACACCCTCTCCCAGCTGAGGCACATACGTATGGAAAAAGCTGAGATGGAAGAGCAAGTATGTAGTCCAGGGTTGGCACGCCGGATTGCAAGAATTCTTGAGCTCAATTTGTCATTGGCAGACATTTCATTACCTGCCTAGGTAACACCTTCTGTGCTGTGACTTTAGGTGCTCCCTAATGGAACATCTGCACATGAATGACCATGCTGAGAAAAAAACCCTCCACAGCTGTAGCTAAGAAGGAAGCGGACTCGTGTCAAAGCATGCCCATTGCCTACCACAAAGATGGGCAGCCACAAGCCACGGATGGCTTCTGAAGCCATGCACCCAACTGTACATCTGAAATGGTGGTGAAATGGTGAATTTCAGCAGGGTGGCAATTCTCCTCTCCTTGTACGAAAAATCAACAGCACAAAGGTAGGAGGGTTCCCATAGGCGGAATGCATTACTCTTCATGGAGAAGAACCCCACTGGTCAGCCCTGAATTCTTCAGGGTCACCCCTGCGCAGAATCCTTGGGGATCTTTCGCTCACTTTCACATCTCTGAGTGGATCCCCCACCGTGAGACAGTCAATAGGCGGCAGAAAGCGGCGCTCAATCTCATCTGCACTTCAAGCAGGGGAGGGAGCAAGCAATTAAAGGAGGCCTACCTACCATGGGTGCTCCGCGGTGGCCAAGAATAGCCGGCCTGGGCCCGAGGTCCTTCCTTTCCATGATGCAAGGGGAAGAGATCGTGAGGGGCACCAGGTAAAGCGCAAGGACAACTGCAAAGTAGGTCCCAAACATCAGGAGCTGGGAAGCTGGAGGGAGGAAGATGGGAGATGTCAAAGAGAGAGAGGGTAAGACTGGTCTTCAAAGACTGGAACACTCCCAAAAAAAGAGGAACAAGCAACTCAGTCCCCACCAGGACATTCAACAACCTTCCTGGGTATTTGCATGGACATCAAGCCCCAGAAATCATAGTTGTGACCATGTTAGCTGGAAATTTGAGGGATCATTCCACATCTCCCAAAAATGTCCAGGCTTGAGAAGGTTGCCAGAAGAGGCATTCCATCTTGAATGCCTTGGAGAAGGACGATCTGTACCCTTTCCCACTTCCAGAAGAACCTTGTTCTCAATTTTTCCCATAACACTGATTTTTTTTTTCTTTCTTGGGAGAGACTCGCCCACCCACCAACCCACCTGCCCCACTCTTCCCCAAAAGTCCCTTGGGTTTTCGTCTCATAGACTTCCAGGGTTCCCCCTGTCAACAAAGATAATTTTCGGTACTTGTTCCTATCCAAGTCATCTCCACATGTTTTCCCTTTCTTGGAAGAAAATCCTAATTCCAAATAATATTATTCTCCAGAAGTTGGAATTTCAATTCAATTCAATTTAATTTCTAATGCAGAATGCAAATGAGGGTGAATGCCAGCACATAAATGTGCTACAATCATTTCACTCCCAGTTTACTGCTGAGATGTACAAGTAGTCCTCACTTAACAACCACAATGGAGACTGGCGTTTCAGTTGCTAAGGAAAGCAGTCATTAAACGAATCTGACCCAATTTTACAAACTTTTTTCCGGTGGTCATTAAACAAATCACTGAGGGTGCTAAGCAAACCACATGGTCATTAAGTGAATCACTTGGTTCCCCATTGATTTTGCTTGCCAGAAGCCAGCTGGGAAAGTCGAAAATGGCGATCACGTGACCACAGGATGCTGCAATGGTCATAAATGTGAACCGGTTGCCAAGTGCCCAAACAGAGATCACATGACTTTGGAGATGCTGTGACGGTTGTAAGTGTGAGGACTGGTAATAAGTCGGTTTTTTTCAGCACCATTGTAAGTCCGAACCGTCACGAAACAAATGGTTAAGCGAGGACTACCGGTAGTTTGTTCTCTTCTTGTATTGCTGTTTTATAATAATGGCCTTCGCTCTTTCTGTCCATGGCTAAGCAGGCCGCATCTTTCTCACCCTAGTTTTTCCACGTTTGTTTCCTGACACTCAACACCCCTCTGCTGAAGGTTTCACATTCAACCTTATGTGTTTTGCAATTCTGCAAAAGGCATAGAATTACTGTAGGTAATACATTTTAATTTTTTTTTTAGTTTTAGAGTTGCATTGCTCCATGAAGCCTTCCTTTGAAACCTGCTATAGTTTTGCAAACACTGCGTGTGCTAATGCAGATTAAAAGCAACAACAAAACTTCATTTCTGCTCCAGTCCTGATGGGCTGAATCAGAATTAACAGGAATTATGACGACAGCCTCTAGCCAGGGGCGGCTGAGAACGCTTAAGGCAGCAAGCCTCAGAATGGAAAGGGAAATGCTGCGAGTATCTGCTCATTTTAAGTTACCGAATGTTGAATGGTCTGCCTATTCCTTCCCTATGGTGTCTCCACACATTTCCTCCTTCCTGGCTTTATCCTTCCTCCACGTGCCACGGGCAAAGGCTTTCCAGCATCCAGGAAACCTCTACAGCTTCTGGGCCTCTAAAAGCAAACTGCATGATGTTTTCTCATATACCCAAACTCCAGCCGGCGGTTATGACTGCAGGAGATGATCCCCACAAGGGCATCGAAGCATCATTTGGAAGGCGAAAACTTAACAAGGCCATAAGGAAAGCAATATCCCCTGGCCCTCAGAAAAACAAACCAAGAAATTGAAAATCCAAAACCCTCTTTGTAATATAGATACCAACTTCATGCTTTTTCATCTGGAAAGCTGGGGATTTAATCGGGCACGGATTTCAGTTTGCTTGTCCATCTCTGCCTTTTCTTTTTTTTGAACAAAACCCCCCACACCTTTCTAATTCACGTAGACACAAAGATACAACCAAAAATACACGGGCAAACCCCGCCAGCGTCCTCTTTCATGGGAAGGGAAGAGGGATGGCATCATGTGCTTCAACTGCACAATGACGTATTTTGTTTTATTTATTTATTTATTTATTTATTAATTTCTCTAATGCCCATCTTGCGCGTGACGACTCTGGGCAGCTTACAGATAATACAAATGACAATTGCTAAAAACAATTCAATATGATTATAAATATAAAAATACATAAATATAAATACATATAAACATAAAACATAAAATATAAAATATAAAATATAAAAATTCAAGATGGGAGATGAAATCTTCCCCTTGGCGCGGCGCTAACCAACCCCATGAATAGCTGTCCCCCCTCCCATCCCAGGCAAGGTGACATAATATGATGCCCATGACGTCATCGTGGCCACTATTGGATGCCAACGGCTTTATCATGATGAACGTTAAGAAAATAGGCGGCAGGGTTTTACCCAGGCTGGACACAAATAACACATCTGTGCACCAGTTTAACAGAGGTGTACTGAATAAACCACATTGGCTAGCTTTCCACAAGACACTAAACCATAAATCATGATTTACAAGCTACACCGGCTTGTCCAGCACGTTAAATGAAATCAATTCTGCTTTAGCTAAAGGTACAATTTAAATCCTACAGGTAGTCCTCAACTTACAACCATTCATTTAATGACTGTTCAAAGGTACAACAGCCCTAAAAAATGACTTATGACCGGTCCTCGCACTTATGACCATCGCACGTTCCCCACAGTCACATGATCAAAATTCAGGATCTTGGCAACTGGCGTGTATTTACAACGGTTGCAGCATCCCAGGGTCCTGTGATCGCCATTTGCAACCTTCACAGGGGGCCTCCAACAAGCGAAGTCAATGGGGGAAGCCAGATTCGCTTAATGACCACAGTGGTTCGCTTAACAACCACAGCAAAAAAGGTGGTAAAATCGGGTGTGACTCACTTAACGATCGCATCGCTTAGCAACAGAAGTTCTGGCACCCACTGTGATTGTTAAGTCGAGGACTACCTGTACTTTTCATCCCGGCTCCCTTAATCTTTATTTTCCTTCTCCATAAAGCATTATGCCTGCCTCACAGAAACAAAATTTAAGAAAAATTTCTCTGGATCTCCAAAGCCTGGTTAAGTCTCCCCCAGGCATCTCTCTCGGGGTCCCACCAGAGGCATCTGCAGAATCCAACAATTCTGTCCATACCACAAAGTGAGCGGCGCAGGGTCGCGATGCACGCTCCTTCCCTTCCCTTCGTGTGACCTCACCACACCCCTACAACAGGGGTAGAGCTTGCATCGTGAAGATGTGATCCTCATTTTGTCCTCTGTCTGTCCTTTCCCTTCCCGGTCATTCCACTTTTCCGGCTGAGCAAGGACCCCAGTTCTACTCACCGGCTCTTTCTGCTTTCGCAAATTGCCCGGACACCAACCAAGCCAGAGCGGTGACAGCCACAAGCGCTCCTAGATGCAGAAAGGGAGCCGTTGCCTGGGTGGGACAAAAAGGATTAGCGGGCCATCAGCAGGCAAGCGTTATTTCCTGGACAGCTAATGGTAACATGAGAAAGAGAGGGGAAGTAAAGGAAAAGAACAGCATTCGCATGGATCCGAGAGCCAGTTCTACAAGGCTGCAATGAATTAGATCAGTTTTCAACTGGGGGCCCTTCCATTACCCCATTTTCAGCCCTTCAAAGTGTATCAGACTAGGAATCTAGTATCACGTAGCCCAGTAGTATTTTTATTGTAAAGTTATAGTAACAGAATCTTGCAAGTCTGAATATGCTTCCCCCTCCCTCCCTCCCTTTACAGGTAGTCCTCAACTTATGACCACAGTGGGGACCAGAACTTCCACTGCTAAGCAAGGCAGTCACATCGGATTTTACAACCTTTTCTGCAGTGGTCGTTAAGCGAATCACATGGTTATTAAGCAAATCCGGCTTCCCAATTGACTTTGCCTGTCGGAAGCCTGCTGGGAAGGTCACAAATGGCGATCATGTGACCCCAGGATACCGCAACCATCATAAATACATGCTGGTTGCTAAGCGCCTGAATTTTGATCATGCGAGCGGAGGGATGCTGCAACAGTCGTAAGTGTGAGGACTGGTCGTAAGTCACTTTTTTCAGTGCCGTCATAATTTTGAATGGTCACTAAACAAATGGTCATAAGTCAAGGACTACCCGTATCTTTGTGAGAACTAGGGAGGGGCTTGTCAGAGACATTTACACACTTTACATTCCTGCCTTGGCCTCGGTCCTCTTTTATCCGCCTGTTGTCTTGGTAGCGACTCTTCCTCCTGTCCCTCAAAGCCATTCCCTCTGCCCTCTACACCCATGGGCTATTGTGCAGAAGACAAAGCGGAATGATTTCCCTTCCCTCCAAGCAGCATGATTCAAACCAATGACTGGGATTTGTAGGGAAGGAGATTCCCAGTAAATCTGGGGAGGAATGTGCTAATGCAAGGGTGGTCTGGGGAGTGGAGATATTTCTGCAGAAGTTAGACAATCCTGTGATATGGCTGCAAGATTCCTTCAAGGTCCTTTTCCAGCTCCAGGAATTTGGTCTCTGCATGATGCCCTGTTCTGCATTTGCCTCCTAATCAGCCTCCAGAGGGGCTACGTGCCTTTCCTATATCTATTTCGGGGGGGGGGGCGCCTTGCAGTTGTTCTTGACTCCTGGAAGCTACACGGACAGGTCCTTGCATTTTTCTTGGCAGCATTTTTGGAAGCGGTTGGCCCTGGCCTTCTTCCTGGGCCGAGAGGGAGGGGCTGGCCCAAAGCCCCCCAGCTGGATTATTCGTGCCCAAGGCTGGGCTGGAACTCACGGCCTCCCGGTTTCTAGCCAGGTGCCTTGAACTACTATGCCAAATGGCTCCTGCTTACATCACAGGCACTTAGATAATCTACCACAGCCTTGCAGAATCCATGTTTATGACAGGATTCAGACCAAAATGCCAGGTGGAAACAGGTAGGAAACCCTTGCTCCCACCCAGCCCAGAAATAAATCCAACGTGATTGAGGAGGAGGGACAGAGGGGAGAATATGGGACGGAGGGAGTTACAAGGTTCATGCGGGGCCCTCAATCTTTGCCCCCACCTGCCAGCTACACAGAGCTCCTTGTTATATAGAAAACCCATTTCAGTGTCCAAGGAAGTTCAGCTTTCAGAAAGGTGAAGGCTGCCAACCACCAACCCACAAACGAGAACAAGGCCCAGAATGTTGCCATGACAACTGCAATCTGGAGTCAAGGATGTTTTCAATGAGAACTGTGTTCTCCGTACACACAGACACATGTACAACTCTGGTGTGGGGGTGATGTTTGCAAGGACAGCCATGCTGGCTGAGAAAGAGTAGAAAATCACTGGCAGAGCTCCATGGTTGAACCTGTCAGCCCACCCAGTTAAAAGCAAAGGGGGCATGTGTGATGGAAGACCCTCAGTTCCCCATCGTCAAAGAACCATCCCAAATCAGGATGGCAATATTGTCCAGATCAGCCTAGTGATTTCCAGTACAGGTAGTCCTCGACTTATGACCACAATTGGAACCAGAACCTCTGTTGCTAAATGAGGTGGTCATTAAGTGGGTCACTATGGTTGTTAAGTGAATCACATGGTTGTTAAGTGAATACAGCTTCCCCCATTTACTGTTTGTCGGAAGTCGGCTGGGATCACAAATGGTGATCAAGTGACCCCGGGATGTTGTGACCATCATAAATACATGCCAGTTGCCAAGCGCCTGAATTTTGATCATGTGACCGCAGGGATGCTGTGATGGCCGTAAGTGCGAGGACCAGTCGCAAGTCACTTTTTCCAGCACCATCTAACTTCAAACAGTCCCAAAATTAATGGTCGTAAGTCGAGGACTATCTGTACAATAAAACTAATCTTACAAAAGTTCAGCCTGGTCAAAAATCATGTTTCCCTGGATGAACAGAAACTGGCACAGCTTCCGCATAGCACAACGTCAAACCTATCTTTCAAGCTAGCGTTTGGCTTTTTAACCAATTAATTAATTTATGCGTTAAACATATTTCTATGCTGCCGCAACCAAAAAACTTTCAGCAGCTTATGCAGGAAAATCAATTTCAAACAAACCCGTGTAAAGGATTAAAAACCCATCAATGAGAGGGAGAGGAAAGAAAGAATATAAAAGCCCTATAAAAAATCAGGGGAAAGCTGGTTTTTAAGGAAAGCTGATTTCCTAAAGGCTGGGAACGGAGCTACAATCGCTTAACTGCACAGGACCAAACTTAGGGCAAAAGAACATACTGTTGGGCTCCACAATCAGTGAAAACACAATCAGTGAAAACACTTACTTGCAAAGATATGACCACCATAGCCCATTCATCGTCCCATAACTGGGCTACTGAACTCATAGTAACAACAGTCGAGATCAAGGTAGTTATCAACCCAATCTGAAATGCAAGCAAAGAGATTTCATTCTATTACTTCTATCCGTCTGTGGGCTATATTTTACTTGAACTATATCGATGGAAGCAGAGGGGGAACTCTGGTTTGATCTTAGCTCGCCGCCACATAGAAGATCTCAGCCTGGCAGGCCAGACGAGGCCTATCAAGCAGAGGTTCCCCCAGGGTCAGCGTGCCTCCGTGTTTGGGAGTATACGCATGCTCACAAACACTTCTAACACCCGCCACTTGGATACGACTCCCGTATCTATGGAAGCTCATGCTGAGATGTCTAAGCTGCTATCAAACTCTGGTTTGGTGGACATGTTTTGTGCAAAGTCACAGCCCAGTTAACTTTTCAGAACGTCAATTTCCCCTCCGGGTATGCAGAAGAAAGGAGGCATCGAGTTGTCCCTTTATCTTGCCTGCAATTCAGATCGAGACTGGAAAAGCGGTTTTCATTTCAAGTGCTGAGAATAAGAAGCAAGAGAAGGGAAACAGAGTCTTGGAAAACGGGAGCACTTCTGGATCCTGAGCATCCTTCAGCTGCTTTCCAAGACGCTGTTTCTGTTTCACTTCAGTCTGTTCTGGAAGCATAAAAAACTTGCCAGTTCTGGAAAAACTCCCATATTGGATGACTTAAGCCACCATCCACAGAACGGTTCAGCCCCCAAAATGCAACCTTTTCCGGGCTGATTTTTAAAGTCAGGCAAGCTATGCTGAGTGAGAATCAGCCATGTGCAGCCTGGCAGTTTTGGGCATCCTTTGCTCAGAAATTCTCGTGAATGGAGAACAGGAGATGGGCTGTCAACACAAGGCAGTAGCTGTGCCCAGACAGCTTGGTCTGAGGTCCGGTGCTCCACCTGACTTTCGATTTCTTGCCAAGAGGGCAAATAGATTTTTAAAAATTGATCCATAATAAGATCAGAAATGGGTACGCTGAAAAGCAAATCACCGGTCTCCAGCATCATTCGGATTCCCCAAAAGAATTCATTGTTTGCATTTTGTAGAAATGCCTCTGCAAACTGGTGCTTTGCTTGGAAGAGAGTTGCCCGGATTAGATAAGTTGGCACAGAGCATTCTTTTGGAAAATGGGTTTTATGACTGGCCAGGCCCACCTCCTCAGCCATTTTGTGAGTGCACCCATAAAACATGCTCAGCACTCCACAGGTACCCCAAGACTCAAAATCATTGGCTAGTCTTGCCGTGGATCAAACCAAAACCCACCTTATGGATCCAGTGCAGGTTCATCTGTTGTCCTACAGCTATGTGACAAAGTGCTAAAATCTGAAAGCAGGGGAAAAACACAGTTACTTATCAATAATTCAGGGAGGCGCCCCAGCAACAACGAAGAATGCAAAGGAATTAACGTGAAGTCTGCTCTGAGTCCAGCTCGTGTCCTGGTGGATTCATGGAAACATCCATGTTGTTTTCTTGGCAGCAGCCTGAAAATGGTTTGCCAGTGGCTTTTTCTGAGATACTTTTTCATCTTTCTAGTCTAGCCTTCAGGGCTGGAATTTCCACGTGGTCTCCCCTCCATCCGGATCCAACTTAGATTTTGTAGAATAATGAAGATCAGCTCCACGCTGACATCTGCTAGGATCTTCCCTTAATGTGGCCAATCCCTGTTTTTCAGGTGCGATGGAACTAACCTGGTGGGCCAGGAATTTTGGAAAGGGCAGTTAGAATACATCCAGAGTTCAGGTGGGGTAGATACAGGTGGTAGAGTAAGTGAGTGTTTCTCAACCTCAGCCGCTTTAAGATCTGTGGACTTCAACTCCCAGAATTCCCCAGCCAGCCGTGCTGGCTGGGGAATTCTGGGAGTTGAAGTCCACAGATCTTAAAGCGGCTGAGGTTGAGAAACACTGGAGTAAGTGATAAGACACCAGAGAAGGTGACGATAAAGTAACTCTTGGTGACTTCATAAAAATGTCCATTTCTTTTTCTTCTCAGCAATATGGAACTGGTTGGCCAATGACCTTTTCCTGGGATGGTTTTTCCACTCCCCAGCCAAACTTACACCTCTTGGTGTACACTTTCCGGGCAGTCTCCCATCCAATTACTAACCAGTTCCGCCCCTGCTTAGCTTCTGGTGTTCACCAAGGTTGGCTACGTGCAGCTTCCTGTTATTCAAAATGCCACTAACAAATGCCACACCAACTCTGCCACGCAACCCTTGACAAAACTCCACAGAAATTGGGACCAGAGACCCTGTGTTCAAAACTTACCAATAAAGCTGTGATGTACGTGAAACCAGCAGCCGTTGTAACGAGTATTGGAATGGACCAGTCACTCCAATATCCCATTCTATTATATAAAAACCTGGAGAAGCGAGGGAAGAGATAAAAGAGGGAATTACATGCAGCCGCTTTAATGCCATGGAAGATCTGGCTGACAAAGGCATAAATCACAGAATCATAGGGTTAGCAGGATCCTTGGAGGTCATTAGTCCAACCCCCTATGCAGGACAGGAATCTTCCTGCCTCTTAGACCAGTGTTTCTCAACCTCAGCAACTTTAAGATATGTGGCCTTCAAATCCCAGAATTCCATGCTGGCTGGGGAATTCTGGGAGTTGAAGGCACCTATCTTAACGTTGCTGAGGTTGAAAAATACTGTTTTAGACAAATGGCTGCCCAACCTTGGCTTGAAAACCTTAATTAAGGTGTGTGTGAAATATACAAAATCAACACAATGCTTTGAGTCCCACGAAGGAAGAGCCTTCTCCAATCTGTTAGCTCCAGAAATGTTAGGACTGCAATTTCCAAAACTCCCAACCAAGGGTTAACCAGCTTGGACCCAGCTTAGCTTTGCAAGATTGGCCAGCATCAGCTAAATGCTAGAAAATCAAAAGAAAGTGAAGGCAGGAAATATCTCCGGCAGGTTTGTGTTATTTTCTTTCTCAGCAACAATACCCAGCAGCTGCCACTACCATCTTCCAACAAAATTTTTCCACCTTCCAAGTCTAGCCCTCCTATCCAAGTACTAACCAAGTCTGACCTAGCTTAGCTTTTTTTTTTTTGAGGCACAGCCCATAAATTGATGCCCAATGCTCCACTTCCTTTAACACAGCCTATTCCCCAAGGCAAATGTCAGATCTGCATTTAAATAGAGGCATACTTCCTAACAAATTGCATGTAAAACAAATTCTAACCATAAAAAAAAGAAACTGAGGGGAGGGGAGAAGATCAAGCATCAGTTCGTACATCAAGGAGCAAACCAGGAAGAATTGATGCCGGTCTCGGCATCGCCCTGCAAAGCAGGGACCTTGATGAAACCAACAAAATCCAGGCAGAAAGCACAGAGTATGGCCTGGCCAGGATGGCACGGGGCGTCCTACCTCGTAGGATCGTTGGTGTGGGGAAAACTTGAGGAAGGGATGTTTTATAAACTGGAGGGAAGGCGAGAGGGAAATGGAATAAGCAGATAAGTAAAGAAGTGGAGGAATTTCCTGCCATCTGTGGCTGTACAAGCCTTTCCGTTCTACCCTTTGGCTCCGAGGTGGTCAAGGACATGGAGGGTCAACCCCAAGGGGCTCCTGGAAAGCTCAGGAGGGTCGAGTTTGGTTGGTACTTGGATGGGAGACCACCAGGAAATCCCAAAGTGTAGACTAGACCAGAGAGTCAAAAAAATATCCTAAAAGGAACAGTGGAAATACTTTTCTGTGTTGTTGCTGTGAAAGCTACTTCTCACACCAACCAGAATCATCATTTTCAAAACGGGGAAGACAGGCAGACTGCCCTTATGTTGCAAAAAACGCCAAGCTTGGGTGAAAGACCATGGTTTTTCCAGCCTAAATTTCACTGTAGAGTCCTTACTGGATTAATTTAGTAACCAGGTAAAGGATACTGTGTGAACACACCCTTTTGATTGCTGTAAGATCCAAAAGGAAAGCTAGCAATTTATGCCTGGCATTCAGGGATGAGTCTCTGGAGAGAAGCTGTGCTGCTCCTCACCAGCAAAACCAACCAGAAGTCAGGTGGTACCTTAAAATCTATAGATAGTCCTCACTTAATGACCACAATTGGGACTGGAATTTCCATTGCTAAGTGATACGGTCGTTAAGCAAGGAATCACATGACTGGACCCAATTTTACAACCGTTTTACTGCAGCCATTAAGCGAATCGCTGCTGTCATTAAGCAAATCGTGGCAGTCATTAAGCAAATCAATGGTTCCCTATTGATTTGGCTTGTCAGAAGCTGGCTGGGAAGGTGGCAGATCCTGATCACGTGACCACAGGACGTCGCAACCGGCTGTAAATGTGAGCCGGTTGCCAAGCACCCAAATCGCGATCGTGTGACCATGGGGGTGATGTGACAGCCATAACTGTGAGGATGGGTCATAAGTAACTTTTTTAGCCCCATCGTATCTCCGAACTGTGATTAAACAATTGGTCATTAAGTGAGAACTACCTGTATTTATTACAGCGTCAGCTTTGGGGGACCAAATTCTGCTTCATCCAAAGCACACGCCGCAAAAGCAGGATGCTTACCGGGACCCCAGACGAGGTTATCCCTGCCCTTTCCCACGTCTTAACGGTGTGCATGGGCGGGAGCGCCTGCAGGGGATGGCAGTGTGTACGTATGTGGGGGCACCCGTGTGTGTCTTTCTTCCTTCTTGCAATAAAGCAGCTCAACATGGAACACATCTGGAGTAAAACCAGAGTGGGCTTTTTTTTCCTTCAAGGGGCATTGTCCCTTTGAATTGTCCATTTCATTGTCAAAATTGTGGACGTGCCTCAGTTTGGGCTGCAATTTGCCTTTCACAACCAAGCCACGAGGTCGAATTTGGCTCAGTTCTGATTGCCTCTTCAAACTCCACGCAAGCTCAAAAGCAACCGATTCGGGAAACAGGAGGATGCAAGAGAAAGGATCCAAGCTTTCCAGAGGAAGCGTTCCCTCCTTTCCCCGCAAGCTTTGCTGTAATTAAGGCCCTTCCCTGTTTACTATTTCTTCCCTGATTATTTAATTGCAGTCCTCGGCCTTATTTTTAATGTCACGTCATCTTCGTGCACCTCCTAAGTCCGACCATAAAGACTCATGCGGCGTTTTTGACTTAGATTACTATCCTGTCTTCCTCCTCCGGATACGGCCAAGATGGATAATGCGGTTTTTAGAATGGGTGGGAGAAGGCTGAAGCTAAAAGATCCAACCCATGAATCAAAAATTTCAGCCTAAACACATGGGCACAAGCCTTAGAATTAATGGTCTGGATGCAACCAAAACAGCTGTCAGTCGCGGAGTTCATCAATTGCTCGGAGAGAAAATTCCTGGTTTTAAAGTTTTAGGAATTCCCATACTAACCAGTGCTTGCTCAGCTTCCCAGCCCAGTCAGGGTAGAGATATAAGGAATTGGCATCTATGGGATGTTTCTCAACCTTGGCCACTTTAAGACGTGTGGACTTCAACTCCCAGAATTCCCCAGCCAACATGCTGGCTGGGGAATTCTGGGAGTTGAAGTCCGCACGTCTTAAAGTAGCCAAGGTTGAGAAACACTATCTAAACACTGATTCGCACTATGTCAGGCTGAAGGCAAGAACTCAGGCCACACTAAAGCTGCCAAATTATTTTAAACTGAAATAAATTGTCCCAAAGATGCCAATTCCTTATATCTCTACCCTGACTGGGCTGGGAAGCTGAGCAAGCACTGGTTAGTACAGGAATTCCTAAAACTTTAAAACTAGATTAGGAACTTGCAAAAAAAACAAACCCAGAATGTTCAAGTTAGTAGGCCAGTACTGGTATTTCCTACTACACATCCCAATTCTCTCTTGCTGGGATGAACAGAATTACAAAAACTTCTTTCAGACCTCATTAAAAATCATTTAAAAATTCCTAAATTCACCACACCTAGCAACAGACACTAATTCGTAGCAGCATTGACAGAAATTCCTTTAAGGACATTTCATGAAACATGCAAATTACTGCTCTCCCTTTCTTTGACACCCTACTTTTTTTGATGCACGCTTTTAACAGGCCAGGCACATTTCCTTAAGATAAGCTTCTTCTTTTTTTGAAACGTAATCCCTGTTTGTAGGGAATGTTCAGCCGTGTACCTTTTTTTCAGACCCGAGCTGGGTTTTCTAAGCAGATCTTTCTGCCTGGGGAATGCAGAACACTGACTGGGCTTTAACACTGGTGGCCTGAAACTGAACTTCCACATTCACTCCAAAGGAATTTACGACGGCATACTTCATACGCTCAACCACCACCTTGGCCTGTGCCCTGGGTCCAAAGGGCAGCCAACACAATTTGTCAAAGATCAGCTGACAGCGTCAATAAAGACAGCGCTGGAAAAACATCTTTTCGTTAATCGCCAGCCAGCGGCACTTTCCAAACACTCTTCAAGGGCTGGCCCCGCAGAGATGGCGCTGCAGTAGTCCGAATGGGAAAAGGTCTAAGGCACAAATGAGGAAAGAGGAGTCAGCATCTGCTGCAGATGTGACTAACTGCTGTTTCTTCTGCTCTTCCAGCTCAAATCCGTGGCAAGAGAAATCTTTGCAGACTGTTCATATTACTGTATGTGTCTGAGATTTTTCATGAATGCAAACCAGACCCATGGAGACAACCAGGCCTTTTATTATTATTTAGCCAACTTCCCCAGCCAGGTTCTCACCAGAGATGTGCTGGGCTTCAACTCTCATCATTTCCAGGGGGTCCACCGCATCTGGAGGGCATCTGGTTGGGGAAGGGTGCATCGCACACTAAGGGTTACGGGGTCACGGTTAGTATTTTTTCGACTCACCAGTTGATTTCATTGTAGTCATTGTGAACTTCCCACCAGAAATAGAACCAGATCAGGGTCAGGAAGAAAGAAAAGGTGAGGATCAAGAACCAGAGGCGTTCCCACTGCGAAGACACCAAAAAAAGAGATGGATTTATTACAGTATAGTGAAGGGACACAGGAAGTCAGGAAGATCCAGATCCATGCTGTGCATTAAATCTATTTCTATTCAAAGTAACTTTCAGCTTCAGTCTCCAGCATCTCGAGACAGAACTTTAAGTATACTGCTTAAATCTTTCAGACACCCTCTGCCAGTCTGCTTCCCAGCCTTGGCAACTCCCAGAATTCTCCAGCTAGCATGGGCATTGCTGAGAATTCTGGGAGTTGAAGTCCACACATTTTAAAGTTGCTAAGGTTGAGAAACACTGGTCTAAATGTTTATAAAAACTGCAAATCGATCAGAGTATAAAGAAGGGGGACATTAGAAATCAAATACATATCTATTTTTCCAAGCAGCTCCTTTTTCCTTTCTTTTTTTTTTAAACTTTTATAAAAAATAGTAAATAACACAGTGGAGACCTTAGTGTTAAGCATTAAGCTCAAAGATGGAATATATAATGGAATATATTGGAATAAAATATGAAGTATTTTAACATACTTTGCAGTTGTCTATCAAGGCCATACTTAGGGTAATTGTACCATTCAAGCCACCTTAAGTTTATTAATATTTCAGAAATTATATTTAACACCAGTATAAACTTTTTTCTCCATGTCTTTAAAGGTTTAACATCCAAACCCTCATAGTGTTAACAATTCCTAGTTTATATTGCCCAACTACCACCACACCCAGCTAATATCTGTATTTTATAATGTACTATGCACATTTTATAATGCAACAAAACAATTAATTAGGAAAAAAGATAGAATGGGGCAGTTTAATGCCTTCCACGTCATAATTTCCCCCCCGACATATAGAAAAATAGCATTTCAGGAAATCCAACCATCATTTTCCCACACGCACATGACCAGATAGAAATAAACATTTTGTGTGACAAAGGGAGCATTCCTTCAGACAAGCATGTAATTGGAACATGCTGGCTAGGGAATTCTGGGAGTTGAAGTCCACACATGCTGGCTAGGGAATTCTGGGAGTTGAAGTCCACACATCTTAAAAGTTGCTGAGCTTGAGAAACACTGATCTAGAAGGACAAGGCAGCTACGTACATTTATTTTCCTGATCTTGATCCTCAATCTCAGAGTTCCCTGCGGTTGGCCAGCTGAAAGCAAACTATCAAACCCTTGCCCACCACAGCTCTATCTTTTTTCAAAATTTCATGTCTCCTGTCTCTTGCAGTATTACAGAGGCCCCTGTCTTCATTAGGGGGGGAAAGGACAAAATTAATGAGAACTGAAAGGGATCTATTAGCATTGCAAACCCCAGAGCCAGCAGTATTCCCTGCAGCTTTGACTCAAGGAAACATAATTCTTAGCCCGCTGTAACAGCAGCATTTTTACGAGCTAATAAATTTGCCAACTATATGCCATTCCGGTCACTTATTCCATCTCCAAAGTGAAATAGTTGCAGAAATGCGGCCTTGGCCTCATTAAGATTCCTTACCCGCCCGTCCATCTTATCTGCTTCAACCCCACCAATTACTGTAATATTTGCATTACACATGCACAGAATGTGAAATGTCAACACTCTAATCCCAAAACTTCTCACGTCAGCACACGGGCATCCAGAAATTAGCTTACTTCTTGCACACATGGGCAAGATTCACACTTCGGGTCAAGAAAGTCATGGTGTGCTTAACTGGTTGGTCACTGGCTGGCATGGAAGCTCATAAGCCACAGCTTCCAGATACCAATAGCCAGGTCCACACCTCCCCAAACTGCAGAAAGCACATTTGGGCTGGTGGAAATATGCAGACTGTGCCAAACGCACATGCACTCCAGCTGTAAAAAGATGCAACTTTCATTTTTTCAAGATTTGTCAATACGGTTTCATCTTTCTGCCCAAAGGAATGACAGAGAGAAATTACGGATGGGGGCCCTCTCGGCCCGCCTGTCTGTCCGTGAGCAGGAAAACTCTCGCAAGGCAGGACGGAAGGGGGCCAAATTTAGTCGGGGGGGGGGGAGATGGCCAATGAAAGTCGGGGCTTGGGAATGGGCTGGGTGGGGCGGGGCTGCAGAGAAAGCGATTCCCGGAAGATCCCCCCGGGCATCCCCAGGGGAGGGGCTCAGAAAATTGGCAACCACTCCCTTCCAAGCCCCTTCGCTCCGGGTCACGTGACCCAAAGTGAAGCACATGTGCAGAGACCCCCAGCACATGCAGGTGCAACACGAGGCAGCAGGCGCACAGACCCCCGGCCGCAACCCATGCTTTCGAGGCACAGAAGAAAAGAGAGTAGAAAGAATGCTGGCAAAGGCGTGGAAAGGGTCCCAGGGGAAGCCCCACTCCACCGGCCTTCCCTAACCTGTTTCCTCTTTCATACATTACACCAGTGTTTTTCAACCTTGGCAACTTTAAGACGTATGGGCTGCAACTCCCAGAATTCCCCAGCCAGCATGCTGGCTGGGGAATTCTGGGAGTTGAAGTCCACACATCTTAAAGTTGCCAAGGTTGAAAAACAGTGCATTATACCAACTAATACAATTGTGGCTTAATCTACTAATCTTGATTGCCTCTTTGAGGGACATTTCAGTCCATCTTCTGCCAAAGTCAGGTTCGGGAGAAGGATGCAATTTTCTTTTCTGAAATGTTTTCTGATAATGCGCTATTGAATGTGATTTATTTAGGTCATAAAATTAGCCCCCTGCCCAGAGGAAGCTGTCCCATCCGTCAAACAAAGCAGGCAACCGGGGAGAAGAGCGAGCGAGCGAGCCACGCGGGCTGCCATTTTTCAATCCTCCAAAATGGACAGCTGTGGAATCTTGCTTTAGCTGTCTTATGGCCTCATCCCCCTCCCCTCCTTGCTGCTGAATTGAAATGGAATATTTAGAAACATCCAAACTGCTGAACACCCTTTCAGCCTTCGAGGACTGCCTGCTGCTCGTGGGAAGAGGGATCGTTCCTATTAAAGTGTCACTCAAATGCTCAACAATGCATAGGTGTCGAGGCGCATAAGTGAACACGAAGGGGAACATCCTGCACTCGTGTGATAGAGAAGGCAATCATCCTACAACTGGGGAGGCATTTATGCAGACCCCCCACTTTAACAGGAATTCTGAGATGGTGTGGTATATTTAAACAGGAGTTTGCAAACCAATTATTCCTTCCTTTTCATCTCGGGCTGGCGGCATAATCTCCGAGCGCTATTTAGTTCTAGAGATGCTGACATGACAACTTAATTCCATTACTCATCTAATCCTTCTACTGCCTTCCCACTTAACCACCAAAGAGCCCCATCTGATGAATAAGACTTTTTACACATTTAAATTTCTATGCCAACAGCCAGATCTTTTATAGAACAGCATCCTCCTCCCTCTGCACGAGCCCATTTTTCGGTTGTCCATAATTACACCAGAAGGATGGAAGGAATGTGAGTTTCCTGAGTGGGGTAGCATTTTGCAAGGGGGTGGGTGGGAGAGGGGAGAGAGAGTTCCGCTGTATCGTGGAAGACCCACCTTCCAAACCAACTTTGTGAACACTGGAGTTACTTCGCCAGTTAAATGTTAATCAGCAGACGGGCTCCAAGTTCGATCGAGTGGAAAGAATCAAGGAAGGAAGCTATTTCCAAGGTCTGTGATGAAGGGCTTGCCTTTCGAACGAGGTCCACCATGGACCAGCTCTCTCCTCCAAGAAAATTTTAATATAGACGATAACCCCCAGAGTTTTGATTACTGATTATGTGCCATCAAGTTGTTGTTGACTCTTAGCGACCTCACAGATTTTCTCCAGGAGATCTGTCCCCAGCCTGGTCCTTCAGGCCTTCCAACACTGCCCCCATTGACGCTGTAACTGAGTCCATCCATCTTGCTGCTGACCATCCCTTCTTCTCTTTACTTCCTCCTACCCCAGCATCAGAGAATTGTCCAGAGAGCTGGATCTTTGCACTGAGTGATTATGCTCTATCAAGTCAGTTTTGACTCTTAGCGACCACAGAGATAGACCTCCTCCAGCTCAATTTGTATCCAGTGTGGTCTTTCAACCGTGCCCCGACCACCATTGTCACTGAGTCCATCCACCCCACTGCTGGTCATCCTCTTCTTTTTTATTTCACCTTTCCAAGCATTATGGATTGCATCATGTGTCCGAAACAGGACAATTTGAACCTTATCGTTTGTGCCTTGAGTGAGAACTCTGGGTTGATTTGTTTGATGTTCCATCAGTTTGTTTTCTGGGCTGTCCATGATCTTCTCAGGAGTCTTCTCCAACACCAGCTAGAGTTTTACTAGGTCTGAAGGTTGGATTTGACCTTTTTTTATGGGATTGCTAACAAAATGAGATTCAGCACATCAGTAGTAAATACCGTATGAATCCTGCCAAATTTCAGAAGGACAGGTTCAACTCTTAACCATGACACTCCACCAGAAGGCAAAAACAATGGAGTGTACCCTGATTCCCCTTATCTCTGATTCCACAAGTGTAAAAGTCAGCTGGGCCTGTGGTTAAGCAAAGGAACAGGTGTCTTCTACTGTTTGCAAATGTTCCCAGTCTGGGTTTAAGTGCAGAAAACCGGTTCCTAGATTTGCCAGTGAGACGAGGATGAAATGAAGCTAGGCTATTGCCTCTATCACCTAGCTCTGCCATTATTAATTATTCACAATGTTAATTGCTTTTCTTTTAATTCATGAAGGAATGCCAGCAGCACGGCTGAAGAGCCATTTAAAACTGCATCTTGAAGGTGGCGACTCCGCCGGAGTGGAAAGAGCAGGATCCAAGTAGAAACAATATTTTTCTCTAAGAGACGGGAGATGAACAGAACTGGGCCTCTGATTTTTTTAAAAATTAAAGGTATTTCAACATTCAGGGGCTGTCAATGTTATAGGGATAAATCCCAAGGTTCTGAAAGGTTTCAATACATGCATTTTGCTTCCAAACTCACTCAAATCCAGCACACTGATATTTCAGGCTTGGCCACCTTTTGGAAAAGGGGCACAATTGGAATTTTTCAGGCAATCGTTGGCACATTCACAAAATGGCCAAGGGTGATTTTCCAAAATCAGCCTGGCCAGGCACAAAATACCAACTGGAAGTCAAGCACACTAGAGCAGGATTTCCTGACCTTGGCAGATTTTAAGATGTGTGGATTTCAACTCTCAAAAAGGGCAGAGATAACACTGTGCATTCATGTGCCCCACTGATAATCCATGGGGCATCTTTGCATCAAGGACAAGCAGGCTGTGCAGATCAACCTGGAGTCCTAGCAAAGCTCTGCCCTAGATGGTTGTGACTCAAACAGTTCTCCTAAAATCTTCCCCCAATGCTGAGGTAATTTGCCAAGGTTCAAGAATCCCTCCCATGCTGGAAGCTGAGGAACCAGGACCAGGTCTTTTCAAAATGGCAGCTTCAAGCCGAGACTTCTCTCTCCCCAAATGACACCAACCTGGGAGTTCTTCTGGTGCCAAGCAAAAACTTTTGAAAGAAGAACAATGAAGCTGTCCGAAGGTGGTTTAAAAGTCAACTTTCCCCAACCTGGTGCCCCTGGAGGTTCTGGATATCACAAAACATCTTAACCGGGCCAGGTTAAAGATCAAGTGTGTTGTGAGAACCCTATAGAGCAGGGTTGCTCAACCAGGGTTGCGTGGCACCCTCGGGTTCCACGAGAGGTCACCAGGGGTTCCCTGGGAGATCATGATTTATTTAAAAATTATTTCAAATTTGGGCAACTTCACCTTAAAGAGGTAAGTTTCATTATTTTTAGTTCAGTAACACTGTTAATGCACATATACAGGCCTACCCATGAAACAAACATAATAATTTTGTAACTTCTGGCCTATCTTTGAGCCTGAATGTGCAGGGGTTCCCCAAGGCCTGGAAAATATTTCAAGGGTTCCTCCAGGGTCAAAAGGTTGAGAAAGGCTGGGCTAGAGGATGCTGTAAGTTAATTACAAGGAGGCTTAACCTGCCAATGTATTTTCCAAACATGGAAGGGGAGCGAACGTGAGTTTAGTACGTTTTTCCAGCCTCCAGAAATTAAGTATGGAGAGGATCATGTATTTTAAAGGAAAAAAACAAGGAAATAGAAAGGGCCCAGCAGTTTACGCATCCCCAAACCAACCTGTTTTCAGGTCTGGCAATGCAAGGGGTACTCTCTGGTTTCAGTTTTATTTGCTTGACTGGCATTTTTGAAGAGGGCAGAGATCTCTAGATGCCCCCCAAGAAATTCTGGCCCCACCGATTTAAATGTAGCATAGCAGGATACTGCATGGCTCAAGAGCAGCTGTCAGCATCTGCCCACTTTGCTTCAATCCCCGGAGCCCCCAAGACTTGAGATTCAAATCTGGAAAGTCTGCCCGGAGGGAGGGAGGAAGGAAGGAAGGGAGGGAGGATGTGCCCACGTCTGCTGAAAGGTGGGAAGGAGAGAATCGGTGGACGAGGGTGAAAGAAGGATTGTGAAGGAAGGGGCGGCTCATTAAAAAAGCCTCCGGTTTGTGCTGTTTTGACACGGCTCGACAGACGCAGCGCTGAAGCCGAACCGCCGGGGCAACCTCGGGAGGAAGCCTGTCAGCAGAGAGGAGGCACGCAGCAAGCCCAAGGCCGTTCTGCAGAATGCCAGAGCAGAGGCAGTGCAGAAGGAACTCAAAATTACAGAGGAAGGCAGGAAAAAGCAGATACTAGCCCGTTCCACTACCCACATGACCATCGCCCCAGCAGGAAAGAGACACACAGCGGAGCCAGTAGGAAAGGAGAGGGATTTTTATTGGCCCAGCCGAGCTTCTGGAACTCACTGCTTCCAGACGCAGCAGAAGCTCATGGGACCAATCTTGGGTTTTTATTTATCTGTTTTTAACTAAATAAAATTGAATTAAATAAATAAATAAAATTGAGCAAATATTGGTTTGTTTATTATTAAATCTGTAATTTATATATAATTTATATATACATTTATATACCCCACCCCACCCCGAAGGTATTTTCAGGGAACTTCTGCAAAGTTTTCTTTGGAGGACAATGTTCCTAAGCTCTTGTCATGCCTCTGTAAACCTCTAAAACAGTGTTTCTCAACCTTGGCAGCTTGAAGATGGGTGGACTGCAACTCCCAGAATTCCCCAGCCAGCCATGCTGGCTGGGGAATTCTGGGAGTTGCAGTCCACCCATCTTCAAGCTGCCAAGGTTGAGAAACATCGCTCTGAAAGATAAGGTCTTCCCTAACATGGTGACTTTATGCACATGTCCGTGTCATTTTCTCAGCAACATTAGGCAAGTGTTCTGCCGTCGTTTGCTTGCTGGTTATTTTCCCTCTGTCTAGCCTAGCCTACGGACTGAAGATTTTGTGAAGGCCTCTCCACTAAATATTAAACCAGTTCCAGCTGTGATCAGCCTTTTCAACTTCAGCCAATATTTATTCATTTAGCATATTTATGCAGCCGCCCATCTCACAAACGCATGACTCTGGGTGACATACAACGCCGCAACAGTTAAAAACTACGAGCCATCAAAAATAAATAAAATAAATACAGAAAGTAAATGCACAAAATAAACAAATAAAACCCAAGAAAGCAGGAGAACAAACATCACTTCATCTCCTACAGCCACCTTGCAGCCTCCAGTGGTCTGGTGCTGCCTGCCTGCAACGTATATTTCGCAGATGCAACGGTGGGAGACAGACTTCAGTGGCCACAGCTTTGGAAATAATCTTCTGAACATCCCGTTCGATCATGCCTGATTCTGGGAGACTGCCTGGACAAGTCCCTGCAGCTTTCTTGGCACAGTTTTTCAGAAGTGGTTTGCCATTGCCTGCTTCCTAGGGCTGAGAGAAAGTGGCTGGCCCAAGGTCACCCAGCTGGCTTCGTACCTAAGGCAGACTAGAACTCACAGCCACCTGGTTTCTAGTCTGGTGCCTTAACCACGACCCCAAACTGGCTCTCTTAAATTAAAGGGGAACTAAAACTAATTTCCGGCTGTATCTTAAGGAGGCGTCATGCAACCTTGGGATAAAGGCTTCCTTGCCCAGCTAACAGGCTGACAAATGTGGTTGCTGTCATCATCATCTAGGCTAGTGTTTTTCAACCTGGCTCCTTCCCTCTTTCTCAACCAGCATCCTGGGCTACTGGATATTATGGGCAATGTAGTCCACCCCGTTTGGAAGTAGGCCAGGTTGAGGACAGATGAACGAAGCCTGGCTGACAACCCAGGAGAGGAATACTTGATTTGCCAGCTCATTAAGAAACTGGGTGGTTCCCACGTCATAATAAGCAATGCCTTGCTTCATCATGGATTATTAAACAAACCACTTTGGCTCAAAGTAAGCTCAAAGAAGACCAAGCACATCAGGACTCAGGGTGAGGTGGGAACCGAGGGGGTGCATGGGGGTGACAGCACAAAAAATAAATTGACTCTGATTTGGTGATATTTCTACAGAGTACCATCCATATCAATGACAGCAAATCTGAGAGTCTCACTCCTACAGTTCTTTTCACGACGAAATTCCCACGAAACTTGTGTGCTAAGTGCGATTTATGACCCTTTAAAAAAAAGGGAGAAAAAATGCTCGGGTATAATTCCTATCACCTCTCTACAGGCAGTCCTCGACTTACGACCACAGTTGGGACCGGAATTTCCCTTGCTAAGGGAGGCGGTTATTAAGTGAGTCACACCCGATTTTACAACCTTAAGAGAATCATGTGGTTGTTAAGCGAATCCTGGCTTCCAGCATTGACTATGCTTGTTGGAAGCCAGCTGAGAAGGTCACAAATGGTGATCACTTGACCCCAGGACACTGCAACCATCATAAATACATGTCTGTTGGTAAGCATCTGAATTTTGATCACATAACTGCCCAGAGTCACTTGTTGAGATGGGCGGCTATAGAAATCAAAATAAATAAATAACCACAGGGATGTTGTGATGGTCATAAGTCACATTTTTCAGCACCATCGTAACTTCAAAAGGTCATTAAACAAATGGTCCTAAGTCGAGGACTGCCTGTATTAAAATTGGTATTTTGTTTTATTGTTGTAAGCCTCCTGCGATGCTTCTCTAAGCAGAAAGGTGGGGGATTAAAGTAATAGTAAATAAAAATAAAAAATAACGTGCAAGTGGAATCGACATCACCGTAGCAACTAAGGAAGCCGGGGAGGGGAGGGCAGACATTGTAATAAAAATCCCAAACTCAAAATTCTGGAAGAAACTTCTGGGTTAAAAGCAGCACCTTGGGCAAAATCGGGGCTCCACACTGGATGCGCCCGGTTGCCCCAGGCCAGTCCCACAATTCAGAGAGCCCTCCTCTGCAAGCTCCATCTTGACAAAGCACATAGCATAACTGACATGCAGCAAATCACAGCGGTTGTGGCCTTTGACTGTGCCAAAGGGGACGACTGCCCTGTTTCAATTCCTTACCACCGAGAAAAGCAGAGGGAAATCTGACTTTTCCACTGCAGAAAATAAAGCCTTGCATGTATTCATCAACCTGACTGAAAGCTACAACCAGTATCAAGCATCGAGGTCAGCCTACAAGGAAGTATCAAAGTGTGCCAGCTCTGGAGCACAACCCTGGCGATGGCAAGGGGAGGCAACATATCAGCAGATCCTGGTTTTATTTCTGCCTCGTTCGAGCCTCACCTTGTGGTTTCCCCCAGAGGAAGAGAGAGGGGAAGGCAAAATATGGGAGTTAAAACTGGCATTTTGAGACAAAAAGGCTGAGAAAGAGAAGCAATGAATACACTGGGTTGCTCTAAAGGAAGGGCATGAGCACAGATGCAAGAAAGTAGGGCTGCCAGCATCCCTTCTCTGGACCCTGGATGTCTGCCACCTCTGCAAGGGGATGAGATGAAAAATTCAGGTACCCCCATTTCCAATATGACTTGGCAATCTCCCCCTTCTATAAACCAGCCCATTTCTTGATCATCCCAAAAACTATCCTCAGGCGATCAGTCTCCAGATCAGTGTTTCTCAACCTCAGCAACTTGAAGATGGTGGACTTCAACTCCCAGAATTTCCCAGCCAGATGTTTTTCCCTGTCCCCAATGTATCTATTTAATGCACTTTAAGGAGTATTCCATTTTTTGATCAAGCGCCAATTTAACTGATCTAAAAGCACAATATGCTTCCAGAGGGTGATTCCTAGCTTAGGTGTTCAAAGCTTCTTCTGTTTCCTCATTCTCTACAATGTGATTTTTCTCATCTCTCTTCTCCAAGTGGCATCAGCTGCGGCCTTACAAATGCTTTAAAAGCATCCCAGACTATTCTCACTTTAAATCAGTTCTCTATTTACCAGAAAGAAACTTATCCACTTGTGGTTGCTGTTGATGTACAAAGGCCATCTAGCCATAAAGAGCATTAATTGCATTGGCTTAAGAATTCAGTAAAATTACTATCTTCAAAACATCAGAGAAGTAAAAGAAAAATTAAAAAACAGAGAAGACAGCTGCAAATCCCGGCTGTAACAGATGCAGACTCCAAAAGACTTTCTCTTTTATCATTTCATGCACAATTCTTCAACTGATGGAAGGCAAATATTTTTCCTTTTTTTTTTTTGTACTAAGAAGGGAATATTCCTGCAAGCTTCCGATGGGAGAGGGATTGGGCAGCCAAATTTTGCTAGGAGCTGGACCTTACTCAAAAGCTATACTGTGGAGTTATTAGTCCCCATCCCTGTTTTACAAAAAGTGAGTGAACAGCCCTACCTCAGTTTTTAAACACCCAGCTTGTCCAAGCATCCTTTGCAACAGCAGAATTGAAAATGCTCTTAAATTCCCAGGATCAAGAACATAAATTAGAAGACAACTTCTGCTTCTTAAAAGCATTGCTTGAATCTGTATGCTGGCCAAGTCCATCCTGTGACTTGATTCTCCTATTGGGTTCCAAAGTGGGGAATTTAAGGAACTACAAAATGATCTAATTGGGATTGATGCTTTTTTATAAATAATCCTAACTTGCAGTGAGCAGACCAAAGCTATAGATGATTGCTGTAGTCCTCGCTTAACAACTATTTGTTTAGCAATGGTTTGGATTTATGACAGTGCTGGAAAAACCAACTTATGACTGGTCCTCACACTTACATCCGTTGCAGCATCCTCACAGTCACATGGTCACAATTTGGGCACTTGGCAACCGGTTTGCATTTATGACCGTCGCAGTGTCTTGTGGTCACCATTACCATTTTTGACCTTACCGGCCAGTTTCTGGCAAGCAAAATCAATGGGGAACCACGTGATATGCTTATCAACCATGTGGTTCACTGAATGCCCACAGTGATTCACTTAAAAACTGCCACAAAAAAAGATTATAAAATTGGGTTGGATTCACTTAATGACTGCTTTGCTTAGCAACCAAAATTCTGGTCCCAATTGTGGTTGTTAAGCGAGGACTACTTGTAAATTGTTCAGGGAAGTTTAAAAAAAATCCAGAAGTATCTCTCTCAACTGGGCCACTGGTTAACCAAATGGGGGATGCCATTCAATTTAACTAATATAAATTGATGCACGAAGGTACAAAACCCCACCCCCAGCTTCACACCCACATTGATGGATTCAGAGCTGTCTAAAACTATCCAGGAAAAAGATCCTGGGATTATTGAGCTTAGCTGGATGAAAGTGTTGTCTTCGTATGCAGCTGCTGGGGAAAAGGCCAATTCTATGCTAGGGTCATTAGGAAATGAACTGAAAATAAAACAACCAATATGGTAATACTTTTATAAAAATCTATAGTATGTTTGCTCCTAGAGTATTGTTTGCTGGTTTTGAAAAAGGATTTAATGAAGTTGGAAATGGTGCAGAAGAGAGCAAGCCAAAGGTCCAGGGTCTTCAATACCTCCCTTACAGGAAAAGATCAAAATACTGCCGAGTCTGTGATTGAGGCCGGACACGATCGAAGTGTATGAAATCAAGCCTGGTGTGGAAAGAGCAGGCAATGAACTGGTTTCTCCTTCTGTGAAAGCATCAGAACCAGGGCTCACCCAATGCATTTGATAAGGAGGAGGTTTACTATCATTCTCACAAGACGTAGTGACAGCCATTAACTTGGGTGGCTTTCAAAGGGGATTGGGTACATTCATGGAGGACAAGTCCATTGACAGCCAACGATCTTGAGGAATGAATGTTACCTCCAGGTTGTGGGCAACTTATCTTCAAAAATGCCAGCTGGAACAGAGGGGGATGTTTCCACCTCCTGCTTGCAGGATTCAGATCAGTTGGCTTGATTCAGGAAGTCCATTCTGATGGTCTTCCCATCCTGGGCATTAGGTTTGGCACATGTTTACCCTTCTGGGAAACTCTCACCCTTCCCAGAAGGGTTGAGAATCACACTAATGAAGAAATGCACTTGAGCTAAGTTTAGATGTTTGGCTGGCAAGCTAATTGTCAGCGAGACATCATCAATCATCCCTGAGATGGATCCATCCCTGGCTGATGCTAATTGGAGTTCAGTGTCTCTCAGGAAGAGACAAGAGCTCTTCTCCTGAATTGTCTAACAGTGTGCGTGCATGGACATATGTTTGTGTGTGTGTGTGTGTGTGTGTGTGTAAGAGAGAGAACAGTAAATAGCCATCTTTCAGCCAGCATATGTAGGTGTTAAGACAGACCTCTGTCTCTCATCTCCTTCTAAATGGGGTGCCTTCTAGCAATTTTGAGCCAAAACTCGCCAACACAGCAGATCAAGGTTGATGGGAGCTGTGGTCCAAAGCAGCTGATGAAAAATATCAAAAAGAAATCATTGGGTGGAAATTCCGGGTCCAGAGATGGATTAACCCCTGTGTTGTAATATCTAGGCATTCGTCTATGTTATAAAGGAACAGGGGATGATTAATACCAAGGCTTTGAAGATAAACGATTTTGTCTGCTTAAACTGCCTGCTGCTACCCAGAACTGTGAGTCAGAGTCTTTGGGCTCCTGAAATCATTTTGCAAGGGAAGAACATAATCATACACCATGGTGGAAATAGTTTCTTTGGGCTGAGATCCATGAACATTGCCCCAACCTCTTTACCAGATCAATGAGAAGGCATATAATCAGCGCATCTCAGATTCATGCCAAAGTATCTGAATCCTGGCCCCAAAATTTTCTGGGTGCCCAGAAATCATCCTGGTGGGACATCTGTGGCCTTTCAGTGGTGGCTGAACTTTTCGGCCAGTAAATTTCATTATGTCATCCTGGGCCACCTGGTAAGGAAAGAGGAGAGGATGACCTGAAATTTCTGAAATCCACCCATTTTACCTTGATCAATCTGCAGCACCAAGATAACCTTGCATGGACTCTAAGTAAGGTTAATAAGCTTGGTTAGCCCTCAGACAGGAGCCACCAAGAAATCCCAGAAAAATATTCTGGAGGAAGAAATCATTATACTGTTCCCAAAAAACAACATGGAGATATCCATTAAAATGATGGAGGTCAGCTTCAATTTGAAGGAGATTTACCTTTACCAAGCATAAAGTTTTTAAAACTATCTTGCATTCCCACAGAATATTATGGAGCAAATGAAAGCTTTTCCTTCATTAACAAGCTCTAATCAATGTATTTTTCTCTCCAGATCTACACTGGGGGGAAGGTACTACGCCTTGAGACATTCAGCTTAAAATACAAGTTTCGGAGCTGTAACTGACACTAAATGCATCATTGCATTCAACATGCATGGTAGTTGTCCCCACCTTAAACCTATAAATAGCATCAACTGGATGGGGGGGTGGATTGCTAATTATTAAGATCAACCACATACACAAAATAAGAAGTTAACTCTCTGTTCCCTGCAGCCATTGAGAAAAAACCTGTTTTCTGAAACACAAATTTGCTTTTTAAGGGAAACCTTCTCCTGGTCAGATCTGTTCTTTGCTAAGAAGTTATTTCTTGTTCTATAGATTGAGATGGCTTTTTTTTTCTTTTTTAATTTATGGGATGGGGAGATGTGGCTCAGATACACACTGGACCAGGCAATAACACTATTGTTGATGCCACTAACCAGGTAAAGCCCAATTTTCCAAGAAATAAGGTTTTCTTTCCTGGGTTTAGGGAAGCTGGCTGTCAAGCCTAAATAAAGATATACTAAGCCCATTTTTGTTTTTCAGTCTCAACCCAGCAAGGAACATAGCGGCCGCGTTTCTCAGTGTTTTGCTGCTAAAACCTGGCAGCATGGTTTCTTAGCTCTGTGGGAGCTTCAAAAATGGGGTTTACCAAGTATGTTTCCCACCTACTACAGATAAAATGTCTAGTGCCCCTGCCTGCAACCACAGGGGTATGAGAACACCACCCACCTACTGAATGGAAAGGTGCATTGCTAGTATCAAACCAAAGGTGTAAATGTTTAAATGGCTACTCTGTCCTCACTGAAAATGCAATATAAAAGGTTAAGGCAGGGTTTCTCAACCAGGGTTGTGTGGCACCCTCGGGTTCTGCAAGAAGTCACCAGGGGTTCCCTGGGGGTCATGATTTATTTAAAACATTATTTCAAATTCGGGCAACTTCACATTAAAGAGGTAAGTTTCATTCTTTATTTTTAGTTTAAGAACCCTGTTAATGCATCTATACAGGCCTACCCATGAAACGAATAGAATAATTTTGTACCTTCTGGCCTCTATTGGAGCCTGAATGGGCAGGGGTTCCCCGAGGCCTGGAAAATATTTCAAGGGTTCCTCCAGGGCCAAAAGGTTGAGAAAGGCTGGGTTAAGGGATAGGGGGACTAGAGTTTCATCACCCATTATTGTGAGCCAAGACAAGCAAGCTGGGATCCTTCCATGGGTGAGGATTAAGTCTCCCACAATCCCTTGTCATTGGTCATGCTGACTTGTCGAAGACAGGTGGAATCCAGAACATCCAGAAAGACACCAGCTTATCATTCTGCCCTGCAATATCTGAGCAGAGGAGACAGCTGGCCAGCCATCAAGGACAAGGCAAGAGTCATCTATTCTTGCAACCCTCTGCTCTGCAAAGGTGGTTGGACTGTGAGACTAGGCTGAAGCTGCCATTACCTGAAGATGGAGCAGACATGTATGCAGAGAGGACAAAAGCCAGGAATAATCTTGTCTAAAAGATCCTTTCAGGGAGGTAGATGAGAAGGAAGCAAGTCGTTAAGGAGACAAAGGAAAAAAGTCACCTGAACCAGACAAAGGAAGCTGGGCCTGAGCACATGGAGGAACCCCCCCCCCATCCCATCTACAGCTAATGAACTTGTGAATCGACAAAGCAAGGACTTTTGGGGATAAAAGGGGTCCCAAAGCCCACCCACTTGAGTCGTCTGTGGATCCAGACTTGGTGGTTTCCGTCCCTCGAGCGAGTGCCTGGCAGCCTAGTTGGATGTGGGTGTGTGGGTGTGTGGATGTGTGTGAGAAAGAGCAATGCACCTTGCAACCAGTAAAGTTTTGTGTTACTTTAAATTCACTGGGTCTCCGTGTATTCCAAAGAAGATGTTGTGCCTCAGTGTTCGGTTTACATTCGGGCTGCTGACCAGGGCTGTGTGTCTTGTCTGCTCATGCCGCACCTATCTGGAAAACCCAGGTAGAAAGCCAGGGGGCTGACAAGATCCGCCTGCCTCAACAGGCGGCGAGTCTGTGAGTGAGTGACCATAAGCCGAACCTGGGAGCTTGTCTGTGTAACAGGACCACCAACTACCAACCTGAGCTGGCACTCACGGATGTCTGAGATGATGGGATCTCCAGTCCTACAAAGGTATTGGGAAATAACTATGGGAAGCAAGGAGGCAGCCTGCATAATTTTGGCCCGTTTTACGGCAACTCCCTGTCCATCACCAATGCCCCCAGATTACAAAAGCCTCGAGCTGGAAACGGAGATGGTGCCAAGTCCTGGCAGGAGTGACTTGGGAAATGGCAGCATGGTGGAAATGCTGGCCATTCCAATGTTTCAGCTCTTGGAGAGAAAGGCAGCAAAACCCAAAAGTATCCCAGGGAAAAATGAACAGAAAGCAGAGACCAAAAAGATAAATCTGGTAGGGCCATGAAAGCTGAAGTGAAAAATAGGTCTTGAATACATTTTGAGAAATGGCTTCTATAAGTAGGAATCAATATCCTGTTTTTTTCCCCCAACTTGTACTGCCTTTCCAGCACAATCTCATCTTCTGTCCCTAACCTGGTCCTTCAGGCCTTCTGACAGTGCCCCCATCACCACTGAAACTGAGTCCACCCACCTTCTGCTGGTCATCCTCTTCTTCTCGTTCCTTCCACCTTTCCCAGTATTATGGACCTCTCAAGAAAGCTGGGTCTTTGCATTGATTGATTATGTGCCATCAAGTCAGTGCTGACTCTTAGTGATCTCACAGATTTTCTCCAGGAGGATCTGTCTCCAACCTGGCCTTCAGGACTTCCAGAGGTGCCCCCATCATCACTGTGACTGAGTCCCTCCCCCTTGCTGCTGGTCGTCCTCTTCTTCTCTCTCCTTCCACCCTTCCCGGCATCAGAGCCTCCTCCAGAGAGTTGAGTCTTCGCATAATGTGTCCGAAGTAGGATCATTTGAGCCTGGTCATTTGTGGCTCGAGTGAGACCTCTGGGTTGATTTTTTCAATGGTTTGTTTTCTTGGCTGTCAAAGGCCCTCTCTGGAGTCTTCCCCAGTACCAACTAGAGTTTTACTAAGTGTCAGTGTTGGATTTGACCTTTTTTTATGGGACTGCTGACAAAACAAGACTCACCACACCAGAAGCAAATATGAATCCTGCCAAAGGTCAGGAGGACAGCTTCTACTGCTTTTCCAGCATGATGGATTCAATCTCATCTTCCTCTTTCCTACTATCTCTTCCAAAAGAGGACTCCCTGGGGACTTTCCATGCCTTACAAACGCCCTCCTTACAAATGTACAGCGTGGGCAGTTTGGTAACATGCGATCTGGCTAGCTGTGGCCCTTGGCCTTTTTGGAAAAAAACCTTTTTAAAAAGTTGCCACCCTCCTGCATGACCTCTGCCCAAACCAAAGGAAAAATAACCTTGAAAACAAGGCCAAGAGTTAAAAACTTCAGGAAAACAGGTTTTCTTCCTTGTTTACTGGCATAGGAAAAGAGTTTGTGTCTTTCGATGCAGGAATCAGTGCCCCAAAGCAGAAAAATTGGTCTTGAGGGTAAAATGCCGTAGGCAAGAACCTCAAGTGTAAAAAGCAGCAGACATGTGCCAGGGTTTCCAGCATACAGGTAGTCCTTGCTTAACAACCATTCATTTAGTGACGGTTTGGACTTACAACGGTGCTGAAAAACAGACTTGCAACTGGTCCCCACACTTACGACCATTGCGGTGTCCCCGTGGTCACGATTCAGGCACGTGGCAACTGGTTTGCATTTATGACTGTCTCAGTGTCCCATGGTCCCACGATCGCCATCTTCGACCTTCCCTGCCAGTTTCTGGCAAGCAAAAGCAATGGGGAACTATGTGATTCACTTAATGACCACATGGTTCACTTAATGCCCGTGGTGATTCGCTTAAGGACCGCTGGAAAAAGGTCATAAAATTGGGTCGGATTTGCTTAATGACCGCTTTGCTTAGCAATCAAAATTCCGGTCCCAATTGTGGTCATTAAGCGAGGACTACCGGTAAATAACATACTTTTACAGGCTCAGATCCCTGCAAGAGGCATGCCCTGTCAGAATACCAACACCATATTGGTGGGGTTTTCACTAGCCTCCAAGAACAGCACTTGAATAAAATCCAAGGGTCTTAAAAGCAACCGTGTCCACACAGCTACGCAACAGGAGCAGAAGGGTAGATTTTACAGACAAAGAGACTATGCTGAATTTCACAGAAGTCTTTCTGCTCGCAATTGGGGTTATTCTGCCTGGTGTTTGTCCAGCTTCTGTCTAAATACATCCATCAACGTTTTGGGGAACAGGCTGCACTGTCCAATTATTGTTAGGAAGCTTTTCAGTACATTCCGTCAGAATCGGCCCTCTTTTAATTTCACATTCCATGTCCCACATTCTGGAACGAGAGAGGCCTTGATCCCTTACTCTGTGGCATCCTCTCGGATATTTAAGACTTCTTTTCTCAAAGGAAACACTTCCAGAATCCTCTTAGCCTCTCCCTGCTAATCTTAATTTCATCCTGTTTGCCCCTCTTGAATTGGTTCCTATTCATAACAAGGGCTCGGAAAAAACACTGCCCAAGACTATGTGTGATTTTCAAGACGTGATTTTTCAAGAACTCCTATTTCCCACAACTTGGGAGCTGTTCTTCTTTTGATGCCCCCCAAAATTGCAGTTACTTTTGTCATCACCATCTTACCATGGCAACTCAGGATGGGTTTTTAATCACTCACACAAGCCAACCCAGAGTCAGCTTTGAATCAGCTACAACTCCAAGCTCCTTTTCACACCGCCTATTCCCACCCCATACCTGTACAATGGATTCTTTTTTCCCTGAACAAAGAAGTCTGCATTGGACTTCATTTAATTTCTTCTGTCATTTTCCTATCTGTGCCTCTGGCGGCATTCTTGTGCAGCTTGGCATCTTTGGCGGATTTGCTGAGTTTCCTTCCATAACAAGTCCACAATCCTGTTTATCGCAGGAATAATATATTTCAGACGTTGGGTTTTTATTTCAAGCCACATGCTAGAAAAGAAGAGGAAGGAAGGAAAATTTGTAGGGGAGGGGAAGAAATCCATATTCTGGAAGAAGCAAGGTGCCAAAAACTGCACTTACAGCTCAGAATGCTGGCTTTCAGACAACTAATTTTCTTCCTTCCTTCCTTCCTTCCTTCCTTCCTTCCTTCCTTCCTTCCTTCCTTCCTTCCTTTCTCTTTTCTTTCTTTCTCCCTTCGTTCTTTCCTTCCTCTCTTCTTTCTTCTTTCTTTCTTTCTCTCCTTCCTTCCTCCTTCCTTCTGTCATGATCGCCGTTGCGATGTTTGTGACATCGCAACGGCTCGCATGACAATACAAGAATATGGGTCCCTGGCTGATAAGGCAAGGGCAATAGAGAAACACAAAAAGCAGTAATGGGTCTAAAGGAACAATGTAATGACCGAGGCCGGCAACCCAGGAAGCAACAATAAAAGGAAACTGACATGAAATTGAATAACAACCCAACAGGCGAGGTTCAGAAGGGTGCGCCCGGGCTTTCGAGGAATTAGAAGCCTGATCGCCTGGCAATGGATCATCACCACACAGGAAGGCGATCAAGGCGATGCCCGGGGCGCAGGGGGGCTGGACAGCCTCTCACCTGGCAAGGACGAACTGGTGGGGCTCGTGGGGCGCACCTGGGGTAAAGTGGGGTGGAGCGCTGACCGGCGCGGGCTATTTAAATCCTGTTCCGGCGCGCTCCCCTCACTCTCAGCTTTCTAAGGGCACGCATTCTATTCCCAAATAAAACCAGAACCTCTCTCTTCTTTCTTTCTTTCTTTCTTTCTTTCTTTCTTTCTTTCTTTCTTTTTCTTTCTTTCTTTCTCTCTCTCTCTCTCTCTCTCTCCCTTCCTTCCTTCCTTCCTTCCTTCCTTCCTTCCTTCGCAGCCTGTTCTGTGGAGAAAGCATTCAGGAAAAAGCAACCGCTTTTCCCTCTTGAACACAGCAGCCTCCATTCCTTTCCTTTGCTTGCAAGGGAAGGTCAAACACACCCGCAGGATGTAAATAAAGCAGAAATGCAAGCTTTCTGTTGCCACTCCAGCCTTTACATCAGCACTCTACGTCAGGACCAGTTGGGTCCCACTAAAAGAAGGCAAAATTCAGAAATTTCGTTCCCAAATTGTTCATTTCAAGGCAATTGTTTTTCTCCCTTAGGACAGTTCCTTTGGCCTAGCACCAACAGTCTAAAACTCTTTCCCATTCCAAAAACACCTTGAGACAACTCGGCATCTTCTATCTCAAGCCTGAAAGGCAGAGAGATGCACGCTGCTTATTGGCCTATGGTGAGTAGAGGTAGTCTTCGCTTAATGACCATTCGTTCAGCGATGGTTCAGACTTACAACGATGCTGGGAAAACTGACTTACAACTGGTCCTCACACTTAGCAGTGTCCCCACGGTCATGTGATCTCGATTCAGGCGCTTGGCAACTGATTCGCGTTTATGACCATTGCAGCATCCCAGAATCACATGATCACCGTTTTCAACCTTCCCAGATGGCATCCAGCAAGCTAAATCAACAGGGAACCACGTGATTTGTTTAACAACCACATGGTTCACTTAACAGCTGCAGTGATTCACTTAATGACTGCTGCAAAAGAGGTCATAAAATTGGGCCAGATTCACTTAATGACCACTTTGCTTAGCAACTGAAATCCCAATTGTGGCCATTAAGCGTCCCAATTGTGGTCATTAAGCGAGGACTACCTGTGGCATGTTTCTAGGCAAGGAGACGACGGGCCAAGTGCACCAGCTCCAGCCTCAAATGCAGTTCCACTTGGGTCTTCCCAACAGAGGTGATGCCCCCCATCTGAAGATTTATGCCCATCTGGATCAGCCAATAGTGTGTCCCGGCCTGTCATGTTCATCGTTCCAATGGTTTGCATACATCGTAACGTTTCACATGTCATGTTTCTGACCGTGTCGATCACCTGCGGGGTGGGGAATTTCAGCTCTGCCAGGCTGTTATCTTTCGGCTGCCCTGAAGGAATGTGTGTTTGGGTTAGGACATGTATTCAAGGTTACCTTCCCAGGCAGATGTGTGACGCTTGCCAATGCTGGGAGGGGGTGGTTGCGATGGTGGGGTGGGGGCGGGATCGGCTTGGAGGCGAGGGTTTTTAGTTTGTATTTGGCGCGCTTTTGCTTATTCTCAGCTTTCTTCGTATTTGCATACTATCCTTTCAATAAATCAGTTTTGTTCACTAAACTCTGGTGAGACTGACTTCGTTGGGATAAGGCAATCATTACATAAAGCTGAGAATCATCAAAGAAGCTTATCCCGCTAGCCCCTAGCCAGGTTACCTGTGACGGGGAGCGCTAGCAATGTCTCTACTATGGGAAGCCGAGTGGATTGAAGAGGAACCGGACACCACGGTGCGGGTGGCCCGGAGTGCCCGCGCGGAGAGGGCGGCCTGCCGGGAACAGCTGGGGCTACTACCCGGTGAGCAGTTGGTAATGTCGGAAATGACAGGCACATCACGGGCCGAATATAGAACGGGGGACGAGGACGAGGACTCCGCTGTAGGGGATGCCCAAAAGGTCCGGAAACCAGGACCTCCGTTGTCACCTACAGTGGTAGTGGTAACCGGTGCGGTCGAAGAATCGGTCACCCCTGCGCGCGTGAAGGCTTTGGAGGAGAAGTTGGAGTCTTTGGCGGTGATGCTAAGGGAAAGCCGTGGGAAGTCGGGGTCGGCTGAGGGAGACGAAAGGGCGCTAGGGATCAGCGCGCTAACCTGGAGTCACCACCATCTCCGCGGAGAAGAGGTCGGACTCGGTTCCGACAGTCAGCGACAGGGAGGAGGACCCTAGACGTGACTGAAAAAGCCGAACGGCTGGAGGCGGCGAGACCCCCCCCCCTTTCCTGTGAAGTTTGACGGCGACCCTACGAAGCTGTCCTTCTTCATTACCAATGCTAATAGCTACATGGAGGATTGGGAGCAGAGTTTTCGTTCCGAGAGGGGGAAAATCAACGCCATTGCAAATAGCCTGAAGGGGAGGGCGGCGGATTGGTACATCCAGCTGTGTCAAGCAGAGGCCCCAGAGCTAGAGGACGTTGAGGAGTTCCTGTGGGCGCTTAAGCAACACTTCGAGGACCCTCTGGCACAAGAAAGGGCAAAACGGGCGCTAAAGAACCTGGCCCAAGGATCGCTGTCAGTGGCAGACTACGCGTTAGAATTCAAAGCACTGGCCGGAAAAGTTGAGGATTGGTCCCAGTCCATCTTAGTAGAGATGTTTAAAGATGGACTGGAAACTGAGGTCCTTCGGTGGGCTCTGGGGCGTGATGACCCAAAGACTTTGTATGGGTGGATTCAACTAGCGGGCAGCGCCGAAAATGCCCTGGAAACCTTCGCACATCGTAAGGCGGTGAAGCAAGGCAAAACCATCAAAAGTGCCCGCGCTCCGATCTCTTCGGGACGGCCCAGCCACTGTGCGTGGGAAGAGGAGAGGGAGCGTCGCTTTGCAAAGGGGCAATGTCTGCGCTGCGGGAAGGAAGGGCACCGGGCGGCGGCGTGCCCAAAAAGACGAGCCGAGGATCGCCCAGCTAAACCGGCTGGGAAATCGCCATCCCTACCAAGGAAGATGAAAGCCGCCCTGGCTGAGGCGGAACCTGAGAGCATCCCTTTCTTTGGAGAAGAGAGGGAACAGGAGACCGATGAGCCGGCGGGAAACGCCAGCCACCTGCTTTAAAGGGCGCCGTGGGGCAGGTGGAAGATGCAGAAGATGGGTGCGACCATGTTTCGGTGAGTGGGGATTTCCCTACCCTGACCGTTAGAGTGAAGTTGGGGTCCAGCACCCGAACCATAGAACTGTGGGCCATGGTTGATTCGGGGTGCTCACGGTCTTTGATGCACCCTGACGTGGTTACCGCGTTGGGGTTACCTACGTTCCCTTTAAAGCGGCCGATGATCTTTACCCAGTTGGACGGGACCATGGCAGGGGGGAGACCAGTCACCCACTCTACCGGGATGGTTGCCTTGCAAATGGGCAGCCATTGGGAAAAATTACTGTTTATTGTGGCACCGGTAGGGGGACCTTTGGTCATCTTGGGGATGCCCTGGTTTGTACGGCAAAATCCCTCCATAAACTGGGTGCATCGAACGGTGACATTCGCAGATGGATTTTATAAAGCCCCTGCGAAAGACCAGCTAGACAACAACGAGGTGGGACGGGCAGCAACCACTTCTCTGCAAGTCCTCCAGCTGCTGGAAGGGCTGCCGGAGCAATACCAGGACTTTGCAGATGTGTTTGGTGAAAAAGAGGCGGATCGGCTACCGCCTCATCGCAAAACTGACTGTGCAATAGAATTTGTTCCTAATGTGAAATTGCCTAGTCCGAAAATTTATTCTATGACCCAGAAGGAGCTGGCAGCACTACGAGAGTTCATTGACAA
This sequence comes from Candoia aspera, assembly GCF_035149785.1. Lineage (NCBI taxonomy): Eukaryota > Metazoa > Chordata > Lepidosauria > Squamata > Candoiidae > Candoia > Candoia aspera. The sequence continues at coordinate 113,460,397 of NC_086157.1, forward strand.
AAATCTAGCTAGGGGTTTCATTGAACCCGCCAGCTCTCCAGTAGGCGCACCTGTACTGTTTCGACCAAAGAAGGATGGCACTTTGAGACTGTGTACAGATTTCCGTGGGCTCAATGCAGTATCGATATTAAATAAATATCCTTTGCCCCTGATAAAGGACATGCTAACACATCTGGCAAAGGGGAAAATATTCTCTAAGCTGGACTTGAGGGAGGCATATTTCCGTATTCGCATACGGGAGGGGGATGAATGGAAAACTGCGTTTAATTGTCCTTTGGGTGCTTTTCAATATAAAGTGTTGCCATTTGGATTGGCGGGGGCACCAGGAGTGTTTATGCAACTTATCAATGAGGTCTTGCATGACCACCTATTTAAAGGGGTATTGGTGTATTTAGATGATGTTTTAATATATACTGAAACGATGGAGGAACATATATGTCTAGTCAGACAGGTTCTGAGCAAACTGAGAAAGGCAGAATTGTATGCTAAACTGTCAAAATGTGCATTTCACAAGTCGCAAATTGATTATCTGGGCTATAGGATTTCCGATAAAGGAATTGAAATGGATCCCGCTAAAATTGAAGCCATTTTGGCATGGGAGCCACCACGCACGCGTAAGCAGCTCCAAAGTCTCCTTGGATTCGCGAATTTTTATCGGCCCTTCATCCAGGGGTTCGTGGAAATTGCGCTACCCCTCACTGAGTTGCTCAAAACGAAAGGTTTGGGGGACACACGGAGGGTGAAAAATCCAGGAGCGCTGCTAAAGTGGACACCCGCATGCCAGAGGGCTTTTCAGACCCTTAAACAGCTGTTTACGTCCGAACCCATTCTACAGCATCCTGATCCTGACAAACCATTTGTGGTACAGGTGGACGCTTCTGATTTCTCAATTGGAGCTCTGTTAATGCAAAGGGACAACCTCAGACAGTTAAAGCCATGTGCTTACCTCTCCCGTAAATTTTCAGAGACAGAAAGGAGATGGCACGTTTGGGAGAAAGAGGCTTTTGCTGTTAAAGGTGCTTTGGAAAGCTGGCGTCGCTTATTGGAGGGGGCTACCCACCCATTCAAAGTCTGGACTGATCATAAAAACCTGGAGGCACTGACTGCCTCTCGTAAACTGAGCCCAAAACAAATTAGGTGGGCTCAATTCTTTAGTCGTTTTGACTTTAAACTGAAATTTATACCTGGGAAAACCAACTTCCTGGCTGATGCGCTTTCGCGCCAGCCTCAGGATGCTAGTACGGTGCCAGATCTAGTGGGAACTCTCTGGCCTGAGCCCCAAATGAGTCTAGCAGCTGTGACTCGCAGCCAAACCCGAGCGCAGTGCACAGACGCTTCAGTTTCACCTCGCCTGCCTGTTCCCTCAGACTTGCAACAACAGTTTCTTTCCGACCAAAAAACTGACGCTTGGTTGCAAGCAAACCTCAACGAGGTTACTTTTAAACAAGATTTTGCATGGAAGCATGATCGCCTCTATGTACCTGAGACGTTGCGCAAAACCATTCTGTCACGATCCCATGATGACAGGATGGCTGGGCATTTTGGGTTCGGGAAGACCCTTCATCTGGTTAGATGCCAATTCTGGTGGCCAACGCTCCGGCACGACATCAAAGAATACGTCAATTCCTGCCCAGTATGTGCTGCTTCCAAACGGAAAGTGGGAAAGCCCCAGGGCTTGTTACAACCAGTGGCTAATCCTTCCCGCCCTTGGGAGGAGATCTCTATGGACTTCATTGTTGATTTACCTCCTAGCCAAAGAAAAACTGTCATTTGGGTGGTGAAAGATTTTTTCTCTAAACAAGCCCATTTCATCCCATGTACCTCCATCCCATCGGCTCAACAGCTAGCCCGCCTTTTCATTGTACACGTGTACAAAATTCACGGATGCCCCACCCGCTTGGTGACGGACAGAGGAACACAATTCACGTCAAAGTTTTGGCAGGAATTTATGAAATTACTGGGTACTAACCAAGCATTGTCAACCGCGTCGCATCCGGAGACGGACGGAAATACGGAGGCGGTCAATTCTACCCTTGAACAATATCTGCGTGCTTTTGTCAATTATCAGCAAGATGATTGGGTCGACCTCCTACCATTTGCAGAGGTTGCCTACAACAATGCTGTTCATCAAAGCACTGGCCAGGTACCATTCCATACTGTTTTCGGCCGTGACTTTGTTCCGATCCCAGAACTGCCTCAGCCAGCCTCCCCCCCCCCCCCCCATCTTCACCTGCTGATTGGGCTACACGTCTGGCAGCTGCCTGGTCGACAATACAACAGGCACTTGCTGATGCTCAAGCCACTTACAAACAACATGCAGATTCCAAACGATCCACCTCGCCACCTTTCCAAGTGGGTGATAAGGTGTATCTTTTTTTCCTATTGTTGCTCAAATTAACCCTGTTACTTTTAAATTAGATTTGCCTGCAAATCTTAAACGCTTACACCCTGTCTTTCATTGCAGCCTGCTTAAGTCTTTCCACGAATCAGCCCGCTGGCATCCACAGCCTCCACCCCCTGCACCTATCATGATTGATGGTCAACAACACTTTGAAGTCCGAGAAATCCTGGATTCCTAACGGTGTCGTTCTGTCTTACAATACCTGGTTCGCTGGAAACATTTCCCTCATCCTGAGGGGGTTGCTGCCCACGATGTTCACTCCCCTATTCTAGTTACCCATTTCCACGCTGCTTATCCTGCTAAGCCTGCTCCGTAAAGTCATTTCCTTTATTGAAGGGGGGCGATATGTCATGTTCATCGTTCCAATGGTTTGCATACATCGTAACGTTTCACATGTCATGTTTCTGACCGTGTCGATCACCTGCGGGGTGGGGAATTTCAGCTCTGCCAGGCTGTTATCTTTCGGCTGCCCTGAAGGAATGTGTGTTTGGGTTAGGACATGTATTCAAGGTTACTTTCCCAGGCAGATGTGTGATGCTTGCCAGGCCCGGGAGGGGGTGGTTGCGATGGTGGGGTGGGGGGCGGGATAGGCTTGGAGGCAAGGGTTTTTAGTTTGTATTTGGCGCGCTTTTGCTTATTCTCAGCTTTCTTCGTATTTGCATACTATCCTTTCAATAAATCAGTTTTGTTCACTAAACTCTAGTGAGACTGACTTCGTTGGGATAAGGCAATCATTACACGGCCTTCCTACCCTGATCTTTTTTCTAAGCCAATGCAGCCCTATCCAGCGGAGGAAGCAAACCAGCCAATTTGGGGGTCTGCATTTTTGCATTGGCCCCTTCAACGCCTTCCCCGATCTCGCGTTCACAGTTTTCAGTTCAAATCGCCATGCCGAAAACCCACCAACAAGGGGGGATGAGAAGTTATAAATAAATAGCAGTTACAGGTACAATTTTAGCAGGATGTTTTAATCTGCTGAGATCCAGCCGCTCAATCAATCATTTTTGGCCGTTTTCCCATCCCCTGCCCCCCCCCATGCAAACATACTGATTTGAACAAAGAAGCCATTTAGTCAATCCTCTTCTCCCAGCCACCCACCTGCTTCCCCAGAGCACCCACCAGCTAGAAGCAGAGAGGAATTTAGACAATGCAACGAAACACCTTGACAGCAACACATGAGCTCAGCCGGTGGGTATTGTGCAAAATGCACTGTATCTCTTCTGCGCTGCTTCAATCAGAGCTGCAAAATGCCTCCCCCAGTTGGTTTTTTTTGTGGTGGGGGGAGTTCATACCATACTTTGACAAAGGACATGCACTGTCTTGCAAGACAAATATCAAGCTTGGTTTCCTTAAATTGAATAAATTAAACAGTTCGCAGGATTGTGTCTGCAGAATTGGAAGGGCTTCACTGACCTTGATGGATCTCAAAAGAGCTAAGCGAGGTTGGCCATGGCTGGTACCTGGATGGGAGACCACTGGGAAACGCCAGGGCTCTGGGCAAGAGGAGGAAGTAAAAAAAAAAAAATACAATCTGGAAGAAGGCCATGGCAGGCCATTCCAAGAGGCTACTAAAAATAATCGCACAGATGCCATTATGAGGCATTAAGCTTGATTCAAAGGTGTCTCTGCCTTATTATGGCAATTCTCCCCATAAGCAACATTTTTTTTTTCTTTCAGTGGCTTAAAACAGTCATAACTGGATGGCACCTTGGTATGAACTCAGCCAACAAGGTAAAGGTAAAGGTTTCCCTTGACGTAAAGTCCAGTCGTGTCCGACTCTAGGGGGCAGTGCTCATCTCCGTTTCTAAACCTTAGAGCCGGCGTTGTCCGTAGACACTTCCGGGTCATGTGGCCAGCATGACGACACGGAACGCCGTTACCTTCCCGCCGAAGCGGTACCTATTGATCTACTCACATTTGCATGTTTTCGAACTGCTAGGTGAGGAGCTGGGACTAGCAACGGGAGCTCACCCCGCCGCGCGGTTTCGAACTGCCGACCTTCCGATCGGCAGCTCAGAATTTCAAAGGGGTCTCTTGTTGCAAAGACGAAAGGAGAGGCCTCTGCTGTGAAAATGCCCGGCCAACTGAGGCATCTTGAGAGGCCCGGGTGTATACAGGACCTGCTGGGAATTTAAACTGGGCCTTCAGCCATCTTGGATAAAAGGAGGAAGAAAAGAGGGCAGCTTGGAAAAGGCATTAGCTGCAGGAGGACCCTCAGTGCATGAGCAAGACCTCAAGTCACCTCTTCTGCAGCTCTGGGAGAATGCTAAAAAATGGCCACAGAGTTTCCTTAAGTTTGGAGTTAAGGAATTTAGAAACATTTGCCCGCATGGATTGCATGGCCCCACCTGCTTATGACCATCCACCACCCAGCCCTTGCTAGGGTGCCCACTATTCTCTTGGCATCTGGTCTACAGCCATGTGCATCATTCTGTTCCTTATCTGGAAGGCAACCTTTCTCCCCATCTTCTCCTGCCTGGCAGCTCTATAAAAGCCACCCAAAATGACCATCATCTTGCAACATCATCTCTGCAGTCTGGCTTGATTGCTCCAGAAGACGCCTAGATCTGCAAACGGTTCTTCTTCCGAGGCGCTAAGGCACATGGCACGGCAGATGTTGCCCAAAACGGCCCCTGCAGGGATCTGCAACCTGGTACCCTCCAGAGGTTTGAACTACAATTCCCATAATCCCTTTCGGTTGGCCAAACTAGCCTGATGGGAAGACCAAAAGATCTGGAAGACACCAGCTGACCTGCCTTGAGATGTGTGGGTGTTTTGCTGGACTGATGCCCTGCCATTCCTTAAGGTGGCATAGATTTCACTCCTTATTCTCTTTTCCTGTAACAACCCTGCAAGGTAGGCTGGACAGAGAGAACATGACTGGCCCAAAGTCACCTGCTGAGCTTCCAATGCTGAGGATGGACCCAAATCTGCTTCTCCCCATGTGGTTCTCCCCTCAACCACTGTGCCACAGTGTTTCTCTTATTCCTTACATTTATATCCTACTTTCCCTTGAGCAGCTCAAGATGTCATGCACAGTGTTCCCTCCTTCCCTTTTTTCCCTCCCACAACAATCCTGCAAGGTAGGCTGGGTGGAGAGAGAGGGCCTCCCATGGCTGAAGGGGGGATGAGAACGTGCATCTCCCCGCTGCCCATCCAACACTTTGACCTTACCACCACCCTGGCCCCACTTTTCCTTCCCTTTGTGTGACTATCCCAGGAGGCAGGCATCCGTAACCAAGCTGAATGGTCAATCCCCCACCTCCAGGCACTTCCCCTTTCGTTCAAAACTTCTTGGCTTGACTTGGAGAAGACTCACAGACACAGTTCAGCCAGACTAGAATCTCTACTGCAGACAAGAATAAAGCCACTTGTGAGCAGCCAGATGTCAGAAGATCCCCAAGGGTTTGATCTCCGGAGGAGAAGGAGAAGGGGAAGGGATGGGGAAGTGGTGGTGGTGAAGGGGAAGGGGAGGGGAAGGGAAGGGGAAGTGGTGGTGGGGAAGGGGAAGGGGAAGGGGAAGGGGAGGGGAAGTGGTGGTGGTGAAGGGGAAGGGGAAGGGGAAGGGAAGGGGAAGTGGTGGTGAAGGGGAAGGGGAAGGGGAAGGGAAGGGGAAGTGGTGGTGAAGGGGAAGGGGAAGGGATGGGGAAGTGGTGGTGAAGGGGAAGGGGAAGGGGAAGGGAAGGGGAAGTGGTGGTGGGGAAGGGGAAGGGGAAGGGGAGGGGAAGTGGTGGTGGTGAAGGGGAAGGGGAAGGGAAGGGGAAGTGGTGGTGGTGAAGGGGAAGGGGAAGGGGAGGGGAAGGGAAGGGGAAGTGGTGGTGGGGAAGGGGAAGGGGAAGGGGAGGGGAAGTGGTGGTGGTGAAGGGGAAGGGAAGGGGAAGTGGTGGTGGTGAAGGGGAAGGGGAAGGGGAAGGGAAGGGGAAGTGGTGGTGAAGGGGAAGGGGAAGGGGAAGGGGAAGGGAAGGGATGGGGAAGTGGTGGTGGTGAAGGGGAAGGGGAGGGGAAGGGAAGGGGAAGTGGTGGTGGGGAAGGGAAGGGAAGGGGAGGGGAAGTGGTGGTGGTGAAGGGGAAGGGGAAGGGAAGGGGAATTGGTGGTGGTGAAGGGGAAGGGGAAGGGAAGGGAAGGGAAGTGGTGGTGAAGGGGAAGGGGAAGGGATGGGGAAGTGGTGGTGGTGAAGGGGAAGGGGAAGGGAAGGGAAGGGGAAGTGGTGGTGAAGGGGAAGGGGAAGGGATGGGGAAGTGGTGGTGGTGAAGGGGAAGGGAAGGGGAAGGGAAGGGGAAGTGGTGGTGGGGAAGGGGAAGGGGAGGGGAAGTGGTGGTGGTGAAGGGGAAGGGGAAGGGAAGGGGAAGTGGTGGTGGTGAAGGGGAAGGGGAGGGGAAGGGAAGGGGAAGTGGTGGTGGGGAAGGGGAAGGGGAAGGGAGGGGAAGTGGTGGTGGTGAAGGGGAAGGGAAGGGAAGGGGAATTGGTGGTGGTGAAGGGGAAGGGGAAGGGGAAGGGGAAGGGAAGGGGAAGTGGTGGTGAAGGGGAAGGGGAAGGGATGGGGAAGTGGTGGTGGTGAAGGGGAAGGGGAAGGGGAAGGGAAGGGGAAGTGGTGGTGGGGAAGGGGAAGGGGAAGGGGAAGGGGAAGGGGAGGGGAAGTGGTGGTGGTGAAGGGGAAGGGGAAGGGGAAGTGGTGGTGGTGAAGGGGAAGGGGAAGGGAAGGGGAAGTGGTGGTGAAGGGGAAGGGGAAGGGGAAGGGGAAGGGGAAGGGGAAGGGGAAGGGGAAGGGGAAGGGAAGTGGTGGTGGGGAAGGGGAAGGGGAGGGGAAGTGGTGGTGGGGAAGGGGAAGGGGAGGGGAAGTGGTGGTGGTGAAGGGGAGGGGAGGGGAAGTGGTGGTGGGGAAGGGAAAGGGGAAGGGAAGGGGAAGTGGTGGTGGGGAAGGGGAAGGGGAAGGGGGGAGGAGGAGGAGGAGGAGTCCTATCTTATGCTTCTGTCCCTCAAGCTGGGCCTTTTGGTTGGCATATGCCCCCAGGAAAACTCACAGCAGCATTTGCACAATGGGGTTGAACACGCAAGATAATAAATAAAAATAAAGATAATAAAGTGTTCTCCATCTTGCGTGCCCAGACACCCTGAGGAATTCACACCTCCGGATTCACCCATCTTTGCATGCAGTTAACCAAGATTTGAGAACTTCTTTATCTGAAGGGCAGATGGGTGGAGACGGTGCTCTGCGGACACCGAAAAGGGCCTGAGTCCATTGAGGTTTGTCATTGTCCACTGAGTCCATTGACAGCTTTGCTGACAATCTCACGAGCAAAGTCAGGTGGTAGTTGTGTCAGGTTGCAAGGTGACTTATTTTACAACTGTGTGTTATTTTATTGCAATTCTAAACCTACCATAAGGCACGGAGACTTTACTGACTTTGGATAATTTTAACTTGTTAATTTGGCTTGGGCTTGGACCTCACCCCAGTGGAGAGCAGGTTATAAATAAGTGGTCTGCTGTCTTTCCAAGTACCACTGATGGAAGTGGAACAGATAGGAGGCATTCTCTTTGAACGGGCCGATGGCATTCCTTTTATTTCCAGCAGCTCAGCCCCCTGGCACGGGTTCAATGTTGGCAGTTTTCCAAACCCTGCACATCTTCTAAGCATCTTCTAATGCGCACTTAGAAAAACAAAATATTGCTCTCTCCTCCTGGTCCTCCACAAAGTAAGCGCACCAAGGCCAGCCTCTAAAGGAACAGCACAAACACCCCGAATGTCAGAGCATTTTTAGCTCTTGCCAGGGCTTGGGATAAAGCGCACTGACTTTATAAGAGGAGTCCCTGCAGTCATGAGCCTTGGGGTAGAAGCCCAGAGCCAAAAGCAGAAGGTAAGGAAGATGTCTTGGCTAGTAGCCCAACATATAAATAAGCTGCCTCAACATCTCTATTACAGCAAGAAGGCTCACCCAACCATCGCTCCCCCACCTTCCCTGCGCTGCCTGCCGCTCATCTGAAGCCAAGTGGGAAGGGCTGCCAAGGCATTTTCATATGCCAAATGTTGTGCTAAGCTTTAAAATATGCAAATAATATGCCGCATCAACACCAGAGGGCCATTTTTAGAACAAAAGGCAAAGGCTGTGTTGGGCACTTGAGGTTTCCTGTGGTCTCCCATGCAAACCATAACCTCAGCCCGCTTAGCTGCTGAGCCTCAGGAGGCTGGCCAGATACCACCAGCGATGGAGACATTTCACATGTTAGAGAACCTTAAAACCAGGGCTGGCAGCCTTATTGTGCGTTTTGTTTTGTTTTGTTAATATATTCAGTGGTGTTGATTATAAACCTGCTGTTCCTCTTCAGAACATACAGTCCTCGCTTAACAACCACAACTGGGACCAGAATTTCGGTTGCTGAATGCATCCGACCTGATTTTATGATCTTTTTTGCAGCAGTCATTAAGTGAATCACGCAGCTCCCCACTGATTTTGCTTGCAGGAAGCTGGCTGGGAAGGTCGAAAATGGTGATCATGTGACCATGGGATGCTGTGACCGTCATAAATGTGAACCGGTTGCCAAGTGCCCAAATCATGATCACACGACTGCGGGGACGCTGCAATGGTTATAAGTGCAAGAGCTGGTCATAAGTTTTTTCTGACACTGTTGTAAGTCCAAACCATCACTAAACAAATGGTTGTTAAGTGAGGACTACCTGTAATCTGTTTGATTGATATGTATTGCATCTGGAACAAATTTCATTAGTCATTCATCTAATGTTGTAAAAACTCTACTTTCAGCCAAGAGACTGGTCTATCTCAGTGTTTCTCAACCTCAGAAACTTTAAGATGCGTGGACTTCGACTCCCAGAATTCCCCCGCCAGTATGCTGGGGAAGTTGCTGAGGTTGAGAAACACTGGTCTGTATGATTGTGGTTTCTCCTGATCATAGACTTCTTTGTACATCCAAGTTACACAGGTTTCTTCCCATGTTGGCGGTATCGCCTACTTTCATTCATTGCATTTTTTAGCAGTTCCAACAATCCCTCGAGTTCTTTGCAATACTGAGCTATCAGCCCATCTGGACCTGGTGCCTTCCCAGGTTTGGTTTGTTGCATTCCTTGTATAGTTATAGGTTTACTTAATGTCTGTCTACATTGGTCAAATTCTTTAAGAACAGACATTTCAGTGCATTTATTTTATTCACGGCAGGTCAGAATCAGTTCTTGGACCAACGTCGTGGCACAACGCACCTGTCCATGGGAATGCATCTGCAAAAACAGCCCTTTAAAAAGGGAAGCCTTCTTCACTGCATGGAGGGAACACTGTTTTGTGTAACTGACCGATTTTCGTAAACCGTTGCAATTATTTATTTTTTATTTATCTATCAAATTTGTCACCGCCCATCTCCTCCCATCCATTAGGGAGAAAGAGCTGAACAAAATCCTTAAAAGATTGCCTATGGTCCATCTAACAGGGGGAAAGCCACCTCCAAGAGAGAAATTCGCTGTTCTCAGGAAAGCCATCAATGATTCAATTGAAGGGGTTTTTCTCTATTTACTGCCGCTGGAAAGCAGCACTGTTTTGGCTCTACAGCCCTTTTCCCCACCAAAAAAAAAAAAAAAACCCACGTGGCAAAATGAGGCGGGAGAAACATTCAAGCCTTTTCACCAACATCATCTGAAAACGAATTGGCCCTTAGAAGCCCTTTGCTCTTTTATTAGGAGCTTGGGAGCCCCTTCACAAAAGCTGCTTCGTTTTAATAACATTTGCTGGTCTGAAGAGGGGCTTCCAGACTCCTGATTTTTGGCTACCACAGATAAAAAGGCTCTCTTCCTACGAGGTTTACAATGAGAGGCATTTTGTTCTTTTATTGGGGTCTGCGGAATTCAGCCTTTCAGCAAACCTCCAATTTACGCAATTTTTACAGCTTCCTCATGCCCTTCACCTACGTGAAAAGAGGCTAGAGATGGCAACGAGGACAAGGAATTACCATTTTCAACAGATTGAAAGCATGTCTGAGGAACCACGGCTGCTCCTAATGAGATCCATCACCTTAATTCCAGGTCTGTGGGGTAGGTCTGCTAGGCTTTTCTACTGTTCAAAACTCAATCCGAACTATTTGATCAGAAGCAACCATAAAGGGGGGAAAAATGAATGCATGGAAGGGTAAACCCAAACATCTCCTAAAAAGAGTTATTTCGTGGCTTAAGAAAATCAAAATTCTTAAGGGAAGCAAAGGAATGGCACGTTCTGCTAAGTGATCCTCTCGGATTACGTCTCTGAACTAGCCAGGATGCTAACAGTTTAGCAGACAGACAACCCACCTTCTGCTATCAGCTGACATTAAGTATAAAACCCAAAGAGATTAGGGCAGAGACCCGAGACCCCAGATCTGGAAGTAGGAAGTTTGCCAGACCACGGCTGCAAGAGAAGAGATGCGGAAGCCGACAGCTGGCTCAAAATTTGGGATAAAACAAGACTTCACTGGTTTTAGGGCATGGATGTGCCCCCAACACTCCACAGGAGAACGTCAGTGCTTAGTTCTTCACAAGGAGATTTCTCTCTAGTCCCAGATATTATGAAATAGATATGGCTACTCAAGGATAAATTAACACAACCGGGTGCTGGATGCATCCATTCACGTTCCTACTTTGATCAGGAAAAGGAACCCATGTTGAGGGCTGGCTTTATATGAGCAGTAGGCTATCTCTTGGTTTGGAATCACACTGGGAATTTGGGGAGCGGGAACACTTAAAGAAAGGAGCGTCTTTTCAAATGGTTTGGTAGGGCCAGGAGCCTCGTGGGCACCAAGGGGGATGCCGGTGGCACATCTGATTACGAGAAATTGTGTTCCAACCTTCACTTAACAGTGTTGTTCAATAAGTGACACCAGACCAGTTCCCCCCACCCCACCCCCTCCTTTGCTTGCTTGCCTGCCCTCTCCCTCTGGGACAGAATGGCTGAGTGAGAAGAAGGATGCCAGGCTGGATGCCAGGCCGAAGGAAAAGGGAGAAAGGTGCTTTGAGTTTGCGAGAGAGCAACGAGCAGGCGGCCCCTGAAATGATCAGGGATAATGACGTTGCCCAGAAGAAGAGGGAAGGCAGGAGGTACAGCAAGGTCACAGGGCCTGGGCCTCCAGAGCCGCCCCCCATGCCCAAGGCCAGCCCCAGCTGAGTATCTCAGAAGGTCACAGAGCCAAGCAGTCTTTCCAACGAGGGAATGGCAAGTGAAGGATGCCCGGTGTGGAGCAGTGCTAGACCCACCCCAAAATCACGCAGATGCCAAACCGGTTCCCATTCTGACCGAAGGCCAGCTTGGCACCTGTCCTCTGCCAGCCAGAGGCAATGTGCGGTGCTGGCAGCTGGCAGCCTCTCCAGGAAACCAGAGGGTTGCAAACGGCAGTGCTCCAATTCTAAGACAGGTTTCTGGAAAAAAAGGGAGCGTTTGCTCTCCAGGCCTCTGGCTTGAAGCCTGAAAGCTCCCATTCACAAGTTCCCACACAGACAGGGAGACATCTTCATGACGACAATCGCACCACATGCCGCCTCTCCCCCCTCTCAGATCATGCTGCTTTTCATCAGGGCTTGCTTGCAGGATGCCCCCCTCCTCTTTCCATCAACCAGATTCCCTACAGCAGCATTTCTCAACCTCCGCAATTCTAAGATGTGCAGACTTCAGTTCCCAGAATTCCCTAGCCAGCAGTATGGACTTCAGTTCCCAGAATTCCCCAGTCAGGATGTGCAGACTTCAGTTCCCAGAATTCCCCAACCACAATGCATGGATTTCAATTCCCAGAATTCTCCAGCCAGGATGCGTGGACTTCAACTCCCAGAATTCCACAGCCAGCCTTGCAGCATTTTAAAAACATTAGCTGCACATTTATTACAGCAACTAATGTGGTATAGCACATCCTGCATTAAGAGCAAGGTTAGATTATGGGTCTGTTTGGCATCAAAAGGGAAAATTCAGGTTTCTGAGTGTCAGATCTGGAAAACGACAACTCCGTTTCCAGGTTGTTCACTCCATGCATCTCAAGCTCCTGGCCTGGGAAAGGAAGATTTAGCATAAGTAGTTACATGAGGAGAACCACATGAGTCTATGGTGGCAAAAAAATTAGGAGCCTGGTAGCGCCTTCTGCGACTAACGCATTTTCTTCAAAGGCATCAGCTTTTGTGAGCTGAACTTCCTCTGATTTCCAGTGTAGGACGGAAACATTAAAAGCTGCTTCTCTCATCAAGGAATTCCTGGATACACAGTGTCCTCTTATTGCTACCATTAATTGAGAAGCAGGAGAGAGAGCTGCGCTATCTCCTTGCGGATCTCTTGAAATATTAATTAAATCAGGGCCAGGATGTGTGAAGAGGCATCAAGAGGGAAGAGGGGACCAAACAGTTTATTTTTAAAACACAAAAGTTTTCAAACTCTTGCTTCTATTAAAATAAATCTTGCTTAGAGGAAATGCCGTTCTCCCCCCACTCCGGCTTTTAGCCGCCTGCAAATAGCATTTCTTGTAATTTGTTAATAAAAAGAATCCCAGGAAGCCTCTCCTATTTTGAAATGTTTTGCATCTAAGACTAGGGATGTTTCAGCGCTTCAGCGAGAAGAATTCAGGGATGGGGTGTCCAAAAGGACCAGAAACTCTGTCGTTAAGCAACATGGTCATAAGTCAAAAAACCACGTGACTGCACCACTTAGCAATGGCAGTTCTGGCAGTCCCCAGTTACCGTCATTAAGCAAGGACCTCACATGACCACGACTTCTGACTTCCTGCCAGCTTCCCCATTGACTTTGCTTGTGGGAAGCCGGCAGGGAACATCGGAAATCGCAATCACTTGACCGCAGGACACTGCAACTGCTGTAAGTACGAGGTCTGGTCATAACTACCACTTGTTCAGCGCTGTTGTAAGTTTGAACGGTCATTAAACAAGGACCACCTGGGATTGGTTAAATCAAGCAAACCTCTTTTCAAGGCAACCCAAACAATCAGGGATCCTATACAGAGTACAAGGATAATTAATCAACCTGCTGCTGGCAGATCTTCTTATATAATCGTGGCTCAAAGCCCGATCAGAGTGAGGGTTTTTTTGTTCTTGCCGTCACTTGAAACGGGCAAGCATTTTATACCTGATTGCTGAAACTGCCCTCCACAACTTTGAAACCATTAAATTGGGTGAGCCTCATGTGGCGCAGGGTGGTAGGCGGCAGCATTGCAGCCGAAACTCTCCCCATGATCCGGGTCTGATCCCAGCGGAAGCTGGATTCTCTCTGGGTAGCCGGCTCAGGTCGACTCAGCCTCCCATCCTTCCGAGGTCGGGAAAAATGAGCACCCGGCTTGCTGGTGAAGGGGACGGCTGGGGAAGGCAATGGCAAGCCACCCCGCTATAGTCTGCCAAGGAAACGTCGCAAAAGCAGCATCCCCCCAAAGGGTCAGGCATGACTCGGTGCTGGCACAGGGGACCGTTCACCTTTCAAATTGGGTGGGAGGATGCATTTCACCAGAACAGGTTATGCTGTGAAATGCATGCATATGATTTGCCATGGAATAGAAAAGAGTTTTTGTTCAATCTAGTATCAAATCTGTCATAAAGGGCCCTTCCTCCTCTTTTCCTGAACCATCCAGGCAAGGAGAATACAACAACTGCTAGCCGGAACCTCAATCTGGTTCTCTAACAATATCCACAAATAGTCAAATGCTTAGGAAATCATCTGTTATGGAGACTGCTGGTGAAGAAGAGGGGGGTCCTCTCCAGGGGGAAAAGCGCATGCGCAGCACTGAATCTCTCTGGCTCCCAATCAAGAAGACCGGGAGAGAGCCACCTTAGATTTCTGGGATTTTTTCTAGTAGAGTTTGCCGGGGCCTTTCAATTTAGCAGGATTTTGTCTAGTAGAGTAGAACAATAAACACTAGAGCTTAATCTTCTGGTCTCAGCGTGGTTCATTGCTCTATATCCTGACATCATCATAAACCAACTTTTTTTGTTGTTGTTTTCATAACTAGAAGAATATTGCCTTCAGAGCTGGAGATTTCACCTGGTTGTGTCAATCAACAACTCTTCTACCCAATTCTGTCTTAGGTATACACACGCCGCAACAACCAGGCACTACAATTTCCTCTCTGATTTCTACAGCAATGCTTCTCTTTCCAACAACCTAAAAGGGGACCAGCTCCATTTATGCATTTCTGCACAATATCCAGGAACAGCTAGAACAGACAGCCCTGTTCACCAGCTGCTCGACTGCAACCCAGCTTCTCTTCCCAGGTCACAAGAACCTGCAAGGCTTCGCTATCAAATCAAGGTCTTGAGTCCAGACTTTAGGACTCGCCAATCCAAAACGGCCACTCTGGCACGCCAGGGACTCACCTTGGTGGTGTCATCATGTGACCGCTGGTACCGCTTCCATCGGCAGCCATAAATTCCCGTCAGGCATGACAAACACAACTGGGGCTCATAATACTGGAGTGGCTGGTGTTTAACCATGCTCTTCCAGCTTGCTGGCTGCAAATTATCAGATGTCCATCAGGGCTTGGGAGACTCCTGCAAAAAAAAAAAAGAAGATGAAGATAATGAAGTAGAAGAAGAAGAAGAGGGTCAATCCCTGGAACAACTGATTTAGGAGAAATATCTCAAAAATCTCATGATGATACCACCAATTTTCTTCTACGTCTTGCCATTAAGCAGGAGGGCAAGGATGAGGATCCAGGACTGAAATTTGCTCTGGGGCCTGAATTCTCCTGTTGCTCCCTTTATTTCCGCTTGGGGCCACAACTCCAACAGCCCCCAATTGTTAAGCTGTTGGATCACACCTGGGACAAAAGGTGGTAGCCACAGGCCTCCTGGCACCATCCATGATCAAGGGAAGCCTCACTGACCTCTCTACCACATGGACACAAAAATGCTATGTATCACAGCCCGTGGAGAGCCTTCCTCAATCCACTGCTCTCTAGCCATTTCCACTCCAGAATTCTGAAAGAACATGGCATGGCCTGCCAGTAATCCTGTCAATGGTGAACTCAATATTTTTGGAGAGCATCTCATTGGGAAAGGTTGATGTAGCTCCTACATCTCAGACATACCTCTCACTCAAACCAAAGGGAAGAGGACGTGGCTTATGTCCATGTTGCCCATCCTTCTCCAACCTGGCATCCTGGAGAATGGGCATCATCCCAACCAGAACGGCCAGTAATCATTATGTTTGGCTATTGGAACAGCAATTCTACAGCAAATCAGGTTGGGAAAATCTGACACACCAGGCAATATGGCAGCATTTTCATCAGGGACTGCCATAACATGGTTTGTTTATTTTTAGTTTAGAGCCATAGGTGGACTAGGCCGTTGTAGCTTGTTCAACCAACAAAGGGACCATGAATCAAGCCAGCCATACCGTTTGTTCTAACAAATACAGAACAGAACAAAGATATTTCCTGACTCCACAGAAATAAAATGAGGTCTATTGCTACCTATGTCTGAACGATGGAAAGACACTATCCATGCACCTGCTGTTTCTCCATCTTATGTTGAAAGCAAAGGAGTTTATATCCCACGTTTCTCCAAACTCAAATCACAGCAACTTAGAATACGGTGAGAACACACAACAAAACAAAAACAAGTCAAACTTAGTGTCATCAGAATAACATTGCAGCAATTAAATGATTGATAAACAGCAGCAGAAAGTATACGGTAAATGCAGAGGATGAAAACTTGTTGTTCTTCAGCTATAAGTTAACTGCTAAAGCACAGAAGACCCTGCCAGGGAAAATGACATCCACATAGAACTTAGGGAAGACAAGGTGAGTATGACACCTTGGCTGTGTTTTTGCATCTGGGACACATTAAGGTAGATTTGATATGGCCCCCATGTCAGACGGGGGATGCAAGTACAAGCAAGCCTATGAATTTTTTGCCCGTCTCTAAATCAGGCCACATTTAGATCTTTAACCATAAGCTGCATAATTTGCATGAAGGAGGATGCATCTCTGAAACAGAAGGGAGGATGAGTGAGACCCCAGCCCCATCGATACGAAGATCCCGTCAAGATCCAAATATTGCTAGTAAGAGAAGCTTCACAAAATAACTGCTTATACTAAAATCCCATTGTTGCACGCGAGGGTGCTGAGATTTTCCTAAATTCGTGGCAGAGGTGAGCGTTGTACCAGCAACTCCCCAACTCAGTTGCCCTCGGCTACTTGAACCCAACTCTCCTCAAGTGCTTAAGGGCCCCAGGCCATTTTGTTCAGGCATCTCCTCTAAACGGCAAAAACAGCGAAGGCTAAAGTCACATCCAAACAAGCCACATAAAGAAAGCAGGAGATCTTAATCAGTTCCTGCATTTCATTAAACCCACACTTGACCCCGTTAGCCACGGATCCCCACAGTTCTGTGGTGAGAACAGCAGCATGCCGAAATGGCTCTAGTCTTCTCTCAGCCCTCCTGGGAGTTATAGAAATTGCAATCCAACACATCTGGAAAGCTTCTGGTTTGAGAAGGCTGTGCTGTTCCAAAATCTGTTTGCAAACCAGACACAAGAACTCCTGAACGTCTCCGCACCCTAACTGGAGTCTGCTTGCTCCTATATCAAGTACCAGTTATCCGCAGATGAGAGAGGATGGGAACGGGGTGGTGGAGCAGTTTTTTGAAAGGTCCACGTCTGGTAGCGGTTTTAACTCCTCTCATAATTTGTGCTGCTCCGGGAAATGGGAGGAAGGGAGTTGTAACTGCAGAAACAGAGCTGATAAGACATTTTCCTTCCATGCACCCCACATCCATGGAAATTTTATGCTGCATTTCAAACCACTTCCTAAGATTTCCAACCTTCTCTTTGGGGAAACAGTCCACCTCCCTGCAGCTGGGGAGGCAGCTTATGAATGATTCAAGCCTTGGCTGGTGAGCATTACAGGCACAGAAATAAAACAGGAAGCAGGACAGGGAGAAATGAATTATTCACCTTTTGCAATGAGCACCAGGGGAGGGGAGGGGAGGGGGGGACAAATGGGAAGGCAAATCCAGAGCAAGCATCAGCTTTCACTTTTGAGCAATCAACCTCGTCTCCCAAGGGATCCCAGAATTACAATATTTTACCATGTGGTCATTTAAATACCCGCAGATTAGTCTGAGACACAAGCTTCCCCGTGTAGGGAATACTGAAGGAAGTATTAACGGTGGACAAAGACAATCCTGCCATTTCTCACTGATGAACCCCAAAATGACTTGTGGAATCAATACAGGTAGTCCTCGCTTAACGACCACAACTGAAACCAGAATTTTGGTTGCTAAGCAAAGCGGTCATTAAGTGAATCCAACCCAATTTTACGACCCCTTTTAAGCAAATCACTGTGGTCATTAAACAAACTACATGGTCGTTAAATGAATCATGCAGTTCCCCATTGATTTTGCTTGCCAGAAGCCGGCTGGGAAGGTCGAAAATGGTGATTATGTGACCATGGGATGCTGCAAAGCTCATAAATGCAAACCAGTTGCCAAGCACCCAAATCGTGATCATGTGTCCACGGGGACGCTGCAACGGTTGTAAGTGTGAGCACCAGTTGTAAGTCGGTTTTTTCAGCAACGTCATAAGTCTGAACCATCACTAAACAAGTGGTCATTAAGTGAGGACTACCTGTAGGGCTGTCTCTCCATTTCACTTTTTGCTTACTTCCACTTGGCTCACATTCATGTCAGTCCTGATGGTTTTATGCCGACCTCCCTTACTCATTTTCACTGTTTCTTGATCTTCATACTGCTTGAAGGTTAAATGTCTTTTTTTTTAATCTGTTCAATTGTGTCAGATTCTCAGAGACCACCTGGACAAGTCCCTGCAGTTTTCTTGGCAAGGTTTTCCAGAAGTAGTTTGCCACTGCCTCCTTCCTAGGGTTGAGAGAGAGCGACTGGCCCACGGTCACCCGGCTGGCTTTGTGCCTAAGGCGGGACTAGAACTCACCATCTCCCGGTTTCTAGCCTGGTGCCTTCACCACTGCACCAGACTGGTTCTAAATGTCTTAGTAGCTCCTTATAATTTTAGGAGGAAGGGGGTAAAAGTTATTTGAATGAAGCCTACTAGCAAAAGGATCTTTGCAGCCAACGAATATCAGACATGAATGCCACTGCGTGTCATGGAAATTCCAGACTAGGCAAGACTGAAATAAATGTAGTCTGCAGCCCGATACTTCCTTCCGAAGGAGGTGTCAGATGCCATCAGAAATCAAATCCACTTTCTTTTGCTAAGCTCCGTTTGCATTCCTCTCCAGCACACCCTTTCCTAACTGGTGTACCCCAGCTGCACTGGCACTACAACATCCAGAATTCCCAGCCGGCATGGCCCTCTGGGAATTATACTCCAGTGCATTTAGAGGACACCAGGTTGGGAGTGCCGATCCCACCAGATCCAGTTCATACAGAGTCTTCCTACTGAATGGTATCCTCTCCTCCCAAGGCTACCTTATGGTTATTATCGGTAACAACGCGAGGAGGCACTTTCCAAAATCCCCTTTCAGCCTCCCCCGCCTCTCCCCATTTGACGGCTTTTCTATTAGCAGTGCACACAACACATGCCTAACGATGTTTTTGCAGCCACTGCCCTAGAAGTCGTCCTCCTGCCAAGTTTTGCTGTCTGGATGTTTTCAATGCTGCTGCATCTGGTTTAAAGCCAAAACACTTCACATCTTTGACACAGTGCTGTTTAGGGCGTGGAAAGACTCAAGATATCCAGAGAGAAACCAAAATAATCTCCGTGGCGTTAACAGAATTCCCTGGAGAGGTCCTTTAGAAATTCATCTGGCTTCACCAAAGCCCAACTATCATGGAACCACAGAAGGTTCAGGTTAAGGGACCTTTGACATCATTTAGCCCATCTCCCTGCTCAGGGCAGGAATCTATGACTACCAACACCAGATGTGATTTCTATCTAGTTATCTTTCTGAAAGGCTGAAATACTATATATTAGAACCAAAGGATAACAGAAGTGAAAAAGACTTTAGAAATCATCTGCTCCAATGCCCCTGCCTGTACAGGGATCCACTACACCAATGTTTTTCAACCTTGGCAACTTGAAGATGTGTGGACATCAACTCCCAGAATTCCCCAGCCAGCATTCCCCAGCCAGTTGATGTCCACACATCTTCAAGTTGCCAAGGTTGAAAAACACTGCATTACATGGAATCAAGAATCACCTTTCACCCTCTTTCCACCCATCTACTGTTCATCTATTTGGCAGGCAGAAGATCCTGTTCACATGCCACCCTTATCCATCATTAACTGAACAGTGTTTCTGAATGGCTGCTGGCTAGGGAATTCTGGGAGCTGATGTCCACCCAGCTTAAAGTTGCTAAGGTTGAGGAACACTGCCATAGACTAACAGAGCCCTCCTCCTACAATGATTCAAACTTAGAAACTGATCCACATGCCTATCTATTCCCCACTCTGCCTATCCATCCTCTGTCTTATGTTTCCATCTCCTCCTTTTAAATTGCACTGCAGCATCACTGCAAATAGAACTCATTCCATTCTGGATGCCAGGTATTCTTTAAATATCATCTGTACGCTGGTCCAAAAAATCATATATCAGGTAGTCCTCACTTAATGACCACAACTGGGATCAGAATTTTGGTTGCTAAGCAAAGCAGTCATTAAGCAAATCCGACCCGGTTTCACCTTTTGTGGAGGTCATTAAGCAAATCACTGTGGGTGCTAAGTGAGCCACGCGGTCATTAAGCGAATCACGCAGTTCCCCACTGAATTTGTTTGCCAGAAGCTGGCCAGAAAGATTGAAAATGGCAATCACATGACCATGGGATGCTATGACGATCATAAATGCGAATTGGTTGCCAAGCGCCCAAATTGTGATCACATGACCGCAGAGATGCTGCAATAGTCACAAATGTGAATCAGATGCCAAGCACCCAAATTGTGATCACATAACTGCAGGGATGCTGCAACAGTCGTAAGTGTGAAAACTGGTCTTAAGTTGTTTTATTCAACACTGTAAGTCTGAACTGTCACTAAACAAATGGTTGTTAAGTGAGGACTACCTGTAAAGGGCGATAAGCAACAGAGGAGTACAGCTATTTTTTCACTTGCCCAAATATATACGTCAATTCACCCAAAATACCTGCCAACAGCACATTTGCATTACATAAATTTGCTGATGAATATTCAAGGCACAGAGCTGAATGCAATGCATTTTATTAAGATGGGTGTGTGTATAAGCAAATTATATATATTAGACATTCTCTCTCTCTCTCTCCAAATAAATGCAACTGATGACAAACTATGATGCTCGCCCTCTGCAAGCAGGAGAAGGTTTGAAGCTGCTATAAAAAAAATGGCTAAATTCAGAAATTTCAAGCCCTCTTAAAGAAAACAATCCCAGTAAATTAATCCTTGAGACAAGAGGCAGGCAATTTGTGCCCAATTAGCCAGATGTGTTTTGCATGGGTAACCATGACATTTTTTTAAAATACACACGCACACACTCACACACAAACCCATCTGAAAAGCCTATTAAAGACTTAGATAATTGCATGAAGAAACACATTTGCAGTTGTTATGAACTCGTTAGAAAAACACTTCCTATCTGACAGGCTGGAGAATAAAATCTGGATTCCCAAAAATAAATCTTGTTTGCAACCAGTTCCAACTATCACGTTGAGAATAAAATTCAACTTAATCCTTAGGAAGCTGAGGACCAGCTCAGAACATAAGAGAGCCAGTAACTTAAAAAATAATAAAATTTGAAAAAAAATAATAATTGAAAGGAGTAGTGAAATGGGACCAAACCTTTGCACTAAAACATTAGTTGTTCCAGACCGCATGCCTAAGGAGAGCCCCTAGGAACTACACTTCCCACAATGCCTGAAAGCACCTGGCCCAGTCTTGCCTGAAGGCATTATGGGAAAATTGACACAGTACCCAGGCATTCAAAGATTTATTAACCTCTTACACGGCCGCAATCATGAGGCTTTCAGCAGTATACAAAAATGTGCAGCACATCCACAGTAAAAAAAATAAAATAAAACATGCATAAATAATCAGAGTTCCATCAACATACTCTAAAAAACAGAGCCAGACACACACACAAAATCGCAGCACGGCATCACAATATGTAGGAAAAGGCCCATTTTTTCCCTTCTCATCTGGTGAGACCTCATCAGCTTCTCCAAAAACTGAAAAAAAGATAATACCCTGAACAAAGAACAGGAAGGACAGAAAAAGTATTGATCTATGGCAGCAGATCAGTGACCGCAATTCCAGGAACTACCATAATAATGGAGCAATTCTATGACCGCAGCTTCACATGAACTTGGGAACAAAAGTGCGACACAGAAATGTCACATGAGGTGCATTCCATCTGCTATATTTATCTGCGAACAGGTTTCCCTCCTGAGGTTCAGCTGAAAAGTTGAAAAAATGACCCAAAAGAAGCTACACGGACGTTTCCATGAAGTTACCAGCAGTTCAGCTTGACTCAAAAGAAACTTCTTTAAAACAAGCTGTAGAAGTTTGTTAGAAAAGGGTTTTTTTTTTTTAGTTTTCACAGCCAGTGCTTGCTGTTTTTTCCTATATTTTTCCCAACATGTGATGATTAAATTAAATCGACACAGGTATTCCTTGCTTAAAAACCACAATTGAGACCAGAATTTTGGTCGCTAAGCGAAGTGGTCACTAAGCGAATCTGACCTGATTTTATGACCTTTTCGGCAGTGGCCGTTAAGCGAATCACCATGGGCATTAAGCAAACCACGTGGTCATTAAGTGAATCACGCCCCCCACCATTGATTTTGCTTGCCAGAAGCTTGTCAGGAAGGTCAAAAATGGCAATCATGTGACCACAGGATGCTGCGACAGTCATAAATGTGAACTGGATGCCAAACGCCCAAATCATGACCACGTGACCTCAGGGACGCTGCAATGGTCGTAAGTAGGAAGACCAGTCGCAAGTCAATTTTTTCAGCACCACTGTAAGTCCAAATTGTCACTAAACGAATGGTTGTTAAACGAAGACTACCTGTATAGTGCCTGCAATTCAATTCCTCAGCCTCCTTAAAACAACGTGATTTTATTCAATTCCTCTGTGTTATCCTTCCTAAAGAAATGGCTGTTCTCATTTACAGTCAAGTTACTTACTTCCAACAATTTACGCAGGATTTAAACACAAATTACCTCCTTCAAGTTAACTAATGCTGGACTGACTAGGATCACGCAAACAATGGAACATATGTAGGCAAGCGTTTGCTTGCAAAACTACAATTTCTGGACTAATAAATTTCCCCGAAAGATCAACCTGGCCCCACTCCACAATTACTCAGGGCCAGGCCCTGGTTCTGCATACACACAACAGTTCAAGGTCCCATTCAGCCAATCTCTCTCCCCCAGTCCAACCCACCTCACAGGGTTGTTGTGGCTGGGACAAATTTGCAGGAGATTTCCACACGAACTGCCTCAATCTGAGAAAAGCCAGGGCGTAAAGGCAATAAACAAAAAGACTTGCCTGATTTCCCCACAGCACTAAACCAGGATCTTTCAAATCATGGTTTGTTGACAAAGCCAGGGCAAGCCAGTTCCCACATCAGATTCCTCAAAGAGCAAAGGAAGCACATTATGCTGAAATCGTGCACGTTGACCGGACCCTTCTCTTTCCAGTGTTAGCCTCCTGCCCAAAACACAGCATGGTGGGGCACAAATTCACACGCCTCTTGATCTCGGCTGCCTGATCTGGAGGCTTACGCAGGGAGCTGTCGGCCTGCTGTGCTAAAGCGAGTGGTCCATTTTCTAGGGCAGGCAAAGATCGTGTCCCCCACGCAGCCACCAGGAGCTGAAGATGCAGAAGCGAGCAATGCAACTGAAGACAGATGGAGGGCTAATTGCAAAAGGACTCAACAGGAGAGAAACAATCCAACCTGCTGAGCTTTCCTCTCATGACTGCATTCCCTTCTCTTCCCGTCTGAAGAGCAAATGCTAAGGAAGGCCGACTGTACAGGACCCCATGGCCAGGGCACGGACAGAGGGACGAGCTGACACAGTCAAGTAACTTGAAGGGAGCTGCAAAGTAGGACGCGCCTTCTGAGCAGAACCAGCAGAGAGAGAAGGTGGTGGACCTGTGCTAGTCCAAGTTCAACAACTACACAAACCATACGGGTAGTCCTCAACTTACGACCACAATTGGGACTGGAACTTCTGCTGCTAAGTGAGGCAGTTGTTAAGTGAGTCACGCCCAATTTCACGACCTTTTTTTGCTGCGGTTGTTAAGCAAATTACCACAGTGGTTAAGCAAATCCGGTTTTCCCCATTGACTTTGCTTGTTGGAAACCAGCTGGGAAGGTTGCAAATGGCAATCCGTGTCCCTGGAATGCTGCAACCGTCATAAGTGCGAGCTGGTTGCCAACGACCTGAATTTTGATCTGGTGACTGCAGGGATGTTGCTATGGTTGTTAAGTGCGAGGACTGGCCACAAGTCACATTTTTCAGCACCATCGTAACTTTGAACGTTTGCTAAACAAATTGTCGAGGACTACCTGTACACTCTGATAATGTCTCCTGCCCTCCTCCAAGCACATTTAACTCTGGATTTCTTCCATGTGGGAACAATATTATTAATTTAGTCATGATGCACTGGAACCCCAGGTGTCTATCCGTACAGCAAGCCAATTTACTTTTCTGCTAGAAGGACCACACATCAAAACACATTCCAATGCAAAAGAAAAAAAAATCTGTGAACACGCAACAGCAAAAACACAAAAAATGGCAGTATGGCTGCCTTAAGAGGTAGGCTTAAAAATCAGCAATTTAGAAATTACTAATTCAAGAAAGAGTTGGCAGGTCAACTCTGGAAGACAGCTTGACCTTGAAGATTTGATCTTTCAAAGGCCAGGCTGATGATCTGAAATCCCCCTTGATTGTTGATGGGCGATTGGAAATTTCTTGCATGTCTGTTTCCCCAAAGCTCTAGTATTTCTGAATTTCACTTTGTATTCTTACAGTGTTTTTAATTCTGTATGCCATCTTGAGTCTTTCTTATTGCCCCACCTTAGAAATCCAAAAATAATAAGCTTTACTAATAGCAGAGGAATGCAACATCCCTCCTAATGAGACAATTGGAAATTATTAGATATAGGGGGGAAGGAGAAATCATACCAGCTGTACCAATTAATTTAATTTAAATTCAAATTCAATCAACATTCACTTTGTTCTGGTTCCACCCACTTTGCCCTGGCCTCAACCCACTTAGGGCTCACTCAAAAACTAAATGCAGTTTTCAGAAAAGGTCTGACGTTCCTTAATCTACCACATAACCAGACAATTTTTATAGCCAACAGCAACAAAGATCTCCAAATCAGGATGCCGTGATCCAGGATGGTTCAGGCAAGCAGACTGGCTCCCTGCTCCTTCAACCCAATCCACCAGATCCTAGAATCCAAGAGCCAGAAGGGACCCTTAAGGCCATCAAGCGGAGTCCCCTGATTTGTGCAAGAAAGCAAATGAAAGCATCCCTAACACATGGCAGTCTATCTTAAATTCCTCCAATGAAAGGGAGCCCACTAACTCTCTTAAGCCCTTGGTTGTCTTGCTGAACTGTTCCCTCTGTTGGGAGGTTTTCCGGTAGTGGCTCAGAATCAGCCTTCCTGGAATGCAAATCCGCTCTTCCCGTGTCCTGCTCGCTGAATGATGGAGAACAGGCCACGACCATTTTGTGACATCTTTCCAGGTATCTGACAATGGACACCATCCGAGTGATAAATCATAACCCACCTGCTCTTGGGTGGACCACGCTTGAGGTGCGTCAGCGGCCACTATTCGGTGCCCTCCGCCTTCCAGAGGACCCCAAGAGTGCATCCAGGGATTCGATATAACTCAAGGAAGGACGAGGCTGAAATTTTCACTCTCATTTCTGCAGGGTTTACAGTTAGGAATGAAAGCCGAAGAATACTGGCAGAGAAACAAGTAGCCCCATCCGCTCCCTCCCCCTGTAAATCCTTATAAAACAGCTCAAAATCGCTTTGCCCATTTACAGCACTGAAATGGCCTAATTCTGGTGACACCATTCAGCCTTTTTTCCCTTTCTTTCTGCAGTGAAGTTTAAGGATAAAAATGGAGGAGGAGGAGACTGCATTGCCCAAAATTCTGCTGCTAAATTTTGGCAGTGGTGTGTTTCTGGGCTGATGCAAGGGGCCAAACCTTGCTTTAGTCGACATCCACAAATCTTCAGCAACTTCCTCAAACAAGAAACTAATCTGAAAACTGATCCTAAAGGACCGAGTACAGCGTAACCTTGCTGCTTTAGCCTAAACCAGGAAAGTCAATTTTTTTGTTTTTTGTTTGGCTGGCAGGCTTATCTGGAATTTGTGGGTGCAGCAGATAAACAGGAATTCTTGCCAATTCGCATTACTGTAAGACCATGATGCGATACAGCCAGGTCACCCATTAATGCAATCGCATTGCGTGAGTGTGCCGGGCCAGTTTGTCTGTGTCATTTGGGGGTGGGAGGTGGAAAAGTTACTCCTGCAGTCCAGTTTTGCATGACCACAAGCAGCCCACCCGCTCCAGAGCACTAATGCTCCGTCTTGGAGTGATCATATGTTTAAAGGAACGCCTCTCCTAAACTCCTGAGGATTATGAGAATAGATTCACATGGTTTTTTTTTCTTCCAAACAACATGATACTGGGGGCGGGGAGAAACAGTATAAGGAGACATAATGGCCATTTGGGCATCTCTCTCAACGGTGCGCGCATCATCAATTCTTTGTAATGAAGAACCTTTAAGGGCTCACAATTGACAATATGACTTCTATTTAATCAAAATGCTTTTAAGAAGCTGGGTGGGGGTGGTGGTTCTGTATTATTCCACTTAGCTAACTCCTCCGCGCTGCCCTCCTTTAATAATATTATTTCTTCCCCCAACAACTGTCTTCCTGTAAAACAACATTAAACCAGTGTTCCCCACTTGCAGCAAAGGCCAACGATTCCAAACGCCATCGGGGTCTGCAGGGGAGGGACGGGGGCCAAAATCAGCCAGAGGGCAGACGAAGCATCCTCCACCACCACCTTGCCAATTTTGATCCCCTCACATGGATGCCGCTGCCAAAACACTACATAAGCTCAGTGACCCACATCTCAGTGGCTGTCATTTATCGCTTTTTATTCATTTAAATGATTTATGGAGCTGTCCATCTCACAGCAGTGACTCCTTTCTGTCAACCACTGTTGTTGCCCTTTTGCATGTTAAGATTTCGGCATGCCTGAAGCGCCCAGGACTGAGTCTAACTGCCCATCTAGATGCTCCACGTTATCAAATGCAGACTGTAACCATTCGCTCAGCTGCAAAGAGAACATTGGCATGGTTTTTCAATCATGCAACTTTTAAAAAATGCATTTCAAGAGAAAAAAGGAGGAAAAATGACTGCTGCCCAATTTTTCCCCACCAACAGCACAAGGATAAATTTTTCATAGAATGTAGAAGTTAGAACTTGCTGGGAAGGAAGGAAGGAAGGAAGGAAGGAAGGAGGGAGGGAGGGAGGGAGGGAGGGAGGATCTTTCTGTATGGTTTTTTGACAAGTCTGCAATGTGCCAGAGGCTACTACACAAAAAAAGAGAAAGGCACACATACACAGTGGTGTTTTGTTTTGTTTTGTTTTCAGAAAAACCAAAAGAGCCTAATGGCACGGTAAAGATAACAGACTTCCTCGATGAGAGGCCTTCGGTTGGGGTTTTTCAGCAGGGAGGAGGAGAGCAAAGCTTTTGGTAAAAGAACAAAGGACATTTGAGGGTTATGAAAGCCCCCGATAGTCTTTCACCAAACCTAAGATGATAAGACCAGCAACATTTACTTCAAAGCAGCACTGGGCTTCCTAATGTAATGGAATTGCATCTCAAGCTGACGGTCAGATTACAGTTAAAGATCCACTTTCTCTTCCCAGAACAGCAGATCTGTCTTCTGCTTGAAAGGGGGGCTGCATCATAAGCTTCTGAGGATCACACGTGCCAAGGAACAGCGGAACTATGCCCACATGCGCTACAGCGTAAATGATGCCCCCAAGGGCACCAACTGGACCACAAAATCAAACACACACGTACACAGTTTCCTGAAACCTCATATAATTCTCAAATCTCGCCAAATGTGGGCATTCTTGCTCAAACAAGGTTTATGCTACTCTCACACAAAGCTCTGCGGGATCTCAGGCGGGAACACCAACACCTTCAGAGTTTTAAGAAGTTAAGAATAGTCCTACTCGATCAAGCCAAGGCCCATCTTGGTCCAGTATTTTGTTTTTCACAATGACAATCTGGATACCCTGGGATATCAGCAAGCAGGAGATGGAAATGTGCTGTTCTTCCACCATTAGTCCTGCAAGTGGTATCTGGAGCCCCACTGCCCCTCAACAGATCCCTCCGCCATGAATTCATCCAATCTTGCAACTGGTATTGGAAGGCATCTCCCCCAACCGGGAGGAACCACTCGGTGCCCGAGGCTGATAGCCCTTGACAGACAAGTTTGTCTTCCATGAACTCATCCCTTCTGAAACCCATTCAAGTCCATTGCCATCATGCCGTCTTAAGAACATAAGAATAGCTCTCCTGAATCAGACTAAGCCTTATCTTGGTCTAGCATCTTGCTTCTCCCAGTGGCCAACCAAATGCCTTTCAGGTGCTCACAAGGGGTGATGAAGACATCTGTCAATTTTTACCCAGTGGGCCCTCTTCTGCCACTGCCCCCTCGCAACTGGAATTTGAAGGCATCTGTCCCCAGCCTGGCGATTATGGAGTCTTCAAGACTAACAGCCTCAGTAGGCCTGTCCTCCATGGATTTATCCAAACTTCCCTGAAAGTTCTCCAAGTTAGCAGCCAATGCCACGTCTCATGTTGACGAATTGCACAGGCTAAGGATACGCTGTGTGGAAAACGGCAACTTTTTCTCTGTGGAATTGCCTCCCTTCCCTGAATGGCCCCTGGTCCTCCTTTTGCACAGCAGAAGGAAGAACTTCTGCATCTCCACTTTCTTATGATTTTACACACGAGAATGTGTCCCCCCCGCAACACTCTCTTTTTCTAAGCTAAAGAGTCCCCAAAACATTCTAGCTTTTTCTTGTAAGGAAGGTGTTTGAGCCCACCAATGATTTTGGTTGCTCTTTCTCCTGATATTTCAATGACTTTAAAAATCTGTTTCCACCTGATGACCAGAGGCTGCTTGGAGTAGTCCTAAGGACCACCGATAGGCTGGCAATCACGGTATTACAAAAAAAATCTAAAGTCTACAGCATCCCATCTCAACTTTCGCTTGCTCTTAAACAGCAAATTCCCAGGTCTTATTGTCGTGAAAGTGGGCTCAGAAGAGAATGGACTTTTTCTAATGAAATCAAAGATGGAAAAGCCACAGATGACATCCTTGGAAGCCCTCAGCACAGGGAGAAGACAGAACCAAGTCCAAAAACACAACCAAACTAAGCCAAGGGGGGGGGGGGTTAATTCCCTCTCCCTGTAACACAACATGAATATTCAACAGCTGCAGTTTGGAAACCGTGGCTTATGATTTAGCATATCTAGCTTATTGTGGTTTATTTGGTTCACCAAGGTTAATCAAAGCATGGCATCTAAGCGACTGAATGCCTTCGTCTGCACTTGATACTACTACATGCTATTGGTTTTCGTTAACCAGAGTTTGTAAAACAAGTCACAGTGGCTTGGTTTTCATCAAACGCTTCTGCCAGTGTTGTCAGGCGCTAGGAATCATTACACGCTTTAGACTTTTTTTTTTAATCTGTCCACTGGGCAAAAATTGACAGGTTAAAAAAAAAGTTTAAAGCACAGCCAAATCTCACAAGATGTCAAGGCAGAATATTGAAACACAGTATGAACTGGCCATACTTTTTAACAGTATAAATTAACTTTTCATTAACTTGGGGATCCGGAAGAGACAACCTGAGTATATTGCTTGCTTTGCATTGCTAGACCATAATACACAACAGCCTAAATTCATAAATTGAGGCAAGCTAAAGTGAAAACAATGGGATGTTCACTGTGATGTGAGGAACAGCAGAAAAAGCCACATTGTGAAGGTTCAGACACTCACGATGTTAGCACTATTTTATTTATGCATTTATTCCTGGATGTATCCCCTACATTTTTCTGTTCATTTTCCAATCAGGGCAGCTTGCAAGAGTTAAAAAAAAAAAAGCAAGTGTAAACAACCCCAAATTAATCTAATTAAGATCCTGGTAAAAATTAAACTTTAAAATTAATAAATGAGCAAGTAAAAAAATTAAGAGTTAACAATTAACTTTAAAACTTGTAGCTCAGGCCCATGTTTTCCGTGGTCCTGTGGACACCCCAGTTCCCCATCACCAAGCACTGGGGGGGGGGGGGCATGACAGGAGCATTTTGTGCAACAGATTCACCCCACAGCCTGCCAAGCAATTGTGCTGACTGTGGGCCCAGTTTCCTTAGAACACACACTGCACAATTTCCCCGTCACTGCACTTCCTTGTTCCTGCAACAGCAAATATTTTCCTGACCTTTTGTTCAAGCCCACGCTTAAAACAAGGTTAAAAATGTGCATGTTAATTAAAGGATTTTTCACTGCAGGGATCTGCCTGTGGATTGATTTCTGGCTTGACAGCATAGCTGGGGAGAAGCGGGGAGGAAATCAGACAGGAGGAAACCAAGTCGTTAGGGAAACATATGCTCAGGAAAGAACTTGCGGGAAGTTGTCACCTCTGATTTAACACGCTGCTTTGAACCTTGCTGGCCGAGGGAAGTGGGTGAGAAGGCCCCTGGCTTGGTTCTTCCAAAGGACAGTGTGAAAACTCAGCCCTGCCACGGGGTTGCAGTTCCACGGCCACAGAAATTAGGGTCAGAAACAAGTTGCAGTTCCCCAGATTTCATTTATATATAAAGGAAAACGTCCTGACACTCGCTCCTGAAGAACTATGGAACAGTGTCTCTATACAGGTAGTCCTCGCTTAACAACAGTAATCGGGACTGGAAATTCCATCACTACCTGACACATTCATAAAGTGTGTTGCCACGTGGCCACACTGCTTAGTGACGATGGTTCTGGCAGTCCCGGTTCCCGTTGCTAAGTGCACCATAATGCCTGCTGGAAAAAAAGGGAAATTTCACCTTGTTTCAGTGAGTCAGGTGGTAGAATCCCTGAGCCCAAAACAGCAAGTTTGGAAGGCAAAAAAAAACAATCGAAAAACCCTAAAATAGCTTGCTGGAGTTCTGCCAGAGTTAAGAAACAGCTGTTCCCCCCCGCCCCCGGAAGAGATTGTGGATTTCTCTGGCTTTCGTTCTCAGATAATTGAAAATTCAAAAAAGTGCTTGTTCTCCTGATTTTGCCTTATTTCCACAGCAGCTTGCCTGGCACGGAAAGGCAGATACCAGGCTGCATCTCTCCAGCTGTATTTTCTTCCATTCAGAGCAAGTGGGACTTTCAAAAGAGAAGGACAATTAAGTACACTAGTGTTTTTCAAACTTGGCAACAGATGGATCGACTACAACTCCCAGAATTCCCCAGCCAGCCTGGGTGGACGTCAACTCCCAGAATTCCCCAGCAGATCAGTGGCCGTTTTCAAACAGAAGCTTGTCTGTATTTGTGGGCGCTTTTAACAGGGGCAAACAATTTGGGGGTCTCTAACATTTTCTTCATTTTTGTAGAAACAGCCTGCTTGACAAACAGTAGCCATTCTAGATTTACTCTGACTGTTCCCAATCCACAC
Source organism: Candoia aspera (assembly GCF_035149785.1). Classification (NCBI taxonomy): domain Eukaryota; kingdom Metazoa; phylum Chordata; class Lepidosauria; order Squamata; family Candoiidae; genus Candoia; species Candoia aspera. Next base: position 113,491,461 of record NC_086157.1, read on the forward strand.
AGGAATGGCTTCATGGGATGTGACCTACACATGTTTATAAGTTAATACATTTGTTAACCTTTAAGCCACCTTTGGAATTTCCAGAAGCTCTGAGCCACACCCACTAATCAAGGCAGGGGCTGAAATTAGCATTTACTTCTAAAGGAGGTTTCTTGAAGGAGTCCTGAAAAGGTTGGCCATTTCTACCAGACTCTGTTCGGATGGTGTGGTGTGATGAGTGGAGTTTAATTAACTTGTGAAGTCCTTATCTCAAGAGCTTGTGAAAACTAACTTGGATGACAGGACCAATCTATCGAGGGCTATCAGTCTGGTGGAGCAGTTTGTTGGCCAACTAGATGCCTAGTTGGAGTTGGGGGTAGATGCCTCCAAACACTGAGTGATGGAAGATGGGTATTTCTTCATCTCCTACTTTCAAGCATCCACAGTATCTGATTAGCCTGGGGAGAAATAAATTGCTGAACCAAGATGGACTTTGAACTGCAGCACTATTCTTATGGTCTTAAGATACACTGATGGCCATTAACTTGGGTGGCTTTCAAAGACCATGTAGGGCCAATCGGTTGAGGGCTAACAGGATTGAAGGCGCAAAGTCACCTCTGGGTTGGGGGGCAGCCTGCCTCCAAGCACCATTTGCATGGGAATAATATCTCCATCTCCAGCCTGTAAAGACCTCAAGGACATCCAGTTGGCCAACGAACTGCTGGATTAAGATGGGCCTTGGTCTGCTCCAGCAGAATATTTTTAATGCTTAGTCCAATGACGTGTATCTCTTTGGCACTCTAGCACCCAGAAGCTGTGTGAAATGCACCTCCAATGATTCTAATTCCCATCATTTCAGCAGATGCACCAGAAGAGAGCCAGCTTATGCTCACCAGCGCAGCCCAGATGGATGAAACAGGTCCATGTGCTTCTTCCAAAGTCAGCAGGCAGATGTCCTTGGGCCTCTGCTCAATTTTCAAAACCCAACTGAATGTACATTTTTGGTGTCACCTCCTCAGGAGGAACCTATCTCTGCAGAGACCTTTCCTCATCCTGGTCCATGCTGGTGGACAAAGTGGTCCAATACAACAATGCAGCTGAAAAAAAATATGTTGCTGCAGAAAACAATCCACACAGCCATTAGCTCAATCGCAGGCATCTGCCAGCTGGTGCCCTCCAGATGCGTTGGAATTCAGTGCCAAGCCTTTGCAGCCAATACAGATTCATTCAGAGGACGCTGGACTCCAACTTCCTGCTCCAGAGGAACACACAATCCAGACTGGGGAACCTCAACAAGCTAAGTTCAGTTATAACAGGCTAAAAGTCAGTCACAAATCACTGCTAAACAGGAAATGAATGCTCTGTTCTGCCTACTTCAATGCTACTCAACCTTGGCAACTTCAAGATGTGTGGCCTTCAACTCCCAGAATTCCCCAGCCAGCAAGACTGGCTGGGGAATTCTGGGAGTTGAAGGCCACACATCTTGAAGTTGCCAAGGTTGAGAAATACTGGTCTACTTGCTTGAAATTCTGTTCTCCTTCCTGAGATTCTCAACACAACCATTTACTTTCGAGCCCTAAGGCAGTGTAGCACTGGTAACCCATGTGAACCACCAAAACAAAACAAATCAGAATTTGCTCCACTTTATAGTCGCTAGCCATCTTTGGTGTTTGGGCTTCCCTGACTCCCATCAAGAGACCACATTCCTTCAACTCCTTTTCAATCCAATCTGTTCTTGGAACAGCAGGAACAAGGAGACAAAATGAGGAAGGACAGAGCAGGCACCCGTATGTTTGAATTTTTTCCACAAACAATTTCTTGAATAGAGGGTGGATTCAAAGGGTGTGCTGTCTTCCGCACCTGGCGCCTTCCAAATGCATTTGGTTACAATTCCCTGACTCCCCAGTTCAATGCAGCTTATGCGTACCAGCTTGCAGATTTGAATCAACACAGATGTTTGCCAGAAACCGGGATCCAAGACCAGTGCTCCATTTTTTCCAGTAGTGTTGCGTTCTCTTGAAAGAAACGATCTGCAAATGGGAGTGTTTTGGCCTGTGCATTAGCACCCACAAAACAGCTCTCCTCCCAGGACCACACCACAACGCATGGCTGTTATCAATCCCAGCGGTTATAAACTGAAGGATCTCCCTTTAAAAGTGTGCAGAGCATGGGCACCCAGTCTGTAGAAATAATTTAAAAATTGGCAGCAACTGAGACCTTAAATGTGAGCCTAGGTCCTGACACCCAACTATCCAAGCAACTGAATTGTGAGCCAGCAACGTAACACAGCTGCTAAAAAGGCCAATGCGATCTTGGGGTGGACACTAGGATGTGAAAGTTGGACCCTGAAGCAGCAGGATAGAAAAAGCATTGAAGCTTTTGAAATTTGGTGTTGGGGAAGACTCCTGAGAATACCATGGACAGCCAAGAAAACAAACCAATGGATCATCAAACGAATCAGACCAGAGTTCTCTCTCAAGGCACAAATCACCAGGCGCAAATTATCCTACTTTGGACACATTATGCGAAGACGCAGCTCCCTGGAGAAGGCTCTGATGCTGGAAAGGTGGAAGGAAAGCGAAGAAGAGGAGGACCAGCAGCAAGGTGGGTGGACTGAATCACAGAGGCAATGTAGCCACTGTTGGAAGACCTCAGGGACCAGGATGGGGACTATCATGAAGAAAATCTATGTGGTTGCCAAGAGTCAACGCTGCCTTGATAGCACATAACCATAATCCTTTCCAAATTGTTTTATTTTACTGAAGATTTCCACGTCAGCCCTTACTGGAAGTTAGCATTCTGCCCAACCATTACAAACGTTTAGCTGTTGGTATTAAAACTATAAAATACAAGAACTGCCAAAATGAGGGAAGCCATCAAAACAGCAGCAATAAATCGAATAGCACCAGGCTGGCAAAGGAGTGAGACAAGGCTGTATACTCTCCCCTTATTTATTCAACCTATATGCAGAATATATAGCGAGGGAGGCTGGATTGGAAGAAGATGTGCATGGGGTTAAAACTGGAGGAAAAAATATCAATAACCTGCGCTGTGCTGATGAAACTCTGCTGACAGCTGAAAATGCAAAGGATCTGTGCATTCTAGTAATAGAAGTTAAGGAGCAAAGTGGAAAAATGGGGCTAAATTTAAATACAAAAAGAAGACCAAATTCTTTACTAATGGAAGATAACGGTTCCACTCGACTTAGTCCTGGTCAGGCCCCATTCGGAATCCTGCATCCGGTTTTGGGTGCCAAAAAGGATCAGACAAAATGGAGCACATTCAGAGGGGAGCTACAAAGCTGGTGATGGTCTCCCATCTAAGCCCTATGAGGAAGAGTCATGGGTCTGTTTAGCCTACAGAAGAGAGGACTCAGGAGAGAGATAACAGTTTTCATTCATCTGAAGGGCTGTTGCATAAGTGGACTTACTCTCAAGGGTCCCAGGCAGCAGGACCAATGGATTAAGCCTACAAAGATGGAGGTTCAGGCTAAAAATCAGGAGGAACACCCTGGCTGTAGGAGCTGTCAATCAGAGAAACAGGTCATCACCGTTCTTCACCAAGCAGAGGTTGGATGGTCATCTTTGGAGAAGTTCTAATGGACGCTGCACTGGGCAGGGGTTGGACTAGGTGACCTCTAGGGTCCCTTTCAACACTAAGTCCTTGAACATATCCGCAACTCCGGTATCCCAAGATGCAGAATAAGACGGTGTTGTTTCCTGAGCTTCCAAGAGTCAGAGAATATATTTGGAGGAATAAAAAGGGCAAGCACGCTTCACCCTTATCCCAGATCAAGCATTTCACTTCCAGAACCCCCAAGAATAGTAGCTGGGCCCGTTGGTTTTCACAAGTGTCGCACAATTCCCCGTGGGAAGGGGATACATCCTGCGATCTGAATCACGCAAGGAAGCAAAAGGGAATCTTCAGAGAGCCCACGTCTTACTTCATTTCACCCCTGCAACAGGGCGGGGATCATGAGAAGCAATCTACCACCGACAGGCAGGCAGCAAAGCATCGGGCACCCTCTTTTTGCACACTTGCAGAGTTCTGAGCTATTCTCTACTTCCGCATTTCACGGGCGGTGCACAAACACTCCTCGGGCCATTATTGGGAACTGACAATCTTTCTGCAAAGATCAACTGCGCCTTACTTCTCATCAAGCATCTCAGCTGCCAGAGCATGCAAAGGAAGCCCGTTTATCGCAGCCACCGAACACTACGCATTTTTCTCTCAGCCAGAGCCTGGGAACTCACATCCTTCCATCAAAAGGTTGGAAAAATCCTGAACAGAAATGGATTGCTTCCTCTTTATCAACCTCTGAAAGAGGGTGGAGATATGAGATGGGCAGAAATTATGAATGGGTTGAGGCTGAGCAGGAAAACCACTGTTTCCATCCCCACCATATGGGTTACTTGGAAAAACAGATGGACAGCAGATTCAGGACAGAGAAAAATCAGAATTTCTACAGGTTAGCAACTTGTTTATTATACAAGTAGTCCTTGTTTAACGACCACAATTGGGACCAGAATTTCAGTTGCTAAGCAAAGTGGTCATTAAGAGAACCCAACCTGATTTTATGGTCTTTTTTGCAGAGGTCATTAAGTGAATCACTGTGGGCATTAAGCAAACCACGTGGTCGTTAAATGAATCATGCAGCTCCCCATTGATTTTGTTGCCAGAAGCCAGCCGAGAAGATAAAAAATGGCAATCACATCACCACAGTCATAAATGCGAACCTGTTGCCAAGCACCCAAATTGTGATGACTTGACTGCAGGGACGCTGTGATGGTCATAAGTGTGAGGACTGGTCGTAAGTCAGGTTTTTTTCCCAGCACCATCGTAAGTCCGAACCATCACTAAACGAATGGTTGTTGAGGACTACCTGTAGGTTCCAAGGCTCAGCTCTGGGTTCAAGCAATGTTTGGAGACTGAGCCATTTCTGGCACAAATTACGTTTTGCAAGTGAGCAGAAATCAAAAGCCAAAACAGTTGAAAGAACCTCTACACTTTTATTATTTAAAGTGGCTGGCAGGAATAAACTTCCTTCTTTGTAGTTTTTTAATACAACGTTATGGTCTTTGCATTGTTGTTTTTTTCTGGTGAGTGACATTAATGGCAATGAGTGAAAACCACATTATAAACCTTGTGCAAAAAGAAAAAAGAAAAAGCTGTGGTTGATTGTGCAAATAACAAACTTTAAAGGAGAAGAATACAAAGACAGTGCTCTCAGGCTGAATTGTTGCCAAGCCATTATTTTAGATACTTAAGCCAATTTTTTTTAAAGGAAATTGATTTTGGGGGATTGAAATCTGATATATTTTCCCTGAAACGTCCATGTCCAAGGAGAACACAATTAAGTTCTAAGCCAAGGACAGTCCTTTCACTTCCCAGGTGAACCAGTAATTCTTCTTTCCATTGTCCTGACCCTTTTTGAAAAATCTGCGCTTCCAAATCTTTACAGCCAAATGCAAACACTGTTTTGAAACAGAATTGCTGTTTTGCATGCACTGTTTTATGCAAACATGGCCTCCCAGCTCAAAATCCAGGAAAGTAAAATCTCCTGCTAGTCAAACTTGGCCCATAACAGAAACATCCAGGTCATTTTCCTACCAACAACATGGAAGGGGCTTGCCACTGCCTTCTTGCAAGATATTTTTAGAACTCCCCAAACTAGTCTGCACTTCTGAGATCTCCTGGTGGTCTTCCATCCATGTATTAACCAGTTGTGACCATCTTAGCCTTCTGCCACTTTGTTGGGCTTAAGCAGTCAAGCTGGACTCTTGGAAATCCCATGGTCAAATCCATGCAATTTTCTTAGCATCAATATGACAGCAGCTGGCCTTCCTCCTTCTTTAGAGCTGCCATATCTGGCTGAATGACTCTGCCTGACCATTAGATGGCAGGAGAGAGGCAAAAGATTGATTTGGCTTGCAGGAAGCTGGCTGGGAAGGTCGAAAATGGCAATCATGTGACCACGGGATGCTGCAACGGTCGTAAATGCGAACCGGTTGCCAAGCGCCCAAATCATGATCACATGACTGCGGGGATATTCTTGGAGACTGCCTGGACGAGCCCCTGCAGATTTCTTGGCAAGGTTTTTTGGAAGTGGTTTGCCATTGCCTTCTTCCTAGGGCTGAGAGAAAGTGACTGGCCCAAGGTCATCCAGCTGGCTTTGTGCCCAAGGCAGGACGAGAACTCTCGGTCTCCTAGTTTCTAGCCCAGTCCCTTCACCATGACACCAAACTGGCTCTCACAGCCCTAACATATACAGAGATATATCAGTTCTAAACAGGAAATAGTTCAGTTGCTGGAATTCTTGTAACTTCATCCCTCTGTTCTCAATAAATCTTGTTAAAGAGAACTAGGTGAGTATCATTCGAGTGGGATGGGGGAGAAAGAACAGAAGGATCCATACCTCCCATCTTGTCTTCTTCCATGCCATTGCTCATTTTAGCTTTCTGGGCATAATCTGTGCCTCAGAAAAATTGTTCCAGCACCTTTACTTGAAGGAGATACATCCCACGAGGGTGTAGCTGTTTTCTCTTGATCCTTCAGCCATGTGCAAAGGCTTCTGCTTGTCTGGCCAAGAAACACCCATTTGTCAGCTGTCCCTGAATACAAAGTTGTTTAGACATAATGTTTCCCTGAGTGGTGCTTCGCAGTAATATCCCTTCCCAGGACATCCAAGACATAAACAGTTTAAGAAGAAGATTTTAAATGTTCTCTTCCATGGGTCATTGACGCAAAAACCAACCCTTTCCGAGAAAAGTGGAAAAATGCTGTACGTGACAGATGCAGCAAACTCCAGAAGTTTAATCTCTCCTAAAGATACAGGTAGTCCTCACTTAATGACCACAATTGAGACTGGAATTCTGGTTGCTAAGCGAAGCGGTCATTAAGCATATCTGACCCAATTGTATGACCTTTTTGCAGCGGTCATTAAGCGAATCACCACAGGCATTAAGCAAACCACATGGTTGTTAAGCGAATCATGCATTTCCCCATTGAGTTTGCTCAACAGAAGCTGGCCGGGAAGGTCGAAAATGGCAACCCTGTGACCACAGGACACTGCAATGGTGATAAATGCGAACCGGTTGCCAAGCGCCCAAATTGTGATTACGTGACTGCGGGGACACTGTGATGGTCATAAGTGTGAGAACCAGTCGTAAGTCATTTTTCCAACACCGTTGTAAGTCTGAAGCATCACTAAATGAATGGTTGTTAAGTTAAGAGAGGACCACCTGTATACGGCTTTATGGGCAAAGCGCTGCATCGGTTTCCACTGGTATTTTTCACCCTGCTGAGAAACGTTAGCTTGCCACATTGTAGGTTGGCCTTCAAAATCACAAAGGTTTGCACATGCTAATGAAAAAAGGGGAGAGGAAACTTCCTTGAAAGGACCCCAAGTTCTTGCCCTGCAAAACTGCAGACAATTGGAGGGCATGACGGGGGGATGACACAGACAGCAGCAGCTGAACCCACAAGGTGAGTCTGGCAGTATTTCAACGATACGATCCTGCTAGGCTGGGCAATTTACTGGGCCATCCCAAAGGCAACACTTTCATTGCTTTATTTCACTGACATCCCATTTCCTTTCCAATAAAGCCGGTTCAGTGGAGAGTCAGCGGCTGGCTGAAATCATCCAGCAAACTCACTGCGGGGTGGAAATTCAAACTTGGGCGTCTCCGATGCTACTCCGTCAATCTAACCACCGCACCCGATTCTTTGAGTTAGCTCTCCCACAATCAGAGGAAAACAACCTATTACCAGATCTCTCCATCACCAAAACAAGAGGCAGAGCAAAGCGCAAGGCCATCCAGCCCTTGCAGAATCCAGATGGGAGAAAGAGGTTGCAAGACTGTTATGAACACTGATTTTTTCTATAAACAGAGTTTGCATGTGGACCGCAGTAGTTGCTGGAATTTTTTTTTCTTCGTAAGAGCTTCTTGGCTTTTCTACCACAAAGCTCTTCATCAAACGCTCCTGTAATCATGTGTACCTGTTTAATTGGTTCCAGTCTAGGCTTCCAGAAGAGGCCTGATCCATTTTCTCTCCCATGGGAGACTCTGGACAGTGTCTAAAAGCCGTAAGATGGAGTCTTTACAACCCATTATTCCAAATGCTGTCCAGATGCTTTAGGCTTCAGCTCCCATTAGCCACAGAGAGTGATCAGGAATTCCAGGAACTGTAGTTTAAAAGATTTGAAAGATCTCAAGTTACACTGAAGGCATTTTAACAGAAATTTTGGAAGTCTTAACGATTCTTCCATAGAAGCTGATGGTCTCTTCCCTAGCCTATCAGCTTTGCTTTCTATTTTTGCAAAAACGCACAGCTACGCGCCAAGCTATTTTCCCATCCCTGTGGAACGTCACCAATAAATGCAGTACACTCTGTACTTTTGCAAGACGCAACATCTCCAACGCAGTAGCTGGTTTCACACAACACACTCAATTCAGGTTAAGAAAACACAGTGGTTACAAGAAGATACATGAACGCAGCAAGTAAATCAACCATATTCTGGCTTAGCGTGAGGGCCCAATTCGCACAGCAGGCTAAAACAAAAGCTGAGCTTCCCAGAATCCAGTGGATTCGCACAACCCGTTCATCCAACACCAGGTTAACAAAGCACAGCTGTTTTTTTCACAGATTACACTATGGCTAAGCAAATAAGCCACGCTATCAACAAGTTAAGGTGATGCCTTGCCAAATATTTCAGTTTTAAATAGAGGAAGACAGATGCCTTGAGGGATTGCATCAACATCTCCCTGGCTGGTGTTTTCTCAAGCATCAGAGAGACCAGCAGGGACCAAGGTCTCCATCAACTGCTTTGGAGGTTCAGCTCGATTGAAAATTAGGATCTATGAACAACTGATAGTTCCCTCTTTCCACCTTGCCCCGTTTTCAGAGCCACCACCCACCCCAGTTGGAAGGAACGTACAAGGCCAAAGCACCCCAATTTGTAATTTGCATTTAATGAATATATCTATCCCAAAGTTCAATCTTTTGTGGACTTCCGCCAAGCTATCTGCTTAACTCCCCTCTCTCACCAGTCCTGGCTTGGTGTTCATGAAGGGTATCAGTTTAAATTACCGGTATTGACCACTGGGCCTTGTACAGGGGAAAACCTCCTTGGAAAATCTCCCAGGGTTCATGTGTGCCCAGCCCAAGCGTCTAGCTCAAGCTTGGCAACTTCAACTCCCAGAATTCCCCAGCCAGCATGGGATCTAGCTGGTATCTCTTTCTATTAAAACAGCCGCATCTGGGTTTCCCATCTGGCCCCTGGAACCCGCCTCCCCGCAGAACAGAATCCAGTTTGTCACATTTTTAGAAGATGCTAAATCCATGTTTCTTTCATGCACCTTTGTGATGCTGGTTCAGACTCTTCAGAGAGAATTTTTATTGTTTAGACAGCGGTGCCAATGATTGTTTAAATGCTACAGCCATTCAGGTCAAAACAATTCTACATTTTACCCTGCAATTTTCATTTGGAATGGAATGGATGATTGGACCAAGCTCTTGATGTTGTATCTCATCTTTTCAGGCTGTGAGTAGTGATAGGTGTATAAAATATAAAACGGTTACTATTGCTAATTGTGCTTTGGTACAGTGCACCCAGAAGAGGTAGATATAGCCACTGATGGAAATCAAAGATCCATCTTGGGGAGGCCCTGGGTTTATAAATAATTACTAAAAATGGCTTCCATTAGGAGCTCCATTTTCCCCTCATTTCTGAATGCTTTTGGATGGGCTGGAAACTAAAAGCCGCTTGTAGTAGGTGGTGCTAAGGAAGGTGAGTGGCCCTTCTAAGAAACCCTTCCTTCCATCAATCAATACCCATTGCCTCTCCATCAAGATCTGGCCAAGAGGGTCTCAATTACAATCAGCGATCCTATGCCTTCCCTTTAAAAAAAAAAAAGGCAGAACTCCTATATCTCAAGAGATAGATATACTGTTCTCCAAGCCAAAAGGAAGAGAAAATAATCTTTTTGCTGCTTCCATGTTGGCCTGCTTGCTTGCTTGCTTGCTTATCCATCCATCCATCCATCCATCCATCCATCCATCGTACCTTTATTATTTTTATAAATAACTCAAGGCAGGGAACATACCTAATACTCCTTCCTCCTCCTCTTTTCCCCACAACAACAACCCTGTGAGGTGGGTTGGGCTGAGAGAGAGGGACTGGCCCAAGGTCGCCCAGCTGGCTTTCACAACAGCCCTGCAAGGAAGAAACATAGACACCACCACTACTGTGGTTTAGCAAGCTCCTACGCCAGCTTCCCGAGGTGTGGGACTACAATTCCCATGGTCCTTAAGCCCGTACACCTCCCACTCATTAGTAGGCTAGAAGCCTTTCCAGAATAAATTCTATAAATAGCTGTTAAAAACAGCTGAGGCAAGTCAGTGATAGAAGCAGCCGATCTGAAAAAAACAGGCACTGTAAATAAAACAATTTTCAGTACCTAGCCGAAAAAACACGATCTTACTCCAGATTTTCAAGGATATTCAGAGTCCTGTATCTGCAAACAACTTACTCGTTCCCACCTTTAGAACATCTTTACAACACCACGATCCATTCAGTATACCGAACTTAGATGTTTTGTATACATGACAAACCTATCAAAAAAAATACATGTACAGATGTAACTTCTCTTAAACTCTGAGAGACAGACAGATATACAGAAGTTTGCATTATGTCATATCCCCACGTATAAGGTTTTACATGACCTTCATGTAATAGAACATTTATCCACAGGTAGTCCTCACTTAACAACCATTCATTTAGCAACAGTTCAGACTTACAATGGTGCTAAAACCTGACTTACGACCAGTCCTCACATTTACGACCATCACAGCATCCCCTCCAGTCACATGATAGCAATTCACGTGCTTGGCAACTGGTTCACATTTATGACCACCACAGCATCCCGCAGTCATGTGATCACCGTTTCTGACCTTCCCAGCTGGCTTGCAGCAAGCAAAATCAATGGGGAACCGCATGATTCACTTAATAACCACGTGGTTCGCTTAAACGACCATGTTTAACAACTGCCGAAAAAATGGTCATAAAATGGGTTGGATTTGCTTAACAGCTGCATCACTTAGCGACCGAAATTCTGGGCTCAACTGTGGTCATTAATCAAGGACTACCTGTAGGTAGTCCTCGATTAACGATGGCCATTGGGACCCGCAACTATCTAGCTAAGCGACGCAGTCCTAGAGTGATGTCAAGTGACCACGCCCACTTCCAATGGCAGTTTCAGCACTTCCGGTTGCCATTGCTAAGCGAATCCCACGCGGTGGTTAAGCACGACGGCACGTGATTGCCACATGTGACCTCCTGCCGGCTTCCCCACTGACTTTGCTTGTCGGAAGCCGGCATCCCATTCCCAGTCCACCAAAGTCCATTTACGTTCATGGTTTCTTGAAATTGAGTTCCTTCCCTGCTTCGCTAGTGGCATTCCTCTTGCTTCCTTCCAGGAAGACACTCGGCAGTGGATCTCTCTGGGGTGCTCCAAGCTCGGCCACGCGTGGTCTGAACATTGTGTTCTCAGCAGATTTTGAATGCTTTGCTGCAGAAACAGCCTGCAAGCCCCTGGCGGTCACACCCAAGAGCAGGGGGGAAATTGAGCCTACAGCAAGGGGCTTTCTTCGTCCCCGTCCGTCCCTCCTGAAGACCACCACCACCACCAAGAAGCCTTTATGCAAAGAACTGCCACCCCCCCCCCCGCCCAATTAACCTCTTCCTCCTCCGCCTTATTCCACCGGACTTGCTCACAGCCGCTGGGTCCCAACGGCTCCCCTTTTGTCACCCCGATCTGGTGGGCACAAAACCCCTAGAAATCTGGCACTGGAGAAGCCGTCTGGAAGTCAGCGCAGGCTGCAAACGGAAACTGCAGCAAGATTATTGTTTGCGCTAAGACGGAAGAATAATGAAATACCCACAGTAGAAGATTGGATTATAAAACTGACGGAGCTGGTGGAAACGGCAAAGCTGAGCCATTTGGTCAGGGAAAACAAACAACTGCTTTCTAAAAGGCTGGCAGCCTTGTACGGACTTTTTGCTGAAAGAAGGAAAGACTGAATGTATGGGATGTGGGGATTAAAAAGGGTTAAAGGGGAAGTGGGAAGAATAAGGTGGCAATAGCTCAAAAGAAGGAAGGGCGGAAGTCACAAATCTACGTTTTCTTTCTTTTTTTTCACTTCTTTTAATTTTTTTTCTTCTGATTTTTTATTGTATGGAGAAAATTATATATAAATACATAAAAGAAGAAGTCAGTGCAGGGGTCAGGTGGCTGACCAGCCGGTGCTTGGACACATCCAGCGATGGGGACCACCACCATCATTCTGGGTCACAGGTTGCACTGCCAAACTGGCACACAACTGTCCCTTTTTCCCCATCAAACTGGAATATCCTGCAGAAAGGGGCTCATCTCCCAGAATTCTCAGCCGGGACTCTGCTGGCTTGGGAATTCTGGGAGCTGAAGTCCATCTACCTGAAAGGTTGGAAATGGCAGCCCAAGAGAATATCCATTCATCGCTGCATCTTGAGAAATACTGATATGGCAATTTTCTGCAGGGCGCTGTGGTTGGGATTGCTACCACATGCAGACCCCTTCCTCTAGGTCAGTGTTCAACTCCCAGAATTCCACAGCCAGCATGGCCGGCTGGGGAATTCTGGGAGTTGAAGTCCACACGTCTTAAAGTTGCCAAGGTTGAGAAATGCTGCTCTAGGCCATTTTACTATACTACAAGTTTTGGAAGTGAATTGAGGAAGCCCGTGTGGGGAAGGGGCGAGCGTGTTGGACTAGGAGGGGGAAGACCCAGCTTCTGGTCTCCCCTGACCAATGGAGCCAATCACTTTCCCAGCCTACCTCACAGGGTTGTTCTTGTGGGAAAAAACAACGAAATGAAATGAATGTTCAGGAATGAAATGAATGAAAAGCAGGAGACACATCTAATAAATAAATAAATGTTCTGCAGTCTAATAAAGAATATAAATGTGAAATATCAATTTCGAATAAAGAAATAAATGTTCTGCAGTCTCCTGTACAGTTAAATCTCAAACTGGGTATGCTTAAATCTTCCCAGAATCAAACAAGGAGGGAGCAGAGAGGATGAAGCCGACCCAACCTGTAATTATGTCAGCTTGCCCCTTCCAGCAACGGAAATTAACCCACCCACCCCGTAATTAAGCTAGCATATGGAGCCATACAACTCATACATCTTACAGAGAAATTTTTACCTGGCCCAGCCCTACCTGGGAGGACAGCTGCTTGTCTTTTGCAGGCATCAAAGCTCTTTCCAGACATCTAAAGAAAAGGAAGCCAAACCTGGGCCTTCGTGCTTCGTTTTCCTTTTTCTGGAGGTTTTAACAGAGGCACCTGCATTTGAACGGCCCTGAGCCCACAGGTAGATGGTTTATTCTCTATCCCAGGTTTTAATGCAGCGAATGCTCAAAGTGTCTTACCGTGTCAAAAACACACTGAAATACACCAATGCTAAAGCAGTAGAGCTACAATCATTCAATGCAGGTAGTCCTCAACTTACGACCATTCGTTTACTGACCATTCAAAGTTATGACAGCACAGAATAAAGTGACTTGCGACCGTTCCTTGCACTTACTGCCTGTGGTCACGTGATCAAAATTCAGGCACTTGGCAACTGGCATGTATTTATGAGGGTTGCAGAGTCCCAAGGTCACGTGATCGCCATTTGCGACCTTCCCAGCCGGCTTCCAACAAGCAAAGTCAATGGCGGGAAGCCGGATTTATTGAATGACCATGTGATTCACTTAATGACCATGGTGATTCACTTAACCACCACAGCAAAAAAGGTTGTAAAATCAACTTAACAACCACTTCACTTAGCAACAGAAGTTCCGGTCCCAATTGTCATAAGCTGAGGACTATCTGTAAGTTATTCCTCCAGGGCAGTCTTCTGCACCAACCCAAAACACAGCCCCCAGATCCATCCACCAATATGACCTCTCCCTCTGCTATTCGACCAGTGGCCACTGTATTAGCTTTTTTTGGAAATGACTGAAAACAAAGGTATTTAGAACAGATTTTGAACAACATTGCTTTCTGTAGACTGGTTATGGGGGGAAGCTATTGCGTAGTGTGGTGGTTTTAACTGTTATGTTTTATGTCTTATTTTCATTGGATTGCTTTGTACCGTGAATACGTTACCATTATTTCAATGACACTATGAGATGGATGCAAGGAAAGGGAGGGAGAGGGAGGGAGAGATGGAGGAAGGAAGGAAGGAAGGAAGGAAGGAAGGAAGGAAGGAAGGAAGGAAGGAAGGAAGGAAGGGCCGATGGATGGAAAGGAGGAGGAAGGCAAGGAGAGACAGATGGATGGATGGATGGATGGATGGATGGATGGATGGATGGATGGAAAGAGGAAGGGACGAGAAAGGAAGGTAGGGAGCCTTGGTTGTTTTAGAGGCCCATCTCAACTGCTCATCACAAGTGGAGAACACAGTACTCCAATTTAATTCTTGAGGGAAAGATGCAGGAGAAAGTTACTCCAAATGATCTTTTCCTACAGCTCTTCACATCCATATAAATTCAGAGCAGGCCTGACCATGCATCAGTTACCTAAGGCTTTCAAGGTTAACACCAACCCCTTAATTGTCTCCCAAAAGCATCCTGCTACTAGTGCAGATCCTTCAGTGCAGACATCAAGATGACCTCAGCTGCTTTGCTTCCATACTACCTCTCCCCACCTCCCCAAAAATATGGAAGCTTTGGGATACTTTTCAAGGGTAGTCCTATGCTAAGCGCATCACAGTAGTCTAGCCACAAGGGAAGCAAAGCATGGATCGTCAACTCAACAGCAAACATTGCAACTAGGAGACGACATGCAGATGTTTAAATGGAGTCCTGACACTGTTGTTAGCTGGAGAAGTCCCCAGCTTTGGCCAACTATCCAATTTTGCTCCATTCTTTGCGGGAGGGGCTCCTTCCTACCAGCGAAGGCCCCTGAGTAATAACAGGAAGCTGAGAAAGGAATCACCAGATGAGACTATGCTTACTCTAATGGGAATGCTGACATCTGAATGAACAATCACATGCAGGTAGTCCTTGTTTAGCAACCACAATCAGGATCGGTCACTAAGCGGAGCAGTCACTAAGTGAAACCACAACTTATTGCAAATGACAAACCAAGATTGTTGGTCCACGTCCTACTTAAATCTCTAATTTGCTTTGCATTCCTACAGACATTTTAATAAAGACCAGGAAGCTTATGCATTCTGCAACTGGGCCCTGCAAAACATCTAAAAATCAATTCCACCAAATTCCGTTGCCCGGCTTTGAAAAGATAACATAATCGCTCAGTATCAACACAGCCAGGAAAACTTAATGTTTCTCCTCAAAAATGCCTTCAGTGGATATTTCAACATATTCATCTGAGTCAACAGTTGTCTGCACTATTATTTCTCAGCCTTTAATAAAAAATACCACGGGAGGAAAAGCTTCCCCCAAAATGGAATTGTTGTATTAAAAATTGATTTAATAACTATCGACTAAAAAGGCCTGCAAGGAAAATAAAAACCACTATGTCTGCTCCTGTCCTAATAAGATAAACTGTTTTCTAAAATATTTTTTACTGTTAATCATCCTGAGCTGCAACACAGGAAAGATACAGATTTTTTTTTTAATTTTATAAGTGAAATCTCCCTCACACTGAGCACAAACAAGGAACAATGCAAAAACACAAAAGAGCAGAGATGGTAGGGAAAATAACCTGGATGGGGATAGGGAGGGAAGGAGGGCAGGCAGGCAGGCAGGCAGGCAGGCAGGCAGGCAGGCAGGCAGGCAGGCAGGCAGGCAGGCAGGCAGGCAGGCAGGCAGGCAGGCAGGCAGGCAGGCAGGGGAAGAAGGGAAGGGGAAAGGCAGGGCAGGGCAGGGAGGGAGGGAGGGGAGAAGAAGCAAGAGAAGGGAGTGAAGGGAGGGAGGGATGGGGCATCAACAAACAGCCCTTCCAGGTGCCATCTTGTTGCAGAATATAGTTCCCATGCGCCTGCCCACGGTGGCTCTGGCAGAGTTTCATGGACGAGGGAGCCAAGCCCCCACCAAGAAACTAAGCACCGTGTTAAAGTCCGCATGTGCCACACGGTTCACAATTCACCACGTCCCAATTCGAGGGCAAGATACTTGCCCCAGGCATGAAATGGGACCGCGCTGCAAGTGCAACGTCATTTTCAGAGCCTTTCAAGGGTGATTCTGCTCCGGTTCAAGTTTGCAAAGCCTCACATAAAGCTCAGCACACTTTCCCAAAGTTTGAAGCAGCCCATTTTTGCCCCTGGAACAACCGTTTTGCACTCGAAAGGGGCCCTTTCAGATTCAAACCATTTCAGATCCAAAAGATGTTGCACACCCCCACCCCACACCCAGCTGGGCCCCTCAGAAGACCTCCTCTTTATTAATCCAACAGCTGCACCGGAGAATGCGTCCGCTCAATTTCTGTCAGCACTTCTAGCCTGGGCAATTCCCTTCAATGAGTTACCTTCATCCTTCGAACTGTGGATTCCCCACAGATTGTCCCAGGACACCCATTCCCAAACTGGTGGGCCCACCCCAGACCTATCAGGACCGCAGCGTCCAGATTCCTGCAAACAGCAGTCCGGGCACATCTGGAGGGCCCAGGTTAGCAGGAAGTGAATGTTAGGAAATCAATGAATTCCTGGAAAGCAGCGATACTCTCTGACGTCCACGTCATGCTTGCGGCAAGCCTGACAGAGAGGCAGGTTGTACTTTCACACATCAAAGGACGTGACCTCACTGGTTTTCGAACCAGCCATGCACATCTAACGGAAGGAAGCACCCCTTTACCTGTGGCTGGAAAGCCATTCAATGGAGGTGCACAGCTGTGCAAACCTTCATTTCTACAGGTATCCTCGACTTACAAGCATTCATTTAGCGACTGTTCAGAGTTACGAGGGCACTGGAAAAAGTGACTTGCAACTAGTCCTTGCACTTATGACCACTGCAGCATCCCCATGGTCACGTGATCAAAATTCAGGCACTTGGCAACCACCATGTATTTATGATGGCTGCAGCATCCCAGGGTCACGAGATCACCACTTGCGACCTTCCCAGCCGGCTTCCAACAAGCAAAGTCAATGGGGGAAGCCGGATTCACTTAACGACCGCTGCGAAAAAGGTTGTAACATCAGGCATGACTCACTTAACGACTGTCTCGCTTAGCAACTGAAGTTCTGGTCCCAGCTGTGGTCATTGAGGACCACCTGTATCTGCAGAGGTGCTATGAGCAGAGTGAGATGCTTGATGTCTTCTACCCTGGTCCCCAGTCCTCAAACCTGGCCCACCAACAATTTTAGGAGAGCCCACCCCCTCCTGCAACTGTTCCCCACAATGCCAGAAGTTGAATCCAAAACACTTTGCACCCAAAGTTGTACCACTGAATACAGGCCTCTCCCCACTTATCCCTCCAATGCCAGGCTGAAGAAATGGCATGTGGCACAAAGCCACAACCAAGGGAGATCTCAGACAGGCGTTGCCTGGATTAGCCCTTTTAAGTGAGTCCAGCCTCCGCCCAACAAGGAAATGCCACATTCAGCCGCCAGGTGCCAACTTTAAGGAAGCAATAAGGCAGGGCCAGTTAGCTTTCACACCGAGCTTGCCAAAATCCAGATCTTGATTCGTGTATTATTCTAAGCCAGCCTTTCTCAACTTTTTGACCTTGGGGGAACCCTTGAAATATTTTTTCAGGCCTTGGGGAACCCCTGCCCATTCAGGCTCAAATACAGGCCAGAAGCTATAAAAATATTCTATTCTTTTCACGGGTAGATCTGTTTATATGCATTAACCATGTTCTTAAACTAAAATTAAAGGCTGAAACCGACCTCTTTAATGCGACGTTGCCTAAATTTGAAATATTTTTTTAAATAAATCAACTTCTGGGAGTTGAAGTCCGCACACCTTAAACTTGTTAAGGTTGAGAAACACTGTGCTAGACTACCAATTTTCCAAGACTGTCCCAAACTTCCTTGCTATCGTCCACTTAAGAGGCGCACCCTCGCCCCATCCTCTGATTTCAGAGCCACAGCAGTTTCAGAAATCATGAGAATGTTCATTATATATCAAGCAACTGTGCGCAGATTTAGGGTTTTCCACTCCATGTTCAGCTGAAAGTGGGAAAAAAGGGAGAGAGCAACTTTATCCAGAAATAATACAAATTCCCAGCATCCAGCCCTTTGGAAAAAAAAAATGTTTGCTTGGTTCTCTCTGGAGTGCCAAACGCATCTGGCAATGTTAGTTTTGTGCAGGCTTCCAAACCCAAAAGCAAAAACAAATGACACACTATTTCTCTGGAAGCCTTGCAGAAAAAGCAGGCTGTGCTGGAAAGGCCAAGGGGAAAAAAACAGGATGATTCAAATACAGGTAGTCCTCGACTTATGACCGTTCGTCTAGCGGTGGTTCAAAGTTACGACAGCCCCAGGAAAAGTGCTTTATGACCTGTACTCGCACTTATGACCGCAGTCACATGATTGCAAATCGGGCACTTGGCAACCAGCTTGCACTTACGACTGGTTGCAGCGTCCTGCGGTCACGTGGTCATGATTTGAAACCTTTTTTGAAGGTTTCCAGTAATTCTGGTCCCAATTCTGGTCATAAGTTGAGGTCTGCCTGTAAGAAACCGAGGCTGATGATTAGGACCTTTGTTTTTTTTCATTCTTTTCCTGGACGGGTACCCTGATAAGTTTGGAAACTCTTTCGTTGTTTTTTTTAAATGAACCTCGCCATTAGAAAACTAGTTCTACAGTACCAGAACCCAAGAAAGAATGCAATGTGCAGCCACTTCCAATTCCCATCTTGCCCTTCTGGTTTAACTTTCAGAAATTCTCTTAGCAAGTGGAAAGTTTAAGGTCATACAAACTGGACTGTGCTTTAGATATGAGTCCTCAAAGCACACCTCAGAGTGCACAGGAGCATGAACATAGCACTGTCGGCAACTCTTTAAAGCAGCCATGTCCTGGCAATCACATGTCAGCTGCAGATGGCCATAGAGACAAAGAGAGAGCTGCTTTAAAGAGTTTCAGACTGTGCTACATTCATGCTCCTGCGCACTCCAAAGCACCTTTCTGGAATCAAATCGTATTGCAGATACATACTCTCCCAATCTTCTTCCATTTTTTAAGACTGGTCTATCAGATTTTCTTCTAATATAAGCTTCTTCACATAAAATGGGATATAGTTAGACTAATCAAACAGAAGCAGCTATAAGAAATCAGCATCTATTCAGGACCACAACTAGCCATGAGCTCCTTCCTCTTGATTTTCTGGCTGGGGAATTCTGGGAGTTGATGTCCACCCATCTTAAAATTGCCAAGGTTGAGAAACACTACTGTACAGTATTAACACTCAGCTACTGATTACCTAAATCTGATTAAGGTACCTTAATACCTGAAGTGTATTGCATTTATGGCATAGGATGCATAAATGGGATTTCTTGCTTTGTTCTTTATTATTTCTGCATTTACCACTGTTAGTTCAGCCCACCTGCACATGAGATAGAGTGCAGAATGCACCCAAAATATGACAGTGGGAAACATCTGACTTGGAACATTTTGCATTGTGTGCACCCCAGAAAGTAGCTCAGTGGCAGATTCCCCCAGCCCAGAGCCCTGCAGGTTCACAGGACTACAACACCCATCATTCACTCACACAAGAAACTAACCTGGGGAATTCCATTTCCCTACAGACTTGGATTTAACAGCAACGCAGCTTGCCTGGGCAAGCAAAGCAATCTAGCTTGTCTTCCTTTACTAACCAGTAACAGGCATTCCCACAACCGCCCAGAGTCCCCTTTTTGGGAGAGATGGGCGGTGATAGAAATTTGAAAAATAAATAAAATAAATAAACTTGGTGAACAAGGCTGGCCCCAAATGCTGGAATGCATGCCATTATGTCTTCAACTCCAGCCAGTCGGTCTTTTTCAGACACCACCAGGGAGCAAGTGGAAAAGGTTCGATCCAAGCTGGCACTCACTCACTCCCACATCACTTAGAACGTTGGAACCGGGATGCATGCAAGCCAGAACAGAAATAAGCTAAGGCTGCTTGTCTCTGAAATGGTGGCTTGGCAATTCCGTAACACAGACACAGGGACAGAGAAAGGAGGACAGAGGGATTGCAAAAAATAAATAACAATAAGCTCTGTAACCTTAAGCGACCTTTCCCCCTGTTAATCGTATTTTTTGGAGCAGGGAACCAAAAACAGGCACAACAAATTGCAAAGGGATTTGTTTGCAAGGCAGGGCCGAATCCCAGCACGCCTACGAGATGGGATCAACAGAGAGGAGGTCCCAGCTCTCCGACACGTGTCCTAATCCGGATCTTAGCCACGTTGCAACGTGCTGACGGGAAGGGTGCCCTCCACAACCTGTCTTTGCAGCTTGCTACGCCATGCAACCGTTTTCAAACGCACACATCCGCCTTTGTCATTAAAACCCATATTTTGGAGGAGAAACTTGGGCAGCTGCAAAATTGTTTTCCACCCGTCAGAGCCAGCCTTCCAAACCAAGACACCTGCAACTTCCTTGAGGGGGAGTTACAAAACATCATCTTGCTAAAAAAGAAACCAGTGGTTATCCTCTTATTAGATGTCAAAGCCTGGCAAATGGTTTCATTTTACTGTAATTTTTCTTTTTTTTAAAGTTTCTCTTAGGCTGCTAATCGCTGAGCTACAATCACTGCTTGGGGTAGGGAGAGAAAGAAAAAGTCTAACCCAGGTAACATAACCAGTCAATTTGGGGTGAGGTTTAAAGGCAAAGGGCTTTGGTGACTTGGTTTATTAGTTAAATTAGCCAAGGGCATTTAAAGGAAGAAGAAAGAAAACTCCTGTCTGAGTTATTAGGCATGGCCCCTTCTTTATACAACAATGGATCATTGGAGTTTCTATTTGGAAAATTAGTAACTGGGCTATTTACGTTTAAGCCGTGTGAGTTTCACAATTGTGCGATTAAGGACGGGCCCTGTCCAAGACCCATGAAAATATGGTACTTGAGGTTCGTAATGCCTGGCCCAGCTCCACCATGTTCTACCAAATAATATTAATTATTATTAATATTAATTAACGTATTAAATGTATATGCTGCCCAGCTCCCAGTGACTCTGGGTGGTTAATAGTCAAGGCTAAAAGAGACCACATGGGACCAACAGATACCTACTTGGAATCCCCAGGATTCTGGCTGCAACTGACCTGTTTTTAAAAAATGCTTCCCGAAACATATTAAATTAGGGCACTGGCATTCTGCAGAGCAAATCAGCCGACTTCAGCATCATGTTCATGGGCAACAATGCCTTTCACGTCTGCCAAAGTCCCACGGGGGTGGCAGACAAACTCCTGGGATCTGCTCCATCTTCTGCAAATGAATGTTTTATGACTGGCAAAGGCCCACCAGGGCAGCCTGTTTGTTTAACTACTTTGACTTACATTCTGCTTTCCTGCCCAGTTTGTTGGCAAGCAGGCTGCCTTCCCGCAGCAGCAGCAGCCGCTTTGCAAGCGTGCCCAGTGGGGTCATGCAAAATTTCGAAGGCGCACCTGCTTAAAATAAGATTGCCTAGCCTGGGGCTCAGATGAAGGAGCCTTCATTTTTAAAAAGACGTTGCAGGAGGGGAGCTGAGTTAGTCTACAGTGGCAAAAAAAAAAAATCAGGAGTCTGGTAGCAAGTTTTCTGACTAACCGATTCTATTCAAAGGCAAAAACTTCTGTGAGTTGCAGCTCTCAATGGATAGGTATCTGATGCATCTAATGCACGCATATGCGTCCAAGGAAGTGAGCGTGCACCTTACACCTTTTAGTAAAAATTGCTTTCAATAGACAGCTTTAACCTTAGCTGCCCAGCTCAAGTTCAAGTGGAGCAGGAAGAGGTGAGTGCTTTTAAGAAATCTGAAGTCAGCTCTCCCCTTGCTGAACCACAGTCCATCCCAAGAAGCAAAGCAGCGTTAAACTCCCGCCCGCTTTCCCTCCAGCCTGTCTTGGGAAATGCAGAAGGCAATCAGCTATTTCAAAGCACAAGATTGGTGTCGCAGGCGTGCAAATGGGTCAGAGCAAGACCACCCCTGCCCGAACCGGAGATGGAAGTAAACCCCTCGAAGCCCAAGACTTTAACAGGATGGTGCAAAAAACGAATCAGTTTTTTCTTCCCTGCTTCACTGATGATAGGATTGACTGGGCAGTCAAGCAGTTCTTCTCTGCGGGCTTTATAAGAAATGACTCCGAAATACGTAAAAAAGAGACTGGCTTTCTCTAGCTCAGTAGCCTCCAAATGGGACGGACTACAGTCCCCATCATTCCCAGCCAGGGAGTTGTGATCTAGCACCCCTGGAAGGCTGGTGTAAAAACAGCTCAACTTGAACGTTCACTAATGCAACACAAATGCTATCAGAATGGTAAACACACTTGCTCAATGTGTGTGTGTGTTTTGTTAAGAAAAACTGTTCTTTAAACCAATTTGGGAACGGGGGAGGCAGCATTAGCTGTTCATTTGGCAATGCCCCAGCGTATGGCTCACAACTTCCAGATTAGCACACACCAACAAAGGGGATGTAAATCTTCTTACCGTTCTGTGAATTTGTCCGTCTCCAGCTGCATTCCTGTATTCCCTGCTCACTTTGTTCACACAACCTGGTCAGGCTAAGGGATGCCTTTGCTAGGCACGCTCTGCATTCACCTTACTGAGCTTGGGGTACCTTAGAATATTCTGCGAAGCCAGTCAATGGTTATTATATCATATCATATCATTATTATATTTAATTAAACATGATTATATTTAATAGTTCTACATATTATGTAATTATATTACATTTATTACATTTAATTATTACATTTAATTAAATATTGTATTGTATTGTATTGTATTGTATTGTATTGTATTGTATTGTATTATATGATTCAATCTATTAGGAAATCCACAGAACAGGGACATTCGGAAACTAGGTGAGCGCACCGAGGGCACATGTAAAGCAAGAAGTACCCTATACAAAAGAAAGCCTTTTAACTGAACACAAACTGCAAGATTTTGAGGATGCTGAAAAGCACCAATGAAAATCAGCAGTCTGGGGCCCCTTTTCCAACTCACCTATTTTATTCCAAAGCATCAACTGATGAAGCATGCTGCAGCTCTGGAAAGTTGATGCCTTCAAATAAAATTGGAGCGTTGGGAAAGGGGGTCCCGGACGTCTGATGGTTGCCACCAGAGACTAATGCGGATTCCTCCTCTACAGCTTAAAGCAGTGTTTCTCAGCCTTGGCCACTTGAAGATGTGTGGACTTCAACTCCCAGAATTCCCCAGGAGTCCACACATCTTCAAGTGGTAAAGGCTGAGAAACACTGCTTTAAAGCATAAATGACAAGCTTCACTGTCACCTTAAATGGAAAAGTGAGGATTTTTAAAGCAAAATTTTTCATGCACATTCTTTTCTACAGCATTCAATCCCCCACATTTTATGGGACACCACCCATCACCAAAGACAGCCGGAACACACTCCAGCAGGACCTGCACACCCCTTCATAGGCAGCTCAGCCCTTGCGATTTTACTTGTCCTTTTTGCTTCCCTGACCTCCCCCTCCCCCCCAAAACCACCCAGGATGTGTGGGAGCAATCCCAAATAAAATAAGACACTGCCCACCCCCCAAAACAGGAAGCGCTTCAAATCCGAAGGGCTGATTTCTGTTGGAGAAGGAGCCCAATTTACCATCGGGCTGAGCCGTGAAATCCCAAAAGGGCTTTGCACGGGGAGCATCGCACAGCATGGAAGTCGATCTGTCTGCGTATCTATCGTCTATCCCACTTTTATTATTTTTATAAATCAAGGAGGCGAACACACCTAATTCTCCTTCCTCCTCCTGTATTTGAATTTAATAACCTTATACAAAAGTATCCTGAAATAATGGAAGTCTATGCTCTGGAAGAATGTGCAGCATTATTAGAGGATCCAGGAGCAAATGTCTCAAAATGAGATGTGGGTATTTTACAAGCCTTTGTTTCATCCCCTTTCAAGATTTTAAAGCAGAGGAGTTGGACTACAGTTCCTACGATGCCCAGCCAGAATGGTCAGCTGGAGAAGACTAGCTTAAAACACCTCTCACCGAGAGGTTTCACTCCAAAATTCCCAAGTGATCAATGGATGGGAAATACTCCCTCGGGCGGCCCATTTGCTCTCATGCCAACTTTTTCCAGCATGAAGTCCTAATTGTCAAAACCGCAACCCTTCTGCAGTATCGGTTGGTGTATTGCAATAAGCAAGCCATGATCAACATAGCTTACTGAAAAAAATCACAACTGGGTTTGCATAACATGCTCAACCTTAAGCTACGGTTTAGGAAGCATCAAGGCTGGGTTCCTACAATGCCTTAAATCCAGCTAGCTACATTATGGCTTAACAGAACATGTGAGGCATGTCAGGGCCTGACTGGAAAAAAAAAACAGCTTTGGGAGTCATAACCAGGTTCATCCGTGGCAGCAGATACAAACAAGCGCACAAAAGTAAGCCACAGTTAAGTTTACTCTTGGCGTATTCGTTCAATTCAGACCCTGTAGCATATTCCGCAAACCAGGATTAAGTTTTCATGGCTTAACACAACAGCTGGGTTTTAATAATACCCTTCGCCGGGTCAGTTAAAACCCAGCAGTCAATTTGCAAAGCTTGCTTACTTTTAACCTTGGCTAGTGTTCTGGGGGAGGGGGTTCCACATCCCGCCAAACCAGAAATTGTGACAACTTACTAACCAGGTTAAGTATGTTGTGTAACATGCAACCCAGCCAGGGTCTAGCCTGTGCTTGAGAATGATAGGAGTGCAGGCCATCTCATCTGGAGGCCCATGGTTTACGGAGAGTTACCCAGAGCAGCATTATAGATGGGGCAGCATCCCAAATGGTTTTGCTCCACTTGTTTCACTCCCAGATTGTGTGGATCCACTGCTGAAACCATCCACTTTCCCCCAAATTCTCTAGCACTTCAGAAACCTTCAGGAATCATTGTTCAAAAGCTACAGACCACTAGAATGAGCCATTCCCAATTCATCCCACCCCCCAACCCAGGCTAAGCAAAACAGGGTGCCTTTGGGCCTCTTTCCTTCAACCCAACCTACCTCACAGGGTTGTTGTTATGGGGAAAGGCGGGGGGAAAGATGCCAATATCTTTAGCTCCTGAAAAGAAAGCAGGATATATATCTAAGGAATAAATACACTGTAATGGTATGAGGGAACGACCTTGAGGGGAAGAGATGCTGCCTAGGGAATAATCAGATAAGAGAGAGAGGAGCCCACAGCTGCATAACGGGAAAAGAGAGGAACTTAAAAATGTGTATCAGGCCGTAAAAGAGATGGCGGGAGATTGGTACTTTCAGACTTGCAAGATTCTGTTAATGCAGCCTTACAATAAAGTAGAATTAGCTCATCTGGTCGTGTTTCCTGTCTGGTTTACCTGGGAGGGCTGACATCCATCTTGCAAGTCTGAAAATACGTATCTCCCGGTGTCGCTTTTAACAGGGCTGGCCTCACTTGCAATGCTACTTCAGCAGTGATGCTCCGAACGGATGCTACTGCGCAGAATTGGCACCCAGGTGGAAGGAAAGAGTGTCGTCCAAGCGCAGAAGGAGCCGATTTTAACCCCCGACACCTCCAGCTCAAGGGGCAAGGAGTCTTGCTTGGCTAGAGATAACGGGATTTGTAGGCCAAGATACCTGGAAGAAGCCAGACTGTCCCATTTGTAAAACCAGAGCCCAGTGCCCCCTGCCTCTCGCACAGTTCGCCCCCTTCTTATTCTCCTGAAGGGGGAAGGTGGGATGGGCAGCTAATAAATAGATATGCTGCAGGTGAGCATCCAGGTTATCCTGAAGATGCATCAACAGCTTGCACTGCAACCTGCAAGAGGTGGATTAAGGCATTAAGGAGGCTGTCAGTTGCAATGCTCCCACATATTCCTCTTGATTAAGCCGATGAGGCTCCATTAATCTTGCTCAGGCTTCCCGGAAGCAGCTGATGCAGCTTTTATACCTTTTTTTTTTTTTTAAGGACACCAGATAATTCCTAAATGCTGAGGAGGGAGGAGAGAGTGTCAGTGCTGCCTTTAGGAACCAGATGGATCTCAAGTGCTCATAAGAGAAGCACAGCTTCATTCAGGTAAGTAAAATCAACTGTTTGGCATCCTGCCACCTCCCACCAAGGTGTAAAAATATGGGGGGAAAAAGTCCCAAAGGTTCATCAGAGTTCTGGATTATTTTTTTTAAAGGCAGCTGTTACTTACGACTTTATGGCGATCCAAGTGGCATAGAAGACCACTGGAATCAATTTTGGCCAGATTTAGGGAAAATTCAAGGAATGCATTTTATAGATAGTATTTTTGATGCTAAGGAAATGTTACTCAGATAAATTCTAGGATAAATCCCATCTGTTTGAGAAAATGTAAAGAAATGGGTGCATGTGCGGTGGTCTTAAAGAGTTCTTCCATTGTTTTTGACTGATTTTTCATTTAAATGGAGCAATTCAAAATATTGCATTAGACCCTAAGCTGGCCTTATTAAGGGGTGTTTTTTTAATAGCTAAATGACACCAGAGAACAGGAAGGGTTGATAGTTTTATCAGTTGCAGCCAGACAAGTCCTGGAAGATCTTGGAAAACAGGAAAGGGTTCGAATATTTCCACATAGTGGGAAATATGCTGGAAATCCACACTAACAAAAAGGTTGACTTGTCCCCAAAAGATGTCAATAGTACGATAATGCAGATGGTGATTTTTATCCTACCTGGTTTAAATGTATTATGTGCAAAAAAAGCTAGCAATGGTTTGCTATGGATGCCCAGATATTTGAATTAAATAAGGTTAGATGCATTTTGCTTTGAAATTCTCTGCACTGTCTTGTCCATAAAATGTAAATAAAAATTTCCAACAACAAAAGGCGTGTCCTGAAGCCCCAACAGAATTTTGGGGAATTTTTTAAATAGGGTTTGAAAAGGTGTCTGAGTTTTCCAGCTTTGCCCATGCAAAGAATCACCTCAGGACCACAGCCCATGCTGGAAAGGTATTTGGGGTGGGGCTTTATGACACCCCCTGGGGAATTCTGGGAGTCGAAGTCCACACCTCTTCAAATTGCCGAGGTTGAGAAACGCTGTTTTAAACTAACATGTACGATGGCCTCATGGTGAGAGAAAGGCAGAAACACATTTACATCCCATTTCAGCTTAAACAGGTTAGTGATATACTGGGGAAAATTAAAGTTGGAATATTATAACCACAACTACGTATTTTGCCTGACTCAGCAGCTGCACCTAAAATCAGTTGATAAAGAACCTTTTATTTTATTTAACAGTGGCGGCTGTTGCCAACTGCCCATTTCTGCTTCAGACAAATTTTCCAAGCCAGAGGCCGTTCACATTGCTAAGAAACATCAAGAATTTTACTTAGGCTTGGCTGCAAAGTTTTAAAGCACAAGCCTTTGCAGTAGCGTAGTGTCTCCTTCGTGTCACACGACCTGGAGATGTGAAATAAATTATCCCCATTTTTCCTGTTTTTCCCCCCCCTTCTCTAGTAGTGGTTTCCACCTGCCAGGCATCCTGGACCGAGATCTAGCAGGGAGGAAAGGGCTGGGTCAGATGATCTCATGGGCCCCCTTCCCGCCTGATGCTCCCACAGAAATCTGTGCCTGCCACTCCAGCCATTACAGGGGAAAATGAAAAGGCTGTGCTATGCTCAATTCTTACTGTTGTTTTTCCAAGCTTCCTACTTGAGACAGACCATCTCTGAACCTCCATGCAAATCTAGTCCCCAACTCGGGGGTGGGGGGAGACTTGCCCCAAACTGCACACACAGATGGTCAAACCCACCTGCAATTCTTGGACCCCCAACATGCTTCAGTATGCAGGATACCTGCTTGCAGGCCAAAAACCTCAGATGGGTTACCCCTTTCCCATTTTCCCAAGTCACAGTTGATGAGAAAGGGCTACACAGGATGGATTTCTGCCAGCAGCAGAAGTCCTTCGACCCAGCAGGACGGACGAGCCAGCAGGACGCAAGTCCTGCCTGGCGCTGCAAAGTTTCTTAAATTCTCCTGTTTCCCCAGACCGATCCATACTTTTCTTTTCCAAGAGGAAATCTTTCTAAAACAGGACTGTAGGGAAAAAAAATACTCTAAGTAGGGACTGATGCCAACATTCTTAATGGTAGAGGAACTTCAATCCAATACATCTAGGAAAGACTCAGGGGGAGAAAAAAACCTTTTAATTCTGGATACCCTTTTGCTCTGCAAGTCCTGGGTTCCTTAAGAGCTGCGTGTTTATCCTTCTTAGTGACTTTTTTTTTTGCAACTGGGGGTGCGGTGCTTTGTATAATACTATCTCGCCTTTATTATTTTTATAAGTAACTCAAGGTGGCGAACACACCTGATACGCCTCCGTCCTTAAATAAATAAATAATGCTATCTCATTCAACATTGGACCACAGGAGGTGCACCAGAGAAAAAAAGCAAAATCAAAGGGTCCTAAGAAGGATGAAGCCATGTGAGGCAAGAAATTGTTGGGCTTGAAAACACACATTTCCCATCAGCCCAGAAAATTCTTTGAAGGCGCTCCAAAATTCTCAGGCAAAAAAAAGAAAAAGTTGGGAGATAAATGGAGCAAAAGTGAGTTTGCACGTTACACTAAGCAATCATGAGATTGCTACGTATAATGTACAATATTCTAAGCAATCATCTAGCGTGGCACGTGAACCTAGCCACTATTCCTTGCCCCACAAGCCATGGTTTGAACAAGCTCCCTATGACTTTCGCCTGACTTTGTTTTAACCTGATAAAAACACAGACTTTGGATTTTGGAGCAGCCAAAATTCAGGACGAAACTGGATTAAGCCACCCAAGAGGTGATTAACAGAAAGTTAGCTGGGCCACAACATTAGATCCACTGAGTAGAAGACAGAAGGCAGGGCTCAACTGTCCAACTGTGATTTATTAATAAGCCACAGATCCAGGGCTCACTTTGTGCCAAGCCCAGCCTTCAACCCTACATACATACATACATACATACACATGCTCCAACATCAGTAACCCAAACATTCTTTACACCAAGGTGAACTACAAGTTCTGTCGTTTTCTTGGAACAGCACAAATGCAGTTTCGCAAAAAAATTCTTCCATATTTTTTCTTTTTACTTTCCAGTCTCTCTCATCCAAAGTCAACTCAGCTCTGATTATGCTTAGGGCTCCCCCCCCCCCCCAATATCAGCTAGGTACTGTCACTTAAAACAGTTTTAACGTGGCTTTAAGAAATTATTTGCATCATCATCATCATCATCATCATCATCGAGGTCAGCCTACCATCTTGACACCGCTGGCTTTCCCTACAAGCTGCTTCCCTGAAATTAATTGTCAGGAGCTCTCAGACGCATAGTCCACAGCCCCACGGCAGGTCGAACTGTGCAATTATTCCATCTTTTAATTCTCCGCCAAACTTTTTGGAGACGGAACAAGGAAAAGCGCGTAGAAAGCAGAAAAGCTGAGAAACTTCCAGGAACAGGCGAGCAACCAGTATTTAATTTTGGCCTGTCAAGGCTGTCATTAAAGAGGCAGAACAGAAAAAAAAGGGCCACTGAAACAGGAGGGAAAAAATAACATTTGCAGCCTTCCCCCTTTCTGCCTGCAGTGGTAACCAGGGCACATTAACTGCACCAGCACTGGCAGGTTTCGCACCAACAGGCTAAGCCAAAAACATGGTTTACACACCCCAGTGCCTTGGGCTCTTCCAATACAGGAAGCCACAAATGACCACACACATTTGAAGTTCGGGCGCTGTGGGCAAGCGGCTAAGAAACTGGGCGCACCCCCGCTTTCTCTTCCCACCCCCCCCGGGTGGGCAGGGGGGAAGCAACCCCCTCCTCTCCCAATCACCAGGTGGGCCCCTTAGAGGGCATCTCTGCAAGCAGGCGACCCGGACTGCAATTCCCATCTTGCTCAGCCCACCAGGCCAGGTGGGAGGGATGGGAGGCGAAGCCACCTTTGGCAGACCAGCGCCAGCGAGCCCCACCGTTTGGGGTCCGCCAGGAGTCAGGACCCCCCTCCGAGAAGGGGGACCGCGAGCGCCTGCCGCCCCCCAGGAGCCTCGCCCTGCCTCCGCCGCAGGCATCGCAGCGACCCGGGCGGCAGGGCTGGAGCTGGGGAGCCGGCAACCCGCGGCAGCGCCTGCAGCCCGGCTCCCGCGAAGGGGCGCGACGCCCAGCCGGGGGGCCGCGGGCTGCGCCGGCCTGCCGCGCCCCGCGCCCCGCCGCCGCCGCGCGAGGACGGAAGGGGCCGCTTCGCTCCCGCGTGGCTGGAAACTCCCCGCCGGGGCTCCGCGCGGCTTCCCGGCGCCCGGGAGCCCCCGCGACCTTCCCGCGGGCGAAAGCGGCGTCCGGCCGGCGGGCACGCGACAGCCACTCACCTGGGTGCGTGTCGCCGCCGCCGGACCGCCCGTCCGCCCGTCCGTCCGTGCCGCTGCTGCGCTCCGGGCGCTTGTGTAACCTCGCCGAGCCCGACCGGCCAGCCAGGGAGGGGGCGCCGCTGCTCCGCGGCGAGGGCGGCACCGGCTGCTTCCCCCGCGGGCCGCCCGCTGGGCTCCCGGCGGCTCTCAGCGACGAGGGACGGGGCTCGCAGGACCCACCAGCCGCCGCCGCCGCCGCCGCTTCTCCGCCCGCAGCCCGCCGCGCAGGGGAGGCGAGGCGAGGCGAGGCGGAGCTACCCGCAGGAGGGACCCGCCCAGCGACGCAGCCAGGCCGGAACGGGGCTCCCCGCGTGGCCGGGCGAGCTCCAGCCCCGCAACCGCGCCTGCCCGCCGCCGGTTCCCCGCGGGCGCCCGCGAGTCGAGGCAGAGCCGGCCCCGGCGGCGCTGCGGCCAGCAGGCGGGGCCCTCGGGCCGCCCTGCCCAGGTCTTCCTTCTAGGACGGTCCCCGCCTTCTAGGACGGTCCCGGCCGGGGCTGCGACCCTTCCCCGCGCCCCCCGCCCAGGTCTTCCCCGCTCTTCTGTTCGTCCGAGGGCGGCCCGCCGAGCCCCCTTGCGCGCGCCGCGTGGAAACGGGTGGCGTTCCTCGCCCAGCGCGCCCCAAGTAGGAAGTGGAGACAGATGTCAGCTGGAGATGGAGGGATGGATGCATGATGGAGATAGGTATAGATATCGGTAGGTAGAGGTAGAGGTAGCTATAGATATATAGATATAGATGTAGATGTAGATACCAGTATAGGTGGTGCACGTGTGCGCGCGCGCGCCTCTCACACCCACTGACATATATGTAGATACAAACTACGCGCGCTCGGTCTCCTGGCCCAGACACTGACCCAAGGCAGGACCGCGGTTATGAATCTGCCGTACAAGATGCGGTGAGCGCGGCCGCCCCCGGGCACCAGTTTGATGGAAGGGCGCCTTTGCTGCGCCGGGGAAATGCGGAACGGCGAAGATTCGCGTCCGGAAAAATGGGAGAGAGGGAACAATCGTACATAAAAGTGGATATAAATCAAGCTTCAGCGGGGATGAGAAGTAGCGGCGCCCCCGCTTTTACCGAACGCATCGAGACGCAGCTCTTGCGCGGAGCGCTTTGACTGACTGGATTGCGGACTTTCTCCTCTGCTCTTAAGGGGGGAAGTTTTCTGAAAGGGGCATTCTGCCCGGGCAACCCGGAAGGTCGCGTCTAAACACATTTGTCCTGCATGCAATAAACTAAGATCAACCCTGCTCCCTATTTATTCTGGCCACATGGTAACAGGACCTGGTTACAACCTTAGAAACAGCATCACAACACTTCGTGGGTTTCTGTGAAGTTACTTGAAAATAGATTACTTGGAATAGAGCAGGGTTTCTCAACCTTGGCAACTTTAAGAGGTGTGGACTTCAACTCCCAGAATTCCCCAGCTAGCTTTGCTGGTTAGCTCTGATGGCTGGGGAATTCTGGGAGTTGAAGTCCACACCTCTTAAAGTTGCTAACATTGAGAAACACTGGAATAGAGGTTAATAAGAACACATGACATGCATGTGTTTACAGGTGCCTTATTTGATATCATGGTGTTATAATAGATGGTAACATATTACTGTATCCCTTATTTTATTTTATGTCTCTGCTTCGCATAGCTGTAAGCCTGTAATAAATAAAACTACTATTTCTAAAATGACAGATGGCCGCATGCCTTGGATTACTGCCCTGGCAGAAAAGGATGATCTCCATCTCCTGGGCAGGAGAATTAAGGGATACAGGCCAGGCACTAAAAATGGGCACCTTCAGAAGTGGATTTCACCCTCGCTGGATGAAGGAAGCCTGGTGGAAAAATGGCAGGCTAGAATTTATCAGCAAATGACACTGAGAAGGAATGAGAGGAACTGATTTGTTTTCCAGCATGGATGTTTAAATTAACATTGCTTAGCCAGACCCATTTCCCCACAGATGATGATCTCAGTTATAGGTAGTCCTCACTTAACAGCCATTTGTTTATGACGGTTCAGACCTACAACAGTGCTGAAAAAACCAACTTATGACCAGTCCTCACACTTACAACTGTCGCAGCATCCCCGCAGTCACATGATCACAACTTGGTCACTTGGCAACCAGTTCGCACTTATGACCATCTCAGTGTCCCGTGGTCACACAATCGCCATTTTCCGTCTTCCTGGATGTCTTCTGGCAAGCAAAATCAATGGGGAACTGCGTGGTTCACTTAACAACCACATGGCTCACTTAATGACTGCAGTGATCCACTGAACAACCACCGCAAAAAAGGTCATAAAATCGAGTTGGATTCGCTTAATGAATGCTTTGCTTAGCAACCAAAATTCCAGTCCCCACTGTGGTCATTAAGTGAGGACTGCCTGTAATTGCTTGCAAAAATGGTCAGGTTTCAGATTTTAAGAAGTTGGAACTGCAATACTGTGTGGGTGCCAGCCAGCCATGTTCTCAGGAAAGAAAGAAATAATCATACGGCTTGTTGGATTTTTATTTATTTATTTATTTATTGTTGACAATGGCAAGCTTCCTGTTTGTTTACTGATATTTTATTCTTAAAAAGAAAAACTGAAAAAGAAAAATATATCTATCACCACCCATCTCCCCCAAATAGGGGGACTCTGGCTTGGTCTGTTGTACGAAGCTATTCAGCGATGCTTTGTTTAATAATAAGCCACAATGAAACAAATTACAGCTCATCTAATATCTTTCTGGATGGAATGCTGGTCTTTAAAAATTGGGGTTTCTCCTGATCATACAAGAAACTCCGCCAGATGTTGAACCAGCCTTTTCTGAGCTGGCACCAGAGCATTCCAAAAAGTGAAGTGGGTTAAAGTGCTGGATTTGGGGGTGGGAAAGACCCAGGTTCCACTCCATCCTCCACTGTGGAAACACCTGATTGATTTTGGGTCCGTTGCTGCACACCCAGCCTGCCCCACAGGGTTGTTGTGGGAGGAAACACTGGATCTACACTGAATGGACAGTGCCTTGAAAGTGAGATATTTTAGATTTTTAAATCTGAAAAAGGAATCAGAGAGCCCAGGATTAATTAATTAATTAAATTGATTTATTTATTTATTGCTTGCATTTATACAACCGCCCTTCTGACACAAGGCAACTCTGGGTGGCATACCACAACATTTTCCTCCAAAAGACAACATTATAATGTTGCACTGTTACAGTTTTGGAGCTCACAAAATTGTGGTTTAACTCCAGGCATGGTCTCTGGATGAAGACCGTACATTATCTTTTTGCAAATTTCTCCAGAACTCTCCCCGCCCCCTTTTCATCCATGTTCTTATTTGTTCTTATGGTTATATGGCTTTATTCTTTTCTATTTTTTTTTTTACTTTGTGATCTGCTGGGAATTGAGCAGTGTACAAATTTAATAATAAATGAATAAATAAATATTCTGATAAGTGCATTAGGATATCCCACCGCTGGGTGTAATGGCTCGTGAGCTGGACGAGGAGCAGGGAGTTCATGCCCATCCTTGGCAGTGAAAGCTCACGCTGCCTTTCGCCAGTCACACCCCTTCAACCCAGCCTACCCTACAGGCTTGTCATTGTGGGAAAAAAGGCAGGCAGGGACGCTGAGTGTGCCACCTTGGGAAAAGGCAAGCTATAAATCAAACATGCAAACAACAGTGAGCTCTTTCCCACGCTGGCCAGAAGAGGCCAGAAGCCACGACTGGATGCCAAAACCGAAGGCATCAAAAATTAACACTAATTGCACCTTCATGTTCTCAGGAGATTGAGAACAACCCTCAGTTGATGTCACCAGTAATTCCAGGCAGCATGCAATGTTATGATTCATGCATGCTTATTCCTCCTTTTTTTGCACAAAGAGTCATCACAAAGCCAAAAAAAAAAAGTAGAATTTGTCTATAAGGCCACCTCCTGATAAGACATTTTCTGCTTTTTGCTGAATATCCCTTAAGACCTTCAGATGTTTTTGGCTGCCAATCAGCTAACTTCCATTCTGGTAAAAAAGATCCATCCTTTGTTGTCTAATCACCTACTTGTGAGGCTGATTCCCAGCTAATAATCTTGGGTAACTACTAATCTTGGGTAACTACATCTTGGTTTTGTCAATGAGAGTGAATGAAAAAGATCAGCTTATAAGATCTGAGGATCTCTTGGCAGGATTTCAAATGAGATCACCGTTCGAAGAATGTGAGTATCTTTCCGAGAAGGTTGGGGTTTTTTTTTCTTTTTCAGTTTTTCTTTTTAAGAATAAAATATCAATAAACAAACAGGAAGCTTACCATTGTCATGATGTTTGAAATACATCATTAATTAGTTGATCGATTGTATAGGACTAAGTTTATTGCATCATTTTCAAAAAGATAATTAAAACCTCAGTAAAACTCTGAACATGACATTAAAATCACCACTCTTTATCATTATTTCAAGAATGAATGCACGTAATCCTATAAGAAAAAAAACAACATGAAAACAAATCAATAAGAAAAAAATATATATCAAAACAGTACTGGAAATGTATTTAGTTTGTTTCCCCCCACCCAAAAAAAACACAAAAAACCAATTGGAGGAAGCAAGTCATGGAGGGTACTTCAGTACTGCTGCCAAGAAAATTGCATGGACCTGGATGGGAGACCACCAGGAAATCCCAACTGTATGGCCCAAACTTGGAAGACAAAAGAAAAAAGCAGAAGAAAACAACAGGAAGCCTCTTCTGTATTGTAGCTAGGATAATTACACAGATGTATCCATGAAGTCATTGAGAATTCATCTCAAGGGAAATGTTTACCTTTTTAAAAATATGAAAGGACGTGTGCCATCAGCTGGGCTCTGCAAAGGATGCTGCGGTACTATTTGTTTCTTGGATTTATATCCCACCTTCCTCCGGAGGCTCAAAGTGTCTTCCTAGCTCTCCCTCCTCCTATTTTCACCAACAACAACCCTGTGAGGTGGGTCAGAACCACAGGGTGTGGTCAAAAAATTCAAGATGGCAGCCACCACGCTGCAGTCAAAGCTCACCAGCTTTTAATGTGCATCACAGAGCTTCGATTGCACCATCGTGGTTGCCATCTTGACTTTTTAGACAATCCTTTGTGGACTTCACTGCTTTAGGGGGAAATGGAGATCCCCAGATCAGTTTCTTGCTGCAGGAATGATGGATATTGTCTTCCCAGCGCAAGAGCAACACCATAACCACAACCCAACACTGGCGGAGGCGAAAAAGCATTGTCGAAATGGCATCTTGTGTCACTTAATGAGATTAATGCTAAGCCTTGCCAACACCTAATAATTTGGATTGTTAGAGCCAGTGGGGTGTTGAGGTGAAGATGTGGGACTGGCATCAGGGAGGCCCAGGTTCAAATCTACCCTCAACCCTGGAAACCCACTGGGTGACTTTAGGCAAAGTCATTCTCTCCCTGTCCAGCCTACCTCACAGGGTGGTTGGGATAAAACCAAGGGAGATTTCCATGTGAGCATCTGGAGCATCTGAAGCAAGGTTTCACAACCTGGGCCCCTTTAAGATGTGTGGACTGCAACTCCTAGAATTCCCCAGCCAGCATTGCTGGCTAGGGAATTCTGGGAGTTGCAGTCCACACATCTTAAAGGGGCCCAGGTTGAGAAACCCTGATCTGGAGGAAAGGTGGGACAGAAATCTTGAGAAATCCAAACCAGTCACTTGGGCATGGGCTGAGTATGTACGAATGTGGCTTATTTCACAAACCATGGTTAAGACAAACCACATCTTGGCACACCTTGTCTCAGAAATTGGGCAGAGCAATCCAGAAGTTGCATTTGCAGATTTCCCAAAACCTTTGGTCCTTTCGGGACCTCTTACCGCACACAGAAGCAGGGAGCATCAGTGCACATGCCAACATTGAGCATCAAGCTCCCACAACATTGGAGTGCAAAATTAAGTGGGGACCCCCTGACTGTATAGTTCCCTTGGTTGGAACAAACCAACTCCCGATACAGATAGGCCACGATACAGAGAGCAGAATTAGAAAGAGGGGCTCACAGCAAGCCCTTGGCCCTTCAGCTGCCCAGCAGGCACTGCCTGGGCACCCCACAGGCGATTCGGTGGGGCAGCTCCTTAAAGCCTCACCAGCCTGCTAGCAAAGCAATGGCTCTGAACACAACAGAAAGATTTCTGTCTCCAGCAAACTGCAACCGGCGGATAATAGGATCTGCGGCTTTGCAGCAGAGCCACGCAGCTTGTCCAGTGGGCAACTCAAGGTCACTTTGCAGCCGGGCCGAGTAAACAGTTTAAAAATACGCATCTATCCTGGGCTCAGGGAAAGACTGCTTTGCTGAATGAGCTTTCTTCCACAGAACTGCAGGACGCGTCCCCTGGATTGGTGACTAAGCCGTGTTTTGTATTCTTCAGGTTTCATTCCCCCTGTACACCAGTGTTTCTCAACCTTGGCAGCTTTAAGTCGTGTGGACTTCAACTCCCAGAATCCCCTTGCTGGCTGGGGAATTCTGGGAGTTACTCAGCTGTAAATTAAGTGACAGTGGCTTGAAAATGGGGGATTAGGGCTGATTAGCACAAGGCATGGACATAACCGGTCGCGGTTTAGTTCTGGAACAGGAGTTGACTGCAAACTGAATAGGAGCCCACTGGGTGACGTGTCTGCAAATATGACAAACGCAGTTTTAAACAACCATGGAATTTCTACGCCATAGAAAGGAACCACCTGCTCTATTCTCCACTGATCAGACCTCACCTCGAATACTGGATCCATTTCTAGGAACCACACTTTAAGACAGATTTGGAGGAATTGGAACAGGTTCAGAGAAAGGCAACAAGGATGATCAGTCCTAAGTAGAGAAGCAGAAGGAGATGATTGATGGATTATGTAGTCACACTCTTGAAATACTTGAAGGGGTGCCCCAGAGAAGAAAGGCAGGCCCTGCTCTCTCTCCTTCCAGAAGGCATGACCCAGAATCATGGATTTAAGCAGTAGGAAGGCAGATGTCCTCCAGGGCATTCCTTCTCTGGATGTGCTCAAATTTTAATTTGGATTTCTGCTCTGAGATGGGCTTGATGACCACAAGAACCCCTTTCAACTCTAGGATTCTTCATGTGACGGATTGAACCAGCTTTAAATTAGATTTCTGTACCAAGCAGGGGGCGGAGTGAATGGTCCCCATACTTCCTTCCAATTCTGATGTTGGAGTGTTGTGATATTTTTGCACCTCATGAGGATGAAGTCAATCAAGATAAAATGGTCCACTCTTTCCTGTAGGATCTAGCAGAAACAGACCACAAACAAGACATTTTTTTCCAGGCCATGAGTTTTGATTGATTTATTAAAATGTTTGATTCAGCCTTTGTTGAATTTGCTGCCAGTAAGATGCCACCAGCTCTCAGCCTGACCAACTTCCTCTTGCAGCACTAATACAGAGTTGAAACTATGTTATGTTGCTTGCTTAATAATTATTACAATTTAAATTCTTACTGTGCGCAGGAGCTCCATGATAAAAACAACAATTTTATCTCTACATTGCTTGATTTCTTCCACATTGCATATCACTGGTCTCTCTGCCAGCATGGATAAATGGATCCTCCATTTCCAGGAGCAGGAAATCTTCAGCAGCAGGTGGATGGCAACCTTAAGGATGGCCCTGAGCATAGAGTTCCTGGAAGCATTACCACTATTAGGAGCAAAGGGCTCAGCATTTAATTCTTTTTTACTTTTGTTCGTTTTATAGCAGGCCCACTTAACCAAAGAAAATACCA
Source organism: Candoia aspera (assembly GCF_035149785.1). NCBI lineage: Eukaryota > Metazoa > Chordata > Lepidosauria > Squamata > Candoiidae > Candoia > Candoia aspera. The sequence continues at coordinate 113,529,649 of NC_086157.1, forward strand.
TTTTATAGTGCATGGAAATAATTGCAAATTTACTTGCAGATGAATAAATAAATCTTTAAAAAAGAGAGAGAGAGAAAGATCCTCCATAACTTGGGTTACTTCCAAGAGACGTCTGCTTAATTTGCATTTTGGCACCAAGGGAATGGCCCTGTTTCTGTTCCACAGTTTTAATCATCAATTTATTTTCTCTGCCATTATATTTATGGCTTTGATTGCTTCCCTTGTTTTGTCAGTATGCATATTTTATAGCTTTAATACCAGCAGCTATGTTTTAAAATGGTTAGCCAGAGTGCTAACTTCCAGTAAATGCTGAGATGGAAATCTTAAAAGAAGTAAACCAATTTGCAGGGGATTGTGCCGATGTGCCATTGAGTCAATGTTGACTCTCAGCAACCTCACAGACCGACCTTCTCCAGGAGGCTGGTCCCCAACCTGGCAATGGTGGAAGAGCTCAGGGTCCCTCTTTGGGGGGCGATGGGCGGTAGTACAAATCTGAGAAATAAAAATAAAAAAATAAAATAAATCAAGCCATGTAGAGATAAAATTGTTGTTTCTAGCATGGGGCTCCTGCACATAGTAAGAATTTAAATTGTAATGGTTATCATTAAGCAAGCAACATAACATAATTTCAACTCTGTATTAGTGCTTCAAGAGGAAGTTGGTCAGACAGCTGAAGCTGTGGTTAGACATTTAGCAGGCACAACATAGAGAATCTATTTTAATTTTTTTGCCTTTTTATGATCAATTTGTAGCCAGTCATATTATACTCCTGTAGTTCCTTGATGCTGTTATAAATACACCCTGTTTTCTCTGTTTTGAGGTATTGCCCATGGAGTGTTACTGAACATGTCCATGTGTGCTTGACCTCTAAACTGAGCATCAAGGAACTTCAGGAGTAGTTGCAAAGCCATACAAGTAGTCCTCGCTTAACATCCACAATTGGGACCAGAATTTTGGTTACTAAGCAAAGTGAATCAGACCCGATTTTACGACCTTTTTGCGGCAGTCGTTAAGCAAATCACTGCGGGCCTTAAGCAAACCACGTAGTTGTTAAGCGAATCACACAGTTCCCCATTGATTTTGCTTGCCAGAAGCTGGCCGGGAAGGTTGAAAATGGCGATCCTGTGACCATGGGACGCTGCAATGGTCATAAATGTGAACTGGTTGCCAAGCGCCCAAATCGTGATCACCTGACTGAGGGGATGCTGCAATGGTTGTAAGTGTGAGGACTGGTCATACGTCAGCTTTTTTCGCCCTGTTGTAAGTCTGAACCATCACTAAACGAATGGTTGTTAAGTGAGGACTACCTGTAATACAGTATTTGGAGACTGAAGTATTCTGGTGTCCTGCTTGAGTCGACAAAAAGCCTCATCTCGTTCCTGTGGGGCCAAGTGAAAAGGGAGAGAAAACTTGCACGATGAAATTGGAATGAAAATAAATTCACAAGTCCCCTCTTACAGATTTTTCTCCAACACCCTTCAGGTCTTCCAATGATGCCCCCATTGTCCATCCAACTTGTGGCTGGTCATCGTCTTCTTCTCTTTCCTTCCACCTTTCCCAGCATCACAGTCTTCTCCAGAGAACTGGGCCTTCCCATAATATGTCTGAAGTAGGATAATTTGAGCCTGGTCATTTATGGCTTGAGTGAGAACTCTGCATTGATTTGTTTGATGATCCATCGGTTTGTTCTCTTGGCTGTCCATGGTCTTCTCAGGAGTCTTCTCCAACCCCAAAGTTCAAAAGCTTCAATACGTTTCCTATCCTGCTTCTCCAAAGTCCAACTCTCGCTTCCATAAAGCACACCCCAAAATGGTATCAACCCTTTTTGGCAGCTGCATCACAGTCCCGGCTCACGTTTCCCTTCTTAGGCTGGGCATCTGGATCTAGGCCTATGTTCAGGATCTCAACTGCTGGCAAAATTCTATTTAGTCCATGATATTTACTTTCTGCACTTTTTGTAACGCTGCTTACCCCAAAAAGAGAATAGCAAGGTGAGTCAGCATGGACTTCGAAAGAAGAAGAGAATTTTGGAGAAATTTTACTGGTGGAGTGTGATGTCCATGTCCTCTTTTGGTGAGGAGTTAGCCATGCAAGGTACGTGAAAACACTCCAGTCTCCCGCATCCTGCCTGGCTTCCATGAAATCTCCCAAAATCTTGGAACAAAATTTCTCCCAAGGGATTTCTTTTAAAGGAAAGATGTTCTTGTCATCATTAAGGGATTCCAGTCCTTGGAAAAAGATGGGGCAGTTCCCCCTTCCCTTGGACCTTGTAGCAGGAGATCCATATTAGCCAACGGTGGCAAAAAAATCACCAGTCTGGTAGCCACTTTTCCAACTAACACGTTTTATTAAAAGTCAGAAGCTTTCATGAGCTCCAGCAAACTTCATCAGATGCATAGATCCTCACTGCACTCAGCAGAGCTCCCAGAATTCCCAATGCATATTTGCTGAGAATATGCAGGGGTACCCAGAGATAAGTAGGGATAAGAGGCCTTTCATCATCAGAGCCAATTTGTTCAAGCTGCCAGCGAACAAGTTAGGAAAAGAACACGCACCTTTAGCAAACAGGAGGATATCGATCAAAGATACCGGGAATTCGAAACATCAAAGTTCTTGGGAATTAGCCTGTGAAAGAAACAGATTGATTAAGCTTTAAGTTCCGGGTTTAATGATTAACAAGTAATTATTATTATTGATTAGTAATGGGGGAGGATTCATGGACTGTGGTGTTTGGTCAGATCTAGAAAGCCAAGTTGCTAGTCCTCTTGATTACAGAAAGCAGCTTTGACAGAAGCGGAAAGGAAAGGAAAGGAAAGGAAAGGAAAGGAAAGGAAAGGAAAGGAAAGCCAAGATATATTCTTTTTTTATAAGAACTTTATTAAAATTTCAAAGTAAAGTTAAAATACAAAGTAAAGAATGCAGAAAAGCTTGAATACAGAACTAAAGAAAAAAGAAAAACTTAGAAAGTGCAGAAATAGGAAGAAAATATAAGAAGGTGACTTCTGACCTTCTCCAACACAGATATAAATGCTTATTATACAAATTTAATCACTTACCATTAGTTAAACTTTTGCTAACATTATTTCTATAAGAATAAAAAATTTAATCGTCAAAACCCAGAATCAAAACTTCATTTTTTCCCATTACTGCAAATAATCCAAAAGCAGTCCAAGATATATTCTTAAAGAGGAAAATAAGAAATATGACCATGGATACAGTACGGTAAATCATAGCATCAAAGGGCTGGAAGGACCTCCGAGGTCTATTTGTCTAGCCACTCTGACCATTTTAATGCTACTGACCCCCTCTCCCTGCAGACACCCCCCAAATGATGTGCTTTTATTTTTTAATTTTTAAAGAAATGACTGTACCGTAGGCATTTCAGCCACTTTTTTGCAAGAAAGAAAGAGCACATTCTTTTTTTTTTTTAATTGCCAAGTCAGATATTGATGTTCCCCTTGCTCTTGTAACATCTGATTGGCTTCTCATATTGCACTTAATTGTAATTTGTTAAATGAAGTCTAGCTGGATGGGCTAAGCCCTAAGCCTGGTTTTCAAACCACAGTGGCTGAATTAGCACAGCAAAAGCAAGCCAGCAAGATGTTATGTGGATCTAGGAATCCAGCTGTTCCCTTCAGCCTGATGACATCCGAAAAACAAACCAGTTCAGGCCATGCAGCCGCCCATCTCTGGAGCAAACCACGGATTCCATCAAGGAGATCTTTTCTTTCAAGCGTGTCCAAAAGGTATGGCTGAAGCTCTGTAACACACATCCTTTTTGGCTGCCATCTTGACTTTTTTGACCACCCTTGGGCACCCCTGCCTACTTTCTTGAGAATGGCCATCGTGGCCAGAAACAAACCAAGCTCTACATGTTGGACAGAAGTATCTGCTAGATCTGTAACTGACCCAGAGGACTGCATGAACCCACCTTGTGCAGGCCCAACATGCTGGACCAGGCCAAGAGAGGATCGGGTTAGTTAATCTGTATGCAACCAGAGCTCAGACCCTGTTTTAATGTGTAGATGAACCAGGCCGTTATTATGCCATTTATTGCGTGGGGGGGGCAGAATATGTTATATGGACTTAGCCGTTGGGTTGTGTTAACCTGGAGTCACCACATGACCAGACCTGATTTTACGACCATTTTTACAGCAGTCGTTAAGCGAAGCCAGCTTCCCCAGTGGGCGTTTTTTGGCTTGCTGGGGGATCCTGGGAGTTGAAGTCCACACATCTTAAAAGTGCTGAGGTTGAGAAACACTGATCTAGTCATTAGGTCAGGTTGTTATTTAAGTCACAAGAGTGACTGAAAAATAGAAAGGTGGAAATCTTAGCTGCAATTCTCCAGATGAAAACCAATGCTACAAATTCACTGGAAGTTCCAATCCATACAGATACATTGGATTCACACACTGTGCTTCGACAGAACACGGTTGGGTTGGTTTTGACAACAGGTAGTCCTTGCTTAATGACCACAATTGAGACTGGCATTTTGGTTGCTAAGTGAAGCAGTCATTAAGCAAATCTGACCCTATTTTACGACCTTTTTTCCAGCGGTTGTTAAGTGAATCACCACAGGCATTAAGTGAACCTTATGGTCATTAAGCGAATCACATGGTTCTTCATTGCTTTTGCTTGCCAGAAACTGGCTGGGAAGGTCAAAAATGGCGATCATGTGACCATGGGGCACTGTGACAGTCAGAAATACAAACCATTTACCATGCGCCTGCATCGTGATCACGTGACCGCAGGGATGCTGCAACGGTCGTAAGTGTGAGGACCAGTCGTAAGTCTGTTTTTTCAGCACTGTTGTAAGTCCAAACTGTCACTAAATGAATGGTTGTTAAGTGAGGACTACCTGTAACCCTATTATGTGTGACCTGAAGTCTGCAGTGATGGACCCTGAATTACCAGCCCAGACTGACCATCTCCAGTCTGGATTTGGATTTCTAAATCACGGGAACAGTGTGGTTTCTGGTGAGCATTCCAACCTCCAAATGTATAATTTAACTCTGCAATTAAAAAGAGGATTCAGACTGCTTTCTGGCAAGTAAACATCCATTTTGACTCCAGCCTGGTCATTAAATCTGCCAGACTTTCTGCAGTTGCAAGGAAACGCAGAGCAATTAAATATAAAAAGCACGTTCCTGGGGGACTGAGCCAGGCAAGATCACTGTTTGGGGACCACTTGTCTCCCACTCCCTGCTGGGTCATCCATCCTGGCACGGAAGGGCTCTTCGAGCATCTCCTGTAAATTTTTAATGACATGCCGGCCAGCAGGTCAGATTTCATCCTTCCCACCTCGGCTGAGATGGCAGCATCTTCTCTGAACCCAGGAAACGGACCTGCTCAGAGGTTGACAGCCTAACATTAACAGATCAATAAAAGACAAATCAAAAGAAAGGAAAGGAAAGGAAAGAAAGAGGAAGAAGCAAAAAAAGTTCAAGAAAAGAAAAACTAAAGTTAAGAAATATATGAATGGCTTCCGACCTTCTTTTCAACAGATGGTTTCCTTCCTCCCTTTAGATACTATACAAGTCCCTTCATTTAATCCAAGCCTGTCTTAATCTCCCAATCCATAAATCAGAATTTCTTTCTTCTTTCAGCAAAAAGTCCATACAGGGTTTCCAGTCTTTCATGCACTGCCTGGTTTTTGGACCTGAGTCTCAGTTGCAGAGCAAAGCTATAAGCAGGGGATTGATCCTGGCTTACTCCGCCCTGGGAATCTTGCTATGGCAGTTTCTAAACCATAGATCAGGGTCTGATCTTGATGAGAGGTCATGCATGAGGGGTTCCCTGGGAGATCATAATTTATTTGAAAAATTATTTCAAATTCGGGAAACTTTACATTATTGTAAAGAGGAAAGTTTCATTCTTTCCACATGTTGGGGAAATCCAGCCATCTTCTTCAAATGTGGGGTGAAAGATCATACTAAACTAGCAGAGGGTTTATTTGTTTGCACCCCCCTGTTCAGTGAAACTAGCCATGGTATTTGATTAACCTGCAGTTAGGGTTTAACATGTTGTGTAAACCAAGCATATGAGTGGACAAAGTCGCATCTGTTATCGTGCATCTGACGCTCTGCCAACTGGTGTTCTCTCCAAATTTTTTTAATTGCACACCTTTATCGGTAAAAAGGGACGCGGTGGCGCTGCGGGTTAAACCGCTGAGCTGTCGATCGGAAGGTCGGCGGTTCGAAACCGCGCGGCGGGGTGAGCTCCCGTTGCTCGTCCCAGCTTCTGCACACCAAGCAGTTCGAAAACATGCAAATGTGAGTAGATTAATTGGTACCGCTTCGGCGGGAAGGTAACGGCGTTCCGTGAGTCATGCTGGCCACATGACCCGGAAGTGTCTATGACAACGCCGGCTCCAAGGCTTTGAAACGGAGATGAGCACCGCCCCCTAGAGTCGGACTCGACTGGACTTTACGTCAAGGGAAACCTTTACCTTTACCTCTATCGGTAAAAAAAATGTTTGAGCCTTCCCCCCAAATATGCATGATTATTTATTTATAAATGTTACACATGTCCTGTTGTTGTTTATTCGTTCAGTTGCTTCCGACTCTTTGTGACTTCATGGACCAGCCCACGCCAGAGCTTCCTGTCGGTCGTCAGCACCCCCAGCTCCCCCAGGGACGGGTCCGTCACCTCTAGAATATCATCCATCCACCTTGCCCTTGGTCGGCCCCTCTTCCTTCTGCCCTCCACTCTCCCCAGCATCAGCATCTTCTCCAGGGTGTCCTGACTTCTCATTATGTGGCCAAAGTACTTCAGTTTTGCCTTTAATATCATTCCCTCAGGTGAGCAGTCTGGCTTTATTTCCTGGAGGATGGACTGGTTTGATCTTCTTGCAGCCCAAGGCACTCTCAGGATTTTCCTCCAACACCACAGTTCAAAAGCATCCATCTTCCTTCGCTCAGCCTTCCTTATGGTCCAGCTCTCGCAGCCATGTGTTACTACGGGGAACACCATTGCTTTAACTATGCGGGCCTTTGTTGTCAGTGTGATGTCTCTGCTCTTGACTATTTTATCGAGATTTGTCATTGCTCTTCTCCCAAGGATTAAGCGTCTTCTGATTTCCTGACTGCAGTCAGCATCTGCAGTAATCTTTGCACCTAGAAATACGAAGTCTTTCACTGTTTCTACATTTTCTCCCTCTATTTGCCAGTTATCAATCAAGCTGGTTGCCATAATCTTGGTTTTCTTTGAGGTTTAGTTGCAAGCCAGCTTTTGCACTTTCTTCTTTCACCTGCATCATAAGGCTCCTCCGTTCCTCTTCGCTTTCAGCCATCAAAGTGGTATCATCTGCATATCTGAGATTGTTAATGTTTCTTCCAGCAATTTTAACTCCAGCCTTGGATTCCTCAAGCCCAGCATGTCGCATGATGTGTTCTGCGTACAAGTTGAATAGGTAGGGTGAGAGTATATAGCCCTGCCATATTATTATTATTATTATTAAAAGTGGCATCAATAGACTAGGAAAATAAATAATGAAAAGAAATCCAGTGAGAAAAAAGTCACATAGAAAAGTGGAGTCAAGCACACAAATATTTGAGACAACTATCAAGGTCATCTTCAGCAAAGGATCGTTACCTTGTCGTGGTGCTGGAGCTTGAGCACCTCAATGATGCCATGAGCTAAACCATGAAGGGCCACCCAAGACGGGAAGGTCATGACAGAGAGGTCAGACTAAATGCGATCCCTGGGGAAGGTCATGGCAACCCACCCCAATATTTTTGCCGTGAAAACTAAATGGATCAGTACAACTTGAGATGTCAAGATTAAAGATAGACATTTTTGGCGTCAGTGAACTGAAATGGACTGGAATGGGCCACTTCACATCAAATGACCACCAGATCTACTACTGTGGACAAGAGGACCACAGAAGAAATGGAGTAGCCTTCATAATTAATATTCAAGTGGCTAAAGCAGTGCTTGGATACAATCCAAAAAACGACAGAATGATCTCAATTCGAATTCAGGGCAAGCCATCTAACATCACAGTGATCCAAATATACGCCCCAACCACAGATGTTGAAGAAGCTGAAGTAGAGCAGTTCTATGAGGATCTGCAGCACCTACTGGACAACACGCCTAAAAGAGATGTTATTTTCATCACGGGAGACTGGAATGCTAAGGTGGGCAGTCAAATGACACCTGGAATTACAGGTAAGCATGGCCTGGGAGAACAAAATGAAGCAGGACATAAGCTGATAGAATTTTGCCAAGACAACTCACTCTGCATAACTAACACTCTCTTCCAACAACCTAAGAGACGGCTTTATACATGGACTTCCCCAGATGGACAACACCGAAATCAGATTGATTACATCCTTTGCAGCCAAAGGTGGCGGACATCTATACAGTCGGTAAAAACAAGACCTGGAGCTGACTGTAGTTCTGATCACGAACTTCTTCTTGCACAATTTAGGATCAGACTAAAGAGATTAGGGAAGACCCACAGATCAGCTAGATATGAGCTCACTAATATCCCTCAGGAATATGCAGTGGAGGTAAAGAATCGATTTAAGGGACTGGACTTAGTAGATAGGGTCCCGGAAGAACTCTGGACAGAAGTTGGCAGCATTGTTCAGGAGGCGGCAACAAAATACATCCCAAAGAAAGAGAAAACCAAGAAGGCAAAGTGGCTGTCTGCTGAGACACTAGAAGTAGCCCAAGAAAGAAGGAAAGCAAAAGGCAACAGTGATAAGGGGAGATATGCCCAATTAAATGCAAAATTCCAGAGGTTAGCCAGAAGAGATAAGGAATTATTTTTAAACAAGCAATGCGCGGAAGTGGAAGAAGACAATAGAATAGGAAGGACAAGAGACCTCTTCCAGAAAATTAGAAACATTGGAGGTAAATTCCAGGCAAAAATGGGTATGATCAAAAACAAAGATGGCAAGGACCTAACAGAAGAAGAAGAGATCAAGAAAAGGTGGCAAGAATATACGGAAGATCTGTATAGGAAGGATAACAATATCGGGGATAGCTTTGACGGTGTGGTCGGTGAGCTAGAGCCAGACATCCTGAAGAGTGAGGTTGAGTGGGCCTTAAGAAGCATTGCTAATAACAAGGCAGCAGGAGACGACGGCATCCCAGCTGAACTGTTCAAAATCTTGCAAGGTGATGCTGTCAAGGTAATGCATGCTATATGCCAGCAAATTTGGAAAACACAAGAATGGCCATCAGATTGGAAAAAATCAACTTACCTCCCCATACCAAAAAAGGGAAACACTAAAGAATGTTCAAACTATCGAAGAGTGGCACTCATTTCACATGCCAGTAAGGTAATGCTCAAGATCCTGCAAGGTAGACTTCAGCAATTCATGGAGCGAGAATTGCCAGATGTACAAGCTGGGTTTAGAAAAGGCAGAGGAACTAGGGACCAAATTGCCAATATCCGTTGGATATTGGGAAAAGCCAGGGAGTTTCAGAAAAACACCTATTTCTGTTTTATTGACTATTCTAAAGCCTTTGACTGTGTGGACCATAACAAATTGTGGCAAGTTCTTAGCGGTACGGGGATACCAAGTCATCTTGTATGCCTCCTGAAGAATCTGCATAACGACCAAGTAGCAACAGGGACGCGGTGGCGCTGCGGGTTAAACCGCTGAGCTGTCGATCGGAAGGTCGGCGGTTCGAAACCGCGCGGCGGGGTGAGCTCCCGTTGCTCGTCCCAGCTCCTGCTCACCTAGCAGTTCGAAAACATGCAAATGTGAGTAGATCAATAGGTACCGCTTCGGCGGGAAGGTAACGGCGTTCCGTGTCGTCATGCTGGCCACATGACCCGGAAGTGTCTATGACAACGCCGGCTCCATGGCTTAGAAACGGAGATGAGCACCGCCCCCTAGAGTCGGATTCGACTGGACTTTACGTCAAGGGAAACCTTTACCTTTACCTAGCAACAGTAAGAACAGACCACGGAACAACGGACTGGTTTAAGATTGGGAAAGGAGTACGGCAGGGCTGTATACTCTCACCCTACCTATTCAACTTGTATGCAGAACACATCATGCAACATGCTGGGCTTGAGGAATCCAAGGCTGGAGTTAAAATCGCTGGAGGAAACATTAACAATCTCATATATGCAGATGATACCACTTTGATGGCTGAAAGCGAAGAGGAACTGAGGAGCCTTATGATGAAGGTGAAAGAAGAAAGTGCAAAAGCTGGCTTGCAGCTAAACCTCAAAAAACCAAGATTATGGCAACCAGCTTGACTGATAACTGGCAAATAGAGGGAGAAAATGTAGAAGCAGTGAAAGACTTTGTATTTCTAGGTGCGAAGATTACTGCAGATGCTGACTGCAGTCAGGAAATCAGAAGACGCTTAATCCTTGGGAGAAGAGCAATGACAAATCTCGATAAAATAGTCAAGAGCAGAGACATCACACTGACAACAAAGGCCCGCATAGTTAAAGCAATGATGTTTCCTGTAGTAACATATGGCTGCGAGAGCTGGACCATAAGGAAGGCTGAGCGAAGGAAGATCGATGCTTTTGAACTGTGGTGTTGGAGGAAAATTCTGAGAGTGCCTTGGACTGCAAGAAGATCAAACCAGTCCATCCTCCAGGAAATAAAGCCAGACTGCTCACTTGAGGGAATGATATTAAAGGCAAAACTGAAATACTTTGGCCACATAATGAGAAGACAGGACACCCTGGAGAAGATGCTGATGCTAGGGAGAGTGGAAGGCAAAAGGAAGAGGGGCCGACCAAGGGCAAGATGGATGGATGATATCCTAGAGGTGACGGACTTGTCCCTGGGGGAGCTGGGGGTGGTGACGACCGACAGGAAGCTCTGGCGTGGGCTGGTCCATGAAGTCACGAAGAGTCGGAAGCGACTAAACGAATAAACAACAAATATAAATATACAGTATTTTTCAAACTTGATAACTTTAAGATGAGTGGACTTCAACTTCCAGAATTCCCCAGCCAAATTCCCCAGAGGATGGATGGATGGATGGAAGGAGAAGTAGGAGGGAGGGAGGGAGGGAAGGAAGGAAGGAAGGGGAAGAATGGGGAAGGGAAGGGGAGGGAAGGGAAGGGAAGGGAAGGAGGAAGAGGGGACAGAGGGAAGGAAAAGAAATCTTCAGGGAAAGTATTAATTCATGTAAAGGGCACATTGTGCTTTCAAGCCCTTGTTCTTTCCCAACTGTCAGGAGCTGGGCACAAAACACACCAAACAACATGTTGGTGCCTCAGAGGGCTTTGCTCAGAAACGACAACGTCTAACCTCCTGGAGACATGAAGGTCAGTCATGCAGAATGGCATGGCAGTAATGCCTAGGGGTTAGAGGGAGCAGTTCCTTAAGAACACCTCCCACATAAGTACTCCTGGATGTCCAAATGCCTCTTCCTTTTCAAGTGTCCCCAATTCGCAAAACCATTGGCTCTACCACCCCAGTAGTTGTGAAGAATCAGCCAGGGGCTTGATCCCCCCATGCCATCGATCCCATCGGGTTTCTTGGCAGGGGAAAATACACAAATAGAGAGGGGCTTTTTGGGGAAAAAAACAACAACTGAAGATGCAAGCCTGTGTTTAGGATATGATGCTGCCGTTGCACCCTTCTCCAAGCCTTTCTCTGCTTCTAAACAACTGGCTTGCCAGGAAAAAGGATTCCATACTTCTTTTCTCCCAGACATGCTACTTGCCCATAGAAAGGATCGGCTTTGTTTGTTTGTTTGCAGTATGACGTAGGTAGCCGGACCACTGAGACCAGCAGCTTAAGCACAAGTTTAAGTCAGTTCTTAAACTTTTATAGAAAGAGAACTGTGCGCTCACAAAAGCTTTTGCCGTTTAATAAAATTCGTGAGTTGGAAAAGGTGCCACCTGTACCAGACTTCTCCTGATTTTAAGACTTTGGGGGAGATCTGGTAGCTTAAAATACCAGGCATCCATGCCTCTATCTATCATTTGTTCAGCTCATACGATGCTTGAATCCACAAACTCCAAGAGGTTAGCAACATCCCGCACAGTAAATAAATTTGAAACATGTAAGAAAACAGAACTGATGCACAAGGCACATTCAACCTTGCGCCTTCTGGCCATAACCCAGAATCCGCTGCCGATGTCATGAACCTGAAATCTTACCAAATGGGCTCAGCCCCAAAGGGTGAAACAAAGTTAACCCTGATGTAGCTGGTTGTGTGAAGACAGATTCTAGGTTTTATCTGATGTAGATTAAGTAGGATGCACAAATACAACTTCCAACTTGGCGAAATCTGCTAATCACTTTTCTCAAACATTCCTGGGAATTTCCAGCCACATTCCAGTCTGCAGTCACTTCTGACTTCCTCGAAAATACATTAAAAACCTATGATCTTAGCTAAATATTATTGCAGACTATCAGAAATTGAAACGGATCGTGGCAAGCGGGTGCAAATGCAGCCACGCTTCTGGACTTGTCTACATTTCCACTTCTTGAATTGAGAGGCCTTAAAAAAGAAAATAAATAAATAAGGGCACAAAGAAAAAAAACCCATCGAGGGATTTAAACTCAGCTTCACGAGGGATTAAATCAGCTAGACAACAGGATACACAGAGAGAGAGAGAGAACAGCCCTTCTCTGCTCCCTGAAAATGCATCTTTAATTCCTGCTTGCACAAAGCAAATCATGTCATTTCCTTTCTCTTTCTCCCCTTCCCACTCCTCTGCTTTTAGACATGTAGTAAATGCAGAATTATAATTCATTTAACAAGCAGAAATGTCCCAGTTCATGGGGTTCTCACGGCAAAGCCCCACCAGTTGCAGAGGATCCAAATCTGCCACAATGGACATACAGTATAATCTCTCCATTTCATGGGATGGGTGGGAGGGGGCCACTGCCACCCCCCCCCCACATGACTTGTACAACCCCCCAGTGACAAGGCGGGACAGCCCTCGTGCAGCTCACGGTCTTCCACCACTCAGATCCCCGTGACGGATACGTAACATGGGAGCCCCAAGTTCAGCATCTGGGGAGATCTGATGCCCTGGGGAGGGCTATGTCAAGAAGCCCTGAAGCAAACCCTTGTGCCAGGCGAATGTGGATGACTGGCACCCCAGTCCCTGGCTGACTTTACACACAAAGCATTTAGTGGGTTGGTGGCTCTGTTGGCACACAGTGCCGTGCTTGGAAATTTGGAGTGATTTAATGGGTTGTAAAAAGAAGTGGCTTCCATGGGGGATTAAAACAGTGAAGATGGGGGCAGCTATGCCATCCTGACTGTTTTTTTCTCTCTCTCTGTCTCTCACACACACACACAATATGAACACCCATAGTGGGAAGAAGCACTCCCCTCTGGTTAGTTTAATGCAGTGTTTCTCCACCTTGGCAGCTTGGAGATGGGTGGACTTCAACTCCCAGAATTCCCCAGCCAGCCATGGTGGAGAAACACTGGTTTAGTGGGTGCTGCAAATGTGGCCAGTGGGTTAGTTCAGCAAGCAGGAGAAGGGTGTTGTGTGAACAGAGCCAGCACCTGCCAGGGGTGGAGGAAGGCTGAAGAAATAGAGGAAAGTCCATTAGCTTTAACTTTTCTTAAGCCACCTGTTTGGGAATTTGAAATATTTGAAATATCTTCCCAATTATTATGCTGGTGGCTTTTATATCTATATCTTTCTTTCTCTCTATCTATCTATCATCTGTCTATCTCTATCTATCTATCTATCTATCAATCATCTATCTATCTATCATCTACTATATCTATCAAATTTATACAGCCACCCATCTCACCAGAAGTGACGGTGTACAACAATCGGATAAAAAATATATATAAAAACAGTCATTATAAAAGCAATCATTATAAAAATATTAACAATCATGATTAAAAATTAAAATATTATTTGAAAAGTAGAGTATGCAAACTGCAAACGGAGAGAATAAGTATATCAATTACATCGCTCCAATTTGGGGGGGCAGGGTGGGAATACAGCTTCGAGGGCAAAAAACAAGCAAGAGTTTTAGAAAACATCTGTTTTCCTAGCTGAGCCACCATGGGCAAAGGGGATGCCTTCTGATTGCCGTCTGCTCTGACCTGCGGGGTTACAAGAGGGGCTCGCTGTTCGAAAGTCCTCACTGAAAACCCGTTTCGGGGTATTTTATTGCTGTGGCTTCATATTCTGCAGTAACCAGACAAAGGGGGATTAAACTGCAGGTTTTAGGATCTTGTGCGAACTCTCCTAATTGTAGCTTAGCCTGATGCCTAAATTGGGTCTATTACATCTCCTCTCTAGGAGTTTTAAAATCTATTATTTCACCATAAGGAGTTGTAATTACGTGTTCTTTATAGCGATACTTGCTTCGTTCCCATGCCTCTCCACATAAATATGGTCATGCATGTACTTATTTTCTACATCCTGTAAATCCAGACTCAAGACAAGAACAAGCAAGGCACATTGCCACAGAAATCCTCATGAGGGAGGCAATCGCGGCTTGCTGAATTAACCCAAGTTCCTGAAATCACACAGCAGATGGAGCCATAAACTAGGTACAAGGTAATCCTTGCTTAACGATCACAGTTAGGACCGGAATTTTGGTTGCTAAGTGAAGTGGTCATTAAGGGAATCCAACCCGATTTTACAACCTTTTTTGCGCTGGTTGTTAAGTGAACCACGTGGTCGTTAAGCAAATCGCGTGGTTCCCCACTGATTTTGCTTGCCAGAAGCTGGCTGGGAAGGTCGGGAACGGCATTCACGTCAGTGCAGGACACTGCAACGGTCATCAGTGCAAACCAGTTGCCCAGGGCCCAAATTGTGATCACGTGATCGCAGGGACGCTACAACGGTTGTAAGCGCAAGTACCAGTCATAAGTCAGTTTTTTCAACACTGTCGTAAATCCAAACCGTTGCTAAACAAATGGTTGTTAAGCTAGGACTGCCTGTATTTGCGAGGCTGAAGGGGGCTCTCTAGGTTGTGACTCAGGGTAGTTTATACAATACTCCAAAGCAGTGTTTCTCAACCTCAGCAACTTTAAGATGTGAGGACTTCAACTCCCAGAATCCCCCCAGCCAGCCAAGCTGGCTGGGGGATTCTGGGAGTTGAAGTCCACACATCTTAAAGTTGCTGAGGTTGAGAACACTGCTCCAAAGAGTTTGCACAATATGTGGAACTATCAATTAACCAAACGCAACACAAAAGAAGCCAACCAGTCGTAAGATAAGACTAAGTTTAGCATATTGTGGGAATATAGCCACGGAGTCTTTAACTGATCGGGTTAAATGTGTTGTGTGAACACTGCCCAGAGTAAGACTGTGACCACAGTGGCATTCAAAGCCCTCTACAAAATCCACATTCATAATTCACCCCCAAAATTTGACATTAAGGAATTCCCCCCTGGTGAGGCATCTTGAGACCTTCCTTCCCGCCTTCTCCAATCGAGGCACGCCAAAGATAAAGGCTGCTTCATCGAACCACTGGGAAGGGATCTTAGAGGCCATCCAGTCCAACCCCCTTTTCAGTGTAGGGTCCCCTACAGCATCTCTGACCAATGACTTGAAGGCCTGCAGCCCTGGAGAACTCACCACATCACGCAGCTGCCTGTTCCCTTGGCTGACAGGAAATCCCTCCTGATGTGTACCTGAACCTCCTTCCTTGTTGTTTTCACCCATGGGTTGTTGTCCTGCCCTCCAAGGGAACAAGGAATAAACGCACTCCCTCTTCTGCGAATAGCCCTCTGGGCCTTGAGCCATGTGGGGAAGATGATGCGCAACATCCCTCTAATTCCAGGGAGTAACCAATACTTTTGAAGGCTGCTTCTTCTGGTGGAGAACACAACGTGAAATTAATTAATTCCAGGGAAGATGGTTATGCTGTGGATGAGGAAACAAAATGGGCCGTGAATTTTGCTGTTGCCCCCAAGTCAAAGTCGACTCCTGAAGATCTGTTGCGCATGAGCATGTTGTTGGTCACAGGATGGAAGAACACAATGCTACATTTTGCCAAAATATATGTTGGACTCGCTAGTCGAGCCTACAGGCCTGGTGGTCTCCAGTCCCACCTTTAAGCAAGTCCTCAATAGGCAAGGTGGGCTGGATGCTCTATCGGCCTGGCCAACGTTCAAGATTTCAACACAACTTGCAAACAATACAGTAACCCTCAAATGGAGATTTATTTATTTCTCTCGTGCCCAACTCACCCGCTTCAGAAGCATGCAGGATGGAAAAAGCAACTGAGAAACGATTGGCCTGTCCTTGATCACCATCTGCTGGTAAATGCAGGTTTATGCTTCAGATCAGTGTTTCTCAATCTGGGCCACTTTAAGATGGGTGGACTTCAACTCCCAGAATTCCATGCTGGCTGGGGAATTCTGGGAGTTGAAGTCCACCCATTAAGATTGAGAAACCAGATTGAGAAACACTGCTTTAGATGAATCTTGTCATGAGTAAGGATGGCGAGCAGGGGGCTCCCATCCAGACTGTCAAGCGCATGCGTAGCACTGAGGAATTGGTCAGCCATTCAAGGAGACACAGATCGGGACTGCCTTAACCCTTGGGGTTTATATGTCTGGGTTTCCCCACGCTTCTTCAGTTTGTTAGGATTCCTGTTACGTACTAGCAATAAATATTAGAGACCAGTTCCTTGTCTCAGTGTGTTTCCTGGTTGTTAGGACAAATCTTGTTTATAAAATCTGGTTTATGGGAAAACCAAGCTTCATTTGGGGTGCAATTTGAAGCCCTCTTCATGTGGACTAATCCTCGTTTTCCAGGGATTAATCTCCAACCTCTCTCCCTCATTCATCCAATAAAGTTTCTGAGCTCTGCACACCTTTTAATCAGATTTTGGTTTGGCCATGTAAAAATATGGACTAACAATTTTAGGGTTTTTTTGTACACGCTTTTAAAGTATCTTTGGATAGACTTTTACCATAATGCTTCAGGGGGTGGAATAGGGGTGGAGAAAACCAGTTCAAGTCCTCACTCAGTCATGGAATGGACTGGTTAATCTTGGCGCTTCACACTCTTATGATAACCTACCTCACAAGGTTGTTGTGAGGATAAAATGAAAGGGGTACGTGTGCTGCCTTTAGATCCTAGAGCAGAAAGCAGGAAATGTGGAGCCCCCAAGCCACTCACAGCCCCCAAACCCTTCTTTTTTTTTGTTTTCGCAGCTGCCTGAAACCCAAATAAAATTGCTAGAAATTAGTGGCATGATTATTTTGAGGGCCATTCTGGGGGAGCAAGAAACCCACAAAAACTGTTATGAACTTACTGAAACTGATTCAAAATAATTCTAAAAGAAAAAAAGAAAAGAAAGACTCCAAGGCATCTACTCCAAAATTATTTCTACACAAACTATGTAAGAATTATTTAAACCCTTTTGGATACCAACGGGATACAGACAAGGAAGGGGTGTGAGTTTCTTACTATGAGCTGGGACAAATCCAGCTCAGATTTCAACACTATTACAATTCTTTGAGAAGATAAGGATTGGCTTAAAGAATAACATCATCATCATCATTATTATTATTATTATTATTATTATTATTATTATTATTTGTATGTTGTCCATCTCTCAACAACTCTGGGTGATTCACAACCATCAAACAAAGAAATTGCAAGAAAATGCAAGAAAACATAAAAAATAAAGATGAAAGATGCTTCAGAGAAGCTCATCCGTAGAGAGCAATTAAAATAGTTCCTCTAGTCACCTGTCCTCAGAACCTGCTATGCAGAGGTAGACTGCTCCTGTAGCTGGAAGTTCAGTATGCTCACCATATGGCCAGCAACTTCTTTGCAGCCTAAATGCTCGCTTGGGTCCTGCGGGCATGTTATCATCAGACCATTTATGGGACTGTACAAGCAGTCTTGCTCCAATGGTTGTGCTGAACATCAGTGCCCCCTAATTCTCATTCCCCACCACCACCATGGCCTTTGTTGGTTGGGAAAGGCTAGTGTAAGATTTGCTAAATAATGCGCTCATTTTCACCAGGGGTTTTGCCATCACGATTGGGCCTCTACTCTCCACGAGGAGGCGCCACCTTTGCGGCTTAAAAATAGAATTTTGGGCAAAAATAGAGTTTCTTACAGCAGCTGGAAGAGACCGTTTCCTGCATGAGTGGTTTAATAGGCAGAACAGCTGCCTCAGGTCAAGCACCAGCCGCGATATATCTGGGGCAAGGTTTCTGTCATGAGTGAGGATGGCGAGCAGGGGGCTCCCATCCAGACTGTCAAGCGCATGCGTAGCACTGAGGAATTGGGCAGCCATTCCAAGAGACACAGATCGGGCCCGCCTTAACCCTTGGGGTTTATATGTCTGGGTTTTTCTCACGCTTCCTCAGTTTGTTAGGATTCCTGTTATGTACAAGCAATAAAACACTAGAGACCAGTTCCTTGTCTCAGCGCATTTCCTGGCTGTTAGGACAGTTTCTCAACCTGGGGAACCTTGAGATGTGTGGACTTCACCTCCCAGAATTCCCCAGCAATTCAACCATCTTGACCCCCGCCTAGACACTCGGCTTAAGTACCCCCTTCCCACTGCATTCAACTTACGTGTATGTTTCTCCTGACACACTTATTTCTCCCTTATCTCTCCCTTTTGCATAACCAAGGGGTCCAAAACGTTTGTGTTAACTTCCAAAACTCCTTCACGCCTCACAACAGACCACAAATTCCCAGCCACCTTTTCACCAACATCTGCATATCTTAAAGTTGCCTCATCCCTTTTTCCACCTTTAGTAAACACCGTGCCAAGCTACCCAATTTCATTCCTTTGCTTCCAGTTTTTTAGGTATAACTTGCCATCACTTTTTCCTGTCAAACCTAGTCACTCTGGTCGTTGATAAAGTTAGTGTTCAGATCTATATTCTTCAGGGCATCACAGAATCTATCTAACATTTCTTCCAAGGCTTTCAGCCGGCACTATCTGCACACAGCACATGCACACATATACATGTATACATTTTATTTATTTATTTTTCAAATTTCTATCACCACCCATCTCTCCCGAAAAGGGGACTCTACTCTGTACATATATATTTTACGGATTTTTGGGTACAAAGTTAAAAGATAAACACGAAAAAATATAGAAGGAAAGTAGGAAAGAAAGAGGTAAAGAAAGTGTTGAAAACAACAGAGAGCAAAGAAAAAGAAAAAGAAAAAAAAGATATTTAAAGAAGCGACTTCCGATCTTCTTTATAGCAGTTATAGGCGTACTTGATACCATTTCCCTCCTTCAAAATTACGTAACATGGTTCCCTTCTCCTCACACACAGCACAGCTCTTTTTAATCGGTAAATCCAAAAATCGCCATTTCATTTTTATCTGTTTTCAGCAAAAAGTCCATAAAGGGCTTCCGGTCTTTTATAAAAGTGGTGGTTGTTCCTTCCCTGATCAAACGAGAATCCTTTGGAACCTTCTAGAACGCTTCAACTTCGAACGCTCAGAGCAAGTTTTAACCATAACTTTGAAGGAGCTGAATCAACGGCCAGACTTGCGGCACTCCCAGCTTTCAAACGCAAACCAGAAAGGGGAGAGGCGAATTTCAGGGACGGCTCCTTAACAGCTGGCTAGGATGCCGAACATCTGGGTTTTCTCTGGCCAGGACTCCTCCTGAAACTTTTTTCTAGAGTTGCATCATACCGATTTCTTGAATGTCCTAGAAATCTCTACCTCTCCTTCTGGAGGTGCCTGTAGTCTAAATGATAGATAGATAGATGATTGATAGATAGATAGATAGATAGATAGATAGATAGATAGATAGATAGATAGATGATTGATAGAGATGATAGAGAGAGAAAGAGAGAGAAAGGGAGAGAAAGGGAGAGATAGATGATCAATGATGGAGAGAGGATAGAGAGAGAGAGAGATTAGATGGTAGATAGAGCTAGAGTGATAGATGATAGATGATAGAGATGATAGATAGATAGAGATAGATAGATAGATGATAGAGAAAGAAAGAGAGATGATAGATAGAGAGATAGAGAGATGAGAGAGAGATGCTAGATGATTGATGGAGACATAGAAAGATAGATACGCTCTCAGAGCGCTGTATAAGTTTGTAAGAAAAAGCCACTTTCTCTGGCTTTTTCTTTGAAACAGGAAGCCCGTTCAGCCAAATTAAATCATGAGTGTGGTTTCTGCTAGCCATCCCCTTGAAATGTCAAGGCAGGATCCTCAACCCGGTGAAGAAGAACATCTCCGGGAAGC
Organism: Candoia aspera; assembly: GCF_035149785.1. Taxonomy (NCBI): domain Eukaryota; kingdom Metazoa; phylum Chordata; class Lepidosauria; order Squamata; family Candoiidae; genus Candoia; species Candoia aspera. The sequence continues at coordinate 113,549,774 of NC_086157.1, forward strand.
TGGATCTGGATTTGTTTAATAGCTGGTCAATGGACAGCCTGGGCATTTGTTCAAGAAACAAGCTTCATCTTTCACCATTCCCTCTCTGAAAGTATTGGCATGGCACTTGGGCAGATTCTAGTGCTGCCAATCAGACGGGCTGCACATTAGCTGGTTTCATCCTTAACGGATTTTTTTTTGCTGGGGCGGGCAGGTCTGAAGGCCCTGAATAGCAGGAACGTGTCAAGAATATGGTTGATCATATAATTTTCCAGGACGTCTCCTGGTGTTTTATTTTCCTCCTCTTTTAAAATTATTATATGAATTTTGAAGCTACATTATTCCAGTAAGATGGTTGTATGTATTTATACTTTTATTTTAGTAGAATTATAGAATCATGAAGTTGGAGCAGTCCTTGAGAGGCCATCTAGCCATCCCTCTCGCTTAGTGCAGGATCCACTACAGAATCTCTGACAGATGACCATCCAACCTGTCTTCAGATGGAGGAGAACGTGCGGTGTCACATGGCAACCTGTTCCAGGGGTTGGCCGTGTTTACAGTCATGAAGTTGCTCCTGCTGCCAACCTGAACATCCTTCCTTGGAGTTTTAACCAACTGGGTCTTGGTCTTGCCCTTTAGGGCAGTAGAGAAATCCATTTCTTCCTCTAGATGCCAACCCTTCAGTTATTTGAAGACCACCATCCTATCTCCCCTCCGTTGTCTTTCCTATAGGCTAAACCTAGCCAGTTCCTTTAATGGTTCCTCATAGGAATCTGTTTCCAGACCCTTCACCCTCTTCTTAGCCCTCCTCTGGACTCATGCCAGTTTGTCACTGCCCTTTTTTGAACTGTGGAACCCAGAACTGGCCACAGGACTGGAATTGGGTTTGACCAGGACAGATAGAGAGGGATACTTACTTCCCATTAACCATACGGTGTGTACTCCAAGACAGCACCATCCTTTTTGGCAGCTGAATCACGCTGCTGGCTCATGTCGAGCTTTTGGTCCACAAGGACACCAAAATTCCTTTGACATGGAGTCCTGCCAAGCTTCCCCCATCCTAAACTTGAGCCTTACATTCTTCCTTTCCAATGCAGAACTTGACATTTCTCCCTGTTCAGTTCCATCCCATTCATCTCAGCCATCTATCTATCTGTCCATCTGTCAAGATCTCTTTGAATCTCTCTTCCATCTGCAGTATTAGCCACCCCTCCCAGCGTCGGGTCATCTTCAGGCACGATAAGTGTCCGCTCAACTCCCTCATCCAAATCATTGACAAAAATACTGAACAGCCCAGAGCCCAGAGCCTTGTGACTCTCCACTCAATACTTTCCTGCAAACCAAAGTGAAGCTCTTCATGAATTCTCTTTTGAGTTGTGGTTATTCATCACCTAACCCATCATCTTACCGTTCTACAAAAGAGAATACAGGTAGTCCTCGCTTACCAACCAGAATGTTGATTGCTAAGCAAAGGGGTCATTAAGTGAATCTGACCGGCTTTTACAACCTGTTTTGCAGCAGTTGTTTTTGCATTAAGTGAATCATGGGGTTGTTAAGCGAATCATGTGGTTCCCCATCGTTTTTGCTTGCCAGAAGCTGGCCAGGAAGATTGAAAATGGTGATCACATGACGATGGAACGCTGCGATGGTCATAAATGTGAACCAGTTGCCAAGCGCCCAAATTGTGATCACGTGACCGCAGGGAAGCTGCCACGGTCGTAAGTGTGAGGACCGGTCATAAATTGTTTTCCCCAGCACCGTCATAAGTCCAGAAGAGGAGGAAGAGGAGGAAGAAGGGGAAGAGGAAGAGGAAGAGGAAGAGGAAGAAGAAGAAGAAGAGGAAGAAGAAGGGGAGGGGGAAGGAGAAGGAAAAGGAGAAGGAGAAGGAGAAGGAGAAGGGGAGGGGGAAGAAGAAGGAGGAGGAGGCGGGGGGAGGAGGACATCAACCAGGAGAGCTTGTTCAACCTCCTGGCCCAAATGCCTCAGGGAACAGCCAGATCTCAAAACCTTAGAAAAGGCTGACGGGGTTGGGGCCACCTGATCTCAGGAAGGATGCTGTTCCGCAGAGCAGGCATCGCAACCAAGAAGAAATTGCTTGGGATTGCTCCTTCAGCATCTCATGCGCTTGGTGGCATTCCATCTTTGTAGTGCTCCCATATGCTGGTAACGCTTCCCCTGGAGGTACATTTGTTCCATCTCTCCTGGTTTTTCGCAAGGCAGTAAAACACTTTCATTCCACGGAGACCCGCCCCCCTAGTTTGTTGTGGGTGCCTACCTTGCATTGGGTTTATTACTGCTACAATTTTCCTTCCTTTATGGTTGCTGGGCTGTTCCTGTCCAGAATCTTGCCGAGTGGGGCAGGTTTACAAATATTGCCGATAAATATATAAGCTGGATGCGAAAGGGGGCTGTTGTCCTGTGAAACAGCTTGGTTCATGTCCACAGGGGACAGCAAAGGATATCAGGCACCAAGTACTCAAGGGTGGCGTTTGCATTGGATGGCATGTTTTGTTACCTCTCATCATGGTGGTGATAGTGTGGTCCATGTTGCATAATTTTATTTATGTATGCAGGCTAGAAACCAGGAGGCTGTGAATTCTAGTCCCGCCTGAGTCCTGAAAGCTGGCTGGGTGCCCTTGGGCCAGTCCCTCTCTCAGTCCAAGAGCCAATCAGGCACGGTAGGAGAGTTCTAGTCCTGCCTGAGGCACGAAAGCCGGCTGGGTGCCCTTGGGCCTGTCCCTCTCTCTCAGCCCGAGAGCCAATCAGGCGTGGTAGGAGAGTTCTAGTCCTGCCTAAGGCACGAAAACTGGCTGGGTGCCCTTAGGCCAGTCCTTCTCTCTCAGCCCGAGAGCCAATCAGGCGTGGTAGGAGAGTTCTAGTCCCGCCTAAGGCACGAAAGCTGGCTGGGTGCCCTTAGGCCAGTCCCTCTCTCTCAGCCCAAGAGCCAATCAGGCGTGGTAGGAGAGTTCTAGTCCCACCTCAGGCACGAAAGCCGGCTGGGTGCCCTTAGGCCAGTCCCCCTCTCTCAGCCCGAGAGCCAATCAGGCGTGGTAGGAGAGTTCTAGTCCTGCCTTAGGCATGAAAGCCAGCTGGGTGCGTTTGGGCCAGTCCCTCTCTCTCAGCCCAAGAGTCAATCAGGCGTGGTAGGAGAGTTCTAGTCCTGCCTTAGGCACGAAAGCCGGCTGGGTGCCCTTAGGCCAGTCCCCCTCTCTCAGCCCGAGAGCCAATCAGGCGTGGTAGGAGAGTTCTAGTCCCGCCTGAGGCACGAAAGCCGGCTGGGTGCCCTTGGGCCAGTCCCTCTCTCTCAGCCCAAGAGCGAATCAGGCGTAGTAGGAGAGTTCTAGTCCTGCCTTAGGCATGAAAGCCAGCTGGGTGCCCTTGGGCCAGTCCCTGTCTCTCAGCCCAAGAGCCAATCAGGCGTGGTAGGAGAGTTCTAGTCCCGCCTTGGGCACGAAAGCTGGCTGGGTGCCCTTAGGCCAGTCCCTCTCAGCCCAAGAGCCAATCAGGCGTGGTAGAAGAGTTCTAGTCCCACCTGAGGCATGAAAGCTGGCTGGGTGCCCTTGGGCCAGTCCCTCTCTCAGTCCAAGAGCCAATCAGGCACAGTAGGAGAGTTCTAGTCCCGCCTGAGGCACGAAAGCCGGCTGGGTGCCCTTGGGCCAGTCCCTCTCTCTCAGCCCAAGAGCGAATCAGGCGTGGTAGGAGAGTTCTAGTCCCACCTTAGGCATGAAAGCCGGCTGGGTGCCAGTCAGGCGTGGTAGAAGAGTTCTAGTCCCGCCTGAGGCATGAAGGCCGGCTGGGTGCCCTTGGGCCAGTCCCTCTCAGCCCAAGAGCCAATCAGGCGTGGTAGGAGAGTTCTCGTCCCGCCTTAGGCATGAAAGCTGGCTGGGTGACTTTGGGCCAGTCCCTCTCTCTCACCCCAACCCACCTCACAGGGTTGTTGTTGTGGGGAAAAGAGGAGGAGGAAGGAGTATTAGGTATGTTTGCTGCCTTGAGTTATTTATAAAAATAATAAAGGCGCAAAAAATCAATCAATCAATCAATTAATTAATTAATTAACTTAAACAAATTTCTATAGCTGCCTATCAACGAAAAGGAACTCTGGGTGGTGAACAGAATACAAAACACGAACTAAACAGATTGTTTCATACAATAAGCATTGTTTAATGCATTTATTAATCAAATTTATATGGCCACCCCTATAACCAATAAAGCTCTGGTTGGTGAACAGAATGAAAATATACCCAATCCATTAAAATGAAAAAAGAAAATCAGCCCCTATGATAATCTTATTCCCGACATCTCCTACACTCATGTGCCAGAGCCTTGATAAATTGACATTATGGACCCAGTGCTAATTTTTTCATCACTGCAGCTAGTCATGGATATCGTGATTCACAGCCCTTGCACCAAGCCAATGTTTCTCAACCTTGACAAGTCTAAGCTGTGTGGACTTCAACTCCCAGAATTCCCCAGCCAGCATGTCCACACAGCTTAGACTTGTCAAGGTTGAGAAACATTGCGCTAAGCCATGATGTGATGTCAAGTTTAGGGTCTGACCCAGCATAAAACCCAGTTTGTGGCTTAGTGTAATATAAAACCAACCAGTTGTAGCTAGCTGAAGGGGCAGTTTTAATCTGCAAGGTTGTGAGCCACAACCAGACATAAGAAACAGGTGTCGCTTCCATCGCCATCTTGACTTTTTTGACCACACTCTGCAGATGCCCCTGGAGTTGTCACTAAGGAGTTCAGGTTATTGCAGTGGAGAAATGGCTGGTTGCTATAAAAGGAGGGTAACTGTTTGACAGCCCTGCCCTGTCATTAGGAGGAGATGGTTCTCGCTGCATCCCACATTTCCTTCCAGGCCTCCTTGGCACGCTGCAAAGTTTCCAGCGTGGCAAGGGGAAGGCGGAAAAGACCAAAAGACACAGTTGCCTCTGCAGGAACCCCGAGCCACGCCTGTCCTCGCTCAGATTTCAGGGAATTGCATGAGGAATTTGCAGAGAAAGAATGTGGCTGGAGGCATCTTAAAGAGGCAATGCAATTCCCTTCCACAGGTTTTTTTTTTAAAGGGAGAGGCTTAATTCCAGAGCAAAAAGACAAGAATTTTGCTTCCTGCAATGTGTATTGACTAAAAGAAACTTCTGCATGAGGCAGTAAAAAAAGGAAAGAGAGTCTCTTTCCCTTTTTTAAGGAGGCTTGGAAGAAAGATGCTAAATCCCCAAATGTCAGAGCAAACTTCACTAGAAAATTTAGGCTGTTGTGCAAATGCCTCTGCTAAGTCCCTCATTCATCTGGTTAAGCCTGTTGGCAGCCTGAGAATCATGCTGGAGATTGGAAGAAAATGTGTGCTTTGCCTCTGAGATATTATCATCATCATAAAGATCCTGGATCCCAACTGATTATCTGCCATCAAACCCTTTTCAACTCCTAATGGCCACATAGACAGATTTTTCTCGAAGATGATTTGTCCCCAGCCTGGTCCTTCAGGTCTCCCAACGGTGCCCCCGTCGCCACTGTAACTGAGTCCCTCCCCCTTGCTGCTGGTCATTCTCTATCCTTTCCTTCCACCTTTCCCAGCATCATGGACCTTGCAAGAGAGCTGGGTCTTCACGTGTCCAAAGTAGCATAATCTGAGCCGGGTCATCTGTGCCTCGACTGAGAACTCTGGGCTGATGTGTTTGATGATCCATCGGTTTGTTTCCTTGGCAATCCTGGTCTTCTCAGGAGTCTTCTCCAACCCCAAAGTTCAAAGGCATCAATGCTCTTCCTCTCCTGCTTCTTCAGAGTCCATTCATTCCATAGGGGGTCACAGGAACACCGTTTCCTGCATGATTCTGATACTGTTCTATACTAACTGTGGTTCCATGCTCCTTATTCAGGTCAAATATAGCAGATACATTTGTGCAGCGTGCTCAACCTGTCAACCTTTAATCTTGGTTGTCTATAGGGTTGTGGTGGCTTAGTGTGTTGTGCAAATTCAGGCCATTTGGCTAGTCCAGGGTTCAGGGCCTTTTGTGATCTCAGAAATGAGTTAATACCGTATCCAGGTGAAACGTGCGAATGCAATGCTATTCATTGCAATGACTGAATCAGGATAAGGTCTCCACATGAGGCCATCTGTCATAGGAGAAGTGACAGGGAAGAAATGTGGTTAAGATGCTTAGCCTTAACCACTAGCCCAGCCTTTCTCAACCTTTTGGCCCTGGAGCAACCCTTGAAATATTTTCCAGACCCCAGGGAACCCCTGCACATTCAGGCTCAAAGATAGGCCAGAAGTTACCAAATTATTCTATTCGTTTCATGGGTAGGCCTGTCTAGATGCATTGACAGTGTTCTTAAACTGAAAATCAAGAATGAAACTTACTTCTTTAATGGGAAGTTGCCCGGATCTGAAATAACTTTTAAAATAAATCGTGATCTCCCAGGGAACCCCGTGTCCTCTCGTGGATCCCTAGGGTGCCACGGAACCCTGGTTGGGCAACCCGGCACTAGAGTGTGTTTGTGCGTGCATGTTTCGTGCCTTTGAATCAGTCCTGACTCTGAGCTGCCTGAACAAGTCCCTGCATTTTTCTTGGCAACATTTTTAGAAACAGGAGGCCCTTAGCTTCTTCCTTGGTTGAGAGGGAGGGACTGCCCCATGCCACGCATTTGACTCCTGTGCCTGAGGTAGGACTAGAATTCAGCTTAATGCAGTTGCTCCTAGTTTCTTTCCACTACCCCAAACTAGGGAAGTCTACCATACCCAGGCTGCAACATTCCCTTTGACCACTGGATGGCGGCAAAGAGGCTTTCTGTATCTCTTTGCTACCCTCTAGTGACTCTCTAGAGCAGTGTTTCTCAACCTTGGCAACTTTAAACTGCATAGACTTCAATACCCACAATTCCCCAGGCAGCATGCTGCCTGGGGAATTCTGGGAGTTAAAGTCCATACATGCTGCCTGGGGAATTCTGGGAGCTGAAATCCACACATGTTGGCTGGGGAGCTCTGGGATGAACTTTTGAGAAGTTCCACAGCAGTGTCCTGAACCCTACTGAAAACCAGCAATTCTCTCCAACACACTAGTCCTCAGCCAAGTAAGAGCCATGGTGCCCACCTTAATTTTTCACATTTTGTTTTTGGTTCTGTAAGAGATGAAAAGGATTTTCGCCCCTTGGCTTTCCAGAAATATCCCCATTTCCTGCCCTTCTTCTCCGGGACGTGGGTGGGAGGGTGGGTGCATTTATCTCCGAGGAATCGCTGCTCGGGCGGGATTGGCTTGAGCGAAGCAGAGAGAAAAGGCCAGACCAATGTGGGGCTTCCAACTCAGACGGTCGCTGGGCCTCCCCACCCACCGGTTCTGCTGTTCTCACGAGAGGGACGTGCCTCTGGATCCCATTTCCCTTAACTCCTGGCATTCCAAAGTTTCTGGCCGGCCCAGACGCATGGATTGATTCATACCAAAGGAGAGGTCCGAAGACTCACGTTCAGGAGGAATGCAAAGGATGCCACTCAGTTCAAAATGCAGACCTTGAGATGATGAAATGTAGCAGGGATAAGATGCCATGGGGAAGAGTGGGGGGAAGGCACTGCGATTTTCGGATGCCCGCCTGAACAGCCTCACCCCAGTTTAAACCCTACATCAGCCCAGCCTCCCTCTGCATCTAAGTGAGCTGCTGCGCTGGAAAGCGGATGCCTTTGAATAAAATGGGTTAGTCAGAAAAGGTGCTTCCACGCCTCTGGCCACCACAGACTAGCCGGGTCTCTTCCTACAAGGCTGTTACCGCCTGGCATCACTTCTTCTCGAGGAGGGTTTCCTGGGCACCAGGTCCCTGTGGAGAGATCCAGCATCTCTCTGGATTGGGCTGCGCCCAGCTTCAACAAAGGGTCAGGAGGATCTTGGAAGTGAGGTGGCTGTGAAGTCGGCGGTTACCGCCACTAGCAACCGAGCCTGGGGTTGGGGTGAATGCACGTGGTGCCAGGCACTTGGGGCAAAAACTCCACTTGGGTGCAAGGGGGCAGTTAGCATATAGCAGAGGCCGTGTGACTTCTGCCTGGGGAAAGCAAGTAGGCATAATTGAATAATGGGGCTGCTTTTTAAAAGGTATTTTAAAAGCCATCTTTACAGCCATACTCTCATACAGACATGCCTGTCTAAATGCATGAGTGTGTGTGTGTCCATGCGCACACAGACACACACGCATGTGTATCTCTATCATCTATCTCTCACCTTTATCTTCACGCTCACCCTGGGTCCTTCTGTCCAGACTTCAACTCCCAGAATCTTCAGCAACAGCACTGCTAGCTGAGGAATCCTGGGAACTGTAGTCCCAGTCTGTGGAGAAGGCACCAAGTTGAGGAGGCTGTAAGGACAGGCAGAATTCCTGGCTCCCCCTTCCACCCGTTATGGGGAGGCAACTTTTCAGGGCGTGGTGAAATCTGGAGAACAGAGCCCAGGAGCTGCAGCAAATAGGACAGTCGTGCAAAAGGTTCAGACCCAGAGTTTTCTTGTTACTTTTCAACCTTCCTTCCTTCCCAGCTTGCTTGCTTGTTTGCTTGCTTGCTTCCTTCCTTCCTTCCCAGCTTGCTTGCTTGCTTGCTTCCTTCCTTCCTCATCCAGGTCCCAATAGTGGCCATCCACAAGAGCAACCAATGCTTTTTTGACCCCATGCCCAGCTCCAAAACTTGACCAATATGATCTAAAGCAGCATTTTTCAAACTTGGCAACTTTAAGATGCATGGACTTCATAAAACGCTGATCTGAAGAATCACGCCATTCCTTGCAGCTTCAGCTCCAAGGCTTTCCCCAGGAAGAAAGGTTGGAAATGCGGCAAGTGACCCAATGTGCCTAGATTGAGGGATGGGCTCCTCAGGAGAGTGCACCCCTGTCCCCTTTAAGGCACAGGTATGACCCCTCCCTCATAGAAGCCCTGGAGACCCCCCTCAATCCAATCGCAGCCACCCAGGAGCAACAGGGGACCAACCCACCGGGGCCCACAGAGGGCTGCAGACTGATGAGGCCCAGGGGTCTATCTTGACCCAGACCAGACCAGACCGGAGAGGCAGGAGATGTCCCTTCCCCAAATCTAGAGGCACGAGGGACTGGATGGCCTGCAACAACTTGGAACGGGCTCCTAGCAGAGGACGCTGCCGCTCGTCCAGAAGACGTCAGTTTTGCAGGAGCCTCTACGCTAGGCCTGAAGGGGGGGCCCACCCTGCAAAAGAGGACATCCCCAACGGTAGGGTCTCCTGGATTCGTGGCTTCTGGTTCAGCAAGGGGAGGCCACGGCTGGGGGACCGGGCACCTCAGTTGCAGGCGTTCCTTGGAGGCGGTGGCCTCGGCATCAGCCACACGTGCCCCATTGTCTGGAAACTAGATTACTACAATGTATGCAGCTTGGGGTGGTCTTTGAAGACTACCCGGAAACTTTAGCTGGTGGTGAAAGCAGCAGCAGCCCTCCTATACAGGTCATCTTTGCTTAGCGGCTACCTCGTTTAGTGACTCCTCAAAGTTACAACGGTGCTAAAAAAACAACTTAGCAATCAGTCCTCACATTTACGACCTTTGCGGCGTCTCTCTGCTCTTATTTTCACTGGCTGATCTACCCCATACCAAGATGTCCTCAAAGTGAAAGAGAAGGAACCCCAGTGCCGCCGAAGGAAGTAGCCAGAAGCAAAGGAAGTAAGACTGAAATGGAGTCGTAAGCACAGTCGCAGTCCCATGGTTTCACTTAGCAACCACTTCACTTAACAACCAAGTTGCCAGCCCCAATTGTGGTCGCTAAACGAGGGCTATCTGTATTGTGCACTTGGAACGGTAGGCCCGTATGTTACCAATTCCAGCGCTGCTTTTGTTGAGTCCATCCAGAGGACCACCTTCTCCCCAAAGGGTCTGTTCACCTGGTGCAACCTCCCTTCCCCTTGGATATGTAAGGAGCAGCGGCTCAAAGAAGCGTTCTCTGCAGCTGCCCGGTCCTTCGCGAATCGGGGGGGCCGTGAAGATGCTACTTTGGGTCAGGCCCTGGGGATCTGTGCGAACCAGTTCAGGGAGCTGTTCTAATGACGCTCGCCAGTTTATGATGTTTGGGAGATGGTTTAATTTGGGGTGAACCTCCCCGAGTTGGTGGTGGAATCAGGCAGGGTCTCAGTTATGTGGGGGAAAGAAACAGAACAGGCACTCAGAGCGCTAATGTCTGAACTGCAAAACCTCCTCATACTTCTGGCAAACTGCCCCCCCATGAACTGGGGGACATCCTCCAACAGTGGCGTCCCGCGTCGCACTAAGCTGTTTTTCGCATTCACATCCGAGTCTCCCCCTCGGTTTTCAGAGGACAGACCTATCCCGTCTGGGATTATTATTATTATTATTATTATTATTATTATTATTATTATTATTATTATTGCAACGTCGTGGTGCCTTTCCCTGCAGAGTTCAAGGCAACATCCGAGAGGTCTCTCCCCAGTTTATAACCCCAGCATCAACCCTGGGGCGGGGGGGGGGGGGCGTGATGGAGGGCTTCAAGGGAAATGGGGCCTTGAACCTGCCCTCCTCCCCGACCCACTGCCACCCAGGTCCGGGTTCCGACGCCGCGGGGCTCTATAACTAAGCCACCCTCAGTTGAACGCTCGGCTCGTTGACGGTGCGGGGCGTCGTGGGAAGCCGGCCGGTTCAGGACCCCCCCACCCCCGGTACGGTTCCCCACGGGGGATGCTGCGTGAGCCCCTCTCCAGCGCCCCGGCTCCTAAGGCGGGGGGGCCGCTTCCGAGGATTCCCCCGGCAGAGCGAGGCGGCGCAGCCCCGTCCGCAAAGGCAGCGCGGGCAAAGCCGGGCAGGCGCGCCGCTGCCGGAACCCGAGCGACGGTAGGACCCTGCGGCGGCGGCGGCGGCGGCGGCGGCGGGCGGGGGGGCCAGTTCCCGGCGCCTCCTCCAGCGGGAGAGATTTGGAGAAGGGGCCCCGCGCCCGCCCCTTTCCAGAAGTTTCTCCGGCGCCCCTATATAGCCCCCTGGCCCGGCGGCGGCTTGGCAGCAGGGCCAGTCCGGTGGCGCAGCGAGGCAGTCGGTTCCCGCGGAGCAGCCACCGTCGTATCTGCAAGGCTCGCCCGCTGCAAGGTCCGGAGGTGGGTGAGGGAGGGGGCGCTTTGCAAACCGGCCGGGGAGCCCCCGGGGGCTCGCGAGGCGGAGGGGCGCGGGCGGGGGCTTCCGCGGCTCGTCCGCCCGTCCGCTTACCCTGGGCGGCAGCGGGGCAGCTGGACTTCCGAGCCCCGCGCCGGGGGCCGCCTCGCTGCTGCCCCGGGGGGGTTGGGGGGCTGCCCCCCTTCCGCCCCGGGCGCGGGGAAGCGCGGCTGAGGGTCCCGCCTGGGCGGGGCAGGGCAGGGCAGGCCGGCGGGGCGTTCGCTCGCGGGGAGCCGGGAGGCGAGCGCGCCCCCGGAGGGGAAGCCCCCCTCGGCGCGCCCCGTCTCCGGCCGGGGCGCGGGGAAAGGGTGGGATTTCGCCCGGGGGTGGGCGTGCAAGGGCGTCCTCTCCGCCCTGCGCCCGCGGAGCGCTCGGCGTCGGAGGTCGGCCGGGAGGATCCCCGGCAGCAGCTGGAGATCCCGCGGGGGGCCAAGCCGGGATTCGCTGGGGCGGGCGGGGGGGCCTTGCCGGTGCAAAAGCGGGCATCCACCCCACCCCCACCCCCACCGTGCCCATATGCAAGAAAGAAGGCCTGGACCGCCGAGATGCGCAGAGCCTTTGCATTCAACTCCCGGGTGGGGGGAGGCTGTTGGCCAAAGCGGATGCTGGCGGGGGCGGATGCTCCCTTTCTGTCCGGGAAGGGACCGGGAGGAGGGTGCAGGGGAGGAAAATAAAGGGGACAAATTGGCTGCATTCACACAACCTATTAGAGCAGTGTTTGTCAACCGTGGCCAGTTGAAGTTGCGTGGACTTCAACTCCCCGAATTCCCCAGCCAGCGTATGCTGGCTGGGGAATTTTGGGAGTTGAAGTCCACCCATCTTCAACTGGCCACGGTTGACAAACACTCTATTAGAGCAAGGAATGGAAACCCCCATTTTACTGGTTCTGCCTCAAGCCCCAAAGTCACCCCATTCCTAGGTTCCCCCTTTACGCTCAAAAATACAATTAACCAGGGTTAACCCCAGCCCAGATTAACCCATTTCACAAATGCGGCTGTTAAGTCTTTAATTCAGCTGGATAAGCAGGTTGAGGCCTTACGTCCCTGAAAGCCAGGATTGTTTTCCCGTTTAGGAAGTCTCCTGGCCCCATTGTGGCTAGGAGCTGTGTTCCTGTTCTAGAAACCCCAGTCCTGAATTCGGGCTGTGCCCAGGGTTAGCTCCAAAAGGAGCATATCGTTTGGAGAAGCAAAGATGCTCCGGGCTTGCCCTAAAGAAGGTGTATTTCTGAGTATATAAAACCAGCCTTAGTTTTGTTGAGTCCATCCAGAGGACCACCTTTTCCCCAAAGGGTCTTTCGGAGGAGAGCAGATAATTGCTTTGATTTCGAATCTGTTGCACTGAGGCTGCAGAAAAGCCCACCTGGCCAGCCTGGGCAAGCTTAATTTAGCTCCTGGGGCTGCACTTGGGTTTTAATTTATTTTTACTTTTGCCCTCTGCTGAATTTGTGTGGAAGCAAAAGGCCTGGGAGGACTGTTCTGACGAGTCAGGCACCCAGAATATGGAGCTTGTCAGCTCCTGGCCTGGGTGGAAAATAAGGGTTAGGTTCCCTGTAATGCAGAACCACTATGAGGAGGTGAAATTTTATCCTGAAATCAAATAAGAAAGGATGTTGACAGGTTTGTGGTGAGCGACTCTGGTTCTGGGGGTCTTTTGCTAAGCATCTTAAGTGGGCCTTCCATTTATTCCTATTGTTACTGATCAGCTCCTGAACTGCTTTAAAAGGGACAGGATTTGGCTGGGCTAGAGACAGTTCCAGCCCAACCCAGTTCCAACATACTCAATTTTACAGGGATGCCTTTAAAAATAGAATGGTTGAATTAAACCCTGCAGGCTGTTTAAACGGCAAGACCTGATCTCCCTTTTGGCCCTGGATGCCTGGAAAACAGGAGAAAAGAAGGATAGATGATCGGAACTTAGCCTGTTGCCCAGTTTAAAAAATGCCATTTCTTGCTCTTAATGCTGCCTGCATGTAACAGTATCTTTCTCTGCTAATCCAGAAGCTTCCTTGTTTGCTATCCAATCTCGGTGACTAAAGAACCACAGGGTAAACTCCAATAGCCAGCACTGCCTGGATATTTTGATTTTAAAGCAAGTTTCTAGCCCTCAAGGTTGGGAAGGAAAACAGGGAAAGCCTCGGTATTATGCAGAAGTAGAAACAAAGCGTAGATCATTTGCTGAAAATTCTTTCTGCCAAAATAAGCTAAATTGCCCAAAGATTTGCAATTGACAATGCGCGCAGAAATATAAAAGGGGGATCATACTTGGAGAGTTTTGTCTGGCTGTGTTTGGCCTTGATTCTGTTCAACATCCTCTTCCTGCCAGAGACTTGCAGCATAATCAAGGGCTTTGTCTCAAAGCTTTCCCAGCCCGGGCCTGCCTACGTGGCACGGCGGGGGGAGGCGGGGGCCGTGTGGCTGGAAACATCTGCAGCCATGTTGCAGCCTGAATCGCAGAAGGGGTGTCTGCAGAGCGATGCGTCAGCATTTGTGGAGACCCTTCAGGGATCAGAGGCTGTCCTGTAGCTAAATTGGCTGATTTGAGAAGCAGAGCCTGGGAGAAATTTTTTGCGCAGGGATGCGCTTGTGGAAACACAAGGCCGTGTGAGCGCCTAGTGGCCTGGAGGATGAATTAAACCCCTTTAGCTTTCTCATCGTTAATCTCACAATTCCTTTATCAAAAAATCTAAGTCCCAGCAAGATAGATACCCCAGGCCTGCATTTTTCCAAGAAGGACATTCATACACATTTCAGAGTCATTCCCTTGTTACATGTATTGCTTGTGGTAAGTTTTAAAGACATTTCTGTTAACTTGAAGATCATTTATGGCAGTGTTTCTCAACCGTGGGAACTTTTAAGATGGGTGGACTTCAACTCCCAGGAGTCCTTGCCTGCCGCCATGGCCAGCCATGGGGTATGTGGGAATGATAGTTCATCAACATCTGGAGGACCACTGGTTGAACACATGTCCTTGGAAATTTGGCTAATTGGCTAGGGGCATTCCACATCTGCTGCCTTCGCTCCTGCGGCATGGGGCCCGCCCACATTGAAGCCAAATTGCAGTGGGTGTGGTTATGCAAAACAGGAAGGGAGCACCAGCATTCGCTTTTTCTATTGGCAGCTCGAGAGTCACACGTTAGCCTGCGATTGGCATCTTAGAACAGTGAGATCTAGAAAGTTGTTTGCTTCACTTGTAGAAGAAGTAAAATAGGATCTTGCCTGCAGAAACACACCTCTGGCAGAGCTTTGCAACTGCTTGTCCTTTCTAGCTTATAAAATCCCATATGTAGTCCCTCCATGTTCCGTTCTGGAAAGCCCAGTTCTCAAGGGAACTATCTTACGTATCTGTTTTCTTTCAGAATGAAAAAGGCAAATGTTGACCCCAGTAAGAAAAAAATTCAAGGTATCTTTAGAAAACAAAAATAGTAGTATTCGGAAAAAAGTGCTATTCTAACAGCACCGATGTTAGGAAGAACATCCAACGTTAATGATGTGGGTGATGCAAATGAAGAAAAAAGTCCTTTGGGTAGTTGGGATATATTGACAGCGGAAGGAAAGTTGAGATACAGCACAAAATGACGTATCGGTAGACTTCCTTTCCGGTTTTTCAGGCGTGATTTAAGGCAGGTAATCTAATTCTATAACTTCGCTGGGAGTAACTGGCTTAGCCTGATTACTAAGAGTGGAAGTATTGCTTTAGGAGTCAGAAGGAAGTTTTAGTTTAACTGTGGGTGGACTTGGCGGCTCGCAGACAGATGGTGGAACTAAGGTAGCCTTTGATTTTCCCCCAAATTCTGATTTCAGAGGTAAACTGCCTTTGCATCAGAAGGTTCTATTATCAACTGGGCCCAAAATCTATAACCATGTGTGAATGCAAATAATTCTTGTAAGGCTCTGTAGCTTAGCACCCATCACACCCAGCGAAAGAATTTCAACAGCCTCTTTTGAGCATGCGGTCCGTTTACATCTGTTGTAAAGGTTAATTCTGCTGTTCCTGCTTCTAGCCCAGTGGTTCTCAACCTTGGCGACTTGAAGATGGGTGGACCTCAACTCCCAGAATTCCCCAGCCAACCATGCTGTCTGGGGAATTCTGGGAGTTGAAGTCCACCCATCTTCAAGCCGCCAAGGTTGAGAAACACTGTTCAAGCCTCACAGGATGCCTAACCCTACAATTTAGCCATATGGGCTTGATTTCCTCCCATCCTCAACCCTTGGCAGATACAATAATTCTGAAAACCCTTGGGTGATTATTTGCCAGTTCAAAATTGGAGGAATTGCTTGGGTGAAAGCCCGTTAGACACAGGCTGGGTTCGGATAACACGCCAGGCAAAAATATAATTGCATAAATTGTGCTGGAGTTGTGCTACTTTGGATGCAGAGGGGAAAGGTGCTTGTGACTGTCTGGAAGTTAACACCTGTCTGCCACTCCTTAAGCCAGTGTTTCTCAAACTTGGCAACTTTTAACTTTTTTAAACAGTGCAGCCTGACTTCTGTATTGTCCATATTGCCAATCCAGCTGTTCGAATTTCTGAACTGCAAAATAGCCTTCCAATTATAACCAGTCTGCATGAGTTTTCTCTTTCACTCTCTCCTTATTTTCTCTAATTTAAACAGGGGAGCTTTGTTCTAGCTACTATTTGTAGACCATTCTTCTGTAAAGACTTCTAAAAAGGCATGTTTTTTGCCCAGCCAGCTCCAATGATTGACAGGGCATAACATTGAAATTCAGCCCTGTGCTGGATTTTAAAAAGTTGAGCGTTTGTAGGTTGCTGCTGTTTGTGTGGCACTTGGGCCATCCAGTGTGAGATACTGGAAGGGGAAGAGAATGCATTTCCACATCTTCTCCATTATTCCTTGGCTCAGCAGTGCCCTTTCTGTGCAGTGAACCCACTCAGTCCTCTCCCTTGGCACGATGCCTACGCATGCCAGCTCTCGAGACCTTGGCTGCTGCTCAGATGGTATTGCAGAAAGAAGGGAGGGCAGTTCTGCAGGGAGAGTTAAATAAGATTATTTGGGGCAATTGGTATATTGTTGTGGGGAAAATAGGAGGAGGAAGGAGTATTAGGTATGTTGGTCGCCTTGAGTTATTTATAAAAATAATAAAGGGATAGAAAAATAAATAAATAATTCCGTAAGATGCTTCATTCTTTTTCCTCTGTCTTTCCCCCCCCCCCCAATTTGGCAATTTGTTTCTTACTTTTTTAAAAAAGGAGAAACAGATTGCTGATTTAGTCCTCATTAAAAGAGGTCCAGTGCAGAGATGAAGCACCCTTATTTTGCAAATCTATGGGAAGAGTGGGACTTTCTTTCTTCTGGTGCACTATTTGCCCACCTACTGTATAGCAGTTCTTGAAGGTCTAAGGTGGGGATGGGATGTATGCCCCCTTCATAATCCTTTTAAAGCGGAAGTACCAAGCTTTGAAGCTGGCACGTACTTTGCCACTGGCGTGGGCCTTCTCTGCCATTGCAGCGTTTAGCTGATAATGATTCTGAGATGCATCTGCCTGTTGTTTCTTGAGTCACTGCTGCAAGGTTACTACCTTGCATTCAGTTTTAAACTAAGTGGGTGTGTGGCAGGGGCGGGAGAAGAGAATTGTGATCCTGGCTAAGCCCTAAATCTAAATCCTGAATTTAGGGGAAGACCAAGCTGTATCTTCAAACTCTAATCCTGAGCGCCCTCTAGTGGATTTTTGGGGGAACAGACAGGGCTAACATCTGTGATTTAGTGTCTTACCAGCTTTCACAGCCAGACACTTCCAGATGTGTGGGGGACTACAGCAACCATCATTCACAGCCAGGAAGTGCTGATTGGAAGTCCTAGGAGCTTGGGGAAGACCTGCTTTGTACATCGTTGGCTTTTTTCTTTTTAAATGCAGCCTCTGCAAAAATGCAACTTTATTAACTTTATTAAGCATTAACTTTATTCAGCGGCTGCCTTCTCAGTCTGCCTTGGACTATAAATTGCTTGAGTTAAATTCCCTGCATGCAGAAAAGTAGTCCTTGTGGAGAAAGCTTGGCTGGAGCCTCTTTCGTAAGGGATCGTTGTCCCCTTGCCGGACAGCTCTCTAGCTGAAAACGTCCAACGCTGAGGTGGGAGGAGTGGCTGGCCGTCCTGGCAGGGAATGATGGGTGCGTCGGTCTCAACACATCTAGAAGGCTCTGGATTGAGCCCAGCTGGGGTGGGGATGCGGGTGTATTGTGCATTTTCTAACATGCAACCAGCGCCCATCTTGACCAGCCATCTCGGTCCCTCCCAGGCTCTGACTGCTCCCGGTCCCCACGGAAGCCATGTGGTTGATCCAGCTCCTGGCGCTCTGCGCGCTCGTTACGGCCGTGCCGTCCAGTGACAAGAAGAAGGGCGAGAAGAAACCGGCTTCGGAAGAGAGGAAGCTGAGTGAGAAGGCCGCCGCCCTGGCTGACCGCAGCGCCACCCTGGCCTTCAACCTCTACCACGTGATGGCCAAGGACAAGAACCTGGAGAACATCCTGGTGTCTCCTGTGGTGGTGGCGTCTTCCCTGGGGCTGGTGTCTCTTGGGGGGAAGGCCGCCACGGCTTCCCAAGCCAAGGCCCTGCTTAGCGCCAGCAAACTGAACGACGATTACGTCCACGGCGGGCTCTCGGAGTTCCTCAACGACGTCAGCAACGCCACGGCCCGGAACGTCACCTGGAAGCTCGGCAGCCGCCTCTACGGGCCCAGCTCCGTCAGCTTTGCCGACGACTTCGTGCAGAGTAGCAAGAAGCACTACAACTACGACCACGCCAAGATCAACTTCCGAGACAAGCGGAGCGCCCTGAAGTCCATCAACGAGTGGGCCGCCCAGACCACGGAAGGCAAGCTGCCCGAGGTCACCAGGGATGTGGAGAAGACCGACGGGGCCTTGATCGTCAACGCCATGTTCTTCAAACGTAAGCGCAAGTTGACAGGGAGCTTTGAGGTAGTGGTGCACCTGCTGGGGAATTGGTGGGGGTAACTGCAGGGGGATCAAACAGTCAGGATGGAGATTGTGGCTGCCACCTTCTCTTTTTTTGACCCTCCGGGCATGCCCCCAGTTGGTGGCCAGCCATAAGGTAATACAGGTAGTCCTCAACTTATGACCACAATTGGGACCAGAACTGCTGTCACTAGGCGAGGCAGCTGTTAAGTGAGTCACGCCCGATTGTATAACCTTTTTTGCTGCGGTTGTTAAGCAAATCATTGCAGTCATTAAGTGAGTCATGTGGTTCATTGAGTGAACCCAGCTTTCCCCATTGACTTTGCTTGTCGGAAGCCAGCTGGGAAGGTTGCAGATGGCAATCGCACGATCCTGGGATGCCGCAACAGACATAAATATGTGCCAGTTGCCAAGCCCTGAATTTTGATCATGTGACTGCAGGGACGCTGTGATAGTCGTAAGTGCAAGGACAGGGCACAAGTCACTTTTTTCAGCACCGTTTTAACTTCGAACGGTTGCTAAATGAATGGTCATAAGTTGAGAACTACCTGTACAGCAATTTCTTTGGAGGCCGTGCTGCTCCTTAGGAATGTATCTAGGCCTCTGCTTCGCAGACCTTTTCCACGGTTGCAGTTTGTTGTCTTTATTTATTAGTCATGGCTCTGCTTGGTTTGTTTAGCGCACTGGGATGAGAAGTTCCATCACAAGATGGTGGACAATCGTGGCTTCATGGTATCGCGTTCGTACACAATCGGCATTTCCATGATGCACCGCACAGGTAAGGTGGCCTGGGTAAAAAAGGCACGATTCTGCCTCGTTTCCTTTCGTCCAGGCTCCCCACTCGGATTTTCCCATAAGTGTTTGAGGCTGTGAAAGAAAGCCTTGCGTTTTCCCACAGAGCAACACCAGGCTGGCTGTGAATTGCTAACCATGAGTGCGTGTCAGGCTGAAGAGAGGAACATAAACAGGCTATCAGTAATGACTATTGACCTGTGACCAAAAATCTCAGCGGGGCTTTACCTCCTTTCTTTAAAATGCAGACAATACATATTCTGCAACATGTCGATCCAAAGTCTGTCCTGTGGAGGATGAGAGGTTGCAACCGAGGGGTCTGTCCATGAGCAAACCTCCCTATTTTGGGAATGGTGTTCCAGGTGAAATGGCGCCAGGTCACCTCGATCCATTTCTGGTTCAGAAGATTCTGGAAAAGTGCCAAACACCCCTGGAGTAGCAGATTTGACACGGATTTGTCCAGAATGTTCTGTTCCTATAGCAGACTTTTGCACAGGCCTAAATGGGGATTATTCATCCATGGCAAAACGCAGAAGTTGGCTAACTGCGCATCGTTCATGTTGACCTTTTCCAAAATGGGCTCTTGCAGTGGTGCTTGAGCAATCTCCATGCTGGGTGGTGGGGATGAAAATACTCACTGCATCGGTAGGGCCAGGTCTGATCTGTTACACTGCAGAGGACAAGAAAGGAAACCAGAAATGTGTGCCCTGATCTTCCGCCAGTCTGTCTTCTGAGGTAGGCAGTCCTCGGCTTACGACCACAATTGGGACCAGAACTTCTGTTGCTAAGCGAGTCGGTCATTAAGTGAGTCGTGTCTGACTTTATGACCTTTTTGCTGCGGTTGTTAAGTGAACCACCACAGCTGTTAAGTGAATCATGTGGTCGTTAAGTGATTCCTGCTTCCCCCATTGACTTGATAGTTAGAAGCTGACTGGAAAGGTCGCAAAAGGCGATCATGTGTCCCCGGGATGCTGCAACCATCGTAAATACATGCCAGTTGCCAAGTGCCCAAATTTTGATCATGTGACTGCAGGGACACTGTGATGGTCATAAGTGCGACGACCGATTGCAAGTCACTTTTTCCAGCACTGTTGTAACTTTGAATGGTCACTAAACAAATGGTCTTAAGTCGAGGATTACCTGTACTCCCCAGGAACCTCCAGGCCCATTTTACCTGACTTCCTGGGCTAAAAATATGCTCTTTTACTCTGCTCAAAAATCAACAACTTTCCAGCCCCTACCAATATTTTCAGGTGCTCAGCTCACTCCTGCATGCTGCGTCCTCAAGTGCTGAGCGCACAAGTCCTTGTGAAATCCATATGCTCAGAGCCTGTGCCAATCCACTCCAGAGGCCCACTGATTGCAGCTTTACATGCTTTTGCAGGACTGTATAAGTACTACGAGGACGAGGACGAGAAGCTGCAGATGGTGGAGATGCCGCTGGCCCACAAGCTCTCCAGCCTGATCATCATCATGCCGAACCACGTCGAGCCCCTGGAACGGCTAGAGAAGTTGCTCACCCGGGAGCAGCTGCAGGTTTGGCTGGGCAAAATGAAGGAGCGGTCCGTGGCCGTCTCCCTGCCCAAGGTCAGCCTGGAAGTCAGCCACGACCTTCAGGTGAGCGTCCCTGGCTGTCCCGCGGGAAGAAACTCCAAGGCCGTGTGCGCGTCCAGTTCCTCTTTCTGTTGGGGTGGCAACGTTGCAGTCCGGTTTTCTCTGAGCCACTCACGGCAGCAACGGTAGATTCCCTGCCGGTCAGTGTTCAAGCTGGGGTTTGCACACAGGCTGCAGTGCCCTGGCACATGTGCTCACCCTGGGCACTGAAAGACCTTCTGGCTTCATTTGCTCAACCACAAAGCTTGATTCTAGTTCACCTTGGGTTTGTGGTATGTTGTACAGACAGCAAAACCCAGCCTGTCTGGTTAGTTTATGATTCAAGGTAGTGTGCAATTTTTTTTCCCAGTCTGTTCAGTCGTGTCCAATTCCCAGAGACTGCCTGGACAAGTCCCTGCAGTTTTCTTGGCAAGCTTTTTCAGAAGTGGTTTGCCATTGCCTCCTTCCTGGGGCTGAGAGAGAGTGGCTGGCCCAAGGTCACCCAGCTGGCCTCCTGCCCAAGGCGGGACTAGAACTCACGGTCTCCCGGTTTCTAGCCCAGTGCCTTCACCACTACGCAGTGGCTCTCATTGTGTGAATACTGATTGAGTTAATTTAGTTGCCTGGCCGAGCTCATTGTGTGAACACAGAAATCTCCAGGTTTATTGCCTAGTAGAATGAATTTCCAGTTAGGATGGGCAGAAGGCTAAGATCATCCCTTAGCAATTTTGGCGTGAGCAAGGGCTGCATTATGCCCAGCAGGTGGGGCTAAGATTTTTTTCCTCTGGATGTGGAAAATTAAAGGTGTGCAACTCACTAATTCGAGAACAGAAGCGGGTCACAGTGTCCCAGGGGTGACCCAGCCCCAGACAGGCTTGTTCCATGCAGAGCAGCATCTTCAGGACACAAAATGCTGGTGGGAGGATTTATGTCCAGAACGGCCAGAAACATCCTCTCCCCCTGCAAGAACCACACGGCCTGGAGGGGGAATGGAATGTCCCGGAGTCCTCCAGAACTTTGTCCCCAAATTTTGCAGATCTCTAGTTAAGCTTATTTTAGGATTTATACTGTAGATTTTGGGTGGTTTTTGTGTCAAAGGGTGGGAGAAGGTGCCATCAAGAAGAGGTGGACACAACGTTCTTGCAGGATGGCTTTATTACTTGATTACTTCCCAGTCTGGCTGATGGCCCTGGGATTGCTGGTGGGTGCCTCTCCGAATCCTGGCTCCAGGGGTCACCGCAAGGAGGAAGTTTAAAAAATCAAGATGGCAGCCACGACCATGTGACACATGTAAAAAGGGCAGGGCAAGATGGTTATGGCCACCATCTTGACTTATTTGACATTCCTACCACCCCTGCGGACGCCTCTGCCTCACACAGTCAAATCCCACTTAGTATGTTGAGACCAGCTAGTTCAGAGGAGCAAATTGAAGCTAGACATTTTCTTTTATGAAGAAAGTAAGAGCTACAGGTAGTCCTCGCTTAAGACTGTTCGTTTGGAGACTGTCTGGAGTTATGATAGTGCTGAAAGAAACCACCTTGCAGCTGGTCCTCACACGTACAACCGTCGCAGCATCCCCGTGATTCGGGCGCTTGGCAGCCGTCATGCGTTTATGACGGTTGCAGCAGCCACCCAGAATTGTCATGTGAGATGGGCGGCAGAGAACTTTGATAAATAAATAAATAAATCCCACAGTCATATGATCGCCATTTTCAGCTGGCTTCTGAAACTGCGTGATTCACTTAACGGCCATGTCACGCACTCCACCGCCACCGCAAAAATGGTCATAAAATCAGGTCCAGATTTGCTTAATGACTGCATCGCTTGGTGACCTAAATTCCAGACCCCATTGTGGTGGTTAAGTGAGGACTGCCTGTAATTTGAACTGTCTGCGACATCATAGAAGTTCAGCCAATGGTTGGGCAGGGAAAAAGTTTCACAGACAGGTCTATTTCTCTTCCTCTTCAGAAACACTTGGCTGATCTTGGCTTAACTGAAGCCGTGGACAAAAACAAAGCAGATCTGTCGAAGATTTCTGGCAAGAAGGACCTGTATCTCTCCAACGTCTTGCATGCGGCGGCCCTGGAGTTGGACACGGAAGGGAACCCCTTCGAGTCAGACCTCTACAGCCGCGAAGAAATCAGGAACCCCAAACTTTTCTACGTCGACCATCCTTTCGTTTTCCTCATCAAGGACAATAAGACCAACTCCGTCCTTTTCATTGGCAGACTAGTTAAACCAAAAGGAGACAAAATGCGTGATGAATTGTAGTTTTTCTGCAGGTTTATGTACGTTTGTTGCTTTTTTAAAAAAAAAAGTTGAGACAATGGGTGCCTTTTCTGAACCGGTGCTCCTCTGCCGTTGACCCATTAAATTTTGGAGGTCACCAACAGTGGTGAGATGTGAAGTGCAAACAAGGGAAGTGGCGAAGGATGAGGGCGTAACTCCCCCCGTGCCCCTTTCTGCCCCCGTCTAAGAGCATTTTATCTCTTTGATTAGTTTTATCTTCCCTGGAAATTCACTGCAGCCCAAGGCTAGGAAGATGTGAGGTTCCTAGGCTCCTCTCAGGAAGAGTGGTCCTTTACGCTCGTGAGGATCCCGCCTCCCTAAAGATGGCGCAAGGGTCTGGCCACACCAAGGGACATAAAGCTGCCAGTAGATGAACTTTGGAGCTGTGAGCTCGTAACGATGGGAAGGAAGATTAAAAGGCTTTCTTACCCGTTGCCATGTTCTCACTGGTGCAAAACCCGGTTTGCATTTTTGAGAATATGGATACAGACACATTTAGCAGTCAATACAAGCTCTGCAAAGAGATAGTTGAAGCCTCACCGAGTCTTTTTACAGTTAACTCTGACCCCTTAGAGGAATCAGGACCCTTTGCTTACCTCAAACGTTCCACTTAAGCACTGTTAGTATTTAATCAGTTTTCAAATCATTGACTTGGCTCGATTGATTTTGGGTACCCAGGCACGCACATACGAATATTTAAAATCCTTGCTAAGTGAGAGTCCTCTTTTTCAGTTTTATGAAATAGAACAAGAAGCCCTGTACCGGGGGAAGATTTTGCTTGGATGCAGCACTGAGCCAGCCAAAGGGGTGGCTGCATTTCCAGGACGACAGAAAGGTGAAGAACCTAAACTCAGAATTCCAGAAATTGCAAGCTTAGATGCAGGGCCGAGAGTGCATAATTAAAACTGCCAGATTCCAGTCCAGCCTGATTCCTGTTTTCTGCATTAATCAGAAGGAGCAGACTTAGTGCTTCTGGTTCTGATTTAATCCAGGAAAGAACACTTAGATGAAAGAGTATTTTTAAGAGTTCTTGGGGGTGGTCAAAAAAGTCAAGAGGGTGACCACAACTCTAAAATCAAAGGCCCACCTTTTTACAGGTAGTCCTCGTTTAGCGACCACAATGGACTGGTCGTTAATGAAGCGGTTGCTAAGTGAAACTGCAACTGTGCTTAGGATCTGACATCAGCTATCCTTTGCTTTATGGCCTCCAAAGGCCATAAATGCGAGGATTGGTTGCAAAGATCCTTTTCCATCACCATTGTAACTGGACAGTCGCTGAACAAGGCAGTCACTAAACCAGGACAGCTTGTATGTTTATCCCAATGCAAGTAAAAAAAGGGGTGGGGCTTCAACCTCACTCTTGTGGCCACCCTCTTGACTTTTTTGACCCCTCCTTCCTGCAGACACCCCTGAAGAGTTCTTTGAGAAGTAAGCTGGACTATCTTTAGTAACTGAGCAGTCCAACACCGCAGATTTTGCAAAATCCTGGACTTACCCATCCTTTCACATTACAAAATCAACCTCATTAACTCCATCCCATTAATAGATTTTAATTTAGACCAGTGCTGGCTGGGGAATTCTGGGAGTTGAAGTCCACACCTCTTAAAGCTGCCAAGTTTGAAAAATACTGATTTAGACTAAATGGCCGAGATGGATGCTTCTTCTCCAGCAATGGGGAGATTTTGACTTGCTGGCGTTCTGATGCAGCTTCCCCCAGGTCGTCTCAGTGTTTTGGCCGTGGTCCCCCAAGCTTTTTGCCTTGCTGCGGGTAATGGTGCTGCAGGCCCATTGAGAGTATGAGATTAGGGAGATGGACGGGTGGAGAAATTATACCATGGGTATAGAAATATGTGGGAACTGGGAAATAGGGGTGATTAAACCTGGCATTTGAAAGGTAAAAGCCCAGGCCTCTCTGGCAGGCAAGCTGTGGCATCTTATTCCAAGCATTTTGGCCCATTCTGATGTTTACATTGCACACCGAAGGGTGCTTTTGACCCTCATGCCTACATTTTTCCATCTATTGCAACATCTTAGCCCTCACCATTGAGAGGCAGCTGAAGGCCATTCTTCCCTTCTGCTGATGTACCCAGAATGTGCCTTAACCAGGTTAGTAAATACTTCCACAGGTATACATGCAGACCAAGCTAACCTTGGTGTCTTGGTGCATCATGCATGAACCAAGCCTATCTACTTCACATTTTGCTGCACTGTACAATCCTATAAAGGTTAAAAGTTAATTCTTAAGATTTTAAGAGCTAAGATTAAGCATCTCTGTGTCTAAATTTAAAGGGCTGGACTCAGGTAGAGAAACAGACATGCAGAGGCTCAGCTTTTCTAACTTCACGCCCTTCCCATGTTACATGAGTGACCAGCCTCACCACTAGGGGAAACCTCATGATGTTCTTTTCGGGTGCACAGCACAGACCCAACACAGCACTGCAGGGCACACTGGGTGATGGTGCTACGACACATGACGGGGTGGAGAAGGTATTCGGGGGGGGGAAGGGATGGGTGGGTGAATCAAGCAATGTTTTGTGATGCAGATGTCTTTTTTTTTACTCGCCACACACAACTTTGTTGTACAATTTTTGCAATAAAATGTTTTTCAGTGAATTGCTTTCTTACTCTGGGGGGCATGTAGGGTGGAACTGGCAACCACCCAGCTTGGGAGGGCATCAGAAACCTCCCTTCCCCCTTTCCAGGGCACTGAAGAATTAAACCAGACGGTTCCCAGAGGTTAGATTGGCATGTTGTACTGTGAATAAATCTGGCTGACTTTGGCTGAACTGGAAAAAGCAAAGGGCCATGAATGGAGTTATGCTCAAAACCAGAGTTTCTCAACTGTGGCAACTTTAAGATGGGTGGACTTCAACTCCCAGAATCCCCCAGCCACCAATGCTGGCTGGGGGATTCTGGGAGTTGAAGTCCACCCATCTTAAAGTTGCCACGGTTGAGAAACTCTGGTTTAGATTAGACTGGGAAACCCAGGTTCAAGCCTCACACCCACCTATGGAAGTTCAAGGGGTGGGGAGGGATTTGGGCCAGTCACTCTTTTGGCCCTGGGCTATTTTACAGGGTTGTTGAGGTGGTGGGGGAATGAGAGAAGGGAGTGCTATGTGCAGCCCCTGGAGGAAAGGGGCTATAAAATAAAACGCAGATGCTGCAACGGCTAAACTGTCATAACTGAGAGCAGAGTTTGGTCTGCAGCATCAGATGCCAGGACGCAAATAGGTCACAGCAGCGTTTACGCAATGATGATGTTGCGGGCATTTGATGCTGCTGTTGAGGGTCATTGAGGAACGACCTAAAGTTGCCCCTTTCAGCAACGAAGATAGAAAACACTGGCCACCGAGCCTCATGTTTGTGGGCATGTGTGTGCCCCCATCCGCCTGGAGTAGGCAGGACCAGGACCTGAAAGTTTTGTCATACTAGTCCCCCCCCCCCCACCGCACCAGCTGCCCTCTCTCCATGGCACCACGCAAACGCCCGCAGACTCAAGACGCACCAAAAGCACCATCTTCATCTCCCACATTACTCAGTTCCAGAATACACAAGACGCGCTGGAATGCTTTGCCCCCCTCGCTTTACACCTGTAGGAATATTAGCTTTTGTAGACATTTTGCTACGCTGGGATCTTCCCCAAGTGGGCGAAGCTTGAGTCTGATGACTTTATGGACCCATCCCTGGAGATTTCTTGGCAATGGCACAGAAGCGGTTTGGCAGCGCCACCTTCCAAAATATCAGCTCCATTTCCCTCTAGCTTCTTGGCCCTGGGGTTTCCTGGTGGTCTCCCATCCAATTATCTTGATTGGGCTCAGCTCCGCTTCTTTTGTTCAGGTCAGCTAAGATCAGCCAGACTCTTTCACAGTGCAAACGCATCACTGGTGATGCGTCTGCACTGTGGAAGAGCATTTTCAGCCTCAAACTCTCCAGGGATTTTATCTAATCCCTAAACACCCTGCAAATGAACTCAACCCATCTCAGAACAAGCAGTCCAGCCCTTTCTTTTTCTCAAGATTTGAGGGCGTGACAGCCTAATTTTATAGGCCATCCAGCGAAGGGGCAATCCCATAGTGAAGCGCCAGGACCCCAAGTTAGTGTAACGCTTAGGAGTCAGTCTGTACTTCTGGGACCAACAAACCTAACTTCCTTTAAAAAAAAAGAAATTTTCTTTTAGTCCAGCTCCACTCCCAGCGACTTCACGGACAAGCCTACGCAATCTTCTTGGTACGGGCCTGAAGGCGGCCTACCTGGATGTTCTCCCCAATATTTTAACTGCTTCCCACAGTAGCTTTTAAGTCCTGGAATCTCCTAGCGGTCTCTCATCCCAGGGAGCAATGAGGTCCACCACCCTACTTAACCCTCCCCCATCCGCCCTAGTCTGTAAGGGACTGCTAGTTAGTTGGGCTAAACTGTCATAATTGAGAGCACAATTTGGTCTGGGAAGGATTGAACTGGGTTTCAGATGAACAGGATCTCTGTCCTGAGAGCAGGTAAAAAAAAACAACAAAAAAAAAACCCCACCATCTCTTGTTGGCTTTTAAAAATTTTATTAAGAGATATTTTTACAGGACTTCAAGGTTTTATATCAAAAACCTGCAAGGAAAAGAAAAAGTATCAGTTAGTGACCAATTAAGCCCAGTCCTTAGTTTAAAAAGAATCCTTGGGGACAAGACATATTTTTACTGTCCCATAAATACAAATTCCCATAATTCTCTTGGTGCTGCAGGCAGCCAATACACCCAGCAGCTTGCAACAGCCTTCCCTAACCTGGTGCCCTCAAGATCTACTGCACAGCTGCTGATGGGAACCACAGTGAGCAGAAGGCCACCCGGTTGGAGGATAATTTTATTTATTGTGTGCTTTGCCAACGCAGAGCACAAAACCAAATGTGTTAATTGCAAACCAATCCGTTGAAACTGGCTCAGAACCCAGTCAACAAATACCACTGCTGAACAACCAACACGATACCCTTCAAGCAAGGTGCTGGGATCAGGCAAAGGGTACAAATACCCGTAACAATTCAAACCAGGTCTTCGCCTGCCGTTGACGTTGTTCCTCCTCAACAGGCCCTTTTCAGGGCAGAGCAAAGCCGGACCCTTACCTCTCACGCGGTGGGCACAGCCTGGGGCATTGGTGGCTGCTCTGGCTTGGTGCCCTTCTGCTCTGAGATGGGGGTGGTGGGCAGGATCTCTTCCTTGGGCTCTACGATGCTGACGTGGTCCGGCAGGGGCTTCTTCGGCCCAATCTTCCCACTGGGGTCCCAGGGCAGCATGATCTTCACTTTGATGCCCAGCACGCCTGCAAAGAAGAGGACGTGCTCAGGCAAGCTCGCTTGGCCCTGAAAGCTCAGCAGCAGAAACCCAAAGATTTGGGGGGGGGGGGACACAGGCTGCAGCAAGGAAGGCTGTTCCTCCCACCCACCCCCATGCAGTGGGCCCTTTCCTCATAGGAGCACCTCCCTGTCTGAAATACACATTTGGCAAAATTAACCACGATGGTCTGTAGAAAAACCAATGCACAGAATTGCACATGGCACAGTGCGCCTGGTCCAGACCCGCGAGCAGGCAGCCCAGCTGTGGCTCCTCAAGACAGAAGGGCCCACAAATCTGGGGGGGAGAGTGGAGCAGGGGCTCTCAAAGCGTGAGCCAAACAGAGTGGTTTGGAGGAGGTCCCGCGCCTTACCCTGCCTGAGGAGGACATGGCGCACAGCCGTGTCCACGTAGTAGTTGACGGGGTCCCCGCTGTGGATCATCAGGCCATCCACAAACTTCATGGACTTGGCTCGCTGGCCCCGGAGCTTGCCCGACACCACCACCTCGCAGCCCTTGGCTCCGCTTTCCATGATGAAACGGAGGACGCCATAGCACGCCCTGGGCAGAGAGGAACCATCAATAAGGCCTGGGGGTGTAAGCACAAGAGCTGCGGGGGGGAGCTTTTCCCCCCCTCCTTTTCAAGAGCTGCCCTTCTCAGACAAATGCCTCTAGTTCATCCAAAGACCAGACCCCCCCCTTTGCCAGGGCCGCCAACACAGGGCCACAGAACGTGGCGGAGTGCCACTGACCACAGGCAGAAGGGGGCCTCTTCTGACTCGTCATCGTATCATCACCGAAGGGATTTCTCTGGCTCCCAAAGCAGGCAGCCCAGAACAGCTGTCACGAGACACAAGACCCCGGAGAAGCATGGCAGGGGCTTCCTCAGGCACAGGCCGCAACATTTAAAGATGCCAG
Organism: Candoia aspera; assembly: GCF_035149785.1. Classification (NCBI taxonomy): domain Eukaryota; kingdom Metazoa; phylum Chordata; class Lepidosauria; order Squamata; family Candoiidae; genus Candoia; species Candoia aspera. Next base: position 113,578,736 of record NC_086157.1, read on the forward strand.
CGATGCACCCACTAGAAACTCAACAGCAGCGTCTTTGCTGCAGACCGAGGCGGAGCGGCGCATTCGAACCTCATTAGGCTGAGGTTGCGCAACAAGCTAGACCTGGTCAGATTGAAAGGAGTACGGCCATTTGCACGGCTGCAGCAGCATATCGTGCGAACAAGGCCACCAAATTAACCCGTTGTCTATTTGTTTGGATAAACCACGATTGGTGAATGCAGCCGTTCTGTTCTGCTAACCCAAGTCGTACGAACTCAGCGTTACGGGTACCCTTCTCTGGAAAAGCCAGTCCTTTATCCGTGCTGAACTTAAAATACTGCAGGCGTCTCAGGGAAGGAACCAGAGTATTTAAGCCACTGGGTTAAGTACAGCATACTGTAATTTCATGAAATCGTAGTATGCTGTATTTAATCCAGTGGTTTAAATATCTGGTTCCTCCCCATGCTACAATTTCATGAAATTGTTCTCTTTCTACCTTCTGGTTCGCCTGCAAGGAATTCTCTTCTTTTACCTTCTGTTGTCTAGTCGGGTCATGAAACATCTGCAAGCGAGCAACCAGGCTGAGAGCGCACCAAGGACTCCCCAGAAATCCCCTATGCCCTACGAGAAGCATTCTGACCTTCTAATGCAGGGACGGGAAGCCTGTGGCTGTTTGGATTGGCTAAACTACAGCGGTGCTTAAAAGCTGGTGAACTCTTTTGGATTTTCAGTATTTCTGCATAAATATGACCTAAAATGGGATCTGTTCTCCACACAAGTCCTAAAACTAGATAAAAAGAATCCCATTAAACTCATGAGTCAAAAACATTACACCTGTTCATCTACGTATTGAGCAAATTATCGAAAGCTACCTGCCACGACTGCTAGCATTCCAGACCACGGTCTCTACTCATCTTGGCGGGGGCTCCCAGGAAACGCCGATCAGCCCCATCTGGAAACTCTCAAATCCACACCCCAATCTAAAGGAAGTGTGACGCAGCGCTGTGAAGCCACCTCTGTGCTCTCAACACAGACCTGGAAGATCTCTAAATTTAGCACCTAAAAGTTCAGCTTGAGAGATCCGGCTTCTGGAAACGAAGCTTCCGAACTGGACCGAAGCGGCCTGGCCCCCGAACCCACCAGTTCTGCCAAATCCTTTGAAACCTAATTTGGAGACGGCTTTTGCACAGCGGGGTGGGTGTGTGGCTGCCCTACTCAATATCTGGTATTTTTAACCAACCATTTGCAGACATCCACGCTCTGCCTGTAAACTTGAAGGGGCAGGGAAGGCCCCGAGTGCCCCTCTTCTGGCCCTGCCCACTTAGGTGGTGTGAAGGAGAGCGGCATCAAATCCAGAGCCGTCGCAGCCAGCAGGGAAGGAGGCGGCGCAGCCCTACCTCGGCCCAATGCTTACCTACGCACTGCAAGGCCCCCCAGAAGCTTGTAACGCAGGGATTCTGCTTGGGCGATGGCGCACAGCCCTCTCGTGGCCACCTTCTCGGCGTAGAGCTGGAACAGAAAGTGACATGCTTCACACACAGCCGGCAAGAGTTACAGAGTCTCTGCTCTGAAGCTCCTTTTTGCCCTGTACCTAACCCAGGGAAAATACTACCTCGCCCATGGACTTTTGCCTCCGAGAATCCAACAAGCTTTTGAGTTCAGTCTGGAGATGGCCCCATCCAAACACTTCCAAAGATGCCTGTGTGCTGGCAGAAGCCCTACCTGATGATCCAACGGCTGGACTGTGTGACATACTTAACCTGGCCAGTTAGACTAGTTGTCAGCCCTGCGAGGTAGTCCAGACAAGAAGCACCAACCATGAGGACTAACAGTGCCTTTATTGTACGGTTACCTTAACAGCATTTGCACAAGATGTTAAGCATTTTGCACAAACCCAGTCATCTGTGTGGCCTCTACTGGGCACAGCACCCTCTCCAACCTGCTAAGCACAAGGAGGCAAAAGGACTGAAAACAGAGGACTAACTAAATACAGGCAGTCCTTGCTTAATGACCATTCGTTTAGTGATGGTTCAGACTTATGACAGTGCTGGAAAAACCAACTTACGACCGGTCCTCACACGACAGTCACGACATCCCCATAGTCATGATTTGGGCTCTTGGCGACCGGTTCGCATTTACAACCGTCGCACTGTCCCACGGTCATGTGATTGCTATTTTCCACCTTCCTAGCAAGCAAAAATGGGGGACCGTGTGATTCACTTAACGACCACATGGCTCTCTTGAAAACCACAGCAATTCACTTAACAACTGCCACATAAGGTCGTACAATCAGGTCAGATTTGCTAAATGACCGCTTCACTTGGCAACTGAAATTCTGGTCCCCACTGTGGTCATTAAACGAGGACTGCCCTTATGCTATCCTCTAGGTGTCCTCGGAACAGGGCAAGGCAGCCAAGCTCACCGGCTGTTCTTGAAATTTCAAACGAAGGCCCTACAAGAGCAAAGATACTGCAAGATCAGCTTTCCCAAAACATCGGCCTTCCAGATAGAAGCTGTCACCAAAACGATCACAAGTGCCCGGGGCTGATGTGACGTGCAGGTCACGGCGCTTGGAGGACGCAGGGCCGTGGCCGATCGCACACCCTTTCCCACCAACTGCCAGTCCGATCCAGCACCCGACTAGCGTCAGAGGAACTCTCTGGACTCCAGGCATCCAGTGACAAAAAGAGCTCCGTGCGGTGATGGGGGTTGAGTTTAAGCACAGAGATCCTGAGCTACTTGCTAAGTCCAGGGCCATTATTTAAAGGGAGGCATCAAGAATCTGGCCACCCCATATCCCCCCTTCTCCCTCGGCCACCACTGGAATTTTGTTAACGCTGACTGCTCTATAAAAGCATGCCAGTAATACTTGTACCACTCGACTGAAGTGTAACAGCCAAGACACACGCTGGCATTTCTTCCTTACGTTACATTCATAAAACCTGTCCGTACTTGCAAAGGAAGTGATGTTTTATTGTAATTCCATTTTCATCTTCACTTCACTACTTGGAGCCGTTCTGAAAAACACTACGTCTGAAAAGGGGCATAGATCCAGACGGGCAAACAACTTCTAGTGCCCTTCCTTCAACGCAAGCCTACAGCAGAGAGGTTTTCAATACCTGCCTTTTAAATAGCCTGGTGGCCCTGAGATTCTCCTATGCCGCCCCCCCCCCCACAGGGAGGCCGGACCCATTCGACTGGCCCGCCCCTCGCGACTGATGGGCCTGGCTGAGTTTCGGAGGGAGCTGGGGGTTATACCCGGTGATCTGCTGCATGGTCCAGCGGAGGCCCTGGCCGCTGCCTGGAACAGGGAGGCGGCCGGGGCCTTGGACAGGATCGCGCCTGTGCGGCCTCTCTTGCCTCATCGAACCCGGCACTCCCCGTGGTTCACGGAGGAGTTGAGGATTCTGAAGAGGCTTAAGAGAGGCCTAGAGCGCCGCTGGAGGAAGACAAAGACCGAATCCGACCGAACACAAGCTAGGGCCGCTATCAAGGCCTACCTTGTGGCGGTAAGAGCAGCGAAACGGCAGTATTTCTCTGCTCTTACTGCATCCATAGATTGCCGCCTGACGGCCCTGTTTAAGATCACATGCACCCTTTTGGGGAAGGTGGGCCCAGTGACCCACTTACAGGGCCGTGTGGAAGAGTTTTTTGAGCATCTGCAGGATAAAATCACTCGGATCCGGTCTAAGTTGGACTCCGTGCATGAAGCAGGGTCTGGAGAGATACCAGGGGAACAGGTTTACCCAGTTATCTGGGAGCAGTTTGATCCTGTTGGACCTGAGGAAGTGGACAGGATCCTACGGACAGTAAATGCCACCACATGCCATCTAGACCTGTGTCCCTCCTGGCTAGTAAAAGCAGGCCGGGAGGTCACATGTGGTTGGGTCCATGCAATGGTTAATACATCCTTGGGAGAGGGGGTGTTTCCAGCAGCCTTTAAAGAGGCGTTGGTACATCCCCTCCTCAAGAAGCCATTGCTGGACCCTACTGTCCTGGACAATTTTCGTCCAGTCTCCCACCTCCCCTTTCTGGGGAAGGTGCTTGAGAACGTGGTGGCTTTGCAGCTCGAGGGTCCTGGAGGAAACGGATTATCTAGACCCCTTTCAGTCAGGTTTCAGGCCCGGTTATGGGACGGAAACGGCATTGGTCGCACTTATGGATGATCTCTGGCAGGAGCCGGATGGAGGCAGTGCATCCATCCTGGCTCTTCTTGACCTCTCAGCGGCCTTCGATACCATCGACCACGGTATCCTTTTGGGGCAGCTCAGGGAGTTGGGGGTGGGCGGCGTAGTCTTACGCTGGTTCACCTCCTTCTTCCAGGACCAGTCCCAGTCAGTGTTGATAGGGGAGGAGAGATTGGCCCCGCAGCCCCTTCTTTGTGGGGTACCACAGGGATCAGTACTCTCCCCTCTCCTTTTTAACATCTACATGAAACCGCTGGGCGAGATCATCCGTCACCACGGGTTGAGGTATCATCAGCATGCTGATGATACTCAATTGTACATCTCCATCCCGGGTGAAGTAAGTGACGCCGTGACCACCCTCTCAGAGTGTCTGGGGGCTGTGGGGGCCTGGATGGGGAACAACAGGCTTCGACTGAACCCTGGTAAGATGGAGTGGCTGTGGGTTGATGGTTCTTCTGTATCCAGGACATTAACATCTCTGGTTCTGGATGGGGTTGCACTGCCCCAGACAGACCTGGTGCATAACTTGGGGGTCCTCCCTGGATTCACGGCTCCTGCTCGAAGAGCAAGTGGCAGCCGTGGCCAGGAGAGCCTTTGTGCAGCTACATGCCGTGCACCAGTTACGCCCCTTCCTGGACCAGGAGGCCCTTCGAACAGTCACTCATGCCCTTGTTATCTCTCAGATAGACTATTGTGATGTGCTCTACATGGGGCTACCCTTGAAAAGTATCCAGAAGCTTCAGCTGGTCCAGAATGCAGCTGCGTGAGCTGTTTTTGGTGCCCCCAGAAGGGCACATGTAACACCACGGCTGCGTGAGCTGCATTGGGTCCCAGTTTGCTTCCGGGTCCAGTTCAAGGTGTTGGTTATCACCTTTAAAGCCCTACATGGCATGGGGCCAGGTTACCTGAGGGACCGCCTCCTCCCCATTACATCAACCCATCCCACCCGATCGTGCAGAGAGGGCGTGCTGCGGACCCCGTCTGTAAAAGAATTTCATCTGGCGGGGTCCAGGAAGCGGGCCTTCTCCGCAGTAGCTCCCGCCCTGTGGAACATGCTGCCCCCGGAGGTGAGATTGGCCCCATCGCTCCTGGCCTTCCGGAGGAGTCTGAAGACCTGGTTCTGCCGCCTCGCTTGGGGTGGAGAGGGGAATAGAGCTACATTGGGATGGTTGTTATAGACCACTCCTCCCACACTTGGACTGTTTTAGATCTTTCATCGCTTGGATTTTTTATTCTTTATTTCTATTTACTGTATTTTTACTGTATTTTACTTTTTGTATTATTGTGATGGTTTTAATCGCTTGTTGTAAACCGCCCAGAGGCCTCCGACGGGAGGAGATGGGCGGGGATAAATTAGATAGATAGATAAATAAATAAATCCAGTGCTTGGCACACACCCATACCCAGGCAGCTGAGAAACAGCCCATTAAAAGCCCGGACGGAGCGGCTCGCGGCTTTCAAATTCACACGAGAGAGAAATCCTGCTCCTCAGCTCTCCCTTCTCAGACAAATGCCTCTGGTCATCCAGTGGACAGAGCACCATCGTCAGAGTTAACCAGCAAAGCACCCCAGAACGTGGCGCAGGGCTGTCTGCTCTGATCAAGAGGGTGCCCCTTTCTGACTCGTCATCATATCGTCACTGAAGGGAACATCAGCACCAAGGCAGGGGTTTTCAACCTGGGTGGACTTCAACTCCCAGAATTCCCCAGCCAGGGAATTCTGGGAGTTGAAGTCCACACACCTTAAACGTGCCCAGGTTGAAAAACACTGCACTAAGGCATAGAAAAAAGCCATCATTACCTCCACACTTCCCTCCGGAAAGCCAAATCGCTTCTGAACGACGGCCGTCAGCTCGCGAATCCGGCGTCCTTTCTCCCCAAGAACGTTCTGAGTTCTGAAATGCAAAGGAAAAGATGGGCATCAGGCCAATTCTGCCAGGATAACTTTGGACCTTTCAAATACTTTATGCCAGCAGTCTAACCTGCATTTAGCTGCTACTGAAACTGTGAGGTATCAGATCTGATCCAGCAGAGCTCCTCTGAGAAGGGGTTCGTAAAAGCTTTTCTCCTGCTCTATTCCAACAAACCGCGCACGTGTAGAACTACCTACGCCCTGCTTGCATTCTGTCTGGCAACCTGTTCTCCGTGGGCGATCTGTCAAGGCTGCCCAGGAGTAGCAGCTGGTAAAAATTCAGCACCTCAGCTACTAACTACAGGTAGTCCTCACTTAACGTCCACAGCAAGGACTGGAAAATTGGTTAAGTGGTGTGGTCATTGTGAGTCACCATGTGACTGGATCCAATTTTACGACCATTTTTACAATGGTCATTAAGTGAATCACCATATCGTTAAGTGAATCCAGCTTCCCCAATGGATGTTATTTGCTGGAAACCAGCAGAAAAGGTCACAAATCGTGATCACATGACTGCAGGATGCTGCAACTCGTCGTAAATATGAGCCAACTGCTAAAACTGTGATTATGTGACCGTGGGGGTGGTACAATGGTTTGCAACGGTCGTAAGTGTGAGTACAGACCATAAAGCACTTTTTGGAGGCCGTTGTAACTTCAGACCGTCAGTAAACCAACAGATGTTAAGCAAGGACTACCTGCAGTGCAAGGAGAAAGATCGCATAATGTCCATACTGAAATATTTGCACTGGTTGCCAACTGCTCAGTGGAAATTTAAGGGGTTGCTTTTGATCTTCAAAATGGTAAATGGCTCAGGAGAACCTTTGCACAATGACATCTTGTGCACCAGTTGTGAACTTTCTTGGACTAAGTGGCCTTGCACACACGGACACTCATGGCCTTGGCATCTCATGGCTGGACTACTGCAGTTTGGTGAGCTGCCCTTGAAAGCCATCCATTGTAGGCAGAGACTGATGTTAGTCTATGCTGGCAAAAAACCAGGTATCCAGTAGCAGCTTCTCTGAGTAAAAATTTTATTACGAGGCACAAATTTTTGCAAGCTGATAACTTACGTCTTTTAATGAAATTTAATAAAATTTGTTAATCAGAAAATACGCTACCAGATTCTTGATTTGAAGACCATCCAGAAGCTCAAATGGATTCAGCCTGGGTAGTGATGGGTGCATCTAGATTTGTCCATGTAACAACTTTACCCAGCCTTGCATGGCCCAGGGCTGGTTATATTCAAGACTACCCACACAAAAATAAATCTGCCCATCCTATAAGATCCTACAAAAGCAAGACTGCCAGACTTGAGTCTAAAAAATATTTTAGGCCCCAATGTACTGCCCTGCTTAGGGTCCATCCCCACCCCTAGTAGGGCCATCTCAACTTCAGATGAAGAACCAGCACACTGCTGCTTCCCCCACAAGGAGTCTTCTTCCAATAATGGGGGAGCTAGCACCCAAAGGGGTCAAGGAGCTTGCAACCACCTGACAGCGAGAGCACACAAATCACCTGGTGGCGAGGATGATGATTTCTGTCCTGGTTGGGGTAACTCGGACCTCCACCCCAGAGTAGCCATCTTCAGCCAGCTCCCGAGTCAAAAACTCATTCAGTTCAGCTTTGAAGATACCATCAGCCACAAACTAAAAGGAAACACAGGTGGTAAGACGCCAACCCTGCAGACCCTCATCACTTCGAGGAACAAAGCCATGCCCCCACCCCACAACCTGCCATAAATACAAGCTACCCTCTCTTGGAAATGGGAGAGGGTCCCAGGTGCCCACATAGCAATATTCAGGCCTGGTAAGCTCCAATGCCTGATGCTGTTCGCTTGTTCAAACAGAGAGCCTCGTTACTGGTGCTCAGAAGCAAGACCACACGGGCTTGTATGGTCATTAAAATCACGAGCTCTGCTTTTGTTTCTCTGCATGTGCAAGGAATCAGCCTCACCACCAAAGAGGGTGGCAGGCCAGATCTTAACCGTGAATGGGTTTTGATTCTGGGGAAGGGAACAGGTTACGTTTCGTCCCCTTGGCAAAAATGTATTTGTAGCACAGTCTGGGGCATTCAGGAAAGGCCAGGACTTAATAGTCCCAAGGATCCGTCCGCTTGGATTCAGAAGTATACCCCAAAGCACCCATAATGCTGCTGCCCAGAAGGACTTCACTGGCTTCAGTATTGCCATCCCACCAAGGTGAACCAGTTACACACCAGGTGACCAGAAAAGGCCAGATTGCCAGACTTGTGACCAGAATTTACTAAAAAGGACAGGCCTACCCACATACAAAGCCTGCAACAGCACAAATCAGAAAGAGGAAGCCCCTTTGTGCAACTGCAGAGCAAAAACAGGTTTTTGGCCATTTTCTGGACCAGGCTACCCCAAAACTGCCCTCTCCCAAGGACCAACCTGGTCCGCCTAACTTCACACCTCCAAGCATCTATTCTGTCAGCAAACATTGACACGACGAACTGCAATTCTCGCAGAGCCTGCTTATTCCTAACCTGTGTTAAATCTGTTTTCTGCTCACACCCTTTAAATAAAACTCACGCTTACAATGGAACCGTGACACAACTCATTCCATTTCTCCCACAAAATGCTGTGTTACGCCCCGTATCTGTTGAGTCCCTAATATTTGTGCCAAGTCAGAATATCTGGAAGTTTCCCCCAAATATACAGATCTCTGCCATACTTTTTCCTCTCATTCTCTTCTGCCGATCCCTTTACAGATATTCCTCACTTAACGACTACAATCAGGACTGGAATTTTGGTTGGTAAGCAAAGTGGTCATTAAGTGAATCCAACCTGATTTTATGACCGTTTTGTGGCAGTCGTTAAGTGAATCACCGCTGGCATTAAGCGAACCATGTGGGCATTTAGCAAATCATGCAGTTCCCCATTGATTTTGCTTGCCAGAAGCCAGCCAGGAAGGTCGCAAATGGCAATGTGGCCATGGGACGCCGCAATGGTCATAAATGTGAACTGGTTGCCAAACAACCAAATCGTGATCATGTGACCATGGGGACACTGCAACGGTCGTAAGTGTGAGGACCAGTTGTAAGTCGTTTTTTCCAGCACCATCCTAAGTCCAAGCCATCACTGAAAGCATCGTTGTTAAGTGAGGACTACCTGTACAACACACCCAGGGAGAAAGAGCAGCCCCATGGAGGTTTTCTCCCCATTGCTGCTAGTTTATCACTGGGGAAGGCCTGTTTAGCAGAACCTCCATGTGCATGCAAAACACCCATTACTGAAGACAGGGAAAGCCCCCATTTCCTCCTGTTCCCTTGGGGCACCTGCTCAGGCATCAGTCCAACAGGTTCTTCCCTCTCCCCACCCCAACCCTCAGAGCTGGTGCAGCGTAGCAGTTAAAGTGATGGTCTGGCACTGGAGAGACCCCGGTTCGAGTCTTCCCCTCAGCTACAGAAGCTCCCTGGGGGACTCTAGGCCTTGCACCATCTCAGCCCAGCCCACTTCACAGGGCTGCACTGCGAGCAGCTAAAGCAGTGTTTTCCAGCCTCGACAACTTTAAGATGTGTGGACTCCAACTCCCAGAATCCCCCAGCCTACCTTCAGCTTTAGAAGGAACTCCCCACGCCGGTGCCTCTGGGCCTCTCTATCTCCGCCAAGCCTACCTCACAAGGCTGTTGTTGGAGCTGATTTGCGAGGACCCAGATTCAAGTCCAGGCTCAGCCACTCTCTCGCAAGCCAACCTCCCTCACAGGGCTGTTGTGGAGGGAAACATGGCCTACCCTGCGCTGAGATACAACAGTACCGAGCATAAGCGCGTGCTACCCCGCAAGCACTTTCCCTAAAGCTACCAAGCGGCTTCCGGTCCCAGCCGGCACGTCTAGCCTCGGCCGCGCCGCCTCGGTGGCTCAGCTAGAGCCGACCAGGGCTTGGGCCGGAGCCGCGGGGAGGCGGGGGCAGCCTCAATCCGCTCCCATCCGAGGGTCCCGGCCCCGCAGCACGCCCGCCGCGCCGCCCCCCTGAGCCGCTCGACCCGCTGCTCCTCCTCCCGGCCGTATTTCTTCCCCCGCCGCCCAGCCATAGACTCCGCGGGGCCCCGGAGAGCCTCACCTTTCGCTTCTTGGAGATCTGCACCGCCATCTTGAGCCGCGCCGCTCTGGCGAAAAAGAGGCGGTTTCCGCCGGCGCAGAAGACTATAGGGCTGTTCTTCCGCTTTGTATTGGCCAGCTGGGGACACGTGGACGGAAGGAGCCTCGAGCCATGCTGGGAGGTGTAGTTGACGTTCTTCGAGAGCCGGCTGCTCCCGGGGGGGGCGGGAAGGATTGAATGATTGTTCGCTACTTCCCATTGGTCGAGCTGATCAGCGGGATGTACCAGTGGGTTCTGGGAAGTGTAGGCTGATGCTGAAAGTAGTATTAGCTGGGCTTTGAGATAATAACAGCAACAACAATAGTAATATTCATCATCAACAACCACAATCATCATCATCATCATCCTGACATCTGCCTCCAGGAATGAAGAGGAGGAAAAGTATACTTCATTTTCCATCAGCCAGGAAATCTAGAACTTCCATGTGCAGAGGCAGTATAGCTGTGAAGTTTCTTTGTCAGAGATTATTTATTTATCTATTCAGTTTGTATAACTGCACATCTCACACACGTGACTGTGGGAATGGGAAACAATGGGAAATGCTCCACTGCATTCTTTCCCCCGTACATGCATTTCACATGTGCAGTGTTACCACCTCCTCAACTAACACTGGGGTATTCCAGCCCTTTCCATGGCTGGGAATTCACACAACACCGTCAGCAGGTCAAGCCCAAGCTTGACTTTTTTAATGCATGGGTTAGGGTTTTGTGCAAAAACAGAACATTCGCTCAGGGTATGAGTCAGTGCCTTCAGCAAAGGATCGTTACCTTGTCGTGGTGCTGGAGCTCGAGCACCTCAATGATGCCATGAGCTAAACCGTGAAGGGCCACCCAAGACGGGAAGGTCATGACAGAGAGGTCAGACTAAATGCGATCCCTGGGGAAGGTCATGGCAACCCACCTCAGTATTCTTGCCGTGAAAACTAAATGGATCAGTACAACCAGAGATATGTCGGTATACCATCGGAAGATGAGACCCCCAGGTCGGAAGATGGTCAAAATGCTACTGGGGAGGAACAGAGGATGAGCTCAACTAGCCCCAGACGTGATGACGCAGCTAGCTCAAAGCCGAAAGGACGGCTAGCGGCCGACGGTGCTGGTGGTGAACGGCGAATCCGATGTTCTAAGGATCAACACACCATTGGAACCTGGAATGTAAGATCTATGAGCCAGGGCAAATTGGATGTGGTTATTGGTGAGATGTCAAGATTAAAGACAGACATTTTGGGCGTCAGTGAACTGAAATGGACTGGAATGGGCCACTTCACATCAAATGACCACCAGATCTACTACTGTGGACAAGAGGACCACAGAAGAAATGGAGTAGCCTTCGTAATTAATAGTCAAGTGGCTAAAGCACTGCTTGGATACAATCCAAAAAATGACAGAATGATCTCAATTCGAATTCAGGGCAAGCCATCTAACGTGACAGTGATCCAAATATACGCCCCAACCACAGATGCTGAAGAAGCTGAAGTAGAGCAGTTCTATGAGGATCTGCAGCACCTGCTGGACAACACGCCTAAAAGAGATGTTATTTTCATCACAGGAGACTGGAATGCTAAGGTGGGCAGTCAAATGACTGTAGTTCAGATCATGAACTTCTTCTTGCACAATTTAGGATCAGACTAAGGAGATTAGGGAAGACCCACAGATCAGCTAGATATGAGCTCACTAATATTGCTAAGGAATATGCAGTGGAGGTGGAGAATAGATTTAAGGGACTGGACTATGGACAGAAGTCCGCAACATTGTCCAAGAGGCGGCAACAAAATACATCCCAAAGAAAGAGAAAACCAAGAAGGCAAAATGGCTGTCTGCTGAGACACTAGAAGTGGCCCAAGAAAGAAGGCAAGCAAAAGGCAACAGTGATAGGGGGAGATATGCCCAATTAAATGCAAAATTCCACAGATTAGCCAGAAGAGATAAGGAATTATTTTTAAACAAGCAATGCGCGGAAGTGGAAGAAGACAATAGAATAGGAAGGACAAGAGACCTCTTCCAGAAAATTAGAAACATGGGAGGTAAATTCCAGGCAAAAATGGGTATGATCAAAAACAAAGATGGCAAGGACCTAACAGAAGAAGAAGAGATCAAGAAAAGGTGGCAAGAATATACAGAAAACCTGTATAGGAAGGATAACAATATTGGGGATAGCTTTGACAGTGTGGTCGGTGAGCTAGAGCCAGACATCCTGAAGAGTGAGGTTGAGTGGGCCTTAAGAAGCATTGCTAATAACAAGGCAGCAGGAGACGACGGCATCCCAGCTGAACTGTTCAAAATCTTGCAAGATGATGTTGTCAAGGTAATGCATGCTATATGCCAGCAAATTTGGAAAACACAAGAATGGCCATCAGATTGGAAAAAATCAACTTACATACCAAAAAAGGGAAACACTAAAGAATGTTCAAACTATCGAACAGTGGCACTCATTTCACATGCCAGTAAGGTAATGCTCAAGATCCTGCAAGGTAGACTTCAGCAATTCATGGAGCGAGAATTGCCAGATGTACAAGCTGGGTTTAGAAAAGGCAGAGGAACTAGGGACCAAATCGCCAATATCCGCTGGATAATGGAAAAAGCCAGGGAGTTTCAGAAAAACACCTATTTCTGTTTTATTGACTATTCTAAAGCCTTTGACTGTGTGGACCAGAACAAATTGTGGCAAGTTCTTAGCGGTATGGGGATACCAAGTCATCTTGTCTGCCTCCTGAAGAATCTGTATAACGACCAAGTAGCGACAGTAAGAACAGACCACGGAACAACGGACTGGTTTAAGATTGGGAAAGGACTACGGCAGGGCTGTATCCTCTCACCCTACCTATTCAACTTGTATGCAGAACACATCATGCGACATGCTGGGCTTGAGGAATCCAAGACTGGAGTTAAAATCTCTGGAAGAAACATTAACAATCTCAGATATGCAGATGATACCACTTTGATGGCTGAAAGCGAAGAGGAACTGAGGAGCCTTATGATGAAGGTGAAAGAAGAAAGTGCAAAAGCTGGCTTGCAGCTAAACCTCAAAAAACCAAGATTATGGCAACCAGCTTGACTGATAACTGGTAAATAGAGGGAGAAAATGTAGAAGCAGTGAAAGACTTTGTATTTCTAGGTGCGAAGATTACTGCAGATGCTGACTGCAGTCAGGAAATCAGAAGACGCTTAATCCTTGGGAGAAGAGCAATGACAAATCTCGATAAAATAGTCAAGAGCAGAGACATCACACTGACAACAAAGGCCCGCATAGTTAAAGCAATGGTGTTCCCAGTAGTAACATATGGCTGCGAGAGCTGGACCATAAGGAAGGCTGAGCGAAGGAAGATCGATGCTTTGAACTGTGGTGTTGGAGGAAAATCCTGAGAGTGCCTTGGACTGCAAGAAGATCAAACCAGTCCATCCTCCAGGAAATAAAGCCAGACTGCTCACTGGAGGGAATGATATTAAAGGCAAAACTGAAATACTTTGGCCACATAATGAGAAGACAGGACACCCTGGAGAAGATGCTGATGCTGGGGAGAGTGGAGGGCAAAAGGAAGAGGGGCCGACCAAGGGCAAGATGGATGGATGATATTCTAAAGGTGATGGACTCGTCCCTGGGGGAGCTGGGGGTGTTGATGACCGACAGGAAGCTCTGGCGTGGGCTGGTCCATGAAGTCACGAAGAGTCGGAAGCGACTAAACGAATAAACAACAACAACCTTATAAATTAAATATCTGTATTGTTTACTGCCTATCTTTTTTTTAGCAATTTGAACTTTGTTAACCAAGTGCTTCCAGCTTAAAGTTCCTCAGGAACATTTGGGTTTTGTTTAGAAAATGAATATGAAATATCTTGCAATGTTGTAAGTCTTTAATGATATACCAGAATATATATTAGTTTTATGATTTGTTGTTTATTCACCTGTACTTCACTATCTGTTCCTTATTTTTCTACCATTTACATGATTTGTATTATCTTTTTCTTTCAAAAATACATCATTAAAAAAAGGCAATAGATTAATTCAGTGCCCGGGTTAAGTATGTTGCCCCCTTTTGAGGCTTGTTCTGCTACCCAGAGTTTCAGCTTGCCTCTCAATAAGGCTGGCCTATTTATCTCTCCGTGTTTAAGATACTGACAGCACCAAAATGAACCAGTCAGGACTTAAACGAGTTTGGTTCCAGTTAATACTTGGATGGGAGGCCACCAGGAGATCCCAGCAGTACAAACTAGATTGTCATGAGTAAGGATGGCGAGCAGGGGGCTCCCATCCAGGCTGTAAAGCGCATGCGTAGCACTGAGGAATTAGGTAGCCATTCCAAGAGACACAGATCGGGCCCGCCTTAACCTTTGGGGTTTATATGTCTGGGTTTTTCCCACGGTTCTTCAGTTTGTTAGGATTTCCTGTTATGTAGCAGCAATAAAACACTAGAGACCTGTTCCTTGTCTCAGCGTGGTTCCTGGCTGTTAGGACATAGATTGAGAAATTGAAACCACATCCCATTAACAGGTGACAGCAAACCATTTCCACGTTGTTGCCAAGAAAACCACAAGGACGCACTCAGGGAGTCACCAGCATCAAACTCAAGTTTAGGTCGCATCGTGCGCATGGATGCCATTGTCTCCCACAAGGGTGTCTGTTGGGGTGGGGGTGGGGGGGGAGAGCCTTCTTGCTTTAAAAAAAGATCTGGGTGCTTAAAAAGTCATCCTGAGGGTGCCACAAGAAAATTGTGGAATGAAAGTTCATTTGCAGGAGGGACCAGAAGAGGGCAGGGGTGCCTCGGAAGAGTGGCGCTGGCCAAGCTCTGTCTGGCGTGGGGCGGCCTTAGAAGCTGAGCAGGGCGTCCCAGTGGAGGGGGCCGGACAGAGGCGTTCTGCGCTCAACCCCCAGATGATTGCAGATTGCATCCTGGGCGTCACTGAATGGACCCGTTCCTTCCGTTTGTGCTTGATGCTGTGCTATAACCCTAACCAAGGTTAAGTGTTGCATGTTGTGTCTCTCAACATCCCAGTTATGTTGGGAAAACCCACTTCTGAATTCACAGTGGCATTTGACTTTTGCATGCTGTGTTGCCCTCCGCTGGCTGGCAAAATTTCCCATAGGAAAAAATTCTTTTCTGGCAGCAGAAGAGGGAAGGCGGTCCCTCCCTGTGCGGGTAAGGATTTGGGGAGCAAACCCACCCTGGCAAGCAGGGGGTGATGGCTTTGCTGACCAGTGTTCATTGTTCAGAGTTAGTTTTGCTTTGAAAATGGGCTTTGACTCATTTTGTGGTACAGCCCAGACCCCCCTAACCAGATCTGTTTTCCCACACTGGAGAATGGACTTCCCCAACTGAGCCACCTCTGGATGCTTTAGGTTAAAACTTCTACCAGCTCAGGGTTCGGCCCCTCCTGGCTGTGGAGGATGGGACTGTAGTGCAAAGCACCAGGAGGACGGCTGGGTGGGGAAGCCAGTCGCATCCAGAGGTCCCTGATGAAATGTTTCCGAGCAGAGAAAGGGATCAGAGGAGGTTTTCTTGAAGGTGCCGGTATATTCCAAATCCAAAACTGCTGGCTGGGGAATCCTGGGAGTTGAAGTCCACACCTCTTAAAATCGCCGAGGTTGAGAAACGCAGCTTCAGGGGCTCCAAGAGAACCTGGCAGCTGCTTTGGGGGGTAGACAGAAGCTGGGAGGAGAGGAGCTGGGCTTGGCGGAAGGATTTCCTGCCAGAGAACCCGCAGAGGGAATGGAGAAATGGCCGTCCAGTTCATAGGTGGCAGAGATGTCCACAGAGGTCAGAAAAGTCAAGATGGTGGCTGTAACATTGTCAAGCCCCACCCTAAAGGATGCCATCTTGACTTTTTTGACCAAGCACTGGGCTTTGCACAATTGCAGTCATTATCTTGACTTTTTTGACACCCCCCACCCCCATGGACACCTCTGGCCAGGACAAAAGTGACGTTGGGGTTCATTTCGTTTCCACTTAATTTGAATTAATTACTGACCAGTGGGAATGATGACTCTCTTGTCCTGTAGGTACTGATTTTCCCCTTTAGTCACATGAAAAATTACAATTTGGTGGCAATTTTGAAATGTTTTTGGGGCCCCTAGCCGAGGCCTTGGGGGTTTGCAGGCAGCTGGGGAATTCTGGAAGTCCATGCATCTTCAAGTGGCCACGGTTGAGAAACCCTGGCATATACAGTAATAATCTCACTGCAGTTACTATATATAAAAATAACCTTCCATGAGTCTTTTCTAATTGACTGTCCATAAGTCCCAGCAACAAAAAAAATCTGGTTCCAACTGAATGTTAGTTATTAAAATTCTTTGTATCACTGCACTGTATGTATTTGGACCCAGAATTAACACGCTAAATTAACACACAAAATTTGCATTTGCCCAAGGGGTGAGTGATTCCCATGATTGTGTCAGTTTTCCAGGAGGGTTATTATTCCTAGATCATTTGCCAGTTTACAGTTAACCTTTTAAAAATAAAGAGTTTTTTTAAAGATCGGAAAACTTTTATGGACTTTTTGCTGAAAGAAGAAAAAACTGAATTGATGACTTATGGATTTGGGTTAAAGGGGAAGGGGAAAGAATAAGATGGCAATTACTTGACATAAAGAAGGGCGGAAGTCATAATTCTACGTTTTCTTTCTTTTTTCACATCTTTTTTTCTTGTTTTCTATCATCTTATTTTTCTTATTTTTTCTTTAGTTTTTTAAACTTTTATTGTATTGAAAAATTCAAATTATGTGTGTGTGTGTGTGTGTATATGTTAAAAAGAACCTGTTCGCTTCTCCACTTCTGCTTAAATCATACGGTTTGCAGCTGAACTTAACGCCGGGCATTATTTGCCTTTTCTTTTTCACTTCCTTCTCCTCTGGAGACATTCTTCCCTGGAATTTTGGAGGAAGTCTGACCCTGACTCAGCGGCGGCTCTTCAGAACAAGCCTCTTCTCCGGAAAACGAAAAGACGGGTCATCGTTTTTCCTATTACAACATCATTTTCTCCCCCCACCCCGCTGGCTTAAGGTCAAAGGTGTTGGCAGAGTGCTAGAAAGCATTTGGCCCAGGAGAGATCAGAAAAATCACACACCAGGCGTTTCTATAAAAATAAATTTATTTACAGAAAAGCACAAAAACATATTTACAGGCTTTGCATTTTCACAGGCTCTCTGAGAGCTGCTTACTCTCTACATGCCTAAAGAAAAGGAACTGAGTAACAAGCTAACTGCCCTCACTTCAGGCTATGCAACTATTAACACCTGAAAAGAGGACAATCAAATTCAACCTCTTCACCTGGCCAAAATGATTAGTTACCATAGTAACCTTAATCTGTAGCAGAAAACAATATACCAAACAAAAGGCATGTGTTGGAAAGGTCTGTGATGCCCGCTCCAAAATGGGAGATCTCCAGGAGTGGGGGGAAAAATACAATTATGAAATATATCTGTTTTATGGGAAATCAGGCTAGATAGGGAAGTAAGTTGGGGAAAAAATAAAACCCTGGAAACATACAGTTGCAAATCACTTACGTTTTTGCAACCAAGAAAATTAAACCACCATGAATTGACCAGGAGTTGAGCTTGACTCCAGACCAACTTGATCTTTCCATTTAGCAAAGGTGAAGAGAGTAATCAGGTTAAGTGTCAGTCTAGGGCCTCTGAGAAATGTTTTGCTCATGTGTGTGTGTGTGTTTTCCAGAGTAACAAGCAGCTTCCTGTGTGGTTGTTAAGTGAATCACTGTGGGCATTAAGTGAACTGCATGGTTGTAAAGTGAATCACGCCGTCCCCCATTGATTTTGCTTGCTGGGAAGGTCGAAAATGGTGATCATCTGGCCATGGGATGCTGCAGCAGTCATAAATGCGAATTGGTTGCCAAGCACCCAAATCGTCATGTTACTGGGTGGACACTAGGAAGTTTGTAAGTGTGAGGACTGGCATAAGTCAGGTTTTCCAGCGCCACTGTAAGTCCAAACTGTCACTAAACAAATGGTTGTTTAGGACTACCTGAATATCCATTGCCTTTGCAATTGTTTTACATGATTTTGGGCTGCTGTGGCTTGGACTTGTGGCAGTGAGATGGACCATCATGTACACTGTTTAAATAAATAAAAATAATAGTTGGTCCTAACCCTTTCCCTCGCCACAAAAAGGGCAACCCAAACATAGATTTTGGATGTTTTTCTTCTTGAACTGATACAGTTACTGTATGTATTCTTTTTCTAAGCATGCAAAATTTCCAGGATGGAGTTGTCAGATAGCTGGCAGGTAACACCACTTCTGTTTGGAAACGGAGCTGTCTAGGTAGGATGGAAGTTGGTCAAGAGAAAAGGAGCGAGTTAGTTCCCAATACTAGTATGAAAATAAATGAACACTTTGTGGCGACTGTTTATGGGGCAGCATTCTGTCAGCCTTCTCAGGTAGACCAGACAGGAAACACGACCAGATGAGCTAATTCTACTTTATTGTACGGCTGCACTGACAGAATCTTGCAAGTCTGAAAGTCCAATTCTCCTGCCGTCTCCTTTACAGCCCGAGAAACCAGGGAGGGTCCCTTCTGAGCCTCTTGCCCCGCCCACTATCCAGCTGCGGGCTAAGCCCTCCCTCACCTGACCATTCCCTTGGCAGCGTCTCTTCACACACACACCCGTCTCTCAAGGTCTTTACCACATACCATTACATCCACCCTCTTTGGCTGGGGTTGGAAGCCAAGGAGCGTCAGTCCTGGTTAGTCCTTGGATAGGAGACCACCAGAAAATCCCAGAAAGCCGCAATGGCAAATTCCAAGGAGTTGCCTCTACTCAAAAGGTTTTAATTTGGTCTTGAAAATTTTGCCCCACTGCTGCTCTGAAGGGAGGCATGCAGGACATTGCTTCTTCCCTGAATTAACCAAAGGGAATTTAGCAGAAATTTAAAGAGGAAAGAGCAGAGCCATCGCTGATTAGCCAGCTCCTTGCTCGTCCTTTCCTTCCCCTCCTGTGTTCATGCGGCCGCCCCTTAAATAATTTACGTTGCATTTAAAAACTGGCTCTGCATGGAAGCAGAATCCCTTGATGAAGCAAAGTATCATCTGTCTGTCTGTCTCTCTTCTTATTTTGGCTTCCCAGCAGATGATGGGTTGTCATATCCCCCAGGTTGCTAAGGCGGCTACAAGATGAAGACCCACCAAAGTTGAAACTCTGGTTTAAAATCATAGAAGTGTGAGCTGGAAGGGGTCCTAAAGGCCTCAGAGACTTTACCTTCTATGCCAGCGTTTTTCAAACTTGGCAGCCTGAAGATGTGTGGATTTCAGCCCCCACAGCCATGCTGGCTGTAGAGTTCTGGGAGTTGAAGTCCACACATCTTCACGTTGTCAAGTTTGAAAAACGCTGTTATAGATAAAGGCAAGGCAGAATTATTCTGATTTTCTTTCTCACACTTCCTTCAATCTCTGGACCATGGAATTGCTTCTCCCCCTTTTGCGGCTTGCTCTTACCTTCCCCAAGGTCAACTCTTATGTTCCTTTACACGTGGCAGGTTTCCATAGCAGCTCCCATTGATTTCCACGGACTGGACTGATGCGTGGAACTAGGCATTAACAGCTGCATTTGCAACACATGCTAAACTAGAGTGTGTGCGTGTGTGTGCATGTGTCTATACACGCAGGCACTTTGAAATTCAGCTGTCCTGCAACTTTCCAACCTGCTGCCTTCAGATGGGTGAGAATTCCTGGCCACCAACACGTTTATGGGTACCAGTTGGAGAAGGCTGAGCAGGGGGCAACTGGGGGGGGGGGCAAGCAGGGCATGTGCCCCAGGCGCCGTGCTGGGGGGGGGCGCGCCAAAATGGGCATGGAATCCATGTTTGCCCAGGGTGACACAGACCCTAGTTGTGGCCCTGAGGCTGAGCTACCCTTTTCTTTTTTGCCTTCAGGTCAGACGACACCTTAGTGACAGGGAAAAGCAAAATGTAACAGAAAATTGGGGTATTTACGTTATCTTGTTAGCACTGATTCCACTGCTGTCAGTTCTACCTCAAAGGAAGAAGAGAACTACCACCTAGCTGGGCTCCATTCTAATGACTGCATGGACACATTTACAGGTAGTCCTCGCTTAACAACCATTCGTTTAGTAATGGTTCGGTCTTAAGACAGTGCTGAAAAAATTCGACTTACGACCAGCCCTCACACCTACGGCCATCACAACATTGCCCTGTGGTCATGTGATCAAAATTTGGGCGCTTGGCAACCAGTTCGCATTTATGACTGTTGCAGCATCCCATGGTCACATGATTGCCATTTTTTACCTTCCCAGCCTGCTTCTGGCAAGCAAAATCAATGGGGAACTGGGTGATTCACACAACCACATGGTTCACTTGACACCTGTAGTGATTTGCTTAATGACCACCACAAAAACGGTCATAAAATTGGGTTGGATTTGCTTAACGTTTGCTTCACTTAGCAACCAAGATTCCAGTCCCAATTGTGGTCAAGTGGGAACTACTTGTATGTAAGTTTCTCAACTATAGTGCAAGAACAATTTCCTAGTGTCTTTCAGGAATTTTTCCCCCCCCAAATCTCCAGTCTAGTATACGGCTTTTGGAATTCTGTATGGCCTCCCATCCACGCTAAAAAAAGTGAAAGGGGGACACGCTCTGACAACGGCGAGGAGTTTTACAATGGCTGGGTTTTGCTCAAGGCAAGGATGGACTTTGGCTGCTGACCATGGTTATCTGCATTTTAAAATTAAAATATCTGGTTACCAATGTTTTATATGTTTGTATATTGGTTTTTAATTTTTTTTACTGGATTGTTGCAACTGTTGTGAGCTACCCAGAGTCACTTACAGCTGCACAAATTGAATGAATGAATGAATGAATGAATAAAAAAATAAATGCAAATTAAATCAATTGCAGATGGTTCTCGTGGTCAAAGAAGCTTGCAAGGATGATCACGCTTAAGACACATTATGCAATACCTGATGATTTAAAGCCACTTTTTATTATTCAACATTTTATACATAATAAATACAAAGTTACACAGCCAATATAAAGAAAGCATTTGGGGGCTGCTTCCAGTTTATTGACACTGTACATGGATGATATATTTGATTGCATGCCCTGTATGAAGTTTAAAAAGGAGGCATATTTTACAACTTTTTTAAAAATAAAAATTAGCAGCTCTTACAGAAAATATTTTTAAAATATAACTAAGGAACTTTTATTTAAATAACACTTTTCTGAATTTGGGGAATCTGAGTAACAGCAACAACAAAAACCAAACCAACCCCCCCCAAAATGCAGAAAAACTGGCCAACTAATAGGAACATGGGAATATTATTGGCAACGCACTTCTGTTTTTCATGAAACATTTAAAAATGTTTGCAGTAAAGTTTTTCTTAAAAAACCGAATAAAAAAACTTTAAGAATAAGTCTAATAAACACTTAAAGACCTCAACAGATCAAAAGCACAAAAAATGCATGCCCCCACAACCCCAAAACCTTTAAGGGGATCTACCAGATACTGGCACCTGCTGCAGACAAATTGGTTATGTTTCAATCTGCTCCTCCTTTGTGTAGGCCAAATGTAGAAAGAAAGAAAGAAAGAAAGAAAGAAAGAAAGAAAGAAAGAAAGAAAGAAAGAAAGAAAGAAAGAAAGAAGGAAGGAAGGAAGGAAGGAAGGAAGGAAGGAAGGAAGGAAGGAAGGAAGGGGAAGGAAGAAAGAGAAAGAGGAGTCTTCTGGATAGACCCAGCCAAGATTATCTGTGCAAAGTTTAAGATGAAGCTCTTCTCAAATGATTTCACAAAATGAAGCCAAGGAATTGGGGGGGAAATGGACACACAAGAGCTTGTTTAATCTTACTTACGGTAGAACTCTAAACACATTGTGCAGGTGAGTTTATACATTCTATCCCTTTAGCAGGGAAGTACTTGGGACGGATTATGGGCTGTCAAGTCAGTGTTGACTCCTAGTGGCCACATTGATTTGCTCCAGGAGGACCTGTCCCCAACCTGGTCCTTCAGGTCTTCCAATGGTGCACCTATTGCCACCAGAACCGAGTCCATCCACGTCGTCCCCTTTTTCTTTTTCCTTCCACCTTTCCCAGCATTCTAGACTTCTCCAGAGAGCTGGGTCTTCTCATGGTGTGCCCAAAATATGATCATCTGAGCCTGGTCATTGGTGACTTGAATGAGAACTCTGGATGGACCTGTTTGTTTGTTTGTTTTCTTGGCTGTCCACTGTCTTCTCAGGAATCTTCTCCAGCACCAAAGTTCAAAACTGTCAATACCCTTTTTGTAATGTCCTCCTCCGCCCCCCACCCCAACCAGTTTTCCCTATATGAACCTTGCTGCTCAGAGATCCAAATGCAAAATACATTTCTTCCCAACCCTTTGTCTTGTTTCACTTTAACTCAGGCTTAATGACAAAACCACCTCACCTTTATTCAAAACCAATGTGGTCTGCTCAGAAAAAACAGAGTTTTAAAAGTTGCCTTGTGACATTCGCCCTGAAAGTTGACTAAGAAAGCTATTAAGAATGGCAGAGCAACCTTGGCAAGGTTCGACCCCAGGAGGGGGACCCACGGCAGTTTGACAGTGGTAAGATGGAGCCCCCCCCAGCTGATGGGATAACAACTCCCTTTCCCTTCCTTGCCTCCCTGCCCAAGAGAGATTGTCCATTTCATCCGCGCTTCGCAAAAAGTCCTGCAAAACTCTGTTGGAAGAGAGTTGAGGTTGAACCTGGCAAAACCAATGTAGATATGACTGGGAGCAATGGCTCCGCTGAAGAGTTTTCAAAGCTCTGTGCGTGCCAGAGCGCATGAGAGAAAACAAATTGACGGCCATCTCCAGCTTTAATTCCCTGGGTCTGAGGTGGCCATGAGGGTCACACAGGGATGGGTACTAGAGCTACCCAACGTTGGAGGCCACCGATCAGTATGCTAAACATTCAGCTTCTTGAACTCTAACTGGAAGTTCCAATGTCTAAGACACGTTGCGAATGTCAGAGAATAAACTACACAGCAATAATAGGAGAAGTGAGCAAAGTTGAAGGAGGGAGGGAGGGAAGAAGGAAGGATGGTTGGAGGGGAAGTTAGATAAAGTAAAAGAAAGAAAACTAAAGTTAGGGGAGGGGAGGGGAGGCAGGGAAGAAGGAAGGAAGGAAGGAAGGTTTCAAAAGGAAATGAATGGCTATTTCCAGCACTACAATGAAAATCCTTCTTATTCAATTTCCTCCTAAGAAAACACGTTGCTACGAATTCAGCACTTGTGCAGTAGATAATCCACTCCATAAATATCAGTACGAAGGGAACATAATGATTAGGTTTCACTGCCCGTTCTGGAAGAGGGACACGCCCCATAGTTAACTCCCTTAAGATCCGCCCTGCTTTTGTAGAACTTTTTTCTTTTTTCCATCTCAAGGTGTGGGGAGGAAAGGGGAGAAAAAAAAAAAAAGAGGGGCCAGCCTCTTCCTAAACCGACACACTTGTGCTGCCTTTTCAGTTCCGTATGTTCTGATCGTATACGTGATGCTACTTGAAGAGGTTGGGAAAAAAAAGATCTCAATACATTCCTATGACAACAGTAATACTCTGCACTAATGCACATGGTATATATACGCCATGATCTGGAGCTGGTCTACAGATTACACTCCCTATGCAGAAAAGCACTCCTCTTGTGATTCGCGGTTACCGCTGCAAACTGTAATACCGATCTTTCCTCCTCAAGTGCCAAGGAAACATGCTCTGGGCCGAGGAAGGAAACTCGCTGGTCTAAACAGGGTGGCTTCCGGATGTTCAAACTGCAACCCCAGCCCACAAGGCCAGTGGGCTCGCTGAGCAGTAGTGATGAGAATCGTGGCTCTACCACAGCTGGAAGTCACCAGGTAGGGGAAGGATGAATCAGACCGTGATGGGGTGAGGCCACTTTCCCCAATAGGTGTCATCACCATACGGCAGTAATTTGCAGACTGGCCACCTGCAGCAGGGAGGAAGATGCTTTGGCGCACCCTTAAAAGAGAGAATTAGCTGACATCCAGCTGAAAAGGCATGGCTGCTTGCTTTGTGCTACGAGGGTGGATCTATAAAGTGGAACCAAACAACAGCAAATAAAAAAGGCACAAAATATCCACGACCACAGGAAGAAGCATCTACCAACACGTCAAGTGTTCCTGGAAGATCTCCCTGTTTCTCCTCGATCTTTTAAGAAGTCTCCTCCGTCAAACAAACGTGCCTTACGAGGGCAGTGAACGAAGCACCACCAGCATTTGGCCTGGGTTCTAGCACTGTGGGGCGGCTCCTCCCTCCGGTCACACCAAGGTGATCTCCACATCTTCAATCTTCTCGGGGGGCCTACGATGTTGGGTGGGTGGTGGTGGAGCGGCCCGCACCTGAAACCGCCCAGACATACAACATGAGAAGACGACCATGGCACGTACGGGAGATTACACAGCCCCATCCAACAGAGTGCACGCAACGGGTACTTCCAAAGTGACAGGAACCCCGGTCAAATATTAACCAAAGTTTTGCATTTCCACACCACGCATTAAATAGAAGTGGGGGGAAAACGTCTGAATCCCACCTCTTGGAAGACAACTGGAGGCAAGATGGGTTCACAGCGGGCTGCCCTGTGGCTGAGCAGCCCCGTGACTTGTGAACTTAACCACAGTTCCAACTCAGCGTGACCTGGAGCAGGCACTAGCAAGCTGCCACGCTGGTGCAGCGACAACCACCCTCTTTATTTCTATCACTCCGGGGCGCGTTCTTAAAACTTACAGGCCTCAGTTTTCCGTACGAAGTGCTGTCTGGAAGAGGTCGTGGCGGCTGGGAAAATCCAGGGGAGTTTGAAGCGAAGTTGTTTTCTGAAACTGCAACAGCAACAACAAAAAACAATGGCGATGCTTCCAGGGCAGGGTTTCCCAACCTCAGCAACTTTAAGAAGAGTGGACCACAAGGCATGCTGGCTGGGGAATTCTGACAGAAACTGGCAAAAAAGGTTGCAAATCACGATCACGTGATCGCAGGACGCTGCAACCGGTCGTAAATGCGAGCCGGTTTCCAAGCGCCCGAATTGCAAACACGTGACCGCGAGGGTGGTAGTGGTGGTGGTGGTATGATGGTTGTAAATACGAGTACAGGTCATAAAGCACTTTTTCTGAGGCCGTCGTAACTTGAACCATTGCTAAATGAATGGTCGTAAGTCAAGGACCGCCTGTATTATTATTATATATCATCACCACCATCACCACTGCCACTATCTGTCCATTCACTGAATATCACAGTCTTTAGAGGGGGTATTTTGCAACGATTTGGATTTCAATCACCAACTGCCTAGGAACTGTGGAGTTCCAGGCAAGGGTTTTTGTTTTGCAAAGCCGGTGGCGTCTAGACTGGTCAATTTAAAACTTCCAAATACAGGGAAATCCATTTGTTATGGTTCCAAGAGCTTCACTGGTATTATAGTTGATCGTATTACTATTAGATTTATATCTGAACTTTCCTCGGGGATTGTTTTAAGTCAAGATAATTTAATATAATTTGAATCTTTAGATTCAATTTTTGTAAATAGTTTTAAGTATACAGATATAAGTAATCTTTTAATATGTCAGGGAATTTATCCTTAAGGGTCTAAAAAAACCTTTTGCAAGCTTTTTCAGGAGCCTCATTTTGCAAATCTTTTGCAAGCTTTCAAAAGGGCTTGATTCTGTGCTTGGTGCAGGTATGCACCCTTTGTGGCAGGGTAAACAGAAGAGAAAAAAATAAAACTTCCTTATAGCAAAGCACACATATAACAAAGTTATATAACACTTATATGCTGCAGTTCAATCGATGTAGTTGTCTGAATTACAGTCACTAGGTAAATAACTCTGGGTAGGGCCGGCCCAGCCCCTTCACTGCTAGGCTGCAATGCCGAGCGGAAGTGGCCTGCACAGGCAACGGACCTTGGCCAGGAGTTCTGGGTGGAAGGTGGCTGCCTTGAGGACCGGGCTATCTTCTACATCCAAAAGGGCCACTGGTCCGTTAACTGCGGCCTTCTCACTTGCGGGGAACGCGAGGGGAGCCCTGGGCCGGGCCCTTCAGCCCCTCTCTTACCGTTGGCTGACGGAGACCGTGGGAAGCCCTGCGCTCCTCTTTTGTCGGGACTCGGGAAAGGGCTGGTCGGGGGCTGGTCGTAGAGGGGCAGCGGCGCCAGGGAGTTCTGGGGCTTCGGAGACGGAAAGACCTGCGGGGAAACAGAGGAGGCTGCATTAAAGGAGGCCAGTCTTCTCGGCTACGGAAAGAGCTGGTTCTGCTAACCGAGTGACCTGTCTCAAAAGCCCGGGCATCGTCTGACCACCACAGGGGAAGCCACTTCCACAAACTGAGAATAACCAGCTAAAAATGCTACTCAGCAAGCTGATTTGCAAGCACTGGAAGGCTCTCAAGCTGCAGGTCCATGTGGCTCCCACCCGGCTTGCTTTTAGAAAACAGATGAACTCAGTCTTCGTCCTGTTGGCTTCTGGTTGACTGCATATGGCCGATGGAGGGATTTCCGATTATATACAGGTAGTCCTCATTGACTGACCACAATTGGGACTGGAAACTCCATCACTAAGTGGCGCAGTTGTTAAGCACTACGTCACATGACTGCAGCGACTTACGATGTCAGTTTCATCAGTTCTGGCTGCAGTTGTTAAGTGAATCACTGTGGATTGTTAAGTGTGACGTCACATGACTGCCACTTGCGACTTCCTATTGGCTTCCCCGTTGACTTTGCTTGTTGGAAGCCGGCTGTGAAGATTGCAAATGGCGATCAGGTGACTGTGGGACGCTGCAATGGCCACAACTTCAAGGACCAGTTGTCTCTATTTTCAGCACCATCGTAAGTTTGAATGGTCACTGAATGAGTGGTTGGTAAGCGAGGACTACCTGTAATTATTTATGTTGTGTTCTTGGTGATGCATGGTTTCTTTTATTTTGGCCTTAGCTGTTTACATGTTAGCCACCCAGAGTCCTTGTACTCTGTGGCAAATTATATATACTATAGGTAAGGAAGCATGGTGTTGGAGAAGAGTCCTGAGAATAACATATAGCTCAGAATCCAAACCAATGGATCAACCCAGAGTTCTTACTTGAGGATCAAGTGACCAGGCTCAAATTATCTTATTTTGGACACATTAGGCAAAGACCTAGCTCTCTGGAGAAGGTTCTGATGCTGGAAAGGAAAGGGAGGAAGACAATCTGCACTCTACTACAGTGGCGATGGGGGCACCGTTGGCAGGCCTGAAGGACCAAGTTGGGGACAGATCCTCCTGGAGAAAATCTATCTCTGTGTTCAATAGGAGTCAACAATGATTTGATGGAATATAATCGATCAGTCGAGAGCCAGTTTGGTGTAGTGGTTAAGGCACCGGGCTAGAAACAGGGAGACTGTGAGTTCTAGTCCTGCCTTAGGCACAAAGCCAGCTGGGTGACCTTGGGCCAGTCCCCCTCTCTCAGCCCTAGGAAGGAGGCAATGGCAAGCCACTTCTGAAAACCTTGCCAGGAAAACTGGACTTGCAGGCTAGAATATTTGAATGGATATGAATATTTGTCCAGGCAGTCTCCGAGAATCGGACACAATTGAACGGATTAAAAAAAACACACCAATCAATCAATGTAAGTAAGCAAGCATGTATTTGAATTTCTTGAAAAAAGGGGAAATGCTGTTTCTTAAATTTATTTATTAAACCAACGGTGCAATAAACAAAACAACCCTCTCAGGCCAGGGAGATCTAGACCAGGCCGAGCCTATTATAAAATCACAAAATGGAAGGGTGGAAGGACCTTGGAGGTCATCAAGTCCAGTGTTCCTCAACCCTGGCCACTTGAAGAGCTGCGGACTCCAACTCCCAGACAGCTGGCTGGGGAATTCTGGGAGTTGGAGTCCGCACCTCTTCAAGTGGCCAGGGTTGAGGAACACTGATCTAGTCCAACTCCCTGCCCAAGGCAGGATCTGCTATTTCAACAGGAGCCACTTCCTCTAGTGCTGGATTCCCTCCCATGGACCTAGCCAGAGGATCGATGCGATCTGACTTCAGCCACGAAAGCTTGGCTAGCTACCTTCTGCTGCCCACAGAAATAGAAACAGCCCTTTCCACCTGGAAGGACGCAGGAAAGACAACGCTAACAGCTTGCAGAAAACTCTGAAATGCAATAGTTCGGTTGCAGCTGAAAATGAGGACGTGAGATCAATAAGCAGCAGCTGACCCTCGACGAAAGGCACACTTTGTACCCCAGTGGCACAGCAATCAATGGCAGGAAGGGGCCTGGGCATTTCCTCGTCTTCTCCTGCTTCCTTCCTGTTCTTTTCATTCGGGTAATGTGTCTGGGCTCAGCCTTTGCTGATGTCTGGACTTGCGGGCTGGAATATTTGAATGGCCCAGCCCAGGAGGAGAGAGGAGCAGGGGGTCAGGTCAGTTCCAGATCTCCAAAAATCTTCTCTCCCACTGGTTGGAAAATGCTGGGCACTTCTGGATTTAGACTGAGATGCAGCAGCTTTCCAGCACCAGAGATAGCGAAGCAGTGCCCGTCCAGCCCCCTGAGCACACAGCGTGAGCACCCACAGCTCCATCGTGCAGTTCTTGACTGATCTTAGAAAACTTTAACAGAAGTGGAAAGGAAGCAGAAAGGGGTGGCATTGCAGAACACCCTGAAGGATACAAGATGGTTCCAACCTGGCTATTTTACTCCTTAAGACTGGGAACGGGAGGTGGGGGTGGCCGGGGAGGCATGCTGTTCCCTGGGCTTGAGCACATTCAAGGTTTAGTGATGGCCCCCACGGCTAAGGCTCTCTTTTCTGGCTTTAATGGAACGTTCCTAATGGGGCACCTCCACTTCCCAGAATTCTGGACTAACCGTGGTCTCCTAATTAGGAATCACAGAAGTGGCTGTCCCCACAGAACCAGACCCCAAGCTGGACACGGCTGCTTTAACCAGAGTCAGGACAGAGGATGGAGGTAGAACAGCCAAGGCAACAGTCGTGTGTCTTTCCCCACAATTCTCCCGTCTCTCCCCCCGCATCTGGGTCTGTCATGTCATGTGACAGTCATGTCACACATGGCCCATGACTCCCGTGACACTGAAATTTGGCAGATTTTATTTTATGACACAAAAATGATCCTGAAACACTTCATGACCTCATACAAAATGTCATAAAACAGCTCCTGTGGTCAGCTCCTGATGTTTGACTGGGCTGTACAGTTCAACCTGGGCTACTTTCAGGGCAGAGACATCTCTGAAGGCCTCCCTGAATTTCTGAGAACTTCGCCAGGACAGTAGAAGCCCTGCCACTGCTGAAGGCACTGAGGAATCTGGTAAGGAAATACGTCTGAAATGATGACTCAATGGGGCATGGGTTGTCTAGTTTTAAGCTAAAATTGCAGCCCCATTCACAGACCTTGTTAGGAAGGAAACCCCCCGCAAGGTGGTAGAGTCAGGGGAGCGTCAGACCGTTTTTGAACAGCTCAAGGTCACTCTTACAAGCCCCAGATTAGGATAAAGCCTTTATGGCGACTGCAGATACTTTTGAGAGGAACTGGGGCAGTTTTAACCCAGGTGGCCTCAGAGAGGGTCCCCCACCCTCTGATTTTGTAAGCAAGAAGTTGTCTGAGTGTGACTTGATTATGTGCCAGCAAACTGCAGTCGACTCTTAGCGATCACGTAGGTAGATAAAAGTGCCTGAAAAGGAATGCTATGCTATTGTGCCTGACTTTGAGAAATTACACCGTCTCCTGTGGGGCTGTAGATTTGAACTTAAGACTAATCAGGCCCTACTCAAGTGGCTGTGTGAAGCTCAGCATAGGAAGTTTATTTGGTAGAGCCTCGCTTTGCAAGAACAGGACTTCAACATAGTTTTGCTGGAAGGGAAGACCAACGTTGTGGCAGATGTTTTATCCAGAGGTCTCCTCAAGGACAGCTCCTAACCTGGTTGGCGCCAATACCTGGACTTCGGCGCTATGAGGAACCTCTCCATTTTCAGAAGCTGTCAGTTCTTCCACCAGGACAGAAGGGAAAACCCCCACGTGGCCATTGAATTCTCCTTCCCAGAAACCATCGTCGTCCTGGTTTTCTTTGTTCAGGATGCGGATTATCGCTCCCTCGGGAAAGGAGAGCTCGTCGTCGGTCTGGCCCTCGTAATCGTAAAGTGCTTTTACAAAACAGACTGGAAAGAGAAAGTGGAAATGGAACAGCGTCAGCATCTGCACGTGGGAACCCTACCAGGCCGACAAGACTTGGAATTCTGAGTGCGGTTCCTGCAACGTTTCTTGCTGGAGCCGGGGTGGAGGCTGCGCTGAAGAGTGTGTGCCACGTGTGGCTGAGCGTGTTGCTTCATGTCTTGGGCACGCAACATAGCAGGGAGTTTACCGACCCCCCAAGATTCAGCCCTGTTGGCACTTACCACTGGAGTCACCATTAAGGCTTCCTGAGACTAGCTCAGCTTCGGTTGAATTGCTGGAAGTATGAGACCGGCTGTCCAACGCGGCCAGGGACTGCAACATGCTCAAGAGGCTGCTGGAGGTCGGGAACTGCAAATATTTCTCTGGGACGTAGCCAACGTGGCCTGACTTATTTCGGGCCTGTGAAAGCGGGGGAGACCAACGCACTCAGCGGAAGAGGGCCATGGGGCACGCCAGTGTAAAAAAGACAACCAGCTGCCCGCCACGGCTCTTTTCAGCATGCCACAATGACAGGAAAAACTAAATGATACCTTTACCCAGTCTTCCATATCTCCATCTTCGATCACTTCCAAAACCTCGTGTTCCTCAATGGTTAATTCATCTGGCTGCGAAGCCTGCGGCAAAGGAGAGGAGGAATGCAAAAACTGCAGGAGGCGGCTTTGGGGGGAAGGTGGGGGTGACGGGGGGAGAGGGAATCCACAGCTCGTCTGAGCACCGGAAGAAATCAAGCTGAGGCTGGAGCAGGCCAAAGGCCGTCTAGTCCAGCAGTCTGGGTCCCACCAGAAGCCTTCAGGAAGACTCTCAAATATGACCTCTTCCCTTGCAGCAGCTGGGATGTCAGGCAGGGCGCCTGCAGTTCAAGAGGTAGTAAACAGCCAGCTTGATCCTCTAAGGTTTGCCCAGTCCCCTTTTAAAACTAAGCTGGTGCCACCGCTACATCTGGCAGCACGACTATCAGACATATGCACAGAAGGATGCCTATTGGTCCAGATTTAGTTTTAATCCGTATTTTTTGTAGCACGAACGATGTCCTGCACCTCTAACCTGTCTCCCCTCCTGTGGAGTCACTTTAATTGGAGTCACAATTAAATTAAAAAATTGAAGAAGAGCAGGTGGCAACCGTGCCCAGGAGGGCCCTGGCGCCGCTTAGGGCTGTGTGTCAGTTGCGCCCATTCCTGGGCAGGGGGGCCCTGCCCTTGGTCACTCAAGCCCTTGCGGCCTCCAGACTGGACCACTGCAGTGTGCTTTACATGGGGCTGCCCCTGAAGATTATTCAAAAGCTTCAACTGATGCAAAATGCAGCAGCACAGGCAATTACTGGCCCCAGTTACTTGGCACATGTGACACCACTGCTCTGTGAGCTGCCCTGGCTTCCAGCGTGCTTCTGGGTGCAATTCAAGGTGCTCACTGTCACCTTTGAAGCCCTTCACAGCTTAGGACCAGGTTACCTGTGGGACAGTCTCTTCCCAATTCTTTCTACCTGTCCTATCCAATCTGGCAGGAAGGGCATGCTCCGGGTACCCTCAGCTAGGGAGTGTCAGCTGGCAGGGCCCAGAAGGGGAGCCTTTTCTACCACGGCAGCTGCCCTGTGGAATGTCGCTCCCCTTGAGATTAGACTGACCCCGTCCCCTTGGCCTCCCATAAGGCCTTGAAAACCTGTTTTTGTGCTCAAGCCTGGAGCCCTGGGTGCGGGTTAGAGCCTGGCTGTATGGATGATGGATTAGATGGTGCCCGGCTGCTATGTGTTTTTAATTTCTGTTTTATATTATGTATTTTGTGTTTTTTGTAAGCCGCCTAGAGTCACGTAAAAGTGAGACGGATGGCCTGCTATATAAATCAAGTGAATAAATAAATAAATTTCCCCAGGGATGCGGGCTGGAAAGGAAACTCCCTAATTTGTTGATAAACAGTTTGCTCTTTTTTTCTTCTTTTCCTTTTTTATTATTATTAATTGTTCAAGATATAATTAAGACACAATGTAGCATCTAAGACCGACAGAATACAAGTCTAAAAGAGAAACAGGAAAGGCTGAAACGGCACAAGTATAAGCAAACAAGCAAATCAGACCAAAATATATATATATAAACAATTGCTTTTTGAAGGAGTAGCAAAGGGGGCGTAATTTCTGACGATGCCCAGCTGTCCACAGTGGTAAAATAAAAAATAAAAAAAAATAAAAAATAAAAAATAAAAAAGCAGACACTCAGTGGCTGGGTTCATACAATGAAACATACCCTAAATCTAGTCAAACACAACTTTTGTGCTTTGAGTGAGCAAGCTTATTGGGCATTTGTTGATTTAGAAAAAAAATGTATGATAAAGCAACAAGCCTTGAATTAGAGAATGTTTCGGTTTCATATGAATATGGAATGGAAGGTTGAATAACAGATACATATGAAAGTAAAGTATTTATGAGAATACATAGAATATTTAGGAATTGGTTCAACGCTGAGGAGGGAATAAGACACAGATTGTGATGTCCCCTTGGTTGTTTAATGCATTTATGGAAAAGTGCAGATGGAAAGCACGTGGTGACATCAGAGGCGTGTTCATTGGGAATAGGAAAATGCGTGTACTTCTGCATGTGGAAGATGCCTGTTGTTGGCTGAGAACCCAAAATGATTTGCAGCAAATATGATGCATCGAAAATAGATCTGAAAATTAATGTATCAAAGACCAAGATGGCTGTGCTTCACAGGGAAAATGGAGTGAACGCCTGCAGGTTTGAGATAAATGATGAAAAACTGGAGCACAGAAATGACTATTTGTAGCTTGTTAAATGTTTACTAAAGATGAGAAAATGCATGGAGGAAGTTTAAGACATGCCAAAGGTGACAAAAGAGAGTGGTTAGTATGTGGTCCGTTGGGAGGAACAAATGTTTGTTGAAAGATACAAAAATGGTTCAGTATAAGGAGCCAAAAAAGGGACGCGGTGGCGCTGTGGGTTAAACCGCTGAGCTGCTGAGCTTGCAGATCGGAAGGTCGGCGGTTCAAATCCGCATGACGGGGTGAGCTCCCGTTGCTAGTCCCAGCTCCTGCCAACCTAGCAGTTCGAAAACATGCAAATGTGAGTAGATTAATAGGTACCGCTTCGGCGGGCAGGTAACGGCGTTCCGTGTAGTCATGCCGGCCACATGACCACGGAAGTGTCTACGGACAAACGCCGGCTCTTCGGCCTTGAAACGGAGATGAGCGCCGCCCCCTAGAGTCGGACACGACTGGACTCAATGTCAAGGGAAACCTTTACCTTTACCTATAAGGAGCCAACTTTCTTATAGGAAAGTGAGAGTTGGTTACGTCAAAAAACCCCACAAATGTTGAATGCTGTAGGAATGGGGTGCTGAAGAAGTATGTGCAGAAAAACAAGGAGAGGCTCAAGATTGAATGGGTTGAATATAAAAGTGGGTGACTGGTATGGAGGAAATGAGATGGTTTAAACATATATTAAACACTTCCAGCAGTGTTTCTCAACCTTGGCCACTTGAAGATGTGTGGACTTCAACTCCCAGAATTCCCCAGCCAGCAAAGCTTGAAGTCCACACATAAAGTTGGAGTTCACATAAAGTTGAAGTCCACACATCTTCAAGTGGCCAAGGTTGAGAAACACTGACATACAGAGGATGAATGAGGATGCAACTGCCAAAAACAAAGGAGGAAGAGTGAAGTGGCTCGCAGTGGGGTGGGAAGACTGAGAAAGTTGCGGTTGAATGGAGTTGATGAGATCCTGAAAAAGAGAGAGAAGTTTCCAGAAGCAAAAGCAACCATATAATGTGGTAAAAGCTAGGAGGGCTTGAAAGGACAGGATGATACGGACGAAGTACGTTGAGATGGCTTGGAGCCTATGAAGGGATGAATGAGGATTGCATTGCAAAACAAACAGGAAAGAGTGAATGGGTTGGGAAGGGAGGACCGAGGAAGTTGACGGGTTGATGATTTGTGGAGTTGATGGGATCCTCGAAAAGGAAAAGGTGAGAAGTTTAAAGGGCAAAAGGCAACATACAAAGCTGTGGATGGAAGCTGTGGATGTAGGAAGCAAGCTTAGAAATGTGGGAAGAGATATAATGACCGGAGTTCTTGTAACTTGATTGTAAATGGGATTAAGATACATTCCCCTTTCTTTCTCTTCTCCCCTGCATTTTTTTTTTGTTTACAACATCCTACTCTTTTTCTGCACTCTGCTTGACATTGCTTACCCCCAAAAGGAATAGCATGATGGTATTTTTGTATGACTCAAACACCCCAGTGCTACTTGAAAAAAAAACAAGTTTTGACCTTGGGGGGAAAAAAATCTTGGAATATACCGGATCGGTTTGGAATTCAAAATATTTTAAACTCAGAATATTTCATTTCCACCTGAGATCTCAAAACATATATAAGGAACTGCATTTGCCTCTAAAACTCATTGGTCCAGCTTAGAGGAATACTTTGTGAGTCCTAATTTCCTTCTTAAAAGTTTCTAACCTCAGCAATTTGGTATTAGCTGCAAACCTGGCCAACTTGCCGCTCGTCCTGAATGTCAGATTCCTTAAAAACACATTGAAAAGCACTGGTCTCAGCACTAACCCTTGGGAGAATCCCATCTGGCACATCGTTCCAATGTGGAAACTGACCATTTCTTCCTCCCCCGTTGCCTGCTCTTCCAGCAGGTCCCAGTGAATAGAAGCACTTGTTCTCTTATCCCAAGGCTGCAGAGTTTCTAAGGAGCATTTAGTGAGGACATTGGTGAAGAGGTTTGCTGTATCCTTACTCTGCAGTGCTGGGCAGAAGCTCGAAAAATATTCTGCGTTTTGTTCTGTTGGAACATATTGTTGCAGCCCTGCATGGCATGGGGCCGGGTTACCTGAGCGACCGTCTCATCCCCATTACATCGGCCCGCCCCACCCGATCATCCAGAGAGGGCATGTTGCGGACCCCGTCCATAAGAGAGTTCCATCTGGCGGGGTCCAGGAAACGGGCCTTCTCTGTAGTGGCCCCCGCCCTCTGGAACATCTTGCCCCTGGAGGTGAGGCAGGCCCCCTCACTCCTGACCTTCCAGAAGGCCCTGAAGACCTGGTTCTGCCGTCTCGCCTGGGACGGGAAAGTGGGTAACCATTCTTGGGGGTGGCTCACACCCTAGAGTCCCTCCCACCAGCCTGGATTTTACATCTCTCTTGGATTTATTTATTTATTGTGTTTTATCATAATTGTTTTATGTGATTTTAATGTTTATGTTTTATGTGGGATTTTATGGTAAACCGCCCAGAGTCCCTCTTCTGGGGGAGATGGGCGGTGGCTAAATTTGAGAAAGAAAGAAAAAAAGAAAGAAAGAAAGAAAGAAAGAAAGAAAGAAAGAAAGAAAGAAGCAAAATACTCTTGAGAAAACATTCCACGTGGGCCTGTTTTGTTCTGAATTACCCCAAATGGGTTCACTGCACATCTTTCACCAGCACCTAAGTTTGTATGAGAATCTGTTTCCGGCCAAGATTCTAAATGCACCTACCTTGTATGAATAAACGACTTTGCAGGTCAACGGGTAATTTCGGAGTGTGCCAGAAGGACTGGAGTTGCTGTCATCAAAAGCATCCATGCCGTCTTCCACCTCTTCTCCTTCTTCCCTTTCTAGGTCAACATTTAGCTAACGAAGAAAAATGGGAGGAGATAGTAAGCATCCCTTATTAAGTAAAGTTACTAAACTTTAGTCTTCAGGCTACGCCTATAGGTTACAAGTAAGACCATTGGCTTGACGTTCAAATTTTGCACGTTTTTTGCCTTTTTTTAAATTAAAAAAGCATGACAATAAATATTTACTAAAAGGCATTAAAAACAAATAATTTCTACTTCGTTTTTATTCCTTCTGATTAAAAAAAAAATTAAAATGTTGTCATGGGCCCTAGGCATGGCGCCTATTGTGCCTAATGGATAAGTCGGCCCTGCATCCATGGAGAAAACTAACAGGCTCGGTATCTGGAGGGGGGAAATGCCACAAGCTCTTGTTTCTTCCTTATTTCTGAAATCCTGGTTCAGCAGCTTTGCCAAAGGGCACCACTGAGGATGCCAGGTCCTGGCAAGGAGAATATAACCCACGGTTAGGAGGGGGGGCTTCCTTTTTCTCTTGGTGTTTCAATTGGTCCTTGTTCTCGTTTTAAACAGCTAAGCTACCCCTCTACCCCACAGTCCGAGACATGCTTAAACCTTTCAGGGGCCATGAGAAAGAACCGTGTTGCCCGATTCTTAAGGAGCCGCTCTCTCTATATACCGGTCTGTCCACATAACACATTCTTTCAACTATGGGAATGCAACTTCTATTCAGAAAAAAGCTCCATGTGATCCAGGACTGATGCAGAAATGCAACATTCAACTTCTTGGGGGGCAGTAATTCTACCTGACCTCATCTTCAGAAGACATGGACTCATCTACACCACCCCAGAGACTGACATATACAGGTAGTCCTCGACTTATGACCTAAATAGGGACAGGAAAATTCATCGTTAAGCGGTGCAGTCGTTAAGTGAGGCACGTGACCACACCTGATTTTATGACACCTTTTTGCCCCAGCTGTTAAGTGAATTACGCAGTCATTAAGTAAATCACGTGGTTCCTCATTGAATTTGCTTTGGAAGCTGGCTGGGAAGGTTGCAAATGGCAATCACATGACCCTGGGACACGGCAACCGTCGTAAATACATGCCGGTTGCCAAGGGTCCAAATTTTGATCACATGACTGCAGAGATGCTGTAATGGTTGTAAGTGCAAGGACTGGTTGTAAGTCACTTTTTTCAGTGCCATTGTAACTTCGAGCAGTCGCTAAACAAATGGTCATAAGTTGAGGACTACATGTATATCAAAACTGCCTGCTCCCATTGCAGGCTGGAGATGAGGAAGGCATACTTGAATAGGAAGATGTTAGCAGGCAGCCTTTTCAGCAAGTGTCGTGCTCGTTCATAGACATTATGAAATTATTATTAATGTAAACTTTGAAACATTTAGAGCACATGTAAGTGTCCCAACACTGTCCAGAAATCCCCAGCACTTGTAATTTTTTATTTAATGGAATCTGAGTTGCCTGTATGTGTTTGAGCTGCATGCCAGACTGGGAGATTGATAGCTCAGTGATCCGTACGCTCTTAAGACAAGTTCACATGAATCATCTTTCAGTTTTTGAAGGAGCTTTGCTCGCCGATGCGCAGACCTCCCCAGTGATTTAGTTGCTATGAACAACCACACTGTGCAATGCGGGAAGGATCCCTGGCATTTGCCCTCATAGATCCCCCAATCCAGCAGATCCTGTGTTGCTCCATTGTGCTATGAGGTTATGGTCAGCCCTGTTGGCCTGTTATTTTGTACGAAATCCAAAGCAGCCCACAGAGATAAATACGGACCTTTCAAGGTACTTGATGAGGTTCCCCGCTCCCCTTTTGGAATCTGTTCAATAGGAATGGCCATGGGCAGCTTCCAACTCATTCCAGCAAGGACATGCACGCAAAAATGTAACATAGCAACAGATTTAGGATTATCAAGAAAAGGGAAGGTGAAGGGAGTATAGGAAACGTAGAAGAGAATACAAAAGGGAAAAAAAAGGTGTTTTTGTTTTGCAACGTTAGATTTTACTGTTTTAAAACAAAGACACCACCTTCAAAGGAAGATCAGGTAAAGCCACTCTTTTATAGTTAAGGCTGGGTGGGCAGGAAAAAAAACAGAAATGAGATTTTATCCTCTCCCACCCCCACATCTGCCAATTCATTAGAAATTCAGGCAGAGGAAGTACGTTGGGGGAAATCCAGCTTTCGCAAAGAGAAACTGAGGCAGGGAGCCAAATGAAGGGAGGAAGGGATGAGTGCGTTTCTCTCTCCTTGGCTCTTGGCACCGAAGAACCCTTTAGGACTCACTTTCTCAGGTTCTCAGCCCAAGAGATGCAGCTATCCACGCTCAGGCACATCTCTGTTTTTTCCTTCCCGCTGAAATGCACACGGCATCCTCCTTGGAGGCAGGGAACTTTCTCATTTAGGTAATTGTCTGAACCACGCACTTGGATGTCTACGGCAAGTGATCCCTCTGCTGGAATCTCACCAGATCCAAAACGCCATTTGCAATTCTAGCTAACTTCATTTGCAGAAATAAAGCCTGCAGAGCCAGAGAGCTGACTGGGGCCTAAAGGGATGTTCTCAGCTCCCTGCCTCACAAATGACACCCTTGCTTAAACATGTTGTGTGAACCCAGCTTAAAAGTACATGAATCGTTGGCCAAGGTTAGCCTTACAATCCTCTTGCTCCTGAAAGAATTCTCCTCTACCATGAGGTTCATTGTTACCACCACCACCACCAACAACAATCTATAGAAATCTTTCTGCTGGCAACTTCCCAAATGACATTCAGAACCGCCTTGCAAATGCATCCTTTAATTCGCACATCCCATAAACTGAGATTTCTGCCGCCAGAAGCTCATCCCACAATAAATGGTTCTTCCTAATGCTGCAAAGCAAGCTGTGACTGATGACTGAGGACAAATTGAATGCCTCTCCAAATCACCAGCATGCAAAATGTTGGTTGGCTACAGGCTTCTTCACAATCCTTCTTACAAGAGCAAAATTAAACTGGCCAGTGCTCACATTTTTAGCCTTTGCATCATTGCTCTTTTTTGCAAAAAGAAAACTACTGGTGCTGTGGGAGCAAAGGATTAACGCTGACCTCCCCAACCGTCTTCCTCTGGTTTAGGCCTGCTGTGCTTGCGGTTGCTGTTTAAAAATCAGCCATCAAATAGCTAAGAATGCGAGAAACAACAGTGACTGAACTGGACCAAATGTCCTTTGGCTATTTTCATCAGGGAAATGTATGCAGTCGTTAGCCAGACCGTCTCTTTTCCAAACCTTCCACATGGATCAGTGATGCTCCTCTGCTAATGGATCTAATGGCTACATAAATCTGACTGTTGAGGAAGACTGAAACTCATTGAAAAAAATTATATCCATCCATCATCCATCCATCCATCCATCCATCCATCCATCCATCCATCCATCCATCCATCCATCCTTTCCAATCTAGTCCCTTCTGATACTGGTGCAGCCCAACCTTTTTTTATAATGGCTCAAAATATGCAGTCACAGATATACCAGGTGGGTTAAAAATAGTCAGCTAGGGCTTAAACTTGGCGGATAAAACCCAGATATTTGCTTCCCTTGGCTGGCACGAACGTTGATGCAGGCGCTTTGCAGAGCAAAGAAGGCGATGGTTAGACAAGCCAAGCCCTACCAAGTGTGAGGAGCCGTTATTGGCCAGGGCTGGGAGGTTGGCCCACCGCTCGTTCTCCAGTTCCTCCATCACTTGGTTCATTGCACTTTTCAGCCACATATCCACCGAAACCCCAATCTGCTTCAGGAGGTCAAGGCGAGCTTCTGCTTTCAACTTTATGATCTAAGATGACAGAGAGAGAGAGAGTTATTGAGATCCTTGGTTTCATTCACCCGTCTGAGGAAGGAGAGATTTTTTACTATGGAAAGTGTTTTTGCAGCCTCTGCAAGAGGGCGACCCAAATGAAGAGAAACGTGCTTGGCCGAGGTTTTCCCGTTATTTTTGGGAAGGAGGCATTGCGGTTTTGGTTTTGAAGATGTCTTTTAAATGCCTGGCCATGCCTGAGATACCCTTGTTGTAACTTTGCAGAGTTTGTCTGTTACTGGCCTGTAAGAAGAAAGGGAATTACTAGTCCTCTGGAGCACTGCATATTAATTGTAATTGTTTCTAATTATTGGGACTGTTGTTGTTTTTAATTTCATTTACTGTCAGCCACCCAGTAGCTGCATGGACAGCCACAGAGATGGCATAAATAAATAAATCAGCAAGCAGGCAAATATTGGCAAACAATATAATACTCTTTACCCACAATTAAAGCCAGGGTCGGAAACATGCATTGAGGGAGGAGAATCCACAATTAAAAGAAACTCATCTTGGGACATTCTCTAAAGATCCGGGATAAATAATACCAATCTTAGTCAGTGGGGACCAGAGTAACCTTCTACCATCTGTGTCCTCCAGATAGGTAGCACTTCAGCTCCTGGAATCCCTAACCAGAATGGGTTGTGCTGGCCAGGAATTCTGGGAGTTCAGTCTAAAACATCTGGAGGGCATCTGGTTAGGGAAAGCTGTGAAGCAACCAACAGCTGGACTTATTCTTAATGGCGGTATGTATGATTCAATCTTGGGAATAATAAGGCCTTAGAACAGTGTTTCTCAACCTTGACAACTTTAAGATGTGTGGACTTTGGTTCCTAGAACTCCCTAGCCAGAAACTAGAAGGAAAGCAAGAAGCAATGTCTTTTCAGACCCCAATACTCAGAAATCACTGCCACACGCCTGTATCTGTTGGGCGCAAGACATCTGAATGGACCTGCTGTGTCCCTCTTCTTAGTTCTGCCCAAATCCAAAGA
The DNA here is from genome assembly GCF_035149785.1 of Candoia aspera. Classification (NCBI taxonomy): domain Eukaryota; kingdom Metazoa; phylum Chordata; class Lepidosauria; order Squamata; family Candoiidae; genus Candoia; species Candoia aspera. The sequence goes on from NC_086157.1 coordinate 113,619,465, forward strand.
GTGCAAGTAAAGAAGCATATAAACAGTATGCAAAGAGTCAGGCTTCTGGACGTGAATTTCTGCAGAAGTTGGCTCATGGGGAGGCATCTCTCATTGGCACTGACTGAGAGGAGTTGGGAAGATCTCGACGTAAAGCAGAATCCACTGAATTTAGTAGCTGTGTCCCACTCTGAATCAGTACCCAAAATACAGGGAATACCAATAACAGGGTGGTGCCAATGATGCAGAGGCCTTTCCTGGCTACCATGGGGATCAAAGATCTCAAAATAATACTGAAGCCTCTGCCATAATGTCCTTGAGGGACATGGATCACAGAATGGTTAGCCTGGAGATCTTCTCAAACACACTCAGGAACTTCATAATACAAGGATCATTAAAAATGAACGATTGAAACAACCTCCACAGTGTAGAGACACAAAGGTGTCTCCATCTCAGATGTAGACAAAAATCTGAGAGTATTAACGTGTAGATGGTTCTCTTCACAAAAGTTCCGATGAAGGTTCTCAGTTGAGAACAGAGTGGCCAAGCTTCCCCCGTCCAAACAAGGCTGCAGCTCCTACGAGAACTCAAACGGACCACTTGCATTTCCAGGCAATGGGCCTCCCAGGACAGCACTACGCTGTACACCCCACAAGCCCTTCCAGAACTGTCAAAAACTCAGAACAGGCTGCTTACAGCCAAGAAAGCTAGATGCTCGCAGGGCCTCACTGATCAGATTTGTTGCAAGAAAAAGCGGGTAAGGTTACAGCATCTTGGAAGCTGGATGTGGGCACTTTCTCAGTGAGCATGTTAAGACAGAGCCTTCCTCATGTCTTTGCCCTTCTTTCTAGCTGCCTCTTGGCTGCTCCCTGCTTAGAAGATACAAAAGGAATACTTATCTCTTCTTGCTCTGCAGTATTTTGCAGTCAGTTATTCTTGTTCCTAGACGCAGAGTGCTCCGTTTCAAGAACCAGCAATTCTCCTAAATTCACCCACAGGGCTTCTCTCTGATCAATATCTGGGTCAGGTCACTGGCCATTATCCCATTACTTACTAAAACACTGGTCTATGTCATGGGTGAATGTGTTGCTTTGGATATCACATAATGTTCCCCATGGATTTCCTCTATGATCAGCCCTGCAGACAGGAGTAGACCCACCGTGTAACAGCTCCTGCCATCCCCAGTCAGCGTACAGGTAGTCCTTGCTTAACAACCACAATTGGGACCAGAATTTTGGTTGCTAAGCAAAGTGGTCATTAAGCGAACCTGACCCAATTTTACGACCTTCTTTGCGGCAGCTGTTAAGCAAATCACTGCAGGCGTTAAGCAAACCACACGGTTGTTAAGCGAATTGCATGGTTCCCTATTGGTTTTGCTTGCCAGAAGCCAGCCAGGAAGGTCGAAAATGGCAATCACATGACCATGGGATGCTGCGATGGTCATAAACGCAAACCGGTTGCCAAGCACCCAAATTGTGATCACATGACTGTGGGGATGCAGCAACAGTTGTAAGGGTGAAGACCAGTTGTAAGTCAGTTTTTTCAGCACTGTCTAGTCCAAACTGTCACTAAACAAATGTTTGTTAAGTGAGGACTACCTGTAGCCAGTCAAGGATATTACCAACAAAGGTATCAGAAGTCAAGAGAAATCAAGGGATGGCCACACCTTTTTGACCAAGGCTGCTTCCATTCCAGAATCAGGCGAGACTGAAACGGATTTAAACGCAACAATGGCTCCTAAGACCTCTGTAGTTTTGCCCACACGTCCCATGGGAACATGTGGGCTAAACGCTGAAGTTCCAGGGTGATCTTTCATGCTAAAAGTTAGCCCTGGAACCATGGAGCAAAGACTCTGCTGCTTGGTCAGCACCCAGCACATATTTTACGCAGGAACAGCGAACTGCCCCACGTAAACTGGGTTACTTTTAGATTAAGAATCCGAACGGGGAACGCACGGGAGGGCGGAGAGCAAGGGTTCAGAGCAAGTCTTCCTGGGAAAGAACAAGGACCTGACTTGGACCCCAGAGCCGCTTTTTCAATATTGCTTATCGCTGAGCCATCAGCTGCGTGAGTTGAGACCCATCGCTGGGGCCCGTTCCCGCGGGGCAACTTTTCAAAGGAGGGCAGAATAAATGGGAACCTTGCTCGTGTAAGAGTGCCTGTGCACGACCAGACTAAAGGGGAAAACAAGAAAAGAAAAAGAATTGCTTTCAAACCTTGAAAAAATTATGTAGGACCCATCAGAGGAAACAAATGGGCAGGTGAAACTGTGTGCGAAGATTGACCCGCGCAGGACCCTAAGAGCAGCGGCTTCACTCACCAACCGGCCTTCTCAATCTGTAACACCCCACAGGAGCCTGACCACCAGGGCCATTATCCCCAGCCAAGCTAGAGCAGCTGAAGGGACAGGACAGTCCAACATACAGTATCTGGAAGGCTATTTTAGACTCAGAGACTGGGCAATGTGTTTTCTTCCCCCCACGTTTACAATCCAGGCTCTCTAACAGAGAAACACACCCACTAGCTCCTGGACAAAATGCTGTGACCGGTGCAAAACCAGTAAAAAATGCACGTTCCACCATCTGAAGCCGTTGCGTCAGCAGCCAGTGTTCCAGAAGAGATTTATACTTTGGGAATGTTTTCTTAAGTTATATTTTAAAAAGTCTCCTTGGAGAGCAAAAAGGCCAGCAACAGAGAAGCGGCCCACGCAGCTTGCGGGAAAGGGCCTTCCTCCGCGTGGAAGCGGCCCGTCAGGAGCACCCCGTTTCTTGCACCCCGGCAGAGCCAAGCAGGAACTGAACAGGAGGGAGGAGACCGTTGAAGGCCTGCTGGAGATCTTTTGAACCAAATCCGGTCGGTGCATTGAAGGAAAGTGTCCGTACTCTCGGAGGGGACCAACCGGTGCAGTGCAGCCCAAACTGATGTACAGTTGCAGGGGAAGGAAGGGCAGGGCTGGCTTGGCACTGGGGGGAAGGTGGGTGGGCAGCAAAGGGGGCTGAAGAGTTGTGCCATGGGCACAGGGGAGAAGGAGCCAAGGGGGTGGAGAGAAAAAGCAGAGGAGACCGGGGGGGGGGGGGAGAGCAGGAGGCGCCAGGCAGGGGGTCCTCAGGGTGCGGCTAAAAAAAGTCAAGTTGGCTGATGGCCATGAGGACAAATGTGGCTCAACGTTGGAAAAGAGATGCTTTCCTGACAGGGTCAGCCTGGGAAGCCAAACCTGGGGTTTAGGGAGCAACCGCAAAATTAACTGTATATATTCAGAACAGAATTTGACTACAGGAAGTCCTTGCTTAACAGCCATTCATTTAGTGATGGTTTGGACTAACAACAGTGCTGAAAAACCGACTTGTGACCTGTCCTCACACTTCTGACCATTGTGGCATCTCCATGGTCATGTGATCACAATTTGGGCACCGGGCAACCCGTTTGCATTTATGACCATCACAGCATCCCGTGGTCACGTGATCGCCATTTTCGACCTTCCCGGCCAGCTTCTAGCAAGCAAAATCAATGGGGAATCATGTGATTTGCTTAATGGCCACATGGTTCACTTAATGCCTGCAGCGATTCGCTTAACGACCACTGCAAAAGAAGTCGTAAATCAGGTTGGATTCACTTAGCAACTGAAATTCCAGTCCCAATTGTGGTCGCTAAGTTAGGGCTACTTGTAAATTTAAGCAAGGATGAGTCCCCTTACGTCACATGACAAGGGAAATTCAGACTCCCAGAGCACGGGTTTTAAGGGGGAAATAATTGATGTCAGGACTGTAATTAGAAATCATTTCAGTGTTTATAAGTTTGTTGATGTAATCATCAGTCAGGTACAATGGGAGGGAATTTAAAACTAGTTAGTTTTCCAATACTGTTTTTATTGACTTCTTTCTTTTTAAAAAATGAATTGTTTTTTTTCCTTTTTATATTAGTTTTTAAATATCCACATTTGTCCTTGGAATGATGATAAATGTGGTGATATTAATATTATGCTCAGAGTTTTATGGAGATTTCTAGTTATTTTTTTTAAAAAGATACAAATTAACTTCATTCCTTACATGTACAATCAATCAATTAGCAAAATTATGAATTTCAAATTTCATTATAGTTGTAAACTCCCCATTTACTCACTGATACTTTATTCATTATGCCTCTATCTATTTATTTATTTTAAAAGATTTATACAGCTGCCCATATTGTGACAACCACCCTGGGCAGTGCACAAAACAATAAAACAATAAAAACAACAGAAAGTCATAAAACAAAAACCAATAAAAACTCTAAAATCTCTATAAAAACTCATGGCACCCTGGGGGAGCCCTCTCTCCTACAACCCCACACCATCTTGCTGGGCTCCAATGCATTTAACTTCCTTTTCTTCTTTTTCTGCAGCTGTTTATTCTGTTCCTTCAAACGTTTCAATAAATAAATGATTTATTATAAATAAATGGAAGAACGGTAACAAAAGCTGGTGGCTATGATGATGTGATCAAAGCTGGCAAGGCTCTTAATTTCTTAAACACAGCCACAGCGATATCAGACTGACCCTCAATCTTAGACACATGTGCCTGAATAGGATTTATTCTTACGGGACTCAGTTTAGCATTTCTTTGAGACGGTGTGCTAGCAGGAAGATAACATCTGGCAATACTGCTTTATAAGATCTCAGTTTTAGCCACACACTTGCATACTAGACAACGCAAAAAAATCCTTAGGAGAAAACAAAATATTTAATTGTTTCCATCGGCTAATTTTATACACATACATGCATGTGTTAAGGGGAAAAAAATACTAATTACCCAAATGTTTTGTTTTTCTCTGCACAAAAATTCACTCATTTTAATATTAGCAGGCAATCCCACACAGCTTCGATGAAACCCCACTTCTTGGAACACAAAGACGACGCTTATTTCAGAGTCCCATTTTCGGGAGAGATGGGCGGTGATAGAAATTTGAAAAACAAACAAACTATATTTTTAGCGTTATAAATGGGAGGAAAAGGCTGCCAAAATTCAGAAATGGGCGCTGCTCAGAAGGGCTGCCTTAGAAAACCACAACCTACAAGCACTAACAAATTGTGTGATGGAGGCTGGCAACTAATTTTTAATGTGCTAATGTCAGCTTTCCAGATAATTTGTGGGGGAATTAGTCTTGATTAACTATTAAAGAGACATCCATGGGAACAGAATAATTTCCCCATCATTAGGATGAACACCAACAGTGTAAATTATGGATATATTTATTAACACTACTATCTATGCGGAACCTAGTAGTACCAGGATGATTGAATACCCAGCTGAGGGACCGACTGCTGAAGCAGACAAGGTGTAAATTTAAAGCAGCATTACTTCCATGCCGTCTTTTGATGCAAGGGTTTTCCGCATGGAGCAGAAGATGGCGTTCTTCTTTTAAAAGTAAAATGGTATCTTCTCACCAATTCCTTCATTTTCTCCCCAAAACAGACAGGATTAGATTTAAACTCTCTCACCATCACTATGCGCTGAGAACCACAAACAATAAGCGTGGAGGTGGAAGATGGCAGGAGAAATAAGATCACAGAAAAAGTCTGAAACCTCCATTACGGTGCAGCACAAACTGGGCGGGGAGGAGAGTGGAACTGAAAAACTGCAGCAGCTACGGTATACAAGGCATCAGTCTGCGAAAGAGATTTCTTACTGGTGCAACCTGAGCCCATTTCCGATGAACAGGGCTTGGTGTGCAGGTGGGGCGGAACGGAGGACTGAATACTGCAACGCCTTGGTGGTTACTTTACACGGATGCAATCCTCACACAAGTCTTACAGGCCTGCTCATTTTGCAAATGTGAAGAGGCAGAGGATCTCTCAGATTTTTGGCACCACAAGCGCTGGATTTAAAGGTATGTAGGAACAACGCAAAGACAGTGTCCACCGAGCCTTCCAGGGTCTCAGAGGCAGCACCAGAGGCTCCCCGTCTCTTGTGTGCAACTTGATGCAGAGCAATCCTCTTCAGTTTTGGCCAGCTGTCACCACAAAAATGGATCATCAGCCCTGTGGCATTTTCCAAAGAGAGACACCATGAATTTAGCAGACCTAAACTCATGGCAAAGGCGTTTCTGCAGGTCTGGGGCGGGCGACCAGCTAGTCCGGCTTCACAAAAGGGTTGGGCCAATTCACGGAAGTCCTGGGGATCCTGGGTGGCTTTTGGCCTTGACGGCAGTGGGGCTCTTTCCAAAGACCAGCTGCTGGGAGACAGGTGGGCTTCCCTGTGTTGTTGGTGGGCCACTGGGAGAACGGACTGTTGGACTAGTTAGGCCAGGGGTCCGATCCAGCAGGCGTGGCTTATGTTCTTCTTTCCCATTAGGGCCGAAGCCTAATTAGGCTTGGCTTGGCTGACAACATCCTTCCATATGGCCTTAGTTGTTAGTTCTGGACAGTCTTGTAAGAAACAACATGCGGTGAAGGAAGACACGGGTTCAAACCTACCCTCCTTCTCAGAAGCACAGTGAATGACGTTGGGCTAGTCCTTCTTTTTGTGGCAAGGAAAAATTGGCAGAAGAATCACCTGAACTCGGAGGAAAGGTGGTTTACAAAACTCGCAAAGAACTAGGTATCTGGAGCAGGAGAGGCAATGGGACCTTCCCCCTTTCACACGCCCCTTGATCTAATTTCAAAGGCCTCCTCCAGTTATTCCAGAGCTTGGCATGATGCATAATCCAACTCTGGGTTGGAAGATGGAAAGAAAGAGACAAAGGGATGAAAGTGCCAGAAAAAGAATGGAGGGTGTCGGAAAGTGAGCAAACGGGGCCTCACCCACGTTTCACCCAAGTGTCAGCCACCAGATGCAGTTCCTCAGTGTGACATGAAAAAGCCAATATAGGTAGTCCTTGACTAACAACTATCTGTTTATCTACCGTTTGAAGTTACAATGGCACTGGAAAAAATGACTTATGTCCGGTCCTCGCACTTACGACTGCCACAGCGGCCCTCTGGTCACATGATTAAAATTCAGGTGCTTGGCAACCGGCATATATTTAAAACGGTCGCAGCATCCCGGGGTCACGTGATCACCATTTGCGACCTTCCCAGCCGGCTTCCGACAAGCAAAGTCAATGGGGGAAGCCGGATTCGCTTAATGACCACACGATTCACTTAATGACCACAGTGGTCTGCTTAACAACTCTGGCAAAAGAGGTCATAAAATTGGGCGTGACTCATTTAACAACCGCCTTCCTTAGTGATGGAAGTTCTGGTCCTAATTGTGGTCGTAAGTTGAGAACTACCTGTAAAGCTGCCGATCTACCTGGGAGAACCCAGGTCATGGATGGCCTTCCTTGCACTTCCACAACTGATCTTTCCACACACAAAGGCACAAGCAACACATCTGGCATATGAAATTAACTGGCAGCTACTGATGGCAGCCAAATGGTCTTGCCCTTAAAAACCTACGTTTTCTCGGGAATAGTTGGGGTCAGAGGCCCTGCGACAATGATCAAGGAAGAGAATGCAACCCATTAAAAACAGAGAGAACGGGCAGAAAACTGCTGGCTTGTCTTGGATGTGTTATCCCACTTTACTATAAATATTCTCCCAGGGAGCCTTTGGAGATCACACGTTTTATCTGAGAAATCGTATTTTCAACTCCCTGAAGAGTAAGCTGGATTTTATTTGTTTCTATACTGTTCTTCCTCCCAGAGGGAAAAAACTCTTACAATAAATCACTGTTTCTCAGCCTTAGCAACTTCAAGATGTGTGGACTTCAACTCCCAGAATTCCCCAAGCAGGAAGGTTGAGAAACACTGCAATAAATTGTTACAACAAAAGCAAACATGCTTAAGGACAATAAATGCAAAAATTAAGAGCAAACTTGATTTCAAAAAACCAGCCAGAGAAGTCAAGGATATGACGCAAAGGGAGGCTGGTCCTGTTGTTGCCCCAGAACAGTGTTTCTCAACCTTGATGAGTTTAAGATGGGCGGACTTCAACTCCCAGAATTCCCCAGCCAGCTCTTACGACTGCCACAGCGGCCCTCTGGTCACATGATTAAAATTCAGGTGCTTGGCAACCGGCATGTATTTAAAACGGTCGCAGCATCCCGGGGTCACGTGATCACCCTCTGCGACCTTCCCAGCCGGCTTCCGACAAGCCAAGTCAATGGGGGAAGCCGGATCCGCTTAGCGACCACAGAATCAAACGGTGCTGAGAAATCCGGGAGAACCAAGATGGTAGCACCCTTTGTTCCTAGAAGAAATCAATAATCAGATCAACCAAGGCTTTTTCCTTGCTATATCCAGGTCTGAAGCAGATCAAGACATTTGGCTCTTTCCAAGCATGCCTGTGGCTAGACGGTCACCAGCATGTCACCTAAGAAAGGGGTATTTGCAACTGGGCAGCAATTGTCCAAAAGTCCAGGGTCTGGCGGATACTGCACTGGTACTTCTTCGAAGGCGGTGGACACAACTGCCTCAGATGGAGAGGTACAGACCACTTACTGGAGTCACCCTGTAGACTCTCCCTGCTGGACCTTAATGGCCACCATGGACAAGGACCTAGAGCCCAGGTCACTGGCCCAATTCCCACCAGCATGTTGTCCTGTTCCCGGCCACAACAAATGAAACTGATCCCTTAAACGCTGACCTGATGGCACCCACATAAATGCAACAGCTTCTCAGGTGACTTGACCCTCCATATGCTTTGGAAACTATTACAGTATACTCTTGAGCAGTTGGCTGAGTCTGCCTCAGGACTAACCTGGAGCAGCCCACCCACCACTCTGGAAGCCCTGCTGGGGCATTCACTGTGGACGCAGTAATGATGGAGCAGCAAACCTCTTGGCATCACCACCACCCTACACTCGATTCTTCATTTTGACTTGCCCTCGGTTGAATTCACTGGAAGATCAGAAGCACTGCCACTTGCACCCCAGCTTTCTCCTGGTTTCTTTCGTCACCCAGAACTGCTCAATGAATCAAGGCACAACCAGAGCAGCGATAATGTCAGTGGCCCTTCCACGGGGACGCCATAGCCTCAACAGCCATTTGTGCCTGGAAAATCCCTTCTGTTCTATTTTTCTGGCACAGCAGCAAGAAGAGCTGCAAGAAGAATGGAAGTTTCCACCTTCGTTTTAGTTCTGCCACAGTTTAGCATGTTTTCCCACTTTGCCAAGGCATTTATCTGATTAGGGAAAACAAATCAGCTTCAGCAACCCAGCTAAAACTTTGTAAATGAAAAATGGCACTGGACGTGTCCAAAACCTTCCGTGGGACTGTGCTGGGGGGCAAGGGAGAGGAGTGAACACAAGCTAAAATCTTGCTCAAATGTGTTGTGATACAGAAGAGTTTAATGGGGAAACCGAGGAAGGTGGGCGCTGCACAGGGCCCCTCGCCCAAAACCTCAATGAACCCATGAAATCCCAGCCTGAATTGCTGCCATTTTTTGTGGCATGAAAAGATTCTGAGATTGTATGGGGGATATGTACATTTAATGACTGAATGGGTTTATCATCCATTTTGTGGGAAAGTAATCAGAAAGTCAGGAAATGAGAACAAAAATTAATGAGAATAATGCAGGGTTTCTCAACCAGGGTTCCGTGGCGCCCTCAGATTCCACGAGAGGCCACTAGGGGTTCCTGGGAGATCACGTTTTATTTAAAAAATTATTTCAAGTTTGGGCAACTTCACACTAAAGAGGCAAGCTTCGTTCTTTATTTTTGGTTTAGGAACACTGTTAATGCACATAGACAGGCCTACCCATGAAACGAATGTAATAGTTTTGTAACTTCTGGCCTATATTGGAGCCTGAATGGGCAGGGGTTCCCCAAGGCCTGGAAAATATTTCAAGGATTCCTCCAGGGTCAGAAGGTTGAGAAAGGCTGGAATAATGCATAATATAGCTGGTAAGGCAATGCTGATCAAGAAATGATAGAAGGGGTATAAAACCACAACAAATAATTCGTATACTCCATTGTTTACTGATGGGGGCCCTACAGTGACGATGGTCAAAACGACTTAACAGTATCAGTGGAAATGCAGTTCTTCCCTCTTTTCTTTAATTGCTGTAACCCACCGGACCCCATTCAGCCAAGGAGATGGGTGGCAAAACAAGCCATAATGTTTCACGAAAGATTGCCGGGTGCAAATAAGTCCACGCTCACACACACGCCTGCACATTCCCTGTTATTTGGATTGGTTTGAAACAAGCTGTATCAAGCTCAAGCAACAATTAAAAAAAATAGAGCAGCTTTTCTCTCGTTTCGCAGTGAACCTTCAGGGGAGGATGAGCTAAGTCACTCATGTAAAACCACACGGAGGGTCTAACCAGCTGGGGTTAACGCCAAAACCGGAGCCCCCTTACCTCGGCTTTGCGAATGTTCTCCCTGGTTTCGTCTATCTTCTGCTCTAGCTCTGCTCGGCTCTGTTCGGTCGCCACTGGCCCGTGGCATTCCAGCTCATCCAGAGTCTGCCGTAAACAGGAGCAGTAGAACATTTCGAGCTTAGAGAAATCCGGCAGCCGACTTTGGAAGGGATTCAAAAATCTTTCACTTGTTAAACTTGTACTCCCTTTCCCTAGGAGTTCAGGATAGGTGCAGAATGTTCCTCTCCCCCATTTTTCCCACAACAGCAGCCCCGTGAGGCAGGCTGGGCTGGGAGAGAGGGCAGTCCCAGAGTTACCCAGGAACCTTCCATGGCAGAGAGGGGATTAGAACTCAGGTCTTCCCAGTCTCGATCTTGGTAGGTAGGCTGGGCGGGGAGTGAATGATGAGGACCAAAGTCATCCTTAGCTTTCATGGCTAATCAGGGTTTGAACGGGGATCTCCGCTCTCCTAGTCAAACATTTTAACCGCAGCACCATGCTGGCTCTCCACACTGACTTCCTCAGCCTGGCGCCTTGCATATATATTGGATTTCAAATCCCACCCTCACCTGCCAGCACCGACTCCGAATTTCAATTTCAACTCACCCGCTGACTGTGGACGATGTTTTTGTGCTCGCGTGCTACGCGGGTAGCCCACTTTCTGGCTTCCTTGTTCAAGCTGTGCTCTTCAGTTGTCCCCGTCTCAGATTCCAGTTGCCGACTCTGAAATACAGACACGCAAAACGAGAAGACTGTGAAGGGGCGGATTTCTTGGACAAAATCCCTCTGCCCATTCCAGAATCACCTGGATCCCTCGCCCCCACCGTGCCCTGGAACTCTAAACAAAGGCTTTTCCCAGTTTCTTGCTATATGCAGTTATGAATAACAAGACGATGTCAAACACAGGAAAAGCCCTGTTTGTCCATGACCTTGGTGACTGGAAAAGGAGGAGGGGAGTAGAGAGGAAAACTGGAAAGCTGAACAGTTTGTTCTTTATTCTTTTTGAAAACAAGCTGGAGAAAGAAGAAAAAAGAAAAGAAAAGAAAAGAAAAGAAAAGAGCGAACTTGCACAATTAAAGATAGCTTCCTTTTAATCCAACGAAGAGGACTGTGACTTGTTAACGAGCAATTTTTGAAGCCGAAGAACACAGAACAGATACAATGCCATCGGCAAAAAGGTAATTTGGGGCAGCATTAATGCTCAGAGTTTTAATCTATTTGTTTTGCACGGCATTTGCCAAAAAGTCCCTATTTTACGACCAACAATAGATCGGTGAACGTCTAAACAACAGAAATGGTTTCAGAGAAACTTTTAATACTTACCAACCCAGACCATGCATTTACCCAAAAGAAAGTGTTTTTTATCCCCCCCCCACGTCCCATAACTACTCCCAACCATCAAGCACATGCAATGGATTATTTGTGTGCAGCTTGGGAGAGGTTGGTTCTCACATCACGACTCCATTCACAGGAATCGGCACATTGAAAAAGGCCCAATGATGGGACAACCATCTTTTGCAAATGAGCTTGAAAGCCTACAAAAAGGAAGGGAGGTTTTGGAAGAAAGAGGGGAGAGGGATATAACAAGGGGAGAAGCATTCAAACCCAAATCCCTGCACATCCAAAAAATGGAACAAAAACTTCAAAGGGCAGAAGCAAAGCAACACTGGGGAAGTAAGATCTGTTTCATGACAGCAAGTTCTTGCAGCCGAAAAAAGTAGAAAGCCAAACCTCCCGTCCTAATAATTTTTGGCTTCTTTCTTCTTTTTGCCAGCAAACTATCTTGCACAGGCAGGTATAAAATATGTCCTAGAACAGAAGAGTAACATTTCACACCTACACCTGTTCTCTGTAGGGTTTAGTTCTTCATACGGTGCACGAATAAGCCCCTTCTCTTTAAAGCATCTACAGAAAATCCCCACCTCTCCTGCGTGCAGCTGTGCCCCCCTGGGGGAGCCTGACCCCCAGAGAAAAGATGTCCCACTTTTCAGTGCCAATAAGCTTTCGGGAGCTCTGATCTTTCTTCTGCTATCAAAGACGGCCCTTGTTGGGGATTGATGACTGCGTTATCAAAACGGTGAATGGGTATTTCTAAAATTCTGTAAAGCGCCCTTGAGTTTCAGGATGGTCAGTGGGGCATATACACGCTCACATAAACTTATCACTTAATATGTGCAAACTCACTGTCCATCCCAATACCTTCTACCTCTTTGTTGGTCAACCCAGTTTGGAGAACATTTCTGAGCAACCAAATCTTTTCCCGCCTCAGGGTGGGGTCTTAGAGAGGGATACTTATCAACAGCCTTGTTGTACAAAATTCCTTATTCAGTTTGATATCCTGACTTTGTTAATACGGCATTACAAACGTCAATATGGTTTCAAAAAATCCAGGGATCCCTGTGTGAAGAATTACAAAGGTATTAAGCATGGTGCTCAGCAAACAAAAGATCTGAAAGACAGTGTGATCCCAGATTTACTTGGATCGCTGAAATATTTTGGTTTTCCATTTATGAGCTGGCTAACAAGTAACAGTGTTATTTGGTCAAGGTTTTATGATGTTTTCAAAAACTAGGCTGAATTATTTCTTATGTGTCCTATGTTATTGTTTTCTGTTTTCCCCTTTTTATTCCCTCTTTTTGCCTTCTCTTTCCTTTTTCTGTATTAAAGCAACAAAAATAGTAAAAACCTAACACCTGGATAAACAATGACTTATCGCTGCTTTAAAAATCATCACATAGCAGAGGAGAAGAGAGTATATTGCCGCTAAAGGCTGTGGATTTTAGTGTCGATCAAAGCATTTGGCATGGAAAAGGGCTCAGAAAACTTTCGGAGTCTTCGTCCAAAATATTTGGAGGGGACCAGGCTGCACCTTTCTGGCAAAAGATATGCTGTTGGTTTTAATAGTAACATGCTTTTTACTATATCTGTGTAAAAATTACACTGGGTCTTGCCTTTGAAATAAAAATGAATGACAGTAATGAACTGGCAAAGGAGTGGTTGCTTCAACAAAGCCAATAAAGAGTCTGTGCAACCCAACCCAACAATAAATTGGTGATTAGCAGGAATTCCTGTTCGCAATATCCTACAGTTGTGTCTAAATCCAATTTGCTACAGTGAATTAGACTTTGCGAGGGCATTAAACTTCAGTCAGACGATGAAGCATCCCCTACTTTAAAAGGAAAATGTCTTTGTTCCTAAGATCACCCTAATGGCTCTACTTCTTGACATGGACAAGATGCCTTGATTTCTACAACTGACTCTTCCCCCTACCTGACAACCATACTATCTAGAACCGCAAAATTCAGAAATTCTAACACTATTCCAAAGCTCTCACTTTTGGCTATTGGCTCAGACAGTCTTTGGTGCTACCCACCAGAATTCCACAAGAAAGTTGTGTTAGTGGAAAGGGCAGCAACATTTCCAATTCATTCCCAACAGAGGAAAACATGCCTTCCCCCAGCCGAACCTGGACAGATAAATGAGAGGCTGGTAAACTGTGCTAATTATAAATTCATTTTCGACCTCAAGACGCCCAGCTTGATTTACAGCGAAAGCACTGTGAAGTGTTTAAAGTGGGCTTTTAAAAAGTCTACAGTCTTCTAAAAGCTAAACTGAACAGTCACATGGATTGGTAGGTAACAGGCCTCTTTGCGGGACATCTTGAAAGAAGGGGGTTGGTAAACAGTGGGAGAGCAGGGATGTCTTCAAAAGCTGGTGGAACAGCCACTGATTTAAGGGTGAATAAAGCAGGCGTTGGGTTGTTACCACATGAAGCGTTTTCCTAACATTCCAGAAGCAACCATTAGCAGGGATGGAGATCCTGGTGGCCTTCCAGATGTTGCTGCAGTAGCTAATGGCAAGGAATGTGGGAAGCTGGAGGACAGCAACATCTGGAGGGTCCGAGGTGTCATACCTTAGGGTTAGTACAGTATTTCCCAACCTGGGTGCCCTTGTAATGTGTAGACTTCAATTTCCAGAATTCTCCAGACAACACGACCCATTGTTGAGAAATCTAGGAGTTGAAATCCACACATCTGGAAGTTGCCCGGATTGGGAAACACATTTTTGTTGGAGAGAAAGTTGGCTACTTGATGGATGAGCATTACCTACTGGAAAAGTAGGTGGAAGCTGTGGCCAGGAGGGCCTTTGCCCAGCTCCACTTGCTGCGTCAGTTGCAGACTCCCCCAGAACAGGATGCACTGAGAATGCTCGCATGCGCCCTTGTCACCTCTCGCTTGGACTACTGTAATTTCCTCTGTGTGGCGCTGCTGAAAAACTTCAGCTGGTGCAAACTGCAACTGCCCATATGTTTAGCAGTCAGTCTGGAATAGTGCTATGTCACACTGCTGCCAAGGGAGCTGTGCTGGCTACTGGTTTTGCCAGCAAGCCTGGAATGGGAGGGAGAATAGCCATACCTGGGGATGGGTAGCGCCCTAGAGTGATTTTCGATGGACCTATTACTCTCACGGACTGATAAGAACTCTCAGCCATCTGGACTCCATCACATTTTATTTTGGTGTATTTATTGTATTTGTAACTGTTTTGATTTTAATTTCGTTTTTATTGTAAACTGCCCAGAGTCCCTCCTTGGGAGGGAGATGGGTGGTGATAAAGTTTGATAAATAAATACAAATAAATACAATAAATTCAAGGCGTTGGTCACTACCTATGAAGCTCTACCTGGCTCTGAGCGGGATTTGCCTCAATCCAGACAAGTAGAGAAGGCCTGCTGAAGGTCCCCACTGGTCAATGGGCGTGGCAGGAGGGGCCATGGAGGCGGCTATTCTCCGTGGGGATTTCCCCCTGTGGAACGGCTTGCCCTCCAAGGGAAAGGGTGGCTCCTACTGACATGGTCTTCTGGACACTTGTCAGGATCGCTCTCCCCAAAGGTCTTTGGGGATTCAGTTTCATCTGAGGGAGCCAAGGCACCAGCATTTGAAGTTATTATTACTATTTGATTATAGTAGCACAGTATTTTACTCAGATGGTGTTACTGTGCTATTGCGTTTATCAACTGCATACCTCTTCAATCTGTTCAGCTGTCATAGACTTCAAACTGAGTAGTTGGAAGACATACAAACCATGAGCTAGTTTTTATAAACAGTAAACAAACTGGTAGGCCCTTAAATGGGTTGCACAGTTAAACAAGCAAAAATGCCTGCAAAAAGACATGGAACAGGTGGGCTTCCATCTGGAGTCTGAGGTGGTACAAGCCCAGTTTCTGATTTGTATTTCCTAACTGGGCAACTTTAAGACATGTGGACTTCAACTCCCAGAATTCGTGCTGGCTGGGGAATTCTGGGAGTTGAAGTCTACATGTTTTAAAATTGTCAGGTTTGAGAAACACCGATTTTAGCATCTCCAGACTCTACTCATCAACATATTAGACAGAGGGACAAAATATTAGGCAAAACTAAAAGCTTGGAATTCAACCTTGGGAGAATTATTCACAAGGAAATGGATTTTCTCACCTATCTTCCCAGAAGTACAAAATCTGGGAGAGAAACAGCAGCTGACCTGTGGGTTTAAAAAAAAAAAAAACCTAGAAAACTCTGAACAGAAACAAGCATTTATTGCTTGCCAAGCACCCAGGCAATTAAAACAAAACTTCGTAGCCATTGCTTTGGAAAGATATGAAGTGAGGCTTCTGTGGAGTTTGCTGAAGCCCATCCACATTTGTGATCCAACAGTTGAGGGGGAGGGTGTGAGTGATTTATAATTCATAAAATTCTGCCACTTAAAAGGGGGCTGTTGAATTTATTGCCCTGCATGGTTTTCTTCTCACTTTGAATCTTAATTTTTTTTAATGAATTCTTTTGTTTTTTTTAAGCTTCTGGACACTTGCTGAATTCTCCACCCCCACCCCCCGTCCCCCAAAAAAGAACACAGGGGGATAATGTATTCTTCGGTTAACAATAGAAAAAACAGCAAAAACATATAAAAGACTCTGGCCTTTCTCTTTTCTGTGCAGACAAGCCAACTATCACAGCAGCTGTGTTAGGATCTAGGATTTTTCACAGGCAGGACATTGAGGTTTAAATGGAAGCGGAAGAAAGCATCTTTGAAAGGAGGTTGGCTCACATCTCGGGGCTCCACTGTCTGAGGATAAATGTAAAGATAAAAAAGCTCTTTTTTTTGTCCATGAGTGTGTTCACAACCTTGTTGATCCAACAGAATGGAGTGACTCATGCCCTCTTACAAATAAGCCTACTTAATAAGACTATTTTGGGTTCCTTCTTATCTAGCTGTTATCTGCTAAAGAGTTCTGTAGAATTTAAAAGGAAGTATAGGAAAATTCTCCCTTTTTTTCCAAATCACATTTTTCCTTTGTTGCAATGCTTCTAAAAAATAACGGTTTCAAGGAATGGGGAAGTGAAAGTATTTTATACAGTTCAACTTAGAGACTGACAGAAACTCAATTACAACTTAATATATTCTAGCAAAAGAATGGATCACAGCTTCCAGCCTGATTTGAAATGAGTCATCACTCATCAAGAAGACATTGAGGAATGTTCATTTGAAACCAAGAAGATCTTGTCAACGGTATATAAAACACACTATATATAAGTTCTTCTGAAAAACTCCGAGATAATTTGGGATCAGAAACTGTAAATCTCACTGGAACTTTTTGGGGCAAAGAATTCCTTCTCACATTTTTATTTATTTCAATTTTATTTATTTATATTTCAAATTTAGTCACCACCCATCTCAGTGACTCTAAGAGTGACTCTAAATGTATTTTATCATGTTATCGAGGCCTGATCATAAAGTCAATTCTTAGGTAGCGCTCTGCTCCACTAAAATTTGTCTATATATATGCATAGATTGTATCGGTAGTTGGTTCTTATCACCATCTTTGATGACAAGGCTTAATTAGGCTCATTTTGAACTAAAACATATAATGAACTTGGAAGTATCACTAAAGAAGCTTTTACAATGAATCCTGTTGTTTGTTCATACTTCCTTCCTTCCATACATATACATATACATATACATACAAAATAAACATACACAAAAAAATTAATCCTTCTTGTAACTGCAAAGAGCTGGAAAACTCAAGATAGGTCTTTCAGCTGGACTACTATTTTTAAAACTATTTTTAAATAGTTTTTTCCCTATTTTGGGGGGGAAAAAACAATGCACTATAAAGTTTTGAACAGTCCCCCAATGAAGGACAAATTTTCAGATTTGATCACCACTAACAGTTAAAAGAGTGCAAAATGTTTCAAATTCAAAACACACCCTTTTGATCAAAATGCTTTGTTACAAGTCTAAAACGGCTGTTAAAATTGCAGCACGGGCTGTCTTGAGTATTTGGGAACTGTTTCAAGCTCCGACCAACTTTGCTTCAAATGTGAAACCCTGTTTTGAGCTTAATATGCCTCTAAAACATTCAAGATGCCTATTTCAACCACAAAATAGGACACCTTAAAGTGAAGTGGACTATTTAAAATTCAGACTGGTCTGAATGTGACGGTGTTACATAAGCCTGTTAACATCTCTCTGTTATTAGGTTACCCTTCTCTGAATAAACATTCTGGATAGAAATGGTGAATATGGAGATTTAAAAGGTTTGCATTTCTCCTTTAAATCACACATGTAAGTTTATCTTACGTTCCTATTCCTTCTGTTTTCATTTGCTTTTGTTTTTTTGGTTCCTTTTAAATTTTTCCTTATAAAATATTTAGTTCAACAGAAAGGCAGAAAGAAAAAAACAGGGGATTCAATCCACAATCAAACATACTTGTGCTATACTTTCCCCTTGTGTTTATTGTTGTTTTTCCCTTTCCTTCTTTACCAATACTACTTCGTTTTTTCTTTTTTTAAACTGTATCTTTAAAAACCCAAGAAAATGGTGCGCAGGAATACGGGACTATTTTCAACAAAGGCCAACTATGATTTTTCCAGGCTTGAGAAGACTCATCAGTTCTCAGAAGTCTTTCAAGACTGCCACCCTCTTATGGGGAAGGGTTTTAGGCAAACGTCGTCAAACAAGTTATGCTTTTGCAGTGCACGGACTCCCCATCAGTGATGGTGGAGCTCATTCCCCCAGCTGGCCTCCTTCACTTTCTAAGCATACCTGGGAACCTTCTGGGTGAGTTGCAATGGTAGCTCCCAAATTCCAGCAATGGCTGTGTTCCAGCAATGGAATTCTGGGAGTTGTAGTTCCATCCTATTGGAGGACCTTCGTGTCAGGAAAGGTTGCACTAAGCAAGCCACTGATGTCTTGGGTCCTGGATGTGAGACCCCCAAGAGCCTGCTAAGGGCCTGCACGCAAGTCAGAGGAATCGCACTTCCCTTGGGAAGGCCACCTCTGTCAAGGAAGTAACTCATTCAACCCTCGGACCAATCCACCCCAGGCGTGAGCTGAGCAGGGTAACAGTGCCTGTGGAAGATCCAGAATCACCGCCCAAGGGAATTGCCCAGGCACAAACAAGGAATTCAAGAGAGGCCTGCTAATTTCAAAATCACAAGCAGCTGAAAAAGTGGCTTAAGCGACACAAGGGACGCTGCTTCAAAAACTCAAACCCAATACGCCAGGCACGTGCCGAGCTTGATGCTCTGTTCTACTGATTCCTGCTTACGTCAGTGAGACAGCCACAGCTTGATTTTTTTAAAAATGGTTAAGATACTTCACAGCTCTGTGATCTACCTTCCCCAACCTGGTAGGAGGAGAACTGTGTTAGTCTATGGGGGCAAGAAATCAGAAGGGGTCTGATAACACCTTTGCATTTGATGAAGTGAGCTTATGCCTTTTAATAAAATGTGTTACTCGGAAAAGGGGCTACCAGACCCCTCCTTGTTTTCTTCCCCAACCTAATGTCCTGCAGAGAGACGTGATGAAGCTGCAGCTGTCAGAATTCCAGCCAACATGGCGGACTAGGAATTCCAGTAGATGCGACACATTTCTCTACATGCCAGAAGGTTGGGCAAGCTACTGCAGATCAGCTTATGTCTGAACAGCCAAAGAAATAATACAGAAATGATCAGCTACAATATAGTGGCCAATGAAGGAAACTGCTGAAATCTTGTCTTCTTCTCCTGTGTTAGTCAGCATGGAAGAAGGCCATCACAGCCTCCTTTGCTTGTCTCAATCATCCCTGGGCCCTCAAACTGGTCAGAACATGAGGAAATCACAAAACCAAACCAGGTTTTTTAGCAGTTCCAACCAGTGCTCTACAATTTCAAAGTTTTAGTAGACGGGGTAGAGTGGATGGGGCTGAGTTACTGTAAAAAAAAAAAAAAAAAAGCCTTAAAGTCCACCCCCACCTCCAATCTACAGAAGGTCATTTAATACTGTAGGCAGAAAATCAACCAAAACAGGAAAGAAAAACTTCGAAATGTTTGTGTAAGCTCTTTGGAACATTTATCTTGCCAACATACATGGTTGTTTATTGCATTTTCTCACAGGATCACATGCTGCTTAAGGAAGGGGCCCCTATTTCCAACCAGGAAACATAAAAAGCTAGCGAATTTCCTATCTCATTTGGCCAGGCTCTTGCAAATATGCTCATCTCTGCATTATTGGGCATAATAATAAATTTTCTCTGGGTTGCATTTTGGGCACCTCTAGCTTCAAGTTCATCCTTCGTGAATTAGCTGCGTGTCTTCATGATGAGACTCACCCTAGCGGCATCTATTTTTTGTGAAATTTTGTAAAATTCCTTCTCCAGCTACTTTGCTATACTGACAGCACTCACAGTTCCTGCTGGAAGTTCCTACATTTAGGATTCTCTGTTTCCCTCACCTGTGCCCTCACATCTTCTTTCCTCCATCTATCATTCCTGGCATCCTTAATCCCAAATCCTGATACGTTTGTACTGTACTGGGTTAGGGACCTCTTATACTTCCTTTCTCTGTATCTTCTACACCAGTTTTTCAATCTTGGCAACTTTAAGACGTGTGGACTTCAACTCCCAGAATTCCCCAGCCAGCAAGGCTGGCTGGGGAATTCTGGGAGTTGAAGTCCACACGTCTTAAAGTTGCTGAGGTTGGAAAACACTGTCCTACACAGATGTTCTCATCCAATCTCAGCATTTCACTCCGTTTTTTGCTCACTATTTGTCCCTTTCTGTTACCTGCAATGCTTCCTACCCCTGCCTCCCACAGGGAGGCTCATGATAAGGGCCTGTCTTCTTCCTAAGCCCACTGCTTCCTTTTCATTCTTTTGGTTCCTGAGCAGAATCTCTCTCTATATTTAATGATCGGCACTTAAGTCAAGTTTTTAATGCAAAGTTGCACATAAGTGTTCAAAATGAACCAATATTTTACTGAAGATGCAGGCACAGCGCCAGTCAAGCCGTTAAGGTGATTGTTCAGCCATTGTCTTGCCTTGGTCAAGTCCCCTCCAAACATCCAACTCCTCACCTTGGAAACACGCTTAATCATCGAGCACAGAAAAGTGACAATTTCACCGATTAATAACTGTAAATGTTAAATCACAATGGTGGACCTTTGTCCCCAAAAGTCTGCATCCTAGTGAGGTGCGCTAAAATGTCTATGAAGAAGCATTTGACGTTACGCTATTTGTTCAACTGCAGTAAAAATTCTTCCTGTAGAGAAATCAGTTTTATTTAGTTCATGTCAGCAGATTATGCAGCCACAGATTTCCACAACCAATGTGTAATGCACAGCTTGCCCAATGAAAATAATCATGCATATTCCATGGAAACCAAACAAGCAACTTCCTGGACAGTGCTGACACAAAATGAAATGGAGTGGCCAAATGCATAACAGTTCTTCATTCCTGCTTCCTAGAAATAACACCATTAACCTGCTTGGAAAAGACAGCATAACAAATTCCCGGTTCCGAACACTTCCCCAGAAGAAAGGCTCGCGGAATGAAATAAAGTATCGAAGCTGAAAACGTTAGTTATATAGCTTTTAAAAAATAAGGATCTCATTATGAGTCCTTGTGTCTAGTTTTGATAAGTCAAAGCAAGCAATAATTATTTTGTTAATCTGAAGTTTAGTAAGGAACTCAAGTCCTTCAAATGTTTCAAACTGAATTCTTGCTGTGAGGATGATCTCGTATCTTGATATGTTTGTACTGTACTGATTTAAGGACCTCTTACACTTCCGTTCTCTGCATCTCCTACACAGTGTTTTTCAACTTTGGCAACTTTAAGACGTGTGAACTTCAACTGGCTGGCTGGGGGATTCTGGGAGTTGAAGTCCACACGTCTTAATGTTGCCGAGGCTGAAAAACACTATCCTACAGAAATGATCTCATCCAACCTCAGCATTTCACCTGGACCCTGAAAATGCTAGGACTTTTTGCACAGGCCCTTTATCTGAAGAGGTTTAGAAGGACAGTCCAATGGGAAACTCCATGTTCTAGTAAATGTGCTGAATCCATCACACTTTGAGGACAGCCTTTTTCCAATACTTTGTGGGCTCCTTTGGCCCTGTATTTTACTTCTGCCTTTCTTAAATGACCTGGCACTTACATTTTCTAGATGGTAGACCAAAAACATGTCCATACATATGAGTGGGTGCACCCAGATATAAAAACATCATACAGTAATTTCCCCCCCAAAGGTACCTTTTTTGTTAAGATGCCATTCTCTTTATTTTAATATTACTTGAATACTTTTGATGTGGGGTTGCTTTTATTTTTGATGCCTTGGATACTTTAAAGCTAAGTCAGAAAGTTGGCAGAACTGAACCATCTTTTTTTTAAAAAAAGAAACAGGAGTATGGTGATACACTTACGAATCTGCTAACAGGCTCATCATTTAAGACGAAGGCTAATCGAGTATCAGAAATATCAACAGCCTTCCAATTCTTTCCGAATCCCACGTGATTGAAAATGAGGTATTGTGTGCACGGAAATGTAAGGAAGAATCAGAAAATCAACACAAGATAGCTTTGGGAAAGCGAATTTAGAGTTTTTAACATGTTATGCATTTGGGGGCCACTCAGGCATGGAAGCAAACTGGGTCATAACATTTGGTGCAACATGCATGAGAACAAAACCGCGGTATATTAAGGGTGAGAGCAGGTGATGCCATATACCTCCACTAAGGTCATTCTCAGAGCACTGACAAGGGAGGGCTCAATATCCACCAGCTGAACGGCACTAAAACTCTGAATGTCAAAAATTGCACAAGGACAACACACACACAAACACACACACACAAACACACACACACAACACAGTTAGAACTGCAAGGCAAACACAGGTAAATACGGTTAGTCAAAGAAAACGCAACCCACTTCCTTTCATATATCCTTGGACTTGGCGTAAACAATTTGCAGGCGAAGTCAGATAGATCACAGGGCCTTATCTTTCGGGAGGGAGGAAGAAGTCAAAATTATAGCATTTGAAATTCAAGGGCGAGTTTGTGGTTCATAACAAGGCCACCCATGTTTTATCTGACTTTCCTCAAATGCGGCACTGAAGTCAGCTGGCTAAGTCCCACCCACTCACCCCTTTCTCTTTGGGCTAAGTACAGCTTTCCAGAAGCTGTGAAGAAAAGTGTCCTTTAAAACTTATTCTTGCTTTAAATTGGTGCTTTCTATCTCTCAGAAGTAAAACCACACCCAGAAAATCACTATTTTTAAGCCACTGAGTGAAACAGATCAAGCACAACAGCCATGAACCCTTGCAAGTATTTGGAGAGTTAAATCTTTAAATATAAATTAGAGATTAATCCTTCGAAACAAAGCACCAATAATCACTTTTTTTATGGTTAGTAAGTTTTTAGTCAACCTTTTCTGATTTATGAATCACGCCCAACGTAAACGAATTCCAAAGCTCTAGTGAGGCTCCAGAATGCAGAACAAAGCAATAACCTGGGAATTAGCTGCATACACACGCAAGTGACTAATCAGAGGAATGACTGCTTTGATGCTAAATTATATTATCAGTTAGAAAACTGAATTAAGCGTAAACCAATTTACTTCTTTTCCCATTGGGTACACAAGATGGCTAGCCATCTGAAATAAAACCTGAGAAAAAGAGCTAGAATTATCACTACTTCAGTTCAAAAGGCCCAGTTAAAGAGGGGGCTAAAGGCCAACCTTGAGGGAGTGCACCCCATCAGTGGGGGAAAGAGAGAGGCACTCTACCACAGAGGGGCCCTCCCAGATGGGCTTCTGAGCACGTGGGCTAAGGCTGCTCCGCTGCTCTCAGTGACCAGATAGGTTTAGGGTGAGCTGGGATGCCCACAGGGGGCAGCCAAAATCTGCAAAAGGGGCAGGTTGGACCCTCCTCCTGGACACCCCAGATGGCATGGAGGGAGGTCCCTATCCTCATAGAGGGCAGAAGTGCAGACGACCAGAAGAATCAACAAGCTTTACCTTTGACTGTATTTGTCCCTAAGCACGTTTTCTACCTGCCGGGGTTACATTTTTTTTCTACTCTGCCACTGCGTGACATGCAGAGGACTGCACTCTGAAAAAGGCAGAGGATGAACCAGGATGAATCCAGGCACTGAATTATTTCGCTTACATTCCAAGTCAATTCATATGAAATCCAAGTCAGGCAAGGACTCCTACCTATGTAGGTAATAATATGCCAAGAACTTTTGGAGGTCTCTGGGGGTCTTCAGGGGCCACTGGAGATCCCAGAGTCTCCAACAATACATGTTCTTCTTTGTGCAAAAACAGCCAGAGCCTGTTGCATCTTCTGTGGGGTATTCACTCCAGGGAATGTGAAATTTTATACTTTCCTTGGCATCCGTAACTTCTGTCTGTCTGATCTGCACAGGTTTGTGATATGTCAATGGGAGTGATTGCTACTGCCTCTAGTCAGCTAGGGCTCTATGCACCCAGGAAACCCAACGCCAGGTAATGAAAATGCACTGGGAGACGGGGGTGGGAGTAGGATTGGCTGGCAGGAGGCTAGTCTCCCAATATGGTAGCCTCAAAGAACTCCACAGTTTGGGCTGTTGCTCAAAGCAAAGCGAGGTGGCTTGATGTCTGCTGCACTTAAGGGGGTTCGAGCATTTCTGACTCTGGGACACACTGTAGCCCAGAGTTCCAGGTATGCTGCAGAGAGATGCGCAAGCGGGAAACATTCACACTGCCTAGGAGCACAGTCCTTCCTGCAAAGCAGCTTCCCACCCTGGGTGACCGTCAGACTGCTGCATCTCGATTCCCATACTCGTCTGCTGGCCGGGCTGGCTGGGTGATTAGAGGAACTGAAATTCAAAGCATCTACAAAGCACCAGGCTGGGAAAGCCCATTATAGAAGTTTGGGGTTTACAGTCCTTTCCCTCATCCTCACGCAAAGGGTTGCATAAAGCAGTTTCTTGTTCTACTTGCAGAATGGACTCTTTCGATGGCAGCCCTCTGAAAACACACACCCGAAAAAGGAAGCTAAGATGTACAGTATTATTTTAAAACGTTCTTACGGTGTCACTGTCACAGGGCTGGAACTGGAACGACTGTGGCTTATGAAACACAGAATTTTCTTGTAAGAACAGCTGAAAATTGTAATCTCGCACTACCTGAAAGAGAAAACATCCATGTTTACAGTTATGTCATGAATATTAAATGATATAGTGCTAAAATTATTAAGGCAATACATTTCTACAATGGTATTGCATACAGGTAGTCCTCACTTAACAACCATTCGTTTAGTGGCAGTTCGGATTTATGATGGTGCTGGAAAAAACCCGACTTATGACTGGTCCTCACACTTAGAACCGTCGCAGTGTCCTCGCAGTCATGTGATCATGATTTGGGCACTTGGAAACCAGTTCTCATTTATGACTGTCGAGTGGTCAGGTGATTCCCATTTTTGTCCTCCCGGTCAGCTTCTGGCAAGCAAAATTAATGGGGAACTGCGTGATTCGCTTAACAACCACTTAGTTCACTTAACACCTGTGGTGATTCACTTAACTGCTGCAAAAAAGGTTGTGAAATCGGGTCTGCTTCGCTTAATGACTGCATAGCTTAGCAACCAAAATTCCGGTCCCAGTTGTGATAGTTAAGCAAGGACTACCTGTGTAGCACTGGACAAGTCTATTGTTCTTAAATAAAAATGCTATCCAGAAAACATTCGAACCTATTTTTAATTCCAAAATCCTATCCAGCCAATACCTCAACTACAGGAAACAAGTAAGGCACATTTTAGGGTGTGTGCATATTTTTTAATGCTTATGTCAGTTTTTTAATCTCCCTAAAAACAGATTATAGATTCTGCTGTAGAACTGTTTATAACTGTCCAATTGTGATGCAAAGAACATTCAGCCTTAGGTTAAAATGAAATAACAAGAAAATAAAAGAGCTCGTCATACAAATTAATCCAGATGTTTGGTTATCCAAACATCTTAAGAGGCAGAAAGATGGATTAACCATCAAAACTGTCAACCCCAATAATAAACCATCTTAATATGAAGACAACGGATTGTTTAACATTTTGGGACTACAGTAGTGGGTAGTCCCCCCCATTCTTCTTCTATGAGAGCTTCCTTTTCCAAATTAATTTGAGTGGGCAAAACTGTATCTAAGCCATTTCCACTTTTTTTTTAAAATAATGAACCGACTCAACGTGGTTTACAGTGCATATAATACTGAAAATGCAGTAACGTCCAATTCAAACATGAGAGCAACAAAACAAGTAACAATATTAATGGGATAATAAAATTAAAATGATCACTATAGCTTGCATAGCCTCTGTGGTTTCCATTCTACACGCAAGTGACTGGAGAGAGATTGGAATTGATGGAGCATACCTATCCCTATAAATTTTTGTTCTCGACTCTGTTGAACAGGAGTATAGCAAGTGGGAGAGTAATGCTGATATCCAACTTGATGAATATTTGGGAGATTTAATTGTTATCCCCAACACTGGGCAATTCCACACTTTGCCCGGTGGGCAACTTGGCATCAATTGGCATTGAACACGCTAGCTATGTTCGGGTACATAAAGGGAAGCTACGCGAGAACAGTTTTCTATGGCCACAGAAACTTGGACTAAAAATAATGGTTATAAGTTGCAGCTACTTAGATTTTGTTTCAATATAAGGAAAAAATTCCGGGCAGTTAAGATCTGTACAATAGTGGAACAGTCTCCCTGCAGGGGTGGTGGGTGCTCCATCTGTGGAGGTTTTTCGGGAAAGGCAGGACAGAAACCTCGTGTGGATGGTTTCACTGGTTTTCCTGCACCCTGCAGAAGGTTGGACTGGATGATCTTTGGGATCCCTTCCACCTCTACAGTTCTGTGGTATGACGTTACTTGTTTGTTGTTTCCTAGGCAAATACAATAGAAGGAACTACACTGCAAAATGCAACTCCCTCTTTCGTTCCCTGCTACATCCCTGCTGCTTCCAAACAGTCAGAGAATGAACAGCAAAATTGGGCTATAAAATGGAACCGTCTTAATCTGGAGACACACACTTTCCCACAACAAATAGCGCTTTGGATGCAGGACTGGCAGGTGGAAGCTCTGCCTCGGTCAACAGATTTTTGCGTAGTGGGAGCGGGAGCAAATTATTTGGGGTTTTTTTGTTAATACATTTACTGACACTTGTAGAATTTTTAGTCTCAAGTGGCACAGCAACTTGACTGATTCAAGATAATAAAGACAGCTGGTTTTAGGAAGGGTGTTGCTGCTATAGGAGTAAGCTCAAGTCCAAGAATATTAAATGGAGCCAGTTTTGCAGTTTGCATTAGTGGACAGCATTTATTTTTTTCTATTGCAACTGTAAATGCTCACAAGTCTTCCTAAGCTATGGAGCCTTTTATTTTTCTTTTTTACACCACTTCCCTGATTTATGTAGCTGCAAAACTCATTTTTCCTTAGAAAACCCTTCCTTTACTCTAATTAGTATAACTAATATTCTTCGTTACATCCTTGCAGTAAGCTTTTTCAGGCAACTTTCAGAAACACAGATTCCTTTGGGGCTCACCTTTTACAGACAAATGGAATTTCTTCTGCAGATTTTCAAGCAGGGGCAACCCCTTGCAGATTCCACCCAAGGCTTGTGTTCGTAAGGCAGCTGATTCTATTACTTTGGTCATAATGGGCTACTAATACACTCTTAATTAATCAATCCACTAGTTACTACAGGGGTCCACAGGGCATGGGGGTGCAGAGCGACAAAATATGTGTCCCAGCACTAACTTCGCTTCTTATACGCTTTGGACATCACCATGGTTAGGAATGGGCACCTGGGCCAGTCTGCATTTGGACACAGCAAGCCTTCTGCATTAGACTACTGATCGACCTAGAGGTATTAGTTCTGCTGATGGGCACAATTTCTCCATAATTGAAGAACATCTCCCTTCTATCCAGGATCCTTTAATTATTGGCAAAGAATGAGCACTGGACTGTCTCCCTGTACCATACAGGTAGTCCTCACTTAAGGACCACAATTGGGACTGGAATTTTGGTTGCTAAGAGAAGCGGTCATTAAGCAAATCTGACCCAATTTTATGACCTTTTCTGTGGCAGTCTTTAAGTGAATCACCATGGCCATTAAGCGAACCACGTGGTCGTTAAGCTAATCAAGCGGTTCCCCACTGATTTTGCTTGCTGGAAGCTGGCAGGGAAGGTAAAAAATGGTGACCTCAGGATGCTGCAATGGTCAAACATGCAAACTGGTTGCCAAGCGCCCAAATCGTGATCATGTGGTTGCAGGGATGCCGCGAAGGACGTAAGTGCGAGGACTAGCCACAAGTCGGTTTTTCACCATTGTCGTAAGTCCAGACCATCACTAAACAAATGGTCATTAAGTGAGGACTTCCTGTAGGTGCTTTTTAACTAACAAACTACAGCTCACTTCCCAACTGCACTACATCAAGGTGTTACACCAAGATTGAATGAGTGGCATCACCTGTATCCCTGATCTTCAAATCGTGTTTTTCTTATTTCTGAACTGCCTTCAAGAACTGATACTTCTTTATTGAAGAACTTACCCGGCTTGAAGTCTCCAAAAGAAACTGGAATGTGCTTTGTACAGATTGGCAAATTTCTAATTCAGTCCTGCTGAATACCATTAAATAATCCTTAAGATGATCATATACATTCCCATCAAGAGCCTGCATTAAAGAAGTAAAACAAAACAAAAATATAGTCACTAACAAGGTAAGCCTGAAAGTTTGCCATCAAGATAAGTCAGCCCGCGCCGGGATCATGATTACTTGGAGGGGGTCAAAAATCCACCAGGCTGAACCAAAATTCTTAGTAATTTCCACTAGCTGGCCATAGAGAGCATTTAAAAGAAGACAACCTGAGTTACTAAAAGTGCTTTTTCATATGAAAAAGGATATATCTTCTATTACATAAACTGTACGTATCAAGCATGAATATGAAAATGAGAGATTTTAATTACAGAATGTGCATTCTGAATACTAAAAAAGGGACTAGTTTTTCAAGAAGCATGCAATTTCTAAGCGGCTATGTTGCTTTATGTAGATTTTGGGTCCCAAATGCTCTTAAGGGCAGTAAAGATATTAAGAAATATTTAAGCTTGGGCAATGGATGTTGCTTAATTGCAGTAGATATTTCTTGGGATCCCAGTATTTTGCACACACGCATCTTAATTAATGGCTCATCTATGACCATACTTAATAATGAAGTATCTGTAAAGCTTGAGCAGCTATTGCTGTATATATTATAAGGCGAACAAATAGCGTGTGATGCAACCTGCCAGAAATTTTGCTTTGCAGCTACTCTGGAGATCCAAAGATATAAGGTGCTATGCTCTAGTCCTGTCCATCAAAAGCTGCTATTAGGACAAGAGGTGAAGACACATGCAGGATCTGTTCCTGCCAAAACCCACCTCTATTTTGGCTCAAGGAGGAGTGGCTAGAAAAGGCTCTTCTATCAACTTTTTTATTTTCAATTGTTTTAATTTTACTGACCACCCAGAGCTAAAGCAGTTGCTTACAATCCATTAGCTATTTTGTCTAATGACTTCATGGGACGCCTGTTTACAGATTGCATAACTAAGGACCCATTTAAAACAGGGCTGCACTCTATGTTCAGGCCACTAAACGCATGTCCTTGCAACAGTGCGCTCCACATGAAAAACTGAATCTTTGGAAGTCCAAAAAGCCACATGTATCCTACTCTAGCATTGCTGGCAGGCTCCCTGCATTGAGAGACTCAGGATGGGAGTTAACGTGTGCAACAGCGGTAAATGCGCCTTAGCACAGCTAGCTAGTGACTAGCATTTGAATCTTGATTCAAGCTCTAAGTATCTCTTGTGTGGACATCCCATGGTCACTTTTCTGAATCATCATAATCTTATAAACAATGTTTCTGAGAAAGACAACTCTTGAGCTTTTCCATGACTTATTTCATGGTGTCTGCCTAGAGCAGGGTTTCTCAACCAGGGTTCCGTGGCACCCTGGGGTTCCGCAGGAGGTCACTGGGGGTTTGTTTATTTATCAATTTTTATCCCCCCCCATCCCCCCCACATGGGGGCTCCCTGGGAGATCACAATTTATTTTAAAAATTATTTCAAATTCAGGCAACTTCACATTAACGAGTTAAGTTTCATTCTTTATTTTCAGTTTAAGAACACTGCTCGTGCATAGACAGGCCTACCCATGAAACAAATAGAAGAATTTTGCAATTTGTGGCCTATATTGGAGCCTGAAAGTGCAGGGGTTCCCTGAGGCCTGGAAAATATTTCAAGGGTTCCTCCAGGGTCAAAAGGTCGAGGAAGGCTGGCCTAGAGGAATGCCATGCAAGAGCACTGCTGTTACATCAAACTAAAGGGGACATCTAACTGGGCTTCAAAGAACATCTGGCCTGGTGGGAGGTCCACATTCATTAAGCAGGAATTCAGAGGTTCTATTTAAACACAGCTGTTAATAGATGGTTGGAGTAACATTTAATTCTGTGTTCCAGTCTTGTTTTCTGAGGTGCCACTTTGTAGTAATGAAATGACAATGATTTAGCTCTCTTAAAGACAAGATAGTCAAGGTGAAAACAGATGTGTGTGCTGGGCTATTTTGAGCCACACAAGAACCAAAGGGAACATGAAACTCAGAATGAGCATCCCTGAAGTTTTCTAACTTCGCATACTGAACTCAAAGATGGTAGAGTTGGTACAAAGTGGTTGTCAAAAGAACCCTGGATCATGTTAGCAGGGAAACACTTAGGCTGCCAGGTGGCACACCACAGATAACCAGCTCAGGTAAGAACACCAACTCAACGCTTTTTACAATCACAGGCAAGAGAGAGGAAGCCTCTTTTAATAGCAAAATAATGTGTGAATATGTGTAATGATATATATTCCCACCAGTATTTTCTTTCTTAATGGTAGGAAAGCATGTAGTGGTTCATTCAAGATAACAGAAGGCTCAAAGGTGAATACTGTACTGTGAAATTAGTAGTTGTGGTCACGATGGTCATTCCAGAGACATAGAGGGAGCTGGCAACTGGGGACACAAACCATCCTTATGTGTTCACAGGTATCTGCTACAAGCCATGGTGATGTCAAAGGACAAGACATGCAGCCTGATGTCATTGTGCAATTGACAGGAAGCAGGTACTCTTAATACAATTATGCCATTTGTGTGATGACATCATGTTGCAGGTGTCATCCCTTGCTCCCCTGAGGAAGCCTATGCATGCATCTAGAAAGAGGGTATTGCCCTCAGTGCAGACTGGCAGGATAGGAAAGTATGTATTTCCCCTTTTTGGGGGGGAGATGGGTGGTGATAGAAATTTGAATAATAAATATTTTAACATCCATCCATCCATCCATCCATCCCTCGGTGTTTCTCAACCTTGGCAACTTTAAGATGCGTGGACTTCGACTCCCAGAATTCCCCAGCCAGCTATGCTGGCTGGGGAATTCTGGGAGTCGAAGTCCACGCATCTTAAAGTTGCCAAGGTTGAGAAACACTGATCTAATTTATATAACCACCCATCTACCAAAAGGAACTCTGGGCAGTCAATCTAAAGCAAACTGTCCTCTCAGGGATGTGCAGTTGTGTGCAGTTCATTTATACCAACACATCCAGACATTATACAATCAAGGTACTAAGACTGAAGTGGTTTTGCTTAAGAGGAGAAAAAAGGGTGAATAAAGCATATTACCCAATTTTCGAAATATATACAATCCACATTTCTAAATCGTCTTCCAAATGCTAATTGAAAGACGGAAAGAGACACCTTCAGACTATTGACTAATTGACAGAGAACGGGCATCTTTCCAATTGTCTAGTACTTTTTCGTTTCGGAATCCTAAAAGGGCACAATATCCATTTCCAAACTGCAAAAAGAATATTAGCGTCTATAAAACCCAAGACTCTTTCAGAACAAAACTAATGTTTGATGCAACGTCTGTCCAGAGGGAGACATCGCAGTAGAAAATCTCATCCTGATGTTGCATTCTTGGCCTCAAATCGCCAACGATTAGGTGAACCCACCAGTTTTTCCTAAAGAGATGCACGTAGACATTGAATATGAAATAATAATTCTTGTTAAATTTGCCGTAAGTCTTGTTGTTGTTTATTCGTTTAGTCGCTTCCGACTCTTCGTGACTTCATGGACCAGCCCACGCCAGAGCTTCCTGTCCGTCGTCAACACCCCCAGCTCCCCCAGGGACGAGTCCGTCACCTCCAGAATATCATCCACCCACCTTGCCCTTGGTCGGCCCCTCTTCCTTCTGCCCTCCACTCTCCCCAGCATCAGCATCTTCTCCAGGGTGTCCTGTCTTCTCATTATGTGGCCAAAGTATTTCAGTTTTGCCTTTAATATCATTCCCTCAAGTGAGCGGTCTGGCTTTATTTCCTGGAGGATGGACTGGTTGGATCTTCTTGCAGTCCAAGGCACTCTCAGGATTTTCCTCCAACACCACAGTTCAAAAGCATCGATCTTCCTTCGCTCAGCCTTCCTTATGGTCCAGCTCTCGCAGCCATATGTTACTACGGGGAACACCATTGCTTTAACGATGCGGACCTTTGTTGTCAGTGTGAGGTCTCTGCTCTGAACTATTTTATCAAGATTTGTCATTGCTCTTCTCCCAAGGATGAAGCGTCTTCTGATTTCCTGACTGCAGTCAGCATCTGCAGTAATCTTTGCACCTAGAATACAAAGTCTTTCACCGCTTCTACATTTTCTCCTTCTATTTGCCAGTTATCAATCAAGCTGGTTGCCATAATCTTGGTTTTTTTGAGGTTTAGCTGCAAGCCAGCTTTTGCACTTTCTTCTTTCACCTTCATCATAAGTGTCATGAGTGCCGTTGAGCTAAAGTCATCAGCGCAATGGCACACATGACAATGACAAGGAAATAGGTGAAGGGGTACAAGTTAAGTAGCCATCAACCCACAACGACTAACGGCCAACAAACAATAGCTAAACGGATCACGGAGCCACCCAAGCCATCAGCGGCAATACAACGGGGATCGCCCAGCTGAAAGCAATCAGCAGAAGAATGGAAACCTGATGATGGGCGATCCCGGAAACCCTCACCCACCGGCAGGGCAACGCATGGGACAAAGGGGGGTGACGTGACCGTGAGCGAGGGGGCGCTGACCGGCGCGGGGTATTTAAACCCCGCACCGGCGCGCTCCTGTCACTCTCAGCTTTTTTCTACCAACGCTGTACCTGCCCTGCAATAAACCAGAGCCTGATTCGCAAACCAGTGTCTGAATGTTATTCAGAGGTAGGCAGCGCATGACATAAAGCTGAGAGTCATAAACTCAGCCTCGCCGAGCCCCACCGGACGACAACGAGCCGCGGGAGGAGTAGACGGCGAGAAGACCAGCAAGATGAGGCCGGAACGGCGCGGGCAAGGAGGGCGAGCCGCGCGGCAAGAGACAGAGGAGGACCGACCAAGGCCAGAGGCACCGCGGACTCCCGGAGCCATGGACGCCCACCCCACCCGACCCGAGCCTCAGCTCCAACCCCAAGGGGAGATGGCGACGGAGGCAACCCGACCGCGGGAGGGAGCAGCACGACTTCCGAAACCAGCGGAGGACCCCGCGCTCCACATCGCACCCCAGCAACGGGCGTGGAGCGACAGCCCCACGGCGCTCAACACGGAGGAGGACGACGGAGACACCCATCAGACGGCGGAGGAAGCGGACCCGCGGCAGAGGGACGATGAACCCCGCCGGCAACCCACCCCCGAGGACGCGCCAACGGAACCGGCCCCAGCGGCGGCGCGGGCTGTGGACGAGGAGGCACGAGCTGAACTCGCGGCCATGCGGGCTCAACTGACGGAACTCCGGACCATGCTCCAGGCGCTTATGCCCCCCGCGCCA
This sequence comes from Candoia aspera, assembly GCF_035149785.1. Taxonomy (NCBI): domain Eukaryota; kingdom Metazoa; phylum Chordata; class Lepidosauria; order Squamata; family Candoiidae; genus Candoia; species Candoia aspera. The sequence goes on from NC_086157.1 coordinate 113,652,943, forward strand.
CCCAACGATGTCCCCGCACAAGCCCACACCCCGAGCGAAGCACCGAACCCACACGGGCCAGCGGAGGGCCAGCAGACGGCACAGGCGGCCGACACCACACCCCGGGAAGCGAGAGGCGGGGCCGCACAAAACGCCCGGGCCCCAAAGGACTTCCCCATCTTCTTCGATGGGACCCCCACAAAACTCTCGTTTTTCGTGACCAACGCTAGGGAGTTCATGGGGAGGCACGGACACTCCTATGACTCCGAGGCCGACAAGATCGCCGCCGTGGCGATCAAACTCCAAGACAGGGCGGCGGACTGGTACGTCCAACTGTACGAGTCCAGCTCCCCCGCCCTCGCCACCTTCCCTGCTTTCATCAAAGAGATGAAAAACTACTTCGAAGACCCCCTAGCCAAAGTACGGGCGAAAAGCGCACTCCAAAGACTTAAACAGGGCACACGCACGGTCCCTGACTACGCCCTGGAGTTCAAAGCCCTCGCGGGGAAGGTCAGCGACTGGTCCGAGACCACCCTGCTGGAAATCTTCAAAAGGGGGCTCAACCGCGACGTTCTCCAATGGGCCCTCTACCGCGACGACCCAGAAACGTTACACGGGTGGATCCACCTCGCGGGGAAAGCCGAACACGCGCACCGCACCTTCCTCATGACAACCACGGAAGACACAAACTATGCCGGGAAAAAGGTACCCGCACCACACGGGGGGATGGCCGGCCCCATATACCCAAAAAAGAAGTTCAACCGGGAGCCCTGCGGGAGGTGTGGCAAATTAGGGCACAAGACGGCGGATTGCTTCGCCAACCGACCGCTGACCAGCGCGCCCAAGCCCACCCCGAAAATTAGCCCCAAACCACCCAACCCGGGGCCGCCTCCTCACCGCCGAATGACCGTGGCCACAGCGACACCGGAAGAGGGCTGGGACGCTTACTGGGGGGAAGAGGACAAAACCGACCCCGACCAGCCGGCGGGAAATGCTCCCCGCCTGCTCTGAGACGCGTGGCGAGGCAGGCGGTGGGACAGCAACGCGGACCACCTCAACGAAACGACAAAAGCTCCGTAATATTGGCAGCAATTCAACTCTCTGCCGGCAACGGAGCCACCACGGCCGCGGCACTAGTGGACTCGGGGTGCTCAAAAAACCTCATCCACCCCGACCTAGTCGCCAAACTCGACCTCCGCTGCTTCCCCCTCCCCACGCCGCTGGCATTCCACCAGCTGGACGGCTCTACAGCGGGAGGGAAACCAGCCACGCTACAAACCGAGCCGGTCACCCTGCAAATGGGCACTCACACCGAGCGCACATCGTTCGTAGTCACGCACATCGGACGGCCCATTGCAGTCCTGGGGATGCCATGGCTCGCGACAAACAACCCGCGGATCAACTGGGCGACCCGCACCTTCACATTCGGCGACGGCGAGTATCGAGCACCAGTTCCAGCTGGCAAAAGCAACCCCACGGTAGGACGAGCGGAGGCGACCACACAAGACAACGCCGCTACCACAGCAGACCTACCAGAACAATACGCCGACTTCTCCGAGGTCTTCGGAGAGGCAGAGGCTGACCAACTACCCCCCCACCGCAAGACGGATTGCCGGATCGACCTACTGCCCGACGTCCCCTTACCTCGACCAAAGATCTATTCGATGACCCCGAAGGAGATGGCAACCCTCCGGGAGTTCATCGATAAAAACCTAGACAGGGGATTCATAGAGCCAGCATGCTCACCGGTCGGAGCCCCCGTCTTATTCCGGGAGAAGAAAGACGGGACCCTACGGCTCTGCACCGACTACCGGGGCCTAAACGCGGCTTCCCTGTCCAACAAATACCCCTTACCCCTGGTGAAGGACATGCTCGCCCACCTGTCCACGGGCAAAGTCTTTTCCAAATTGGACCTTCGCGAGGCGTACTATCGCATCCGAATCAGGGAGGGGGACGAATGGAAGACGGCGTTTAACTGCCCCCTAGGCGCTTTCCAGTACAAGGTACTGCCCTTCGGACTCGCGGGGGCCCCTGGGGTGTTCATGCAGCTCATCAATGAGGTACTGCATGAACATCTGTTTAAAGGGGTCCTGGTCTACATCGACGACGTCCTTATTTACACAAAAACGCACGAGGAACATGTAACCCTAGTCAGGCAAGTCCTCGACAAGCTCAGAAGGGCGCAGCTCTATGCAAAGCCTACAAAGTGCGAGTTTCACAAAGAGCGCCTAGACTATCTGGGGTATCGAATCTCCGGGGACGGCATCGAAATGGACCCCGCAAAAGTCGAAGCGGTGCTAAACTGGGAGCGGCCCCGCAACAGACGGCAACTACAGAGCTTCCTGGGATTCGCGAATTTCTACAGGTCATTCGCCCGGGGGTTCGCTGAGATAGCCCTCCCCTTAACGGACCTCCTCAAAACCAAAGGGGTGGGGGACACCCGACGCGCCAAGAACCCAGGCACAGTGCTGAATTGGACTCCCGCGTGCCAGACCGCATTCGACAAGCTGAAAGCGCTGTTCACGACGGAGCCAATCCTCGCGCACCCGGACCCAGAACGGCCGTTCGTGGTCCAAGCCGACGCCTCAGACTTCTCCCTGGGAGCCATCCTGCTACAGAAAGACCCCACGGGACTCCTGAAACCATGCGCCTACCTGTCAAGGAAGTTCTCCGAGACAGAGAGGCGATGGCACGTCTGGGAGAAAGAAGCCTTCGCGGTGAAATCGGCACTAGAGACTTGGCGACACCTACTCGAGGGAGCCACCCAACCATTCGAGGTCTGGACGGACCACCGGAACCTCGAGGCCCTACGAACGCCTAGACGCCTTAGCCCAAAACAGGTCCGATGGGCCCAATTCTTCAGCCGCTTTGATTTCCAGCTGAAGTTCATGCCGGGCAAGAAGAACTTCCTGGCCGACGCCCTCTCCCGACTGCCCCAAGACGAAGAGCCCGCCCCAGACACCATTGGGACGGTCCTATCCGCCTCGCAACTGGGGATGGCCGTGACCACCCGAAGCGGCGCACGGAGGCAGCTCGACTCTACGGCGCAGCCGACGGCGGGACAACCGGCGACGGAAAGAAGCCAACCGCAACTACCAGGGGGAATGCGCACGGACCTCGCTGCCGCCCTCAAAACCGACCCCTGGTTCCTGGCAAACCCCGACAAGGTAACGATGGCGCAAGACCTGGCATGGGGGGAAGGCAGAATCTACGTCCCGGACTCGCAACGCCAGGCGATCTTGCATAGGTCACACGACGCCAAGCAAGCGGGACACTTTGGGTTCCTCAAGACCCTACACCTAACACGGCGTCAATTCTGGTGGCCCGCGCTCAGGCGAGACGTAAAAACCTACGTGGCGTCCTGCCCAACGTGCGCTAGGGCCAAACGGGCACCAGGCAAACCCGCGGGGCTATTGCAACGGGTGGCAGAACCCTCCCGCCCATGGGAGGAAATCTCTATGGATTTTATAGTGGACCTCCCACCCAGCCAGAAGAAAACGGCCATTTGGGTGGTGAAGGACTACTTCTCAAAGCAGGCCCACTTCATCCCCTGCACGTCGGTCCCATCCTCACAACAGCTAGCCAAACTCTTCCTCATCCACGTGTACAGGCTACACGGATGTCCCGCACGTGTGGTGACCGACAGGGGCACACAGTTCACCTCCAAATTCTGGCGGGCCTTCCTGAAGCTGACGGGGACCCAACAGGCCCTATCTACGGCTTGGCACCCTCAGACGGACGGAGCCACTGAGGTTCTTAATGCCACCTTAGAGCAATTTATACGATCATATACCAACTACCACCAAGACGACTGGGCTGAACTGCTCCCTTTCGCCGAAGTCGCATACAACAACGCCGTCCACACGAGCACGGGGAAAACTCCGTTCGAAGTAGTCTCGGGGCGCGACTTCGTCCCCATACCGGAGCTACCTCAACCCCCGGAACCCCAGGTGGACGCTAGCGACTGGGGACGGAAGATCGCGGAAGCATGGCCAGTAATCACGGCGGCGCTGAAGGAGGCACAGGCTGCCTACAAAGAGCAGGCCGACAAGCACCGGCGCCAACAACCGACGTTCCAGGCGGGGGATATGGCCTATCTATCCACCAAGTTCCTAAAGTCAACCCAACCCTCGAAAAAACTGGGGCCTAAGTACATCGGGCCGTTCCGAGTCACGCAAATAGTGAACCCGGTAGCAATACGCCTGGACCTGCCACACAACCTCCGGAGACTCCACCCGGTGTTCCACACCAGCCTCCTAAAACCGGCAACCACCTCCCGATGGCACCCAAGCACGCCACAGCCCGCACCGCTAATGATCGACGGGCAACACCACTTCGAGATAAGGGACATTCTCGACTCCCGCAAGCAACGAGGAACTCTACACTATCTGGTCAGGTGGAAACACTTCCCCCACCCGGAATGGGTGGCGGCGCACAACGTTAACGCGCCTGACCTGACCAGAGCATTTCACCGGGCATACCCCGACAAACCGCAACCAAGGTCAGCAAAACCAAACCCCCCCCCGCAGGCCCCCCCCGCCTCCCGTGCCCCAAGGGAAAGGGCCCCCCCCAAGCCCGCGACTTGGGTGGACCTTCCCCCCCCCGGGACTCACTCCCCCCGCCCCGGGCCCACGGGGTGGTGACAAACGATCGCCAGCACCCTCCCCCCGCCCCCCGGCCGCGGGGGAGTGGCAAGCAAGTCAACAGGGCAACCTGGGGGCAACGCCCAGGAGACACAACAAAGGCGACGCACTCTAAATAAGAAAAGAAGGGCCCTACCTGGAGCTGAGAAGCACCCGACCAGCCACGCCTCTCGCCTCGCCGAACTGAGCCAAACAAACAGGGTGTGGCTGGAGCATGCGCACGCCAGGTCAGGACCCGAGCATGCGCACCATGGACACACCCTGGGAAGGCACGTGGTAGAGGGAGGAGCAAAGGGAGGGGCGACAACTACTCCGGCGGGAACTTTGAAAAAAAAAAAAAAAATGTGGCGTTTTGACAGCTCCACGGGGAAAACCCAGAAAACCGGGGGAGAACACTATTCGAAAAGGGGGCAGTATGTCATGAGTGCCGTTGAGCTAAAGTCATCAGCGCAATGGCACACATGACAATGACAAGGAAATAGGTGAAGGGGTACAAGTTAAGTAGCCATCAACCCACAACGACTAACGGCCAACAAACAATAGCTAAACGGATCACGGAGCCACCCAAGCCATCAGCGGCAATACAACGGGGATCGCCCAGCTGAAAGCAATCAGCAGAAGAATGGAAACCTGATGATGGGCGATCCCGGAAACCCTCACCCACCGGCAGGGCAACGCATGGGACAAAGGGGAGTGACGTGACCGTGAGCGAGGGGGCGCTGACCGGCGCGGGGTATTTAAACCCCGCACCGGCGCGCTCCTGTCACTCTCAGCTTTTTTCTACCAACGCTGTACCTGCCCTGCAATAAACCAGAGCCTGATTCGCAAACCAGTGTCTGAATGTTATTCAGAGGTAGGCAGCGCATGACAATAAGGCTCCTCAGTTCCTCTTCGCTTTCAGCCATCAAAGTGGTATCATCTGCATATCTGAGATTGTTAATGTTTCTTCCAGAAACATGACACAGAAATGCCACAGTGATCTTCTACTGATGTGCATGTTCAACTAATTCTAGTTCTTTATAACATCCTCCCTATACTCATGAACTTCTCATTTAATATCTTCTAACAATATAATGCAGACTTTTTATTTTGCAACAAGCAACTTTAGTGCCTGGGGGTGGGATATTATAGCCTTTATCATGGAATTAAAAAAAAAACAAAACAGCTTATGCGTAGAACGGCATTGCGTAAAAATTAAGGAATCTTAATGGCTGCAAAGCTAAACAGATTTATTAGATTACTTATGGTTCTTCAATCCTTCCTTTTCATTTGACACTGAATAGCATCTGTTTCTGAACCATTTCTCATTCTAGCTAACAGGAGTGAGAACAGATCAGCTTCAAAAACCACTTCCTAAATCTGAAACAAAACTTACTGCCAGTGTCTCAGGGTTTTCAAAGCCACAATTTCAGGAAATGTAACGGCATGAAGAGAAGTTGGTGCATCAAGGTGTTTATCAAACACCTGGTTAGAACTGCAACTAAAGTCGTACTGCTTTATTACTATTTTAAAGGCCATTTTAAATGCGTGTTTTATAAGGAACCAAGGATGGCAAAGGTTATTTTTCTTTTTGCTTACATCCCTTCTCTGGACAGTTCGCGTCACTTAGGCACCTTAACTTTAGACTGGTTTAGTGTAGAAAAGTGTGCTGTGGCTGGGTGGGGAGGGGGAAAAGGGAATTTTTGCCTTTTGTGGAATTTCCTTTTGCCAACGGATCTGAAGGTGTCAATTCAGGTGACAATTCAGCCAGGTGTCTCTCTGCCCAGAGTCACGGTTGAGCAGAACCCAGAACGTTTTTCCTCCCCAACAAGCAAGAAGCACATTTGCTACCCCATATTTTTTAAACATCTCTCATGGCCTGTAAATATAAAATGGCATTAAGTGGGGCTCTAATGTAGGACTATGCAATATACCAGAAGTGAAGCAAGTCCCTTGCCAGGTATGTTGTTCTTCATCAACAGACATTATTCATCACGGAACAAAAAATACGAAGCTTCTTAGGGTTTTTAGATTGAGAAGATCCAACTGGGAAAAGGTACCTATTTATTTCAACCACAGGCATTCTTAAATTCAGTGGGCACTGCTACCAAATTGTGACATTGTCTAGACCAGTGTCTCCCAACCTCAGTAACTTTAAGCTGTGTGGACTTCAACTCCCAGAATTTCCCAGCTGGGGAATTCTGGGAGTTGAAGTCCACACAGCTTAAAGTTGCTGAGGTTGAGAGACACTGGTCTAGAATGTTACTTATGACTGCTGATATATGAAACATAAATAAATGGCATTCAAGATTTACTGCACTAGTAATCCAGACATACATTCAGATTATTTGGACAATAATGTAACTCCCCAAATTCTTGGCCTGGAGATTCTGAGAGTTGTAATCCCAATTCTTTGGAAGGATACCAGGTTGAGGAAAACTGGCCTAAATATGCTCTGTGGTATGTGGGTATTCTCTTCCCTTCTCTTGACTCATTCACTCCTTTGTCATACATTTGTTTGTAATTTAACCATCGTTCCTTCTTTCTAAAAGACCAAAACTCTTCAGTTACTTATTTTATACTGGTTTGTATTCAGGTGGACATTCCTTCAGCCCCCATCCTTCCTCTTCTGATTGTAGCACACATGCGCAAGAAACCCATTTCCACTGCATTCAACTGACTTTTATATTTTTTATAATATTCCTAGCTCTCACTTCCCTATAACAACATGGGCAGGAACAGGGTCTTCTTCACATTTCTGCTTCTTTTGACAAGCAGTCATTTCTTGCAAGAGACCACACAGAACCCACCACCGTTCTACCAGCCTTTGCACATCTCAAGGAAATCACACGTTTCCACATCTTTAGTAAACCAATTCATTGACTCACTCCAGTTTTTCACGAAGGGTTTGGTTTCCCTATTGTTTTGATTCCTGTTAACATCTGGGTCCTTCTGAAAGCTAAGTGGCAGGTCTGACAAACCATCTGCTGATTCATAGTCACCTTGCTTGTACTAATAAGGAACACTTGAAGACACAAAAACCACAACTGCCTGCCTTGTAAAATTAACGCCACAACGATCTCCGGAAATCAACACCAGACACTAACTGACAAAGAACTCTTCGCACAAACATTTGTGTCATGTGCCAGGCATTCATTCGCCTCCTGATCTGAGGGGCAACTGGGGGTTATGTTTAATGGTCAACCGGTCTATGGAAGCTGCTCTCAGAAAATAATTTAATTTGGTATCCTGATAACTTTTAAATTAATTTGTTAAATTTTAAATAAATTTGTTATTCTATATCCTAAATTGTTATTTCCCGAATGACTGTAATTTCTAATTTCATTTAGAAAGCTAGTTTGGTGGAGTGCTTAAGGCAGAGTTTCTCAACCTTGGCAATTTTAAGATGCATGGACTTCAACTCCCAGAATTCTCCAGCCAGCCATGCTGGCTGGGGAATTCTGGGAGTTGAAGTCCACCCATCTTAAAGTTGCCAAGGTTGAGAAACACTGGCTCAAGGTAACAGGCTAGAAACCAGGAGACCGTGAATTCTACTCCCACCTTGGGTATGAATCCAGCCGGGTCATTTTAGGTCACTTCCTCTCTCTCAGCCCAAGGAAGAAGATGATGCCAAACCACTTCCGAAAATCTTGCCCAGAAAACTGCAGGGACTGGTCCAAGCAGTTGCCAGGAGTTAACACTGACTTGAAGGCACAAAAATCAATCAATCAATCAATCAATCAATCAATCAATCAATCAATCAATCATGTAACCACTGATGGTACTAACGAACGACTTATATCATGGAAACTATGAAAAGATGACAATATAGCCTAGACTGTTTGAATTACTATTTTACTCTGTTTTATTTCATTTATTTCATGATACTCTATTTTACTATCTATATCACTGTATCTTAGTCTTTACAGATTTGATATGAACAGTTAAGTACAGTTTTTAGGGTTAGATCTTAGTGTTAGAAAGTTTGACAGTGTTGTTAGTAATTTCTATACATTTGTTACTAACCTGTTATTCTGTACCTTAAATTCTTATTTCTGGAATGGTTGCAATTGTGTGTAGTTTATGCTGGTCTATGATTGAAATAGTGGTGATTGTGATTTTATCTTTGAACTTTTTCTTCTCATGGGGGGCATCCACAAGGGAGTCAAAAAAGTCAAGATGTGGCTGTGACAGAGCAATCAAAACCCCATCTCTTTTTAATAAGCATTGCATTGCATGTACGATACGTGTAAAAAAAAAAAGGGGGGGTGAGGCTTTGACCACACAGCCAGGGGTACCAACTTGACTTTTTTGTCTACCTCCGCAGAGGTCCACCTCCATAAACAGCAACATGGCCCTTATTCATCTTCCCAGTTACAATTAGAGGGTATGATGATGATGTCCCTTCTAACAGTGAAATGGATTTAATTTCATGTTTTTGGAAAAGCACCCCTGGTGTCTCATTTTTACATTTTTCAGGAAAGGCCGCGAATGCCAGGCAGCCCAGGACTGAATTGCAATTAAAAGAGAGTGTAACTCCCTTGAAGTTAAATTTAATATAGGCAACTCTTAATGGTGATATTTTAATCAAACATACTTTTATGTGGTTAAGTGTATTTTTAAAGGATAAAAGTCCTTTTCTAATTTCTACCTTACCGACATGATTGCTACAGCCTTGAGAGGGACGCTGAGCAGAAACGGAGAAATTGGTGTGAGACAAGCTTTATGGCCGAGGGGGAGGAGATGACTGAGACAACTGGCGACAAGGCAAGAGCAGCTAAGAAGGGCTCCCTTGAGCATCTTACGTGACCACACCTCAACAAACGACAGTGTAATGCAGTGTTTTTCAACACTGGTGGAAGGGTTGTTGGTACAACTGTATCATGGGCTACATGGATTCTGCCCCAAAATTCCAGTTAGAGGTAACTGTGCAGCTACACAGGGTTATCTCAGCCTGCTCTAACTGAAAAGGGCAGGTCACCATCCAAGTCTTAGTGTGGCCCACCACGGACACTGCTGCATTTAGAGAACAGCAACAGGGAAGGGCAGAGTGCGGAAGGAGATGCGCCAAATTACTGTGCTGAGGAGCCCAACTAAATCAAGACCATTTTCAATAAGGCAGGCAACGAACCAAGACCCTGAAGCTCATTACACATAGTGAGAATAAATTCGAAGAACGAGCTTGTTCTAGCACAAGTAAATGCAGACTAAAGTGCACCGGAGAATTAAGCACAGATGCCAATAGAAGAGAACCTCTGTAGCTCAAGGCTGAACTGTGGGGTCCTTGGTGATCTTGGAGCTTGGCTGTTGGCTTGCAGACGTTTCGTTGCCCGACCAGGCAACGTCTTCAGTGCTAGAAGGGAGTGGGCCTTGCTCTCTGTTTACACACAGTAGCTTGCCCTGCCCCTGTTGGGGGGGTGTTGTTCTCTCCGTGGTAGTTCCTTGATTAGGGTGTATACTGCTTGATGGTTCCTCTGGTGTTAATCCTGGTGTTAAGCTTTGCCTATCTGTGTGTTGACTGCTGGCAAGGAGGTGCTCTTGTCTTTTTGTTCCCTTTTTAGCTTTTTTATTGTCTCTTTTGAATGGTATGTAAATGTTGTTTGCCTCTATGTCATGGTCACCGTTGCGATGTTCGCTCCATCGTAACGGTTCTCATGCCAGAGTGTTGACGCGTGTTCCTGGCTGGGAGGGTGCTGCTGACAAACCTTGTACGGGGAGATGTGTGGGGCTGTGCCAGGAAGGGATGTGTTTGGGTTATCTCTTAAGTGTCACGGTCTTTTTGCCCGTCGATCAGCAGAGCGCATTAGGAGCACCTGGGAATGTGGGATTGTGCTGTATGCTGGGGGGGGGTCGTTGTTGGAAACGGAGCTATTTAGTTTGAGTTCAGGCGCGCTTTTCTCATTCTCAGCTTTCTCTCTGTCTGCACTCTACTCTAAATAAAACCAGACCTTAAACTTAGATTTGGAGTCTGAGCATTTTATTTGAGTAAGGCAATCGTTACATAAAGCTGAGAAACGTTCCATGAACAAACCTCGCTAGTCTCTACCAAGACATTTTCTTGCGAGAGAAGAAGTTAGCGACGGCTGAATTGGGGAAGGAGTCAACGGGGTTTGGGGAGGCGACCAGACAGCTCTTGGAGACGGCGTTCCCGAGCACGGGAGGATGAAAAGCAGTGGACCTGTCCCCCCACACTTCTATGGACGCCCCAAAATACACAAGCGTGGCATATCACTTCCTCCAATTGTATAGTTACCAGGGTCCCCAACATACAACATAGCTAAAGAACTTACAAAAAAAAACTTGGACATCTCACAGAGGGGAGTGAATATTCTATCAACTCCCCACTACAGAGCCTCGAGAAAATCAAAGACCTAAAAACAGATGAAGATGCAAGTGTGGTTTCATTTGATGTCACCGCACTCTTAACTTCCACAGAGCCGGCAGCAGCGAAAGAATCCATGGCAGCAGTTCTGCACAACACACCCAACCAAGCCAAGCACACTGAGAGAGAAATACCCAGAATCATGGACCTCACTGACCTCTGCCTCACCACCTGCTTTCAGTCTGATGGGCAAACATGCCAACAAATCAGAAGAACACTCATGGGATCACCACTATCAGGACTCATAGCAGAGACTGTAATGTCCAGAAACTCTAGCACTCCCGCACATACAACCAAAAGTATGGATCCAGTATGTAAATGACACCTTCGTCATACTAAAAAAGGAACAACCAGAAAAGACACCTGAAACCATCAACATCTTCAGAGGAATAAAATTCACAGGGGAAGAAGAAATCAACAACACATTGCCCTTCTTGGATATCCTCATCAGTAGAGGAAATGATGGCAAGTTAGAAACACGAGTCTATCGAAAAACAACCCACACCAACCAAGTCCTGCATTTCCAAAGCCACAACCCAACCTCCCACGAGAGGAGCTGGGTATTCAGACAAACACACACGCACTGCAGCAACCCAGAACACCCGAAAGAGGAAACAGGCTGCCTATACAGCCTCTTCCAGCAAAATGGATCCCCCCCAACTTTATCCAAAAGTGCCTGACCGCTCAACCCACCACAGCACAATCAACACAAGCTATGAGAAGGATAACACTGCCGTCCATCAGAAACATCTCAGAAACAACCAACAGACTATCACAACAACATGGCATCACCATAGCATACAAACGAACTAATACCCCCCAAAACATCTGAATTAAACCAAAGGACCCAGAAACCCAAGAAGGAAAAAGAGGAGTCATCAACAACATGCAGTGTAAGGACTCTATGCAGGACAGACAGGCAGAAGGCTAGCAGAGCCCATCCATGGACACCAACTGGCACTCGGAAGACACGATGAAAACTCCTTCATCTCACAACACACGGACAGACTCAGCCATACTTTCAACCTTCTAACAATGGGAATTCTGGCTGGGGCATTCTGGGAGTTGAAGTCCACACCTCTTAAAGTTGCCAAGGTGAAAAACACTGGTCTAGACAAAAGAAATGCTACTTTCTCACAGATATAGACACATTCAGCCTTCCAAATCTCAGTCCTTCCCAACTTTTTCTCCATCGGTTTCTCATTTGACTTCCTTAAGATTTAAGTTTCTATTCCATCCTCATCCTTGGTCAGACACCCAAAAACACATGAAATCAATCACCAAAACCCAAATAGCTCTGCCAGTCTCCAGGAGAAATCTATTTTTCAGCTGGGATTACCAATTAATGTCTGTCTCCATGGAACAGATACGCTCCCCGGGACTGCACATTCTGGAAACCCTGCAGAGACTTCCAGCATCTAGGAACCATACAGCATTCATCAAAAAGAAATCTGCCCAAAGTTTTATAATTTTGAGTTTTATAATTTCACTATGACAGTGTTTGCCTACATAAGTAGCTGAATGATGGTTTACTGTGGATTTGCACATCATTCAGATTTGTACATCATACAGCACTGCAAACTGACTGATTGGGTTTGCAAAATACACCGAGTCATAAATTAGCACATTTTGGTTTAGTGTACTAGAAGACCCCATCCTACACACCGCCTCTTGCTCTGAGTGCAAAAAATCTACTAAAAGAACCTCTCTGTGGGTCATGCTTAGAAAAAACATTGACCAATGGCAGGCAAGAGTCAAATTAGTGGAAGACAACGGATTTGGTAAATTGCAGGACAGAAAAGGCCTATCAGAAATGAGCCACACAAGAGCATTCCAAGGGGTCTGAGGATTGCATCTGATTTTCTTAAAGTAAAGCAAAAGGATGAACGGTAGAGACCAAAGAAGAAAATCAAGAGGAAAACACCAGTCATGCTGAGTATCTGGGTGTGTTCCACATCCACCATGGTGACAGTGTGAAGGAGCGAGCATCTGAATACCAGGAAGTTCAATCAAACTTTGTTCCAGGTTGTAGACCCAAACTGATACCCGAAAGGTGGGAAGAAGTATCAAGGCCTCACTCTGGAGAAAGATCTAGAAGTCACCAAGAGTCAAAGGGGCTAGAAGATGAAGGAAAAGGGGACCCCTTGCACAGATCAGATCTTTCTTGCTGACTTTTCCAAATTGGAAGGAAATTTCATTTGCTAATAAAGCTGCCAGATGTTTCCTTAAACTGCCCCACATTAGTAGCCTAGCAGAGTTCCTTTCTGTCCCTTTCTTCAAAACAAATATTGCAAATGCAATTTATGAAACAAATAGAATATTTACTAAGGGCAACTGGTAAATTCAGGATCACCTGCATATACGACTACAAAGATTTCACTGAAGTGCTATTTCTAGTATGTTTTTTTTCTAATTTTAAAGGCATATCTTATTCATACTCCTTGCTTCAATATACATTGGGGGAAAAAATTCCAAGAAACTTACTTCCAGGAACATATTTATAAACATGCTTATTCTGGGCATCTGCTAAGTCTTCTTTAGTGCAGAGAGTTTTTGTATCACAAAACTATATACAGGTTTTCTACAGTTCCCCGCCGGTTTGCAAAATTAGTGTGATAATTCATGCTTCTGATAAACAAAAGTTACCAGTTACATATGTATTTTTTACAAAGCTTAAGTAAAAGGCAGCTTCCTCCCCCAGATCCTCAGTTAAATCATCCAAGAAAAGTAGATCTAAAAGGACGGCGCCCTATGCTTTACTTACAAGCAGAAAAGGCTAAAATGTTAGGATAATGCTTGCTTTCTTCCATTTGATGGAACAGGCAGGTGCTTCACATATGAACACAGAACTACAGTACTCCTATTTGTCAAGGTAAAATGACAGCAAAAAAAAATCCTTGATGCAAAATCGCCATCAGCCTGATTTAGCTCAGAATATCAAGCCCCCCATGCTGAGTGGGAATGAAGGCCAGCTTGTTAACTCCAGACAGGAGATCCAAGATATGCAGAAGATGTACAAGTAGTTTTTTTCCCCCCTATGATGTGGCAAAGGAGTTCCCTATGATGACAGATACCCTATTGAGCCTATGAACTGTCTGTTCTTGGGCCCCGTTAATCAGTTGATCTGAAATATCCACAGATGGGGCTTCATGCTGCCTTGGCACTAAGCCCAAGGTCCTTGTTATACATTCCAACAAATGGGAAAAAAAACCCTTGTATTTCACCTCTGAGATGATATGCTTCCATATAAGTTGCTCCCTTATCACTGTCTAGTAGGCTGATGCATATTTCCAAATCTTAACTGTATGACAATAAATCATAACTGTAAAGTACATCCATCCATCTCATTAATTTAAATGTTGCACAATTTTCCTGAAGACTCTGGTTCTCCCATTATCAACTTTCAACAGAGTGCACCATGGAACAATCACCAACCTATAATTCCTACTTTCATGTTCATCCACGACAACCTAGTTGACACCAGCTCATACTTCCTGACACACAATTTATTTTTCATTTGTAATTAATCTTATATCCTCACTTCCTTGCAAGTATTCATTCACTCCACTCCAGAAGATCAGACCACTGTCATCCAGTTCTATTACAACCCTGTCCTTTTTCCTTGCTTTCTCAGATACCCAACCCACCTATATTTCTTTCACTCACTTTATTTGTTAATCACACTGTTGCGTTGCAGACTCCTCACCGCCCTTTCCCAACCCAAAGAAAGAAATGGCTGAACTCAATGTATACACACGGACAAAACTTTTTGACTTTCTACAATTTGGAAGTGTGAGATTGGGAAATCTTGTCTAAGAGGTGCTTCAGCTATGAACATTGTAGTGTAGTGGTTCAAGTGCTGGGTGTGGACTGGAAGGAATACTTTCCCAAGCTTTTCACTGCAATTGCGAGGACACATCATGTTTTGTTAAAGAAAAAGTTCAAGGATGCACACAAAACACATTCCTAGATCTGTGTCAGACAGCAACACTGGAGAAGCTTAAATCTCCTGTTCCTTTAATGAAGTATGTTATCACGTTGGTGCAACTTACTCCCAGCCTTCCTGATTTCAAATCATACTAATGAAATAGCAAGTTTGCAAGATTAAAAAAAAAAAAAAAAGAGGCAAGCTCATCTGCGCAAATGTCAAAAACATGGCACTGGCAGACGCCTCCTCGACAGAAGCATCTTTAAAAAAAAATAAAATCTCAAGTCGGCGGCGATCAATACTTATTATCTCTGAACTGGATGAATTCCAGGAAAACAAACCAGGCATCAAAAAAGTGCACTGTCAAGTAGACAAGAAAGCAGCTGTCTCACCAATATGTAACAATTTGACATCACGAGCCTCATTCCATGAAAAATAATTTGGAAGGAGGCAAAGAAAGAGCAAGCGAGTGAGTGAGAGAACACGAACACACAACCATGCACGGACAAAGAGAAATATATACATTCATGCGCGCATTGTGCACAGCATTCAGGAAAGGGATTTTGCAATACCAAGGGAACTGACTCCAATACAATAAGGGGAAAAGTAGGAAGGACTCCACGGATAGACATCCTGAAGGGGAAAAAGGAGGGTTGGGAAATTCTGATAAATGAGATAATTAAGGACCAAACCAAAGAATACCCAAGAGCAGGGTTCCCCAGCCTTGGCAACTCTAAGCTGTGCGGACTTCAAATCCCAGAATTCCCCAGCCAGCTTTGCTTAGAGTTGCCAAGGCTGGGGAACCCTGCCCAAGAGGAAGAAAAATGGGGGACACCAAATGAAACTGATATGGTTGCACGCAGAGCTCTCGAAAAGCCGAGAAACCAAAAGAATAAATTTTAAAAATGGAAAGAAGGGCAATTAGCAAGAGCAGAATATCAGGAAAGAGCCCGAATCCGTAAGGATGGGGACAGGAAGGCCAGGGCTCAAAGGAACTGAAGCTTGCAGTCAATGCCAAAAATAACAAGGGTTCTTTCGGTATGGGTGGAACAAGAGGCAAGTCAAGGAAACCGTTGGCCTGCTGGCTGAAGAAGGTGGCCAGATGATGATGGTCAACAGGGAAAAGGCTGGATTGCCTCATTCCTATTTTGCATCTGTCTTTTTGCAAAAAGGAAAAGCAGTCAAATGCAGTCCAAATACATAAGGAACTGGTGACAATAAAACCTAGCTGCTTTGTATGAATTTAAGTCTCTGGAACCAGATGGGTTACATCCCAGAGTGCTAAACCAATTGGTGGATATGATCTCAGAATCACTGACTTATAATTTTTGAGAACCTCTTGAGTACAGGGGAAGTGTTGGAAGACTGAAAAAGAGCTAATGCTGTTCCCACCTCCAAAAAGGGCAAAAAGTGGGCCAAGGAAATTACAGACAACTCAGCTTGACATCAGTTCCTGATAAAATTCTATAGAAGTTCATCAAGCAGTCAGTTGGGAATCACTTAGAAAGGAACACAGTGATTGCTAAAAGCTAGCATGGGCTTGTTAAAAACAGGTCATGCCAGTCAAATCCTATTGCTTTGACAAAGTGACCAGTGATTAGTAGACTGAGGGAATGCTCTGGTCCTGGATATAGTGTACTTAGATTTCAGTAAGGCATTTGATAAAGTTGAACACAGCCTCCTTTTTGATAAAATGAAACAGTGTGGAATGGATGGTACCGCTATCAGAGGGATTTGCAGCTGGTACAACAACTTTACCCAATGAGTGGTCCTTAGTGGTTCTATGTCAACATGGAGGGAGGTATCCAGTGGGCCACCCTCAGAATTCTGTCCTGGTCCTGGGGCTCTTCAACATTTTCATAAACAACTTAAACAAGGGGATAGAAAGGATGCTCATCAAGTCTGCAGATGACAAAAAGGTAAAGGGGACTGATAACACTTTAGAAGACAGGCTCAAAGTTCAAAAGGATCTTGATAGACTTGAACGTTAGGCCCCACCCAATAAAATACATTTCAGTGAAGGGAAATGTGGAGTTCTGCCCTCAGATAGGAAAAACCAGATGCACAGGTACAAGATAGGTGGTACCTGGTTTGGCAGTAGTACAGAGCCAGCAGTGTCTGGAAGCTGCCAAAGGAGCTACTGTAATCTTGGGTTGCATCAACAGAGGAACAGTGTTGAGATAATAGAAAAGCGGTTAAAGGAACTGGTCTGTTTAGTCTAAAGAAGAGATGGTTAAGGGGAGACATGATAGCAGTATTGCAGTACTTTCCAGGGAAGAAGAGGTAGACTTATTTTGCAAATCTCCTTCCTAATCACTGGAAGTTTTCAAACAAAGGTGGGAAAAGAAGACCTCCATGGTCCCTTTCAACCCTCCAAACAAGGAGTGCAAACAAAGCATTTCTCTTCGACTCATTAAAGCAAAAAGAGCATATTTACAGGTAACTGAGCTCACTGGATGGCCATTTGAGTATTAATACTGATAGGAATTTATCTCAGTATAGGATCTCTGCTGGAACTTTTTAGAGCTCAAGAGGTTTTGGCAGGAGACCTTCCCAAGGGAATGGAGAAGAGCTTTTAGTGAGGCTCCCTCCCATCTCCCTTACTTCCAAGACCAATGCAGCAATACACTGAAACAAAATGACTCACACTGAACAGGGATAAAAGATGTTGTGTGAATAGCACGCAGCGTTCAAAAGAACCTCAATTCCAGTGACCAGTTCCTCTTCATTGTGGGTTCACTGAGTCGCACGGATGAGAGGAGAGAAAGCTATAAATGCAGTGCAGGACTGGTATTATGAGATAACCAAAGACAGAAGTGCTTTATCAAAATAAGCTTCCTTCTATCTGAAACATTCAAACAATACTGCTCCATAAAAGCTGACTGTGAAAACTACAGTATGGTGCTGCCTTACAGAGATCTGGGAGGAAATACCCACTGAAGAATCCCAGTAAACGTGTAACAAAAATGGACATGTCAGTTATCTTGTTGCACAGCTACAGAACTGAGAGGTACCATCCAGTGGGTAAATATTAAGAAGAGAAGGTTTTCCTTTATTTGGTTCATCAGAACATGCAAATAATTTTTTAAAGTAAAAGTTTTCTTCTTAAAAAAAAAAAAGGCTAAAGCTCTACAAACACCTGAGATATCTATCTATCCATCCATCCATCCATCTATTTATCTATCTATCTATCCATCCATCCATCCATCCATCCATCCATCCATCCATCCATCTATCAGATTTGTCACCGCCCATCTCCTCCGAACGGAGGGACTCTGGGCGGTTTACAACATAAAACAGTAATTATGTAATAAAATTCCAATATAAAATATAGACAAAACAATTTTAAAAACTATCAAATATAACAAAATCCCAATGGCTACGGTCTCATTCAGTCCTTGCGTAGGAGGGGCGCTTCAGGGCACTAGCCAGTCCCAAGTACGACTATTCTCCTCCCTGCCCCAAGCCCGGTGGCAGAGCCAGGTCTTCAATTCCCTCCGGAAGTCCAGGAGGGAAGGGGCTAATCTCACCTCCGGGGGAAGGATGTTCCAGAGGGCGGGTGCCACTGCAGAGAAGGCCCGCCTCCTGGACCCCGGCAGGCGGAATTCTCTTGCAGACGGGGTCCGCAGCACGCCCTCTCTGCACGACCGGGTGGGACGGTTATGGAAGGTTATGGAAGGCAGAGACGACAATGTTCTGATTTAAATGAAACTAGGATGCTAATTGTCTTAGGAACTTTAAAAAGGGAATGTGAAATAACCTTCTCTTTACAGCAGGTCATACTGAGAGCCAGGGGGGTTATCCTCATAACATGCAACTTACTAGTTCTGCAATCTGAAGGGATCACAACAACAACGTTTCTGTTCTTGAAAATAAATGAAAGGCCTGAAATCCCAGAGGCTTCCATGATATATTCATTAAGACTAAAGCTTAAACTCTAAGCAGAGATTGGGGTAGCTGGCTGGGGACGTAGGTTAAGGATGCCCTTTAGAAATCTCTCCGAGAAAAGAGAGGTACCTTGAGCAGAAATCCAACATTCAGCTAGAGGTGGGAAGCAACCATGTAATGAAGCCCAAAAAAAGGGATCCTGCTAAAAAAAGACACCAGAGATTGAACAGAACAGTCTAAACGTTCACAGTTATTCTGGGAAGGGGAGACTGTAAATCTCTTCCATTTAAGCGCCAACATTTATGCATCAAAGGTTTCCCAGTGAGTCTAAAATAGCCTGTGCAACTGGCTCTGGGATGGCATCTTCCACACTGTGAATCAAAGGATCTGGAGGCCCTGGTGCTAGTCGGTTAGATTTATGTCATCTGGCAATCTCCAGAAGCTGCCTTTCACTAAGAGAAAGCAATGGGCCTCATCTACCTATTCTTCTGGAGGGATCCCATAGAGCAGTGTTTCTCAAACTTGGCAACATTAAGACATGCGGACTTCAACTCCCAGAATTCCCCAGCCAGCATGGCTGGCTGGGGAATTCTGGGAGTTGAAGTCCGCACGTCTTAAAGTTGCTGAGGTCGAGAAACTCTGGTTGGAAGGGACTTTGGACTTCAAGTCCAGACCCTGCCCAGGACAGGACTCCCAGGCAAATGGCCGTCCAGGTTTTGCTTGAAAACCTCCAGTGATGGAGCCCCCACAATACCAGGAGAGAGGCTGTTCCACTTCTTCATACCTCTCAGTCAGAAAATTCCTCCTTATTTCAAGCCTGCCCTATCTCCCCTCTAAAGCTTCCACTCACAGGTTCTCACCCTACATCCGCCCTTTCTTCCCTGGGATATCCCTTCAAGTATTGTCCCCCCTCCTCCAGCCTTCTTTTTTCTCTTCCTTTCACTCTTTTCATAGGATTTAGTTTCCAACTCCAAATACATCCACTGACCCAACAGGTTTAAGACCCCTAATCTAGGGTACTCTGGTGGTTAGCAGATATCCCAGGTAGGGGTCTTCCACAGTACTATTACCACGGAACTTATTAACCAGAAACTTCACAAATTTCCTCTGCCCGCTCTGCATAACAAGCCCGCCCTGTGCTACTAACCCTGGTCCTCTCCTAAAGCTTCGGTGTTCCAGTAATGTCATTTCCAAAATAAGGTATTTGCTTACATGCAGTTTCGTTTAATAGCATTATCAAATAGAACACAGGGAACCCTGCAGCCAAGATTCCTGTTTCTGCTATCCGATGCATTATCTGAATATTCCAACATTATCCATGACCTTTATACTCTCAAGACACATTGATAATGGGAAAACAGATATGCTTTAGTATTTTTCTGCTCGATTTATAAAACTATCTGCGGGAAACTCAAGACACAAGAGGACATACTAAAATAAAGAAGGCTTGTTCCGTTCACGTTTAAAGACACTGCAAATCAGAGCACATCTTGGGCATTAAATTACTAACCCTTCCAGATCTATGGATTTTTTTTCCAGTGCATTTCTATCCTGAATATGTATATGACAGAAATAAAATAGCTATCTTGGGCCAAGACTGATGGTATTTTTCTGCTGTAATTTTTTTTTGGGGAGGGGGGAGGTGGGGAGGTTAGTGTCTGTAAATTATTTAAGAGGCATGGAGGCTATCTAGGAAAAGTGACAGTAAATTGATTTTTGGATCATCTTGCTCGATTGCATTAATAATTTAAACAGCATTTTGAAATAGCTGCCTGGCATGGGGTTTTAAAAGCACCTGTCTCGGCCCCCGTTTCACCTTCAAAAACAGAGTCCAACTACAGTTGGACCCTTAACCCAAGCTCTATAAATGGCTTGCACATTCCTCCAAGAGGCCTAATGTTCAAAAGGCCAAGCTTCCTAAGCAACAGCAAACGTCTGAGTTGTTCTTTTAGAGAAGAGCTCCTGCCCACATGGTGTGGCAAGACTGGAGGAGCCAGGAACTCAGTGCAACACGCTTCTCCCCACCACATCCTGTGGGACTGCAGCTCCTAAGTGACAGCTGATGTAGCACCGCTGGCAGGAGGGGTTGAAAAAGGTGGCTGCAGCAGCATGACCGTCCCCTGGCCTTTCTTGTCCCCCTTGGGCTGCTGCTTAGGTGATAAAGCGTTGGAAGGCCCCCGTGCCTAGATGATCAAGGCAGCCCATTTGGTGCAGTGGCGAAAATGCTGGGCTAGGACTGGGAGACCATATAATGGTATGTGGAAATAAAAGCGGACCCTCCCTAGTTTTGGGGAGAGTAAAAGGAAGTAAGGGAGGGGAGAGGTACCTTCAGACTTGCAAGATTGATGTCAGCCCTTTGAGGTAGTCTGGGCAAGAAGCACCAACCATGAGTACTAACACTACTGCCCCTTCATTGTAAGGTTACCATAACAGAATCTTGCAAGTCTGAAGGTACCCCTCCCCTCCTTTATTTTACTCTCCCCAAAACTAGGGAAGGTCCCTTCTGAGACCCCCGCCCCTCCTTCAGACTCAGATTTCGTTGATCAGACTGTGGCCTAGGCTGAGGCTCTTTCTCCTGTCTTCCAAGGTCTTTCCCACGTACCATTGCAGACCATGAGTTCTAGTCCTCACTTAGCCATGAAGCCAGCTGAGTGAGTTTGGGACAGTTCCTCTCTCGCAGCCCAACCTGCCTCACAGGGTGGTGGTTGTAGGAAAAACAGGGGGAGGGAGCATAAGGTCTGTAGGATGCCTTGAGTTGACCAACACAGAGGTGGGATAAAACCCAAATAAATACATAAATTTTAGAAGCAGCTTGACTCCAAACCACTCGGGACAGCTCACACTTTAAAAGCATAGGACAATAAAAGAAAAGGAAAAAAAATCATGGACGTCTGCAAGAAACCAACACAACACCCCAGAGAAAAACTGATAGGGGTTTAGTGGCCACCCCATCCCCAGGCCCGGAAGCATAGCCAGGTTTTCAAAGACCTTTGGAACAACAGCAGGGCAGGAGTTGTGCAGATGCTGTTCCAGAGGGCAGGAGCTGAGACAGAGAAAGGAGGCTTCTGAGGTCTGCATGGAGGACACTGCTGGATTGAAAGAACATGGAGCGCACCCTTAACTGTCTGATTCTAGATTAAGTGATAAAGTGCCAATGCTGTTGCTTGAATCTTAACTTCTCTGCGTGGAACCAGCCTGTCCTGTATTTTGAGGCCATTAGGGTTCCCCACGTATGTGAGGTGAAAAGTAGGCAGGGGCTCAACATCTATGCTTCCTAGCTCCCCCCCCCTGCAGAGGCCCAACTGGCCCCCACCCTGGCATCATTCTGAAAGGCTGTCAAAACAAGAGTTTTCCTTTAAAGCAGAATTACCGCTGCAATGTACACCCAGCCTGGCCGTTAGCAATTTATGTTAATGTTGCTTAATTGGTTATTGCTTTATTTGATTAGTTTGTCTTCGTAACGTTGATGCGTTCTGGTCCTGCTGGGAGTTGGGTCTCATGCAGTAGTAGATCAATCAACCAATTTATACACACACAAAACCCATTCCATGAAAGCAGCCTTGAAGAATTTGCCGTATTTGAGCATAGCTTCTCCAGCCCAGTGGCCAGATTTTCTTTAGATGTCTCAGGTATAATCCTAAAAAGGATTAGAACACCCTGGACAGATACCTTGATGGGGATGGAAATGAATGCGTCGTAAAAAGGAAGTGCAAAACAGCTGGTGACCAAAGAGCTATAGGGACTAGTACGCAGCAGTATTGGTAACACAAACTTCCTGTGGCAAGAAAGTCTATCAGCACATGTAGAGGAGTGGAATGATCTTGATTCAAGATCTAATTACCAGAAATTTGTCTCCTCGCAAATTCCAGGACATTATAAAACAGTGCTTCTCAACCTTGGCAACTTTAAGGCATATGGACTTCAACTCCCAGAATTCCCCAGCCAGCAGGCTTTTCTAGAACAACAAAATTTCAGATGGACACTCTTGGGCAAGGCCACTAAATTAACGATTCATCTAGAAATTCAAATCTATTGCCTACGGCTCAAACTGAGATTTTGGATTTTTACCAGAACGCATCTGTTCATTAGTTTGCTAATTCTAAGAAGTTGTGTGCTGTCATCGACGCTATTTTGTAAAGGCATTGCCATTTCACTCCTACCCCATCCCTTCCGAACACACTCCTCTCTATTCTGCCCCCGCAACAAAACTATCACCACAGAAGAATAAATTAGTCTTTAATATTCCCAGGGTTTTAGTATAATGGAGATGGGCTTCATTCCAAATCTCTGGACCATTAAGAAGAACAAAACATGTTAACTTCCAGCCTTTTGGGGTTGTAGCAACTCATCTGCAAAATGAAATAAGGTGATTTTTGCTGACATATCTCACAATAAAAATCTCAACCTCATCATGGATAATAGTAATAATAATAATAATGTTAATGATTAAGGTTAATAATAAAGAGAGAGGGGGAATCCCAGAAAATTGGATGATCTAGAGAAAAGAAACGCAGTGAGGCTCTGTTGAAAAACAGAGGCTAAGCAAGGGAGAGGCAGAAAATGTAGAATATATTTGTTGTGCTCCATAGTTGTTTACAGTTTAAAAAGAAGAGTTTAAAAAACCTTTGTTGCTTTCCTCCTGCCAGCTGAACTGTTATTTAGTGATAATTCAACTGGCCGAGGACAGCTTTTATTCACATACAGTTAAACGTGATTGGCAATTAACCAGCAAAAACTATTATTTTGCTCCATTGTGTTCCATCACAGCTCCAGAAAGAATCCATGAATAGCTCTCCTGTGATTACTTTTAGACAGCTGAACTTGTCCTCCCTCGTTTTCAGATGGAAGTTGGAGGGGACAAATGGCGATGGGCTTGGATGCAGAAACCCCCTTTCCAGATGGGCTGCGACGGCCAACCCCGCAGTCCCCAGACAACACTTCTGCGAAACCGTGGGCGCGAGTTGAGGGAGGCTGCTCTCAAGCCAGATCAAACCTCCGTCTTAGTCAGGCAGCTGGTGACTAGAGATCGTTTCAGGAGGGGCTCTGCTATTTTACCCTGCTTTTTAAAAAAGTGCCTTAAAAATTCCAGACAGAAAGCCCAACCTGTTTCAATAAGAAATAGGGCTTTTTTTTTTCATTGCAGCACATGGATGCATTATTTCTGTCCGTTGGCCATACTTCACTCATAAAATATAATTAAAAAAATTAAAAAGTAACCATTTGCACAATGCCAATGGAATTTTATTTATTTATCTATCGAATTTCTATAAGGCTGCTTGACTCTACAGCAGTGTTTCTCAGCCTTGGCCCCTTTAAGATGGGCGGACTTCAACTCCCAGAATTCCTTTGCTTCAGGACTTAATTTGCTGTAAAGACTGCACCAGGTGGATCTCTCTTGAGAAGGCATTTCACATCCTAAGAAATCTCTCTTGCTGGTAGTTTTTGTCTGTCTCACTGCATTTCACACAACAGGGAAGAGGAACCCTGAAGGCATTGTTAAAGTTTAGGGAGAGGCATGAGGGAGCATGCAGCTTTTAGGTCAGTGTTTCGCAACCTTGGCAAGTTTAAGATGGGTGGACTTCAACTCCCAGAATTCCCTAGCCAGCCATGCTGGCTGGGGAATTCTGGGAGTTGAAGTCCACCCATCTTAAAGGGGCCAAGGCTGAGAAACACAGCTGTAGAGCAACCTTGGGCAGCATATAACACTACAAATAGCACAGAACAATACCACAAGGAGAAAAAAAACAGAAGTGCATTCTCCTTCTTGGAAGTAACTCCACAGTTTCAAAGACAGTTGGCCCATGGGGCATAGTAATGCAAAGGGGAGGCTTCTTGACAAATATCAGTCTAAAACCTCTGTGAATCAGATTTTCTTTTGAAGTCTACCCCACAGAAGACTCCCTTGGCAGGACTAGCATATGAACCAGGAATATGTTTTGTAGTGATTTTCAATTATTTCTTAAGGTGATATAATGAGTCCAGTTTTATATATTCAATTAATTATTCAATCCATGAAACGATGAATTTCAGATGTTAATGACAACTGTAAATTCTGTTTATTGATCGTTTATTTTCCACCCACTATTTTTTCCACTTCCTTTTTTTTTTCTGACATAGTCATTTAGTCCGTTCTTTATGTTTTAAAATAAACTTTAAAAATGTTTTAAAAATGTGGTCACAAAATTAATTTTGACCAGTACTGCTGAAAATAAGTAATGCAGCTGCCTGCCATTTTGAGACAGGAAATCTTAAAAGGAAGACTTAATGGACCTGACAGGATTTTTTTCCCCTAAAGACCCCTCATCCACCTCTCAGGGTCTGTCTTCTACCCTGCCTCTGATAGACATGTCACACCCACATTGATTCACTGAAAATGTAACGTAATGGTATGGAAAAACCACATCTTCAGACCTAAACCTTGATTTGCCATTTAAAGCCCAAGCTATTTAAAACTGTTGAACTGTTTTTGTCTTGAGAAGATCCACAGGCTTCCAACATCTGGATTATAATTAAGGCATATTGTGATAGCAAAAACAAAATCATCATTCATCACGAGCTGTAAATCTACTTGAAGCACGTTATCTTAGCCTGGTTTAGCCGGCAAACCAGGTTTGTTCAAAGGGAACAACAAAATCTGCTACAAACATAGCTTGGGTTGGTATAAACAGATCCTCTATGTTTCACAGCCTAGGGATCGCAAATTATGAAGTTTAGCAATATTACATCTATATTTGGCCGAAACCACACAGTAATTGAAAACAACGACGACGGTTGCTTAAATATGGCCAAGACTCTTCAGACACTGAATAAACTTTAGATACCGAATGCTCTCTTTATAACGAAGCAGTGTATGAGATCTTACAGTAATTATAGCTTATACAATTAGGGTTAAAATTATATGCCACCATAATAGAATTGATTAACACGGGAAAAACGGAAGCAGCTCAATTAAATCTGCCATTACCTTTATAATGTTTACCAAGTCTGTTTGATAGTAACGATCTTGATGTGCATTTGCAGCTGCTAATGTGAGAAGATACTCATTCCTCGCATGAGTAGCCTTAGAATTACACTCAGACCTGCGTGCTTTTAACTATAGAAGTAAAACAGAATTAGGAAAGAAATTATAGCAATGCCGACATTTACCACCGTGAAGCAACATTTTAATAAGAAGTTGATGGCTTGTAAATGACTACACCTTTCTAGAGGAAAAGTTTAATTTTCCAGTAAGGCGGAATAATATACATGGCAGCTCAGAGTTTCAAAAAAAAACAAAAAACAAAACAAACACCACCCTCTGCCTTGTGTCTCAACTGCCAGACATTACATAGCTCTAAAATTATAACGTGCAATTTATTTTTACACTTACCTTTACACTTGCTTTCTGTAAGCTTATCCTCGATTGAAAAAGACTAAGTTTAGACCTGCAAAAAAAAAAAAAAATGTAAAGTTTTTCTGGTCAAGAGGCCAGAAAATCTGTGCAACAGACAGTACATTTAGAAAGTTATGTGTTATTTTTTCCAAAATAAGATGGCATGGAGAAATACAGAAAATTCCTCAGTAATCAAGAGAATGTTCAGGGGCTGGTTGTTCACAAGCAGGATTATACCATTAGTGATTAGGGCAAAGCGTCGTATGCAGCTCCTTAAGGCAATTTACACGCAGAAATTGCAGACAGGCTAGAACGTACTTGGCCTCGATATCGGCCTTTTCACGGACAGCGTGAGCCATCTGCTCCGTTTCGAAGTACTTCTTCTTGCCCTTAGCTAAATCTTTGACAGTCTCTTGAAGTTCAGTCTGGATCCTGATCAGATGGTCCACACACTGGACAAAACAAACAAACAAACCAGAAAACAAACATAATTGGTCTTTCATAAAAGTAGTATCTGCAACTCTACCTTTAAAAACGCACACAGACTTTTGTTCATATTAGTATAAATATGTTTATCCCGAGCACAGGAGTTTCTGGGGGAGGGGTGGTGTCCAAAATCCGCAAGGTGGCGGACACAACGCCATGCCCACCACCTTGCAGTTTAGACTCCCCTCCCACCACCCTGCAGATAGCCATGCCTAAGCATGTTGATGCAAGACCAGTCTCTGCTGGAAAACTGCTGTAGGCTACAGTGCCAGTCATACCCTGTCTCCAAAAAGCTGTTTATTTATTAGCACTCTTAAGACTGTTAAATCATGTTAACCTTTCTGAGGGTTCTACAGATAAAACCATATTTTTTTTAATCCATCCAATCGTGTCTGATTCTCGGAAACTGCCTGGAAAAGCCCCTGCAGTTTTCTTGGCAAGGTTTTTCGGAAGTGGTTTGCCATTGCCTCCTTCCCAGGGCTGAGAGAGAGGGACTGGCCCATGGTCACCCAGCTGGCTTTGTACCCAAGGCGGGACTAGAACTCACAGTCTCCTAGTTCCTAGCCCGGTGCCTTAACCACTATGCCAAACTGGCTCTCACCATCCTATATGTCTAACTATTAATTGTAATCATAGGAGATACCTTGTAGAGGTGAGCTCACCTGGATTGCAGCTGGGAAAGACCTCAGAGGCTGTCCCTCCAAATATATATACACACACACACACACACATACACACACACTCAATCGTGTCCAATTCCCAGAGACTGCCTGGACAAGTCCTTGCAGTTTTCTTGGCAAGGTTTTTCAGAAGTGGTTGGCCATTGCCTGCTTCCTGGGGCTGAGAGAGAGGGACTGGCCCAAGGTCATCCAGCTGTCTTCATGCCTAAGGTGGGACTAGAACTCACAGTCTCCCAGTCTGCAGACCAGTGCCTTAACCATGACACCAAACTGGCTCTCAAACCCATGATACATAAAATCAAAATACAACAGCCTAAGATGAAATAATACTGAACAGTATTAGCAATAGAAGGGGAAAAAAACACCCCAAAGTGTATCTCCATCTTGGCTGGACTGTGTTTTTTTTATTTAGCTGTCATCCTGCCATTAGCTTGCTCAAGCCTCACCTGCTTCAGAGGAAAAGGAGAGATCAAGTGGAATGTCACCTGCGTAACGATGACACTTGCTCACACTTGCTCACGTCCCTGGAGAACATCACAACAGGTTTTTGCTCCCCGTCCTCCCCCAACCAGACTGTGTCGACTGGCAATTCTTGGAGTTGCTGTTTCAAGGTATCTGGGGACATGAGGTTGGGAGAGACTCATGCACGGGAAGTGAATTCCTTTTGCTGATGAACCCAATTTGTTGCTAAATTAGGTTTTAACCCAATAGATGAATTTATTTTTATTCAGGAGGCTTAGAGTTGATATTTAAGGCTTTAATGGCATTCTGTTTTACAGATAGCCTCCATTCTTGGTGGACAAAGCAGGATATAAACTAAATTCTGCTGTTTTACTGTCTGTTGGGGACCTCTTCCCTCTTCAATTTAATTGTTTTATCCTGGTTTCAGGAAACATTTAGTTTTACTGTTTTGAGCACTGTCAGAATAGGGGCAATTGCTCCCTTAATTCCAGAACGTTTTTCTCAAGGAAATAATTTAGTGAGGAGGCTAAACGTTTTTACAAATGTAAAACCAAGGAAATTGTACAGGATGCAGAAAAGATGCCCAAATGTCATCCTCTAGTTGACTTTAATGCAGGAAATCTTGCCAGGCACAGCTCAGTGGCCAAGCAATTGCTCTGGAGGCAGAAGGCTCCATGTTCAACCCTGCATCTCCATTCTGAAAAGAAGCGTGGAGCAGGAAAGTCCCGGGTCCGTCCTTCAGGATTCTGATGCTAGTCAGAATCCAGGCAGCCTGGGCATGATGGATGAAAGGTAAGGCAGTTTCATTTGCTCTTTCTGGAAAAAGCATAACCAGAACTGTTTTCTTCCTCCCTGGAATCCAAGACTAATTGGCCTCACTGTTCACCTCCAATGTAGAGAATCCAAAGTACTGGCATTCTCAAAGCTGAGGAATAATTTGTGCCGTTTTCTTTTCTTAGCACTACGTTATGCTGTCTGAGCAAGATCACAGTAAACTGTGCCAACATCTTATGTGCAAATATTGCAAAAGATGTTTAGGCTTGATAATACTTTTTTTCTCAGGGTCCCACAAACAAGATGCTGTCTGACGTACTGACACTTTGTTTGAAGACTGCTAAATATCCCAGGAACCTTAACAGATTGCTAAATGGTGACATCCAGAATACTGTAGGAGCAAAGAGGAATGGCTGTACCTAAGCTGCACGGAAGGTCCAAGAAAGCAGGGGGCCATCTCTAATTTCCTGTTGGTGAAGTTTATCATTCCCTTTGCGTGCTCACATGCAAATACTTGCCTGTGAAGTGTTTCACGTGGAATGAAACAGAACAGTTTGGAAACGTTAACATTTCAAAAGTAACATTTTTACAATTTTAAAATTACAGAAAGCAAGTGATGCGACACACTGGTAAAAATTGGGTGGGGAACCCAAACCCCAACAGGAAATTCTGTAGATGGAGGCAGAAGGAAAGTACGCCTGCCACTTCTCTACCCTGAAACAGCTTCTTTCCAAACTATTTCTCCTGAACAGTTAGAACTGGACTTTGCGAAAGCTGCATTAGTGCCGTTAACCATGATCTGCAAACCATGTCAATCAATCTTAAGCCTGGATGCAAAGTAGGCCAGTGTCAGTAAGCTATGGATTAATACATGAACTGATGCCTGTAACACCAGAAACGTTTCTGGTCAGACAAAAATCTATTAGTGCAAAGCTTTTTAAAAAGTTAACCTTGAAAGTGATGATCCAACAAGCAGCACTTCACCCACTACATCCTTTCTCAAATAACAGTAATAAAAAGCAAAATTTTCCTTCCTTAGCCTCCTCTAGCCTCCTTAGCCACAAGGTTACTTCTGTATTGATTTTCTGGCCAGCTGCCTGGGATGCCTTTGCAGGACGTGCCTGAAACATCTCAATTTCCGCTGCACCCTTAGAATCTTGGATAATTTCTTGAATGTTTTTAAAAGGCACCACACCTAAAATTCAAAGCCTATCCAAGCATAATTTGGGAAATTTCAAAGCCACTTCCAAAGATGCTTATTTTTCAGATTCTTGCAACCATCACGGGGTGTATTTAATTTCATTTACGAAGACGGTTCTTCTGTTGGCTGCTAGCACATGCTTTGCCAGTTATTTGGAGAAAATGCATGCAGTATGGCTCTTGATACTGGAAGAGAGGATGGAAGGATAGATTCTTCCAGAAAATAATCTGTTCGTAAGGGTAGAGATCATGCAATCGGTACTAGTATGGATGATTCGGGTCTAATTTATTGGAGTTTATCGCAAACCGCCACACAGTCTCTCTCTTCTCTGGCCGATCAAAATATCTCCTGTTAGTTTTGCAGAACTCAAGCATTTGGTCCTAACCACCACTGGGATGTCTGCCTTGCCTGATTTCTGCCACTGAGGGCTCTGGGAAGCCCCAAATAGAAAACAAGAACACCTTTTCCTGCTTGCTGGATCCTAGCACATGGTACTCAAAAGTACAATGCTTATGTACATTAGCATGGTTCAGATATTAGGAGCAGAATATACTGACAGCAGCCATCAACGTTTTTGAGAAAGGAAATTCTATCAGTTCGGTCCTGTGTGAAAAAATTGTCTTCCATCTTCTGTCCCGTCTACCTGTCTTTTAATTGTTCCTAACTTGTACTGAAGGAGAGAGAGAAGAAAAAGTTCCACCTGTACCACTGATTTTTTTTTCATATAACTTGATTAAGTTTCAACAAAAAGTAAAATAGAAAGAAAAAGACAAAAAGAATTAAGAAGAAAGTATCAGAAAAAGAGCAAAATTAAGAAAGCAGGGAAGGGAGGGAGGGAGAAGAGGGGGAGGAGGAGGAAGAGGAGAGAACAGCTTCTGACTTTCTTTGGTACAGATACAAATATAAGATACGTTAATCTCTTACTCTAAAATCAACAATGGTATATCTGTACCACTGATTGATTACATCCACATAGATGGATTTAAAGCTTTTATCAGATCCCGAACATAAGATATCTCAGGCATTGCACACTCCAAATCCTTCCTCATTTTTGTTTCTTTTCTCTTGGGGTAGAACATCTTCCTTAAAATGTACCAACACTCTAATTTTTCAGCCACTACAGATTTCTCTACACCCTTTGTGAGTTCAGTATTCTTCATATGTCCCCATCTCCCAAAGCTGAAATCATAATTGTGAACTTGGAATAGTGTCTACACTTCTTGTTACCATGAAGCCAACAGGATCTGGGAAAATGCATGTGAAAGGGCCACCAAGGTGATGGAACTTTTAGGAGGAGAAATTACGAAGTCTGACATTGGTGGCGTTAACAAAAGAAAAGGAAGAATGTAGGAAAGGGTGGAATGCAAAAATATACATGTATACACATAACTATGCATAAAATTAGACACACTATGGAAAGATGGACGGGAAATCACTGCTGGGAATGCTGGTGAGAAGCCGGTATCAGTCTCACGCCCTAGCTGTGGTTTCTCCATTCACGTTTGGTTGGGTGCCCCAGAAAGCTGGAGCAGATAAGCAGAATCAAGCTGCTCAATAAAAATGACTTGGGGAAAACTGCCCGTAGTTCCCCGCCACTGTGAAACTGGAGGGCTGAGGCCAAGAGGAGATGCTTCCCCTGGACATTGGGTTAGTCCTGATGTTCTTGGCCTTCCAGAAGCAAGTGGAGGTGGGGATTCCCTGGAGGGCTTCTTTCGTTAATTGAGAGAACGCCATATGAATGTTTGTTTCTCCAGTCAGGCTGCTGGTTTCAATTTTTGTCCTAGACCAGGGTTTCTCAACCTTGGCCACTTTAAGATGTGTAGACTTCAACTCCCAGAATTCCATGCTGGCTGGGGAATTCTGGGAGTCGAAGTCCACACGCCTTAAAGTGGCCAAGGTTGAAAAATACTGTATTAGACTGGTACCATACCATGGGCATTTTACAATTTCTGCATACCACCAAGAGTTTTATGATTGTGGAGGTCTAGAAATCCTATCCAGCCCCCAGTCAAGAAAAGGCAGCTTACGATAAATCATGTGGTGTAGGAGATGGGTTGGGAGCAAGGAAAGGACCCACATTCAACTCCACCCTCAGTTACAAAAGCTCACCGAATGACCTTGGGCCAGGCATAATCTCTCAGCCAACCTACTTTACAGCAGTCTTGTGTGGATAAAATTGGAAGAGAGAATGTTATCTTATGACTCTGAATTCCTGAAAGCAATGCAGATATTCATTTAAGACAAACAAAGGAATCAATAAATAAGCAAGGGGCAAGAAGGAATGAGTGTTTCTAGGGGAGATGGTGCAAACCACCAATGAGGACACACAGAATCAGGAGAAGAGTAGCCAACACCACATTTTCTTATCACCAGTATAGGAGTGAAGAATGTGAACAGACATTCTTCTGTAAAACACCACCTGTGTAAAACTGAGCGTTGCTTCTCTAAGTAAAAAGGACAGAACAAAACTCTCAGGATGTACCTTTTTCAGCTGCTGTTCTTTAAAGCACTTTACTGCCCTGGCAGGCTCCGAAATTAGATTTTTATAGTTTTCGCAGATACTGAGTCTGGACTGAGCCACTTGCACTGTGCTTTCGAGAAATGATTTCCACACAGGATGCAGGCTCCTACAATGCAGACATAAGTCTCAGGAGGCATCCAGATCAGTGAGGGAAGAACAAGGAAGGGATGATTGAGCAATGACATTTTTCACATGGATATAACTTCATGTTCAGACTGCAAAAACAATAGCTAACTTCCCAAAACCTGCCTTTCTGGAAAAGAAAAATTATCCAAATAATCCCTAACCAACCCAATATAATCTTATTTTCCAAATTTAAGCCTTCAATCCCACCACCATTGAAACTCTGTGCTTACCGTTTATCGCCTGTTTCTGTATATCCACTGTTCAGCTTTATTTACAAATTGAATTTGCTTTAATTTTTTTTAAAAAAAATTGTTACACCTGGACTGTAAGTTATGGCACTCCAAGAAACCTAGGGAATTTTGCTTTGTCAGTCTGAACAGTTGGGGGAAAAACAACAGTTGAAGAAAAAAGACCATCAACACGATAATAAAACAGTGTGAGAATTAGTCAAGAGGGGACCCACCAACCTCTAGATAAAAAAGTATTATAGGCAAGACCCAAGCTGTATCAGGCCCCTCCAGGGGAAGAAATAGATCTTGTTCTTGCATGGAGAGCTGCATTGCATTGCTCACCCTCTTGGAGAGAACTGGCAGCTTGAAGATGTGTGGACTTCAACTCCCAGGATTCCCCAGCCAGCCTTGCTGGCTGGGGAATCCTGGGAGTTGAAGTCCACACATCTTCAAGCTGCCAAGGTTGAGAAACACTGGTCTAGACAGAAGTTATCCCATCATAAGATAATAGAAACCATTTTGGGGGAACAAAGGAGACCAATACATGAGCACCTTGTCTTACTGCACTCATTATTCCAAGCCTTCACATCTCTAAGGAACACACGACCACCTGAATGGCAGCCATAAGGACAGGCAAGTTTTACTGGGCTCAGGGCAAACCTGTCCTCTGAATGATTTGATCAGGATGACCATGCTCCAAATATTAATGGGGCAAGGATAAGCCCTACATTCTATTTATTGTGCATGTAGATTTGCAATGACAATAAAACATAATTTAATATGATTACTCCCCGGTATTCATACAGGTAAAAATTTTCCTCTTCCACTGGTCTAAGGCCACCTACTAACAGCCGCAGGTTGGGCACTTTTCCTCTATAGGTAGTCTTCGACTTACAACCATTCATTTAGCGACTGTTTGAAGTTACAACGGTGCTGAGAAAAGTGACTTGTGACCGGTCCTCACACTTACAACCATCACAGCATCCCTGTGGTTATGTGATGACAATTCAGGTGCTTCGGAACTGGCATGTATTATGATGGTTGCAGCGCCCTAGGGACACGTGCTCGCCATTTGGGACCTTCCCGGCTGGCTTCCAACAAGCAAAGTCAGTGGGGGAAGCCAGATTCACTTAACAACCACGTGATTCGCTTAACGACCGTGGCAAAAAAGGCTGTAAAATCAGGTGTGACTCACTTAATGACTGCCTTGCTTAGCAATGGAAGTTCCGGTCCCAACTGTGGTCATAAGTCGAGGACTACCTGTACATCCATTAATGGCCAGAGGTTACAGTGGATCAGTTACAAACAGAGAAACGTTGAACACCGTTGCAGCACAACATCACAAATGCAAGTCCTTAGAAGCAGGTGTCTTGGTTACAATTACCTAAAATCATTTCGCTCATCTGCCTTCACACCAGGCCATTCTTTCTTTAAGTACTGGCTAGCCAATTTCTGCATCCCCTGTTAAAAAGAGAAACAAAAGGCTTTATTTACAAATGGATGTGAATCCTGGCATTTCTCCCATTGCTAGTTATCTTACTCTAAAACATTCCACGAGCTTTTTCTGGTGGGAGATGGGAAGGTCCATACCTGGTTGATGGGACTGAAAAGCCAGCAAAGACAAATCAGCTAACCGACCAAGACTTATTTACACAATCCATGACAATAGTAAAGAAACATGTGGGATTCGCCCTGCCCCCACTTCCCATTCAGAGGAGAAAGATGGAGCTGAGATGTTACCAATACCAAGATGGTCAGAGATGCTGGTTGCAGTTAGGGTTCTCTGTCCAAGCCAGTTCAAGAAAAGCAACGGGACAGTCTTGGAGAAGACACAAAACCCTGTCAACCTCAGAAATGAACTGAAACCTCGCAGTCCAACTTCAGCACAGGGTTCACAGGAAGACAACAAAGGACAGGGTGGCTTTTAGGTTATACTCAAGACAAGGCAGGACAAAAAGACCAAGACATTGATTCTGAAATGGTTTTCTTGGCTCTCTTGGTGTCACCAAATAATTAAGAAGACATCATGCTGGAGACAAACTACCAAGGAGCAAAAACACAGGTAGTGTAAGCAGGTGATCTGTCTTGAAAATAGGAACCCTGCTAAGGTTCTGGATTAGCCAATTTACAGGTACCTGCATGGGCGGGCTGGCTAGCTGGTGGTTTAGCAGTTAACCGGAGAAATTCCTTTTAATTTCATTAATAGAAGAAGAACATAAATGAATAAATGATGAGCCGTGGCTATCCTTCAGGACCTCACTTTCATTCCAGAAAGTCTCTTGAGCATCTTTCTTTGCTCTTCTGCCGGAATAAAAATGCATTCCTTTTGCAGAGACAGAAGGCACAGCAGTGTGTGGAGAAATGGGAGATTTTGGGCACAACACACCGGGATCTGTCATCTTGGTGAAACAATCTAAGACAAAATCACAAGTCCTTGCAGAACCTCAACCTCTTTTGCAAGCTTTGAAGGATACCACCTGAAAGGTTATAAAGTACAAAGTGAGGAGAATTCAAAGCAAAGCAGGGGTTCCACTGGGTAACAGGATTGTGCAGCAATTGAGATTCAAAGAGGAAGAGGAGATTGTGCGAACACACTGGTGTGAAGGTAGCACCTCCTGCACCAGGCGGGCCCAGGCAAAGACACAACTCCTTTAAAAGAGGTGCTGATGGGTGCTACGTGTAGGCCCATGTACATTCCTAACCATCTTTCCCCCTTCAAATCCTGACTGCAGCATAGTCCTCCTTTGTAATATGGCTCCATCTCCGCTGTTAAAAATATGCGCGTGTGTTTATTTCAATGGCAGGTCCCAAATGTTTGGTCTGGAACTGGAGGAAAATGCTGCCAAGCGCATAATTCAAAGCCAGAGTAACACAGTGGAAAGCCTTGAGGAGCACAGCTATGGCAGAGCTGGCAAAAATATACTGAGTAAGTCAGCCACAAGCAACACACCCTGCAGGTACTAATCCTTATTGTTTGTTCTTAGGGCTTGCAAGATTAAAGAAAAGCAGTCTTAAACACTCCTGGCTAAGAAAAGAAATGCTGTCACCACTCCCATCGTGCTAAAACGCGTGCACGTTTTTGGATGTTTCACGCTGGAAATCATAAATGGCTTTAAAACCAGCAGGGAGAGGAGAGAGCGTCTCTATGCGCAGCTAATGCCTTGTATAATGTTCTCCTTGTTCTCTTCAAGGACACTTGCTGGCTTGGCTCTCAAGAGTTCCCGAGACAAAAATCAGCACTGTTTGGCTCCAACTGGGAAATCTACCAATAGTTTAACCTCTGACCCAGGTCCATTGAGCGTGAGCTGGAGGAGTGTGCTCAGGAGTCACTTATGGGGTGCCTTGGCATGACTTTAACTCAAACAGTAAGCCCCACGATAAGAAAAACCCCGTTACTGCGGATAGCGTTCCTAAAAATCTGGACGTAGTCTTATTCCTGTGCAGAAACTGAAGTGTATCTGTGCAAGAGCCGTATTTCTCAATCTTTAGGCCCCTTTTTGATTTAATCTGTTGGCTTCCACACAGAGGATCATTATCACGCCAGGAACCGTGCCACATTTTAACTGGCTGTTTTTAAAACTTCAGCATTTACTCGGAAGCCCCGCTGTGTAATAGGGACATAATCCATAGTGGGCAAGTTTAGATTATAACCTTCAGACTCTGAAATCAGGAATTGCCCTGAGTTATTCTTTTGACAAGGGTAACATATACGTAGAAGAGGCCATGACTCGGAGGCTAATTTTACTGATCCAGCCTAAAATTCTGCTTGCTTGTTTTATACCCACATCCGTCTGAAGATTTAAATTCAGCCTGCAAGCAACTATGAAAGTTCTTTGTTCGGTATGTGTCAGCTCAGAAAACAAGCTGAATTCTTTATCTTTTTACTGCCAAACCAGCAGACCCCTGTCCTACATCTGTGCATTTGGCATCTTCTCCCTACGGGAAAGCTGTAATTCCCATAGTCTCATTGATCTGTCAGTGGCTGGCTGGGAATAATGGAAATCTGGTGGGTCCCAAGACTGGGGAAGCAACACTTTGCAGAATCAAAGTCAGCCTCATCCCACCGTATTTCAAGCCACTTTAATTATTCTCAGGAGTGTGCAAAATTTAATACAAAATTTAAATAAGAAGATCCCCCCACACACCCCAATTTAGAGTTGCTGGGTATCTACCAAGCCACATTCTGAGTCAGCACAAAATACCTGGAGGAATTATTTCAGGTAGCTGGTGCAGCAAAACAACAAAACAGTAACAGTAATAACAACAAAGCAATTACAGTGGGTTTTATCTTCTGAGATCAGAGCAATTTAAACACTTGCACAGCAAATATTGCAGTTAATTTATATGCAGCTTGCTAAATGTCATTTTATCCCATGCTTTATCAGCTGACTAAGGTAAACTAATGAAGGGCATTTTGTGAGGGATTCATCATGTTTTCTTTTTTAAATTCTTCCTCTTCTACTGAGAGAGTAAAATGATGTAAAGCAAAAGAAAAGCCACTCTGCTTCTTCTGTGATATCATTTATTCCTGGAAATAAGGACAATCAGTGCATCTCCCCACTTAAAAAACTGAGTATCCGCTGAGTCTCAAGAGCGCTTGTCCAATAGAAAGGGAACCTATAAATCAATTCAGTAACTAAAATGTCACTTCTCCTGCAAGTTCCCTGTTAATTAGTGAATCTACCAGTTCTTGATTCCATCTTTATTACTTAAACAAAGCAACAGAAAAAATGTGAAGAACTTTTTCCGCTGGTTAAAAAGGGGAAAAAAGGGTTCTGGGGGAAAACAGTCCCCAGGATTTTTCTTGTTGTTGTTGTTGTTTGATGAGAAAACAGGCTCTGCTCTGATGGGAATTCAGACTGCCAAGGGCTCAACCTCCTGAGCTGCTTCAAAACATCCATCTCATCAATTCAATTCTCTATGTTATAGGTCACCTCAACAGTATCTCAGGGACGACTTAACTCCCTATTACAGTGTTTCTCAATCTTGGCAACTTTAAGATGTGTGGACTTAAACTCCCAGAATTTCCTAGCCAGCCATGCTGGCTGGGGAATTCTGGGAGTTGAAGCCCATTCATCTTCAACTTGCCAAGGTTGAAAAATAGTGCATTATAGAGATGGGGAGAAGGGATGCGGTGGCACTGCGGGTTAAACCGCTGAGCTGCTGAGCTTGCTGATCGGAAGGTCAGTGGTTCAAATCTGCGTGATGGGGTGAACTCCTGTTGCTAGTCCAAGCTCCTGCCAACCTAGCAGTTCGAAAACATGCAAATGTGAGTAGATTAATAGGCACCGCTTCGGCGGGCAGGTAACGGCGTTCCGGTTAGTCATGACCACGGAGGAAGTGTCTACGGACAAACACCGGCTCTTCGGCTTTGAAACGGAGATGAGCACTGCCCCCTAGAGTCGGACACGACTGGACTTAATGTCAAGGGAAACCTTTACCTTTACCTTAGAGATGGGGAGGGTACCCTTAATAACGTATCATTTGATCAGATGAGAGCCAGCTTGGTCTGGTGGCTAAGGTTCTGGGCTCGAAACCAGGAGTCTGATAGTTCTACTCCCGCCTTACGCCTGAAAGTCGGCTGGGTGCCCTTGGGCCAGTCCCTCTCTCTCAGCCCAAGAGCCAATCAGGCGTGGCAGGAGAGTTCTAGTCCCGCCTTAGGCATGAAAGCCGGCTGGGTGCCCTTGGGCCAGTCCCTCTCTCTCAGCCCAAGAGCCAATCAGGCGTGGCAGGAGAGTTCTAGTCCCGCCTGAGGCATGAAAGCCGGCTGGGTGCCCTTGGGCCGGTCCCTCTCTCTCAGCCCAAGAGCCAATCAGGCGTGGTAGGAGAGTTCTAGTCCCGCCTGAGGCACGAAAGCCGGCTGGGTGCCCTTGGGCCGGTCCCTCTCTCTCAGCCCAAGAGCCAATCAGGCATGGTAGGAGAGTTCTAGTCCCGCCTGAGGCACGAAAGCCGGCTGGGTGCCCTTGGGCCGGTCCCTCTCTCTCAGCCCAAGAGCCAATCAGGCGTGGCAGGAGAGTTCTAGTCCCGCCTGAAGCACGAAAGCCGGCTGGGTGCCCTTGGGCCGGTCCCTCTCTCTCAGCCCAAGAGCCAATCAGGCGTGGTAGGAGAGTTCTAGTCCCGCCTGAGGCACGAAAGCCGGCTGGGTGCCCTTGGGCCAGTCCCTGTCTCTCAGCCCAAGAGCCAATCAGGCATGGTAGGAGAGTTCTAGTCCCGCCTGAGGCACGAAAGCTGGCTGGGTGCCCTTGGGCCAGTCCCTCCCTCTCAGCCCAACTCGGTGCAATGCAGACCAGCCTCCTCGTGGGGCACCCCGGGCAACGTGACATGGCTAAATAGTCTACACATCTGGCTGCTGGACCTCACAAGGATTTCCCAGCAAGAAAAAGCAGCATGAACGCCCAACTGCTATGCCATAGGATTAAAAAAAAAAAATTGATCAGATCAGATTCTTTGGAGCTCTAGAAAAGGTATCAATAACAAAAAAAGTTGCTGCTAATGTCCTCTACTCTCACATAAAGCCCACCTGAATGGCCTTTTGGGAACTCCCAACAGGCGACCCTAAGTTCATCTCCCTCCCACTTACCAGCACTCAAACCTACACAACCAGTCTCGCCTGCCAAATATAATGCCACAGTTTGGGTCACTACTGGACAAGCCCAGACGTAACATTAGACACATTAACGGGCAAGGATTTCTAGAAGAAGAGTAAAGGCTAAAATCAGAAAAGCCCCCCAAAGAAAACAAACCAATAACCAAACAATGTAAGAAAATATAGCAAAAGTTATGCATCAGAGACCTTTAAAAGAAAATGATTGAAAAATGCATTTCCAAAGACATCCTAGTAGCCAGCATAAAAGACCATAGTGTATCTATGTACTATGTGTGTTTGTGTGTCCCCAAAAGTCAAGATGGCAGCAGTGACATGGGTAAAAAAAAAAAAGGGGGGGGGCGCGGCTCTGATTGTACAGAGGCAGTTGCCAACTTGACTTCTTTGACAACCCCACCCCCTGCAGATGTTCCTGCTGGAGGTTGTGGCTGGTGCAGAATGGTGTCAGCTGGCATACACTGGCCAGCCCATTTGTCCAGGGGGAGCCTGCTGGAAATACCCCATTCTGTGATGAGAGGGGACCGAGGTTGAGAGGTGCTGCTTTTCAATAGCACCACCTGTTCTTTGGGATGGTGTGAAAGGTGGGGGGGGGGGGGCAGGCTGGGAAAGGAAAGGAAGGGAAGAGAGACAAAAACAGTCAAGTAATAGAACGCGAGTCTTTTGGCAGCTGATCTCACAAAGAGCAACTCAGCCTAGGAAACCCTGGAAGAAGTGCTTCAAATAATTATTTATTCAAATTATATTATTATCATCACTGTTGTTACTATTATTCAGAAACACTCAGCTTTAATGAGCCCTCAGTAAACGAGGCTGGGAAATTCCTCTTGCACTTCCTGAGATTCTGCATTGACCCAAGAGGCCGGCCGGCCGGCCTACCTACCTACCAGCAGCCATATGTGAAGATCAGACCTGCCCCCTCTGCCAAGCCTGTTCCACAGGGCATGATCAAAAAAAGAAGACTCATACAGACTTCACCGAGGAATTTTAATGCAAGAATCAGGGCTATGGTACAGAATCCTAGAACTTGTAGCCCCATTAAGGCAGAGAACCTCTAAGAGTTTTGAATCTCTTCTTCCATAGCAAATTTAAATATATGCATACATACAGGCACTCCTTGACTTACAACCATTTGTTTAGCAACTGTTCAAAGTTATGACGGTGCTGGAAAAGTGACTTACAACTAGTCCTCATACTTATGACTGTTATAGCATCCCTGAGGGCACATGATCAAAATTTGGGCACTTGGCAACTGGCATAGGTTTACAACAGTTCCGGTGTCCCAGGGTCATGCGATCACCATTTGCAACCTTCCCAGCTGGCTTCTGACAAGCAAAATCAATGGGGAAACCATGTGATTCACTTAACGACAGCAGCGATTCACTTAACAACTGCAGCAAAAAAGGTCATAAAATTGGGTGCAGTCACATGCCTCACTTAACGACCCCATTTCTGGTCCCAATTGTGGTCATAAGTAAAGGACTACCTGCTATAGGCATGAAAGCTGGCTGGGTGATCTTGGGCCAGTCACTCTCTCACAGCCCAACTCACCTAACAGGGTTGTTGTTGTGGGGAAATAGGAGGAGGAAGGAGGGTTAGGTATGTTTGCCGCCTTGAGTTATTTATAAAATAATAAAAGGTGGGATAATAAATAAAATA
The DNA here is from genome assembly GCF_035149785.1 of Candoia aspera. Lineage (NCBI taxonomy): Eukaryota > Metazoa > Chordata > Lepidosauria > Squamata > Candoiidae > Candoia > Candoia aspera. Next base: position 113,693,854 of record NC_086157.1, read on the forward strand.
AATAAAGATACATACATACATACATACATAATATGCCAGCTGGGTCTGCCTGCTATTGGTTGATTTTGAAGCTGGTCTGTTTGGTTACTGCACACTGTTTTTGTACTGCTATTAATCATTTCTTAATTACAGTTTGTGTTGGATGCTTTATTGTTTTTCATTCACTGTGCATATTTCAGTTTGATGTATACCCTGTTGTTAACTGTTGGGAGTCCCTGCTTAGATTATGGCAGTTTACAAATGGAATAAATAAGCAGACCTGCAAGTGTTGACACCCCTCTCCTCAACACTGCAAAACTATCCATTTAATCAAAACTTTCAGTGGATTTAAAATAGGCCCTTGAACCCCATGCAGTTGTCCTTCTTGTACCAGGATGAAGGCCACTCGAAACCACGCATCGCTATGAAAAAGCATCACTAAGAGCAGGGTGGGTACCACTGTCTCACCTTTCTTTAGATGCTAGAAAATAGTGACATCTCATACTTACACCAAAGAAAGGTAAGTTCTCCACTCCAAATAATTGGCTGGGGTTTGTGGGGCTGTCTTATAGTTTGGCCAAGAATCTCACAAGGAAGGTGCTGCTGAAAACCAGCAGTGAAGAACAGTGTAAATCAGTGTTTCTCAACCTTGGCCACTTGAAGATGTGTGGACTTCAACTCCCAGAATTCCCCAGCTAGCCATGCTGGCTAGGGAATTCTGGGAGTTGGTCCAATCATCTTCAAGTGGCCAAGGTCGAGAAACTCTGGTGTAAAGGAATGAACACAAGTGGACAGAAAGGAGGCAGGAGAGAGAGGAAAAGATAGCAACACCTCCTGGTGGCCCTCCACAGATTGACATTCAGCTGCAATAGAGAAAATGAACATGCTGTGATTGAATAAAAACTCTGAAAAATCAGGATTCTCAAAGACATTTCTGCGGAGGGGAATGAAAAGAGAATGAGGTTAGCGTGCTGCCTGAACAGGTCTACAAATCCTAATCATACTCATCGGGGAGTAATAGGGGCTGAACTCAGTGGAGTTTACTACAGAGTAATCTTGAGTACACTACAAGGGTCATTTCCTTCCTTCCACAGAGCTCAGAACCCAAGGATCTCTTCCCCAATTTCCATCCCAGCTTACATTGAGTAAACTAGGGTTAGCAGATCCCAGCATTGAAATAGTCAGGGCAAACTTAACTGGGAGTAAAAGCCATTGCTTAATGTGGCTTGCCACTAAATAAGCCTATATAGTAGAATATTTCTGCACAGTCCCCCCCACCCCCGTGTCTGTGAGAATAATATATGTATAAGAGAACCATTTGTGTATGTGGAATGCCTTATTATGCAGGGAATTAATTTTAATCAGCAGTCATTAACTCAATTTATATTACACTTGTTCTCCTGTCCTTGCCCTTTTATGGAACACAGCCTTAGGATACTACACTTTTGCACATATATTCACTGGTGGGGGAGATTCCAGAATGGTTTCAGTGGGAGTCAGAAATCTGAGCTGACAAGGTAGAGAACGTGGGTAATGCAGAGTTTGGTCCCTACACACACACACACCAAATTCCTACACAGAGATTGTTCTGAAAGGGGAATCCCTTTCAATTCAGTTTTATTTGCCCTTTGTAGAGTTAATTCCAGCACTGCAGCCGGGATTTTCTTTTGCTGAAGTGCTCCACGTTTTTTGGAAGGCAGCGTCAATGGAAGTGGAGGGCTTTGATGTCAGGAAGGAGTCATGCTAGTTGGAAATTTGCAATCCTGATAACATCCTGAAGACACCAGAGTGGAGAAGAAAAGGCTGGGGAGTCTCTCGGTCTGCCCAGAATTTACTTTCCCATCTTCAGAGAGGCCAGACACACCTGATGTGTACAACAGCATGACAACCAAAGCAGGATCTAATTTCGAGCCTCTTTCTACCACCTCTCATCTTCTCCTGGAGCACAGATGTATGACAACCCAGGTTAAAAAATGAATGATTCTAAAATGCTGGCAAGTGATATCAGCAATTCAGTGAATGGAGCTCCTAAGATCTTCTAATAAATAACCCTCTACTCAGGGTTGGACTCCTTGTGTTAGAAAGTATCTATGCTTACTTCCCTAGAGAAAAATGAATTATTTTGTCCAAGGCACATGGATGCTCCTGATTTCAGCAGAAGATAATATTCCCTACGCTGCACTTTTTAGTAATATCAGAGATCATCCCTCAAGGAAGCAGACTGATGGGTTGTCCAACCTGCCAAAAAATGTTGATTTTCTTAATGTTTTGCCAATGTGTTACAAGAGTGGCAAGAAGGGCCATTGCCCATCTCCAAAATCAGGAGCACAGATACTTCCTAATTCAGGAGATTAAAATAGGATTACTTCTTTCAAGTATGTAAAAAGGGGAGGGGGGGACAAACTTAAATGGAGACCTACAGACAATGTGTTAACAGTTTGAAGAAAATATGCTCCTCTTGAGAAAGGGGAGGCATGGATCCGACTTGGAAAATAACTATTCTGTCAACTATTATAAATTTGATACATTTGACCCTGTACTTCCCACAGGGAATCCTCTTTGAAGTTTGTAACAAAGCACTCTAGATCTTTCACATTAAATTTAATGTTATTGCAAAACAAAAGAGTTTTCCTAACAGGATATCCTTTTCTGTGGAAAGCCAAATACCTCCTTAAACAAAACTAGGTTGGTAGAATGAATTTTTCTTTGTGCTTCTTAAATGTAAGTGCTTATGTTCATATTAAGTGAGGCTGAACCAGCTTGCGCAATGCCACAGCCTGATGGTAAATATCATGTGACTTGAACTCCTGTTACTATTAATTGGCCAAATATAATCTTACTTTTTTTTTTATCTGTTTAGTCGTGTCTGATTCTCGGAGACTGCCTGGACAAGTCCCCGCAGTTTCCTTGTCAAGGTTTTTCAGACGTGGTTGGCCATTGCCTGCTTCCTAGGGCTGAGAGGAAGTGACTGGCCCAAGGTCACAGCTGGCTCTGTGCCCAAGGCGGGACTAGAACTCACAGTCTCCTGGTTTCTAGCCCAGTGCCTTAACCAAGACACCAAACTGACACTCTATAATGTTATATTAGATCCAACCAAACCCATGGGTGTTTCCTGCTATGGTCAACGGTACTTTTCCTTGACGAAAAAGTATACATCCTGATCTATCCCTGATTTTCCACGGAAAACTTTGATTGATTGATTGAAGTAGTTGTAAACCACACGATACGAGTAGAGGCATAGTAAAGTGTTAAAAACAATAACCGGAAACCAGAAACAACAATAACAAGACAGAGGCAGCTAAACAGAGCTGAGGAGACCCAACCATGGTGATCAAGATCCAGAAACGTGGGCGCTAAAATGAAACCGATGCTAGTGGTGCAGCCACAGGGCAATAGCAATTAATCCCTTTCTTTATAACGTTGCAAATGTGTTGATGTAGGAACCAGCCACAAAGAAGCTCATGGGTTCTTCTGGCCCGCTGGATGAAAGGGAGAAGCGTTCCCCTGGAATGGACCTCTGCTCCCATTTTTACGTTTATGGCTAGAATCAAGGCCTCAAACCACCCAGTTCTGCCACAATTCACAAGTCCTCCTAAGCAAACATGTGGCAAGAGATTGAGTTTATCACGAAAGGGCTTGTCCCAAAGCTATTTTTGTCTTCGAGATCCAGTTCTACAAAGATCACGGGATATTTCTCAAAAAACCCAGAGGAGCCTGGTAGCCCCTTTCCCGACTAACACATTTTATTAAAAGGCAGAAGCCTTTGTGAGCTGCAGCTCTTTTAATGAAGTTTGTTAGTCGGAAAAGGGGCTACCAGGCTCCTGATGTTTTGCTACTGTAGCCTAACACAACTCTCCTCCTCCAAGGCTGTTTCTCACTTCCCCAAAAACACCTTTTAATTAACCAAATTTGCCTCCTTTATCCTTCCCCTTTTACTTAGAGGAAAAGATGGTGATTTGTAGTCTCGTTGCTAAGACAACCACAGTGGAACAAATTAATGGGAGACAGTGAACGGATATAACGAAAAAGTCTGGGTTCTTCTTTTCTACCAGGCATGGCAGAGTTTGCCCAACGACCACAATGGGAATTCAGGACATTAATAAACACCAGTCCTCATATTTGATATCCTAAAGAGAGAGAATGGATCCTCGTCATATTAGGGAGGAACGTCTCGCCCAAACTCTGCATTTAGATCTCAAGGGAACTGGCATCCTTTCAAATGGAACTAGGTCCAATTTACAGTTGTGCCATATTTTTCCAGCTTCAAACCACAGGCAAACTTAAGTTGCTCCACTGATTCGACTTTTCTTACCAGGTCAAACAGGAGGTGCCATCCAGTCGATAAGGCTATCCTCTGCCAACGTAACACTTTCAAAGTTGCCAGTGTTACAAGTTTAGGGGTTTTTACCCATCTTTGGGGCTTTACGCCGGAATGTTTGTGTGGTGTATCTTCTAGGAAAGCCGTTCACATCTTTCCTGGTTCTGTCATTTAAATATACGGACACCACCCTTTGCCTTCGCCTCCTCTAATGTGGTTCTTTTACCAAAAACAAGTGAGATTAAGCCACATTATGAAGGCATCTCAAATTGCCCGCCCCCCAGAAGTGTTTCTGGCTTTTTGTTGAAACAAACAAAAAATATATGCTTTGAGTCTTAAACTTCCTCTGCTAGTGGGATGTTTAAAAATAAACAGTAATAACTTAAAATATTTAAACTACGTCAGTATAAAGCAAGAGTTGAGCCACTTAAAACAAAAATTGTTTGAACGGTTCCAACCAATGCGACTAAAAGGTTTCTCAAAGCAGGAAATTTCTTATCAGCGATGCAGATGTGTTTGCTTTCATGTTCTAAAAGGTAATGAATTTTAACACTCCATGATATACAGAATTGCTAGGCGTGAAAACACTTGTGCGGCATTGAAAAATCTGTCTGAATTTTCTCCCCAGTTGGAAAGTCAGCTATGTTTTTTGTGAAGTGTAAAGGCAAATAAAATTGCTTCTATAAAATCTTTTTTTCACAACTGGCATGAAAAGCAGTAAATGAAAGTGATACTACCTTGCTTGCTACAGAATCTAGACAGTAACCCTCACGTTGAATTTCTTCATTTTAGTATTTTTCTCCAACATGGATCCCAAGCTTAACTTGTCAATATGGACTGCATGGAATCCCCTGCCTTATTGAACCAATTTCTAATTCTTCTCCAAAGCACTGACATTTAAATGAACAGGCCATCCTCATTTAGTGACTGCCTCATTTAGTGACCATTCGCAGTTACAACAGTGATGAAAAAGTAACTTTATGACCAATCCTCACATTTACAACCTTCACAGGTCTGTAAAGCAAATGAAAGCTGAAGTGAGATTGTAAGCACAGTCTGGTTTCACTTAGCGACCGCTTCACTTAACAACCAAGTTGATGGTCCCAATTGTGGGCGCTAAACAGGGTCTACCTGAAGTGAGGGTTTAAAGGTAGCATGGGAAGCTTTGACTTAAAAAAACAAAACAAAACAAAGTGACTTGGCTACTGTCCTGAGATAAGGGTGCTAAAAAATCAAGATGGTGGCTAAAACTAGGGTTGGGCTTTGATCACATGATTGCAACCGACATCTTGATTTTTTGATTCCCTCCATCCATGAAAAGCAAGTTTATGACCTTGGTTATTTTTGACTGGATTTTATTGTCATTGATCGTTGCTTTGACAGGAGTAGTAGTATACGAACCTGGTAAATAAAAACCAAATAAATTAAACTATCTATTTTAATTTCAGTGTGGAGTGCAGTTACGGTTGCACTGGGCACACTGCTGGAAGACCTGGAGGACAGGGACAGAACGGCATGGAGAAAATCTACCTACGTGGCCCCTAGGAGTCGACAACGATTTGACGGGACGCAGTCAATAATCAGTAGATTGCTCTGGCACAGAAGAGTAAATTAATCCTGTATTTCCAAAGCTGACCCACACACTTCATGGGCTACAGCTAGAACCCTTGGTTTCTCCAACCAACCAACAAGGGCAGCCAATTCTGCCTAAAGTGCATCCATTTTAGGGTGGTGAAACTAGGGGACCAACAGGTGGTCCTTTGCTTACCCAAAACGACACTTTCCCCCCTAAGACAATGGCAAACATTTCTGGCCTGTGTTAAGAAAGACCGTGGGGAGAAGTGTTCATTTGTAAAGCGAGGTGCCAGCTGAGAAAGGAACCACATGGGCTTCTTGACAAAGATTTTAACCTGGCAGGGCTTGGCCAAGCACGCTATAATTTTCTTGAGCCTGGGGGAACAGTTTCTTCTGGCAAACAGCAGTGAGTTTGTGTATGAGAGATGCATGATAACATCAGGGCTGGGAAGCGCAGGAATCCAGACACCCAGGCTCAAAAATTAACTGTAATCTTAAGGAAGTTTCAGATGTCTAATTATTTTTCAGCGTACCCAAAAAGGATACGCACAGATGCTCTGTTTTCAGATGTTCTGTTCATTGATCTAAGTAGGTTTTTAGCTTATAAAGGAACACCATTTATCTACACCTTTAATTGCTCTTCACAAGTAAGCCAGTATTGTAAAGAATGGTGGCTTCCTTCTAAATGAGAATTACTTTTTCTTCTTTCCTCCTGCTGGCAGGAGCAGCTACAAAAAGCAGATGCATTTCCATCTGTGTTAGTTTGGTGCTATGCATGAACTAAGTATTCTGGTTTATTCCTGATTTAACAAACCAGTTATAAGCTAAACAAACTGCAGATGGAACGGTCCAGATTGGACAGCCATCCCCACCGGCAATAGGGGCGAAGTGGAAGTTATCAACGCTTGGAAGAATATCAGAACTTTTAAAAACTTTTTCAAAAACAATAGCTCAACAGGAGATGCGAATACTGTACTCTCCTGCATATTCTAGTCCACCAAGATCGTTTTAAAAAACATTTTCCTAAGAAAGGACAGCTCCCTTTATTAGAGGGAGATTTAACCAATAAAACATTGGATCCACTCAAATGAATCATGCCCAGAAATATAGCTTGAAGCCTCTAGTGAAATTGGCATGTGCCTGCTCACACATTCACTATGATAGAGCCATCTGTGAACTTCCAGGCAAGGAAGCCACCTTATTTTGGTACAAATCAGCCAAGTATCTTTCAAGCTTGATATAATAATGACATTATTCCACATCTCATCTAGCAAGATGACAGATAAACACAAACGTGATACTTATAAGCAGTTGGTCACAGAGTGTACATACATATTTAGTGTACATACATATTTATACATACAGTTTTTCATGGTCCATGAAGTCACGAAGAGTCGGAAGGGACTAAACGAATAAACAACAGCAGGACTCTCAAAGTTTCCTGCCAACAGTTCGCTATCTTGACAGTCATTTGGTATGGTAACGTCCTCACAGTGAGACACACGCTGAGACGAGGAGTAGTTCTCTAATGTTTATTACTGCTACATAAACAGAATCCTAACAAACTGAAGAAGCGTGGGAAAAACCCAGACAGATAAACCCCAAAGGCTAAGGCGGTCCCGATCTGTGTCTCTTTGAATGGCTGCTTAATTCCTCAGTGCTACGCATGCGCTTTACAGCCTGGATGGGAGCCCCCTGCTCGCCATCCTTACTCATGACAGGTACATAACTTTCTGACTTTACACCAGAAGCATAAGGAACCCTTTATTATTTTCTCTATTGCTAAGTGAACATCAACCAAATTTTATGTTTGTACAGTTACCAGCAGAAAACTGGTCAAATAAGGTTTGAAGGATTAGGGTACCTAAGCAAGCAAAAACACAAACAAAACATAAAATTGGACCTCCAAGTAGGTCTTCTGAGCCAATTCTCACTCAAGGCCCAAATGACCAGGCTCAAGTTATCCTACTTTGGACACATGATGCGAAGACCCAGCTCTCTGGAGAAGGCTCCGATGCTGGGAAGGGCGCAAGGAAGGAGAAGAAGAGGGCGACCAGCAGAAGGTGGATGGACCTGGTCACAGTGGCAATGAGGGCACCGTTGGAAGACCTGAAGGAGCCGGTTAGGGACAGACTGTCATGGGGAAAATCTATCTTTGTGGTCGCTAAGAGTCAACAACAACTTGATGGCACATAATCAATCAATCAATCATGATTCATACCGTGACAAAACATGACCTAGGATTATTTCCAGTTAGAAATCTCCTCTATTACAGAAGGTCTAGCTAGAACAGGCTCTTCCTACAATTTCCTGGACCTGGAACTTCCTGCCAACAGTACCACTGTTTTTTCTGAAGGCTGTTACTAAATCTGGGCACGATTCACCCCTGCTGTGTCTCGCCTGATTCACATGGAATGGAGCAATAGAGAAACAGTTCAGATCCCCACTAACATTTTAATAGATGTCAAGAAGACTGGAAGACAAGAGAGAACCTCACAACTATCCCAGAGCTTAAAAGCTAAAGGGCCGACCCAGTATCCCACATTGCAACCTTCTGAAATCAGTTCTCCAGAAAGTAATGGAACCGCTGTGTGGCTGCATACTCTGGAGTCCCTGGTGCTCTCTGAGCCTGGTTGTTTTCCTGCAGACGTTTCATTGCCAGGCTAGGCGACGTCTTCAGGGCGAAGGACTGAGAACGTTGCCTAGCCTGGCAATGAAACGTCTGCAGGAAAACAACCAGGCTCAGAGAGCACCAAGGACTCCACCGTTCAACCCGGAGCTACAAATATTCACTTCGATTGGTACTGTATACTCTGTCAGAGCCAATGATGCCTGAGATTAATCAACAGGCTCACATTCTCAGTATCCAGTTTAGTCAAAGTTGTCTCATAAGGATATGAAGGACGAGTGGACAGTGAACACCAACTGAAGCCAGACTGAAAAAGGTCTAGAAAACAAGGTTTTCATCTAAGCACCTCTCAAATGGAGTAGCTACTATCTCTTATACAGAGCAGGGAGCTCAATTTGATGGCCCCTTCAAATTTTATGGTTCTATAATTCTTCTTACTAACTGGGATACAGTATGCCTCTTGAATCTTAAGGACAAAGATACACCAGCTGTTGGTATTAAATGACACTAAAGGTGCAAACTTTGGCACAAAATACATACAGTAGGTTACTTTAATCACAATACTGTACAACTCTCACCTTATTCTGAAAGTTAAAGGTAACTTTCTAGCCCAGTATTTTGGAGTTCAGTAGTTACAAGCAATGGATTAATATCCACAAGTGTTTGAGATATGAATTATAGCATTATTCCTGTGCTGAATTGCAAATTAAGATGATCATCTGCCAGAATGTGCACTTGACACATTTTTCTTCTTTAAGAGTAACTTATCCCACCTAGGTGAAATGGACTATTAGCGAACACTGGCCATTTTTATGTCTATTAACATAAATTGTGTTCAAGTTTAGAGAGGATTTGTCTGCAACTCCTCATAAATATTAATGACTTTCACAAAGAAGTTGTATTAAGTTATGTGATGGGGAGATAATTAGATATAACTGACTATAGCACATTCCCTCACTGCTTTGAAAGGAGGACTTAAAAATGGAACACAAACATTTATTGAATGATGGGTTTTATAATATTTTAATCAAGTGTGAAGACAGAGATAAATGCAGCACAAAGCACAGCTCATTTGTCCTGGACAGGTGGCCTGTCTGCCCAGCATGTTGGCATCCAAAGCCCGCCCACAATACTGCTAAAGGCGATTATGCAAATAATTACTCCTCCCTGAAGGCTTCCCAGGAATACGAAAATAGTTGCATGTGGAAAAACAAACGAAGGTTTTCCCTGCCGGTTTCCAAAGGCAAAGAATGAGGCCGGTGTTTCTCAGTGGCATATGGACATACGCAGGGAAAAGGAACTTAATTACGCATCGTTCCCCAACCCTTTCTCATGCTGCTGTTTTACTACAACATGTGAGCGCAATCAGGGGAAAACAGAAAGCGTTTGGTCTCCATGCAGAGACCTACTGTAAAAAGTCCAAGGCAGCACTGAGGATGCAGGTAACGTGTTTTTCAGGGACGATGACTGAACATTTTTCCAGTAAAGCGCACAGAGAGAAGATGGAAACTGCCCTCTTGCTAAACGTTTCATAACTTTCTTCCAGGGCTTCCCAGAGTCACTCTGAATGCTTTTACAGAATTTATGGAACAGCTTAGCTAGATATTAATAGCCTGCACTTTCATCCCTGTACTGTTCCAATAATGAGGGCAGAGATGGAAGCAGCAGCCGGGCTACAAATCTTAGTTGTGGACTGGATCCAGATGCTGGCCTTCTTTTGCATCGCGCTCCAGATTTTCTGACGTGCTGTTTCGGTCTGTGGAACGCTGGCTCCCCTCAGAACAACGCTGGTGGACGTTCCGTAGCAAAGAAGCTTGCTGTGGCTCATTCACAGCTACGGGTGGATCGTCGTAAGCTTCACCCATAACTATAATCCTCACAAATTCTGGTTGTATGCTTGTCTTGCCCAGCTCAGCTCACTCCCCTGCACACAACAGGTATTCCAGCGCAGCTAGCTATCAGCTTTAGATGATCTTAAAAAGCTAACCAGATGGAAGAAGGCAAACCATCTACATAGTGCTGCCAAGAATTGAGCCCATGACATTGGGTTAACTTACTGTTAATTAGTTAATATGTATTTATGCTGTTGCTTATTTTGTACTTTGAGTTTTTACATTGTGTCAGCTGCCCAGAGTCGTAGCTGTGAGATGGGCCGCTGTATAAGTCAAATAAACAAATAAACAAACAGCAAGGATGTGGCCATGGAATTGTCTGGAGTCAAGCCCAAAGCAGCTTTTAAATATGGGCGGATTTCATACACGCGTGCATGCTGTTAAAGAACTATTACTGGGATTCGACAATTTCAGAATTCTCAAATATTTCATTACTGTCCCATCACGGTATCGCACTGCTGGCATTCCTCATTTTCTAACAATGAAATAAACTGCTAGTTGCAATAAGGTCCTGGAATGGCAGAATTGTTCAGAGCAGCTAAAACAGAGCAACGTATAAGGAAAATGGTTCTGAACGTCAGCTGAAAAGCTCGCGATTGGTTTGTCCATCTCTTTTGTATCCTCTGATTCAGGGCTACTGTGCAGCCTGTAGGAATGATTTTTTTTAAAAAAAAGCTTGTTCCACTTCCCACCGCTATACAAACCCAAGAAAATGCCCCCCCCCCGCCCCTGGAATACAAAAGGTGAAAAATAGAAAAAGGAATAGTGCTTTGAAACACTCACAACAATAACACAACACTGGAATGTTCAGACCAGTGTTTCTCAACCGTGGCAACTTTTAGACGTGTGGACTTCATGGCTGGCTGGGGAATTCTGGGAGCTGAAGTCCACACGTGTTAAAGTTGCCACGGTTGAGGAACACTGGCTCAGATGTATGAGCAGGGGAGGGCCTTGAAAAGGAAGTTGTCTGTCTTCCCCAAATACTCTACAAGAGCAAAGCATTAGGGAACATCCATCCTTTGGGAAACCGTGCCCCTGTTTTGGGAATGCTATTGCCGATGTGGATTACCCACGTTAAGAGAAAAAAGGATAAAAGTGAAATAAAGCAGAAGCAGGTGATGAAAAGTCAGGGTATGACTTAGAACGAAGACTTGCACCATCCCTTTTAAGGTTCCAGAAGCAGCTGTAGACCGAATGTTTCCAAAAAGCATTTGGTTAAATAGTTTGTTATTGCCATCTTTAATTTATTTCACTTTGAATTAGTTACATGGATTCAATTGTTGATCATATTATATCTGGTTTTGCTATGATTTGTCCTCTTTATTCTTCATTATTCCTATATTAATATTATAACAACGTAACATTTATTATGCAAATATTCCTTGCATTGTTGTAACTTCAATTAGTTACTGGTTGTTTTAATTTGTTGATTATTCTTATCTTATTATTAGATTTTTATTTACCAGGGAGAGTGTTTTAAATGTTAGGGGTGTTTTTGTTGAATGTTTTGTCAATTGCCAGGAATCTGTCCTCATGCAAGTAGAATAAATAAATAAATGAATATTGATACTTGGATGTTGTTTATCTAGGATGCCACCTGATTCTAACCAACTCTGGGCGGCTTGCAACGATAGAATTACATAAAAACAAAATAGAAAAAAATTAACTAAAACAAGTACAATTTAACCATAAACTAATCACAAGATGGCAATCCAAACAACAAAGCAAAACAGGAAGTCACTCATGCAGCCCAGCCCAGGAAGTGATGGAAAACTTTTGGATTGGTTTTGCTTTCCCCCTTAAGAGTCCGCACAGGAGCACTTGCATCTTAGCAAAAACTGCCAAGGGCACTTGTAAACCAGACGTTGTCTGGTCTCCCTGAAAGATCCACCAAGAATAGAAAAACTTCTCTCCACAAAGGCTATTTCAAGAAAACTTTTTCTGACTGCTTCATTCTGTATTACTCCGAGTTACAAAGCAGGAGGTCCCAAGGATGGCCAGGAATAGAACTTTCTGAGGACAACTGGGAAAGAACGCCCCCACAAGCCACTTTTGACTTGATCTCTTTTTGAAAAAATGCTATTAATTTTTTGAGCCCTGTTAAATACATCTCAAAGTTTCGGGAACTGCAGACTTTATTTATATATTACAGGTAGTCCTCACTTAATGACCATTCATTTAGTGATGGTTCAGACTTACAACAGCGCTGAAATAACCAACTTACAACTGGTGCTCACACTTATGGCCGTTGCAGCATCCCCGCGATCACAATTTGGGCACTTGGCAACGGGTTTACGTTCATGAACTGTCGCAGCATCCTGTGGTCATGTGATCACCATTTTTGACCTTCCCAGCTGGCTTCTGGCAAGCAAAATCAATGGTTCACTTAATGACCGCAGTGATTTGCTTAATGACCGCCACAAAAAGGTCATAAAATTGGGTTGGATTCACTTAATGACCACTTTGCTTAGCAACTGAAATTCCATTCTCAATTGTGGTTGTTAAGCGAGGACTGTCTGTGTCAGATTTATTTGTACTGTTATTTCTACAATACCAGGTGAAATCTCACAGGGTATCTGTATCAGCACACGTCCATAGTTATATGTTCATCAGGAAGTATTTGGCATTCCTAGGATCTGTTTAGGATCATTCCTAAAATCCACAGCCTTCACAATCAAAATTCAACGTTCTGCCACAGTTCTGTCAATAGAAGCATGGTTCATCCAGCTTCCAGACCAATTGGATCCCTTGCATTAACATCTTTATTTTGTGTAGGCTGTGTAGATTCCCCTTCCTTAAATCACAGGTATCTAGGGGCGGGGGTGGGGAGGAGGGAAGAACGGTGAAGCACTGCAACACTGCAGTGCAAATTCCACCTCCTTCATACTTGCTTTGAGACCTCACATGCAAGGATGTAACAAGCGGGCTTGCATCATGACATCGCAACACATTTTTCTTCCCTTTGACAAAATTCTGGCTTGCTGCAGAGAACCTGACATCCAATCCATTGCTGGCTCCACACAGTTCCTCACAGTTTCCATTGGACGGGAGAAATGGGACTCAGCCTTGCAGGAATATTCTAATCCAGTGTTTCTCAACCTTGGCCACTTTAAGACGTGTGGACTTCAACTCCCAGAATTTCCCAAACAGCTAATGCTGGCTCGGGAATTCTGGGAGCTGAAGTCCAAATGTCTTTAAAGTGGCCAAGGTTGAGAAGCACTGTTTTAGTCTCCAGTCAGCATCTCCAGTGTCGCAGAAGCGGAAAGAGTGCTTGTTCCCAAATTTTCTCATACTGGATCACTTAGCAAGCCCAATACTTCCCATATCCAAAGTCTTTAAAAGCACCCATTATCCCATAAACAGAAGCATCCCGGTGCACATTTTAATACATTAATGCCCCTTAATGCCCCAGATACAGGTTCCAGTAAATTATTCATTACCCCCCTGCTGAATCAGATCAAAAGTCCATTTAATTCAGCATCCTGTTCCTAACCCACAAGACGTTTACAGGAAGCCCATCAAGTGGCATAAGCTTCCTCAACTGATGCTCTCCAGAAGTATTGACATATTTCTCCCATCACTCCCAGTCAGAGTGACCACTGTCTAGAACGGTAAGGGGAAAAAAAAGGCACTGTCAGCTGGAGACTTCTGGAAAGCTCCAGGCCAGCTGTAAAGCTGATGCTGGCCCCACCAGTTTCCAGTAACTGGGATGGACTAATTCTTTACCTGGGACTGGTCTGGCACGCATACCTATGCAGAGCCCAGTTCAGAAGCTTAATGCATCTGCATTAAGGAAATTCCAGAAAGGCTACAAGAAGGTGTCCTGGGGAAGGTGGGACACACGGTCAGCCCTTCCTTAACGCAGACACATTGTCTCCCAGTGATCATGGAGCCACCAGATAATCCCAGGAAAAGATGCAGACACTGACAGATGCAGTGCTTGCTTGCACCCACGCCCGCTCCAGTGCACCTTTTCAGCCTGGTTACAAACTGCAACACATCCCTCACAGTTTTCATAAGATGAATGAACCATGAATATTTGTACAAGAAGTCCTTCACTTACCACCACAATCGGGACCGGAATTGGAGACGCCTTGATCGGTATGCAACTGGGAGTTACCAAGATAGAAACTGACAATGCCATCACAGGCTTAGCACACGTCCTTCTTGTGGCAAGAGGTGCCTTGAAGGCATGATGTCAGGTTTGGCCCAGTTAAGCCCCTACCAATGTTTAACAGAGCCAGGAGCACTGGGGGGAAGACAGCTAGAGAAGCCACATCAACCTGCCCTAACTGATAAACTGGATCCTTCAGGTGGCCACTGCACTTCCAGACCAAGAGACTGTGACCAAGCAAATTACCTGCTCCTTGCATGAATAAAGTTCTTCTGGAGGAAAATCAAGGCCTGGAGGACGTACCCTCTGAGAACAGGTTGAAGGAACTAGGGATGTTCAGCTTGGAGAAAAGAAGACTGAAAGGGACATGATAGCCATGGCTGGGTACATAAAGGGAAACTACAGAGAACATGGCTGGGAACTATTTTCCATGGCCACAGAAGCTAGAACCAGGAAGAACAGTTTTAAGTTGCAGCTCCCTAGATTTGACTTAACTATATGGAAAAACTTTCTGATGGTAAGATCTGCGTAACCGTGGAACTGCCTCCCTCTGGAGGTTGTGGGTTCTCCATCTCTGGAGATTCTGGAAAGAGGAGGATGGATAGCCACCTCTCAAGGATGGTTTAATGGCTTTTCTGCATACCATAGAGGTTGGGTTGGACTAGATTATATCTGCAGACCCACAGATTTCAACTCTCGGGTTGAAATTAAACTCTCGGGAAATTAAACTGGCTTGTCTATTTGTGTATCAGGTGGTCAGACGGATGGCTCTATCGACACGGTTTCGGAGACAAATTTCTCCATCCTGGTATCTCAGTTTGGAGGTTGTTAAGCAGCACTGTGCAACCTGGCAAGTCACTTCAGTCCCAAACGATCCTGAGATGAAGACCAAGCACCCTCAGAGGCGGGCCTTGGCAATGACTGGTGCAGGTTGATTGGCCCTCTGCTGACTTGCGCATCCACCAAGAAGTGTAGAACTCAGACTGTGGAATCTGAGAAAGGAGGGACTGGTGACAGGGGAATCGGAAGTGGCTGCTCAGGAGAGAACCTACAGAATCCAGTCATCAGTGAGTGGGGGCCTAAGGCATATTTTTCCCCCCACAGATGCACAGAACGTAAGGATCAGAAGGGACCCTGGGTTGCATCAACAGAGGTACAGTGTCAAGATTGCAGGAAGTGATAAGGCAACATTAAGTAATACTTTCTGCAGTTCTGTAACTCCTCTTTATCGAATCGTATGGATAGAATGCCCTCACCTCGACAGTATTACCGCGCTTAATTTATTATTTATTAGGGTTATGGAGATACCATGGCTGCAAATTTGAAAAAGAAGAAGAAAATGCTAGGGTATCTATACGACACCCATGGGAAATAAGGCAGCATGCTAAGTCAAATTAGAACCAGACACCACGATCTGAACAAGAGCATCAGAATGAAGGGTAGAAAGGGAAGTTGAATCATTCGGGAAAGATGAGCACAGAGCGGGCCGCTTTTAAGTGCTGACATTTTACATGTTAGTATCCAAACTGCTCATTACCTCACTGAAATCGATAGAGGCCCGTTCACCGCATTTCATGGTCTTCAGGTTTTGCAAGCAAAAGCAAGACACGCGTAAGAACCTATCAAACGACCTCATACTAATATTGCCTCTAGGGCACTGTTTATCCCAGGTCACGTGCCTAGCTGGGGTATTTATTCGAAGAAATTTTATATCCTTTCTCGAGCCTACCACTGAGGACCCTCCTAACAGGAAATGCTTCGGATCTCTGTGTCGAAGCTACTGCTCCACAATATGGCCTCCTCCCCCAAAGATCAGCCACACTTCACTCCATGAGGCAGATAACCCACTTGATTCTACTTTTTTTTTAAGAAGTCAGTTTGGCAGATTTGTACCGCTAAGTACAAAATACGCACTCTATCAACTTGTTGGCGACTTGTTTCCCCATATGTTATACAAACACTCAGGAATGTGTCATTCAATTCATTGGAATGCATGAAAGTGCTTGGGTCTAGACCAGTGCTTCTCAACCTTGGCAACTTAAAGATCTGGGGACTTCAGCTCCCAGAATTCCCCAGCTAGCATGGCTGGCTGGGGAATTCTGGGAGTCGATTCCACACATCTTAAAGTTGCTAAGGTTGAGAAACATTGGTCTAGACCTTCTAGGACAGGGGCTCCTAGCCCATGTTGTCTTCATGACAACATACAGGCAAGGAATCAAAGATGATCGCAAGGATAAGTACACTTGAGGGAGTAACATTTGAAATTCTCAGTGGAAGAATTAAGGAATCAAATTATGCTGGAGAGTTTGGAGCAATGTTTCCCAAAATTGGTAACTTCAAGGCACGTGGACTTCAACTCCCAGAATTCCCCAGCCAGTAATGCTGGCTGGGGATTTCTGGGAGTTGAAGTCCACGTCCCTTAAAATTGACAAGGTTGGGTAACACTAGTTTAGGGCAACACATACTTGCTGAAAAGTGTGGCCTGAGCAAGGTTTCTTCCTGTTCAAAAGAAAAGGATTTTCCAAGAGGAAAGTATTTGTCACAAGATCGCACACTTGCTGGTCTGTGCAGGAGAAATGTGTGAGCAGAACTGGCTCACACCTCAACAAATGAGAGAATCGGGGGGGGGGGATCTAAATTAACTAGCAATCAAGGGATAAAAGCCGGCTCCTCTTACAGAGTCATAACTAGGTTAAAGAATCAGAAACTGAGATAGCCAAGTTCTCCACGTGGCCCCATATTAGCAGCAATACTTCTTAATCTAGTTCATATATTACATTATCAGCATTTAGAAATGAGTGGGGGGGGGGGAAACACCAAGACACCAGTTTGTTTGGGGTCACAAAGAAAACCTTATAACACAAATCAAGCCAGTCACAAGCCAAAACCGAGAGCCTTGTGACTCGGGAGAATAACCACAATAAATAAATGCAACAGGTAAAGATTCCCAAGAAGCTGGCTGTATTTTGGTGTAGTTTTCCATCTCTATCTAATTTTCACCTCTGAGCTAGTATCACCGAAAAAAACACCCCCAGAACATTTGATTGGTTGGAACTCCATGCAATCTGGCACCTATAGATGGGAAGCATGTCAATGCCATGAAAGGACTCTGCACAGATTTGCAATCAATTTTTCTAAAATTTGGAATACAACTGCATATTTTTGTTCGCTTTTGTTTCAGCTGTTGTTAACAGTGGGGCATAAGCCCCAGAAGGGAAGTCATTTTTAATGTAAGTAAAAAGAGAACAGAAAAAATAAGGAATTTCTTACAAGGGACAGATCTGGGAAGAATAAGTCATACCCCAGTTGCTCTAAAACTAAATCCCCAAACTTGCAGAAACTCCAATTTCTTCCCCAGTGGTTACAGACGTATTAATCAATGCAACTCCCAACATTATAAAATATCATTATTTCCTGAAACAAGGTGGTGGTTTTTAGGAGTTGGGATTCTTTCGTATGTTAAACAAATTTCTGGGGGACTTTGAAATTTTCCTGCACAGAATCCACCCAACACCCATAATAAAGGCGGGATAAAAATTAATTAAATAAACAAACAAACAAACAAACAAACACCTGCCTTTTGGTCTTCACAGCCAGGCCTGTATGAAGATTTTTACATCCTTCGTGATTTGGGGGGAAAAAAGAGAAAACCTTCAAAGTTCAGGGCAAGCTTTTAAACAGAACAGTGCAGACACTTGGCAAATGTCTTGATGACTCTAATACATGAAAGAAAGTCTGCATCACTGAAGGATCTCGCAGCCGGCAGCAGTGAATAAAGCAGTAAAAACTTGGGATTCACTCAGTTTGCACTGCACACACACCTCTTTTCACCGGAGTGATACTTCTGGGCTTGTGGCCAATCTGATATTTAATTAAAGTCTGCCCGCTCTCAATTCCCTCTCAGTAACTTGGTTACCATTTCCAACAGCCATTAAACAAATTTCATTAGGCAACTGGTGTTGCAATGGTGTGATTTTGAATGAAGAGACTGATTCAGCGGAAGACCACAAGAGAATCTCTTTAAATCTCTGAGATGTCAAGCTCGCTCTCCACTGATGGATGGACAGAGCTAGAAAGTTTATCTTCCGTGCTTAAGACGGGTTTGGATAACTGACTACGCACCAAAGGAGCAAAAACTTTACTGAAGAACCATAATTCTCGATTTATATTTGTATGGCATGTATTCATAAACCTCCCTTTATATATCAAACAGATAGCCTGGCATGGTATACATCCAATAATGTTGTTTATGAAGTTGATTTCTGGTTATCTGCTATCAAGCTGGTGTCAACTCTTAAGAGACCACACAGATAGATTTTATCCATGACAATTGGTCCCCCACTTGGTCTTTCAGGTCTTCCAAAGGCACTGTAACTGAGTCCATCCACCTTGCTGCTGGGTATCCTCCTTTCTTTTCTTTTCTTTTCTTTTCTTTTCTTTTCTTCCGTCTTTCCCAGCATTATGGACTTGTGGTATCTTCACCACCACACCACAGACTGAGCCTAGATGGGGAACGAATGTTTGACTTCTATTGCTTACCTAAATTTGGCACTTCCCACGCCCAAGGCTCAATAAAAAAGTTCAGTGCCATTTGGTCTGCAAAAACCCTACACTTCAGGTAAAGATATCTGCAGAAGCCAAACTCACATTGTGTTTGGTGTACGTAAACCCAGCTTGTTTGGCTTAGTCTTTGAGTCAACGTATTATGCTAATCCCTTAAATTCAGGATCCAACTTAGCATGTTGGGGAAACGCATCTGGTATAATCCTGACTGGCTGTTGCGACTGGCAAATCACAAATATTGCCACGTGAAGTAGAGAAGAGAGCCACTTTTCTTCGTGCAGGTGGGGTGCACTCACACTTGGTAACCTGTATGGACAGTAGCTTCCTATGGAAAATGGCAACAGAGCTTTCTCTCTCGCTAATTTCTGGCAATTTCTAGCAGATTAGGTGGTAAACTAAGACCATCTTCGAAATTGCCCAAAGCTGGAAGGTGTATTGTATTTGCCACTAACCGGCATTGTACCGTTCCAGGGTTTGTCAAGGGCAGTATGAGAAAAATTCTCACTCTGCATGGTCCTTCAGCATACAGCATATTCCCTGCCTACTTCTCAATTTTCAAAACAATGATTTATAGGTGGATTAACTAGCTGGTGTGGCTCAGAGATCTACCTTCAGGCCACTTGCTTCTTATCACCTGATGATCAGTAGCTCTTCCAAATTAGGGTATTCTGCAGTCACTCAAGACCCTAATTAAGCGGAGCAGTCCGCCGCCTTGTCCACCGTGCGTATTTTATACAATCATTCTGCTTAAGTGCACCGCGTGGCCCTGGGAACAGAGGCCCGTGTCCTAGAAACCATCTTTTTTTAAAAAAAGGAAGGCAGTAGTTCTAATGGCTGCAGATGAAGTTCAATCATATCAGCAGCAATTACAGAAATGTTGGAATACATCTGGAAAACAGAATCCCAAGCAGGTGCGGTTTATTCTGCTTCGCACACTCGTGCATCAATGATTAGGATTCTTCCAAACAAGGGCTCCCGTGGATGGCTTAGCTGCAGAATTCCACCATGCCGTCTGAGGACACGCAATTCAGATGTTTACAAAAACGATTTTTAAAAAATTGTGGTGGTTGCAGCAATTCCTTCCTAAAGACTTTACAAAACTTCAGTTCAGCCAAGATGTTTGGGCTACAGCAACAGGGGAAATCGCTGTCGACTTCTCCCTTGCAATGCAATTCCCCGGTCACCCCGGAACGTGGAGATGAGACCTCTAGGACAGAGCCCTGGCAACCTGGTAAGATTATCTATACAGGTAGTCCTCACTTAATGACCATCTGTTTAGTGACAGTTCAGACTTACGACGGTGCTGAAAATACCTACTTACAACCAGTGCTCACACTTACGACCATCACAGCGTCCCCGCAGCCATGCAATCATGATTTCGGCACTTGGCAGCTGGTTTGCACTTATGACCGTTGCAGCAACCCACGGTCTTGTGATCACCTTTTTCAACCTTCCTGGCTGGCTTCTAGCAAACCAAATCAATGGGGAACTGTGTGATTCACTTAACGACCACATGATTTGCTTAACAGCTGCAGTGATTTGCTTAATGACCACCGCAGAAAAGGTTGTAAAATCAGGTCAGATTCACTTAATGACCGCTTTGCTTAGCAACCAAAAGTCCGGTCTCAATTGTGGTCGTTAAGCAAGGACTACCTGTACATACATACAAATGTAATTTTAAAATGGCTGGATTTTTCTAAATGTGGGAGGGTGGTCCTACGGGTTCTATCTAGGGATGACCTGGGAGATTCAGCACCTGCTAGGCCAGGTAGCCAAATCCTGCTCAGGGCAGTTACTCAAACTGTTCCACGGAACCCTCGGATTCTGTGAGAACCTGATGGGGCTCCATGAGATGAATGGGGAAAAAGAAGTTCACTCAAAGGCAGCTGGTTTCCATCACAAGAGATCTGCCTCTTGATCAGGGATTTTGGGAGGGAGACAGAGAGAGAGAGAGAGATTTTAAACCAGCCTAAAAAAGGCTTGAAAACCCCTGCTCTAGGGCAGTTCATCAAGCGCTGAGATGGGGCAACAGGAGGGAAAACTGGGAAAGAAGGTCTCTCCTGTCCCCCCACCCCCCAATAACTCTGCCAAGGAGAAGTCCAATAGCGGAACAAAACACTGGATCCAAGTGGCTGGAGTCAGCGCTGCATCCAGCAAATGCTGAAATGACCTCGTTAACAAGAGCGGTAAAATGCTAAACAGGTGAGACAGGATGAAGCTTCCGCTGCGTTCAATCGTTCCAGCAAACCTGCAAATCTGCTGCTATAGCCGAAAGACTCGCCGAGCGGGACTTAAACGACAGACGGGCTGCTTTCCTGGGAAAGTCTCCCGCGCCTCCGGCCACAGCCCAGGTCTTGCTACGTCATCCCTTGTCTGTCTACCCAGAAGAGTTCAAGCAGGGCCAGCCTTCCCAGCTGCAGCCCCAAGTCCTAAAGCGAGCGATGAGGCATCCTGATTATAATTTGGACTCCCCGGTCTAGTGTTACTTGCTTAAGAGGAAGACGGCGTGCTCCAGCAGCCAAGCCAGGTGAGCACACCCTTCTACCTTTGGCCCCAAAGGAGATTTTTGCTGCTGCTGCTGCTGCTGCTGGCAAATATTTGCTGGATTAGCGGTGCTCTGCCTTTCTACGTCTTGGCATCCAGGATAGGCTGCTTTCAGCTGACTTGGCCACCCTTGCATTTCCGCTCTTCCCCCTTTTTCTTTCACCGGGAGGTTTGTGAGTCCAGCTGGCTGATAGAAAGTCTTTCATCGGCCTGAAACCAAACAAGCCCACCACTGTACATCTAGGGCCTTGTACCCCGAATTGTCATTTAGAGCGGATTTAACGGAAACCTTCTCTCTGTTTCCCTTAGCTGCCAACACATTCTGAATATCTGCATCCTAAAAGCACTGCTTCCAGTCTCACTCTGAGGGGAATCGCTTGTTGAAAAGCTGATCATGCTTCTTATCTTCCTTGGACGGAGAGAGGGGAAAAAAACACCACTCGCAATAATGGGGCTCAGTTCTCCTTTCATCCACCCTGTGCATCTGGTGGAGGCTTCCAGATGGTTGTCTTCATCAACCAAGAACTTAGGGGTGGTAATTAACATTTTAAAAAATCCACCTAGCCGATGCCAAGCTTACAGCGTTATAGCCTATTTAACCATTCTGCTAAGGTTCCTGCAAGATATGGCCTGACCTGAGGAGGTCTATTTTATTTTATTTTATTTATTTATTTATCAAATTTATTTATTAATCGAATTTATCACCGCCCATCTCCCAAAAGGGACTCTGGGTGGTTTACAATAAAACATAAATAAGAGAAATATAACTATAGAATGCTGTAATATATAATAAAATAAATATAATAAGAACCCAATGGCTAAAAGTTCTCTCTGATTCACAAGCAGAGCAGGGTCCTTCTAAGAGAATGGCCAAGAATGGCCTTATCCAACCTACTAGGGCGGCTCGTCAGAGACGCTGCTACAGATTGCTGTGCTCCTAATACCAGTAGGCAGAGAGAATTCGGAAACATCCCTGCAAGAAAATCCATATGGTTTCCTTTTTCCTCCCAATGTCACAGAGCAGAATAACTGGAGTAAGAAGGCAGGAAGATTGTCTTCTCCCCCTGTCTCAACCCACCCCCTAGTCGTACCTCCCGCAGGCCTGTTGATCAGGGGAGCCTACGCAATGGTTCTCCTTTTTCTGCATATGGCTCCCGCTGGAGACAACTGCTGGCTAGGGCCACCGATGGCTCCACAGGATACTCAACCATTTTTATGACTTTATTTGCTCAAGGACAAAGAGGAGGAGGAGGAAAAGAAAAAGGCAAAAATGTCTAAGTACCTAGAGCAGGACAGATTGCAACATGTATATAAAATGCAAGCCCAAATCTTTTTGAACAGCCAGCTGGACCTTGACCCCACAGTTATAGTTGTTTGGGCTTTTAATTAGAGCTGTAAAGGGCCATTCAAAGGTTGAAACCCAAGGAATAACCTCTAGTGTTGTCATTCCTTTATTGCCATAGCGTGATATACTCAAAGTCCCTCACAGATGTATGAGGAACTTTGCCCTATGGCAAGGTTTCTCCACCAGGGTTCCATGGCACCCTCGGGTTCCGCGAGAGGTCACCAGGGGTTCCCTGGGAGATCACAATTTATTAAAAAACTATTTCAAATTTGGGTAATTTCACATTAAAGAGGTAAGTTTCGTTCTTGATTTTTAGTTTAAGAACACTGTTAATGCATCTAGACAGGCCTACCCATGAAACAAATAGAATACTTTTGTAACTTCTGGCCTATATTGGAGCCTGAATGGGCAGGGGTTCCCCGAGGCCTGGAAAATATTTCAAGGGTTCCTCCAGGGTTAAAAGGTTGAGAAAGGCTGATCTATGGAATAGTGTTCCCTCTGAGATATGGATGGTCCCAACCCTCCCTGCTTTTTACCCAGATTTGTAAGGCATCTCCTTAAAGCTATCCCGTCTGTGGGATAGCTTTGGTGGAATTTTGGTATCAATTTTATTATATTTTATGATACTTATTTTTTATCTATATGCTGCCCCAAGTTGCTTTGAGAGGATGGCTATATATATCATCGAAAGAAAAAGACAAATTCCAAATTTACGGTACATTATTTAACATTACATTTATTTCTTTAAACCTAAACTCCCTTTTCAACTCCCTTTAAACCTAAACTCCCTTCAGTTGAAGGGGTTGAAGTCCACACATCTTCAAGTTGCCAAGGCTGAGAAACACTGCTTTAGTGGTATATCATCATCCTGAACACCAGTTCTTTAAGTGAACTTTAGTTGATGTGGAGCCTCAGAAACAAAAGGATGTTCTGCTCCTGTCTGTCTGCAGTATGTCTGCAGTTCATTTTGTCGTTTTGTGAAAGGGAGGCATGCCTAAAGTCTGCAGGCAGGCCCGCTCTTCTGACGAATCCCTGTCACATTTCTTCCGTGATTTTCTTCCTGCTCCTTACAGTCTGTCAACTGTCAGTCCTCAGGGATTTTTTCCCCTTTTCTCAAGGCAGAAGAAGTGTTTTTGTACTAATTTGTTTTAAGAAAAAATATGTTCTATTTTCTAAGAACAAATTGAAGGGTATGTTGGAAGTCACAAACACTGACAAATAGATCATCATTTTGTTTGAACAACAGCCCGAGATTTGGAAAAGTCCATCCCTCGTGATCTCTTCTGTTAGCAAGGAATCACAGTCTGATGAAATACATGGGTTTGGAGGACACTGTTTGTCAATTTTGATCATGGATGACTGCTCTGTTGGTTTAAAAGGCAGCAAGACACATTTGCAAGATTTTGGGCCAAAGGGTTAAATCTGATCAGGTTCTCATTAGAAACTGATGTGTTACAATAATTCTAATTTTAAAATGATAGGTAAAAGAACCTGGGTTGCAAAAGGAATTAATACTTTAGATCAGTTGAGCAGATCTAAAAGACTCTTTTAAAGTTTCTGAGTCATGCACAAAGAATTTGGACTGCCTAAAAATGCTTATTGGTAATATATCCAAAACCAACATTTGTTGATCTCTCAGTCTGGCTGAGTTGTGTGTTGGCTGCTTGTGAAACTTCTCAATTATTGGGCATTTTGGGAAGGATCTTAGTGGAGCCTGAGCCTACAACTCAGCTGTATACACAATTGAAGAGCATTACTAAGATAAACCTGGAACAAAGAGTTGGAATATCCTGTTTTACCAAGTCAG
This sequence comes from Candoia aspera, assembly GCF_035149785.1. NCBI lineage: Eukaryota > Metazoa > Chordata > Lepidosauria > Squamata > Candoiidae > Candoia > Candoia aspera. The sequence continues at coordinate 113,718,620 of NC_086157.1, forward strand.
CGGCCTTTTTGTCTAAAGAATACCAGACAGTTGTGTTACAACCTTGAGAAGAAATTAATCCATCAAAAAAATTATTTTCCAAATGTCCAACAAGATTGACTGTCCATTTTTTTTAATGTTGGAGATACAATAAACTTGAAAGAACTTTAGGACATCTGATTTGGTCTTGCTACTTGGATGGCCCATTTTAGTTTAAAGTGGGTTTTTTTTAATTAACGTTCTGGGAGTTGAAGTCCACACATCTTCAAGTTTGTTTGTTTGTTTATCAAATTTTATCACCACCCATCTCCCACCAAAAGGGGGACTCTGGGCGGTTTACAGCAAAGTTTAAAATTCAGTGCCGTTAAATACAATAAATTTAAGTATAACAAACAGTAAAAATATAAAACGTAATAAAATCCAGATGGCTAAGATTGCATCTCAACCCGTGAGTACAAAGGGCCCTTCTAGGGTGCTAGGCATCTCCAAGGAAGACTGTTCCCCTTCCTGCCCCAGGCATGTTGACACAACCAGGTTTTAGTTTTTTTGCGGAAGTCCGGGAGCGAGGGGGCCTGCCTCACCTCTGGGGGAAGAGTGTTCCAGAGGGTGGGAGCTATTGCAGAGAAAGCCCGCTTCCTGGAATTCTTTTACAGATGGGGTCTGCAGCATGCCCTCTCTGCATGACTGGGTGGGACGTGCCAATGTGATGGGGAAGAGGCGGTCCCTCAGGTAACCTGGCCCCATGCCATGTAGGGCTTTAAAGGTGATAACCAACACCTTGAATTGGACCCGGAAGCAAACTGGCACCCAGTGCAGCTCGCGCAGCAATGGTGTTATATGTGCTGACCTAGGGGCACCAAAAATGGCCCGCGTGGCTGCATTCTGGACCAGTTGTAGCTTCTAGATATTCTTCAAGGGTAGCCCCATGTAGAGCACATTACAGTAGTCTATGTGGGAGATGACCAGAGCATGAGTGACCGTTCGAAGGGCCTCTCAGTCCAGGAAAGGGCATAACTGGTGCACAACGCAAAGCTGGGCAAAGGCCCTTCTGGCCACAACTGCCACCTGCTCTTCGAGCAGCAGTTGAGAGTCCAGGAGGACCCCCAAATTATGCGCCGGGTCTGTCTGCGGCAGTGCAACACCATCCAACACTAAAGATGACAAAGTCCCAGATACGGAAGAGCCATCAACCCGCAGCCACTCCGTCTTACCAGGGTTCAGCCAAAGCCTGTTGTTCCCCATCCAGGCCCACACAGCCCCCAGGCACCTGGAAAGGGTGGTCACGGCATCACTTACTTCATCTGGGATGGAGATGTATAATTCCTGGAAGCCTGGCACTCAGACAATGCAGCCATCAACAGACACATAGAGGTAAACAACATTTACATCCCATTCAAAAGAGACAATGGAAAAACCAAAAGACCAGGACACTCCCTTGCCAGCAATCAATACCCAGATAGGCAAACTCAGGCAGGGAGGTTGCCAGGGAGCAGGGAGGCTGGTACAGCAGCAACACTCCCCACTGTTCTTGGGAGCCCAACTTGAAAAACGGTCTCACAGCCGGTCACTTGTGGAGCAGCGCCCCTGAAGGCCACCAGAGACTCTCAGATGACAACCGCCACCCCTCCTTCCAGGCCCAGCCAGGTCTCGGTAATACACACCAGGTCTGCCCCCTCTTCCGTGATTAAATCACACATGAGGGGGGCCTTGTTGTTAACTGACCTGGCATTAAGAAGCAGCAGTCAGAGATCAGGGACCCCATGAGTCTGCTGCCAGGGCCTGGGTCTGAGCACGGAGGGCCGGAACATGCCACCGTAACAAACACCGGGGGCATCTTCCCAAAGGTGGCCCACCCTCCCACTCCCGCCGTAGCATCCCTGGCCCGTCACCACCTCAATAACCTGCCCCGCCCTATACCCCGAGAGCCTCTGAGTCCATTAGCCCCCAGACCTGGACTCCCGAGATCCCTGGTCAAAAACAGGGGTCCCTCCATTCATTCATACAAACTCACACACTCTCAATCCACCACAAGGCGATGGTGGGCCCTTCCAGCACACCAGCTCACGCTCCCGGCACTGTCAGAGCCCAACCATCGCCCACATACTCCCCCGCGGTGCCCCCCCTCGGCCTCTCTCACTGGTCGACAGGAGGGGCACTCCAAGGTCGAGAGACACTGCGCTGAAGAATAACGTTTCCTTCGAGTTAAGCTCAGCTCTCAATGCCTTTATGGGGTTTTCTTGAAAATCGTACCCAAGTCACATGCCTCTGCCTCTGGCTGGCGTGTTTTTTTTCCCCATCTTCTCAGCTTAGGCTACCTGAGCTGAGTAAATCTATGATACAAATCTAGTACATGTAATATTCTACTGTGCCCAAAGAGCACTGCTTGTTTTAAGAAACTGATGGGTGGTATTTTTAATTATTTACACAGGCCTGGGTGTGTTTTATATGTCATCCTAGGAAACACAGGATGTGTCCACAGAGGGTGAAAGCAAGATTTAACCCTACAGTTCAGAAGCCTATCTCCACCTCTCGACCTACAGTACTACAGGTAGTCCTCCCTTAATGACCATTCATTTAGTGATGGTTCAGACTTACGAGGGTGCTAAAAAAACTGACTGACAACCGTTGCAGTGTCCCTGCGGCCATGTGATCACGATTTGAACGCTTGGCAACCGGTTCGCATTTATGACCGTCCCAACATCCCGTGGTCACATGATCACCGTTTTTGGCCTTCCCAGCTGGCTTCTGGCAAGCAAAATCAATGGGGAACCGCGTGATTCACTTAACAACCACAGTGATTCACTTAATAACCGCCACAAAAAAAGTTGTAAAATTGAGTTGGATTTACTTAATGACCGCTTCGCTTAGCAACTGAAATTCCAGTCTCAGTTGTGGTCATTAAGCAAGTACTACCTGTAAATGAAATCAAGCAACTAATGTTGAAGTGGAAAATAAGATGAGCAGCTGCTGAAGGAACAGCCTAGATCCAGTCTGATGAGCTCAAATTGCCTCTCCACTACCTCTTGTACATGGGGAACAATAATCAGTAATACCTTGGGCCATGCCACTGGACGAGTGCGCAATAAGATCCTCTACGCCCCACAGTGAGAAAGGGTATAAACTACAGAGTTACGAATCGTGGGCTCAACTTGAAAGGTTAGAAAGGGATTTTGCTCAATCTGGAGACACCATGCTTGCAGTACCGCCTTATTAATGAATTGAATGCCAACGGCCAGTTTTGAAAGGAAGGGAGGGGAGACCCACCTAAGGCTGCAGCCAAGAGAATGCAAATCTTCCAACTATTAAACCCAAGCCATATTCCGTTCTTTACCTGTGCATATTCTCTCTCAATTGCTGCTTTCTTCTGACTGAATGTCCTGCAACAAACACAAAGAAAATATCGTTAAAACCACAGGGAAAAGACAGAACACTGAAAAACATGTTCAACATAAGCTCGGATCGAACACTTTGTAAATTGGCTTGGATTGACGGAAATAGGAAATGAATTAAGAAGAAAACTGCTCAATGATTCAGCAGCAGCTGCTTAGCAACCACCGAACATCCCGTTGATGACTTTGGAACTCCTTGTTCAAAAGGACCGTTCCAATCTCCAGTTTTAACCAGCTGTGTCTAATATGTAACTAATTAAATCAATTTTAACTAAATTAACAAGGGCCTTCCAGACAGCCACCCGCTCTGGCTCCAAACTCAGGTACATGGCTGGCTTTTTAAGTTCTTCTCTAGACACTACCCTCTTTCTGTTGCACTAGCAGAGATATCTTGGTTACAGAGGACTGGAGAAAGTACCAATGTCCTATTAGAGGTTTCAAACAAGGCAGCTGGAAAATACGCAGTCCAAGTGTGGTGGTATTGATTTTTGTAAAGGAACAGAAAGAAGCATTCCATGTATATTCAGTGATTATCATTACCTGCACATTGACCAAAGGTGATTCTAGAATTATTGACTCAAGGCAGGGTTGTATATATTTAACCATCACACGATGGAAGCAGCACCAGAAAGATACTCCTGCAAAGTTTTAATGCAACTTTTGGGATTCCCCCCAAGATCTCAGACACCCCATTCCCATTTCCTTCTCTGGGCTGTTCTGTACACGCATCTTCCCTGCTTGTCTGGCTGCAGCTGCTCTGCATGTGTGAACGATTCAGCATCGCAGGTGAAATAAAAATCTGTCTCTAGCTAAATGGTGATTTTCACTTATTGATCATCAAGTGTATAATAACAGAATGCTAGCAAATCAAACTATGAGCCACCCCCCCTCCCCACCCCCAAGTCAAACTATGCCGCTTAAGATTCATTTGTGACCTAGTGAGGTTTTTGTGTGGGTGATAGCATATACATTCTGCAGTGCAGCCCAGCTTGAGATTTTGAGATAAAAGAGGGTAACAAACTTTTAATAACCACACATAAAGAATGTCCAAACCAGTCTGGATTAGGAGTAGACGCCGTTTGTGCTTTTCTCTCAGAAATCAATTACGTGCCATCCAGTTGGCACCAACTCTTAGCGACCACACAGATAGATCCTCTCCATGAGAGAAATTAACAGGAGGACTTTCTCCATATATAAGCTGCATGTTATCTTCTTTTTTGTAAGTGAACCAGAGCTAAGCAAAATTAAAATACCTCTTTAAATACATTCTAGATCAGCATTCTACAACCAGGCACCCGCCAGAGGTATTTATTTATTCAAACATCTGCATGCTCGAGCTTACAATTTAACAACGTAACAACGATTCATCACACACACACACAAATTTGCCACTTCTGTCTATTGCCAAGGCCCTCTGAAAGAGTACATACCTGAATGGCAACAGATTTATTTATTTATTCATCATATTTTTATTACTGTGGGACCCTGGGCGGTTCACAATAAAAACAATTTAAAATTCGATAAGAGCATAAATACTACCAATAATAAATAGAAAATGCAATGAAATCCAAGCCGCGGTGGATCTAATTCAACCCATAAGGGGATAAAACCGGTCCCAGCAGAACTAGGGAACCAACCAGCCCCAAAAATGGCTCTTCCCCTCCCCACTCCAGGCAAGGCGGCAAAACCAGGTCTTCAGCTGTTTTCTGAAGTCCAGGAGGGAGGGGGCTACCCCCACTTCTGGGGGAAGGATGTTCCAGAGGGCGGGAGCTGCTGCAGAGAAGGCCCGCCTCCTGGACCCCGCCAGGCGGAATTCCCTTGCAGACGGGGTCCGCAGCACACCCTCTCTGCCCGACCGGGTGGGATGGGCTGATGTAGCAGGGAGGAGACGGTCCCTCAGGTAACCTGGCCCCATGCCATGTAGGGCTTTAAAGGTGATAACCAACACCTTGAATTGTTTACCATAATTCCCCCAACATAGTTTTACCAGATAGGTACAAGCTATTCACATTTTTTGTTTTCAATCAATTCAGCAGTTTTGCCCCAACGATGCTTAAAATATTCTACAATATTCTTTTAAAAATCACCAGGAGAAACTCAAAAGTGGGATGTACGCACATGTTCAATTGTTAAAATTTGGCATCAAAACAGAAGCTTCTTACATGAAAACAAAAGCTTAAAAGTACAACTCCACCACTGTTAGTCTACTCAGTATGGGGGATATTAATCAAAATATTCACATTAAGTTCCTGTATTAACCATTTAGATACGCATATTCACACTCTTATATCACCTATATCCAGTCTCCGTATCTTCCAATTCTGCACAAGCACCAAGTATGGCATTTAGAACAGAATTTAAGTACCCAAATCTCCACTCCCTTTCTTATTTGAAGTGAGTTTCTAGCCACCGGGAATATTTCAAAGGTAACAGTATAGATTTACTATCCTTCGCTTCTCCATATGTACATGCAGGGAAGCATCAATTTAATGGACCTGCAGTTAGTAGACTCTGGATGCAGAAGACAAAATTTCCACTGAAGTCTCCCAAAAAGAGCAGACACGTCCACTTTCCCAAAGGATAAACAATTACCCTATTCACAGCAACTGTGGTTGTTTGCAACATGACTCAAATGTCAAAATTGCATCATTTGTGTCTGTCTATGTTGTGATATAAACCGACTCAAATGAGGTAATTTGCAAAATTTGCATCATGATGCGAATGACGTAAATCCACATGCTGAGGTATCTTTATATTTAATGGAGTGTCAGGAATAAAAGACACTGCTTTGACAACTGGTCCTTTAAACTGAGGTTTCACTGCAATTTACTTTTGGTTGGCACCGAACTTCAACTGTATATAGTTCTGTCCACATTCAGCATGAAATATCAAATCTGGACTACGGCTCACCCACTGGAAAAAAGCAGACTTGAAAGCTTAATTCATATTTGTTCCTTCTGATATAAATCTGTTGTTGTAACCCTCTTCAAACATCATCAAAGCTTGACTGCAGGATCTTAAACAGCCACTCAGAGACTCACTTCTCAAAGATGACCAATTTTGGGGGGAGAAGTCCCAACAGTCTTAGAAAGACAAGAACATTGCCAAACTATGTTAGCAACACGCATGACATGCTAACAAAACAGCATTTGACATCCCCCCCAAAAAGTGACATCCCCCCAAACACAGGTCCTTAAATTCTAGAACAAAGTAAAGAGCAACCTCATTTGCATTATTCAAATCAGTTAGGAGATTTCTGGCATCTCAAATGAGTTCCTTTCTGCATTATATGACACCCAATTAAGGATTTTAACTCATCAAAGTTGAAAGCTTTGGAAGATTAAGGACACCTGAAATCTGGTCCCACATAGGCTGGTTTTGCATGCAACATTAACCCACTGTTTGCTCAGTCAGTGAATAAAGCACAGTTGGTTAGATCCATACGGCAAGCCATAAATCACAGTGCAAACCACAAAAGTCAGGATTATAAGACACAACAGACTGAAACCCCCCCCCCAAAACCCTTGTTATAGTTTAGTACATTATCTACCATACAGAACCAGTTTGGTGTCATGGTTAAGGCACCAGGCTAGAAACTGGGAGACCGTGAGTTCTAGTCCTGCCTTGGGCACAAAGCCAGCTGGGTGACCTTGGGCCAGTCACTCTCTATCAGCTCTATGAAGCAAGGAATGGCAAACCACTTAAAAACCTTGCCAAGAAAACTGCAGGGATTTATCCAAGCAGCCTCCAAGAATCAGACATGATTGAATGGATACATATACATATACATATCCAGGTTCTCTTGTCTCATCCATGTGAACCTGGATGCATGGTGTATGGGCCAGACCCTCCCAAGTCCAGATGGGAGATTCCACAGAAGGATGTGGAGAATGACAGGGCTAAATCCTGTGGGACAGATCCAGACAGGCAGGCAGGTACTGGCCAATCAACTGGACATCGTGGTAGTAGACAAGAACCAGAAGACAGCAGTGGTGATAGATGCAGCAGTGCCAAGTGACAGCAACATCTGGAAGAAGGAGCTGGAGAAGCTGGAGAAGTACCAGGGCCTGAAGGAAGAACTAGAGAGGATGTGGAAAGGGAAGGCCAAAGTGGTCCCGGTGGTGGTGGGAGCACTCAGGGCTGTGACCCCCAAGCTGGGAGAGTGACTCTGGCAGATCCCAGGAGCAACCTCAGAGCTCTCTGTCCAGAAGAGCGCAGTGCTAGGAACAGCTAAGATCCTGCGCAGAACCCTCAAACTCCCAGGCCTCTGGTAGAGGACCCGAGGCTGAGGAAGACACACACCACCCATAGGGGTGAGAAGGGATATATATATATATACATATAATACACACACACACACACCTACCTACCTACCTACCTAATGGAAGCCTCTTCCTTTCACACAAATCAGCAACAGATTGTCACGTAGAAGGACCATGGTATTGTCTCCTTGCCTTCAACAAATTAAGGAAACTGCCATTTCCCCCGGGATAAGAATATGTGCAGCACCCATCTAAACCAAGATCAGAACCAGGCCTTGCTTGTCCCTCGTGTTCCGTGTCAGGCATTACGCTAGTAACACTGGCTTTCTCCAAGGGAGAAAGGAAGCACCTCAGCCCTTCACTCCTTAATGGCAGCATGGACAAGCAATTACATTTTAATCTTTTCATTTGACAAGAACTGACTCGGGGAGAAGCAACACCAAAGCACACCAGCCCCAGTTTTTATGTCCCTGTGTTTTTTCCAGCGGCATTACTGACAGTCCTTAGAATATACATTTACAAAGCTGTTTTTAACCTCAGGAGCCCTCTTAAGATAGTTAGAAGTTTATTACAAAAACATCAAGAGAAACAAGGTTTAAAGCGCCAGATTCCCCAAGAGCGTCTGCTAGGAGCAAAAAGAAAAAAAAAAAAAGGCAGTGATCTAAAACATTTCCTCTTCTCTTGAGTAATCTGACATACCGCATTTGTACAATGTCAAGAATTTCAGATTTAAAAGTTTAATTCAAGCGGGGAGCTTTTTCCCCCTTTTTTGTTCACCACCATTCTAGTGGAGAATGTTTGGCATTATCCATTAACAAAAGCCTTCTGTAACACTCGTTAAAATCCCGAAAAGGCCCTACTTGCTTGCACACACACACAAAACATCTGTTACATATTACACACATGTATTCATAACTGCTGTTTTATATGCATGCCTTCAACCTTAATATTTGCTATAAAGGAAGACCAAATAGAAAAATGTATTTTCCCCGACATTTTCATTTTGCTTCGAAGAGCAGCCGATGTTTTCTAACATACTTTCCGACAAAGGACGCTACCTTAACTAAGGTATTCTTGCAGGGGGTTGGCAAGTCTTGGCTTTATACTTTTAAATTTGTGCACACGGGGAACACAAACACAAACACGATCAAGGCTAGGGCTGGAGATATGATGGGCTTAAATCATTCCTCATCTTTTTGATTGACGAAACTCAGACTTAGTTACTGAAACTATGTAAGCTTGAGCATAGCTCTCCATGCTCCTCCCCCAGTTGAGGAGATACCATGCTCCATGCTACTATACCCAGTTCTCCCAGCTGAGGGGCAGGAAGGTGATAGGAAACACTGGGGAGGCCGGAGCAAGCTCAACCAAGGTTAGTGCTGCTAACAGCAACAGGAAACCCAGAGTCTTGCCTAGAACCGGCTGGGCGTTCCAGCCGCCAACATCAACCCCGAAGGGATGGCACACTCATGACCCACGGGCACTCGTCAGCATCTCCATCTGCCCCACGCCAGCTTTTAAATCTCGCAAAGACTAGTTCCAAGCACAATTAAAGAGAGGGCTGGCTAGGCTTCAAAGCACAGCATTAACTTCCAGAATCAACTTGACTTTCAGAGGGCCCACAACCGACCAATGAAAGAAGCAAGAACCACACGGGTTTCAGAGTCTCCTTGAAATGCTTCTCACGTTCTGCATGATGTGTGTTAATTATACCTTGAACAATTAATAATAAAAGAAAAGCGGGGGGAGGAAACGCTTCCTGCTTACGGCTCTTGCATCTGGGCTCTGTTGTCCCTTCTTGCCTAAACCACCCTCCTCCTCCACTTCCCACCCACAGACTCTCACACCCAGGACTCCAGGCAGACCGCATCGGGGCATTTAGAAAATAAAAATGCCAAGCGGGCAACTCAGTGTTCAGCTTGCAAATGTGTTCCTCTGCCCAGGGAAAAAAAATGACAAAGAACTGTTTAAATTACATCCCAAGCGGCTAGACAAAAATGGCCTCCCAGTTGGATGGGGGCCACCTCTTAAGCACCTCCAACATGCTCTAAACGTATCGCATGTGTCAGTGGCTCAAAATGTTTGAAGACCCCTAGTGGAAGATGCCTTACTTTAAGCTAGGTACAGGTAGTCCTCGCTTAACGTCCACAATTGAGACTGGAATTTCAGTTGCTAAACGAAGCGGTCATTAAGCAAATCTGACCCAATTTTACCACCTTTTTTTGAGGTGGCCATTAAGTGAATCACCGTGTCAGTAGGTGAACCATGTGGCCGTTAAGCAAATCACATAGTTCCCCTTTGATTTTGCTTGCCAGAAGCTGGCTGCAAAGTTCGAAAAAGGCGATCACGTGACCACAGAATGTTGCAATGGTCATAAATGTGAACTGGTTGCCATGGCCCCAAATTATGATCACATGATCGCAGGGACACTGCGACAGTATGTGAGCACCGACTGTAAGTTGTTTTTTTCAGCACTGTCATAAGTCTGAACCATCACTACACAAATAGTCATTAAGTGAGGACTATCCGTATATCTTTTTCACAAATAATAGCAGAAATCAGACATCTGGCAGAAAACCTGGTAACCTGTAAATCTCTGTCCCTTCCCTTTGTTCAAATGAACAAGCTTCTAGCCTCTGCCACTGAAGGAAAATGTGAACAGCGGGACCAGCTTCATATTCTGATCTCGTAAGAACTGACATCCTTCCAATAGTAACTGTTATATTTTGTTTTGTTTCTCACCAGGCTCAAAGCTTTGGAAGGAGGGGCTACTCTCCATCCACACCAGAGCTATCTCAGATGGATCAGCACGAGCGGCAAAGCAGCAGGCTCACGGCCAGGGGTGCCTTCTGGATTCACGGCTCCTGCTTGACCAGCAGGTGGAAGCCGCAGCTCGGAGGGCCTTTGGTGCACCAAGCACAGCCGTACCTGGCCACAGGAACTCCCATCCCCCTGACCGCTTGGCTAGAGTGCCGCCATGCACTTCTGGGGAGGCTGCCTTAAAGACGACCTGGAAACGGTAACTGGCTCAGAATCGCAGCAGCCCGCCCGTTACCTGGCACCCAGATCGGAGAACGTGTGACACCAACACTCTGGGCCCTGTGCTGGCTACCAGTTCAGCTTGGGGTACCATTCGCCTTGTTTCAATTGTTCCATCGAGGTTTCAGTTTTTCTGCATACCATGTAAACCGCTGAGAGTGAGGAGATTCCAGGATAAATAGGCAAACAAATAAATGCATTTAAACACTGCCCCCACCCCAGCAAAAGCAAGATGCAAAAACCATGCAGAGAAATGAACTGAGAACGAATAACCAAAAAGCGGAACGCCTCCCCTACTGTATGTCTCTATTGCCCTGCTGCCTTTTTTAAAAATCACAAGACGATTAATTTGCTGTCCAGCAAGGGAACTCTGGGCAGGGACGACGGCCTGCTCAACCTTTTCCTCCTCCTCAACGGCCTCTCCGTGCAGCTCCCTCTTTTTCAAACGCATCCTCCACTCCTCTGTCAACAGCAGATTGTTCCATTCATTTGAAAGGAACTCACTCCGCATCTGCTAGCCTCCCAACACCCATAGCTGGTTTATGGTTTTGTAAAGATCTGCATTTAAACAGTAATAAGGAAGGCCGACTAGGGCCACAAGCCAGATACCCCCCCCCCTTGCAGCATGCAATACGCTACAATTCGCCATTTTGCTCTCTTCGTAGAGGAGCTGTTACAAACGCTCCAGAGACAGAAGCTGTTCGATTAAATAAAGATGTTAGAAGTTCTATACAAGAGGAAAGACAAATCTGAATTTCCTCAGGGCTAAGTACACAGAAGCATCGGCTGTGTTCCAGCTGGGCAAGGGGGTTCCCATGAGCATTAGCTTAACCTCTGAGGGTTTCATTCCCTAGCCGAATGAAAGCTGTGTGGTGGACTTAGCAGGCTCACCTGAAAGGTGTTTTGGGTTTTCACTCTTCCATACTCATGGGACCGAGAGGGCAGCGTATCTTGTTTTTCCTCCCCACCCTCTGGCTATGTTTTGCTGCATTCTGGCTGTCCTTCGCAGAGATGAGAACCAGCTCAAATGATACAGATGTGGACAGCAAGATACACAACACTTACAGCAGTGTTTCTCAACCTTGGCAACTTTAAGATGTGTGGACTTCAACTCCCAGAGTTCCCCAGCCAGCAAGGTTGCTGTCCACCGACTTACATACGGGTAGCCCTCGGCTTACGACCACAATTGGGACCAGAAATACGTTGCTAAGCAACACGGTCATTAAGTGAGTCGTGCCTGATTTTACAACCTTTTTTGCTGCAGTCAAGCAAATCACCATGGCTATTAAGTGAGCCATATGGTCATTAAATGAACCCATCTTCACCCATTGACCTGCTTGTCAGAAGCTGGCTAGGAAGATTGCAAATGGCGATCACATGACCCCGGGACGCTGCAACCATTGTAAATACATGCCAATTGCCAAGTGCCTGAATTTTGATCATGTGACCGCAGGGACGCAGCAACGGTCGTAAGTGCAAGGACCGGTCAGGAGTCACTTTTTCCAGTACTGTCGCAACTTCAAACGGTCGCTAAACGAATGATCCTGTACATCCCAAGCACGAGAGGTGCAGAGAGGACAACTGTCTATTAGGAGCTCAATCCCTGTTAACAGTCCCACTTAATCATCTCTGGTGTCAGCATACGAGGATGCTCCTTCCTGTCCCCTCCACCCACTGTAGAGTTGATGTCCCAGGCCTTCCCCGTCCACTGCTTTCTGTAATGCTTGCTGGTGTTCTCTTACCACTCTCCGTTTTGTTCTGACATGAGCGAATCATGAACTCCTGATGCGACTCTTCCAGGGTGCATCCGTGTCTTCCTCCCCACCCACCTCCAACAAGTCTTATCTCTAGTTGGGGGACAGCTTGCCTTCCAGCACCTCTTAGCCAGCAAGGAGCATAAAGGTGACTGAACAGTGTCCACAATCAGCAAATTATCACAAGTGATCAGCATGTATCAGAATAAGTAAAACCAACAATGCTGTTTTGCTGAGCTGACGTTCACGCATCTGGAGGCTGCCCAGACCGAGACCTGTGAACATCCAGTGAATTAAATGTCTCTGGGACTGAAATTCCCCAAACATGAAGATAACAGTTTGGCTGATTTGCCAGTTGAACCTGTTTCTATTTACTCTCCCAGCCCTCCAATTCAAAGGCAATGGAAATTCAGGGCAGTGGCCACGTTTGTAAGCAGTTCAGTTCAGAGCAATTAGTTATCTTTAAGAACCATATGAAAGAATGTTATCACAAACCCCGCACTAAGTCTGGATGCTTCGCTTTTTTAGATAACACTCTTCGTACCCCGCTTCCTAACACAGCCAGATATTTAGCGCATCGCAAATATCCATGGATTATCTAAGCTTTCAGTACAGCCCCATCTCATCTGTACCTACTATTCTGAACCAGAGTCAAAGAGAGCAGGTCGCTATACTGCTCAGCAGATACAGAAAGAATTTATTATTTTATGATATGTGTTTTTCCTCCCCCACAGTTTCGTTACAACAGCCGATGAAAGTGACTGCTGGAAAAAAAATGGCTTTGCCTTATTGACAATCCTAAGACAAAAATTGATGATCTGTTACAAAAAGTTGGCTTCTTCAGCTAGTGACCTGCCTTAGTTTAAAAAAAATGTATTTCCCCAAAGGATGAAGCCTACTCTTAACTTTTTTCAGTACAATCTGGCATTCTGTTCTCATCTTTATCACAGATGAAAAAGGAAACACCTTCAAGAAAAGACAAGGATGGACAGACACCACAAAAACCTTGGGCAGTTCGGCCCATACGGAAGTAGGATGCTTCGCATGGCCTCATATCAGTATGTCCGTGTATACCTATCACAGTTCATGACATTATTACTCACAGCAATTTCAGTCTTCCATGGCTTATACAATCAATCAAAATTGGGACAAATGCACACACAGAGACAGGGTAGCCACAGTTTCAAAATCTGAAATTTGCTAATGCACAATAAAAATTAGCTGCATGGAGAAAATCCACCATATTTCCATAGCCAATGCAATGCAACATTTAAGAGTGTCTAGGAACAGGGAGACCCAATTTCTATTTCACACTGAACCAAGAAAGGTCACTGGGTGATTTTGGGCCAGCCTCCCTCCCTCTCTCTCTCTCTCTGCCCAGCTTACCTCACAGCGTTGTTGTGAAGGAAAATGGCAAGAGGGAGCGTTATATACTTTATCTTGGGCTGCTGGAGAAAAAGTGAGATACAAATATAATATATGAATGTTGTATTTCAAGTGATTTAATGACATTCAGTGACATAAATAGCGGAGTGAATAGGGAGGGGGAAGATGGATGGAACTGAAGGTCAGCACCCTGGAGAGAACCCCCTGCAACGTTTTGTTGCAAGCCCACCTTCACAACAGAAAAATACATTTTCTTGCAAAAAGCCAGTGCCTCGGTATTTTGGAATGTGAAGTTGGAAAGACCCCTCAAAGCAATCTCTATCCACAACAAAGCAAGTTAAAAAAAAAAAAGGCACAAGCATCCAAGCTGAACAGAAAAAGCTCACGATCCAAGGCTTCCACAGCACTGACTGGCAAAGTGAGCCATCTTGAAGATCAGATTTGAATATACATGGAAGGAGATCCTCCCTAGTGGTCATCTCCATATACTCTGGCTCTATCAAGCAAAGTTCAACTGTCTTTTCCCAGCAGGATATAACGGTGTGGTCGCATCACAAAAAGCTGTCCTGACATAGTTCTTAAGGGCTCTCTGAACCTGAAAAGAAAAAATAAAACCCGCAACTCTGCTCCACCGTTTCCTTACTTGGATGAGGATAACAAGAACTGCACAACTCACAAGGCTGAGTCCAGTTGTTTAGTGAAGCCCCACAACCCTTTTGGCCAAGTCAGACCCCCTGCTGCCTCTCTGCTCCAAAAACAACCGTAATATATGAAGCAAGTAAGCCAGCCAGCCAGACCTTGCTCACTTGCACAGCCGAAGCACCGATTTAAGGCTCATCCAGGAATAAGCCCCACGAAGTGCACCACGGGAATTCCTCTACACAGACTTGCACCACGGGGCAACGAGACGGGGCTGTGGAAGCCGTTTACATCTGCAGCTCCCTGAACACAGCCAGCAGCAATTCTAATTTTAACAACTGCACTGGGTTTCAACTTGCTAGGATTGGTTCACACATGGAGATTCAACGCTTGATGATCTGTGTGAGTCAGTTCCAAACACCAAAGTACTGAAATGTCAGCGATAGGAAAAATATGCAGTGTCAAGTCTGAATTTGCTCACTTTCCCATTTTTCCTAGCCTTACTCATTCTCATTTTGCGGTATTTTTTAGTCATCCATGAAAAGGTCTATGCGTGTTCGGTGCACTTTTCCCAATATGCCCATTTCCTTGAATTAATTTCCGTAACTCTGTGGTCGCTAAGAGTTGACACCGACTTGATGACACATAACCAACATCAATGCCCCCAGGTGTCCTTTTCCCCAACGGACACGTTTTATAGACATTTTTTTATTGAGAACTGCATGACAAAATTCAGAAAGTATGCACAAATAACTGTCTTTTGTCCATACATAGTTCAGGAAGCTTAAACCGAATAAGCATAAAATCCAAATGAATTTCTTCCCCCATTTCTGAACTTCCATTCCAATTCATACCTGAGAGGGGGTCGGTTTTCACATTCACTGGAGAATCATCCAGCTTTGAATATAAAAGAGGCATGCCGAAGTCTAACCGCCCTTCATCTCAAATGGTTTTATACTCTTCTATCTCACCAGTGTCTCTTGATACGAATGATTATGCGCATCTTAACAAGGGATCCACAATCCTTTGGGGCTAAAACATTTGCAGGCTCTAATATGCTTTGTTACGCATGGAGAATGGAGCTGACTTACATGACTGAATCATGTAATATTTGGCAAGGACCTTCTTTCAAGGTCAAACCCCTGTCTTTCAGACTTGGGAAATCTCATGGGGGTTTCAGCCGATGTCTCCTGGCACACAAAACACACAACCTTGTAAAATGGAGTATAAACAAGAAAACAAGCACAGCAATTTGTTGTGGTGGTGATGCAACCTTTCGGCAAATCTTTTTCAGGCCCCTGGAAGGGGTGGGCATAAAGCTCACTTGTATCAAGAAGAGGCCAGGACTGAAGACGTGGCGAGGAAAGCTTTGTGTTGGAAAAAGTAGCGGCATCTGAAGGGAAGAGGCCAGTCTTCTTCCTATAAATTCTGAGAGCTGCCTGACAGATGCAACCATTTTATAGGTGATGCAAGAGGTATGCCAAGCGCTTACTTTCTCTTCGGTTCCAGGTTTCAAAGGTCATGCTGACTGTTCATCTGCAAAGTTTTACAAGCTAGTTTCTGATGGGCAAACAAAACAAGCCTCCGCAGAGGAAGTGTCCAGCCCTCCTGTTGATTCATGTCCTGTTATGCAAGGAGCATTATACAAGGAAGACCGACTAAGGTTCGGGTTCGAAGGGGCACCCTTCAACCACCGCTTTGCACAGGCACAAGACCGTTCTTCGTATTGCCAGAGAGAAACAAAGCTGTTTTGCTGGGATGACCTACGGACAATTGATATTAAATGAAGTGATGGCATAAAAAAAGTAAAATAAAATTCTCTTAAGGCTTCCAAACATTACACCAAAGCACGCAATGAGGTTTCTATTGCCCCAAACCCTGACACAGATACAGTAAACCTTGCAGTCGAACCGAGGCCTCGGATATGAGGACAGATCTCTGCTGAATGTCTTAGCAAAGAGAGGCGCTATTTTCTTCGTCGATTAAGGAAGTTGATTTACTTAAAGGGGGCAGACATCCCCATAAGTCCATTTTTGCGTCATTTTTCTTGCCTTCTTGTCATTTTCTGCTCGTTCACTGGGTATAAAGAGCTACACACAATGGGAAGAGGTCAGTTATACCACCTTAGAGGTGCAATTAGGTTCTACCGTTTTTCCTTATGCAACTTTCCACTTTCACTATAGAAAGAGAACAGTATGCAAATAGGTCATATTCTATTGTCTACAAGCTATTTATAAGACTGAGACGTACTATTTGAGCCTTTAAATACCAGGAGGAGGAACATATGAGTAAAAGTTATGAAATACACACACACACACACACACGAATGCATTACTGTGTGTAAGCCACTTCACGTATCCAGCAAAGGGATCAGAACAAGTTGCCATTAGCAACAGGGCTAAAAAAAAAAATCAGTTTGGGGTATCTAGAATTCCCTTTGCAAAAATTCCTTGGTAGCAATTTTTGCCATCATCAGAAAGACGCCGAAGCGCAACAAAAGCTTGGAAGAATGTTGCGCCCTGTTACAATCGAGGCTCAAACCCAAGGGCTATTTCCCTGGGGAGAGGCAAGGGGAATAACCGCAGAACTGCTGGGGGGGGGGAATGAAGGCTGCTAGCTCAGCTGCGCTGCGTTTTATGCACAGGAAAAAGAGTATCCTAGAAATGCACTACAAACTCCACAACTGGCTTCAGCTATTAGTAATCATGTTATGTAGGGAGAACAAAGCTTCTTCTCCTTAATTTATTCTTTTCATTAAATGAAGCATGAAAATAATTTAGGCGGTCTCTACAAAACTCATCCTATTTTCCTGATACTTGGCAGGAATTCCTGTACAACAGTCAGGGCTGTTTTGCTAACGAGAGAATGATACAACGGCCCAAGAACTTGGACCCTTCAGATACTGACTCAGCATCCCCACATCACTCAGTCGTTGCTCAACCCTAGGAGCGCGACGTCAAGTTTCTGAAGCTGACTGCATCTTCCCTCTGTTGGGGATGCTGCTGTGTCAGCCCATTTTCCACCCGCTTTAAGAGGCAGTTTGGGGGGTTCAGTACAACTGGGAGAATTGCAGAGGTTGGCCTGAGAGGGACCAAGAGCTGCCATGTGTGGCCTCTTCAGTTGCAGCGGCAAAGGTTTCTGGGTCAGGAAAGCAGCAGGGTGGAGGATGGGCACTGCCCCCTTTTCGAAGCTTCGGTCCTCCCCAAACCCAAAGTAAGAGTAATAAAAAATGCAAGCTGGTATCAGAAACAGTTTACAGTGGAAATCAAGCAGAGGGAAGTGGTTAGCTTCAGCGCAGGGCTTCTTGGAAAGGGTTGACAACAAGACAGGCAAGGTATGGAGTGGTCTTGCCCCAAACTGAGGAGGCCTCTTCCCAGATTCAGCCAGCCAGCAGCACCTTTTACTCCCTCTTCAAATCTGGGGTGAAATTCCTCTCCATCTTCCTTGCTCCAGCTTCTGGAGCAGTCAGGTAGTCCTCAATTTACGACCATTCGTTTAGTGACCATTCGAAGTTACAACTGGAAAAAGTGACTTGCAACTGGTCCTCGCACTTACGACCATTGCAGCGTCTACACGGTCAAGTGATCAGAATTCAGGCACTTGGCAACCGGCATGTATTTATGACGGTTGCAGCATCCCGGGGTCACGTGATCACCATTTGTGACCTTCCCAGGGGGCTTCCGACAAGCGAAGTCAATGGGGAAGCTGGATTCGTTTAACGACCACGATGATTCACTTAACAAGCATGGCACAAAGGTTGTATAATCAAGCACAACTCACACAATGACTGCATCGCTTAGCAACGGAAGTTCCAGTCCCAGTTGTGGTCATAAGTCGAGGACTACCCATACAGCTAACAGGGACTACCAGGATTCCTGTATTAGACAAAGAGGCCAGGTTTTACTCCTGAGATTGGTGCTTCTGCTTACCCCAGAAACATTTAGCAACTTTCCAGGAAAAGGAAATGTGAAAAACTGTGGCATATATCATACCTCATGATACTGAACAATTGTTAGTCAACAGAGACCAAGATCACAAGGAACATTTTTATTTATTTTATTTCATTACATAGACCAATGTTTCTCAACCTCAGGAACTTTACGATGGATGGACTTCAAGTTCCAGAATTTCCCAGCCAGCTGGCTGGGAAATTCTGGAACTTGAAGTCCACCCATCGTAAAGTTCCTGAGGTTGAGAAACACTGACATAGACTTAAAGAACACCCACTCCAACCGACTCCAACCACGTTGTTATTAAAGAAGTTTGTACTGTATTGATTTCCTGGAAAAAAAAAAATAAAGTTTGGGTGATTTGATGGTTTGCTGATACATCAAAGCAGTATAGGGTTAAAACGCCAGTTATAAGTTCATTTACAACTGACTGACCATTCATTAAGAGACTTCCAAACCATTGTGAAATTTATCCCCATCCCCATCCCAAATAAAATGTCCATATTCTGTGTGTGTGTGTGTGAAATTATTCTTACCCACATGTATGCTGACTCCCTACAAAGTCTCTACCTTTGAAGAAGCTATCTTGGTTCTCCTACATGGCCACTACCATCACAAAGTCCAACCTGGGCCACAAACACCACCACCCTGTCCCAATCTTTGGTGTAGCTTCCAGAAAGCCCTAAAAGTGATTACTAAATAGTAATTTTTAGAGGAAAATAATCCTATTAAATACACTTAATTTCAACGAAGTGCAAAGAAATGAAACAAGAAGTTAGTTTTTGCCCTTGCCATAACCACTAGTTTTAGAAAGAGGCATTCCCCTTTACAATGCTTTCGCCGGTTTAACCAAAATATACTTTAACTGGCTTGCGAATTCTTGGCCTGCCCTTTTCTGTGGTCCCTTGTTACAAATCACAAATAAATTGAAATCAGAGAAAAAGCTTTTTCTTTGATTTCTTTTTTCCTTTTTTCTTTGTATTAGTCTGTGTTAGTCTTTATCTTCTTGTTTAAAAGGTTTAATAAAAATTATATATGGAAAAAAAATCATGACTAGATCGGCATGTTTCCAGTCTCCTGGTGTACAGGCCAATCTTGCAGATAGATTCCATATTTCTTTTATGATATCCGCAGCTTTATTTATTTATTTTTCTATCCCTTTATTTTTTTTATAAATAACTCAAGGCAGCGAACATACCAAATACTCCTTCCTCCTCCTATTTCCCCCACACCAACCACCCTGTGAAGTGGGTTGGGCTGAGAGACAGGGACTGGCCCAAGGGCACCCAGCCAGCTTTTGTGCCTAAGGCGGGACTAGAACTCTCCTACCACGCCTGATTCACTCTTGGGCTGAGAGAGAGGGACTGGCCCAAGGGCACCCAGCCAGCTTTCGTGCCTCAGGCGGGACTAGAACTCTCCTACCACGCCTGATTGGCTCTTGGGCTGAGAGAGAGGGACTGGCCCAAGGGCACCCAGCCGGCTTTCGTGCCTAAGGCGGGACCAGAACTCTCAAACCACGCCTGATTGGCTCTTGGGCTGAGAGAGAGGGACTGGCCCAAGGGCACCCAGCCAGCTTTCAGGACTCAGGCGGGACTAGAACTCTCCTACCACGCCTGATTGGCTCTTGGGCTGAGAGAGAGGGACTGGCCCAAGGGCACCCAGCCAGCTTTCGTGCCTAAGGCGGGACTAGAACTCTCCTACCACGCCTGATTCACTCTTGGGCTGAGAGAGAGGGACTGGCCCAAGGGCACCCAGCCGGCTTTCATGCCTAAGGCGGGACCAGAACTCTCAAACCACGCCTGATTGGCTCTTGGGCTGAGAGAGAGGGACTGGCCCAAGGGCACCCAGCCAGCTTTCAGGACTCAGGCGGGACTAGAACTCTCCTACCACGCCTGATTGGCTCTTGGGCTGAGAGAGAGGGACTGGCCCAAGGGCACCCAGCCGGCTTTCGTGCTTAAGGCGGGACTAGAACTCTCCTACCACGCCTGATTGGCTCTTGGGCTGAGAGAGAGGGACTGGCCCAAGGGCACCCAGCCGGCTTTCGTGCTTAAGGCGGGACTAGAACTCTCCTACCACGCCTGATTGGCTCTTGGGCTGAGAGAGAGGGACTGGCCCAAGGGCACCCAGCCAGCTTTCAGGACTCAGGCAGGACTAGAACTCACAGCCTCCTGGTTGCTAGCCCGTTGCCTTAACCGCTAGACCAAACTGGCTCTGAATTATATCTGAGTTCTCTATATACCCTAAGAGAAATGATGCCTTTTGGACCTAGCAATCTATAAAAATTTGCCAATAAGGTCTTCATCTCTTTTCTTCATTATTTGAGTTTCTTCTTCAGTCTCTCTTCCTGAATAAGGAAGATCACAAAGAGAAGAGAGACAGAAACATTCACATTCTCTACAGTCTCCACCATCTTTCTGAAGGCATGCTATCTAGTGGGAAAGACAGACTCGGGCAACTGCCTTCTTCACAGACCTTCAATGATTTTACAGTGTTTATCCAATTTGTTGGTCAAATCATGTTATACCCAGTCATTCCCTTCTCAAATTCTTGGAAAAAAAATGATGGTTTAAGCTGCAGTGGCAGCATGTGGCCTACCTTTGCTGAGTTTGCAAGCAAAGCAGGATTGTACCTGGTTAGTACTCAGGTGGAAAGGCCACACAGACACTTGGGTTGGACTGGGAAGTCAAAAGGACACCCCAGAAAGCAACAGCAAAGCACTTCCAAAAACACTGCACAGGTGCAGCTTTGATGTCACCAGGAGCTGAGCTTGACTTTAAGGACCCTTCAAGCTTTCTTGGTTGTTGCCGCTCTTAATGTTGCCCTGGTCTTTGAATGGATGTTAATTTCAGTCTTAGCATTCTGAATGAGTTGGGGGGGTTGATTGATAATGTGACATCAGTGTGATGGGAAGATACATATGTATGCAGTACCTTGCAGCAGAAATGCAATGCATAGGACCTTTGGCTCACTCCAATGTTTTAGATGCACCCTTCCTAGCCTATTCCCCCCAGACTGTTGCAAATGTAACTCAAAGAATCTTCTGCCCGAGGGACTTTCAGGTGTGTGCCAATCCCAATACTGTATAGCAGAAGACCACCAAGCTGGAAGACAGTCTTAGTGAGACAAAGGCAGCAGCAGGCTGACAAAGAATAGAACTTTAAATGGGTCACACTTTAGAGAAGTATCAAGGTCACCCAACACAATGCCTGGATTTGCAGATGGTGATAAAGATGATGTTGTTTCATATATTCAGAGCTTTTCCACAAATGCTTTCTGAAAAAGTACCACATAACAGTAAAAGGCTGTATAACTTGCTCTAACATTTTGCTTGGTACAACCAAGTAGAACTGAGAAATAATAAATTAAAAAGGGAAGGTACATCATGCCGTCCATCTCTTCACATGGCATTTGCTGACATCTCTTTCAATTTTACACCTGCGTATTTGCCAAGTCAGGGCACATCAATGGGATTGATGCCAAGGAGTGTCCTTATTGTTTTAAGATAACTATTAACATAGTACCCTGGGAGCATCCATGTCACCCTTGTAAGTCATGACAAATAAAAACACAGATATATAGGGCAATAAATGTTTGGTTTGGCATTTGCAGTGTAAATTAGAGATATTTCATGTGCATGCAACAGAATGGGACTTCCAAAGACATCCTTAATCTGAATACCACCGTCTGCTGCTTCTTCTATCATAGAACTTGAACACAGCTGCTTTCAGGGAATCCACAAAATTGTTGCCAGTCTTATCTCAACATTACTGTCATCAATATATTTACACATGCACACAATATGCGGCATGAAATGCGTGAACCTCCTAGTACGTAGGATCTGATCTTGCAAGATAGCCAGAGATTCCAGCTTACAGAGTATAAAATATCCACACCTGGGTCAACACAAGGCATGGGTTGCATTTGTGGAAGCCTGGCCAAACTAATTTGTAGTGTCCTCTTAATTAGCAAGGCATGTTGAATGTGGTACGGATGCAACTAAGGCCAATCCACACCGTCTCCAGTTTACTAAAAAGCTTTATGTGAAAGCTTCAATTGATGAAAGCCATAATGGGCTGCAGAAGTCAATCTCTCTGGATCCATCTGAGAACAACCAAGATACAGGACTGTGGTTTGGAACGTAAGAGGAGCAAACAGTAAAGAGCAAGAATTAACACATGAAATGAAAGAAGCCACAGTAAAAATGTGGCATACGTGCAAAACAAGGATGTGATAGAGCCGAATTGAAGGTGGAGCCGACTTCATGCACGCAGGGAAGAAAAGAGTGTAGGTTTCATTATGAATGAAAGGACTAAAATATATGTCAGAAAGTATGAATTGGTGCCACCTAGATAGCTGTGAATGCATATGAAAGTAGAAATCTGTAGATGAGTGATACATGCCATGCTCCAGTGGATGGCAATAATGGAAAAAACAGATGCGTTTTGGAAAAAGCGTGCCACGTTCTGAATGAATGTACCCCAGGGGAAAAGTTAGGTAACTAGGTGACATGAACAAGATGAGAGAATGCAGAAAAAACGATTGGGCGTTTCAGAGCCCAAGATGGAGGAAGAATGGGACAGTCTGGTGAGGATCTGCTCAGAAAAACCTGTTTGCTTCAAATGTCTGGTTTGGGGAAAGGCAATGAATATAAATCTGAAACTTGATCGATTTTATTGTTTTTAAGGGAAAACCGAGATAAGTACAGAAGGATTCAAGTGTGTCCCATATTCAATCCATTTTGAATACAGAACAGGCCATTTTTTATAGTGTCCGGAGAGGATCTTGGACAAATGGACATAGAAGAAAGGAAAGAAGTGAAATAAACTTGAGAGAAAGTAGAATGACTGCAGGAAGAACATCCACTGTGAAAAAGTATTAGAAGATAGATTAATGCCCCACGAGAATGAGTGGAATTTGGACAGAAGGGAAGATAATGTGGGAGCTCTTGGACTAGGGCTGGGGAACACGGCTGGCTGGGGAATTCTGGGAGTTGAAGTCCACACAGCTTAAACTAGCCAAGCTTCAGAAACACTGGACTAGAATGAAAAACTCTGTGGAGCTACAAAAATGGGAAATATGAAACAGGATGCTTGATGGAATGAGGAAGTGAAAGAGATATGGATGAGGGGAAAAATGGATATAAGAGAATGAATGCTGCCAAAAAAAAAAAAAAAGGACGGGAGAAAGATAATGTGTAATATGCATAGGGACAAAAAGATAGTTATAAAGAATGTAATCAAAGAGAGTGGAAAAAAAGAGGCAGAAAAAATTCAGAAAAAAATGAACGAAAGTTTTTTAAAAAGTGGTTTTGGAAGTGGGTGAAGGAAAGCTATTCTAGGAGCCCCTGGCAAAGTGAATGGAATTGCAAGAGAAAGGTTTAAATTATTTGAAAGGAAACTGAAGAGAGAAAATGCTCTCAGCCAGCCATGTCAGAGGTAGCCTCCAGTAACCTTGGCCTGATCTTGAAAAGGGAAGGAATGTACAAACTGGTCAATATTTGGATAGGATGCAAACAGGAAAACCCAGCATTGTAGAGTAGACTAGAAAGGGGAAGGCTGTGGCAAACCACTCCCATATGCTTGCCAAAAATACAACATGAATAATATTATTACATTTTTATCCTGTCTTTTAAAATAAATAAATAAAAATAAAAACTCACTCACTCAAGGTGGCAAACATACCTAATACTCCTGCCTCCTATTTTTCCCAATATGTCTATGAAATCCCCAAAAGCTGAGCTCATCTTATTTTTTCCCCCCACACATTATATGCCCACACAAATAAATTGCTGATTAACTCCTTTTCACAAAAAAAAAAGTAATCCAGGATGAGATATTAAGACTTGGCTAAGACAAAACAAACAAACAAACAACAACAAAAAACCAATGGCATTACTATTTTGGGATTAGAACCCACATTTTCAGGATTCTCTTCTGTTATTCAGAAAAGCACATTTATCCCCAAGACAATATTTCAGTGCCAGAATATTTTAGTTTCAAAGAAAATAGACTAGATGCCAATCCTGATTTCAGAGACCTTCAGATGTCCATGTTGTGTTGTTTTTGTAGAAGTTTTTGGCAAGTACAAGTCTGTAAGATCCTAGCCAGGAAATCCCAGTAGGAATAAAAAGGAAAGGAATTTGCTGATCTTATACCTGAAACTACCAACATTTTGAAATGGACCTACACGCTTTGGCACAGATTATACCCTCCTGGCAATCAACCAATCAGTCCAATAACCTTCCAGCTGCATTCAAGAGTAATTGCTAGATACATCTGATGTTTTGCAAGGATTTAAACAAGCATTGGTGTTATTAATAGAATAAGTAGGGGGCAGAATGGAACCATGGCAGAAACTGAGATATATTTTTTGACCCATCAGAAAGAAGCCTGTAGAACGCCTATTTTCAAAACTCACCTGCTTGTTCAGGATACGGCTGAAAGATACTAACTATTTAAATATAAGCAATTCTAGAAATTGAGATATTATAGCATTTTCCTTCCAAACATGAAATTGCTACAGGATGTGTCCTGAAAGAGTTGCAAAAGTCAATGAAAAATGTGACACTAAACATTGAGTTTTCTGAATGTCTTTCCCCATGTCCTGTCCCCAATTTCTTGCGTGTGCTCACTGCAAATGTACCTAGTTATTATTGTCCATCGAAGACCTGCTATTGGAAGGTCAATGAAGGCGTTTCACTCAGGGGTAAACATATGCTTTGAAAGGGATTTACTGAGTTTGCAGGTCAGTTTCTCAAGCGCCCTTCCACCAAGCTATGGCTCTAATTTTAAGAAATTACAGTTAGCGTAGCCCTTCTGTTGGACAAACTAGCTTTCCCAATGGAGGTTCTACAGCAGGACAGCCCAGGGTGAGAATGAGTGATCATACCACAGAGCTACGTCCACACCACGCAACCCGGTTTCTACGAGAATGCTTTCACATAAGGCCATTCATCTTCAGAGGCACGCCTGGTATCTCCTGCTCAGTGAAGAGCTATGCTCGGGGTGCAATTTCAGGCATACCCAAGATATGATTTGTTGTCCTTGCTTAATTACCCTTTGGCGTTTGGAGCTCTCACCAAGCACCATCTCCTGATTTTATCACCTCCATCTCCAATAAAGCTAGTCTTTTCTCCAATTTCTCTCCTGCTGCCTTACTTCCCCCTCAGCAAGATCATCACTCCTTCAAGTGGATTTTAGTCGCTATGGTCTGGGAGATTGAAAAAGCATCCTAGAAGCCAGCAGACTGCTTTTGTCTTGGGGCGAAGGAAATTGCATGGATGTGTTCATAAAGTCTCCAGGAGCTCAAATCCAGTGGCATTTATTATTGCAGTTACATGATTTCATCATCTTTATTACTAAACCAATCCGAAGCAGGGAGTACAGGTAGTCCTCACTTAACAACCATTTGTTTAGTGATGGTTTGGACTTAACGACAGTGCTGGAAAAAACAACTTACAACCAGTCCTCATGGTTATGACCGTCGCAGAATCCCCATAGTCATGTGATCATGATTCGGGTACTTGGTAACCAGTTCGCATTTATGACCATCAGGGTGTCCCATGGTCACGTGATCGCCATTTCTGACCTTCCTGGCCAGCTTCTGGCAAGCAAAATCAATGGGAAACTGCACGATTTGCTTAACAACCACATGTTCACTTAACACCTGTGGTGATTTGCTTAACAACCGCCACAAAAAAGGTCATAAAATTGGGTCAGATTTGCTTAACAACCGCTTCACTTAGCAACTGAAATTCCAGTCCCAATTGTGGTCATTAAGCGAGGACTACCTGTATACAAATTTTGGGATCAACAAGCAAACTAACTGAAGGGCAGTGTTTATACTGAGCTGTAAATCAGCCGCAAAACAATTTGAATGAAAGAGTTAAAGATACAGAAGAATTCTTAGGTGGGCAAAAGACTGTTATTTATTTAATTTTATTTATATATCATATTTTTATCATCGCCCATCTCCCCCACAAGGGAGATTTACTTGAGATTCTTTGGAAAGAGATGACAAAACTATCTGCTAGATCAGTCCAGATCTACTGCCAAGCTATGCAGCCCCCTACTTTTACAAATAATATTTTGACTGAAGGTTATTACAGAATTAAGAATATGTATAACGTATTTAGAAGGAATGTGAACAGCCGCTTCCCATAATTCTCTTGGTCAAAAACGGCTGGCTGGGTTTTTAGCAGTGCTTTCTGCTTTTTATGCACCAGTACAGTGATTTTTTTGAATTATGGCACTGATAATCTCATAGAACTATTCAGTGACTAGGATCTTAGTGTTAGAAGGCACTCTGGAGAGCATCAAGTCCAGCCCCCTGCTCCGTGCCAGAATCCGAATTAAAGCATCTCAGACAGTTGGCTACGCTGTCTGGTCTCTGCCTGACCAAAACCAGTAATCAGCCAATGTTTTTTACACATTGAAGGTTCATCTTGGTTCTTGTTGTAATAGTATTAATTATCAAGACCTACGCACATATAACTAGCCAGGCCGCTAAGTCTGGAAACCAAACTGTAATATGCAGACTTTTCGAATCAAAAGGCATTGCCTTTATTTGCCTGTTGGAAAACGGTTCGGAACGCAGACAGACAAGACAATCAGTTTTGATGAAGACTGCAACCCAAGCCAGCCATCTTTGTCTGAGAAGAGGGATCCTACTTAATCTGATCCAACTGCCCCAGGATACAACAGCCATTTTTAGCGGTAGGCCCTATTATGTGATTGCACATAATGTCACAGGCACAAGCAAGTGAAAAAAGAGCAAACTTTTAAAAATTAAAAAAGGCTAGAACCTCACAAGACTTCATGTGAGAAAAAAAAACATTGAGAGAGTTAGCTATCTTGACCTTTTAATTTATTTTTACATTTTTCTTTAATGTATTTGATTCCTGGACATCACCCAAAGGCACTGTGGGTGCAACAGCACTCGTAGGTGCTGACCTGGGCCTTACCCTGACCAGAAACCAGGCACCAGGCAATGCTTAGGACCGTAGAGGAGAGAGGGAATGGCCCTGAGGGACAGGAGGACAAGGGTCAGATAAATGAGGACTGAGTCCGGAGCAGGAACGTAACGTGTGTAAATGTCTCAGACAAGCCCTTCCCTAGTTCACACAAAGATAAAGGGGGGGAAGGGGAAAGCACGACTTGCCAGATTCTGTTACTATAACTTTATAATAAAAGTAGTATTGGCCTATGTGACTTTGGTTTCCTAGTCTGGTCTACCTTGAAGGGCTGACAAGGAAGGAGCCAAGATCCAATCTGGGATGTTCTGCATGCAGGGTGTATGTTCCGTCACTCAAGGTGGCTTGACTTAGAAAAGAGGCTACTTTTTTTGGACAGGATTGCTTCATACCGTCATAAGCCAGAGAAGTAAAACTGGGGCGGCCCATCATCAAGAAGAGTCAAAGAACTGCTTTCCAGCACAGGCATGCCATTACTCAAAAGCGTCACTTTGTACTAGCAGCTTGAGATCAGCGTCAGCCGCAATATTCCAGCAGCGTCCCTCCGGCCTGTTTCAAAACACAGCTTTAGGTCAATTAGATGTTATGAAAATAGCCAACTTACTGGAACTAATTAAACGATCATGTAGGCTTCGTACTGGACCAAATTCCAGCCTGTGTAAAGTGAAACAGCAGCACGTTGTTTCAGGCAGTTACTATTTTATCCACAGACAATTACACTTATTATCTATCCATTTCTGTTTAAATGTGATAGCTGAGAAGTGGGATGCGTTTTCTTAGCCCATGCTGACAAGGCTCACCTGCCCAGTAAACAGTTGCAACATTTTTCGGTACTCATACATGAGTCATTGTGGTATACGAACAAGCAGCTGACAGATCCAACTCAGACATACCTGTGAAATTCTGATATTCAGGGAGCATCAAGCTTTTATACGTCAGAGGCATCTATAGACAGTTGACTCAGTCTGATTTATAGCTATATTTTTGGCACAGATGGAAAGAGGGGAAAACCTGCTGTAAAGTCTCCCTCTGAACCAGGAATCCTGATGCATGCGAACTAGCAATGTTCTTAGGCATGGAACCTCTTTGCTGTGATCCTCCATCAGAAGGCAAAGCACAAATCACCAGCACAGGGACCTTACTGTAAAATCAAACACAGGTAGTCCTCACTTAACAACCATTTGTTTAGTGATGGCTTGGACTTATGACGGTGCTGAAAAGACTGACTTGCTCACACTTACGACTATCACTGCATCCCCATGGTCACATGATCATGATTTGGGTGCTTGGCAACCAGTCACATTTATGACTGTCACAGTGTCCCGTGATCACGATTGCCATTTTTGATCTTCCTGGCCAGTTTTTGGCAAGCAAAATCGATGGTGAACTGCGTGATTCACTTAATGATCACATGGTTTGCTTAACGCCCATGGTGATTCGCTTAATGACTGCCACAAAGGTCATAAAATCAGGTCAGATTTGCTTAATGACTGTTTTGCTTAGCAACCAAAATTCCAGTCCCAATTGTGGTCGTTAAGTGAGGACTGCCTGTATAGGATTATGGCTCATTTCTGCTGAAGCAAGCCAGGGCTGTAAACCAGCGCTGAACCAAGCTCTGTTTTATGGGCATAAGAATCTGGGCCTGTTCAAGTGGAATAAGCCACAACTTTAATATCATGAACCACACTAAATCATCCTTGTTTTGTTTGTTTATCAGCTTGGGGCATGATCCAAACAGTTGCCATTTTTTAGCTTTTCTCTTTTCGTGTGATTTTATTCTTTCACTCTTTGTTATTATATTGTAGCTTTTATTGTGTTTAGCTGCCCAGTGTTGCTTTGCAAGACGGGTGGCCATATAAATCTACTAAATGAAAATAAATAAGGTTTATACCGTCATCTTCTAGACCAGAATTTCTGTCAGTTAAGAGCCAAGAAACTATGACCATTATCTCGACCCCTCTGCTCTTTCCTAAGCACTTTTCCATAGGTCATCTCCTGTCAGTTGCACTAGGCCTGAGAACGCCCAAATAGATCTTGGGAGGGCAAGAATTCTACCCAAAATCACATTGGCCTCGGTCCTTAATCTGCCGCACCACGCACAGAGAGCAAGACCAGGGCCAAGGAAGTTCACTATGGAGAAACATTTATACTTCAATTTGCGTCTGAGTAGACAATGCATTACGAAGGAGGAGAAGGAAGAGGAGGAGGAGACAGCGCCCTGTCTGCAGCAGGCGTACGCATCTTTTCCATGGCAAGGTTGGAACACCCTTAAAAGACAGGATTTTCAGTATTTGGTATTAAAAGACTGTTTAGAAAAGGATTTAAGAAATTCGTGGTGAGTTGATCCATAGCATTGGCTGTTCCAGATGAAGAAAATCTCCAGGTTCAATACACGGTTAACCCACTTGACCAAAACAAATGACAACGGACGGCCACCCACTTTACTCCATGTTTTGACATCTAGAAGCATCCAGGATGCAAGACGAGGAGGAGGCTGGTCTCATCTATGGCTGTAGTCAATACTATTTGACTTCAGTGCTACTGGCCAGGGCTGCAACTAGGGGGGGGGCAACCGGGGCATGTGCCCCGGGCGCCACGCTGGGGGGGCGCCAAAATGAGCGCTGGGGGGGGCACCAAAATGGGCGCGGAATCCATGTTTGCCCCAGGTGACACAGACCCTAGGTGCGGCCCTGCTACCGACATTGAAATTATTTAATGGAATAAATCAAACAATCGGTTGTCTCGCACAACAACAGAGCTCAAGCCCCTAGAGAGGGCACCCACATGGACAAGACTAGACTGTAGATGAAACTTCATCCCATATACAGTTCCTCTTCTAAGGAGACCTCACCATGCTTCACTGCCCTTCCTTTCTTGCAAGCAAAGTTGGCCAAGGTTTATAGCCTTACAGGGAACCTTTACATGGCAGATTTCCCAGCAAAAAAACATGTAATCCCTTCATCAAAAGGAGAAGATCAGACAGCTTTAGAACGTATTGTTAGGGGAATGAGTTACCCACGTACCCACAGCATATGCCTTGCAGCTACTGTGCATGGATTTATATCCTTATTTAACTTGCTTCCTGCAGAGAGGTGAGTCCTGCAGGTTTGCAGTTTGGGTGCAATTTGTAAGTAAACTGCTAAGACAGCTTATATTGGTCTTCTCCAACCTGGTGCTCCCCAGAAGTATTAATCATGTAGGCTCCGAATACAGCACTTGCACTCTAACGCTTCTGGAAGAAACCAGGTTTGGGAAGGCTGGCTTAATAAATAATAAAAAAAAGCTAAGCTTGGGTGCACTTTGCAGACTACCAGCCTGTCCTTCAACCATGACAATCTTTATTCCAGAGAGAGGAGAACCTCTTCACCTTGAAGACGAATTAGTATGCCAAATAGTCATCTCCAAGCTTGAATAGTTAAAATGATTTCAATATTAGCAGTTCTAAGCTTAAAAGGGCAAGCCAAAAATCAAACTGCATACACACTCCATGTTCTGGCTACCCAATCAAACACGGGCACCGCAGATGAGAGCAAAAGAAGCCAGAAGTTCTATTATAACAATCTACACCAGTGTTTCTCAACCTTGGCAACTTTAAGATGGGTGGGCTTCAACTCCCAGAATTCTCCAGCCAGCCCATGCTGGCTGGAGAATTCTGGGAGTTGAAGTCCACCCATCTTAAAGTTGCCAAGGTTGAGAAACACTGATCCACACACTCACCTACTAGGCAGTCTAGCCAGCCCCACAACACAGAACATTGAAATTTAGACTTCAAGAAATAGTATGTGTTAATATATTGTTTTCTACTACAGATTAAGGTTACTATGGTAACTAATCATTTTGGCCGTGAAGAGGTTGAATTTAATTGTCCCCTTTTCACGTGTTAATGGTTGCATTGCCTAAGGGAGGAACTTGCCTGAACTTGTTTTAGTTTCAGTTTCCCTTCTGTGTAGGCTTGCAGAGAGTATGGAGCTGAGAGAAATCTCTCCTCTCAGCAAACAGCCTTTAAACATGTTTGTTTTTTTGTAAATAAAATTATTTTTATAGAAATGCCTGGTGTGTGACTTTTCTGATCTCTCCTGGGCCAAAGGCTTTCCTAGCAATCTGCCAACAGTATGTTCCTTGCAGATTCAATATACAGAAGGCAGATTGTTTAAATTTTCCGTATCACAAACGTAGCTACTTCTACAGAATAACGTGTGCTATATCTGAAAAATTCCAGTTCCCTGTGAAAAAGATGAGAAGAAAAAGAAGGCAGGTACTTGCAGAACAGGTGTGTACATTTAACCTTATTAAAGATCTGTATCCCCAACTAGCTGCTCGTGTAACGGTTTCAAAATATAACCACGGCCTGTAAGATGAAGATGAGTTACGCATGCTTTCCTATTCTCGGTTCAGGGTTGCACGCACACCACATGGATTCAGATTAAAATTCTAGAATTTTAATATATGGTATATCTGCCCGCAAGCGAGCACACCAAGGAGAGAAACAACTGGAGAGGTAATACCACATCACATCACCCTTTCACTAAGAAGTACCCTCAGAAGTAAAGCCCAACACATTTTGGACCTGAAGACAATCTGGAACCCTACATCCGTCAGACTATGCAGAAAACGCTTCTCAAGTCCTGAAGGAATTTGTGGGTTTGGTCCCTGGCAACAAACTGAACGAAATACAGCGATATGGGGCCATTGCTAGAAGGGCTGATACAGTTCATGCCTGAATCAGAAAGCACACTGCACCAAAGATTCACGAAGTCCTTACTCCTCTCTACTCACTCCTGGTAAGGCCATGTATGATTTTGGACACCCAAGATGATCCAGGGACGGGAGGACGTGTCCTACGAGGAGAGGCTGAAGGAATGGGGATGTCCAGGCTAGAGAAGAACATGACTCAGGAGAGACAAGGCTGCCACGCTCAGGTACATAAAGGGAAACTACAGGGAAGGTGGCCAGGAATTATTTTCCCACAGCCACAGAAACCAGGATGAGAAATACTTATTGATAAGGTAAGATCTGTATGACAGTGGGACAGCCTCCCTATGGAGGTTGTAGGTTCTTCATCTCTGGAGGTACTGAAGACGAGGCTGGAGAGGCACCTTTCAAGGATGGTTTAATGGGTTTTCCTGCACTTCTTGGAGGGTTGGGCTAGATGATCCTGGTGGAGCCTTCCAACGGCAGAATTCCATGATGCTATGATTCTGGGACTTGGTACAAACTAGCACAACGAATATCACTCTTAAAATGGAGAGAGAAATCCCAACTTTAGGAATAACTAGAGTTCTGCTTTTCAAGGCCATTGATGACAAGGGGGACATTTTTTCACCTAGTCCTTGCAGCAAGGAAAATAATTGGGGATCTGCAAAAGGCCAGTGGTGCATGCAAGCTGCAGGATGCCCACCCCTGCTTTATTGTTTATTTACTGCATTACTGTTCTGCCTTTCTCCAAGAGGTCAATGTGGACTTGAGTTTAGTTCCACAACCACTGCCCTATGAGGTAGCTGAATCAGAGAGAGGGAATGATGGGCATTTTCGCAAGAACTTACCCTGTTCACTGAGTTGCTCCAAACTAATTAAATGGGGTAGGTTCCCACGATTTGCTAAAGCACAAAAAAGTGTAACTAAGCTTAGGACATTATGCAAATGCATCTGCCTGGTCTTTACCTGACTTTGGTATGCAGGTTACGTGAACCCAGCCTGGCTCTCCAGATGTTACCATACCTTTCTAAATTTGCATGAGGAATAATATGCCGTATAGATCTACTTTCTGAATTAAATCAGAGCCATCCACTGCACGCTTTTGCAGAGCAACTTAAATTAGAGATGCATTCCTGCCCATATCTGGATCCAGGTAACAATGAACACTGGGTCAGTATTATGCTCATTTTCAAACATTCAGTACGTCAACACGCACAAATAGGCTCTGTGAAACGGACCTGTCAATCTGCCTTTGCTGAAACTGTTGTGTTGTTCTGTGAATGCAAAGCAGAGCCTTGCACCTGCTCAAATTCCTACCGCTTATCATGAATGGAAGACAACACCGAGTCAGTCTGGGGTCCAAAAAGAATCTGTACAGGTAGTCCTCACTTAACGACCATTTGTTTAGTGGCAGTTCAGGCTTACGACGGCACTGGAAAAAACTGACTTACTGCTGGTCCTCACATTTATGACCGCCACAGCATCCCCACAGTCACGCGATCACGATGTGGGCACTTGGCAACAGGTTCACATTTACAACCGGTGCAGCATCCTGTGGTCACATGATCACCATTTTCAACCTTCCCAGCCAGCTTCCAGCAAGCAAACTCAATGGGGAACTGTGTGGTTCACTCAACGACCATGTGGTTCACTTAATGACTGTGGTGATTCGCTTAATAACCACCACAAAAAAGGTCATACAATTGGGTTGGATTTGCTTAACGACCGCTTTGCTTAGCAACCAAAATTCCGGTCCCAATTGTGGTTGTGAAACAAGGACTACCTGTATAGGGTACCTTCTTGTCAACCTTCAGGTTGTTTCTGCACCTGTCCATTTCTTCTAACGGCAAGCATGGCGTTCATACTTTTACAGCCCCAAAATTTGCCTTCTGCCAAAAGCAACCAAGAGGTCGTAAGCAAATGCACACTCAAGTGCCCTTTCTGAAGCAGATCTGCTGCCAGAAAGAGTTCCAGTTGGAGTCTAATCACCCTCTCCTTGCCAAGCAGCGAATGTAGGAAAGCCCGGGATAATTACCAGGTCAACCCTGAAGCACCTGCATTACTCCTTCCCAGGATTTCTGGAAAACATTGAATCAAAACATTTTCCTCTGCAAAGGGATATAGTTCAAATTAGCATGTGGGTCTCAGGGCCCCTCTCACTCATTGCCAGGCCTCCCTCAGCTATCAAACAAAACACCGCAGAACGTATTTCTCAGGACACAAGGGCTCAGCGAAGGTTTAGCGTAGCAAAAGCACGAAGCCATTGCAAAAGAATTCCCCCAACCGCTAGGCATAAAATGTGAGGCCTATTTAGAAGAACGAATGTTCAAATTTCTTATGTCTCTTTCTCCCCTCCTCACTATGCAATGGGCTAGACAGGGTTCTCTTTTGGGAGGAAGATACGGCTTCCATCTGTCCCTTGCTTGGGTAACAGCCTGATCTAGTATCCGGTTATTTTTGACCACGTGAGAACTTCCACACCCGTTTCTCCAGTCCTTCTCGTTGCCTTTCCCTTCTCCTCTGTCCCAGAGAACGGAGCTAGTTAAAATCACAAAATCCCTGCCCTTCCGTGTTTCAGGATAATCACCTGGAGAGAACACAGTGTACAACTTTGAAACTGCCAAATTTGTACGAAGTAGGAAGTTTTCATCTCTGCTGGGTGCGCTCTTTGGAGTGTCCCGTACATATGACTGCTCTGAAAATGGCTTAGAACCTACTCATTGTGACCCAAAACAGGAACTTAAGATTCTTAACAGGAGCATACAAGGAAGCAATTTCATACCACCAGAGCTTTATCAGCTCCACTGGTCCAATTCAAAGTCCTGCTTTCAACTTTCAACAGTCATAACAGTTTGAGATTTATTACCTAAAACAGTGTTTCTCAACCTCAGCAACTTTAAGGTGTGTGGACTTCAACTCCCAGAATTCCCCAGCCAGCACGCTGGCTGGGGAATTCTGGGAGTTGAAGTTCACCCATCTTAAACTTGCCGAGGTTGCGAAACACTGACCTAAAAGCTGCATGCTCCCTTATGCCTCTCCCTAAACTTTAACAATGTCTTCAGGGTTCCTCTTCCCTGTTGTGTGAAATGCAGTGAGACAGACAAAAACTACCAGCAAGAGAGATTTCTTAGGATGTGAAATGCCTTCTCAAGAGAGATCCACCTGGTGCAGTCTTTACAGCAAATTAAGTCCTGAAGCAAAGGAATTCTGGGAGTTGAAGTCCGCCCATCTTAAACTTGCCGAGGTTGCGAAACACTGACCTAAAAGCTGCATGCTCCCTTATGCCTCTCCCTAAACTTTAACAATGTCTTCAGGGTTCCTCTTCCCTGTTGTGTGAAATGCAGTGAGACAGACAAAAACTACCAGCAAGAGAGATTTCTTAGGATGTGAAATGCCTTCTCAAGAGAGATCCACCTGGTGCAGTCTTTACAGCAAATTAAGTCCTGAAGCAAAGGCAAACAAACCCTTAATTTAATAGACAAACAGCAATGTCTATTAATGCAAAGGGGGATTTTAACGCATGCATAAAATAGCAAGGGGGATTTTACGCATGCACAGAAGAAGAGAGTTGTAAAGACGGCAAAACCGAGTTTGGACTGGATTGAAATACCTGAAATATTGGAAAGGATGAAAACGAAATGTATCAATCTGCTGCCTTACAAGTCCCTTCAAAATCCTCTCTTTAAAATCTCCAGTGCATCACTAACTACATTTACATGTAGAAGTGTTAATTAATTAACCTCCGACAATTAACAATGCATATTTGACATCTAAATTAACGTAAGGCCCTTACGACTGGGGAGGGGGCAGTCTTCTCACTGCCAAGCTAGGTAATCAACACCACCTAAAGCTTATTAGAAACTTTTCAGCATCTGCACATTTTCCAACAACCATAAAGAGCAAACGGAAATGTAAAAATTAGTTGTTGGCTGACAGGAGATTTTTCAGTTCATATTTAAAAGATCGTAAAGGGGTGGGGGAGAAAAAAGTGTGTTGTCACTTGATTAACAATACATTTTAACAATTCAGTGAATCTTTTTTGCATTCAGAAGTTGTAATGGTGAGGGGGAGAGCTCTGAGTGCCAGAAATACTGGAGCCTTGGATGATGTCAATCCTCCCCAGCCAGAATTCTGGGAGTTGAAGTCCAAACACCTCAAAGTTGCTGAGATTGAGAAACACTGCTATAGAGGATGAGTTAATTGGCAGAAGGAATTCTCCTCCTGCACCTAGAACAGGGCCTAGTTCTGAGACGAACTATGGAGCATTGCATCGAGGAGGAGAACAGGGATCTCAAACTCCACAGCAATAGGAATTCCAGCTCAGTTCCTTTCCATGACTCAAAACGGAAATCCTTTTTCGATCGGGGGCGGGGGTGGGGTAGCAAAAGTCTCCACTGTCAATGCCCTCTCCCTATTTCTGTCTACAAATTATTTCCTCCCTATCTTGCACTGAAAATGTCTGACATCTGTGTTATAACAGCCTTAATTTGCCAAGCTGTTGAGGAAACACAGTGCCAGTTTATCATTTAAGGATTGCTATGAGACCGTTACAAATAGAACGTCATCTCCCATCCAGAAAAATACCCCACCAGCAGAGGCGGGCGGGTGGGCGGGGGGGGGGGGTTTACCTTACACCATCTTTTGCCTTTTTTTCACTCCCCTGCTGCAGACAGACCCTGCCCAGTATTGCACACTTTAGGACGGCCTGCACAACTGCACCACAAAGGTCGTGTTAATAAATTAAAAACAATTCCAAGCCACAAAGAAATAGCTGACGCAACAATCAGCTGCTTGGCAGCAGCACTGGCAAGGTCTGGAGGCATTTGGAGGCAGCGTGTCTTTTACATTTAGTGGCTGTGGATTGATTGAGTTTCCAAAAAACACCAGTGGGCCACGCGAGGCTGCTTGGCAGGCCGCATGCTGCAGAGAACTGCTCCGCTCAATCCCCACTGTGTCAAACGAACACTAAGAAAAATTCAGAAAAAGTATTGTAAGTTCAGAGAAGGGCATTAAGGATGAACATGGGACTTGATACTAAACCACATGGGGAACGACTGAAGGAACTGGGGCTATTTAATGCTGAGAAAAGCTTAACATGGCGGGGCATGATCACTCTTCAAATACCGCAAAGGATGCCGGACAGAAGAAGGTCAAGATCTGTTCAGGGCATGGGACGCAGAATGAGAGACTTAAGCCAAAGGAAGGCCAATTTCAGTTGATTGTTAGAGAAAAAATTTGTAATAAGTTATTTGACTGGGGAACCCAACATACCGAGCGGCAGCGGGCACCCCTTTGTTGATTCCCACACTGAGCAGGGGGTTGAGATGGATGGCCTCAAGGGAGATTTCCAACCCTACAGTTCTCTGATAAATCCCCTAAGGACATTTAAAAAATATAATACTTCCGCTGCATTTTACAATTCATACAAAAACTTAAGAAACATGATACTTTCTAAATAAAAAGTACTTTGTTCATTTTTCTTTGTGGTTAAGACAAAATAACTTCTAAAAAATGGTTGTGTAGAAGGCACTGGCCACACACTCTTGCCATTCATGCGTTATGATATAACTGGATGCTGTGTCTAAACAGATGAGAAAATAACCTTGGTAAGACTCTCTACATTGCTCTTACAATTTTTTCTGCACTGAGAAAATAAGCATCAGCAGCCACCCCTCCATTTTGGCATCTGTTCACTAGAAGCAAACTTTCAGGGAAAGACCAAGAGACCTGGACTTATGGAACAAATGCCATTGTCATAAGAGGCAATCCTGTGCCGCAAGATCAGCACATGTAACACTGCTGCTGCGTGAGCTGCACTGGGTCCCAGTCTGCTTCCGGGTCCAGTTCAAAGTGTTGGTTATCACCTAAAGCCCTACATGGCATGGGGACAGGTTACCCAAGGGACCGTCTCATCCCTACAACACTGACCCATCCCACCCGGTCATGCAGAGAGGGCATGCTGTGAATCCAGCCGGTTAGGGAATTCCACCTGGCGGGGCCCAGGAGGCGTGCCTTCTCCGCAGTGGCACCCGCCCTGTGGAACATTCTGCCCCCGGAGGTGAGGCAGGCTCCTTCGCTCCCGACCTTCCAGAAGGGTTTGAAGACCTGGTTCTGCCGCCTCGCCTGGGATGGGAAGGGCAACAGCTCTTCCTGGGGGTGGCTGGTGATGTAGATTTTTCCCTACCGAATGGAAATTTTCCCCCTTGGATTTTGTATTTATATTTATTATTTTAGGTTGGTAGGTGCTGATTTGGTCATTTTAGGTGCTGAGGTTTTAACAGAGTATTTTATTGTAAACCGCCCAGAGTCCCCCTCTTTGGGGGGAGATGGGCGGTAACAGAAATTTGATTGATAAATAAATAAATCCCTATCGATGGAAACATCAACAGACGATAACTGGTCCACCTAGCAATTTCTGTGCAAATAAAACCGAGCTACAGAAAAGACACAGCAATCTTTCCAATACAACACCAGGATGATCTTGATGCTTGACAAGCATTCTGTGACAGACATCTATTGACAGACACGATGGCTTTATCAAGCTCAGTGCTTTCTAATTTGCTATGAACGTCCTTTGAACTGCCACTTTATATGGTGTAATTTGCAAGGCTCTGTAATCTTGCTGATTTGCAATTAGAAAGCCCACCACACGGCTGTCTATCGATTTACATGTAATATTACTTCACACGCCAATCCAAGAAATCAAGAGTCTCTAAACCAAGCCAATGATTGTTTCTCAACATGCTTATCTGATACACTTTAATCCCCATGGATTCTTTGAAAATAAAAATGGATACAATGCTAAGAAGAAAGTCATATTAAGGCCGGTAATAAATACTATAGTGGTGGGAATCGGGAGCTCCTTACCGATCACTGTGAGCTGTTTTCTAGGAATTGAATGCATAAATGCAATGAATAAGTACAGCTTATAAATGCCATTAATCTTGCTGAACTTTCTGAAAAGCTACTTAGAAGCCATTTTGGAGAATTACCACTTCTGGTCCTTTTTAAGGTGAAGCTGGCAAGAATCTGACAGGCTTCTGGAGGCAAAGGGAAACTGCCAAGGCAATTCAATCATTCTGGATTGTTCCTGTCACATCTTTGTAAGTGCTCCGCTTTCCAATTGGGAAAGCATGTATTGTGTTAGTTCCAGTTATAATTTCCAGCTGTGGCAATGCCTTAAGAGTTTCAAAGCAGGAAATCTAAAAGGAAATTCCATCAGTTCCTGCAGCTTTGTAGCCCAACTGTTGTTCCAAAAAAGGAGCCTTTACAAGAATCAGAGGAATTTTGCTGTAACTTTACCTCATGTCTTCAAGTAAGTCGCATTCTGCCTGATGCTTAGCTTGAAGTTTTGTCATCTGCTCGGCCTGAATGAGTTTCAGCTCTTGAGTAATTTTCACCTGGGGGGGAAAAAAACCTGCAGTTGTTAATAGAGCACATTATTTTCTCAAACATTTTTCTTGCTTAATACTAAAGATGTTGTAAGCGATAGACCTTTAATTGCTAAACGTTGCAATTCCACTACATTACAGATCATTCCCAACAGGTTTACCATGACCAAGCTTTCTTGAAAGACAGAAAGCTTCACAGTTTCATGCCAACATAATTCTGGAGATAGAAAGTTGGGTCTCTCTTAGAGCAATATAAGATGCAAAATATCCTGCATTATGAATGGTATCACAAGCAATGTACTCAGATAATCAAATATCTTGTTCTCATGTTTTTGAACTGCTGAAAAGTCACCCTATACTCAGGTGACACCGCATATCAACTGAATCCAAGCCAAAAAGAAACAACTCACCAACAATTCCAGCACTCAAGAAACACACTTGAAGGTTGCTCAAGCTCATTTTTAAAAGGCAAATCAATATAAAGGCAAAGCAGGCTTATTCGCCCCCGTTCTTGCTAGAGTCAACAATCAAGAAACTGTACATCATTTGAATGTTAAAAGTTTAGAACTTCAAATATTCCCTGGTGTATCCTGCTTTGAATGTGACCATATCTAAACACTGAAAGATAAATTAGCTCATGAAACCAGTTTGAAAAACAAGAACAGTAAATACAGAGGGGGTGGGGGAAAAATGGAAACACCCCTCAAAGAGCTAATGGGAAAAAGAACCTGTAACGGATTCATTGCAGGGAGAGCCATGTTAGCTAGTCTATAGTAGCAA
This sequence comes from Candoia aspera, assembly GCF_035149785.1. Taxonomy (NCBI): domain Eukaryota; kingdom Metazoa; phylum Chordata; class Lepidosauria; order Squamata; family Candoiidae; genus Candoia; species Candoia aspera. The sequence continues at coordinate 113,758,855 of NC_086157.1, forward strand.
AAACTCTGAAGGACTAGCTCCTTTTGCGACTAACACATTATATTAAAAGGCAGAAGTCCCCTCCCACACACACACACACTGCCCCCTTTGCAGCCACAGACAAGCTCCTGAGAGCTGATGCCTTTCAATAAAATGTGTTAGTCACAAAAGGAGCTACCAGACGTCTTCAGATTTTTCTGCAAGGAGCCCATGAGGTAATCTGCAAAAATGTGCGCAGCCCCCCAAATGAAACACCCACTCTTAACTGCTTCGTCGTGCAATACCCTGCTTTCTGCACTGGTCAAGTACACCTTTCCAGTCCACCACGTAGAAATCACCAGGTTTCAAGCAGATGCTTAGCAGCATGCCAGGACCAACTGTCACGCTGTGGGAGCCAGCGCTAGAAATGCCCTGACAAATGGCGTGGCTAAGATTTTCTTTTTCTGCTATAATTGGACACTGTACTCAGTTCTATATATAGGGGGGGAAAGCCCAACTTTTTTGTGTTCAAGGAAAGAACAAAGACTAGGGGGAAGAGCTCAGAAGAGCGAAGCTGGTCAAGCAATCTGCTATTACCTCGGCTCCAAGAAGCTTCTCCCCAGGACAGGCACCAGCCCTTCCTAACACCTCTGAGTGAAGCCAGGGACCCTAAGAGCAAAACCACACCGAGGAATGAAGTCTCAATTTTCTCAACAAGAAGAAGAGAACCCACCTCCCTTTTTTGTTCTTAACTGAAAGGCTAAACTTGTTTGCATTTTTCATCCAAAGAGTCCTGGGAAAAAATTTCCCCAAGCAGAGCACGTCCTCCTGAACGGAAACTCCAAATCCTCCCCCGTGAAACGGAAACATGGGCAAAACTGGGTCTGCCCCACCTAGCCGAACCGCTAAGCGCCAGGCAGGCCAAAGGGCAGCATCCTGTGCCCCTCCCTCCCCACTGGGAAGCCCGGACTTTTGTTGACAAAAATTAAACCTCTCCCCTGATGAATTTCAGCCAGGTCTGAACACGCACGCACATGTTGGTGTGGGTTGTTGTTGTTTCCATAGTACACACATTTATTCTATGCCGGGCGAAGAGGTATGGGGTGTCTCAGCATGCACGGAAGATGGTCCTCAAGATCCCCGAGGTAACAATGCTTGCAAGGAGAGCCCCACCGAGCTTCCCGATTCCCCTGATCCTTCGTTCTGGGAACGGCTCCCTGCGCTCCTCCCAAGTCACAAACAGGAGGGCTTCTCCCTCCTTGGAACTGCTGGCCAGACAGAAGCGTCCTTGCAGGCCTCACGGGCCCAGCGGCTTGGACACGGCCCCTATAAATAGCCTTCCTGCATCAGGCCAAGCGGAGAATTCCTCCCCCTCGACCCGGGTCAGGAAGAAAGGCCTCGCCATGGGGGGGCGGATATGAGTTTGGGGTCCCAAGCCCAACCTCCTCCTCTGGCCCAAGCCAACTTAGGACTCCAGATCCGGCCACGGCCCTTTCTGTGCCCCTGACTAGTCCTCAACACCCTCACCGCCCTGCCTGGCCCACCCAGGCTGGCTGGGGAGGATGGGAGTTGTAATCCGACGCTTCTGGAGGGCACTGGGGTTGGGGAAAGCAGCCCGAGATGAGCTAATGCAAGCAGCCCAGCTGCTTCAGGTCCCTGCTCACCCTCACTCTGACGGAGGGCTGGCACCTTCCCCCTTTCCCAGCCCAGCAGACCGCGGAGCCCTTCGCCACCCTGGCTCTGAACCGGCCGCTGCGTTCCGACAACGGGCTAGCCTGGAACGCGGAGCGCGTGTTCCCTACGGTGGGAACCTCCCTCCGCTTTCGCTCCGGGTTGCCTGGATTACACGAAGCTCGGAAGGCCCCCAGGTTAAGGTGTCGCGCGGGCAGCCCCGGCCCCCCCCGGCCTCTGCAGGTCCCGGCAGCCCCCCCGCCCCGCCCCGCTCCTCCCCGCGGCGCCCCGGCCCCGTCGCCCCCCACCCCAGGGCCCGCGGCCCCTGCGGGCAGCTCGCCCCGGCGCCCCCGCCCCTCCCTCCCCCCCGGGCACAGAAACGCCCCCGCGCGCCCAGGACCCCTTGCCAAGCCCCCTCCCCCCGGGAGCCCCTCCCCGCCTCGGGAGCCGGAGGCAGCCCCGGCCGCGAGCGCCGGGGGGGCGGGGGGACCCCGGCATCCCGCTCCCCGCGGGCCCCGCGACCCTCGCCGCCTCCCTCCTCACCTTCCTCGGCGGCGGCTGCATGGCGGCGGCGGCGCGGCCGCTCTCGGCCTCATCAATCCTTCCCGCCCGGGACGGCGGCGGCGGCAACGGCCGGGCGGGCGCGGAGAGGCGGGGGCGACGCCGGGCCGGGCCGGGCCGGGCTGCGATGCTGCTGCTGCTGCGGCGGCTGCTGCTGCGGCAGCGGCGGCGGCGCGGGGGCTGACGAGCGGAGGGGCGGGGTCGGGGGCGGGGCCGGGGGCGTTACCTCCGCGCTCCCCGCCTCCGTCCGGCCACGGGGAGGGGGAGGGGGAGGGGGAGGGAGGGGCGCCCCGCGCGTGCGCAGAGGGGCCTCGCGCCCGTCAGGGAAACCGCGCGAGACTTCCGAGTGAGGGTGGTCTCCCCCTCCTCTCCGAAAAAGCCCGCGCAGTTGGACGACCCGGCAGCCCGCCTCAAGAGTTGACATTAAGCGGGGCTCCGCCACCGTCCTGCCGCCTTTCGACTCAGACCGGCGTGAGCCGCGTAACGTGTGGACGGCGACACGCGTCACTTGCCCTGAGGGAATTTTTTTTTTATCCGGTCGGTGCTACCGCGAAACTTTTGCTATCCAGTTTGCCCAGCCGTCCCCATATTTCCCGGGAAGTCAGTCAATTTATATAAGAGTTAATTGATTTTTTTGGTTTTTAAACCAAAGCAACGCGGCGCGCTTTTCCACACCGCAACGTCGCCGCGAGACACGGCGCGTGGGGAAGGCGGAGCCTACGGAGCCAATCGGAATGGGAGTGCGCAACCGGGGACACGCCCCCGCGTTTCTATTGGCTGTCTCGCTCTGGCCGGTCCACGGGCGAACGGATTGCGCTCTTAGCCGCTGCTGCCCCCTGGTGGCGACGCGCTGCACGCGCAGGGGCTGCTCTGGCCGGCGTGGCGTCTTTCCCCGTGCGCGAAAACATATATGAGATAAAGCAGAATAATAAATACATCAACTGCTGGTGATCCCCCATTCCAAGGCTTAACCTTGGTTTGTATAACAAACCACCAATGGCTGGTTTGCAACACATTAAACCGGGGATCGCACACTACAGCTGCCCCTTCCTTGAATGCATGGAGCCGCAAACCATTATATTTCTTGCATTATCAGGATGATCAGATTTATCCCTGCTGCAATTGCCAGACTCTTTAGTGGCTTCCAGGAATTACCAGCAACAAAAGCATTTAAACAAAATATTCAAGATAGGAACTCAAATAATGCAATTACAAAGCCATATCCATCACAGTAGGTGCCCTAAAGCTCTGGGTAGCCCCCCACCACAGAATAAGTCAGTTTGGAGCAGTTGCTGTTGATGGAAGCCAGCCTATTTGGGGCTTGGGGCCTTGTTTGAAGGGCTGCCTTCCCCCAGTTACATCCACCTGGCCCATCACAGCAGAAAGGCAGGGTATGTTGCAAGTCCCATCTATGAGGAAAGTACATCTAAAGGAGCACAAAAAAAGGGCCTTCTCTGTTGTGGCTCCCTCCCTATGGAGCATCATTCCCCCGGAGATAAGGTTGGCCACCACCTTGCTCCTTTTCTGGATGGCCCTAAAGACGTGGTTCCCCAGGTTGATTCGGAGCTGATCGAGTGGCTGATTTGATTGTGGTTGCTGATGGGCTTTTGAATTGTGGATTTTAATTCTGTAAGCGCCCGGAGTCACCGTGTGCAAGTTGGGTGGCCAGATAAATTTGTTCAATAAATAAATAAATAAAATGGAGGCCAACCTGATTCCTAAGGGGAGGCTGTCCCTAAAACCCCTCTTTAGGGGGAGATGGGTTGTAATAGAAATGTGAAAAATAAAACAAACAAACAAACAGGAACAGCACCTAGGAACCTCCCATCCTTCAACTCTGCAGAAATCGGGGAACACCAGCAGTTGATGTATTTATTATTCTGATTTATATAGGCGCCCATGTCATATCTATGACCCTGGGTGGCTCACAAACAGTTAAAACAATGTAAAAACAACCAAACAATGCGATTGTTTAAAACAGTAAAGGACAATGCCAAAGCATATTTTAAAAAATCATAAAAATTCGTAAGATTTACTTCCAGAGAAGAAATGGCAGACAGAAGATGGCTCCAAAAAGCAGGGCCGACGACCATGGTGAAATGAAGAGCCGGTGAGTGGACTGGCTCTTTGTAATTCCTCTCCAGAGAAGGAGAGGACTTGAGATCACCCACAAGTGCTCCAGACAGCTGCTCCTCATGAGGAGACCACAAAACAGTGGTCTTTGGTGGTTTAGAGGTCTGGGAGACAAGGGAATAGCCATCTTGCTCAAACCGCAGTGGGCGCCTTTAAAAGGACACTGGGGTTGCATATTCCCTTTTCTAATCACTTCTGTAAATTGCTTGTTAACTGCTTTTCAGCTATTAGGAACCTTTGGATGGACATGTTTTACAGCACCGGATGAGTTTCCTTCAATCCTTAGCAAATGAAGTTTTAAATACAAGTTTAAGGACTTAATTTTTTTTTTTGAATAAACAGCAAAAGGGTGATTAGAATGTTGGTTTTAGAAAGTTACAAAGGGACTGAGGGTCCAGATAAATTTGAAATAAGATTTTGGAATTAATTATAAAGAATCCTCCTTGTGGGAAAATGCTTTTGTTTTGAATAAAAAACAAACAAGATTTTAAAAATTGGACACTAGAGGGAACTAAAAATTACAGTTAAAGGAGAAGAACACTTAAACTTGACTTACAATTACAGATTGAAACAAAATATTTTAACATTGGACATATTGAAGGATATTTTTGGACAATGGACCCAGAAAGTAATTTAATACTGTGTGCCTCTATAGATGTGTCTAAAAGATGTTATGGAAGAGGAACAAATTTTACCTGACAAGATCGAGACTGAGTTGAAAGTGGATTTCTACAAAAATTATATGGAAAAAGATGTTACATGGAACATACACAGAACATACAAAAGAAACTGGCTGATGTCGTAATAATTAAAAGGGATATACAAACGACAAACCAAGGAAGTGACCTGGATGATTTTCTTGTACTGGATTTACAAAAAGGTCCTGTTAAAGTTTTGAAGAATTTTGTGAGAAGGGACGAAGAAAAAATGAAAAGAAATCAAGTTCCTAAACATTATTTGAAGGGACTAAAGATTAAGATTGTCAGAAGTAAAAGGAAGGAATAAAAAGTTGGTTTATTTGATCAAAGTTAAAATATATAGGTTATGTCTGGTAACCCTTAATGGACTTTTGCTGACACCGGGACTGAAATGACGAGTCTTTAGGATCTGTTTATAGATAAGAGATGGGCTATGGGAAGAAGAGATCATTTGTTGTATTTTGAGAGAAGGTGGTAAGTTACTAAAATTGTTTTTTTTACTTGTGATGAAGGTGGGAAGTCACTTCTTTATATATTTCTTTTATTTTTCTTTACTGTATTATTACTTTTTCCTTCTTTTCTGTTTTTTCCCTTTTTCCCTTTCTTTTCTACACCTTCTATTCTTTCTTTTTATTCTTCTCTCTAGGAATTTGAGGGACATGAAATGGGAGAAGAGACAGCTTGAGCATCACTGGCTCTCACTGAGGGATGCACTCAACCGAGCGTGTCTTGGAACCACTATGAGGGCCTCCCTCATGGCGGTAAGGGTGGCAAAGCGACAATACTTCTCCGCCCTTATTGCGTCTGCAGATAGCTGCCCTGCGGCCTTGTTTCGGGTGACACGTGCTCTCTTGGGCAGAGAGGGCCCGGAGATCCCCCTACAGGGCCACCTGGAAGAATTTGCACAGCATTTGTTGGAAAAAGTCACTCAAATTGTTCTCAGTTGGATGCTGGCTTTTTTGTGGGTCCTAGCGAGATGCCCGGGGCAGAGTGTTGCCCCCTTATCTGGGAACGGTTTGAACCTGCTGGGCCCGAGGAAGCGGGCAGGGTCCGTAGGGCTGTGAGCTCGGCCACCTGCTCTCTAGATCCATGCCTCTGCTGGCTAACTAAAGCTGCCAGGGGGTTGTTGTGTGAATGGGCTCTAGCGATGGTGAATTCTTCCCTGACTGAGGGGGCGGGTTCGCCCCCTCTCAATAAACCATTGCTGGATCCCACCATGCTGGACAATATTTGTCCAGTATCTATCTCCCCTTTTTGGGGAAAGTAATTGGGAAGGTGGTTGTGCAGCAGCTTCAGAGGACTCTTGATGAAGCCAATGATCTGGACCTCTTTCAGGCCTGGATATGGGACGGAAACAGCATTGGTCACACTTCTGGATGATCTCTGGCGGGAGCGGAACAAAGGTTGGACATCTGTCCTTGCCCTCTTTGACCTCTCAATGGCCTTCAATACCATCAACCGTGGTATCCTTCTGGATTGGCTCCGGGGATTGTGGGTGGGCAGGACAATATTGTGCTGGTTCGCCTCCTTGGTTCCAGTTGGTGGTGGTTGGGAAGGAGAGATTCCTCCCCTGGCCCCTACTGTGTATAGACCCTGGACCCGGCCTCTGGAATTTCATCCCTCCAGAGATCATACTGGTCCTTGCTGGCTTTTCCCAAGGCCTTGAAGACACGATTCTGCTTTAGCCCAGTGCCCCCGGTGTCTTGGTTGTCCTGAACATCTCATTCTTGCTGCTTTAATTTTCCCTGGCTGCTGTGTGTTTTATATTCTTTTCCTATATGGTTTTAGCATTTTTAATATTGTTAGCTGCCCAGAGTCATGCATTGCAGACAAGCAGCCATATAAATCGAATCATTCAATCAATACACTGGCATCTAAGGTAAACCAATTCCCGGCACCCAAACAATACTCCACAATGCATCAACAATTGCAATCATAGGGTTCCAGCCTCACCCCATCCCAATGCTGGGGGGAAGGGGCAGATTTTTAAGGGCTCCTGGAAGGCTTGCAGGGTGGGGGCCCTCTGGATCTCAGGGGGGAGGGTGTCCCATAGTGTTGGAGCTGCTACAGAGGAGGCATGCTTCCTAGGTCCCTCTAGATCAGTGTTTCTCAACCTTGGCAACTTTAAGATGAGTGGACTTCAACTCCCAGAATTCCCCAGCCAGCCATGCTGGCTGGGGAATTCTGGGAGTTGTAGTCTACACATCTTCAAGTCGCCAAGGCTGAAAAAGAGTGAATTCTGGGAGTTGAGGTTCACATGTGTTAAAAGTTGCTGAGATCCAGAAACACTGTTTCTGCTTCTTTAGTCCCAGCTGCTAAATTCATTGGTAGATTGTCAGAATGCAAATCCCATGGCTTACGTCCTTGAGTGTGATGTCAGGAGACCAAAGGGAGGTTGCACTGTGACATCTTCATAAACGTGTTGTCATGTTTTCATCAAGTGTGGTGAGCTGAAGAAAGCTCTGCACTTGCTGTTCCTTCAAATATTCATTCAGTCTCTGAATACACTGGAAAATGGATAGAGAAATGTTGAAGTGTGCAAAAGTCAGCAGAAGGGTAGTGGCTATTATGAGGGCTTTTCAAGGATGGAAAGTCTGTTGAAAAGGGAAGATAGCTGTGGGTAAGAGACTGTTTCTGCCCACTTTGTTATGGAGATGTGAGAGTTGGTGATGCCTGAAGAATATAAAACTATAAGATGAATGCAGTGGGAATGGGGGGCTTAAGAGTGTGCAATTCAGGGTTTCTCCACTGCAAGAGGCCGCTAGGGGTTCCCTGGGAGATCACGATTTATTTAAAAAATTATTTCAAATTTGGGCAAGTTCACACGAAAGAGGTCAGTTTCATTCTTGATTTTCAGTTTAAAAACACGGTTCATGCACAGATACAGGCCTGCCCATGAAACAAACAGAATCATTTTGTAACTTCTGGCCTCTATTTGAGTCTGAATGGGCAGGGGTTCCCCCAGGCCTGAGAAATATTTCAAGGGTTCCTCCAGGGTCAAAAGGTTGAGAAAGGCTGGTGTAATTAAACAAGCAGAAATCAAGCCCAGAATGAATGGATGCTGAAGGAATGTGAACAAAAACCCAAGTGATAATACTGGGAAAAAAAAATCAAAGAGCTTTAGTCATAACAGAGCGAATGAACTACAGTCAGATTGCAACACTAACATTTCATAGAACGAGTGTGTAAGCTTCTGCAGCTCGCACAAGGGTGAAAACATGATGACACATTCATAGTGATGTCACTACGCAACTCCCCTTTTCATACTTGCCTCCTGATGCGCATCAAGCACATGAGTCCTGGGTTTGCACAGTGGCATCGTGACCCGTGTTTGGACACCTCCCCCTTAGAGACACATGAAATCCATGAAATGGGCAAGGGAGGAAGTGACACCATGCACAGCACGCACAAATTACACCCTGGAGTTCATTCACAGGATGATGCAACTTACATGCTGACTGGCAACCTTTTTTACATGGTCTGTGTCATTTGTGCAATGACATAATGTTGCACATGACATCATTGGGCTTCCAGCGGACACCCAAATCAGTAAAAATCTAGTTTTGCCAAATCTCTTGCCTGAGTAGAAATGGTTGGTGTTGATTCCTAATCCAGTTACCAGTCTGTATGCGGACCTCAAACTGATGTCAAATGAAATTTAGGATGGGGGAAGTGAGAAACCATAAGGAGTCATCTATCCTTAACTGTATAGACTCTCTTGGTGAAAACATAAAACAGCTATTTTCAGCAGAAATCGTCTTATTCAGGATCGGTCATTTTCACAGTAGTGGTGGTAGAGGTTTTTTCCCTGCCTTAAATTATTTCAGATACAGTATATACATATCCATTATATTATTCCCTTAGAAGAAAGTGTAGAAATGGTAGAATACAGTGTTTCTCAACCTTGACCACCTTTCTCAACCTTGGCAACTTTAAGAGGTGTGGCCTTCAACTCCCAGAATTCCCCAGCCAGCACATGTAGACTTCAACTCCTTCTGGGAGTTGAAATCCATACCTCTTAAAGTTGTCAAGGTTGAGAAAGGTGGTCAAGGTTGAGAAACACTGGAATCATAAATACTCAGCCAAAGGCATGAGATAAAAAAAGGGAGTATTGCTAACCCTGGTTGACACCAGACCCATTCGCCACGGTTCCCCTTGCAAACCATCCCTCACCCCACCATGTCCATCCACAGCTCCGTACGTTGCCCTTTGCCCTTCAAACTCCTCACCTCTTTTCAAAGTTCTCAACTCTATGAGTCATCAGTTCACCAACTTTCTTAATCTTCCCTCCCCAACCCATTCACTCTTTCCTATATTTGTTTTGCAATTCAATCTTCATTCATCACTTCTTATGACCAAACCACCTTAACCTACTTCTTCTGTATCTTCCTATCCTTGAAGGCCCTCCTAGCTTCCACCACATCCACCCACCTCTTCCTACATTGCCTTGGGTTCTGGTAGCTTCTCACGATCTCAGGATCTTGTCAACTGTGCCTCTTCCTCAATTTCCCCTCCCCCTCAAGCCATTGGACCCCAACCATAACCCTAACCCTTGTCAACAAGAAGAGGCCCACAGCTGTTCTGATGGTCAACAGTTTTGTTGAAAGAAAACCATCTATTTTAAGTGCTTACAGCAGATGGCAGCACTACCCTGATCTTGGTTGACTCCAAGGAGGCTCAGACCTTGGTGGGAGATTCTCAGGAATCTCCTGGATGGTGGGGAACTGAGAAGTTGGAAGAAAAAGTGCAGAAGGCCGTAGCAAATGACTTTGGTATCATCACCCAGAAAGCTCTACGGAACAGTCTGTAGGAGCTGAGCTAAGGGAAGTCCTTATCTTTGCCCAGTTCATGTAGCATCAAGTAACTGGCCTTGCCTGCCACCATAAAAGCTCAGCAATCAAATATGGTTAGTAAAGGGATGGGATGCCACCAGGAAATCGGAAGAAACATCCCGGAATAGGGCAATGGCCAAACGTTTACGGTCTGTTGCAGAGAAACCTTTAAGAGCATGGACGTGAAAAATAATCAGGAGTCCACTAGATGGCAGCACCTCACAGACTTTGGCTGATGTTGGAGAAAATCAGCAGGGTCAGATCTGGTTAGAGTTTGGATGGGAGACCACTGAGGGCTGCAGGCTAAGTTGAGAAGTCCAAAACCACAATCTGGAATCGGAAGGCAAGGGCAAACCACTTCTGTTACTGTGGTCAAGAAGAGCGAACATCTGCTGTGCAGAGCCACCAAGAGGCAAGCTGGTATCTTTAACTACTTTACTAATGGTCTTCTTCACCCGCTTTAGGAATTCAACCACAGATGGATATGAAAGAGATATTCCTACTGCTGTAAATTGGTGCAAAACAGAATTGACCCTCCATTTCCCATGGCAAAAATGGGGATCCTTTGGAGCAGGACAATTCAGCTGCTCAGTTGAAAAAAACCACTCTTGTCACTTAATGTCCATGCCAGAGAGATCTGCAAAATCTGCACTTGTGGGATGCCTGCTTACCGCGTGATAACAAAACAAATAAATAAAACAAAATAAATGAGTGAAAGTGGTGGGGGGAGAACAGCTGATTCAAGCTGAGAGGCTTGCAACTGGATTCAGGATTAATTAATAGGTTAACTGGATATTAGTGCCAGATGGATTGACCTGGGCATCCTCTGGATCACACCAGCAGCCAGCTCTGGCCTCCTAAATACCATTTCTCTCTGGACTCAGATGCAGGGGAAGAAAGAGAAGAGCAATCCTAGATCTATCAGACAATGGCCATTGGTCACCTGCTCCAGCAGGACCTCCCCAGCTGAAGCCCTGACTTAGGGGCAGGGGTGTCCACGGGGCGTGGGGTGGGGGAGTCAAAAAAGCCAAGACAACTGGGGCCACCATCTTGACTTTTAACAGATACCCCTCTTCTGATCTCCCAAACACGGCAGTGGTGATGGGAGTCAAGGTTCACCACCTCTGAAAGGCCTCCCGTTGGAGAAAGTAGAGCTTTGCAAGCCAGAAGAAAGAGAGAACATTAGAGCAGACTGGATCCTTCTTGGCTAGAGTCCATCTAGGCATCCCAGGCCTCCAGCCAGGCTACGTTCAGACAAGATCCTACGCTAAGCTGGAGTTGGATACTTTGGAGATCAGGGTGGTGTGGCAATCACCATCTCGTTCGGCGAGATCCTGGATGCGTGTGTCAAAGAAGTCACGATGGTTGCCGTGACCGTGCCGTTAAAACCCCACCCCATTTATTTATTTATTTACATACATATATATATATATATGTAAACATATATGTGTATATATGTAAATATGTATATATTATTTACATATGTGTGTGTGTGTGTATATGCATCATATACTGCTTTGGGACATGGAAGCTCTGTTAACTGTAACTGCTACTAGGCATTGCTAACCCTCTCCTTGAAAAGCTATCTATCTATCTATCTATCTATCTATCTATCTATCTATCTATCTATCTATCTAATTCATTCAATTTGGCCACCCCCTGATTCCAACTGTCTCTGGGAGGCTGTGTGCGCACAAGTGAGGCAAATTAATGGAGACCAGTGATCTGGGCAGCAAAGATGCAGAAAACTTTCCTTGCTCTCACTGCATGGTCCTCTAGACCGGTGTTTCTCAGCCTTGGAACTTTGAGATGCGTGGACTTCAACTCCCAGAATTCCCCAGCCAGCATGGAAAGCTGAAAGTTGCCACGGTTGAGAAACATTGATTTAGATGTCTTCAGGCCAGATCTGGAAGCCTGAATGAATGCAAACCCTGCTATCCTGTTTGATCTTGCGTCTCCCAAACATTCGGCCATCCGACCCACGTTAATTCTGGGAAAGAGGATAGTTTTAATTTACTGCAAGTACAGCATCATCAGTGCAAACCCATGAACAGTAAAATTCCTTGCAGGGCGTAGCTTGCTATCTCATACACTGTGGCCAGGGCCGCAACTGTGGGGGGGGGGGGCAAGCGGGGCACATGCCCTGGGCGCCTCGCTGGGGGGGGCGCCAAAATGAGCGCGGAATCCATGTTTGCCCTGGGTGACACAGACCCCAGTTGCGGCCCTGAATGTGGCTGGGCCTGTAGCGTAATTTTATTTTCCACAACATCCTTCCCCAACCATCAAGAGGACTACGGTTCCCATCATGCCCATCGACATGGCCAGGGAGCATCCTAGCTAGAAACCAAGGGGTTGTTAAACTGATGAGAACAGATCCTGGACTCAATCTTAGGTTCTAAGCTGGGAAAAGCCGCTCTAGCGTTGCTCCCCCACCCCTTAATTTAATGAACGTGCCCTGCCTTGCCTTTCAAAGATGGGAAATTGCACCATCAACAAACCGGTCATAAGGCAGCCGTGCAGAATTGGTGGTAATGGGGCCAAACCCCTAACTGTTGACACGGAAGAAGGAACCCAAGACACCGGTTCTTGTTTTCATCTGTGTCTGTAAATTACTGGACAGCAAGGACTGATTGCATAGCAGGAGTGGAGAAAGCATGCCAGAAAAACAGGTTTTCTGCCCTGAGACCTGCAGGGCTAGTTAAAACAGTCTCTTTTTTGGATCCAAGCCAGGGCGCCTTATTGCCAGCACCATGGGCATCATAGTCTGACGGTGGAGGGGGCTGATGGCACGCAGCAGCTCAGAGACTGAGCGGGTTAAAGTCCAGCGTGGTGTGGGGCCAGGCTGTTTGCAGGACCCCCTCTCCCGGGGGGCATCTGCCCGTCCCACCAGGTCAGACAGGGTGGGCACGCTCCGGGTCCCCTCCCTTAAACGTTGCCATCTGGCAGGATCAGGACATGTGCCTTCTCCGTGGCAGCCCCCACCCTCTGGGACATCTCCCCTCCACCGATCCAGCAGGACCCCACCCTGGTAGCCTTTTAGGAGGCCTTGAAAAGCTGCCCCTTCCCCAAGCATTGGGATGGGGTGAGGCTGGAACCCTGTGCTTGCAACCGTTGATGTACTGGGGAGTTGTATTTTTTTCAGTCACTGGTTTTTCTTGCTACTTTCATGTTTTTATTCTTCTCAATGTGAGCTTCTCAGAGTTATGGCACACAAGATGGGTGGCCGTATAAGTCTCTTAAACAAACAAACAAACAAACAATCAGAGCAGGGAAGAATGTCCCCGAGCCACCACTTACCTTTGCCATGGGATCACTTGGTGGCCTCCTTTCCACCTCCACCTTCCCACAGCTTGACTGGTGTAATAGTACCAACCTACATTCCTGGGTTGTTGATAGGATTCTGAGATGAGATGTGTGTGTCTTGTTCTTGTTGTTTTATATCTCACCTTTCCGCCCAAAAGGGGCAGACAAGGCAGCCAAGTGAATAAAAAAATGAAAAAATGAAAAATGTATTATATTATATTATATATTATTATTTATATATTACTATACTATATTATATTAATGAAAAAATGAAAAAAACAAAATGCAAGTCAACTGAAGGAAGACCCAGTTAAAGGCGCTGTTCAAATAACACATAATACACAAAAGAGCAAAATCCATGTGAAAAATTGTTCCCAAAATGCTGACCTCTGGATCATTTGCGTTGTGCTGACTTCGCTGTCATTGCAAAACATACAAATTTTGCATTTCTAAGTTGGGAGAAGTTAAATTTATCAACACTGCACGTTGCAGATAACTTGCCAGTTCCTGTTATAGGAGCTGCAATTCACAAAAAGCTTGTGCTTTTTGATAAAATTTGTTATTTGAAAAGGTACACTATATCAGACTCCCGACTGCTAGGTGCAAGAAGGGTGCTGCTTTCAGCAGCCCCCAGAAGGACAAAATAAAATGTACCATTAGGTAGGCTGACCATATTTCCTTGAGACAGAAACGGGACATTGGGATGGCAAAACGGGATGTGGTTAAAAACGGGACATTGGGATGGCAAAACGGGGCAGGGCTGGATCGGCAGGCAGGAACTTCTCCGGTTTTCTCGGGCTGGGAATCTTCGGATTCCTTCGTTTGTGAGAGGCAAGGCTGGGCCGGAAAGTCTAGTGAATGGTTGTCCCCGACAAGCTGTTCCTCCTCTGGCTGTGCTTTTACGTTCTTTTCTTCCCTCCCTTTCAAGGCAGGAGCCAATCGGCTGGCCCTTTGATCACCACCTATCAGCTGATCCTGTTTTTTCTTTTTAGGTTTCCTGCCGGGTTGAGCTCTGCGGCTTTTCCCCCACCATTTCTGCTGAGCTCCCCTTCCTTCCACTCAAAGTCAGACTGCCTTCTGACAGGTTCGCGGGAACTTTCACATTTTTAAGTAAGGTTTTTAAGAAAACGGGACAAAATGGACATTTATATTAAAACAACAGGATGGTCTGGAAATGTTAAAAAAGCAGGACTGTCCCGTTCAAAATGGGACATGTGGTCAGCCTACCATTAGGGGAAAAGAACGGAAAATCAAGCTTGTGAATAGAGGACCATCGCTTTCTCTTCGTAGTCTAGGTGGGGGGTCAGCGGACACCAGGTTCTCGGCCCCAAGCAAAAATCAGAGCTATTAATTACCCGTTAGCAGCGCTGATGATTAATAATAGAAAAAGAAGCTCAGGCATGTGAAGGCTTTAATTAAAAGCAAGACACCATAATCTTTGATCAAAAGGCACCCAGCAGGACCTAGACCTGTATTTGATGCTCAGATTAAAGGGTTGATTCCACTTTTAATTGAGGTTTTATTTGGGGGGCAGGGAATGGGAGCTTGGCTTCATTCAGCAACCTGTGGAAGAAACTGTGACATCGGGAGCTGCAGGAGGTTCATGTTGCTAAGCCCGTAGAGAAAGGAAGAGAAAGGGAGAGGCCGTTTCTTGCAAAACGTTTGGTTTCCTCAAAACTCTTGGTGCAACCCCTAGCCTCCATAATCAGTTTTACTATCACTTTCTGGGGGTTAAAATTGGACTTTTCTGCCTTGGCTGAAAATTCTGCTGTCCCAGGCGTCAGCAAAGCCAAACCCGCTTTCGTCTCACCCGGGGGCATCTGCAGGGGAGTCAAAAAAGTCAAGATGGCAACTACATCTGCACGATCAAAACTCCATATATGGAACCCAGGTAAAGAAGGGGGGGTTGTGGCACTCTCCTGGCTGCCATCTTGACTTTTTTGATCCCCCCCTCCACGGGTGGGAGTGGGGATTGATCCCATTGAACTTGGAGGGTGAAGATGATTAAAAAATAGAGGAGTTCTCTTAAATGTAACAGGGTCTGCTATTATTATTTTTTTCTTTAAATCTCTGCAATTACCAAGCCCAGGTCACTTCTGGGATTTTATCAGACTTGATTTACCGGGAAGGAGCACCCAGGTACCTTGACTGGTCTCCCCGCAAAAAGATAAGCAGGGCTGGATGAGGTTCATACTTGGATGGGAGACCACTAGGTGATCCCAGGGCTGCAGGCTAGAGTAGGAAATTGAAGAAACATCGGCAAAGAAAGCAACGGTAATCCACTGCCATGCTGTTGCCACAAACCAGGTTCCCTGATTAAGGCGCAACAGTAAATCACAGCTCTATTGACATTTCACAGCTTTGTCTAGATTTGGCAGAAGACAGACCCAGCTGGGGCTCAGCTCGCTTAGAATCTGTATTGCAGACAGCAGTGTTTCTCAATGTCAGCCAGTTTAAGATGCGTGGACTTCAGCTCCCAGAATTCTGGGAGCTGAAGTCCACACATCTTAAACTGGCTGACATTGAGAAACGCTGATATAAAGAATGGTTCTCAATCCCAAGTTTACTTTTCTCTTAGAAATAATTTGCTCAGGGAAAATTAGGTCACCTCCAGGAAATTCCTTCCACTTGTGAAGGAAGCATATTTCCCATAGTTAATTGTGCATGAACTTGCTCTGGACCGGCTGCACTAAAGTTCGTTTCTCCTTCGCCCCCTCTGGAGGTGCCAAGCAGTTACGGTTATTCCCACTGATTTTCATCCATGCCAGTTGGACAGATATGCAGAAGAACCGCATCGCTGGGGCCCATGTCCTACAGTACGAAGCCTTTCACGATCTGCTGGTCTGCCTCCTCCTTCCCTTGGAAGATCCTTTGGGGATCTTGGCCTTGGAGAATTGCAGGGGCCTTCAGAGGCCATGCAGTCCAACCCCCTATGTTAGCTGTCTGTCTGGTGTCACTGTGTTCAGCCTTCACTTGAAGACCTAGCAAGTAATTGAGGACACAGCTGGATTGCTCTGACAGTTATGGATGTCACCCTCATCTTCAAACCACAATAACTTAAACCGCAAGGACAATAAGGAACAGATACTTCACTTTTCTGTGAAAAAGGCAGCAATCCTCACATTCTCACTTTCACTTCTGCAGGTTTCTACCTACTTCTGTGGTCCTTACTGCAAAGGGTCCCCCGCACCTACACACTCCTTGCTATTGCTTGCCCCCTTGGGACCCAGCCTCATTTGCCTCTTGCAAGACAAAGGAAGTCCAGTCCTTCAGGTGTGCAAAATCCCTGGTTAGAATTCCATTCTCGTTTTGTCTCCCCGTGTTTGAGGGCTTTTGCACAATCGCTGCATCGGTTAGGAGAATTGTCTTTTTGCTTGCTTGTGGGGAAGGTCAAGGAGGAAAGAGGGTTTTGCAAACCTTGCCTTTCCCAGCAGGGGGGGGGGGCGGGTAGGAACGTCACGCTCGCTAAGAGCAATCCAATTTCACTGCGTTTGGATGGGCAAAATCAGAACATTCTGTAAAAGCTCAAGTAGCACACATACTTTTTGGGGGTGTGAAAACTCACAGGGCAGGCGTGTCCACAGGGTGTGTCAAAAAAGTCAAGATGGCAGCTGCGATGGACACTCCAGCTGTTTTTTATGTGGGTCATCCCCAGATGGTAGCATTGATAAATCAAAGGCCCTCTGAAACAGTTCTGTTTTTGATAACTTCCTGAAGCTGAGCAAAGTTCCATAAACCTTATCACTTCCACAGAAACACAACTTTTATATATATTTATTAACAGACACACACACACACACACGTACATATAGGAATATGCCCAGGGGGTTAAAAAAAAGTCGAGTTTGTGGCCATAACCATACCGCTGAAACACTGCATCTTTTTTTTAACGTGAGTTGTGATGCATGTCAAAAAGGACAAGGCTTTGATTGCATGATTGTGGCTGCCATTTTGACTTTTTTGACCCCCCCTCCCAGCAGACACCCCTGTGACCCTCTTTGTGACAGAAATAACTTCCTGATTCTAGGCCTTTAAAGATCTTCTTTGGAGTAACCTTTTAAAAAAAAAATTATTGTTTAAAATACAAATTACAAAACATACAACCAATAGTAACAAAGAACATAAAATAATCAGTCAAACAACCAAAACATAGCACATATAACTTTATACCTTGACCTCTACGTGCACCCATCACCCGTGGGACCTTTAACCCTCCTTATCTTTTTACTTTTTATTATCACCCATTTTTTATTATTACTAATTCTTAATAAGCCCTCTTCTCCAAAAAGATAATATAAATTTGGTTTTATTCCCTTCCCTTCAACAAAAAGATGTTCCAGAAATTCACCCCATATAACATCAAAATCGTTCCTTTTCACCAAACCCTTTTTATATTTTAGCTCACATGTCAATTTATCATTAATAGCAATATTTGGGGTAAGCAGACATTGCAGCTGTATCCACACGCTTTACTGTTTTCCCCTCCTGTTCCCATTGCTAATGCAAATCGCTCAGCGGTGTCCTTCGCTGAAATTCTGGCCCTACCCAGCATTATCCGTCACGTGAAAATCCTTCTTTCCAATCCAGATTTTGAGGGTTGTCACTGACATATTCCCATGACATTTACTAAACCATATATTCCTTCATAATTCACTGATGAGCACTGTATGTTAATGGCTCCAATGATTTTATACCCTTCCCATAGGAAAAGGTATTTGATTCCTTCTTTGGGAGAATGGCTAATTAAATGGTGATGGTATGTTTCAATGTCAAGAACAACTTTCTACAAAAACAGCAAACCTGATGCAGAATTTAGTTCTGAATGGAAACCGTTTGGGCTCACTTGAGGGTACAAACAGACAAACAGATAAATCTATAGATAGTTAACCAGTACCTTGAATTACACTTGGCAGTCCACTGGGAAGTAAATGTGTGGTCATGCCATGCAGCTCCCCACCCCATACATCAAGTGACTTTCTGCTTTCATTTCTTGATTTTTTTAAGGTGGCCCAGTGGCTCATGGGGTGCTTAACAGGCATTCTCTGGCAGACTTTGAGCACTCAAAGTAAGACGACCGGAGGACATCTTGACAGCATCAACACCTACGCTGAGAACCACGCTGTGGCTCAGAGAAAACCGGGCACAGCTATAAATGCAGCATATTTTAATCGTCAACTGCTTCCAGATGTCTTTGAGCGGCAAGGGGAATTTTAAAAAAAGGAATAAAAAAAGTTAACATCCCAATTGCTCTCCAGAGAAATGGAGAGCTTAAAATGTTTGGGAAAAAGAGAGGATCTTCATCCTGGCACCAGAATAAGCATAATGTACATCACTGTTTTTCAAACTTGGCAACTTTAAGACGTGTGGACTTCAACTCCCAGAATTCCCCAGCCAGCTGCTGGCTGGGGAATTCTGGGAGTTGAAGTCCACACGTCTTAAAGTTGCCAAGTTTGAAAAACAGTGATGTAGATCCTAGGCAAGATCTCAAGATTTATTCTTTATTTTTTATATCTATTTATATTATTTTTTACTGTATATTACTCTCTGTATTATTGTGATGGTTTTAATCGATTGTTGTAAACCACCCAGAGTCCTCCGATGGGAGGAGATGGGCAGGGAGAAATTAGATAAATAAATAAATAAATAAATAAATAAATAAATAAATAAATAAATAAATAAATAAATAAATAAAGATCTATTCCACGGATGGAGCACCACCCCATCATTGGGCAGCTTGGAGAAGGTCTTGATACCGCTCTTAGGGCAAAACAGCTAAAAAATAGAAAAGGTAGTATTTTTAGATTCTTTTATTCTTTTATGCTACTGTTTGTAATGCTTTAGCCTTTGTGATGCCAAAATTAACTCTTCTCCTCCACTCTAGAATTAATTGTTCCACAACCACAATTCCATGGCCTGGGTTGGGCTGGGCCGGAAATGTTTCAGATAATTCCCCAGCTGATGTGACCCATTTCACACCTACATCAGACCGGTCTCTCTTTGTGCTGAAGGACTCTGAAAACCAGTTTTTCCAGAGCTGGTTCCAGGATGCAGAAATGGAGTTTTTGTTCCCAGAGCAGCAGAGGCGGCATTCCATTGCCGCCAGAGACCTTAAAATAACCCAAAACCAGCACTGCCAAATAAGGTCTTGGGGCTTGCCCACCCATTGGCCATTCCACTTTTAGGAATGTTTGTTTGTTTATTTGTTTGGATATATAATAACTCTGTAGAACATGGAGATACCAAATTAAAATTAGGTACACATGTTCAGGGCACAATTCTACCCTTCAAGTTTGAATACTAATCTAAAAGAGAGATGACCACATAAAATACAACACAGTGGCTGCATTCATGCATATTTACCCAGGTTACTCAGTAATGTATTTTCTGGGATTGTACAATACTCTGTTCTGTAAGCTAATCAAATAGGCTGGGTTTGCCTAATATGTCAAGCCATGAAAAAAACTAGGTTAAAATTAATGTTATTCAAATGCAGCCATGTGTGGTGCAAGCTCCGTTGCTGGGCGCATTCCCGAAATACTTTAACCTTGTCCCTGAATTAACCTATTTTCTGGATTCACACACGAGGCTAATACATAAATTAAGTGAAGGAGCTGAATTTACACACTACAAAAACAAGCTTAAAACTAGCTAACTGGTGCATCTTGTGTAAATGCAGCCAAATATCTTCCACTAAGTCATGCTAACACAGCTACTGTCATATTTCCTGTGAAGCGGTTTTACGTGATTGTACCCTTTTTCAAACACTCCATGTCTGGCTAAATTTGGACAGAGCTGATTCCTTGGAAGCGTGACAGTGTGCCTGAAGTTTTCACGTCCGAAATACTGAAGTTATAGATACCAGAAGGGCAACTGGAAATCAGTGGAAAACCAAGTCGAAATACAGTGGACCTTGTTTAATGGGCTAATCGGGGCATGAGGTATCCGTTATTTGCGGCTGTCCGATACATTGGAGACCTGATCGTTGCACTTTCCATAATTTGCATGATAACTTCCTACAAAGAACATCGGTTATGTTACTTGCATGATGATGCTCTTACACCAATGGCATACATTCCAGTAGAAATTTAGTCTGTTGCATGCAGCCCTTTGCAGTGTGGTCCAGTAAATCAAGATTTCACTTTTTGAACTAAAACGGACAGTGCATGTTGCAAAAGTGACCCACTCAGAGGAATAAACAGGGTATATGAGTCGCTCCTTGAGTGAGATGGGTGGTGGCTAAATTTGTATGAATGAATGAATGAATGAATGAATATGAATGAATATCTTAATTTTGGGTACTGAGTAGAGTAACAAAACAAGATGAATTAATTCTTGCACACCCTTGACGGTGTGCCCTCCTAATGCACAGGACTTCAATACATACACACACACACACCAATATGGCATTGGCCATCTTGGCTGTGGGTGAGGGGAGTTGTTATCTCTGAAGCATTCCCACAATGCTGTGATTTTTTGTAAAACGCTGTCATTTTTGTCACCGGAGGAACACACTTCATATGCCTTTCCCATGCTCCTTTTACCCAACCTTTTCCTGGCAATGTCCCTTAATCCCCCCCCCCCCGCTTTTTTTAATTTGTAAGCTGCCCAGAGTCACTTTTATAGTGCAATGGTGTTCTGCCAAGCGCCCAGGCAGTGATCAGGTGCTCAGACAAGTGGTTCTTTTAGGTCCAGAGACAATAAGCACACCAGTGGATAAAGAGATTTTAAGCTTTATTATTAACTTAAGCAAACAATTTCAAACAGAAACACAGTTTAGACAGATTAAAAAGAAGCATAAACAGCATAATATAAAGAAAGAAAAATCATAACATACCAAGCAAGTTGAAACCCAGTCTCCCATAGGCTGTCAGGAGCCCCTTAACAAGGACAGCGGAGATACCCCAGGATGGCTTAATTCCCATAGCTCTGTGCAGAAGCTCCCAAGCTCAAAAGGCAACCCTCAGGTTTTTATCAAAGTCTGGCCCTAAAACCTGGTGACCTGGTTTCCACAGTAGAGAGGCTGCAGGACCTGACCTTGACTGGATAGTTCCCAGGGCCTGGAGCACCTGTTTAATCCAAGAGCCTGGGAAACTATACAGATAAGCTTGTGCTTAACAAAAACAACCTTGGGGTGTTTTCTTCTCCCCCACATTTCAAACAGAAATAAAAAACAAGCCAGCTAAACATTAGTGCAACTCAAAATAAGCTCTAAGCTTCTTTGTGTGAAGGAGAAAATCAAAATATGTCACTTAAAACTCCTCGAAATAACAATGGTCTTCCTCATTGCCCTACAGATGGGTGGTGTATAAATTTAATAAACAAATAAGGAAGGAAGTAGAATAATCCTTCTATCTCACCTTTTGTGAAAACCTGCATTTTAGCTCCATATGCAACTCGGCGAAGGGAAAGGAAATTTAAACTAATAACAAAACACACATGAGGAGTATCCCCGAACCCAATGCTTCACTCGATTTCTTTGGAGGCTGCAACCAGGGGCATCTGCCAGAGATGGGGGGAGGTGTCAAAAAGTCAAGATGGTGGTACAGCTGTGCAGTTGAAGCACAGTCCTTTCCTATGGCTTGTCGATCATGGTTCATGGTGTTCTCTGAACCATGATCTGCAAGCCATAGTGGCTGGGTTGATTCAACACTCAAAATGTCAAAATCAACAAACCAGTTTAGGACTTAGTATACTGAGGCATAAAGCCAGCCGATTCCTTAACACTGTTTAGAGAAGTTTCTTCGTGCACTGCAAGCAGATGTTCCTGCATCTAATTTCAACAGATGATCCCGGGTTCTAACACGATGACTGTATTTACTCAAAACACTGCTCCAAAGGAGTTAAAGATTATGCATCCACAGTACATCGACATAATATGCTAATCTTGGCTAGTGTTGGTCTTGGTTTGGCTGGTTATGGTTGAAGGTGTTGTGTGAACCCAGCCCATTGGTGAGTTTAGATCTGAACAGTGACCTTGCAAAGCCAGGAAGTGGTTAACCAGTAACCAGGTTAACTACCTAACTTGGATACAGCTTGTGAAAGAGGGAAACTAATTCTCTGCCCAATATCTTCCCCCCCCCACTTGCTTTCACTCCATTAAATCCAGCCATTGAACGAGGGGTGTGTGTCTGCAGGGGGGGGGGGTGCGGTGACGAAATTTGAAATATATAAAATATATAAAATAAATAAAACACAAGCGAGAAGGAAGGAGAAGGATTCTCCAGATCAGATGATGATGATAAGTTATTATCAGATCAAATAAATGTGGAAATGCTCCAGTTTGTACAGAAGCCGAGAGGAAGCTTTGCACATTGCAGCGTTTCTTTCCTGGATGAGAAACCTGCTGAATCGTCTGTGGTCATTCCTTCCTGTTGATGTGGGATGGGCTTGCACTTGTGGAAACGAGAGGAAAGGAAGGAAAAGAAGGGGGGGCTGTTTCCACCTGGAAGGGTTTCTGCTGGGTCCCTCCATGGGCCTTTCTTTGGGTGAGAAAGATTGAGTTCATGTACCACATTAAGCCATGATTTGCTAATATTTATTGAATATTCCACAATTGGCTGGGAGATGTAAGATATAAATCATACACACACAAACACACACCACCACCATAACCAGGCTCACCTTTATACTAAACTCAGATGAAACAAACCCTGGGCCCAAACTAGGTATGATGGTCCAGCCAAGACTCAGCCCATGTCTCTACCATCACCTCCCACTTTATACAAAAAGGGACAGAAATGGGACCAGCAACATTTTCGCCCCTCCGGAAACTTCAGAGCCAGTTCAGCATCCCTTTCTCCCTTAGGGCAAAAATATTGAGAGGATTTCCAAAAAAGAGGAAAGCATTTTGGCTCATAGGAGCAAAATTTTCAAAATTGTCTTTTTCTTTTCCTTCCTTCCTTCCTTCCTTCCTTCCTTCCTTCCTTCCTTCCTTCCTTCCTTTCATTCATTCATTTTTTCTCCTGCCTTTGTTATTTTTATAAATAACTCAAGGCAGGGGTCATACCTTGTACTCCTTCCTCCTCCTGTTTTCCCCACAACAACAACCCTGTGAGGTAGGTTGGGCTGAGAGAGAGGGACCGGCCCAAAGTCACCTAGCCAGCTTTCATGCCTAAGGCGGGACTTGAACTCTCAGTTTCCTGGTTTCTGCCTGGTGCCTTAACCCAGCGTTCCTCAACCTTAGCAACTTTAAGATGTCTGGACTTCAACTCCCAGAATTCCCAGAATTCCCCAGCCAGCAGCAGCTGCTGCTGGCTGGAGAATTCTGGGAGTTGAAGTCCAGACATCTTAAAGTTGCTAGGGTTGAGGAACCTTGATCGCTGGACCCAAATCACTCTCTTTTCTAAGGTACAAAGGTCGGCTTTTCGCCCTCCTGAGTAAGAGAATCAATTCTGGGCTTGGACACCTGGGGGCACCCCAGAGTTGCTTTGGACCTAATCCAGAATGGGGACTGGGGGGCGTCTGCTCCTTCTCCGGCCAAGAAGAGACCAGGGTTGCAGTTGCGAAAAGTTTTGTCCCAACTCTGGAGCTGGGGACAGGGAGAGAGACAAACGGCCAGCAGGCCACGTCCTCCCTCCCCGGCCATCCAGACAAGGGGTGGCCGGGCCAGGCACCACTGGGCACTCCTCCCTCTTCCTCTTCTTCTCCTCTTTCACCACCTCTGCTGCTGCTGTTTCAAAGCAAGCCGTGTCCCGTGGGTCAAAAGGGGGGAATCGACCCACACTTCTTTGTGAGCGACTGAGCATGGAACGGAAAGGGGGCCGGGCCATGTGAGAGGCGCCGGGGGAACCCTGAAGGGTAAGTCATCTCCGGGGTGTTTCAGGGGGGTGTACAGAACCAAATCTGGTACCACGGGTTTCAAATCGCCTCTGGGCACATTCCGGCACACTTGGGCACGCTGGGGCACGGCGTTCCCGAGCAAAACCCCCAGAGATCACAAGAGTTTCATAGACCTTGCACCAACAAACACCTCCCCCCCATAATCTGTCCCCCCACCCCCTAACCTTGCCGTTTCTAGATTTCATTCTGCTTTTCTTGTTCCTGTTTGAGGAAGGTTAACCACATCAAGTTTCTGATCGCTTCTTTCTTCCCTTCCCTGGTTCCCCATACCCCGCCCCGCACTTGTACTATTTTTGGATACCATTTCTCCCACCTCTGACTTTAAATAGGTTATGATCTACCCGGTGTCGGTCTATGATCGAAGCATTGCAAATAGCTCTTGAATAAATCTGCCAAGCCAACATTTCAACATGTGCTAGACTACAATTCCAATCATCCCCAGCCACGGGGGGGGGCGTACTGCAGCTGTCCCATTACTGTATATATTTCTTTTTCCTGCACCAGGAAATAGCTGGTTTAGCCTAGCCGCCTCCACACTGTTAGACTACAGCACCCATCGCTCCCTACACTTCTCCTGTAACTCCCATGAGTGGCAATAGGCCTGGACCTAGTTACTCTGGAGTAAACCCGGCTAAGTTCAGGGAGACATACTCCCAGATCAGCCTTAAGAGTGAAGAGTGTTTTCAAATCCTTCTGGGAATATTATAGCTGAATTTTCAAAATGGTATGAAAAAAATGTATTTCCTTGCTGCCAGAAGCATACTAAGGTTACTTCAGAATTATTGCTTTTTTATGATGTAAAAGTTAATCTTAAAAAGTTTACTACCTGTTTGCTTTAGAGTCAGCCAACTTGTTCCCACCCTAGGGCTTTGAAGTGCTTAAAGCAGAATTTTTCAAACTTGGCAACTTTAAGTTGTGTGGACTTCAACTCCCAGAATTCCCCAGCCAGCAGGGCTGGCTGGGGAATTCTGAGAGTTGAAGTCCACACAACTTAAAGTTGCCAAGTTTGAAAAACACTGGCTTAGAACAACGTAACAGCATAATTAGCTTATTGTACCTTAACAAGAACCATGAAAAGCACACAAGACAGACCAGAACTGAGGACTTGCCAGCTTGCAATGAATTACCTACATGTTAATTAACTTCCAAAGCCCGGTCCTGTATCTATTGAAATAAACTGTCTTTAAAAAGATTAAATCTTCAAAGAATTTTCAGTTTTCCTGGACCATTTTAAGAAGAAAAGCCAATTTTTAAAGAAAACACAAAGCATTTTTATTGCCTTAAAGAAATCTCAGACAGTTTAATATATAAGGAACTGTTTACTGTTTGCTGGCAGAGTGAACATTTCAATGAGTGAAATCTAATATCTAATAATCTAATATCGGTCCTAACTAAATTAAGCCGCCTCCTTCTGCCCAGTGTCCTCCAGATGGTGTTGGGTTTCATCACTGTCCCCATAATCCCCTTGATCAGTAGGAGGCCAAGGGAAACTCTGAAATAGACCCACTGAGATCAGTGGGAGCCAAGTGTTTATTGACTCAGTGAGATCTACCAAAGAATGGATCGACTAAAACTGGATCGTGTCCTCTGGGTAGCTAGGAAAACACTTTACACTGTAGGTTTATGTCTGGCCTTGAGAACAGATGCTGATCAGAAACCCAAATATAGAAAAAGCGTTTTGCAGATCGGCGCCCAGACAGAGCCCACAGTAATAATCATACATCCTTGGCTAACGCACCAGCCATACAGCCCCAAAGGATTTCTCAGTGGTGTGAATCTTGCATGGTTGGTGGATGACACGGACGGCATTCCTGACTGCATTATGTAATATGCAGACCGCCCCCTCGGATTATTTCAGTGTAAACGTAATTGGCTTGTTTGCTTCAATGGTACCAAGGGCTGAGGAGTTTAGCAGCAGCGCCTGGAAGTTTGCAGGCGTATTCCAAAAGGATCAGTTGACCAACCTATAAAAACTCAGCCGAGCACCTTGCATTTCAAAGACTTTAGGGTCTGTGGAAAATCTGGTATTAAGGAGGCTTTGGGACAGCAAAGCGGTCTGGTCCTGTTCCCAGTGAGAGAGTGATCACTGGGGAGGTGTGACACACCAGGCTGTGTTTTCTAAACAGTTTGAGTCCATGCCAGTAAGCCTACATAAAGAATAAATTATGGAGGCTGCACTATCCAGATGTCCCCAAGATGGCGGTAAAGAGACACAGAAAAACTTAACTCTTTGCTGACCCCTAGTGGTCATCCATTTGGTACTACTGGAGAATAAAATACAGGCAGTCCTCAACTTATGACCACAACTGGGACTGGAACTTCCATCGCTAAGAGGGGCGGTTGTTAAGTGAGTTACGCCCAATTTCACGATCTTTTTTTGCTGCAGTCGTCAAGTGAATCACCATGGTTGTTAAGCAGTCATTAATGGCAAATCACTGCAGTTGTTAATCTGGCTTCCCCCATTGACTTTGCTTGTCAGAAGCTGGCTGGGAAGGTCGCAAATGGCGATCGCGTGACCCCAGGATGCTGCAACCGTCATAAGTGCGAGCCGGTTGCCAAGCACCTGAATCGTGATCACGTGACCACAGGGATGCTGCATTGGTCATAGGTGAAAGGACTGGTCACAAGTCACTTTTTCAGCGCCTGTCGTAACTTCGAAGGGTCACTAAAGAAATGGTCGTAAGTCGAGGACTACCTGTATTCTGATGGTTTCTCCATCCAATCAATCCAATCAGTCCGGTGCAACTCCATGGGATCATGTAACATAACTTTCCTACACACAACACGCACATATGCTGTAATGTTGAAAAACAGCCATATCCAGCCAACGCTTGCCTTCATTTTATTTCCGTGTGCACGAAATCGCATTTGGTGCAGTGCAAGCAAGGCCCAGAACAAGGTGGTTCTTTTTTAAACATCTTCTCACTCATCCCGTGCGTTGCCATTCATTTCGGAAAGAGAGAACAAGTGAGCAGGATATTGTGCAAAACGGGGGGAATTACAGGAACTGAGGTCACTTCTTGCAAACTAGAAGTCTTTCAGGCACCATCACAGGACTCCGTTCTAATCAATGAACAGATCTAAAAAATGCCCCTCAGAAACACCAAGATTACCCTGCGCATGTCAATGTTCAAAGCGCATTTGGCACTGGTCTTACTCTCGTCCCCGGGTGCAAATATGCCTCCGGTATAGCAGATAAGTCCGTTATTCCCTTTCTTTAATCGAGTCCTAGACTTAGGATTGCTCTCTGAGATCACCTATTTTATTTGATTTTTAATTACATTTTTTTTTTAAAAAAAGTCCTTGAATCCTGGTCCAACCCCTTGCTCAGGGAGGGAATCCGAATTGAATTATCCCAGGAAGAGGCTGCCCAGCTTCCCCTTGAATGAATCCAAGAAAGGGGAGTCCCCACCTCTTTGGATCATTGATTCCACTCCCAAACTGCCCTTATGCTGAGGAAGTTTCTTCTAACATCCCACCAGGGTCTCCTTTTCTGTAACCTGAATCCATTCCTCCAGGTCCTACGCCAGTGTTCCTCCATCTTGGCAACTTTAAGATGTGTGGACTTCAACTCCCAGAATTCCCCAGCCAGCCCTCCACACATCTTAAAGTTGCCAAGTTTGAAAAATACTGAATTCTGGGAGTTGAAGTCCACATATCTTAAAAAGTGCTGAGATGCAGAAACACTGTTCTACAGGTAGCCCTCACTTAACGAACACAATTGGGACCAGAATTTTTGTTGCTAAGCGAAGCGGTCATTAAGCGAACCCAACCCGATTTTACAACCTTTTTTGCAGCAGTCGTTAAGTGAACCACATGGTTGTTAAGCAAATCACGGGGTTCCCCATTGATTTCGCTTGCCAGAAGCCAGCCAGAAAGGTCACAAATAGTGATCACATGACCATGGGACGCTGCGATGGTCATAAATGCGAACTGGTTGTAAAGTGCCCAAATTGTGATCACGTGACCATGGGGATGCTGAGATGGACATAAGTGTGAGGACAGGTCGTAAGTCAGTGTTTTCAGCACCGTTGTAAGTCCGAACTGTCACTAAATGAATGGTTGTTCCTATCTGTACACTCTGGGATGACAGAGAACAGCCCTTGATGCTCTTCTCTATGGTGGTCTTTCAACTATCAGAAAAACACTATCAAATACACCCTCCTCCCCCTAGTAATCCCTACTTAGTCTCCAATCTCTCAACCACCCTTGTTCCCCTTCCCTGAACACACTTCCACTGTCTGCTCCCTATCTGGATTCGAGATGCGCACAACTACCGGTTTTACTTTCATTTGCTTTCTCAGAGAGCTGTCCGCAAGGTGTGGTCAAACAGGTCAAGACGGCGGCCACAATGGCACAATGGGCGCTCTACCCATTGACAGGTGCTTCAACCGCGCCCCTGTGGCCACAGTCTTGACCTTTTTGACCACATCCCGCTTTCTCATTTTACCAACCTCAGATTCTGCGGGGCCGCACATCTGCATCACTTTGCGTATTTGGCCAGAGGAAAAAAAACAAAACAAAATTCACAACATCCCTACAATGACGCCTGCCCCTTTTGATATGCCTTCCACCTAAAGGGTGCCTTTGGGGTTATGCTCTCTCTATCGTGCATGCTTTCCGCACAACCTGTCTGCCAAGAAATAGGCTTTTCTGTATGCTTGCCCCTAATACACAGAATTTACATCTCCTTTTGAGCGGCAGACAGTGCCTGCCAGTTCTGCAAAGGGGCAACTGCAGCAGGCCTCTGCGTTCCAGAATCTTCGTGGGGTAGAAAGGGGAGATTGGCATCACAATCCAGGTGCCCCGGTCTTCTTACCCACCCCTAACCGGGCCTTTAGCTGCTGAATCCACCTGTTTTTCCCGCTTCTGCTGACGTGCGATGGGTCACCCTGTGGCGGGGGGGGCTGACTTTTCCAGCATTCAGCCTTTTGTTCTGCGGAGAATTGGAGCACTGTGGCTGAACAATGGCTGCGGGACAGACGGAGGCAATTCTTCTTTGGAATCAGGCCCTCTCATGTCTCACGGGGACTGATGCCAAGCTTCTTACGTGCATTCCTCCTCGTTGATCCTTGCAAAGGGTTTAAAACCTGAGAAGCTTCTGAGTTGCCCTGCCCATCTCCCCCTGTGCCCCCCCCCAATTATTGAGTTGGGTTTTGCAGAACGCAAGAGCCTGGAGGATGGATGTCTTCTGCTGGATTCAGTTCTTCCTATGTTCTGAAAGGGAAATTGAGCCTGGAACAGGATCCCCCAGACCAGTGTTTCTCAACCTTGGCCACTTTAAGATGGGTGGACTTCAACTCCCAGAATTCCCCAGCCAGCATTGCGATGCAGCCTGGGGAATTCTGGGAGCTGAAGTCCACCCATCTTAAAGTGGCCAAGGTTGAGAAACACTGCCCCAGAGATCCATGTCGCCCTCACCCGGGTGATGTTCCAGAAGTCTTTACAAACTTGACTCTTCTTTGGGGTGGGGTGCCGGTGGGACCCCTGATGATTATTGCATTTTACAAAGCGCGGTTTGATCTGGATGCATAGGATTTTCATATTTTTTAAATTGCTATTTTTCACGTGCAAGCTGCCCAGAGTTGTACTGGAGTTGGGCGGCCACTAAATCTAACCAATAAATCAATAAACTGCTTGCCTTAAAAAAGCCAGCTTTCTCCTGCTCCAAGGTGAATTTGGCAAGGATTGCCCGAGTTTTGACATCTTTTTCGTACACCAAGTCTACGGATAGAGGACGTGTTGGGCGCTACCTTAAAATGGGTGCTGTTGCCCATGTTTCATACACACACACACACACACACTGTTCTTACAGAAATATCCAGCCCTGGTTTTCCTTGCCTGTAGAATTATCCTGCATTATCCAGAATGGTCCTGAAAGGATGCAGAATGTGAGGGGAACGTGTTAGAAAGGTTGGGCTCTTGATGACCTGGAGTTTTCATCTCTTGAGTGTCTCAAGGTATGATGGGCATGAACATCAGAAGGCTGACATGTGACAGGATGGATTGTGCCACATGAACAGTATTATGCATATGAGGTTCAAGCATGAGGTTCCCTTTTTTGAAGAACACACCTCCATGCCTCGCCTTAAATAGAAGCCTCCCAGGCAGGGGAGGAAAAATCCAGCCCAGCCCTGTACCTGCTAGATTTCTATCAGCCAGGGAATTTTATTCTGCTCCGCTTTTCATAGAGAAAAGCCATTTCAGAGCAGGCTGCTTCGTCCCTCTGTGGTTTGAACCGGGGTCATCCCTTCTGTCACCTCATTCTACGACACCTTCTGGTTCCTGGCAGCCACTGGGTGAGCATGCACAGGACATTTGAGCAGGTCAGTTCAAGATCAAGCAGCTTCATTCAATTACGGTAACTGCTGAGTTGGTGGATGACGGAACACGTCACACAAACCTGTCTTTTGCTAGTTTATGATTGATGGGTTGATCCAACGTGTTGGGGGAAGTCATCTACTGCGAAGCTTGCTCTAGAAAACAGGGAAAGGTTTAGAAATGTGGTCCTGGTTATCAATGTAGAAATGCTTTTTTCATAAATAATTGGTTGGGAACATCGGGCATCAATGGGTGTCCATGACAACCTTGAGGCACAGTTCAACTCCGGCACTCCTGTTAGCATTTTTTGTTCCAGCCTGTATGGCTTTAAACTCCCTTGCACTGGGTCAGCTTGTTCATTTCAGTGTTTCTCCAATGTGCAAAAATTATTTAATCTGCTTTAAAGCAGGCTAGTATTATGTAGCATTGTATAGTTGGGAGGGCATTATGACCACACTGATTCATCAGTGGGCCCTCCCTTCCTCTTGCAATATGCTGTGAGTAATTGGTTGTTAGTTTTTCTTACATCATACTCAGCTTCCCTTTGTAAGTTCATATTTCAAAAATTCTTTGACGAAGTAATTTGTTATTCATCCTGAGGCCTGGGCTCAGAAAGTTAACCAAAGTTAACTTGGATTTACTGATTAATCTAGCTCCCAAGTTCTTGCATGCCACACTGTTCCTCCAAACTTCAAAGGGCTTGAAGGTGAGTTGGGAACATTACTTGGCTTCAAGGTTGGGAGAATGGCTAGGTATTACTGAGCAAGAGACTTGGAAGGATTTAGACTTCCGGAGCCAAACTGGAGCAAGAAAGAGAAGTGAACATATATTAAGTTCGTGCTTGAGAAACACCCAGAGTGTTGTCATGAAATCTAAAATCCATGGACTTTGCAGAAGTTATACTGAGGACCAAGGAAAGCAGACAATGTCATATCTAGTAGCTGTCATGGTACATTCCTGAAACATCGTAACCCGTTCCCATGCCATGCTGGTGTTGACGCGTGTTATTGCACAGGAGGGGGCTGCTGCTGCTCCTTGGTGCCAGGCAGTGGTCTGGGTGATGCGAGTACAAAGGAATGTATGTTTGGGCTAACTTGACTGGTCAAGGATGTTACCCAGAGACTGGCAGTAACCATTAGGAATGCCTGCAAGGAGATGGAATTGTACTGACTTTGGGGGGAGGGGCTTGGGATTGCTTGTGAATTAATTGGGAGAAATCCCGCACTTTTAGTATTCTCAGCTTTGCCTGTGTTTCTGCATACTATTTATTATTAAATTAGATATCCATAGAATACCTGTGTGAGTCTGATTACTATTTTGAATAGGCAGTCATTACAGTAGCAGTGTCCTAACAACCAGGAAACACACTGAGACAAGGAACTGGTCTCTAATATTTATTGCTAGTACTTAACAGGAATCCTAACAAACTGAAGAAGCGTGGGAAAAACCCAGCCATATAACCCCCAAGGGTTAAGGCGGTCCCGATCTGTGTCTCTTTGAATGGCTGAACAATTCATCAGTGCTACACATGCGCTTGACAGTCTGGATGGGAGCCCCCTGCTCGCCATCCTTACTCATGACAAGCAGAGTTGGGAAAGCAGAGCCCCTGTTTTTAATAAAGCATCTAAGGATGGAACCTAAAACAAAATTGCAGGAGATCAGTAAGACATCTAGCTTAAACACAATGAAGAATAACCAGTTATGTTAGACTTAATTTTATAGACCAAAGAACTGGTGCAGTTAAGAATAATTTGAAGGGATTTGGGGTTCACACAACACGCTAGGGTAGTTTATCTTTGTCAGATATCTGACAAATCTTTGTCAAACATACTTTATAGTTTGACGAAGACTTGAGATGGTGTCAGAAACTAGTTGGAAAAGCTAGGCAATCACCAGGAGCTGTGCTTGACTCTATGGCTCCTAACTAAGTTTGTGCATCACAGTGTTATGGAAACCCGGCCAATGTCTTGTGATGTTTTAAGAATCTTAGCAAGGGTTTTAGGAGTCTTGTTAAGCTCCTTGAAGGAGTATTTGTTTTGCATAGCATACTGTGTAAAGGCAGCCGTTGTATTTTGTTTAAATCGGTTCATCCACTTTGCCTCACTAAGAGCTGTGGCTCAACCCTTACCTGATTCTGAAGCTTTAAAACAGTATTTCCCAATCTTTGTGCGCTCCAGGTTTCAACTTCTAGAGTTCTCAGCAATAGCCAGGCTGGCTGGGGAATTCTGGGAAGTAAAGTCCACACATCTGAAACTTTCTAAGCTTGGAAAACCCTGCTTTAAAAGGATTCTAGGGAGTGCTTGGAGCTCTTTTTCCTTCACAGGCTCCTGAATTCCATCTGGTTCCATATGAACCCCGAGGCTAGGACATCAGGATAAACGAGGCAGCATTTAAAGCACATAAGGAAGTTCACTTGGGGGTGATGGTCAGTGCTGAGGCCACACTGCCTCTTCCCTGCTCCTGTGTAAAAGCCACTAGATGGCCTGAGAGCTGGGATGATGACAGTGTAGGAGCCCATGATGGTGGGGGTGGTGATGAACCCTGCCTTGTCCTCAAAGACCCCCTCTTTGCCAAAGGGGGTGTAATGATATGTGGGAACAACCTTGGGAGACGGGGGAAAGAGATGCTGCCTAGGGAACGGTCAGATAAGATCGGGCAGAGCCTGTAGCTGTGAATCAAGCAGAGAAAGAAACTTAGACTCTCCATAACTTATCAGGCTGTAAAGGAGACGCGGGGAGATTGGTACTTTCAGACTTGCAAGATTCTGTTAATGGAGCCTCACAATAAAGTAGAATTAGCTCAGCTGTCGTGTTTCCTGCCTGGTCTACTTGGGAAGGCTGACAGGAGGTGACAATGATCTGTGAAACCAAATCCTGAACAGGGATTGAGGCTGCGGATGTCCCCGAATGCCCTCCTTTACTGGAATGCAAGGTGTAGCTATAAACCAAAGCAAAAGAAAAGAAACCAGAAACCAGGCTTCTGAAGCAGGGCCGTGCAGAATGCAGGCATCTAATCCCTCTCTGTAAAATGACCGGGAGGCCGAGACCAAGGGGAGCTTTGTGCGGCAACAACGGCGGGCGGAGGGATTGAGCCGGCCAACCTGCACCTGCTGATCTGCCTGTTCCCCCAAGAGGTTCCACTCCCGGTCATTTATTTTCCCCTTCAAATTTCAGGGGTGGCAGGTGGAGTGGTGGGGGTGGGGGGGAGATTTCTTAAAACAGCCTAACTCAACCCTTGCTCTCTCCCGCTCCACCTGCCCTCCTCCCTCTCTGGGCATGCAAAGGGTGCTGTAGAAGGAAAAACTCAGCTGGAAATTCCCCAGTTTTGCACCATTCCCTTTCAGCCCTCTAAAACCCTTGGCACAGTTACCATCTTTCTTTTCCTCCTCTTTTTTTGGTTTTGTTTTGTTCTGGCTTGCTTGTTTAGCCTAGGAGATGCATGCCTCTGATGTGGGCGTTGCGTTCACGGCTGGCCCGTTTTGCTGCTCCTTGCGTACGCAGGGCCAGGGAGCAAGCCGTTCCAAACATGCTCTCCTTTGCAGGAATCCAAGGTTCAGAAGGAGGCCCTGAAGGTCCTCAAAGGAGGTCAGTTAAAAGCTTGTACAGTTTTAGACAACAATATCAGCCTGGGGTTTCCACTGCGAGGGACAGCTTTTGGATAACCAAGAGACCAAACCTCCAAAAACACATTTTTAATGGAGGTATGATAGCAATACTGGAGGAGACATTTTTCCCCTTTGGGAGAATTTGGGGGGATTTAATTCAAGCCAACAGATTGTCCTCATTTAGCAACCATTCGCAGTTACGATGGTGATGAAAAAGGAACTTTGTGACCAATCCTCGAATTTACGACCTTCACAGGTCTGCAGAGCAAAGAAAAGCTGAAGTGAGATCGTAGGCACAGTCACGGTTTCACTTTGCAACCACTTCACTTAACAACCGAGTGGCCAGTCCCAATTGTGGTCACTAAACGAGGACTACCTGTATTTGAAGATCAACAACCCTGTTTCCTTTAACACCCTAACCTGAAAATCAGTAGACACTTTAGGGACATCCACAGAGAGGGTTAAAAAAGTCAAGATGGCAACTGGAACCCTTCCATCAAAGCCACACACTTTATTGAAAGAGTCCCCCTTTTTAGGGGGAGATGGGCAGTGATATAAATTGGAATAATTAATTAATTAATTAATTAAAAGGCAGGGCTTCCATTGGACGACCACAAACGCCATCTTGACTTTATTAATCTGTTCTGTTTAATAGTTGCTGATAAAGGTTTAAATCTGGTTTCTACCTCTGGAATTTCATCCACCCCTTCAGCAGCAGAGCTGAAATAGTTGTGCAGTTTGGTCAAATGTGAGCATAACAACATGAAGTGCATAACGGTGTTGCAGGATAGGGACAGTGAGTGGATCTTAGCACATAGAGCAGCTCCCTCGGGCTGCCCAAATGCCCTTTGCTCTCTAAATAACTCCTGGCATTCTGAGCTAGAAAAATTCCAGACTTTGACCCTCACTCCCACCTTCCCACCGCACCCCTCTGCATAGCTCTTTCGATCAGCAGCTCTGCTTGGCCTAAAAAATAATCAAGTCCTTAGATTTATTGTCGGGAGAAGTTCAGTAATTTCTCTGGGTGATCTGCTCGTGATCCTGCCAATTAGCCCAGGCATCTCCGCCTGAAAGTTGGCTGCAGCCATGATTCCTTGGCCGGCGTTCAAACAAGGACAACGTTGCATTTTCAGTATTGGGTCCTGACATATTTTGAATGCTGATGCCCTTCCAGTTTCCTTCAGACTGGAAATAAGAAGAAAGGCAGCTATCGTTCCCACAATATTATTTTACCACTAATTTCCTGCCAAGGTCTTTTCTCTTGAGGCTACCATGTGAGAGGCCAGCGAACAAACATTGAATTGTGTTGCAGAAAAAGATGTTTCTTCCAGCCTGTTGGAAAGGAGAGGGAGGGACTTTGCAGAGGGGTGAATTTAACTGCTATTTGCCAGTCCCTGAGCTGGCAAAAAAAAAGTGCTATGTAAATTGAAGGGCTCCCACTGCTGGTCCTATTCTTCTGCAATAAAGAGAACAGATGAATGGTGGGTCCCTAAGGACCTCTGATGAGCACAATTACAGGAAGGGATTGATGGATTCCCTTGGCTTCATTTTTCCTCCCAACTACCAGCAGAACCCCCAGTTGCTTTCTCTAACATGGGATGAGGCGAGTTTCGAGAGATGCTTAGGATGGTGGGCTTATCCACCGGTCAAGTTGGGGAGCAGGACAGGATGAAACAGGGAGCAATCATAAGCCTTCCCTGCTCCTGTGGCCTGGCAGCTGCGCTGTTTCTCAACATAGGTCTTCAGCTCTCCTAAAAAGATGCTAAACTTAGTTCCAAAACAGTAGAAGGTGAGGAAAAAGGCACAGAGTGGACTTGGGGGCTACCAGAAACAAGTGAGCCCCATCCTCAATTAATTCCACAGAAGAACGTTAGCACCAGCACCAATGCCCATGAAGGCCAGTTCTGTGATTGTGGCCAGTGGATGACATTGTGATTGGCCCATGTGTGATGACAACAAACATTAGTAGCTGTGGTGCAATGTATACCTCTATGAGGTATAGTGTGGGTCATGGTGGCCATTTTGACTTTTTCTTTATCTTCTTGTGGATGTGCCTGCCTCAGGAGCGATTGGATCTGATGATGTGCCATCAAATCATTGTTGACTCTTAGCAACCACAAAGATAGATTTTCTCCATGAAGATCTTCCCTTACCTGGTCCTTCAGGGCTTCCAAGTGTGCCCCCATTGCTGCTGTAACTGAGTCCCTCCACCTTGCTGCTGGTTGTCTTCTCTTTCCTTCCACCTTTCCCAGCATTAGGGACTTCTTCAGAGAAGCTGGGTCTTTGCATAATGTGTCTGAAGTAGGACAACATGAGCCTGGTCATTTGCGCCTCAAGTGAGACCTCTGGGTTGATTTGTTTGATGATCCATTCATTTGTTTTCTTGGCTGTCCATGGTCTTCTCAGGAGTCTTCTCCAACCCCAAAGTTCAAAAGCATCAGTGCTTGTAATCGTATGTGGGAATGACCTTGGGAGACAAGGGGAAGAGATGCTGCCTAGGACTAATCAGGCTGTAAAAGAGACAGCTGGAGATTGGTACTTTCAGACTTGCAAAATTCTGCTAATGTAGCCTTACAATAACATAGAATTAGCTCATCCAGTCGTGTTTCCTGCCTGGTCTACCTACCATTCTTCCTATCCTGCTTCCTCAAAGTCCAACTTTTGCTTCCAGGGAAAAGCATGGGTTGCCCAACTCTGATCTATAGACACATGATGGCATCTGAATCTCTTTTCCAAGGCCTTCTTGGCTGCTTTGCCAAGTGCTAGTCTGCGGTGTATTTCTTGACTGCTGGTTCCTTTACTGTTGACGACTGAAAGTTTGGAGACCTTGCACATTTTTGCCCCCTTATTTTTAATAAAATTCGGAGTCTTTCTCGATGCCAGTGCACACCATTGCATGACATTGTGCAGCGCCAGAAAAGATTGCAGCCTCCTCCATCACATCTCCATTTCCCCTTTAGAGACCAGTGTGGGAATACCGGTCTTTTTCATAGCACGATGACAGATGGAGCCAATCCTGCTGCTTAAATCACAGGTAGATCAGGGGGACCAGTCAACAGGGGGACCAGATGTGTGCCCCTAGGTGAGGAGGTAAGATCCATCAATCCACTCCATACCCACAGGATGATCAGCTAAGCAAGAGGCTTTCCTGGAGGACCGCACGAAATCCTAATTTTCTTCCAGATTTGCATTGCACTCATTCATAATCTAAATGAGAGGATGATCATTTTCCTTCAGGGATTTCACGAGGCACGGGGACACCCACTCTGGATGAGGTCAGATTGCAGCATTGTGAGAAAAATACACCCATTTGAAGCAAAGCTAGGAAGAAGAACATCTTGCCAAGGTCTGGCTCCTGAAGGGGGTCCCCCAAGCCCAGTTCACCATGAAAATTACTGCCCCCTCAAAATTGAGCGGGTTGCATCTTCCATCAACCTGTTTGTTCAGGGACAGGATCTGCTTGCTTT
Source organism: Candoia aspera (assembly GCF_035149785.1). Lineage (NCBI taxonomy): Eukaryota > Metazoa > Chordata > Lepidosauria > Squamata > Candoiidae > Candoia > Candoia aspera. Next base: position 113,796,242 of record NC_086157.1, read on the forward strand.
CCAGTTTATGCAAAAAGTGGAAAACTAGGGTGGCCCCAAGTGAAGAGCATGGGCAAAAGGGTCAGAGAAGCAATCTTAGGATTTCGGTCCTGGGCAGGGGGTTGGTCTAGATGACCTCCAAGGGTTTTTCCAATGCTGTGATTCTGTGATTCCACATAATCTCAAGGTGCAACCAGAAAGCTAAAGGAACTATAGCAAGCAGTCAAAATATTTATTTACACCACACCCTTCACCAAGGCAGAATCAAACCACAGTCTAACAAGTAAAGAGTAAATCACAGTTAAATATGACTGAGCCCTTTTAAGCATACGAGCACCAAGCTGTATTCCCATGTCTCTATAAACCCACTCCTCTGGGTGTACCCAAAGCACCCCCCCAAGTTTTATTAGACCAATAAGTTGCTCCTTTGGGTCTAGAATTAGTCTGTGCCTGATACTTATTTAGGCTGAGGAAAGATCTGACAATCCAAAGCCCCTTCATCTCCTTCCTCACTCCTTTCTTTAGCCATTTTTAACCTACTTATTTCAGGCATTAATACAGCTGCTCATCTCAGTTCAGTTGCTCTGGGAGGCTGACCATACATAAAAAACACAGTGTAAATAATAGTTTTTTAAAAAAAATCTGTTCAATCGTTGATTCTCAGAGGCTGCCTGGACAAGTCCCTGCAGTTTTCTTGGCAAGGCTTTTCAGAAGTGGTTTGCCATTGCTTCCTTCCTGGGGCTGAGAGAGAGTGGCTGGCCCAAGGTCACTGGCTTTGTGCCTGAGGCCAGACTAGAACTCACCGTCACCTGATTTCTAGCCCGCTGCCTTCACCACGACACCAAACTGGCTCTCAAATAATCAAGAATACAGTGCAATTGAGGTTTGTAATAAACTCTCTTCCAGCTCATCGCAGGCCCCACTTCATCGACTGATGGGCCTGGGCTGGCCTGGAGTGCAAGATGCCCCAGACCAAAGTGAGCCTCCAGTGCTGCTTCTGCTGGTGTGTCAGCTTAGCTGAGCCAAATACCTCCCATCTCCAGCAATCATCAGCCTTGGGAACAGCCTGAAAAGTATCTTAGCTACCTGGAAGTCAAAACATGGATTTAACAAATAGTCTGGAGTCGTTATTCTTCTTTCACCCATTGTCCCTGTATGGGCTGGGATATAGCTGAAGAATATAGAGACATATGGATGCACAAGGGCATCAACCCCTATATAATAATATATATTATTATTAATATATTAATTTTGTTGTTTATTCCTTTAGTCGCTTCCGACTCTTCGTGACTTCATGGACCAGCCCACGCCAGAGCCTCCTGTCGGTCGTCAACACCCCCAGCTCCCCCAGGGACGAGTCCGTCACCTCTAGAATATCATCCATCCACCTTGCCCTTGGTCGGCCCCTCTTCCTTCTGCCCTCCACTCTCCCCAGCATCAGCATCTTCTCCAGGGTAATATATTAATAATAATATATATTATTAAAAGTTTTAAAGAGAAGATAAAAACTAACCCAAACTAATACAAAGTAAATAAAGGAAAAGAGGGGAAAAAAGGAAAAGACAAAAGTGCAAAAAAGAAAAGATAAAAAGAAATAGAAAGAAGAAGCTTCCGATTTTCTTGGCAGCAAATACAAGTATGATTATAAAATTATCTCTTACTCTATGGTTACAAAAAGAAAAACTCTTTTTTCTATTATCTGATTTTTTCTAATTATCAGAAACAACAAATCAAAAGTTCATTTTTTTCTGTTTCATACAAAAAGTCTATACAGGTATTCCTTGCTTGGCAACCATTCATTTAGTGACGGTTCAGACTTATGATGGTGCTGAAAAAACCAACTTATAACTGGTCCTCACACTTATGACTGTCACAGCATCCTGCAGTCAGGTGATCATGGTTTGGGCACTTGGCAACCAGCCCACATTTATGACCATTGCAGTGTCCTGTGGTCACATGATTGCCATTTTCGACCTTCCCAGCTGGCTTCAGGCAAGCAAAATCAATGGGGAACTGTGTGATTCACTTAATGACCACATGGTTCGCCTAACACCCACAGTGATTCACTGAACGTCTGTCACAAAAAAGGTTGTAAAGTCAGGTGGAATTTGCTTAATGACCGCTTCACTTAGCAACTGAAATTCCGGTCCCAATTGTGGTCGTTAAGTGAGGACTACCTGTGAGGGGTTTCCAGTCAGCAATAAATGTAGATGTTGTCTTTTCCCTAGTCAAGGAAGTCAGTTTAGCCATTTTGTATCTCACATGGTTCAGTTAAATCTCCATTAACAATGATCAACCCTTTTCGATAAAAATCCCAATACTAGAATCGCGGACATGCCATGCGTTTGTTTGAACTGATTAATTCTTTTCTTGATTATCCATTTCTTGATGATTTCAGTGTATATGGCCTCCCATTTATTTATTTATTTATTTGTCCGATTTATTTATTTGATTTATAGAGCCGCCCATCTCACATGTGTGACTCTGGGCAGCTTACAATTGAAACCTAAACAATACCAAAAAAAAAAACCCCAGCAGGATAAAACAACCAACCAAACAATTAAAAACAATTAAAACCATGCAATATTTCAAATATGTTGCTCAGTGGCACGACTGGGTGGCTAACAAAAGTTAAAAACACCATAAAACTTATAACAGTAAAAAACAACACACACACACAAGCAGCAGCCGAGGTGAAAACACAACACCCAACACAAATCAATATAACCATTGCACCGGCTTGGCCACCAAACCAGATCCCCCCAATCTCTTAGCCAAAACCATGGTTTTAAGGCCTTATGAAAGGCCACCGGGGTTGGTGGGATGATGTTCTAAATGCGGGTCATAATAGACCCACACAATCAGAATCAACTTTTCAGTACATTTAAAATGCAGTAACTCTTGAAAAGAAATAATAATTGATAAACTGCAGCAGATTTGTTTGCAATATTCTCCCTCCCCATCTGCACCTTTGAAAAATGGGGAGAAAGAATGACCTTGAGGGACAGGAGGAAGACCCACAACCAAGACAACAGTAAGATAAAGGAAACCTGAGTCCAGAGCAGAACTGTAACCTGAAAAAGCATCTCAAACAAGACCCTGCCTAGTTCTCATGAAGATAAAGGGAGGGAGGGGTATTCAGACTTGCAAGGTTCTGTTACTGTAACCGTACGATAAAAGTAGCATTAGCATTCATCTTAGTCTTTTCTACCTTGAAGGGCTGACAAAGAATGGCAGTGCCAACATATTCGGTCAGGAGTAGCAAAGCACTGTGGAGACTTTTAAGGGCCGCTGGCCTTTACATAAGAAGTTTCTTAGCGTAGCTTCTACCTTGCTTGTAGGTTCAAACATCTTCAAGGTCTACTGCATTGTTTCTCAACCTGGGCCACTTTAAGATGAGTGGACTTCAACTCCCAGAATTCCCCAGCCATCATGGGAATTCTGGGAGTTGAAGTCCACCCATCTTAAAGTGGCCCAGGTTGAGAAACACTGGTCTAGTGACTGCCTTTGCAAAGCACAGTTCAATTCCACCCTGATTAATTCAGTGCATCCTGAAAACCCAGAACATGGGTGAATCCTACAAGTCGGTTAAATGCCTTGCATGAATCCAACCAATCAATGCTGGTGCAGCAGTGCTGATGAATTGTCCCTTAAATGATTTTTTTTAAAATAATGAATCCTTCCTGCCTAAAGAGTGAAAACCTATGTGCTGGCTTTCTTTCATTGTTTGACTTACAATTTGCAAATGATCAAGATTAAATCTTCCTCTGGGCAGTTGATTAGTAATGTTGCCGCCATTTTAAACAGGAATCATTTAGCACAAGAGGCAGCAAGGAGGTAATGTGATATATTAGGTAAGAAGCTGTCAGTATTTGAATATTGAATATTTGAAATTAGTGACGCTTGCAGACAGGATGGTGATTCTCCAGTGTAAGCTTAAAATTGTGGACCATTTCAACGATGTTGTATCAAGCTCCTACTTAGGTTTACATGTGCCCTGGCCTAATTCTTCATATGTTACTGTAAAAGATGCAGGTACCTACAGTATCTCAGGAATAAATCAGTGAATGTGCTCTCTGAACAGGCCTGTTCTGGCTTCCGTGCCATGCTCTGCCTCTCATCTTTACTACAGTGAAAAGTTCAGTTGGTGGGCTTTGGCATCGGATGAATTTGATCAATGAGGCAGAAAGCTTGGAGCCATTTCCCCCAACTCGGTGCCCTCCAGATGTGTTGGGATGCCAATGCACCAGAGACCCCTGCCATCCACTCATCTGGAGGGCACCAGGTTGGGAAGGTTATTGGAAGAGAACACTGAGAACCCGAAAAGCATATTTTACTGTTGGGAATTCTGGGAGTTGAAGTCCCCACACATCTGGAGGGCACCAGTTAGACTGCAGGGTTTCTGCGAGAGGTCACTAGGGGTTCCCTGGGAGATCACGATTTATTTTTAAAAAATCAAATTGGGGCAACTTCACCTTAAAGAGGTAAATTTCATTCTGTATGTTTAGTTTAGTCAACGCATATAGGCAGGCCTACTCATGAAAGGGATATAATAATTTTGGAACTTCTGGCCGATATTTGAGCCTGAATGGGCAGGGGTTCCCCAAGGCCTGGAAAATATTTCAAGGGTTCCTCCAGGGTCAAAAGATTGAGAAAGGCTGGGCTAGAGGATGCTGTAAGTTATATTAAGGGACGGACGAGGCAAATGGAAGATGCAGAGCAGCATCAAAATCTTCCCCAACGGCAACTTTGCCAAGGTTGGTAGATAAGGCCCATCTCCAAAGCTCAGCTTTTGTCCTTGGAAAACATGATACGGATGTGGTTTAAGAAAGTTATTGCCAACAGTTTTACGAGGAAAATATGCGCTGAGGCCTCTCACTTCTGTGTGCAGAAGGAAGAACCAGATCCTGCTAACCCCTAGAACTTCCTGGAGATGTTGGGATGTTACTTTTATGATCTCATGAAACCAAAGGTGAGGACAATGTCAGAGTGATGATCAGTCGATGTGGGTGTGTCTGTGGGAATTGTTCCTCCTGGCGAGTTAATCTCGCTGAGTGGCTTTCGCACAAAAGGCGCCCAAGTGCAGCGCCAAGAGGATTAACGTGGTGCGATTCCGGCTACCCTCAACACATTCCACATGGATTCTAAGCTCTACAAATGGAGGTTTGCCAATCCCTCTGGAATCTGAGGTAGTGCTGGAAAGAGTCCCTTGTGTCGGTGAATTTGCACAATTGTCTCTTTGTGATGGAGAAAAAAAAATGAGATAACCCTCAAAGCTTGCTTCTGCTTAGCCCTCAACCTTGCACTGAATGTGCTAGCATGGTGTTTCTCAGCCTTGGCAACTTCAAGATGTGTGGACTTCCAACTCCCAGAATTCCCCAGCCAGCCCATGCTGGCTGGGGAATTCTGGGAGTTGAAGTCCACACATCTTAAAGTTGTCAAGGTTGAGAAACACTGTGCTAAAAGCTTGACCATCTCCAATTTCACTTTCTCCAGATTTATGGGACCGTAGCTTCTAGAATTCCAAGTCGGTAGGGTACAGGCTGTTCTGGCAGGGAATTCTGGGTGTTGTAGTAGTCCCAATGCAGCTGAAAGGTGCAACACTGAGAAAGGCCACACTAGGCTCTCCATCCATGATACTCTTCCCATAGGCAGTTGCATTGCGGACATAGCCTTGAAAGAGAAACGCAATCTTTGCTCAAATCTATAATTACAAAAGTGCAGGAGAAACACAGGTGTGAACTTGGACCAGGACTAAGAATCGATGCCCTCAGTAGTTCTTTCATAGAATCCTCAAGGTGGGACCCTTGAGGCCATCTAGCCGAACCCCCACAGGAATCCCAGTGAAAGCATCCTGAACTGGTAGCTGGCCAGCCTCTGGTGGAATAGATCCAGAAAATGGGAGCCCATGATCACTTTGGGTCATTGGATCCATTGCTGAACTGCCTTATTGTTAGGAAGATTTGTTCTAACTGCCAAGTGGAATTTGCCTCCCTGTCTTGCATTCTTGACCTTCTTCTGTGAGAGGGACACTCTTCCCGGTGTTTGGAGAGGGCTGACAGGACCCCTCCTCTCTTTTCTTCTCAAGGCTGAGCCCCTCCGGCTCCTTCACTCTCTTCCGGGGGCTTCAATTCTAGACCGCTGATCCTCCTTGTTTGCCCTTCTTGGAACCTGCTCCAGGAGGTCTTCTCCAAGTGTGGTCCCCAGAACTGGAGAGTGTCCCTGTGTCCTAAACCCTAGAATTTTTCAGCTGGAAGGGGCCCTTGAGGTCATCTAGCCCAACCTCCTTTTAGTGGAAGAATTCACATTAAAGCATCCCTGACAAATTGCTGTCTAGCCTTGACTTGAACACATCCAGAGAAAGGGATCCACCACGTTTCTGGTCACTGGATCCACTGTTGAACTGTACTTGCTCTTAGGAAGTTTTTCCTAACATTCAACCGCACTCTGCCTGCCTGTATAGATAGTCCTCAACTTACGACCATTTGTTTAGTGACTGTTTGAAATTACAACAGCACTGAAAAAAGTGACTTATGACTGGTCCTCACACTTACAACTGTCACAGTGTCCCTGCAGTCACATGATCAAAATTCAGGCACTTGGCAACAAGTTCGCTCTTAGAAGTTCCAGCCCCAATTGTGGTCATAAGTCGAGGACTACCTGTAACTTGAACCCATTACTCCATATCTTGAATTTCTGGAACAACAGAACCTTGAGTCTCTCCTTGGAGGCGTCCTGAGAAGAGGGCACTCATATCTCCTTGGTAGATCTCCTCCTTAACCTTGTCAAGGTTAAACACGTCCGTCTCTTTCAATCTCACTTCATGGGGCTCAAGTTCTCATGCCCAGATCTGGACCATTTCTCTCCACCTTCCTCGAGGATGGTGTCTAGACTTGAAAATAGGATTAAAGCGCAAGAAATAAAGTCAGTGAAGTCAGTGTTGGTGACTAACTCTGAAGTGAGGAAGAAAAGGAAGGAACAAAGAACGGAAAATGAAACACCGGATAGGATCAAATGGGAAACGAAGCCAAAATTGCATCCAACAGCATTTTTTGCTTAGATTGTGGCCAGCTAGTTGTCTTTGGAGGAATTTGCCCTTAAAGCAATTAGCACTTAAAGGGAGACTGCTCCTGCAAATGGAGGCTTCACTAACTCTCTCTATCAGTGTTTCTCAACCTTGGCAACTTTAAGAGGCGTGGACTTCAGCTCCCAGAATTCCCCAGCCAGCTCTGGGAGTTGATGTCCACGCCTCTTAAAGTTGCCAAGGTTGAGAAACACTATATAATTGATATTACCTGACACAACCTGTTAAACTCTTTTGAAAAAGAGTTTAAAATCTGACCTTGTCTCGTTTCCACCCCATCTTATCTCAGTTTAATCTAAGGCAACAAGAATCTTTCAGTGCTTTTCAAGAAGAAGGCAAAACATATGAAATGATGAAACGTAACTAGGAACCACAGCATTAAATGGCATGTGCAAAAAGGAAAGCACGTGCCACGCACATACAAAAGGGGCCGGCCTTGGCTTGCACAATTGCAGCCACCCTCTTGACTTTTTTGACGCCCCTTGAGACACCCCAAAAGGATGGAAATGGGATGTCATAAAAACCTGACCTCTTGCTTGAGTTATACAACCTATTTCCAATCTCTCTTTCGTTTGCGGCTTGGAAGGTCCAAACATCACAACGCGGAGGGTTGTGGCTTGCACGTGGCATCCAGAAGAGGCTGTTTCAGAGTTCTCGGGATAAGTTGGTTTGGCGTTTGGAGAGGGCCAAGTGCAAACCAGGTGGGGACGGTCAGCAGTAATTCCTTATCCTGTGCAGGCGGTGGGCCTTCATCCTTCCACGTGGGGTTCCTTAGGCAGACCTCCTCCAGATGTGCACTGGGACTCCAACCTCCATAATTCCCAGGCTGGGAGGGGTAGTCCCAGGACATCTGGAGCATGCCCTCAGGGAGAAGGGTCAATAGCAAGCATGCCGAGATGACTGTGGGATCCAGCCTGGGAATAAAAATAATTTTCTAACCACCCTGCCCTTATGACCCTATTAATCTTAGCTGCCAGCTGGGAGCCGAGCCATCAAGATGCCACCCACAGACTGCGGCCTTTGTGCTGTTCTGGCAGATTTTAATTTGCCTACACAAGTCTCGGCGGGGAGGACCCTTCTTCAGAAGAATGGATGGGGGCTTTGGTTTTACTAGACCCTCCAAGGAGGAGGCAATGGTGCCAATTTTCTCTCTTCATAGGATCTGGGAAGAGATGACTTAAATCAGTGTTTCTCAAAGTTGGCAACTTTCAGATGTGTGGACTTCAACTCCCAGAATTCCCCAGCCAGCTGGCTGGGGAATTCTGGGAGTTGAAGTCCACACATCTGAAAGTTGCCAACTTTGAGAAACACTGATTTAAAATTTGCTGAGATACTGGACCAAGTGGGTTAGCTCAATGGCCTTTTGGAAAAAAAATGAGGCTGTAACTTTACAGGCTGGCTGTTCACGACTGAGGATGTCTCTAGCACTGTTCACAAATACAAGGGAAGGTCTTTCTGGTTGCAAAGAAAATTCTCCTGCATCTGAAGGACTTCTGGGTTTCTCTTTCTGGGTCTTGTGATCCCTGACCCTAGACCCCCCTGGGGATCTACAACTACTTTCCCCTTCTTGGGGTCCCCAGAACAACATTGCATAAGCCAACGAGTTGGGGAACCATTGCCTGCAAGCGGATATGTAGAATTCTCGGATGAAACCTGCAAAAAAAAAAAAAATCAAGTTCCTGTGGAGCTAGATGCCCATTGCATGGACAACCCAAAGGCCAATTCAGGCATCTATTCATAGTATTTTTCTTCCCTGCAATGGCTATATTTGCAAGAATGCTTAACCAGATCAGGGAAAGCCTATCAGGCACATTCACACAACATGCTAAACTTGGTTAGTGTTAACCTTGGTTAGTTTTATGGTGGGTTACAGTGTTGTGGGAACACTTGGAGAGTTTATGGTTGGTTATTTTATGTTGGCTAGTTAGTTGGTTAGTTTATGGTTAGTTTATTGAAACCTGGTTAGTTTATGGTTCAGTATAATTTGCAAGTCCAGAAAAAGAGTTAATTCTATCACTAAGTTAAGGATGTTGTGCAAACACGGCTAATGTAATCTTGCTACTTAGGCAGAATTAGACAAGCTGTATCAAACCTGAGCGTGGTTTATTGCTTGTCTTTAGCATGTTATTGGAACCTCACCAAGGCAGTTCGTAAAGCAGACTTTATGGCACGGTGAGCTACCGGAATATCAGGTTTATTCAACAGATGATGCATAAGCAGACCATAATTTGGTGTGTTGTGTAAACACAATCTTAGTTTAGGATCTTGTTGAAAGATCCTGTTATATTAATAGCCAAATAAGGATGTTTGGGTGCCCTATCCATAGAAACAGGGACCTAAGTCACTGAGTTATGCAATGCTCTGGCTCTCCAGAAAGTGTGGCAGCATATGGATGCGCAAGCATGGCACTTGTGTCCGCTTCTATAAAGCAAGGTTCCTGCACATGCCAGTGCAACGTCTAGGCTCCTGTTCTAAACTCTGGATAGCCCTCATAAACTGAATCAATCAACAAACAAGTAAAGGTCTGTAAATTGTGCCGTGAGATTCCTACCTTCAGCTGTTCAGGAAGGGACCTGTCTGTCAGTGAAAGGAATCAGCCAGCTTTGCACCCTAATCTCAGCACGCAAAAAACAGGTGGAGCCTTGATCACGCCATTGTGGCTGTCGTCTTGACTTTTTTGAGCATATCCTGCAGACACCTTTGGGTCACATGCAATTTTCTGGACTTCTGATTGCAGATCCCTGTGATTTCACTCATCTAAAGACTTGTCTAAAGACAGTTGGCACCAGCAGAAGTCCAGGTTTCTCTAAAGGGCACCAGGTGGATATTTTCAAAGTTGTGACCTGGGAATATGCAATTGCCCCCAATGCCATAGCAAACCCTACCAAATCTTGGGCACCTGGTTGGGCCATGTCTAGTTAGCATGGGGAAAACCCTGGGCTTAGGCTGGGCAATGTCCCGGAAGGAGACCATGGTGGAACAAGTCGATCCTGTTGGCAGGAAGTGTATTCCCTAAATTATCAGACATCAAGATCAGTTGGGAGGCAAATCTGAGCATTTTATAGATCAGTATTTCAAGTTGCTAAGGTTGAGAAACACTGTGATAGATACTTGAATAAGCTTAATGACAATAAAGTATCAGGAAGATGGGATTGTTCCTGAATTAATTTGCTGAGATGGGGTTCACACATCTCACTAAGCCCTTGCTTTTATTTGAATCAACTACAACAGGCAGGTTTACAACACATGTCAGCTTGTGACACAGGGTTATGACCAGGAAGACCCAGGTTCTAGTTGCCATTCAGCTGTAGAACCTCCTTGGGTGATTAAAGCTGGTCAGCCCATCCTACCTTGCAGGATTGTTGTGGGGAAAACGAGTTCCAGGAAGAAAGGCAGGCTAATTGTTTAAATAGTTATCCAAATACATAAATAAGCCCCAGGGTGTACTCATATAAATCATAAAAACCATTTTGAACAGCGGAGTTTTGCCTGCACCATCATGGCCACCATCTTGACCTTTTTGACGACACCTGGTGGACACCCCTGATAAGCTCTGATTTAGGCATGACACTCTAAGCAAGAGCTAAGCCCCATGTGATCTAGTCTAGCCCCAGATGGGCGAGCCCAGAACATGGGTTGAGATGCTGCCCAACAAGCCAAAACATTTCCACACCTTTCGGCAAGTCCCGGCTGTTTCTCAACTTGTCATTATCTGGATTAAAAGAGGGGAACATTCCTACTTGCACAGGCAAGTTGTTCTGTTCACGCTCAGCATGGCAGATTTGGGCCACCGGCTGATGCAGGCGGGGAGGGATGCTGGGGTGGCTTCAGATCGCAGATACATATCCTGATCTTCTGAGGCTCTCTTCCCTGGAGACCCCGCCATGCCAAGCTGCCTCAGTTTCCCCACCAGAGCATAGCACCATGTTCCCAGGATACAGAGTGACAGCTGAAAGGGTTACAACCCTCTGGGGCCCATCCCAGTGAGCCCAACCCCTCTGCCACTTGAATTCACAAGCAGGGCATCCTGCCAGGGGCCCCCTGCTGTCCCATATTTTTGCACCTTCCCCACACCCAGCTGTTTGCCGCTATCCTGCCTGTACCAAAGGACAGAACAAAAGCATCCCAGCTTACCCCAAAGCAGTGTTTCTCAACCTTGGCAACTTTAACATGGGTGGACTTCAACTCCCAGAATTCCCCAGCCAGCATGCTGGCTGGGGAATTCTGGGAGTTGAAGTCCATCCCTTTTAAAGTTGCTCAGGTTGAGAAACACTGCTCTAAACAATGTTTTTCAAACTTGGCCACTTTAAGATGGGTGCAGTTCAGGTCCCAGAATTCCCTACCCAGCATGAGAATTCTGGGAGCTGAAGTCCACCCATCTTAAAGTGGCCACGTTTGAAAAAAGCTGCTCTAAAGAGGTAGGCGGTTCAGTTCAGCTTTTTTCAGCAAAGATCATCAGTGGTTTAGAGCACTTCCAGGAATAGCAATTCCCCTCCTGGTGTTTTGGAGGGCACCGGGTTGGGGAACGCTGTTGCAAAGAGATAAATATGAAGACTAGCCTTCCCCTCCCCTCCAAGACTCAAACAGACCTTGGGTAAGAGAGGAGTAAGTGCGGTCTCTTGTAGCCCCAGTGAGTTTCCCAGAGATTCAGACTGGAAGAGTGAAACTGGCAACTTGGCTAGAAGTCAAAAGGGGGAATTGGCACTGCCTTGATTCACCCTATCCCTACGTCCTTTACAGGTAGTCCTCACTTAACGACCACAAGAGAGCAGAAGTTTGGTTGCTAAGTGAAGCACTGGTTGTAAGTTGTTTTTTTTCTGTACCGGCATAAGTCTGAACCATCACTAAACAAATGGTAATTAAGTGAGGATTCGTATTATAAAGGATGGTCTTTTATTTCAGAAAGCTGCCCTTTCAATGTATTTAATTCAATTATTTATTTTCTGGGCTTTGCTCTTGCGTTTTCCTTCGTTAAGCAGTTTACAGTTATAAACCTTATAAAAGGTATATAGTTAGTATATAGTTATAAGAAGTGTACAGTTATAAAAATTATACAGTTATAAACCTTATAAAAAGTTATAAACCTAATTTTTATTTTGTACGCCACCCAGAGTCACTATGTGAGATGGGTGGCTATACAAATGTGATAGAAAATAAAATCAAATAAAATATTTGGGGTTTTTTATTCTTATGAACTTCTTTCAGATTTCCCCCTTTTTCAGGTTTGTCCTTTATTTTTTCCAGGAAAATATGGTCCTTATATCTATCAAGTAGGTTGGCAGCTTTTTTTATCTTGTCCACAGAATAACAAGAAAAACGTTGCTCACAAAGCTTTTGCACATCAGCTTTGAGAGGGGAGCATCCAAGGGAGGGGTGTTTGGGCCAAAAAGTCAAAATGGTGGCTGAGACCATGGGATCAAAGCTGGCTGCATGGGAATTCTGGGAGTTGAAGTTCACACATCTTCAAGCTGCCAAGGTTGAGAAACAGTACTTTAGACAAGTATTTATGTCTTTATTTATTTAGAACACTGTTCTTCTAATGCCCTCTTTCTTCTGGTTCAAGGACCTTTTGTAGGCATCCTTGTGAGATTTATGCATGCATGTATAAATGCAAAACTCAGGTGGATCAGATGTGGCTTGTCAGCTGTTTCAATGAACCCCATATAACCAGCAAGACCACTGGTTTGGAGAAAAAGGGTCTGAAGGGGTCAAAAAAGTCAACATGGCAGCCTTGACCTTGTGACTGAAGCTTTTTTTAATGTGGCTCACACATGTTAAAAAAAGGTGCGGTTGCAACCCACTGTCTTGGCTTTTTCAGCCCCACCGCAGACACCCCTGATCTGGGATGATGGGAATGGTAGTCCCACGCAATCTGCAAATTTGTTCTGACTGTAAAGGTTTCCCAGCCAAGGCAGGATATTGGGATGAATTTGAAAGTAAGCAGCACCGGCTGTCAGCCAGCCTCTTCTCTCTTCTCTCTGCTCTCCTCTTCAGCTACAGCTGGAGAAAGGCAGCTTGTGAACCCCCCAGATATTCTCACCATCCCACCCACATGCCAGAGGAAAAGGTCACCTGAATGCCTCCGGATCCAAGCGGCCTTCTCCTTTGCCTGCTTCCTCTCACCCTTGTGAATTATGCGCCCCGGCAAGATTTCGAGAATCCAGGCACGCAGTTGCCAACCCTCGCCCCCGAACGAAGCATTTAGAAACAACAAGGCCATCTCTCAGCAATCAAACAGTGGCAGATTGTGAAGTCAACAATCCACAATCCAGGAGTCTTTGGGGCCATCCGGGCACAACGCCAGCCTTGCTGAGACTGAGCTGGCTTGGTGGCCAAACCGTATAACTCCAGCAGAAGGGAGGAATACTATTCGGCATTTGGAAAAGAAAGCGGCTTTCTGCCAATTGGAACTGTCCTTTCTCTGTTCATAGTTTAACATTTGTAAGGCTAGATGCGCCCTTGAAAAGATACCAACAATACATGGCTGGGCGTGCAAAAGCAGGAACTGCGAGGTCATAGCAGAGAGGATCAAGAGACAGAGGTCTCCTGCTTCCAGATGTGAAACCTCGGGTAGGTTTCATGTGCACTCCCTGGCAGAAAATTCACAATGGTTTACACCAGATTCTCGGGTATGTCTGCTTCGTACCTCATAGCAGAAAGGTTTGAGAAAAGGTAACTTGGGAAAATCTGCAATACTTGTCCTACATAGTGCTGCAGGTTGGACTACTCGGTGTTCCTCAGCCTTAGCAACTTGAAGATGTGTGGACTTCAACTCCTAGAATTCCCCAGCCAGCATGGGGAACTTCCCCCTTCATCACAAGTATAAACACCTTCTCTTAAATCATAACAAATAATCTCTTCTTCCCACATTGCATCTCTTACCTATAAACAAATCCATAAAACCTCGTCATTTCAGTCCTGATCAGCAAAAGTCCATTAAGGGTTATCAGAGATAATAACCTACCTATTTTAGCCTTGATCAGATAAGCCAATTTTATATTCCTTCCTTTGACTTCTAACAATCTTGATCTTTAGTCCCTTCAAACAAAGTCCTAGAACTTGTTTTCTTTTCATTTTTTCTTTGTCCCTTCTCACAAAATCCTTCAAAACTTTAGCAGGTCTCTTTTGTAATTCCAATATAAGAAAGTTATTCAGGTCACTCTTTTGGTTTGCCATTTGTATATCCCTTTTAATCCTTAAGACGTCAGCCAGTTTCATTTGTATATCCAGAGTAGCATCCTTTTCCATGTCATTCTTGTAGCCTGTCATTTTTAAATCCACTTTCAGATCAGTCTCCATCTTGTCCACTAAAACTTGTTCTTCTTCCATAGCATCTTTTAAACACAGTCTGTCTATAGTGGCAGACATTCTTAAAAATAATTTCTGAGTCCTTCATTCACAGATATCCTTCAATACATCCAAAGTTAAAGTATTTTGCTCCATTTTGTATTAGTAAGTCAAATTTAAGTGTTCTTCTCCTTTAATCGTAATTTTTACTGTAGTTCCTTCTAGTTCCCTCTAGTGTCCAACCTTCAAAGTCCCATCCTATCATTTTTTTTAAAGAACTCAAAACAAAAGCCCAAGAGCCAATCAGGCGTGGCAGGAGAGTTCTAGTCCCGCCTGAGGCATGAAAGCTGGCTGGGTGCCCTTGGGCCAGTCCCTCTCTCTCAGCCCAAGAGCCAATCAGGCGTGGTTTGAGAGTTCTAGTCCCGCCTTAGGCATGAAAGCCAGCTGGGTGCCCTTGGGCCAGTCCCTCTCTCTCAGCCCAACCCACCTCACAGGGTAGTTGTTGTGGGGAAAATAGGAGGAGGAAGGCGTATTTGGTATGTGCCCCGCCTTGAGTTATTTATAAAAATAATAAAGGCAGGATAATAAACAAATGAATTTAAAATTAATTAAAATTAAATTAAGATGGCTATTCCCTCATCTCCCAGAGCTCTAAACCTGCTGGAGACGGCTGTCTTGTGGTCTCCTCTCAAGGAGCAGCTGTCTGGGGCACTGGTGGGTGATCTCAAGTCCTCTCCTTGTCCAGAGAGGAATTACGAAGGGCCGATCTACTCACCGGCTCTTCCTTCTGCTGTGGTCATCGGCTCCACTCTCAACGGAGCTGTCTTCAGTTTGCCATGTCTTCCCTGGAAACAGACTGATTACATTTTTCTGAACTTCAAACTTAGAAGGTTAAAAGGACATTTATTCTACAACCTGACGCCTTGCATTTGTACTATTAATTCACCTTGAGTCTCTGGATGTACTGGGTGCACTGAGGGGTGGTGGAAGGATTTACAGGGAGAATTAGAGGTAGTCCACACTTAATGACCATTGATTTAGTGATGGTTCGGACTTATAATGATGCTGAAAAAAAATCAACTTACGACTGGTCCTCACATTTACGACCATCGGTTCACATTTATGACTGTTGCAGCACCCCATGGTCACATGATTGCCATTTTTGACCTTCCCTGCTGGCTTCTGGCAAGCAAAATCAATGGGGAAATGTGCAATTTGCTTAACAACCATATGGTTTGCTCAATGCCTGTGATTATTTGCTTAATGACCACTGCAAAATAGGTCGTAAAATTGGGTCAGATTCGCTTAATGACTGCTTCACTTAGCAACCAAAATTCCAGTCCCAGTTGTGGTCCTTAAGCGAGAACTGTCTGTATATCAGTTACTGCAGTGGTTTGCAACAATTGGTCAGACAAAGCATAGGGTGTTCTGTCTTGGCAGCCTTGAGACCTAAATCTGCCTGGTTTAAACATGGTTTTTTTCCCACTTGGCAATCACCTCCAGAAATCAGGGTGTATGTGAAAGATTACCTCTTGGCCTACTTTAGCATCTTCTCACCCATTGCAACAGCTGGCAAGTACCTTCTGAGAGTTAATAATTAAAACGCAGGACCCGGAAAGTGGCATTTAAAGGCAGGGTGGCACACAGCGAAGGAATGTTGATTGTGCAATTCTCAGAAAGGCCCAGAGGGACTCTGTCATGCTCATCTGAGAATTGATGGTGCAGGGGCCACTGGGTCTCCACAAATACTTCCTCAATCCGTTTTGGACATTTCTGCTCCTAAATTCTGGCTTTGCCTGGCTCTTGCTGAATTTCAGATGGGAAAGGCTCCAGTTTGCAATTACACCAAAATGAAGTTGCCCTCCCACCCTCCCACTCAAAATCGAAACAAAACAAAACAAAACAAAACGAAAATGTGGGAAGGTGATGTCACAGCTATTGTGTAGCTTTGCAAGCCTCTTGCGTACGAACGTGATGCGCATAAAAAACAGACGGAGCTTTGATCACACCATCATGGTCGCCATCTTGACTTTTTTGACCACTCCCTGCAGACACCCCTGTTCCCCATGAAGCAACCGAGAAGCTGGAGAAAGTTAACAAGGTGCAACCTTATTTAGAACAGTGCTTTTCAAACTTGGCTGCTTTAAGATGGGTGGACTTCAACTCCCATTCAGTTCTGGGAGTTGAAGTCCACCCATCTTAAAGCGGCCAAGTTTGAAAAGCACTGATTTAGAACAACAACAAGGTACTTCTGCAGAAAGAAGAAAAGGCACTTGGATAGAAATAAAGAACATTTTCACTGTGCATATTCCCTTAACAAATTTTCATGGAATTAACCCAGAAGAGCTAAGCAAGGCCCCACTCTAAACCCTCACATATTCATTCTTGGAGCAGATTCCGCATCCCTGCAGACTGACCCCCTTTTTCTGCAGAGAAGGCCCCGTGTCGACCAAGGAAAGACTCTAAGGTAGTTGTGCCAAAGCATCGGACCAACTTCAGGTCCTTCCTTTGAGGCCATCCTGCTTCCTGCTGCTGCTGCCACCCATAAAATCTGCCTGCTTCTGATATTTCCCTCTAGTAGCCACAACTGCCCCAAAGCCCCTGGGCCGTGTGGGCTGGGGATTCTGGGATTTTGCTGTCCTGGCACTCGGGGAGGGCACTGGGTTGGAAGAGATGCAGAGCTGCACTGGGTCGTGTGCCCAGGAGGTAGGCAAGAGCGGGGCGCAGATTGGCAGCATCCTGAACCGCTGCCCCATGGAGGTGTATGGGGGACATTTTTTCTGCGCTGGCCCCACCCAATCTGGCCCTTTTCGATCTCCCTCTTCCTCCACGTCAAACTGGTCCCACACTTAAGTTTCCAGAGAATTTCCTTGCTAATGGATGGATGGAGGGGAGGCCAAGTGAGCCCTGTTTCGTCATTTCTTTCCAACCCCTATTTGTGTTGGAAAGTGAAAGACGTCCTCTCTCTCTGTCCTCCCCCCCGAAAGAAATACCATTTGAGAATATTATAAACCTTGATCAGATCTCCTGGTACCGGATGGCTCTGTTCATACAAACCTACTTTGCTAAGTCAGGTATGCTCCTATTCACATAGACTAAAAAGCCTGGTTAAGGTTTAATTTAATCTTTCATTCTTTTCCCTGACTTCACTCACTTTGCAAACCCAGCCCATTGGTGAGGGTTTTTTTTTTGTTGATTTAGTGTACCAGGAAAAGTCAAGTGCAGGTAGTCCTTGCTTAGCAACCAGTTGGACTTACAATGGTGCTGAAAAAACTGACGTGACTGGTCCTCACACTTATGACTGTCGCAGCATCCCCCATGGTCACACGATCACAATTTGGGCACTTGGCTACTGTTCCACGTTTATGACCGTCGCAGTGTCCTGTGGTCGCATGATTGCCATTTTCGACCTTCTCAGCCGGCTTCTGGCAAGCAAAATCAACGGGGAACTGCCTGATTCGCTTAACGACCTTGCGGTTTCCTTAATACCCATGGTGATTTGCTTAACAAGCACCACAAAAACGGTCATAAAATCGGGTCGGATTCGCCTCATGACCGCTTCGCTTAGCAACCGAAATCCCTGTCCCAATTTTGGCTGTTAAGCGAGGACTACCTGTAAGTGTTCTGTGTGCATGCAGCATTACTTCCTTCCTTGCTAGTGTGTCTCGCTGTGGTTACCCCCTGTGCTTTCCCAGGGCCATGGTGAACGTCACGCTCCTGCTGACCTCCTTGAACGCCAGCAGCCCCTCCTTGGAGCGTGAGTGCGGCAAGGAGGAGCACCCCTACAAGTGCAAGTTTGACGAGGACTTCAAATACATCCTCCTGCCCGTCTCCTACAGCATCGTCTTCGTGGTGGGCCTCACGCTCAACCTGCTGGCCCTCTACGTCTTCCTCTTCCGGATCAAGACCTGGAACTCCTCCACCACCTACATGTTCAACCTCGCCCTGTCCGACCTGCTGTACGTGATTTCCTTGCCGCTGCTGGTGTACTACTACGCCATGGAGGACGACTGGCCGTTCAGCGTTGGGCTGTGCAAGATCGTCCGGTTCCTCTTCTACACCAACCTCTACTGCAGCATCCTCTTCCTCCTCTGCATCAGCGCCCACCGCTTCATGGGCGTCTGCCTCCCTCTGCGGTCCCTGGAGTGGGGCCAGGTCCGCTACGCCCGCTGGGTCTCGGCAGCGGTCTGGCTGGTGGTGGTTGCCTGCCAGTCCCCCGTGCTCTTCTTCGTCACCACCAGCCAGAGGTGCGACGGCATCACCTGCCACGACACGTCCGCCAAGGAACTCTTCGGCCAGTTTCTGGTCTACAGTTCCGTGATGCTGGTCCTGCTGTTCTGCATCCCCTTCCTGCTCCTCATTGTCTGCTACTGCATGATGGCCCGGAAGTTGCTGCGGCCCACGCGGGGCACCACCCGCATGTCGAGCTCCAAGAAGAAGTCCGTCAAGATGATCATCGTTGTCACGGTGGTCTTCATCATCTGCTTCCTGCCCTTCCACATCACCCGCACCTTGTATTACTCCTTCCGCAGCTGGGATCTCAGCTGCCCCACCCTCAACGCCATCAACCTGGCCTACAAACTCACCCGCCCGCTGGCCAGCACTAACAGTTGCCTCGACCCCATCTTGTACTTTTTGGCCGGGCAAAAGTTTGTCAAATTTGCCTGCCCCCAGACCACGGTGAAAAGCACCACCCATTCTGGGTCAAGCACCGTGCCCCATTGCAACTTGCGGGCCAGAGACCATCTGGCCATGAAAGTAAAAAACACGGTATCGTAGCCTGTTTCATTGCTAACTTTTCTGCAAATATTTTCTGTCGGGAAGATGCTCGTACCAGAGGAAAGAGGGCTTCTGAAATTCTGGAAGGGTGTTTTCGTAGGTGGTACAAATGGCACAACAGACGTGTGAAAAGTTCACTGTTTAAATGACTTTCTAGAGAGGGACTAAGAGAGCTCAGAGCACTCTTAGGCACGTTGTCTAAATTGCAAGTTGTACCTTGTGCCACAGAAGGTCAGTTGCTTGTATAACTGCAGGAGAAATGTTATTTCTTGAAAAACAAGAAACTGAAAAACTGAGCATTGGCTCAGTTCACACAACACGGAGACAAGGTTCAAATGTGGCTTGGTAAGGACAAGAGACCAGGGTGGGCAAGAAACAGCCATCACCAAGGTCTTATTGCTTACTGTTTCCTAAATGATATTCATGCTATTTTCATTAGCAATTATGGACAATTTCCCTCTGTTAGTTTCCCTCTGAGACACTTTGGAAGGATTCTGCTCCTGAGAGATGGAATAGAATTAGAAATAACATTTGTAACAATATAGTAATATATACTAGTAATAGTTGTGGTTCATGATTCAGCCATTGAAAGCTTAGCCTTTTAATAAAATGTGTTAGCCAGAAAAAATGCCACTAGACGTTGATTTTTGGCTACTGTAGACTAACGTGGCTGTTCTTCTACAATGTTAACACGTTGTGTGAACCAAGCCAACATGCTAAGTGATTCTGGCTGTGTTTAGACAACATGCTTAACCGGGTTAAGGAAAGACCTAGTGGAAATATTCACACAACTTGCAAAACTTGGTTGGCATTAACCTTGATTAGGTTTTGGGTGGCTCAAGGTGTGGTGTTAATCCAGCCGATTCGATTGGCTCTGGAGTCAGTGATGTGTAGAAGTGTGATGTTTCAGGCAATGTGATTTGTTTGTTGGATCATAACATGTGAGGTGAGCATAGTCACTGAGTTCTCTTAACTCGGTTTTAACACGTTACCTGAACTTCTAGGCATTGTACTGTCTGTGATCCAAGATAAAGGGTTGCACGAATAATAGATTATATGCATTAAATCCCCAATTTTATGGACCTCCATTCAGCAGACTTTGGACGCAATGGACAAATTTGGACAATGTTCCTACATTTTCTGTAAATTAGACATTTTAATATAAATTACAAAAATCTATATGTAAATTATGTAAAAATTTACATACATCAGATTTATGTAATTATCTACGTTCTGATTTAATGGACATTTGGCTTTAACAGACACCTCTCAGTTGGTCCATAAATTAAGGTTTTCGCCGCATTTTTTCTTGGGCTGCAACATTTCAGCTTCCAAGCAGGGGTAGAAAGGGGAATTCTGGGAGTTAAGTCCACACATTTTAAAATTGCCAAGTTTGAGAAACACTGGATTAGAGTAGGATTAAACACCCCTCCACATCGCTGAGCTGTCGATCGGAAGGTCGGCGGTTCGAAACCGCGCGGCGGGGTGAGCTCCCGTTGTTAATCCCAGCTCCTGCTCACCTAGCAGTTCGAAAACATGCAAATGTGAGTAGATTAATTGGTACCGCTTCGGCGGGAAGGTAACGGCGTTCCGAGTCGTCATGCTGGCCACATGACCCGGAAGTGTCTATGACAACGCCGGCTCCAAGGCTTAGAAACGGAGATGAGCACCGCCCCCTAGAGTCGGACACGACTGGACTTTACGTCAAGGGAAACCTTTACCTTTAAACACCCCTCCACATCCCTCCCAGTCAATTTTTCATGTACCAGAAAGTTTTGATTCAGGAAGGTGCCTAGTTGCAATCTCCCAGCTACAATCCAGGTGAAAGGACCCAGAGGGGCCATTTAAGTACTTTATAAGCAGTTCAGGTAGAACAAGGTAATTCACCTTTGCACCTGCTCGTCCTGTTCACCTTGAACAACACTGACTCCTGCAGAACGTCACAAGCAATGGTGCTTAATGAAGGGCCATTAAAATCCCCATTTCCGAACAACTACAGGTGGTCCTTGCTTAACAACCATTCGTTTAGTGATGGTTCGGACTTACGACGGTGCTGAAAAACTGACCTGTGACTGGTCCTCACACTTATGACCATCGCAGTGTCCCCCCTGGTCATGTGATCACGATTTGGGCGCTTGGCAACCAGTTCTCATTTATGACCATCACAGCATCCTGTGGTCACATGATTGCCATTTTCCACCTTCCCAGCCGGCTTCTGGCAAGCAAAATCAATGGGGAATCCCATGATCTGCTTAATGTGGTTCGCTTAACACCCACAGCGATTCACTTAACGTTCACCACAAAAATGGTCATAACATCAGGTCAGATTCGCTTAATGACACTTTGCTTAGCAACAGAAATTCCAGGCCCAACTGTGGTTGTTAAGGGAGGACTACCTTTATTTATTAAAGACCCTAGAAGGAGATGTTTTCCTTTCCTTCCGGCAGTGTGCTGGAAATCTTGATCTAACCCTTTCCCAGTTATAAAACCCACAAGGCACCCTTAGGCGAGCCATTCACGTGCATTGTGCCCCAACTCACAGGCTGAGTTCACGCAGCACTTTCAACCCGGCCTGGGTAAAACTGGATGTTTGTGGACGAAAGTCATTCTGTTTTCTTAGCCTGGCTTGAGGAAGTTGTGTGAACTCAGGCAGCATTGGGTTAGTGACATTTCCAGGCCCTGGGCTGGATTTGCAGACATAGGACCCTCATAATCTGAGGCTGATGTGCTTCAGAGACCTGGCTAAGTTTTTAACTGACCCACTGAAGCCTCTGGTGTGAACACAGCCAGTGTGAAGAAATGGCTTCTAGTGCCGTGCCTGCAATGGTGGATAGCAAATATTTATTTTTGTATTTATTTATTCACCTGATTTATAGCCTATCTTTCCTCCAGGAGCATCCCTGGTTCTCATTGCTCTGATTTTTCTCCCCCGCAACAACAACCCTGCAAGGTAGGCTGGGCTTGGAGGGGCTGACGTGACATCAGAGAACTTGCTTGGCTGAGGATGAACTGGAACCTGGTTCTCCCTTCCCCGAGTTTAATCCCTGAAATCCTTCCCCACCAGACATGAAGAGGTCCCTTGTTCAGAGTACTACTTCATTCCTCATGAAATCTTAAGCACTTGCTGGGATTCATGATATAACACTGATTCTTTAATGATTCTTTGTGGTTTTGTCTTATTTTTAGGTCTCTTTGTTTTTAAAAATGTATTCTGTTCAGAAGGGAGAAAGTGGCTGCTGATATTTTAAATAAAGCTGTTATTAACAAGAAGAAATTGAATGGGGTGTATGCAAGAGTGGTCAAAACAGTCAAGATGGCGGCTGCGATGGTGCAATCAAAACTTCACCCACTGTTTCAATCGCACCATTGCAGCCGCCATCTTGACTGTTTTGACTGTCCCCTGTGGACAACCTGCAAGATAGTGGAATGAATAAAATGGACAACTGACCATTAGGAGCAACTGAATGTTAATCTGGACAAAAGACCTTGTTATAGCTACTGTTTCTGTTAGTCTTCCTGTTGGGCCTTTTTTGAACAACCCAACAATATTTAGCAGAAGAAATCTTTCTTGGTACAAATTCAAAGCCAGGGAGAAAATGTTGTCAGTTAAGTTATTGTACATTTCACACAGCGACGCCCAAATGCTTGACCAGTAACAAATTTGACGGACCGGAGCAAGGAACCGCAAATGATTCAGTAATATGTATGAGTGACAATTTTGCAAAACTAAACAAAGAATTAAAATCCCATCTGTTCTGAACAAGTTGGACTGACTGTACTTGTTTTTGAAGGTGAAATTGGCGGGGCGTACCCATTGCAGGTTTAAATAGAGTTTTTAAACAGGGTTAGATGGTCTTCTGGTACGAATGCCATAGTCATGGATACCTGTACCAGACATCAGCTGGGCAAGAAGAACTTCAAGGTCACTTCCATTTTGGGATTCTACATGGAGGAGAAATGTATTCCTCCCTTGTGTTAAACGAAGTGTAAACTTCCTTCTAGGATCTCCTGTGTTGGAATTATCAGGGGTCAACTCAGCATCGTCTCACAGTAAGAGGGCTTATCCGGTAGGCCTGTCTCTATTGTGCTTGTGGGAAGTCACATGGGTCACCTGATTTCCTCTTCCTCCTCCTTCTTGGGGTGGGAGATTTCACAGTCTCAATCTTTTACCTTGTGGGCAGACATGCAAGTGGGGCAGCTGCAAAATGCAGGTCCCGTCCTCTAACATCTTGCTTGTCCCCAGACTTTCTATTCCACATAGAAAGTCCAAGAACCAGTTGTAATGGTTGCCTATTCTAAAACACTATCAGACTCATGAGCAGGAATCCAAAGATATCTGATTTATTAAAGAATAGTGTGCAGGATCACAAAGAAAGCTGAGAATGATGAAAGCGCGCCAAATTCAAACTAAAAACCCTCGGTGCAAATGAAATCCCTCCCCCCGTAGAATCTTCTCAAGTCCACAATCCCAGGCGCTCCTAACGGTTCCTGATGGTCTGTGGGAAAAGGCCTTGAACAGAGAACACAACCCAAACACATTCCATTGTGCTGATTTCACATACAGAGCTTGGCACAAGGTCTCACAGCAGCTCCCTCCCAAACAGAAACGCGCGTCAGCGCCATGGCATGAGAAACGTTATGATGTATAAACTACATTGAAACAGTGAACATGACACCAATGATGACTAAATGCTTTCTACTATGAATCCACCTGTATCCAGATCTGCTAAATAAAAGTAAGCCACCTCTATTTTTCTTCATCTAACTACGGTGTGAAGACTGAATTTATTTCTGAACACAATTAAGCTTAACGTGCAAGTTCTCTTTTTTGGTTCACGCTTCTACTCTGCAAGTTTGCTATTAGCTGCTTGGAGTTCTTTTATTAACATTTAAAAACTCCATCATCCTGTTCCTTCTTTGATCATGGTTTAAGGGTTATGACCTCACATTTGGTTTTCTTTTAATGGTATGTAACAGGTTTTGTGGATTCCTTGATGTGGGTTTTAGCAATTTTAATTGTTTAATTTGTCTTTCCTTGTTACTGTTTTCACCTATATTACCTATACTCTGTACACCACCTAGAATTGTGACAGATATGATTATGAGCCATCACGTCAGTGGTGACCCTTAGCAACCACATGGCTAGACCTTTTCCAGGAGGATCTGTCTCCTACCTGGTCTTTCAGGTCTTCCAAGGGTCCCTCCATCACTGCTGTAACTGAGTCCATCCACCCTGCTGTTCGTCATCCTTTTCTTCTCTTTCCTTCCACCTTTCCCAGCATCAGAGCCTCCTCCAGAGAGCTGGGTCTTCACATTATGTATCCCAAGCAGGATCATCTGAGCTGGGATCATTTGCATCTCGAGTGAGACCTCTGGGTTGATTTGTTCAATGATCCATCGGATTTCTTGGCTGTCCACAGTCTTCTCAGGAGTCTTCTCCAACACCAAAGTTCAAAGGCATCAATGCTCTTCCTCTCCTGCTTCTTCAAAATCCAACTTTCGCTTCCCTAGCGTGTCATGGGGATTACCGTGGCTTGCACAATTCTGAGCTCTGCAGGTAGAGACACCCCCCAGCATCTGAATGTCTTCTCCAAGGCCTTCATGGCTGCTCTACCAAGTGCTTGTCTGCAGCGTATTTCTTGACTGCTAGCGATTTAGCATCTTATTAAATTCTGTAGTGGAGAACTGTAGCCCTGCTTTTAAAGAATTGCAAATCAACCGTGTCTCAAAAGGCGTTGAAGGGAAGGATTGAGGAAGCCACCAGCATTTTAGCAATATAAATCCACTCACTTTTCAGAGTCCCAGGGCCTTTAGAGTCCAGATTCACCACAAGGTGGCAGCAGGGAAGAAGCAAACTTAAAGACAAAAAACCACACCCCCTAATAGAACAACAGATGAAAACATTTTAGAAAAACTGGAAAGAATAAGATTTCCTTCCTGCCTTCCTGCCTTCCTCACATATCTTCAATTATAGCAATTTCTCAGGCTGTCCTAAGCCACAAAAGCTAGTTGTCCATTCTCCCTCCTTCTCTTGGAAGACCCAAATCAGCTGGAAGGAAACATGAAGTGGATCTAATCAAAACTGGGTGAAACAAGAGGGTGAGGAAAATCAACCAAGGAATTCCTTCCCTCCTCCGTGGCACCTTCTCTGTTCCATTCAGCAGAGGAGATGAGGGTGGTGAAAAGTTCATTGCATTCTCAGCTGAAGAGAAAAGCATTGCTGCCGCTCTGAAATGCCAGGTCTGTTAACAACAAGGCCCCCCTCATTTGCGACTTGATCGCAGACAGGGGGGCGGATCTGGCATGCATTTCTGAAACCTGGCTGGGCCCGGAGGGAGGCGTCCCTCTTTCAGAGATGTGCCCAGCCGGGTTTCGAGTATGGCACCAGCCGAGATCTCGGGGCAGGGGAGGTGGGGTGGCTGTCGTCATCCGGGAATCTCTGGTGGCCTTCAGGGGCCCTGCTCCACAAGTGACTGGGTGTGAGACCCTGTTTTTCAAGTTGGGTTCTCGGGAACAGTTGGGGGTGTTGCTGCTGTACCAGCCTCCCTGCTGCGTAGCAACCTCCCTGCCTGAGCTGCAGGAGGCTGTCTCGGGGTTGGCGGTGGAGTTCTCCAGGCTCATGGTTCTGGGGGACTTCAACCTGCCATCCCTGGGACGGACCTCGGAGGCAGCTTGGGAGTTCATGACCACCATGGCAGCCATGGACCTGATTCAGATCATTCGAGACCCAACTCGGGACAGTGGCCTCACCCCGGATTTAGTTTTCTTGTCGGAGCAGTGGCAACGTGATCTGAGGAGAGAAGTACATCTTCCCCCTTTGTCATGGTCAGATCACGCCCTGGTGAGCCTGAGATTCTCCTATGCCGCCCCCCCCTCCCCCGCAGGGAGGCCGGACTCATTCGACTGGCCCGCCCCCGGCGACTGATGGGCCTGGCTGAGTTTCAGAGGGAGCTGGGGGTTATACCCAGTGATCTGCTGCATGGTCCAGCGGAGGCCCTGGCAGCTGCCTGGAATAGGGAGGCGGCCAGGGCCTTGGACAGGATCGCGCCTGTGCGGCCTCTCTTGCCTCATCGAACCCGGCACTCCCCGTGGTTCACGGAGGAGTTGAGGATTCTGAAGAGGCTTAAGAGAGGCCTAGAGCGCCGCTGGAGGAAGACAAAGACCGAATCCGACCGAACACAAGCTAGGGCCGCTATTAAGGCCTACCTTGTGGCGGTAAGAGCAGCGAAACGGCAGTATTTCTCTGCTCTTATTGCATCCACAGATTGCCGCCCGACGGCCCTGTTTAAGATCACATGCACCCTTTTGGGGAAGGTGGGTTCAGTGACCCACTTACAGGGCCGTGTGGAAGAGTTTTCTGAGCGTCTGCAGGATAAAATCACTCGGATCCGGTCTAAGTTGGACTCCGTGCGTGAAGCAGGGTCTGTGGAGATACCAAGGGAACATTTTAGCCTTGTTATCTGAGAGCGGTTTGATCCGGTTGGACCCAAGGAAGTGGACAGGATCCTCCGGACTGTAAACACCACCACTTGCCAATTAGATCCATGCCCCTCCTGGCTGGTGAAGGCAGCTCGGGAGGGGACATGTGGTTGGGTCCAGGCGATGATAAATGCATCCTTGAGAGAGGGGGTATGTCCGGTAGCCTTCAAGGAGGTGCTGGCGCACCCCCTCTCAAGAAGCCATTGCTGGACCCTACTGTACTGGATAATTTTTGACCAGTCTCCCACCTCCCCTTTTTGGGGAAAGTAGTTGAGAACGTGGTGACTTTGCAGCTCCAGAGGGTCCTGGAGGAAACGGATTATCTAGACCCCTTTCAGTCAGGTTTCAGGCCCGGTTATGGGACAGAAACGGCATTGGTCACACTTATGGATGATCTCTGGCGGGAACGGGATGGAGGCAGTGCATCCATCCTGGCTCTTCTTGACCTCTCAGCGGCCTTCGATACCATCGACCACGGTATCCTTTTGGGACAGCTCAGGGAGTTGGGGGTGGGCGGCGTAGTCTCACGCTGGTTCACCTCCTTCTTCCAGGGCCAGTCCCAGTCAGTGTTGATAGGGGAGGAGAGATCGGCCCCGCAGCCCCTTCTTTGTGGGGTACCACAGGGATCAGTACTCTCCCCTCTCCTTTTTAACATCTACATGAAACCGCTGGGCGAGATCATCCGTCACCACGGGTTGAGGTATCATCAGCATGCTGATGATACTCAATTGTACATCTCCATCCCGGGTGAAGTAAGTGATGCCGTGACCACCCTCTCAGAGTGTCTGGGGTCTGTGGGGGCCTGGATGGGGAACAACAGGCTTCGACTGAACCCTGGTAAGACGGAGTGGCTGTGGGTTAATGGCACCTCGTGTCCCAGGAACTTGTCATCTCTGGTTCTGGATGGGGCTGCACTGCCCCAGACAGACCCGGTGCGTAACTTGGGGGTCCTCCTGGACTCACGACTCTGCTTGAAGAGCAGGTGGCAGTCGTGGCCAGGAGGGCCTTTGCGCAACTTCGTGTTGTGCGCCAGTTACGCCCTTTCCTGGACTGAGAGGCTCTCCGAACAGTCACTCATGCCCTGGTCATCTCCCATATAGACTACTGTAATGCACTCTACATGGGGCTACCCTTGAAGAGTATCCTGAAGCTTCAGCTGATTCAGAATGCAGCCGCGCAGACCATCTTGGGCGTTCCAAGATTTGCACACGTAACACCTCTGTTGCGTGAACTGCACGGGGTCCCAGTTTGCTTCCGGGTCCCATTCAAGGTTTAAAGCCCTTAAATACCTTTAAAGCCCTCCATGGCATGGGGCCAGGATATCTGAGGGACCGTCTCATCCCCATCACATCGACCCACCCCACCCGGTCACGCAGGGAGGGCACGTTACGGACCCCATCCGTAAAAGAATCCCATCTAGCGGGGTCTCGGAAATGGGCCTTCTCTGCAGTAGCTCCCGCCCTTTGGAACATCCTCCCCCCAGAGGTCAGACAGGCCCCCTCGCTCCGGGACTTCCGCAAAAGATTAAAGACCTGGTTTTGCAGGCAGGCTTGGAACGGGAGGGCAAATAATTACACCTGGGGATGGTTAGCGCCATGAAGTGATCTGGAGGGACCTACCACACTGAAAGTCTGATTAAGATCTCCTCGCCATGTAGATTTTATTATACTTATATTTTTATTGTATTTTTAATTGTAACGGTTTTATATTTTAATCTTGTTTTTTTGTAAGCCGCCCAGAGTCCCCCCCTTGGGGAGAGATGGGCAGTGAATAAATGTATAAATAAATAAATAAAAAAAATTCTCTAAGCCAGGGTTTCTCAACCAGGTTCCGTGGCACCCTCGGTTCTGCAAGAGGTCATTTTAGGAGTTCCCTGGGAGATAACAATTTATTTAAAAAATTATTCAAATTTGGGCAACTTCACATTAAAGAAATAAGTTTCTATCTTTATTTTCAGTTTAAGAACCCTGTTAATGCATCTATACAGGCCTGCCCATGAAACGAATAGAATCATTTTGTAACTTCTGGCCTCTACTTGAGTCTGAATGCGCAGGGGTTCCCCGAGGCCTGATAAATATTTAAAGGGCTCCTCCAGGCTCAAAAGGTTGAGAAAGGCCACTCTACACCTTGCTTTGACATATTTGCAAGGAATTTGTAAAATAAAATTGCTCAACCTTTCAATGGAAAATGTTCATTGGCTGTATTCACACGATATGTTTAACTTGGTTATTGAATTAACCCATTTGGGAAAGTTTGCAGAACACAGTGGATCATAAACTAACCTGCTGGGCTATGTTCACATCACGTGTGAAGCCAGAAAAAAAAATCCATAAATTTGATTCTAACCAAATTGAGCAATTTTGCTATGTGAACAGCACCTGCTCTGCTTGCAGAGGCTGATCATTAAGGACCTTCCATGATGGGAAAAACCAGCTTTGTATCATTTCATTTCCAAAAGCACAGGGTCAAAAAAGTCAAGATGTGGGTCGCAACATATGTCCAAGCCCCAGCCCTTTCACTTTTTTAAAAATATAGATATTACAAGTTTTATGCAAAACAATAGAAAATGAATACCAAATATAAAAGAACACAAAACACAAAAATACAGAAAAAGAAATATATGAAAAACTACCAAAAAACACAGCCACCCAAGTTAACAAAAACCAAAACAATAGGTAGAAAAGAGGGAACCTATCTATGTATGTCAGATATTAATCAAATTCAGACCCATTTCTAAATGTTTTATTGTTTTATCGTATTTTAATTAATGTTTTATTCCCGTTTTATGTAACCCGCCCAGAGTTGGTTCTCTGAGTGAGATGGGTGGGGGAATAAATTTGATATATAAATATAAATAAAAATAAGTCTACATTAAAAAAGGAATGATAAAAAGTAGTCATATTCCTGTTATTAAAAATTGGATTCAAGAGATTTGTAATGTATCCATTTTTGAAAAACAAGTTTATCTGCTAGTCAAAAATGACTCAATATATTCTTCTATGCCATAGATTTTCTGATACTTTGTAACATTAGAGAATCATCTTATACATTATTTTCTTATTTTTTTAATGCAGACATTTGTTCGATATTTGATTAATATGCGATGTATATAGATAGTATCACTCCACCCCCTTTTGCATGCATGGTGATGCATGTGAAAAAGGGGAGGGACTTCAATTGCATGGCCATGGGCACCATCTTGACTTTTTTGACCCCCTCCCTGATGACACCCCTGAAAAAGCAAGAAAGCCACCCCAGAAGGGTATGACTATTGCTCCTAAAGAGAACCTAATCTTTTATTAATGATAATACAGTATTCGTAGCCTGCTGCATAATCCATATTTTGAGGTGAATTGCAGCGTGACCCAAAACATTTTGAAAAGAATAAGAGGAAAGATTTCTTTTACTGGTGATCCAGAAAATCCGGAAACCATTCAAGCTTTGCTCCTGTTTCATTTGCACTCCTGATCGGAGCCAACATCAGTCACTTGAACTGGGAGGACGCTGACCCCTTCTACCCTGTGCGTTTGCCACAAAGATTGCCAACCTGTGGCTGGTACCTGCCTGCTTAGCCATAACCCATCGGAGTTGGGTGGCTAATAAATTCAAATAAATAAATGGCTAAATAAATTTAACCCAAGCCATGTGATCCATGCCCACCAGCCCAAAGGGCCCAGGCCTCCAGCTTGGAAAGTGTGTATTTTGCCCTGTTTGCTTGGACAAGCCTCATTAGCAGGATATGCCATCTGACTCCATCAGCAAGACCTTTTCAGCTGGTGGGAACAAGGTGGCTTGAAAATCCTGGCTAGTCATGGTTCCCAGAGTACACCAGGGATCCTGATCAGTTTTTTTTTCCCCCAGGCTGGTTCAAAAGGAACAAATGAAACCCCACGCTGGTGTTTTTTTCAAAATAAAATTTCACAGAATGGCTTCCAACGTTGGATGCACAAAATATTAGAAGTTGCTTCCTATTAACAGGCCAGAAGGGCGAGGGTGAGATCAGTACAGGTGGTCCTCGACTTACGACCACAACTGGGACTGGAACCTCTGTCTCTAAGTGAGGCAGTTGTTAAGTGAGTCATGCCCAATTTTATGACCTTTTTTGCCATGGTCGTTAAGCAAATCAGCATGGTTATTAAGTGAATCACGTGGCTGTTAAGTGACTCTGGCTTCCCACACTGACTTTGCTTGTGGGAAGCCGGCTGGGAGGATCACAAACGGCAATCACGTGACCCCAGGATGCTGCAACTGTTGTAAATACATGCTGGTTGCCAAGCACCTGACATTTGATCACGTGGCCACAGGGACTTTGTGATGGTCATAAGTGTGAGGACCAGTTGTAAGTCACTTTTCTCAGTGCTGTCGTAACTTTGAACAGTCACCAAATGAATGGTCATAAGTTGAGGACTACCTGTAGCTTTTCTCCAGAAGTGAGCAGGGATTGGCATGAAAGTAACTAGGCCAGATCTTTAGAAGAAAAGCTACCTGTCTCTTACACCCCCTGCTGATAAGTTTCTGCCACATCCAGAAACTCTGTAAAACTTGGCAAAGAGAATTATTTTACATAGACAGAAAAAACATTGACACCCCTACTGTTAAAGAGCAGATTCAAGATATGTATTCTTTATTATTTTTAAAATGTCTTCAATCTTTTATTTTTAAAAAAAACATAAACCAAGAGGATATCTAATTTAGTACATTTTGCATAATGTGGCTATTATTCATATGTGCAAATCACCTCTTGGGGCTCACCCGGAGATGATAAAAATGCAGTGTAATGGAGATCCCAGCAGATCTCTCCAGAGCAAAAATGACAGGAAAGTGAAACATCCTCTTTGCTCTGGCCTCCAAACGAAGTCATAATGAGGCTTCAAGTTTTGTTATTCATTGATTTTTTTTTAAGTAGTGAAGCTAAAAAATAAATAAAAAATAAAAATGATACATCAATAAATTGCTGTACAATTTAAAAAACGACACACATTTCAGTGATTAAAATAAATTAAACATAAGGAAAAGATGAAGGAAAAACAGAAAAAAAAGATCTGTAAGCTATTAAAGTAAAATGAATTCAATCCTTAATTTAATTTATTGAATTTGTAAAGCCATCAATTCAAAACAACTCTGGGCGAGGTACAATGTTAAAAAGAGATATAAAAGTAAAAAAAGGAGGAGGACTTCAATTATACAGTCGCAGCAGCCATCTTGACTTTTCTGACCGCCTCCTGACTGTATGGACCGCATACCTGGGCAAACTGACTCAGAAGATGCTTTCAGCATCCCCAATCCAAGTTCGCCGAGGACTAATCCAAGCGAACATTTGTAGCTCGGGTGACCCGCGGAGTCCTCGGTGCCTGGTTGTTTCCTTGCGGGCGTTTCGTGGCCAGGCTACGCAACGCCTTCGGTGCCCCGAGAGCTGTTCCAGGATTGCCTCTTTAACAGATTTTTATGGAAATCCGAAGAATGACACCGAAAGAAGGCGTCGGGGAGACGAGGAAAGGCCAGCGTTTTCTGAAAATCCCCTGAAGTTCCACGGATAGGCAGGAGGAACTGATCACGCCTGGAAAAGCTCCATCGGAACCGCACAGTAGGGAACACCCTCCTTCCCTGCTCCGGAGAAGCCCGGACAACCCTAAAGCCAGGAGGCGGCGGGGGCGGCCCTGCTTCCTCCCCGCGCCCACCCTGCGCTTCTCTGGCCCGGCACCCGCGGGGGCTTGAGCCCCGCCCTTCGGGGGACCCGATGCAGCCGCGAAGGGCGACGCGCCGGCGCAGCCACGAGCGGCGGGTCCCCACCGATTCACCCCCAGCCCGCGCAGCGCTGCCTGCGCCGGAACCCGCGCAAGCAGAGCGGGGAGAGGGCGGCCTCGCGTCGGCCCCTCTCCGCCTCCTCCCGGAGCGGATCCAGCCAGCCCGCGCCTCGCCCGCGCTGGAGCCGCTTGCCGCCCCAAGGCCGAGCAGCTCCCGCGGCGGAGGCGGCAGCCGGACCCGGGCGGGGAAGGGAGGAGAAAGACCCCCGGCCCGGCCCAGGCAGACGCTGCTTCCTGCCCGAGAAGCCCTCTCGAGGGCTCGCCCGGGGTCCTTCCCGTGGGTGGGTTTTTGCTGCTTTCGGAAAAGACGGGGAGGAAGTTAGGAAGGGAGGAAAGGAAAGAGAGGCAAAGAGGAGGGAGGGAGGGAGGAAGAGGAAGGAAGGAAGGCAGGCAGGAGAGAGACAGGGACTGAGGGGGGAAGGAAGGAAAGGAGGAGGGGAGGGAGGGAGGGAGGGAAAGAGAAAACAGGAAGGAAGGAGAGAGAGGGAAAGGAGGGAGGGAAGGAGAGAAGGAAGGAAGGAAGGAGAGAGAGGGCAGGAGGAAGGGGAGGGAGGGAGGAAACCAGGAAGGGAGGAATCACCTGTGGTGATAACTAAGCAAACAGGCTGGGTTTGCCCAGTTCACTACGTTACAAAAAAAACCAAGTTGAACACTAATTAAGGTTCACATGTGCGAATGCAGCCTCTACCTCCTTTGCTGACCCAGTTGTGTGCATGCAGACACTGTGAAGCTCATTTCAAGGGGAAAAGTGGTGCTAGGGTAAGCGACATTCGGGGTGGATCCTTTTCGTATTTGGGGGCAGTGGCGTAAAAGGGGTGAAACCGCGTCAGATGGAGGGACAAAACTGAGTCACAGGGTGGGAAGGTGTCTTGGAGATCATCTAGTCCACCCCCTGCAATTCTTCCATGACTCCTGGAGGCAAGCTGATCCACTGCTTCCTATCTGCCATGGTCAGGAAATTCCTCCTTAATTTGAGCGTGGATCTCTCTGTGCAAAGGTTCCACCCGCTGGTTCTTGTCCTTTCCTTGGTTACACGGAGAATAGATCCAGCCTCCCTTCCTTGTTACCCATCTTTTCAGGAGGAATTGGGGAGAGTCGGGGCTGGCTTTAGCTTTCTGCTTCAGGACCTCCACAATGTTATTTTGTGCAGGAAACAGCCTTGGGGGTTTTTGGCAATAGGATGAGGACAGGCTGCCGGGGCTGCAGAAAAGAAATAGGGGGCCGCGTGTCCCAGCCCTTGGCCTGCTCAGCCCTTTTCGGACCATTTGATGCTGCAAGAGAAAAGATTCTCATCTTTAGTCCCTTAGCAGCTAACCAGAGAGAGCAATACGAGGCTCAACTGGTGAAGGGGAGCCAGTCTTACTGCCGTCCAATCCTTTGCAGGTGTTTGCTGGGATAGATCACAGGGAATAGAAAAAGGGGGTGGAAGACACTAATTCCTCCCCAAGCCCAAATCCACAGAATTTAGGCCGGGGGGTGGGGGGGGCAACCTACTGGTCTGGGCTGCTTGCGGCTCCTTAACACCCCTTTGCAACCCTTTAGGGCCCCCAAGATTGTGCAGCTATAAAGGCAAAAAATTTATTTTTGTAAGCCCCCCAGAGTCACCATGAGTGAGTTGGGCAGCCATATAAATCTCTTTAATTAATTAATAAATACATTCATACATACTTTGTGGGGTTCTCAGGCAGTGGGAGGCTCCCTCCCGCTCCACCCCATGCTGTTCCTCCGGACTGGTGACCTCTCAGCCAGGCAAATTTTGGACGTGGGTTTAACGTGCTTTTAAAAGAGCACTAAACCTGTGCTCAGAAACAGCTTGTCTGAAATGTCCTTGGTGCAACCTGTTAGCTGGGGGGACTTGGGAGTGGCTGAACAGCCCCTTCCCACCACCCATGAAGAGAACATAATTGGTGGCTTTCCCCCTCCATGCAGAGGCCATGCTTAACACACACGACTGCATTTCCAAATGTTCTTGGCTTAGTTTTGCTAGCTTCGTTGTGGCTTAGCCTGTTGGGAAAACTTACCCTTTGGGTTCATTTGTGTTGCATCATCCTGTCTGAATCCAGCTTTTTTTCTTTTTCAGGACACAGGTTGAATTTATTGGATGCACACCACAGATGGTGTTAATCAGCCTTCTGTCTGGCAGAAACCGCCGTAACTGTGAAGTACAAGCTTCTCTCATGCGCTCCTTCCCTTTTGGGAAAAACAAGAAAACGTTGAGTTTCCCCAGACCCTGAAAAAAAAACAAGCCACTCAGATTTTTTTGAGCAACATGTCCAGCCACATCCTGTCAGGTCCCTGAATCAGGGCTGTGGTTATCCAACACCATCACATGGCCATTCAGGAAAATGGAGGTCGGGGGGTGGTTTGACTGAAACAGCCCAAAAAAGGAAGGTCTGCAGATCCAGAGTGAGTTGGGAACAATCCCTGGTGGCCCACTTTTGACCCGTTTCCTGATGACCCAACCCTGGTGGGCCGTTTGGATTCAGCTTGCCAATTTCCTCTTTTTTTTAAATGCAGCACAGATAACGTGTAAGAACAGAAGACATGAAAGAACTTATTAGCTCTGATCCAAGGTCCATCTCGCCAGTATCCTGTTCCTTCTCCTTCTGCTGAAATTCTCTCGCCCACAACGCTTGGCAAGGAATTCCATTAGCACATTAGCCAATGATGCGCTTCTTATCGCTGATCACAGGACAGCGCCAAGCAATTTATTCATAATTTTACAAACTTCATCTATCCCATAGCTACTCTTTCCAAAATAATCTTCTGAAGCTTTTTGCATAATGTGCCTTTATATATTTTTATGTATTTCTTGCCATGGACAGGCAAGAAAAAAAATGAATCCTCAGACAAATCAACCCAGAGTTCTCCCTCGAGGCACAAATGACCAGGCTCAAATTATTCTAGCTGGGGTACATGTTGTGAAGACTCAACTCTCTGGAGGAGGCTCTGATGCTGGGAAAGATGGAAGGAAAGAGAAAAAGAGGACAACCAGCAGCAAGGGGGAGGGACTACATCAGCGATGGGTCCACCGTTGGAAGACTTGAAGGACCAGGTTGGGACAGAAAATCACGGAGAAGATGTGGCTGCTAAGATGTGGTGGCACATACATAACCAGCCAGTCAATACCAGGCAGTGAACTAGATTTCTCATGGGCACAGTGAGGCATTCAGCATCCTTTTAACTCCTCCCAAGATTAGTGCAATGTGTGTGCAAATTACTTACCTACATTGGTTCCTGTTGCCAAATTCTACAAGTAGCAGAGTTCCTCAGTGGTTGGTACAGAATTGCAAAACTGTAGGAACCCACACCATTTTAAAGCCTAAACCTCTGAAAGAACGTTTCTGCCACTTGCATTATACGAGTGTTTCTCAACCTTGGCAACTTTAAACCATGTGGACGTCAACTCCCAGAATTCCCCAGCCAGCCATGCTGGCTGGGGAATTCTGGGAGTTGACGTCCACATGGTTTAAAGTTGCCAAGGTTGAGAAACACTGCATTATGCATTAGATCACTTTTTCTTCCCTCACCATTTCTTCCCTTCCATTCTAGCTCATCTACAAGCTTAAATCCCCCCTATGCATTTAAGGTAATTTCTTTAAAGATAATTGCTTGAGAAAGGAGCTGTGTTTACCGAATGTTTCTTCACTAGCCATAATCTTAATTATCTGTTTCATCAGAACCCAGAGTTTGGCACTCTTAGATGTAATTTTTCCTTTGGCAAAAGCCTTCCGTTTGATGAGAACTTAGATAGGCGAAGAAGAGAACTTGATTCTTTCCCTACCAATCAGGAAGGGGAAAAGTCTTAAACTGGCCTTTATTTCTTCTTCTAAGGAACAGCAGCTCTGGCCTGGGGGCCGGGGGGCAGGGGCTGATCTGGACTGGATTTGGCTAAAAGAAAGATAGTCTGCCAGGTCAGATCCAGCAAAGGCCTTTCCTCAAGAATGCTGAGACATATTTCAGTGTCAGCTGCAGGGCTGTTGGTGTGTGTGTGTGTGTGTGTGTGTAAAAAGTCCAATGACAGCCATGACCACAAAATCAAAGCCCCTACTAAAGGGACAGGGCTTCAATTGCACAAGCACAGACACACACAACACACACACACAGACACACACACGATCCTGGAGAAGAATTCCTTCTGTGACCACCCTCCCCTTCACCTCCCAGTCTTGTGAGGAGAACAAGCAGGCCAGCCAAAATCACCTTGGAGAGGACAACCCAATAGAAATCCTGGGCCCCTACCTTGGTAGGGTTTTGTGGCTCAAAAGGAGCACCTTGAATTGTCCTCAGCAGCCTGTATCGGTGCGGTCCTGCTAAACCAGCTGCCCACCAGGCAATTGCTGGGCAGTCTTCAGGGGAACCCCGAGGTAGAGCACATTGCAGTAACACTAGAAGAGAATCTCTGTAGCTCAGAGTTGAACTGTGGAGTCCTTGGCGTTCTCTGAGCTTGGTGGTTGGCTTGCAGATGTTGTTGATGATGTTGGGTCATGAAACGTCTGCAAGCCAAGCACCAAGCTCAGAGAGCACCAAGGACTCCACAGTTCAACCCTGAGCTACAGAGATTCTCTTCTATGGTACTCCCACCTTTGTGGCCCTCCTTGGTTGGGAAGCGTGCCATCAGACTCCAAGCTAAGGTAGAGACACCCAAGCACCTGTGGTGGCTTCTGCACAAACAGCGCCTCTGTCTTGCCACGGTTCAACCTCTGCTTCTTTGGCCTCCTCGGGAGGAAACGCAGCGACTTCGAACTGTTTGTCTGCAGTCTTCCTTATCTGAAGCCGAGGAGTCATCCCAGCTCAAAGCTAAACAATTTTCTAAAAAATGATCTGACGGATCAAAGTCCTGCTGGAAAGCGAGCTGGGACAAAAACGGAATTTCTCAATTCTTCTTGAGAATGAGAACTTGTGTTGACTTTGGACCACGCTGGGCATCCACGTCAGTTACAAGCCATTGACTGAGAACAGCGGAGCAGGATGTCCACTGATGTGACTCAAGTCATCAACACGCGTGTGGAGACCATAAGGTGGGAAGAATAATCCCCCCCTCCATTATTGTTGCAGGTCTGCTTGAAAAATTTAATCATACTGATGCACTGCCCTGACCCCCATTTGTTCAGTGAAAATCTGGATTCAGTGAAAAGAGATTTGCTCTTTATAACACTTATTTCTATAGGCAGTGTTTCTCAACCTTGGCAACTTTAAGCTGCATGGACTTCAGCTCCCAGAATTCCCCAGCCAGCACAAGCAGATCACTGGCTTTGTGCCCTGCAAGTGAACTTCCTGGAGACCAGTAAACTGGGGCGGTTTGGGCTTCCTTGGATCAGCAGATCAAAATGTAATACATAAAATAGATTATTGTTGGATGCTTTAATATGGAGCAGACGGTTAGGCTGCAGGCCTTTACTGGGTAGAGAAACTGGGGGGCGGGGGGTGTCTTACTACTCATGTCGGGGCAGCCTGGCATTGCAGCAGCCCAGGTCTAATGCGACGCGAGCAGGACCAGCATTCTGTGGGGTATTTTCTTGAGGTTTTGATTTTTCCTACTACACTAAGTCTATTTTAGGACTTACAGTTTTTGAATGTTTCGCCCTCAAAATATCTAGAAACAGCCCCCTCCATTTGCAGCCATGGTGGTGACTGCAGGGAATCTGTCCTGTTTAAGTCAGCCGCGTTTCAGATTTGGGCTGGCGCGCTGATCGATTTCTCCATTAAATATTGTCAAAAGCCCATTTATTATTTGTCACTGGCCAATCCTTAGTCAATATTCAGTGGGGGGGGGGCAGTTTTCTTTTACAGCTCCCATTAAAGGGGACTTCAAATTATTGTCTTTTGCTTCTTTCCCTCCCTTTTCATGTTTCAATTTCACGAACAGTGCAGGTAGTCCTCACTTAACAACCATTTGTTTAGTGATGGTTCGGACTTAC
Source organism: Candoia aspera (assembly GCF_035149785.1). NCBI lineage: Eukaryota > Metazoa > Chordata > Lepidosauria > Squamata > Candoiidae > Candoia > Candoia aspera. The sequence continues at coordinate 113,834,575 of NC_086157.1, forward strand.
AACAGTGTTGAAAAAAACGACTTATGACCGGTTCTCACACTTATGACTGTTGCAGCATCCCCACGGTCACATGATCACAATTTGGGTGCTTGGCAACCGGTTCACATTTATGACTGTCGCAGTGTCCCAGGGTCACGTGATCCCAATTCTCTACGTTCCCAGCCGGCGTCTGGCAAGCAAAATCAACGTGGAACTGTGTGATTTGCTTAATGACCACGTGGTTTGCTTAATGCTCACAATGATTCACTTAATGACCACCGCAAAAAAGGTTGTAAAATCAGGCCAGATTTGCTTAAAGACTGCTGTGCTTAGCAACTGAATTCTGGTCCCAATTGTGGTCATTAAGCGAGGACTACCTGTAGAACAGCCTCGTGAATTTGTCTGGAAAGTGATTCTCCCCTTGCGAAAAGTTTGAATCGATCAGACGTTTGAGCATGACACTTAACCGGTTTGTTGTGCTAATGAACATAAATACCAAACCTATTGTTATCTCCACTGGAGCCTGTTTTTACTAGATCAGTAAAGTTACTTAACCATTCATGACCAACATCTGAGCTGTCTCTTGTCCACCTATTTTCTTAGGTCAAATGCAAAGCCCCACCCATTGCACCCTGTCAGCGTTTTATCGTCCACTGAAAAAAACATCTTTATTCCCAGTCTGGGTCTTCAGATCCATGCAGGAAGAAAAATCTCACCTACCCTTGACAACGCATGACTCTAAATTTGGGGAGGCAGGTCTATGATTCCTTCAGCAAAGGATCGTTACCTTGTCGTGGTGCTGGAGCTTGAGCACCTCAATGATGCCATGAACTAAACCGTGAAGGGCCACCCAAGACGGGAAGGTCATGACAGAGAGGTCAGACTAAATGCGATCCCTGGGGAAGGTAATGGCAACCCACCCCAGTATTCTTGCCGTGAAAACTAAATGGATCAGTACAACCAGAGATATGTTGGTATACCATCGGAAGATGAGACCCCCAGGTCGGAAGATGGTCAAAATGCTACTGGGGAGGAACAGAGGATGAGCTCAACTAGCCCCAGACGTGATGACGCAGCTAGCTCAAAGCCGAAAGGACGGCTAGCGGCCGACGGTGCTGGCGGTGAACGGCGAATCCGATGTTCTAAGGATCAACACACCATTGGAACCTGGAATGTAAGATCTATGAGCCAGGGCAAATTGGATGTGGTTATTGGTGAGATGTCAAGATTAAAGATAGACATTCTGGGCGTCAGTGAACTGAAATGGACTGGAATGGGCCACTTCACATCAAATGACCACCAGATCTACTACTGTGGACAAGAGGACCACAGAAGAAATGGAGTAGCCTTCATAATTAATAGTAAAGTGGCTAAAGCAGTGCTTGGATACAATCCAAAAAACGACAGAATGATCTCAATTCGAATTCAGGGCAAGCCATCTAACATCACAGTGATCCAAATATACGCCCCAACCACAGATGCTGAAGAAGCTGAAGTAGAGTAGTTCTGTGAGGATCTGCAGCACCTGCTGGACAACACGCCTAAAAGAGATGTTATTTTCATCACGGGAGACTGGAATGCTAAGGTGGGCAGTCAAATGACACCTGGAATTACAGGTAAGTATGGTCTGGGAGAACAAAACGAAGCAGGACATGGGCTGATAGAATTTTGCCAAGACAATTCACTCTGCATAACAAACACTCGCTTCCAACAACCTAAGAGACGGCTTTATACATGGACTTCACCAGATGGACAACACCGAAATCAGATTGATTACATCCTTTGCAGCCAAAGGTGGTGGACATCTGTACAGTCGGTAAAAACAAGGCCTGGAGCTGACTGTGTGGACCATAACAAATTGTGGCAAGTTCTCAGCGGTATGGGGATACCAACTCATCTTGTATGCCTCCTGAAGAATCTGTATAACGACCAAGTAGCAACAGTAAGAACGGACCACGGAACAACGGATTGGTTTAAGATTGGGAAAGGAGTACGGCGGGGCTGTATACTCTCACCCTACCTATTCAACTTGTATGCAGAACACATCATGCGACAAGCTGGCCTTGAGGAATCCAAGGCTGGAGTTAAAATCTCTGGAAGAAACATTAACAATCTCAGATATGCAGATGATACCACTTTGATGGCTGAAAGTGAAGAGGAACTGAGGAGCCTTATGATGAAGGTGAAAGAAGAAAGTGCAAAAGCTGGCTTGCAGCTAAACCTCAAAAAAACCAAGATTATGGCAACCAGCTTGATTGATAACTGGCAAATAGAGGGAGAAAATGTAGAAGCAGTGAAAGACTTTGTATTCCTAGGTGCAAAGATTACTGCAGATGCTGACTGCAGTCAGGAAATCAAAAGACGCTTAATCCTTGGAAGAAGAGCAATGACCAATCTCGATAAAATAGTTAAGAGCAGAGACCTCACACTGACAACAAAGGCCCGCATAGTTAAAGCAATGGTGTTCCCTGTAGTAACATATGGCTGCGAGAGCTGGACCATAAGGAAGGCTGGCGTGGGCTGGTCCATGAAGTCACGAAGAGTCGGAAGCGACTAAACGAATAAACAACAAAGGTCTATGATTCAAAAAGTGCGCCCCCCCCCCAAAAAAGGGAGGAAGTGTGCAGCTTTGGGGTTTTCCCCTGATTCAGTCTGATTCCTCTGCCTGGGATTCTGGTTGGAATAGAAGCTGTAATATTTTAGGGGAGTATTTTAATGTTTGGAATAATTCAGTTTTAATGACAATATCTTTTATTGTGTTTATTATATTTAAGTTACCCAGGGTGTTTGTCCTTAAGATAGCCACAAAATTATGTATGCTTAGCTCAGCCTTTCTCAACTTTTTGACCCTGGAGGAAGCCTTGAAATATTTTCCAGGCCTCAGGGAGCCCATTCAGGCTCAAAGATAGGCCAGAAGTTACAAAATTAATCTATTCGTTTCAAGTGTAGGCCTGTATAGGTGCATGAACTGTGTTCTTAAACTGAAAATAAAGAATGAAACATTTCTTTAATGTGAAGTGGCTGGAATTGGAAATAATTTTTAAAATAAATTGTGATCTCCCAGGGAACCCCTAATGACCTCTTGTGGAACCCGAGGGTGCCACAGAACCCTGGTTGAGAAACCCTGGCGTAGATAGATGTTTAAAATGCATTATGGGAAATTGCTTGCAAAGATGCATGTTTTAGAAAATAGCACACTCTAAAAGTACCTATATTTGAAGACATGCACAGTGTGTATGAATTTCCACTCATTCACACATGGTAAGTTTGTTGTGCTAACTGTGGTTAGTTTTGTGTGCATGTGGGTGTGGTGTGATGTGCTGCATGATCACAGGCAATATGTTTTCAGCACGGCAAAATGTGTCCAAACAGCTGTCGTATGTTAAATTGCTGTGCTCTGTGTTAGTGCTCACCTCAGGCACTTCCCTACACATGAGCTGTAGACAAAACACAATTATTTTGCAGTTGGAGAACATTAGAGTCTTTGGGAAGAAAGTTAAACCAGATGTTCCTCCAGATGTTTTGTGGTGAGGCCGTGGAAGTCAGTTTCACCTTTGAACGACAAGATATGAAAATTAATACCTTCAAGATATTGAACAGCATTGTTTTGCAGAGAGAAAACGGATAGAACACTGCTTTGGTGCCTTTTGTCATATCTTCAAAAATCAAAGGGACTAGAAACTTGACACAAACTGAACTTTCAAGGGAGGAGAGAATTAGTGAATAGGCTGGCTTACACCCTGTCTCCCCCAGGCTAGTACCTTGAGAGAAATTTAAAAAATACAGAATGCTAACGATTTGTGCAAATAGATTGTAAACAAATCCTCAGCAATGTTTAAAAAAAAAAAAGAGGTTCAGCCATAACACTTCCCAGAAAGATGGGACTAACCTGGATAATTAAGGAAAAATTGGGGGCCCACCAGGACTGGCTGAGAACATTGACCTGTAAATCATTCTATCATTCTCTCTCTCTCCCTTTCAATTTATATAGCTGCCCTTCTCACATTCGTGACTCTGGGCAGCTTACAATTAAAACACCAACAGTACCAAAACATTAAAAAATAAATAAATAAAACAGCCATACAGACAATACAAATGTTAAAAACAGTTAAACAATTAAAAACCATGCAGCGCCATCACTGGGGCAGCAGAGCCATTCAAAAGCAGCACAGCCATTTTATGGGCTCCGCGCCACGCTCCGATCCCCAGGCCAGATGGCAAAGCCAGGTCTTCAGGCCCTTCCTGAAGGCCACCAAGGTCGGGAACTGATGGGGCAGGTAGGTGCCACTGGGGAGAGGCGGTCCCTCAGATAACCCAGCCCCATGCCATGTAGGACTTTAAAGGTCAAACCCAGCACCTTGAATTGGACCCAGAAGCAAATTGGTAACCAGTACAGCTTGTGGATCAGCGGTGCAGCGTGTGCAGATCTAGGCACGCACATAACTGCCTGCACTGCTGCATTTTGCACCAACTGAAGCTTCTGAACACTCTTCAAGGGCAGCCCCATGTAGAGTGCATTACAGTAATCCATGCGGGAGGTGACCAGGGCAGGAGTGACTGAGCATAGAGCCTCCTCATCCAGGAATGGCCACAACTGGCACACAACATGAAGCTGTGCAAAGGCCCTCCTGGCCATGGCTGCCACCTGCTCTTCAAGCAGGAGTTGTGAGTCCAGAAAGCCCTCCAGACTGCACACCATCCAGAACCAAAGATGGTACATTCCTAGATCCAGGTGGCCCCCAAACCCAAAGCTACCCAAACTTGCCAGGGTTGAGCCAAAGCCTGTTGTTCCCCATCCAACCCCCTACAGTTTCCAGATGCTGAGACAGGACGTGGGCAGCGTTGCCTACTTCACCAGGGGCAGAGATACACTGCATAGCTGCATGTCATCAGCATAACAGAGCTGGCCTGGTGTCGTGGTGTCAGGCTAGAAACTGGGAGACCGCGAGTTCTAGTCCTGCCTTAGGCACGAAGCCAGCTGGGTGACCTTGGGCCAGCCACCCTCTCTCAGCCCCAGGAAGGAGGCAATGGCAAACCACTTCCAAAAAACCTTGGCGAGAAAACTTCAGGGACTTGTCCAGGCAGTCTCCCAGAATCGGACACGATTGAATGGATTTAAAAAAAATCAAGAGCATACTGATGATACCTTACCCCATGGTGACGGATGAACTCACTCTTAATGTAGATGTTAAACAGGAGCAGAGAAAGTACTGAATCCTGCAGCACCCCACAATTTAGGGGCCAAGAGGGGGACCTCTTGCCCCCTGTAACGGAATGTGAGAATGACCTTCAGAGATGCGGGGGTGGGAGAGAGATGCTGCCTCCGGAACAGATAAGAGAGGGAGGAGCCCGCAGCTGCATAACAGGCAGAGAAAGAGACTCAGAAAGGATCCTCCCTAACTAATCAGGCCGTAAAAGAGACAGTGGGAGATTGGTACTTTCAGACTTGCAAGATTCTGCTAATGTAGCCTTGCAATAAAGTAGGGTTAGCTCATCTGGTCATGTTTCCTCCCTGGTCTACCAGTAATGCACACCAGGTCAGCCAGGAAATTAGCTTTTCCATCCCCAGTATTTGCCATTGGAGACAAATGTTCCACCCTGCCTCATGGGGCTGGTCCCCAAGCATTGTGGTGAAGACGCAGCATCGCACATCGCATGATCCGAGCGCATGATCGGAGGAGGTGAGAGAAACACCTTCTCTCCCAGAGGTCCCCCTTTCTTCTCCTTCTGAACAGCCATCTGTCAACACAGCCGGTCAGGAGACAGTATTTGCTGAACTCTGGAAATATTTGCCTCCGATAAAGAGGGAGGCAGACGCCTCGCACAGCACTGCCTTTTCAGGAACTGGATGCCGGGATTTAAGTCTGACCAGGTTCAAGCCAGCTTTGCATTTCTCAGACCAAGAGGCCTGACACCCAGGGGGAGAAGAGAGGAGCCATTTCTGACTGGGGCGAGGAACAAAATGTTTTCCGCAAGGGTGCAAGGCGGGCGCCTGGCCATCGCAGAGATTTTGTTGCAAAAAAGGGAGGCCTTTGCAAAGGTTTTGCATGGTAACTCCTAATGACCCAACATAATGACACAACAAGTGTCGTGTTAATGATAAATCGTGTTGCCCATATTAGGGCAGCAATCTTGCTGAAGCTGGAGAAGGATCTCCAGCAATCTTGCTAAATGAACATTTTGTAACTGTTTAACTTCACACCTGAGTTTAAACATCGTACAGGTTTTGGAAGACCAGGTGGCAGGGAAGCGTCGTGCCCCGGCAGAGGAGGCTGGAAGGCCAGCATGCCCATGGTCAAAAAAGTCAAGATGGTTGCTGTGGCTGTGCAATCAAAGGGCCACCAAATGTTTATGCGTGATGCACACTTACAGCCACCACCTGACACCCCTGGCCTGACATTAGTCTTTGCCCTGCTGGACATGGGCTGCCCAAATTCAGGAATAATGGAATGCTTCATCATCATCATCATCTTGATCTGTTAGAAGGATATTCCAAGAGCTCAAGGCAGCATGCATTGCATTTCCTCTTCCAATGTTTTTCCGCACAACAACCTTGCCAGGTAGGTTGGATTCTACTGGATTAGAAGGAGGGACTGGACCAAAGTCCCTCAGGAAGTTTGGGGGCTGAGTGGGGACCAGAAGCTGGGTCTCCCCACTCCTTATTTATTTATTAGACAAATTTATATGGCTGCCCAACTCACACACGGTGACTCTGGGCGGCTTACAAGATCAAAATCCATAAAACAAAACACCCCCCACAGCGGCAAAAGACACACTCAAATCAATCGCTTGATCAGCTCTGTAGTGACCTGCACCTTCTCTACTGCACTGCAGAGGCCCTCTCATCTGTTGGATTTACATCCTGCCTTCCCTTCACAACAACCCTGTCAGGTAGGCTGGGCAGGGAGAGAAGGACTTGTGGGTTTCCCTTGCTAAGGATGGACTTCAACCCAAGTCCCTGTCCTGGACCAACAACGTTCCCTCTGTACCACAGCACCTCTCCAAATCCTTTTACCCTGCTAATAATAACCTTATTGGGAGAAAATTGTATCTTCTTTCAGCAAATCAAATCTGTCTTTCCCATGCATGTTGCACGCATCTGCTCATTCATTTTCGACATATTATTTTTTCAAAAACAAATGGGTAGTTATAAACGATGCCCGTTTTTCAGAGGGACAAAAAGCCAAATAAAGATTGCAGATGCCAGCAGCGTCCACAGAGAAAGGAGGTCAAAATCTGCAAGATGGTGGGTGTGGTGTCACCATCGAAACCCCACCCCTCACCCATAAGAAAGGGGCAGGGCTGTGCAGTGCCACATCTGGCATCTTGCAGTGGGTAAAATATTATTAATAGCAAAGTCCATAGACAATTCTATCTTCCCACAGAGAGTTCCCATTTATGACTCTTGGGAGACCTATAGGGATGTTTACATTTTTAATTGGGAGAAGTTAGTGACAAAACGGGCAATCGAGAGTAATTTTAGAAACCTTTCTGAGATTCGGCAGAGGTTGTAGACTTCATGCCCTGAATGAGCAATGAGCATTTCCAGTCATCCAGTAAAAATAGAGGATTTGCCTCAGAAAGCTATTTTGATCAGGAAGTCCCATCCTTGCACCAGTGTTGTTTTCTCTGGTCTGCTAGTCAGATCCCAAGGAAGGTGCCGAGAGATTAATACAGGGCTTCTCCAAGGGAGGGGGGGTTTATAGAGACCCATAATGAGATGTTTCCTGACCATGAGCTACAAAGCACTGGAGCAGCTGTTCTCCTGGAGTTGTGAGGGCTTCATCACTGGAGGTTTTCAAAGAATGGTTGAAGTTCTCTTGGATGGTGTGAAGATTGCTGGACTAGAAGACCTCCAAGGGCCCTTCCCACCCTCTGATGCTATGACAAGGCCTCTTCAAGAAACAGCAGGCAGCATTTCACCCTTCGCTAGTGAAGCCATTTAGTGGCCTGCTAGAACCACTGAAACAGAGCCGAGCTGAACATAGTGTAGAAGCTGTACACAGAAAAAGAATATTATCTTAAATAGCTTCAATGAGCACATCAGAGAAATGCAGGTTATTGATCTTACACATTCAGCCCTCCCAAGCGTAAAGAATAGACAGAGTAGGTTAAGAAGTAAAAAGAATATCTTGCTGACTTTTTATTCTTGGTTCAGTTACATCCACCTTTGGTGGAAAATGAAGTTCCTTGTATCTTCTGTTCTTTCTAAACTTAATTCACCCTAAACTCTCAGCCCTACAGCTGCCAAGAGCTGCGTGGAAGAAAGGGGCAGAATCCTTCATCAAGGCCCGAGCACGTGGCCCTGATGAAGAGAGCAGCATCCATGCTGCCTGTTCAGTCGATGGAAGAAGGAGGAACAGAGAACGAGGGGAAGTGGGAGTGGCAACAAACCGCTTCCTCAGAGTTGCATTGTGGGATGAACTCAATTTACATGCTAATGCACATGCTAATGAGGCATGCTGGATTTGCCAGGACCTCCAACACCTAGAAAGCCACTGATGATCTCCCAGGATCAGCTGCTCACACCCCGTGTAGCCACCTAATGAAGCCAAAAGGGTCATGGTTCAAACCTGTAGGTGGCAGAATTCAGAGGGAAAAGGTCCCCATCCACTTCCTTGGGCTTTCCAAGACCAAACAAATCTGAGATAACAAACCAAGGCATTGCCTCGCTCACCAACGTGGATTCTGTCCACTTGACATCCAACCCAAGTAACTTCATTGACCAAGAAACCCCACCACTTCTTCTGCATTTTATCCTGCTTATCCTTCCTTGAAAGGGACAGGTTATTATTTATTTAATTAATTAATTTTTATCCCACCTTTATTATTTTCTATAACTAACTCAAGGCAGCGAACATCCCTAATACTCCTTCCTCCTCCTGTTTTCCCCACAACAACAACCCTGTGAGGTGGGTTGGGCTGAGAGAGCTGCTAGGGGGGAATCTGCAGATGTGATAAGTTGGGAGAGAAATTGATGCTTTGCTGCTGTGGTCACCACTGCGTGGGCTCGAACATGAGCGCATCCCAGTGCTAAGAGATCAATGAATCGGCGAGACCCCCAATTGCAGGTCATCCTCCTTGCAAGTGCCATGAGAGGGGGACCTTCTCTGTGGCAGCACCGTGATGCAAAACATCTGTCTTCCAGAGGTATGGATGGTCCTGCCCTTGGCGGCATTTGTAAGCAAGCCAAAGCGTTTTTAGTCCAGTGTATGCTCAGCACCTAACTGGCTTTTGATGTTTGCGGAGGACTTATGGATGATATTATTTAAATCCTTTACATTTGTTTTACTTGTGTTTTTGACTTTCTTGTGCCCTGTCCAGAGTCAATGAGGATGGAAAAGTGGTGTGTGTGTGTGTGTGTGTATAAATATTGTAAGAGAAATAAGTGAACAAATAAATAATGTTGGGGCTTGGGAACCTGTGTATGAACAACTAGAAGCATATCCTCCATTTGAGTTTCTTATGGAAGTAGCAGCTTCAGGGACAGAACATCCTTGAATGAGGACTTTACACTAATGCGGTGCAAAAAATTTCTACCAGTCCTCAAGCAAGCAAGCAAGCAAGCAGATGAAAGAGAATTTGCTTTTGAAATGTATCACTAAGAGAATTTCCTTTGCAGTAAATTGAGTGGCATTCTGGCTCTTATTTAGTTATAAGGCCAAGTTGTGGCTGTGAATGTCTTTCATCCTCCCTAATGCTCTGCAACCACCCTGGTTTCCCACACTTAAATCCCAACAGAAGCCCTACCTTCCCCCCCCCCCCAATTAGGAAAATCTGAGCAACTGCCCAGCTTCTAAATGGATAGCAAAAATAACCATACAGCAGTCACACCCTTTGCAGATATCAGTGCTACCGCAACCTCAAAAATCACCACAGAGAGAAATTAGAAAGTAATTCTCAAACATCCTCAATTCTTTCTTGTTCAGGAGTAAAATAGAAAGCCACTCCTAAAGATCTAAGGATTCCACTTAAAGAAGGTAGAAATTAAAACATTTGATTGATGGATTACGTGCCATCAAATCAGGGTTGACTCTTAGTGGCCACCTACATAGATCTAACGTAGAAATTAAAACATGCAAAATGCTAAAAAGACAAAAATAAGCAAGAATGACTAAATAAGCAATAGGATTGATCACAGCAGGTTTTGCAAACAATTGAACAAAATTTGGCCACATTCAAAGGAATTGAATCGTATTATCAGCAAACCACAACTGAACATGAAATAAATCCCAACGGCCTGGAAGTTTTAGTTAATGGTGGGGGGCTATAAAACATAGCTGTATGTTTTTTACAAAATGGGCAGTGCAATGCATGGATTGTATTTTCAGCCATCCCTTCGCCACAAGGACAGAGTGGTAAAGGAAAACAGGTTTCCCCGGATTTTCCTTCAAGCATGGCTGTCGGAAGTACATTAAAATGGGCTAGTGTTAGTGCTGTCCTAAATTTAGAGAAGTAGAAGAAGAGAAAGCTTCTTTTGAGGGGGACAAAAACATCTGAGAGACTGTAAGGCAAATTTTAATTTCCTTTGCCTGCCAGAAACATTAGGGTTAGGGTTAAAAGAACATTAGGGTTAGGGTTAAAAAAACATTAGGGTTAGGGAGGGCTTCAATCACGCTGCCATCTTGACTTTTTTGACTGCCCCTGAATACACTCCATTACAATATTAATAATTAATGCAACAATAATAACTACAATACAATAATACAATAACAATTTAAAAAAACCCATTGGCATTGACCAAATCACCATCCGTGAATTGCAAAAGGCATCTTTGCTTGGAACAGCTTCCATCCTGCGACGATACCTTTAATGTTATTAAATCACAACATCTGCCTATCCCAGGTCCTTGGGAAGGACTCGAGAGGTGGACAAAAATGCCAGTTCCGGTCTAAACATCTGTCTGACTGCGACCAACCATAATTGATTACATTTATGTGCCGCCCAACTCCCAGCGACTAGTCCATTTCCCCTGCCCTGCCTCAGTGATATTCTTTGCATCAATGTAGATGCAAAGAGATACAGCTCTGTAGCTATAGATTGTCATCTTCACCCTCCACCCCCAATCTGGGCTGGTTTTCAGACTTCTCCAGTCAACACACACACACACACACACACACACACACACACACGCAAACACGTAGAAAAATGCATCTGGTATCCGGTCTACTTTGTCCCTCTGGTTGCAGTGAGCAGCTCTCGAGCTGAGGCAGAAAAACAATGCTTTGAGCTGGCAAGCCCACCAGCCAGCCTCTTTGGGCTGCATGGCTCCATGCTAAACCTCTGGAGCAAAAAGGCTACGTGACACTGGATTGTCCTGTTTGCCAAGATTCGCAATTATAATAGTACCTTGTCCCATCAGGATAGCCTTAATCAAGTTTGTGAACTCTGAATTCAGAGGGGAGAAATCACGAGACTTACTCAATGAAGCTGCTGTACCCTTCTCCTTCCCATGTTGTCAGCCCTCCCAGGTAGACCAGGCAGGAAACACGACCAGATGAACTAACTCTACTTTACGGTAAGGCTGCACTGACAGAATCTTGCAAGTCTGAAAGTGCAAATCTCTCGCCGTCTCCTTTACAGCCCGAGAAACCAGGGAGGGTCCCTCCTGAGCCTCTTTCTCCACCCATTATGCAGCTGCGGGCTCTGCCCTCTCTTATCTGCTCACTCCCTCGGAAGCATCCCTTCCCTCATCTCCCAAGGTCATTCCCACATACCGTTACACATGAATGCAGATCTCTCCATTGCCAACCGACAGACTTTGCATTTCCCCAGGGACCAAAAGAGGATCATCTGCAGGCCCAGCTCATCTATTCTTATGGTACACCTTTTCCTTGGTTCCTGAGTTATACTTTTCCTCCCTGCAAAATTCAAATAACTCAGGGAAAGCTAGGGTATGCTTAAGAAAAATGTAGCAATGTCTACATTCAGACAATACACAGACAGGGCAATTTCAATCCATGGGCAGGGTATACACTTAGTTAGTTTTAACTTGGTATCTGTTGAATGTTGTCTGAACCCAGGCCATCTACAGAGGTATCTGCAGGCAGGGTGGGGGGAAAAGTCCATGTATGGCAAGCCTCTCCTCAGAGTGATGTCACTGCATGAGCCCTTACCTTACCTGTGTAGTGATGCTACTGTGAGGTGGGGCTCCCACTGTGACCTCACTGCACATCCTCAGATGGCTGCAAATGCACATCTTGTTCCTTGCTTGCTGACAAAAAACAGACCAGGCAGCTTGTTTTCTGCTGGCAAGTGCCAATTACTGGCCGAGAGCAGACCTAACGTAACACAGCCTGTTTTCTGCCGCCAATGAATAATGAACTGGCCACTCTTTAATAAACTTTTGGGATTTTTTAAAATTTTCTCAGAATCAAGTTATGTGGACTTCACCAACTGAAGTGCCAATGTATCTGCCAACCATATTCCATCAATACTGGTCAAGTTAGGACTGCACTTGAGTTGGAGATTTAAAAAGTTAAAATGCGTAGGTTAGGAGGAATTTAGCAAAAGGAAAAGAGTTTTTCTAGGTGAAAGTGGGGGCTGTCCCAGAACAGCGGTAGATCTTGTGGCTTGAAGCCCTGATTTCAGACTCCTGTTCAATAAGTGGTTTGTTAGGAAGACGTCCAAAGACGTTAGAGCATTCTTCGTACAAAAATATTGCTGGAAACGATGCACAGCACTCTACCAAACTTCTTTCAGATTAATTCTATTTGCAAATCTAAAATGCCACAAAGAAGAACCAGACATTTTCCATTATTTTGATCTATCACAGCCTTTAAAAATGGCAGGAAAATTGAGCAGTGCTTTCCCTGTCTTCCACAAGCAAAAAGACATCCGCCCACACATAATGCCATCAAGCTGGTGTCAACTCTTAGCAACCACATAGGTAGATTTCCTCCATGACACTCTGTCCCTAACTTGGTCTTTCAGGTCTTCTAATGATGCACCCATTGCCACTATTTCTCTCTCTCTCTCTCTCTCCAACTTCCCATCCTCCCATCCTCCCATCTCCTCTGAAATGGAGGTTCCAAAGAACTATGAACTTGCAAAATGTTGGGATCATAGATCCCAGAACTCCAAGGCAGCATAATGGGGAATTCGGGGAATTCTAGATATTGCAATCTCCATGCATCTAACAGGTGCCAAGCTGGAGTAACTCTCTACTGTATATGTTTCTGCTCTGTTGGTGCTGAGGAAAGACAGCCTGGAGTCTGCCAACAGGAGATTTTATTTTTCCCTGATTCGAAGAAGTCAGGGAGATGGAAAACAGCAGCATCTTGAATCTGGATATAATAAGCAGTTGATGCAGCTAAAAGGAAGAAGCTCAAAAGCAGCTGCCTTTCTGCCTCCTCTCCCTTGTCTCCTTCTTGAATTATTCAGCCCTTCCGGCTTCGTTGGAGCCGCATCCTTTGCCAGGCTCTGGAGAGGCTTTACAAAGCAGGAGATGGAGATCTTTATTGCCACTCACCTCTTGCTGGGAGAGGAAGTCAAGTGCAAGGCGGGCACTGAAAGCTGGCTTCCCGTTTCACTCATTTAATAAAAGCAAGTCAGCGCCCCCATTTTTTAAATCTGACATTTTTAATCTGATTTTTTTCCCCCTTGAAATGTGGGACTCATCTGAGGCAACCTCCTAATTCATCTATATGGACGTGCCACCCCCAGGTCACTATTTCCCTCCACAGTGCTCCCCCCCACCCCATGCCTGTGGGCTCCTTGGTTTTCCTCTGCTGCAGTCTGCAGAAACTGCAGGATGGAGAGCATCGTTACCCAGCAGGGTAGTATTTGGCACGGCCCTCCTTTCTGCGTGTTCTACAGCCGCAGCTCTGCCTGTCCCAGCAGGGTCTGGAACGGCGCACCTTCAGAGAGATTTATGAAGTTGTTAATTGAAAATACATACATTCGGTTTTTCAGCCGTGGGACTCCTAGGCCAGCTTGCAGAAACAGCCGCCACTCCATCTGCATGCTTCAAAGCAGCAGAGTGAGGCTTTTTAAAAACACAGCCACATTAAATTCAGTCTCGTAAATAAGTCTGCAGAATGTTTAACCAGTCTGCTGAGACGGATGACGGCGGCATTGAGAAGCTGCATTTTTATGCCTGGATGGCAGAAGATGGAGGGCCTACCTCCTATCAATTTGCTTACTTGCCTGCGTGCAATTTTTTATCGCCTAGGGTGACTGTGTTCATACTTCAATATAATGGAGCCTTCAAAACAGAGCTGCATAAGCTATTTGTCCTGCAATTTTTTTAAAAAAAAACTATCCTGCTGGGTTGGGATTCTCTCCATCCTTCAGCAAAGCACTGCGCTTCTTCGCTGGGCCTGGAGGTGAGAATTTCTCTTGCAAGATTGTTCATGGGATATAGCACCTAAGACAGCACCCTCAGTCCCTAATGCAGTGTTTCTTAACCTCGGCAACTTTAAGACGCGTGGGCTTCAACCCCCAGAATTCCCAAGGTGTTAATTGCCTTGACGGTATTTCCTCCACCGAGTTTGGACTTTAAGACCTTCTTCACTCTCACGATGTGTTCACTACTAACCATCTTCTTGACTTCAGTGTGGTTGATGTTGTCAGCTTGAAGGACGCCTAGATATTGGCAGTGACCTTCTGCATCCGTTGCCCTGGGTTGACCTTTGCAGTTCTTCCAATTCTGCTTCGGTGAATACTTTATTTCATATTATTAATCGATGTGGATCTGCTAGCCTCTGTTCTGTTATTTCTGATATTTCTGGCTGTTGTTCTTTCCTGACGCGGCCCTTGTTGACCAGGGCGATGACCGATCCGGGGTAGGTTTCCATACCTTACGCCTCACCGTATTGTCTATGGGGCGCACACTCTCCCTCTGGCTCCGCTGATGAGACCTGTCCAGTGTGGTTGAACCTCTGGCATGGCTTTCATCTTCCTCACAGCACGCAAGCCCCACAGCCACATCAAGGTATTGTCTGACAGGGGGTAATAAATTATTATTATTATTATTATTATTATTATTTAATCCAGGGCTGCCTGCAGTGCCTGTTTCTTGACCTGGCCTCCTTGAAGGACTGACCGGCAATGACAGACGGGAGCACGTCCAGAGGTCAGCAACCAAAATGATCAGGGGCCAGAAGGAGCAGCTTAGAAAAAACTATTGGAGCTGCTGGGAATGTTTAACCTGGAGAAGAGAAGCCATGCCAGCCGTCTTCAGCGCTAGCTATTTATTTATTTATTTATATATATTTCAAATGTAGTCACCGCCCATCTCGCTCGAAGAGCGACTCTGGGCGGTTTACAATAAAACAAGCATAAATAATCGTTAAAGTACAATAAAGCCATATTCTTAAATAAAAGTATCGTCCAAGACGTAGGTGTTAAAAAGTTAATTTCCAGGAGCATCTTCAGGATGCTGACCATCCCCAGGGTTGGCTGCCCTCCGCACGCCCCACGGCAGGAGATGGCAGAGCCAGGTCTTCACCCCTTTCCAGAAGGCCGGGAGAGTGGGGGCCCTCCTCACCTCTGGGGGAAAAGGGTGCCATAGGGCAGGGGCAATGGCAGAGAAGGCTCTCTTCCTGGGCCCCACCAAGCGACAGTCTTTCATGGACGGGGTCCGTAACATGCCCTCTCTGCTTGACCCGGTGGGACGGGTTGATGAAATGGGGGTGAGGCGGCAAACTGGCACCCAATGCAGCTCCCGCAGCAAAGGTGTTACATGCACCATCCTTGGGGCACCCAAGACTGCTCACAGGGCCGCATTTTGAACCAGTTGTAGCTTCCGAATGCTTTGATGCCAGGACTGCATCTTTGGGGAGAGAATTCCACAGGACCCCCAATCACCCAATGCAGCTCTGAAGTCCTGGGGATTTGGGGCAAGTCCTCAAAGGATACCCCTAGCATTTGCATAATTCATTGAGAAAGATTGCAGACACTCGGATCCCCCAAATTCTTCTGTGCCTTTAATGAGAAACAGCAGCACTTTTCAGCTGTGCTTAGAAATTGATTGGCAGCCAATGCAATTGGTTTAAGGGTTGACAATAAGGCAGTCCTCACTTAACAACCATTCATTTAGCGATGGTTCGGACTTACAATGATGTTGAAAAAACGACTTACAACCAGTCCTCACACTTATGATGGTCGCAGTGTCCCTGTGGTCAAGCAATCACTATTTGGGCGCTTGGCAACTGGTTCACATTTATGAGTGCTGCAGCATCCTGTGGTCACATGGTTGCCATTTTCAACCCTCTCGGCTGGCTTCTGGCAAGCAAAATCAATGGGGAACAATGTGATTCGCTTTATGACCACATAATTTGCTTAATGCCTGTAGCGATTCACTTAACAACTGCCACAAAATGTTGTAAAATGGGTCGGATTTGCTTAATGACTGCTTTGCTTAGCAACCAAAATTCTGTCTCAATTGTGGTCGTTAAGCGAGGACTACTGTATGCATTATAATTTTGTGTTTTAGAAAATGGAAAGGAGCAGAATCTCTCTGCTATTCAATAAAGCAACCTGACATTTTTGAAGCATGCACACTGCTAAGAGGTATTGTAATCTCCTTTTGGACCAGATGCAATTCCTAATTAGTCTTCAAAGAAAGCCTCATGTGACTTGCATTGCATTAATCTAGTCAGGATGTTATCAGCAGCACAGGAATAGCAGTGGTTATTTATTTTCTTACACTAGCAAAGAACGTTTGACTTTTGTTCCTCATCTGCCACCTTCCACCTTTGACAAATAAAGATGTTTAATTCCTGTGCCAAACTATATCGCTGGATCTGGAGCTTTTCAAACAGAAGAGGTAAAGTACCCAGTTCATGTTTTTTGTAAACAGTGCCCTGTTTTATTTTCAGTTCTCCTAGTATATTTCACTTCTGAAGAGATAAGCAGCTGTTTTTTATTTAAAAAAAAAAAGACTTGCCTCTTCAGCAACAGAAGCTGCTGCAGAGAAAGTGCGGGGAAAGGGCTGGCTCCCTTTCCCACAGGTGAATAATTTTGGAGTGCTACAGTTATATTTTATGGATTGCAACTTTAATGAGTTTATAAATAGCTAAATGATATTAGAAATGGCGGAGGGGAAATTAGAAATCCTAAGGTTCCCTTCCCTTTGGAAGAAAAGCAGAGACAGGAGGAAAAAAAACCACATGAAATGTAAACAGAAAAGGACAGTATTCCCCCAATGCAATAAAAAAACCCTGCCAACTGATAAGTAAATACATTTTGCATCTTATCAAAATCTGAGTGCAGACTTTCTTATTGAAGAAAGTCCTTCTTACTGAAGAAAGAATGAATTAATTTTTAGTAATTTATAACTAAAAATTAGGGGGGAAAGGCCATCTTGATCTTTTTCTTTTTATTTCCTATCATGTAACACAGCAACCAGCATAGTATTAAAAAAAAAAATGAAACAAACATGCCCTTAACTCTCAGTTGCAACTGTAAATATATTATTTCATCCAGTCCCACTAGAGAGTTTAATCTGGGCCTCCCTGAATGAAATACCTTTTGGTATACAGGAAGTCCTCAACTTACAACCATTCGTTTAACAACCGTTCGAAGTTATGACGGTGCTGGAAAAAGTGATTTGCGACCAGTCCTCACACTTATGACCATCACAGCATCCCTGTGGTCACAGGATCAGAATTAGGGTCACATGATCGCCATTTGCAAACTTCCCAGCCAGCTTCCGACAAGTAAAGTAAATGGGGAAGCCAGATTCGTTTAGTGACCGCAGCAAAAAAGGTTGTAAAATCGAATGTGACTCAACAACCATATTGCTTAGCAATGGAGGTTCCAGTCCCAATTGTGATCATAAGTCAACTACCTGTATGCCTGCTTCTAACAGAGACAGTAACTTGATATTCAGGCTGAATTATTTCAGATGAGGAACACTCACACAAAGCCATACTCCTTCATTTTAACGATAGATAAATTCCTGCTAAGAGCAGACTAAAAATCAGGAAGGAATCCATCTGAGTCTTTATTTTTCTGTTGATTAGCATAGCTTCACAATTAAAAACGGTAATACAGGCAGTCCCCAGGTGATGCAAAGTTTCTGTTCCAGGATAAGCTAATTTTTAAACTTGTGTGTGCCATGCGTGTGCAGGATTGCTGCGCAGGGCACTGGGCAGCTGAAATTGCACTGTAAATGGTGCCTGGAAACGGACAGGACACCAGCGAGGTCACCTGTGCCGAAGCAAAGAAATGTGGAAAGCACGGGGGGGGGGGCTGGGCGTGACCTGGTTGCCAGCCAAGCGAGCAGAATGGATCCAGTTTCTCCTCAGTTGCCGGTTCTCCATTGGTGATTTGGCTGGGCATTTCACAGACAAGTAACCCAACCTGGACTCTATTCATGCCAGGCTCCGGGTTTCTGCGTCCTGTGAACACCATTATAGAAACCTCACCTCCGGGTGGAGAAGGAAGCATTTCAGGGGAACAAAAGAGTTTCTTCTGGATGAGGAAGTGGAAAAGAAAGAGAGAGAGAGAGAAGACTAAAGGGCAAGTTAGAAAAAAGAAAAAGAAAACTAAAGTTAAATGGAAGGAAGGAGGAAGGAAGGAAGGAAGGAAGGAAGGAAGGAAGGAAGGAAGGAAGATTAAGTTAGAGGAGAAATTTAGAAGGCAGACAGGCAGAAAGAGGAGAGGGAGAGAGAGAAGGAAGTTAGAGGGAAAAGTGTGTAAAAAAATGATGCTTCTTGGGGTCCAGTTAAAGCCACCACCACAAATGAGGAGGAAGAGCCCCCTGTAAATTCTGGCCAGAAGTGGCAGTTAAAGTGTCTGTGCCATAGAGAAATAAGCATCAATAAAATAAATCTCAGTGACATGATGATTAGCCCAGCATGTCAACAAAACAAATCTGCTGGCCAGGTCTACGTACTCGGCTCAGACCTTTGTACCATCAAACGAATGTTTAACAGGCCGGTTTTGGTCCTCTGTTTTAACGCTCCGGGAGTGGGTGAACTCCGTAGCCCAAAGGGCTTTCTCTGACCACGCTGGCTGAGAGGTTCTGGAGGCCCCCACTTTACATGAAGTCAGGACAAGGGAGTCCTCACTTAACAACCATTTGTTTAGTGATGGTTCGGACTTACAACAGTGTTGAAAGAAATGACTTACAACCGGTTCTCACACTTATGACCATTGCAGCGTCCCTGAGGTCACGTAATCATGATCTGGGTGCTTGGCAACCAGTTCGCATTTATGACTGTCACAGCATCCCATGGTCATGTGATTGCCATTTTTGACCTTCCTGGTTGGCTTCTGGCAAGCAAAATCAATGGGGAACTGGGTGGTTTGCTTAACGACCGTGTGGTTCGCTTAACACCCACAGTGATTTGCTTAACGCCTGCTGCAAAAAAAGTCGTAAAATAGGGTAGGATTCGCTTAATGACCACTTCACTTAGTAACCGAAATTCGGGTCCCAATTGTGGTCATTAAGCAAGGACTACCTGTAGTCCTACCACGTTGTGGGTCTCCTTGCTGCCTGAGTCATGGAAGTCTCCAAGCCTCATCACCTGTCCTGAATCATTAGAACTTGGCTGTCCCACTAAACCTTGGAGGCCTACCAGCATGCAGGTTACAGGAACACCATGCTCCCCGGATTACATGATGCGTGTTCTTCTATGCCACTTGGGTCCTACACAAATGAGCCATATAGGAACCCCTGTAATAAAGTTATAACCTCCGCCAACTCCAATTTTGCTTCACTACCACGATCCCCACCTCCCACTGTGTGCTTCACCCACCTTGCTTTATGGACTTTCTGTTTTGGCTGTGATGCTATGGGTTTTGCACCATTTTGCAAAACGGCAGGAGAACTGCTGAATAAATTCAGAAGAAATCTTGGCCAGGGAGGTTATCCCCTCCCATTCTCATTTGTAGGACTTGCCAAGCAGGAATCGTCGGTGTTTGTGATGGCCATGTGTCATAATTACTTATAATTAACTTTGGAGCCTCCACAGAGGAACATCTCAGCCCAGTTTAGAGGCCATGCATTATTACAGTATTATTAGGATTTATCTTTGTAAAATTAAAAAAAAAAAAAAACATTTCTCAGGAAACTTCCATGACTAACCCAAAGGAGGACTATGTAAATTTTTCCCTGTGTTTATTTTCCTAGCGGCATTTCCCCATAAACTATTGTTTATATATAACTTCAAAGGAAGTTAGTCATGACCTCAACCCAACTGATATTAATGACTGACTTAAAATGGGTGGGCACATGTCTTTATTTTAGGCTCCCGAGGTGCCATCAGATCAGGACTGACTCCTGGGGACTGTGTAGACAAACCTTTATCATTAGGCTCTACAATGCTTCAGATTCAAAGGGGAAAAGGCACCTCCAAGCACATGGAGGTATTCAGACAGCACCTGCCTGCAAGTCTTTACCCCAGGGACTGTCATTGACTGGGAACAGAGGCGGAAGAGGAGCCCACAATGGGGATCACAAATGTCATACTGGGGTAGTTTTCTATCATGTTAGGGATGGATAGAGCATAACAACTCAGCAACAGAGAAAGGCCATAAGTTTGTCATGGCCTATGTATATATATATGTATGTACTATATGCATCTATCCATCCCTCTCTCCATTCCTCCCTCCCTCTATCCATCCCTCTCTGCCCAACCTATAGCTGTCTGGCTGTCTCTATATCCCTCCATCCATCCCTCCCTCCATCCCTCCATCTTGGCCTTCCTTTTTATTTCTCCAGCATTCTGTCTTGCCTTATTGTTCTTGAGTTGATAAAACCTTACCTACCACTTCTTATCATATCCTTGTGACATATTAAACAGATATGGGAACAATATGCATTTTTTGCTCACTCCCTATCTGATCCTGGACCTTTTTATTTTCTTCAAACTCTTTCTGCCTTATTGATTGATTGATTGGATTTGATAAGGCCACCCAGCTCCAGGAAGACTCTTAAAGTAGCTGCCTATTCATTGTAAATGTTCCTTCAAAGAATAATCAAGTATTCTGGCATACACAGTTGCCTTAATATGTTCCACTTTCCAGCATTTTGTATACAATCAATGGTACAACTCTGGTCATTAAAGCAAAGGCATACCTCCTTCTGGTATTTTCTTGTTCTCTCCATATCTATCTATCTATCTATCTATCTCATGTTACTTAAATCATCTTGGGTCCCTTGTCCTTTTCTGAAACCTGCTTGTTCATCTGGCATTTCTCTGTCTGGATATATATAGCTCTATTCTTCTTTATAAGACCTTCTTAACGCTGTGAGGAATTAGTGCAGCAATTTGTTTATTTGCACATTTGCTCGCATCTCCCTTCTTCCATGCAGGAATATACACCGAGCTTTTCCAGACTCTCAGCCATCCAGTCCTTTCCTGTGTTTGTTGACATATTGTGGTCAGCACTTTAATTACCTCTTCACCTGCAGCTTTAAACAGTTGAAGGATATTTATCTGTGTGGGTGCTTTTATATTTGATGGTTGGTTTATTGCTGCCCTATCTCACTTTCTCCTGGCATTGGTTCCTGATTATATTCGCGCTCTCCCTCCCTCCCTCCCTCCCTCCCTCCCTCGCTCTCTTTCTTTCTCGATGCTTCTGTCATTCTATATTCCCAGGAGTAAAAGCTTTCTATATAGTCTTTTCATTGGCTTTTATCTGCATTTGCTTCTATTAGATCCCTTCCATGATCATGGTACTCAGTATTCCTACCCTAGCTACATTTTCCTCTCATTTCTCTGTTCTTCTTAAAAAAAATCTTCCTCTTGTTTGTTGATGTTCTTGGTTGAGACAACTTTCTTTGCTTGATGTTGAAAGTCTGCAATTAGTCATACATCTTTCATGTTACCCAAAGCTTTCATCTTGTCCCTTCCCTGGCCCTCATGATAGCTAGTTCTGCAGGCCTCTTTAATCTTTTCTGAAGGTTGAGAATATTTTTTTCTGCTTTGCTTTCCAAGAGGTCTCTTATATTTTCTCAAAGCTCCTCAGATACTCTTTCACGTTGGCTGAACTTTCTGAGTCTGTTTCTTGTTCTTATAATCTGACTGTTTGTCTTACAGGTCCAACCTTGCTGATTCCCCATTCTCTTTAATTTTCTAAGGGTAACCCATATATTTGACACCGGTCGTTCATGGTCTGTCCCACACGCTGCACCTGGAGGTCTCCCAGGGGACTGGATTGTATTTCTCCATCTTCTGCTTCCTGCTACGGAGATGATTCGATTCCAGCTCTGAGCATCTGGTGATGTCCCTGTGTAGCATCTGTGTTTCTGCTGCTAGAAGCAGATGTGGGGAATAAACAACCCTCTGCAAAACTCACAAAAACTCTCTCTGCTGCATTATGGCCTTTGCCCAATCCCATCTTCCTGTATTTCCAGGTTCCTTTATTTCTCCAACTTTTGCAGTCCAATCACCCATGAACAGGCCTACAACTTTTCACCGAAATCATGGTCTCATAGGGTTGGAAGGGTCCTTGAGGTCTTCCAGTCAACCCCCTGCCCAGGAGAAGAATCCTCATGCCGTCCCAGGCAGAAAACCTCCAGTGAGGGAGAACCTTTTCTTGACTTGCATTTACCTCCTCTTCAAGTAACATTCCTTGATGCCTCCTCCAGCATCTGTAATTGGGCCACATGCTTGAGCAAATTTAATGTTCCCTTTTTTTTAATTCCATTCAGTCATGTCCGATTCTCAGAGACTGCTTAGACAAGTCCCTGCATTTTTCTTGACAAGGTTTTTCAGAAGTGGTTTGCCATTGCCTCCTTCCTAGGGCTGAGAGAGAGTGACCGGCCCAAGATCACCCAGCTGGCTTCATGCCTAACTCACCGTCTCCCCGTTTCTAACCCAGTGTCTTAACCATGACACCAAATTGGCTCTCTTAATGTTCACTGGGTATCCACTAACTCACAGACCTATGAGCCTGTCATTTATTGACTTATAGCTGTAATGATTGCCTATCCTAAAACACCATCAGACTCATGAACAGGTTCATAAAGATATCTGATTTATTAAAGAATAGTATGCAGGTTCACAAAGAAAGCTGAGAATGATAAAAGCGTGCCAAATGCAAACTAAAAACCCTCGGTGCAAATGAGATCCCTCCCCCCGTAGAATCTTCCCAGGCTCACAATCCCAGGCGCTCCTAATGGCTTCTGATGGTCTGCAGGAAAAGTCCTTGAGCCGAGCACATAACCCAAACACATTCCATTGAAACAACCACAGATACAGAGCTTGGCACAAGGTCCCCCAGCAGCTCCCTCCCACCATAAACGCGCGTCAGCACCATGGCATGTGAAAGGTTATGATGTACAGTGCACATTGAAACAGTGGACATGACAATAGCTCACTGCCATGCCATCCTTCATATGGGCTGTCACCCTGAATATCTGGGTTGAAGTGGCCCATTCCATTCACCTATTCCCGAAATATCCAGTTTAACAGTCGTTTCTTCTGCTCTGACAATTTCAAGCTTTTTCTGGTTAATTCTCTTGCCTTCCATGTCCCAGCTGTTTGTGTCTTCATCAAGCAAGGAACTCCTCTTGTGTCCTTGCTTTGGCCTCATCATCACCTCTAGATCTCCTTGGTTACCTTTTTTCATGGAAAGCGGTCTACACGTTTCAACCACATCCATACAGCTTTGTTAGCAATAGCACAGATGTGGTTCGCCAGTGCCTTCTTCTGAGTTTGAATCTGGAGACTCTTCTCCTAGTTGACTTGGCTTCCTTCACACATGCAGAGCTTTATCTCTCTCCATCTCTGCTGTGGATTACCCTTCTTCTCTATCCTCTTTTGATCATACCACCTTCAAGGATGACCTTACCAGAGATTCCTGACCCTCCAGCTGTTCTCTCAGGGTCAGAGAAGCCACTGAGGTCTCACATCACATCAGGTTGAGAATCCCAGCAAGGCTCTAGAAAATAAGAAGAGAGAAATAATGGTGGAACATCCATGGCATCTGCCTTCTGTAAGCTGTCACCCATATGTGCTGGACAGCAGCTTCTATTATTCTAGATGGTGTCCAATCAATATGAAAAATAATCTTTTGGTGGATTAATTTCAACTTTAAATCACAGGAGATAAACTTGGTCTTCTTCAAGATTGGAGTCCATTATTTTTGGAAGGACTGGAGTTTCTAATTCTTGATTCCAAGCTTCTTGTATATTTGTTATAGATATTTTGAACTGTACTGATCCATTTAGTTTTTGTTGATGGACAGGAAGCTCTGGCATGGGCTGGTCCATGAAGTCATGAAGTGTCAGAAGCAACTGAACAAATAAACAACAACATTTTGAACTGTTCCTTCTTGACACAAGAAGAAAGTAGGCTAGATTCTAAGATTGAATTCTTCAGGATTAAGAACATATCAGGTATTTGAGAAGCTGCCAGGAGGGACCTGAGGAGCTATTGCTCAGTGGTCCAACTCCCAGAATTCTCAGCAATTGCCATGCAAGTTGGGGAATTCTGGGAGTTAAATTCCATTCATCTGGAACCTGCAAAGATTGGGATACACTGATGGACCAGAGTAAGGTTGTTTCCTCTGAAATTCATGGAACCAAGATGGCTACAAGTTAGCCAAAACTGAATGCATTCTAAAATAGTTACAGCAACCTTCGATCGTCTGTTGTTTTCTAGTTGTACAGAGGCTGTAGTCCCAATGGAGTTGGAAATGCAGATGACATGAAAGCAATGCTCAAGGTTATTCATGGTCTGGGTTTCCATAAAACACTGGAATAGGCTAAATTGCAGTTAGAAAGGTTGTAGGAACCCATCCCTTCTCTTAGCATGATATGGAAGCTGCACCATCATGTGAAGACGTAATAAGGGCACTGGTAATGATGTGAACATAACGAGCCTGTTTTGTGAATTCAGGTTTAGAGTTTAACATGTGAACCCAGCCGTGGGGTGAAGCTTGAACCCAGGGCCACGTACGGTGTTATTTCCCCAATGCAGTGCTGGGCTGCATTAGAAGCAGCACTGCATCAGCAGTGATGGAAGCCCTTCTTTTCTCATGCTCTGGGCTGATGAGACCACGCCTGGGGTGCTTGGTATGATTCTAGGCACCCCATTTCCAGAAGGATGTTGACAAGTTGGAGAAGGTTCAGAGAAGGGCCATAAAGATGATCCAGGAGTTGGAAGACATAGTCTGTGAGGTCCGGCTGAAGGAACTAGGGATGTTTGGTCCAGAGAAAAGAAGATTTAGGGGAGACCTGCTACATGTACCATGATCAGGTACATGAAGGGATGCTATAAGGATGACAGTGAAGAACAGTTTTCTATGGCCACAAAAACTAGGATCAGACATCACGCTTGTAAGTTGCAGCTACCTAAATTTCATTTAAATATAAGGAAAAACCTCCTGATGGTATGATCTGTCCAACCATGGAAAGATAAACATATGAAGGTTGTGGGTTTTCTATCTCTAGAGGTTTTTAAGAAGGTGGCTGGGGAATTCTGGGAGTGGAAGTCTACACATCTTAAAGTTGCCAAGTTTGGAAAAATACTGGACTAGAGGTGTTAGCCCTTCGAGGTAGTCCAGACAAGAAGCACATCCAGAAGCATCAGTGCTATCAGACCATCGCCTAGGCTGTGCGTCTTCCTCCTGTCTCCCACGGTCATTCCCACATACCATGACAAGAGAATCCTTGTTGCTCCTTCCATCTCCATAGTTCCATGCTATCCATGCCAACAGATGCTGAGTTTCAAAAGTGAAGCTGGTGACAGGAGTCCTTAGAAACAATGACTAGGCTATACATCTCACTAAGCCATCATGTGCTTACTGAGTAAAGCCTAACTGACCTCACTCACATTCCATGCTATGCAATCTGTGGCATCCCAGATGTGGCCTTTTAGATGCAGTTGAGTTTCAACTCACATGTCCGATGGTCAGGATGCAAACTAGGTTCACACAACATGCAATGCCAGAAACAAAGAGAGACCTACAATACAAAGATGGGTGATGACATGACATTTCCAACCATGTGTCCGTCTAATCATGATTTTCTATTCTGGCAAGCATTTTCCCCATCGTCTGCCATCTAATGGAAATTGGAAATTTAGAAATATATATATAAAGAAACAAACAAACAAATAAAAATCTAGTCTTCTCAGCTGGAGATGGCTGGAATTGAACCCAGGTTTCTGAATATGTCAGATGGGACTTCTCCCATCAGCCTATGACGGTTCTTTTTTAAACCAACTCTTGTCTCTAATTTTCCCAGTATTAGTTCCACTGATGTCGGACATTTTCTTTCCCTCTTATGTTTACAGAAATCCGGTACGCATTGCCCAATCTTTGCCTTCAGCGTGTCTTCATTCACCATGCAAAAACACAGCCAGGACACTGTGGAGTGAAAAGGTCAGTATGTCTAAAGATAGCTGGTTTTCTGGTTTCCAATATTTGATTTCTGGACTGGGCAGAAGCTGTAGAAATAACAACGACGATGTTTGTAGGAAGTATGTGTTGACTGCCAGAAGACGTGTCAGGAAGTATCTGGGTGAGCATAAAGGAAGCCTGAGGAGGAAGACTCCATTACTCATATAGTATGTTGCGTGTTGGAAGGAATAGCACAACTTTGCTAAGGTCTCTCTGTTCCTTGGAAGCTGGGCCACCAGGCTGTATCCTCCAACTGACCCCAGATTTCCCCGAAGTTGAAAAGACTTCTGCTGCCCACATGGGAGACTGGCCAACTTCTGAGCCTGGGAGACTCCCCACTGAAGTATCAAAAGGGGCTTGCCAACACACCCCACAGCTGCTCAAGGTGTTATAAATGTACGTAGTTTAAGTCTTGGATCTCCCTAATGTTTTTTCTCCCTCAGCTCAGACACAGTCTGGGGTCCTCAATGTGCATGCATCTACAATCTCATTGGAGGATAATGGACCTTGTAGGGAAATCCACCCCAGAGGACCCAAGTTTAGGGAAAGCCAAAGTAGAGGAGCTCAGTCTGGGATATTTCTTGCAAACCAGGTAGACATTCAGGTTTCCTGGGTGTTCAGACATGGGATAACAAGTCCACTAAACCAAAAGCATAGCAATCCAGGGCGTTAAAATGGCTACGCTAGGTCTGTTCAGGGCCTAGTTTCTGTTCCTTGTTCCAGGCTCAGGGACTCAGGGTTCCTGAGCATCTTTGGAAGGGGGCAAAAAAGTCAGGATGGCAGCCACAACCACATGCTCAAAACTCCACCCCTTTTTTGTATGTTTCCATTGTACATCATAAGGCACTACCAGACAAACCATTGATGGTGTTATTGCAAAAAAAAAAATGTTCAGTTTGGGGAAAAGAAAATGGAGTGGGGATGGATAGCAGTGATTTGTGTGTAGAATAAGGGAGGTGACCTTGACAGAAATATGCAAGAACCACTACTTAAGCAAAGAGGGTGAAACATTCTTCAAATCCTGGGAAGCAAGGTAGTATTTGGAAACGGCTCAGGCAAGTGTCTCCCTGATTCATTGGGATATAAGAGGGAGGGGAGGTAAAGCACAGTCGGGCTTGCAAAATTCTCTTATAGCCATGTCAATATGGTATCATTCTGGTCTTCTGGTGGAGTTGACTTTCTAGCCTGGTATGGTCTATCTGGTGGGCTGACACTTTGGCATACAGAGGGAAGCTACAGGGAAGACAGTCAAGAACAGTTTTCCATGTCCACAGAAATTAAGACCAGAAAGAACAGATACGTCAACTCCTGGGATTTTGTTTAACGACATGAAAACTGCCTGAAGTCGCTCCTGCAGAGGTCTGGAACAGCCTCTCTATAGAGGTGGTGGCTTCTCCATCTCTGGAGGTTTTTGACAAGCGGCTGGACAGCCCCCCGTTAGGGATGGTTGGGTTGGTGTCCCTGCACACTGCAGAGGATCCTGGGGGTCCCCTCCAACCCCACAATTCTATAATCCTATGAGAATTCCTTCCTTTTCCAGGAAGGGTAGGAAAAGGCAAGGAATAAACCCAACTTTGGCAGCCCAGAACATCCGCAGATGTCTTCTCTACCACAGAACTGTAGTTGATAGCCAGTCCTCTCCAGGTTCAGAATCCATGGATGAATGCAGGAAGTGGTTTGCTCAGCAGAAATATGTGGGTGATAACATGTACCTTTGTTGGAGGAAATTTCTGAGCGTGCCTTGGACTGCAAGAAGATCAAACCGGTCCATCCTCCAGGAAATAAAGCCAGACTGCTCATTTGAGGGAATGATATTAAAGGCAAAACTGAAGTACTTTGGCCACATAATGAGAAGACAGGACACCCTGGAGAAGATGCTGATGCTAGGGAGAGTGGAGGGCAAAAGGAAGAGGGGCCGACCAAGGGCAAGGTGGACGGATGATATTCTAGAGGTGACGGACTCGTCCCTGGGGGAGCTGGGGGTGCTGACGACCGACAGGAAGCTCTGGCATGGGCTGGTCCATGAAGTCACGAAGAGTCGGAAGCGACTGAACGAATAAACAACAACAACATGTACCTTTTCTGCTATAGCACCTGCCCTCTGGAACATCCTCCCTCCTGATTATAGGATGGCCCCAACCCTGCTGGCCTTTCGAAAGGCCTTGAAGAACTGGCTATGTGCCCAGGCCTGGGGCCCCAAGTGTGCGAAGGGCCCCACTTCCTGCTTGTGCTGACACCAACAGATTATAGTATCTCTTGGCCGCTATTTGTATTTAATTTCTTTTTTGCATTGTGTTTAACTGTTTTGGTTCTTTTTATGATAGTTCACCGCCCAGAGTCACTGGTTTGAGAAGGGCGGCTATACAAATTGAATACATAAATAAATAATATACCTGAAAGAATAATTTTCCTTGGCCACTGAAATTAGGACCAGAAATAATGGGTACAAGTTGTAGCTACCTAGATTTTGCTTAGATAGAAGGAAGGACTTTGTGATGGAAGATCTGCACAGCAGTGGAACCGTCTTTCTATGGAAGTTGTGTCTTCTCCATCTCTGGAGATTTCTAAGAAGAGGCTGGACAATCAGCTCTCAATGTTGGTGTAGCTGACTTTCCTGCACATTGCAAAGGGTTGAACTGGATAATCCAATTCCACAATTCAATGATTCTGTGATTCTTTGATATCTTTTGGTTAGGAATATTAACTCCAAATTCGAGATAATTAATTCCAAGCCTCTGACAATGGTAGAAATCTGCTTACCAGGCATCCACATTCTTCTTGCAACACTAACAAGGACAACCCACCACTTTCGAAGACCATCCATTCCATCGTTCAAAGGCTCTTTTTAAATTAATTTTTAATTGCTTTTTTCAGATAAAAGAAAAAGAAAAAACAATAGACGAAGATACATACATTATCAAAAAAAAATGACAGGCACTTAAGAAAGGTGAGAAAAGTATCATAGAAAAAATGAAATAAAAATATGAAATATATCATCACAATTAGTTACAATTCTATATATATATTTGTCTAATGCAAATATGATGCAAATATTTGTTTGTTTATTTATCTATCAAATTTGTCACCGCCCATCTCCTCTCACCAGAGGGACTCTGGGCAGTAAATATATTTGTATATATTTAAATATGACTCTGGGTGGGTAAATATATATCTATATTTATTTCTAATACAATTAAATAACCATCACGCTTTCCCTAAGGCTGAACATCAGGAAATTCTGGACCAATAGCAAACAAATTTGCTCCATCAGACAGATTTCCCACACTTTTGTCCCACCTACAGAGTAAATATGCTGAGTTTCCTTGAGTTACAATTTACACAATCCTGAAATCTGTTTTTAAAAAGCACAGTAAGAGTTTTCTTGGAATGGTTGTTTTAATGTACAGGTATCCAACGTGCTTCCTTCAGTGCTGTGTCTCCGTTGTGGCCAGTGGGCCATATGTGACACTGTCAAATGTGACACTGTCAAGCATCCTGATGCTCTATTCCAGTTAGTGACCAATGTCCTCTTCCAAGATAGATTTTTTTCCTTTCTGTAGCCTCTCGCTTCTCTGCAAACATCACTCTATCTTCTGTGGCCTTCAGACCTGCTCAATCTTCATCCCTTCCTTCTTAAAACATTGGTTGGCCCTTCTGCAAATTTCAGACATCTTTCAAACCTGTGGATATTTCTCTCTGACACACAGAGAATGCCATTTTCGGTGCAGGGATAGCCCTCCTTTGATTTGGGAAATTTGGAAAGCTGTGGCATCTTTTGAAGAGTCGTTCTTTGAGTGAGATGGGCAGTGACTCAATCTGAAATATAAATAAAATTACAATAAAATCTTTGCTGGTGAAATACTTCACCCCTCGGCTTAGGACTTGCTCCCTACCCTAAGTTCAAGGGCATTTCCAGTTCAAGAGTTCGAGAGCTCGAGAGAAATATTATCGTTGGAACAGCGATGGTAATACTGAGTAAAAAGACCGCAAGTTAGTTTTAGATGATCTCTTATTTATGGAGATTTCTACAGATTTTTCTTTGTGTTTGTCAGACAAGTTGTGGTTAAATGTTCATCACAGTTCTGGTCGCTGTGAAATTATCAGTCCATCTTAGTTGATTGGTAAGCTGGAAGAAGCACATTTGAAAGGCCTTGATCACTGCATGCCACTTGGGTTGCATAGTTTCAGTTATCTTCTTCCCCAAGGTTAAGGCAAAGATCCCACGGCTTATTTAGACTTAAAGATTGTTGTTTTGTTTTCAAAAGAACATTCTGGGATTCCTGGCTTGTTCTGAAACACCCAACCTTAAACCGGAAATGTGGGGGAAGCAAAGCATAAAAAAAAGTCGCAAGTACATTCATGGTTCCATCTGAAAAAGGGTTGGTGACGACCAGAGTGTAATGCAGATGGTATTATCAAGTAGAGACCTGCTACAAACAGGCTTCAAATTTCTGCTTGCACACTAAGTGGGAGATTTCTTTCTCGGGGGCATTCTGAAGTCAAACTGATTCCAATCCAGAAGAGTTGTTGGGCAAACAGGTTTCCTGCTTAAATTCCTGGACATTTGTAGACTCAGTTCCAATTGAATCATGACTATTAGGGAACATTAAAAAAAAAATCTCCCTGCTTTGGCTATTCTGGGCAGGAGAAACTTGGAAAACTCTTGCAAAGAGCCAAACGCTGAAATCCGTCATGCTAAAGTGTTGTTGGTAGCCAAACATGTTACATGGCAAAGCAGAAGTTGGCATTTCTGATATACAGGCTTCATTTAAAGAATAACTCAAAAAATAGCAGGGGTGGGGGGGATTACTTTGCCCCAATCTACGCAATGGTGTTAGCAATGAAATTTGATGCAAAGCAGACTTCAATAGCCGGAGGGTTTGAAGATAGGAAAAGACTTTATTTCGCCCTCTCTCTGGGCTTCTACGGTTTGCAAAGCGTGGTGGACTTTCTAGGAACACGATGCAACGCGTCCAAGGGAAAGCCACACTTAATATTGTAAGCATACACTTTATATACATTTTCCCTACCCCGTCGCTCCTTCTTGCCTGTTTCCCCATTGGCTGGGTACTCTCAGACGTACAATCTTCCGACCGCCTGTCCCCCCAAATCCCCCAATCTTACTTTGCTTATGCTTGAAAAAACTCTTATCTTCTTGTTAACCACATCCTGGAGGGGCCTCTGTTCGTTGTCGTCCTTATCACATCTGGTATGCATCCTGTCTACCGGTCATGGTCAGGTCACAGGGCATCTAAAGGCTAAACTTTTTATCCTGGTGTAGAGGTACATTGCTTCCCTTTATTTCTTTGCTGATATTAGTATTTACACCTTAACATTTCTCCCAACAATGGGCATCCATGGGGGAATTCTGGGAGTTGAAGTCCACTCATCTTCAAGTTGCCAAGGTTGAGAAACACGGCTGTAGCGCCTACTATTTATTTATTTACTTACTTACTTAATCAGTGTATATGGCTGCCGGCCAAACTGGAGGGAGGGAAGAAAATGGAGGGACAGAACTGGCCCTTGGAACCAGTTGTGGCTCAATTTAGATAACACCTGGGACTCCTAGCCTTATTTGCAGCCATCTGTGCCTAGGCACCTCTTTTTTTCTGCATGTCCCCCTGTCGTTGCCTTCTTCTCTACTCCACCCACGAGTAACATAGGCTTATGTCATCCTTAGCTCTTCCGGTGTGAAAATAATATTTCTCACTGCTTCCGACACCATGCGAGCGCAGCCTCAGGTATGTAAAATCTCGGAGGCTTCATCACCCATTTTCTTGGAGGAATGTTGGGGACTGGATGCGACTGGGAATGGAGGCCACGGTGGCAGGAAAGGGACGCTGGAAGGGTTCGCTGTCAATTCAAGATGGGGTGGAGAGGATGTCAGCTCAGTGATAGGGCAAGGGCCTAGGACAGCCCAGGTGAAATCTGAAGTTCAAGTAATCCAAAGTTTAGGTAATGGTCTTTAACACTATTAATATCTTGGTGAGCAGAGAATAGCTTCTTTTATGTGATTCCTCTGCTCTACATCAGCTGATAGCAACAGGTGGGGCATTTCAACTGCTGCTCCTGGGTTTCTGAACACACTTCCTACCAAGATAAGAGGACTAGCATCTTTGGCTGCCTTTTTAAAAGGCCTTGAAAGCAACATTTCCGGTGGCTCTTGATGGTTCTTTTGAGTCTTTTAAATTGTTCTGACTGGTTTCATCTTCTGAATTATTTTCCGTTGGCTCTTAATTCAAACAAACCACTTCAGCTTTAATTGTTACTTGATTTTCCTTGTCCACTGTCAGCAATGGAGGAGCACAGACTAAGGCAACAGGGCTGCGTGGGGCTCGGAAAACTGACGTGTCCCTCTGCTTCAACAGAGCTCTGCAGGAGAAAATAAAATAAACAGAGGCTTTGACGGTTTCAGCCAGAGACCCTGTGTTACGTGACATCAGCCGTGATCAGAGGAAGCTGGATTTCAGAAAACTCTGGCACAAGTCCAGGCTTGTTTGGACTTACGATGGTGCTGGAAAAAACAACTTACAACCGGTCCTCACACTTACGACTGTCGCAGTGTCCCCGTGGTCACGTGATCATGGTTTGGGCACTTGGCAACTGGTATGCACTGTCATGGCATCCCATGGTCACGTGATTGCCATTTTCAACCTTACTGGCTGGCTTCTGGCAAGCAAAACCAATGGGGGACCACGTGATTTGCTTAATGGCCACATGGTTCACTTAACGCCTGTAGTGATTCGCTTAACGCCCACCACAAAAAAGGTTGTAAAATTGGGTTGGATTAACTTAATGACCACTTCACTTAGCAACCAAAATTCCAGTCCCAATTGTAGTCGTTAAGCGAGGACTACCTGTACAGCCATGTGTATATATTCCAATAGGCTTCCAGGTAGAGTTGGTTTGGATCTTTAGAGCTGTAAATGATTTGCAGGACCACCTCCCCCGAGTAGAACTGATCCATCCGGTCTGCTCATCAGGGCTGGGAATGTTGGACACCCAGCCCACATTTCAGACTGGTGTGGCCTGGACACGATCTTTTTCCATGCTGGACTTGATTTCCTGTAATAATCTCTGACTGTGGGCCAGACTGGTGTTGACTCTGGGTTGGTGCCATCAGATGTGTGTTGCAATTATAATTATGATTGCTTTAATGCTATTTTTATTCTTGCCGTGTTGACACTTTTCACGGTTTCTAGTTTTCTTTCTCCATGAATGGTATTAGCAGGAGCTGAATGAAGTCTGTACTGTAAATATTGGTTGAAATCCACACATTTTGCTCACTATTATGTAATTTGTTTGGCTTGCATTTAGCAGGCTATGTAAAGCCACTATGATTTATAACCCATGGTTTATGGCTTAGGGTGATAGGTGAACAGCCACCCAGGCTTATTCCCTACCCATGGCTGCAACAAACCATGGGTTAGCATAATGTGCTATGAATTCAAACTGCCAAATGGGAAAAGGGCATCAAACTGGCACTGGCTGGGATCAGGT
Source organism: Candoia aspera (assembly GCF_035149785.1). Lineage (NCBI taxonomy): Eukaryota > Metazoa > Chordata > Lepidosauria > Squamata > Candoiidae > Candoia > Candoia aspera. Next base: position 113,868,358 of record NC_086157.1, read on the forward strand.
TCGTTCTGCTAGGCCACAATGGGTTTTAATCAGTTTGTTGATTAAATCCCAGTCTGGCTGAGCCAGCTTGACCTGCAAGGTCCTTAGGGCAAATTTATTCAAGTTTTTTTTCCCCCACACCTCTGTGAAGCCTGACTCACTCATGGGACATGCTATAATTCCTTGCTCAATCCTCTACAACTTTACTAACCTGTTTGACTCTTCCTTTATTGCTGTTTCTGCGAGCTTTTGAACTGTGCATCTCCCAAACCAGCAATATTCTGCGTCTTATCAATGGCTTAGCAAAGTTATGGACACAATTTTACAACTTTTTCCTGCTGATTTTACCATTGATCAGAGGCAGGGAATGAGGGGAGCTACCTTGGCAAGCAGGAAGTCTGGTTGCTCCATTTCCTTTCCTTGGAAAATCAGAGTAATATTGATTGGCTACATTATTAGTACTTGGTATTCATTTATTTATTAAATGAATATGGACGCCGATCTCAAGTAGAGGACCTTGGGTGGCTAATAATTAAAAACAGAATAAAAACAGTATAACAGCATTATAAGTAACATAAATATAAATAGCAGCCAAGAAAAACAACCCACAATGACACTAATAATCATCACAATTAACACAAACAAGAAATGGGCTCACCTACACCATCAGGGCCTCAGGCTCAGTGATTAAATAGCAGTACTATTTAAATGTTTTTCTGTCTTTCTTCCAGGAGCTTGAAGGAGCATTCATAGCATTCCCTCCTTCCATTTTACCTACACAACGACCCTTTGAGGTAGGTCAGGCTGAGAACTGGTGTGTACCCCAAAGCCTGCTAGGGGTTTTCCCCAGACTGACAACATCCTACTCAATGCTCTTGTTTGTCAGAAGAAATTCAGATTCACCTAGATGTGATTCTGGCTAAAAATACAGGTAGTCCTTGCTTAATGACCATTCATTTAATGATGGTTCGGACTTACGACAGTGCTGAAAAAACTGACTTATGACCGGTCCTTGCACTTACAACCATCACAGTGTCCCGGCAGCCACATGATCACATTTACGACTATCACAGCATCCTGTGGTCATGTGATTGCCATATTCGACCTTCCCAGCTGGCTTCTGGCGAGCAAAATCAATGGGGAATGTGGTTAACGACCATGTGGTTCACTTAATGACTGCAGTGATTTGATTAACGGCCACTACAAAAAGGTCATAAAATTGGGTTGGATTCACTTAATGACCACTTTGCTTAGCGACAACATTGTGGTCATTAAGTGAGGACTACCTGTATATCAGTCAATCTAAGAAACTGGGGGTTTTCACCTTTCTCACAAAATAACATTTGGCAGCTGTTCTATCCCTCATATCTTTCTGACGTAATTTTTTTCCCCCTTTTTCCCCCATTTTGTATAATCTTTCTTGGTTGCCACATTTTTCAATGCACACTTCAGAACCATACAACTGTGAGTAAAAATGCCGCCCTTTTATTACAAAGCACTCCTGTCTGTGTGTGGTCATGCGCTGGCTGGAGTTTGTTTGTTTTTTTAAAGGAGCAGCCAGTTTGACCTTTCATTGCCTTTGTAACCACAGCTTTCCTTGAGCCCTTGGACTCCTGCTACCATCTCCAATTCTTCTGAAATTTCAAACGAAGGTCGTTCAACAGGGGCAGACTTGTTGTCTGATGGAACCAAGAGCGGGACATATTGGAAGAAAGTTGATTCAGGCGGAATTTTAGGAGGAATTTCCTGGCAGAGCTGTTAAGAAGTGTTCACAATCACTCCTGCCTTAGCGGCCACCTGTTTGGGTGACGCCAATGCGCTCGGCACGAGGCTGCCCTTGAAGACCATCCAGAAGATGCACCAGGCCCAGAATGCAGCAGCACGCCCAGTTTTGGGTGCCCCGCGGTTCACCCGAGTTACCCCTCTGTTGGGTGAGCTGCGCTGGCTCCCAGCTGCCTTCCATGGTGCTGGTTATCACCCCGGAAGCCCTGATGAGCCAGGGCTGGGTGACGTCTGGGACCGCCTCCCCCGAGGGCATCTGCCCGTCCCTCCAGGTCAGATAGGGCAGGTGCGCTCCGGGTCCCCTCCCTTAAATGCTGCCGTCTGATGGGACCAGGAAGGTGTGCCTTCTCGGTGGCCGCCCGGCCCTTTGGAGCAGCCTCCCACCGGAGATCCGAGGGACCCTCCCTTGCAGCATTGGGCCAGGACGGGGGTTGAGCTGGGAAGAAGACCGGTCTGGTGCCGGGTGGGAAGGGTATGCTTTAAACTAAGTTTTATGGATTGTTGGGAGCCCCCGACAGTCATTGTGCGAGATAGGTGGCCGTATAAGTCCTGTTAAGAAATAGATAAGCAGAACAGCCTGCGTAGAACGGTGATGAACTTGCCCCCACCGGAAGCTTTCAACTGGGGATTGGATGGCCAGTTTAGTGTGAGCAAGGGGTTGAACTGGCTGGTCTCTAAGGCCCCTTCCAACATCCTGTGATTCTACGGCCCATGACATTTAATCCTGTTAGAAGCATAGTGGTTCTGTACTACGTTCATTAACTTCTGCATATATAAACATATTGAGACATGTTTCTGCCTAATGCATCATTTCTGTTTTTGCAGGCAGGGAGAAGTTTCTTTCTTTCTTTTTCTTCTTCTTCTTAAATGTTAAGAAACAAGAAGAAGAAAGCCGAACTTCCTGCTAAGTACACATATAGTAACCAAATAATTCTCTGAAAAGCCTTCCCTGCCATTTTAGCTGGCTTTGCTTATTTGAAGCTCAGTATCTTGGGCAATGCCAGTGAAAACAGGGAACGGCTTTGATTGCACAGACCTGGCCTCGGTCTTGACGTTTTTGACACCCCCTGTGGACACCCCTGTATTCAAGAACAGGGTTACCGGCCCCAGGGTGGAGGGGCAGCCCCCCCCTCCAAATTTCCTCCAGTTCTTTCTAAAGTTTCTGGCTAAAATGATATGGGTGGCTCAAACAAGTACCTCCCTCCCCAGTCTTTGGCCACTCCACCCAAGATTAGGGAGTTAATTACAGGCTTGTAAGATCAAATATGCAGAACAGCCTTTGTGTTAGACCAGAGATTTCAATATTTCTTCCACCTTTGCTGGGGAAGGGTTAAGCAAGGCTGGCTGGGGCATTCTGGGAGTTGAAGTCCACACCTCTTAAAGTTGCCAAGTTGGGGAACACTGACTATGCCAGCCTCTGATGATTAAGCTAAGCCAGGATCTTATTTTAATTAAATGAAGTGTGTGGATATTGGGCTCCTGTGCCTGGTAAAACTTCATAGTCTTCCCACATCTTAGAAGAGGGATGCAAAAATACAGTCTTTGAGCCAGGTGTTTCCCATTAAACATGCAATGGATTAATAACGCTACAATGCTTAAGGTGCATTGGAATAGGACCGGTGCAGATCCATCGACTGCTATGAAGGCTCTCTTTCCGCCCAACCTACCTCACAGGGTTGTTGTGGGATCCAGCGAAGGAAATCTCTATGTAATATGCCCTGAGCTCCTGGAGGAAGGTGGGATAGAAGCTTAGGAAATAAATTAATTAATAAAAGCAGTCATAACAAGAACACTCTTTTTGCATTTCTGGGTGGGGCATTTTTATTCTCATTTCTGAAGTTTAAGGGGGTTTTAAGGGCCAAAATAGGTGCTTTAAACTTTACAGTTCACCCTTTCAAATCCCCCCTCCCCCCCCCATCAGGGCCACCTTGGGGCTAGGACCCACCACTTTAAGAATGCAAATCTCACTTTAGTCCCCCACAAAGCACCAGGCAGCTTTAACCCCACTGGAAATCATGCACTTAGGTACCCATTGCAAGCCACCAGGACCTGCCATAAGCGATGGCATCCTCATGCAAATGATGCTAATTACAGTATATAATTCACACCATTGGTGTGATGCTATCACAACACCCCTGGATCTGCAGAGGCTTACACACTCGAGGCTTAAAGCTTATTGTGACATTTGATCTCATGACAAACTGCCCTTGAACTCCGCATTTCTGAATACTTAGACCTTGGGATCACACTCGCTGAAGCTGTGCATCCCTACATATTCACACTGGGAATGATCAAATATGGTGCCCAGCACCTGTAAACTTCCCAAGCCTGCAAAGGAGAGAATTGGTGCATGGAGATCTTCTGGGAAAAACCAAGGAGTTGCATTATTATCAGTGGCAGCTTCCTGGCTGAGATGCATGGAATAATTTCCCAAGCTGTGTGCTGGGAAAGGTGTCCACTGAAATCCACGAAACCAAATCAGGGATGAGACTCAAGGCGATAAAAGTGCTCAGATCCATCCTCGTGCCACCAGGAATAAATCTTGTTATCCTTTTGCATCACTTGCTGCTGTCTGTTTGTCTTGCTGCGTGTTGCAATTTGCATAATTTTCAGGGAAGTTAGATGTCAGATTTAATTACATGGTGCAAACACGGCCCTGAAATCTGCAGAAATCTTTGGAATTTTGCTAAATAAACCGGCCTGGTGTTTTCCACAGAAGGCTTTTTCACTGCATCAATTTGAGACAGCATCAACGGATTCTCCGTACCCACATCTGACTCCCCGCTTTCTCCCAAGCCTTCCTGCAATTCTCTAATTCTCACTGGTATTTTTATTTCCCATTCCAAGTAAAATGGAGTTTTTGCCGATATTCTGTCCTCTTGAAATTGTCTCTTGAGCCGAAATTCTCCACTGTTTACTCCGCTTGAATATAATTTGCAGAAGACGCACTGCGGAGAGATTCAGGACCCACAATCCAAGCCAGATTTGTAGAACACAAAGATGTGATATTACTGGAAGTGTTGAAACTAGTTTTTTTGCGGGGGGGGGGGGGAGACTATAGAAATGTTACAAAAATTAAATGACACTTTTAAGTACTGTTTACAAATCAATCTGTATTGCATAGAACCTGGTTTGCCCAAAAGTCATCAGTTTTGGTATATTAAATATGCCAATATGCTTGGTCCACAGATTTAAATGTGTGGCAGGGTGGATGGTTTTTCCACAAAAAATCAGACTAGCAAGTATTATAATCTACATTAGATTTGAAAGTACACAGATGCAGCTAAAATTCTGTTTAGTATGAATGATTATTAATTCAATTTATATCATTTATTTTATATAGGTTTTACTTTCCCAATAATGCTTCAGATATAATTCAGTAATGCATCAATAAAGGGGCATACAATGCTCTATCCTTTTTGGAGAACTCTAGAGCCAGGATGAGAGTTCCTTCCAACTCCAGAATATTTAGGTCCCATTCACACAACACGCTGAATTTGCTCATGAGAGCCACCCAAACCCAGAAAATTAACCAAACCAATTTTGCAGGGACCACTTTTAATCCCGACCCTCAGTTAAGGTTTCCTGGGAAACAGCCTAACCACCTTCTCCTTCATAATGCAGATGGGTTGATCATCCTAGAGATCAACAGGAGATTATCCTTGGTGGCCCTGATAAGTCAATTGGGGAAAGGGTCTAATGCAGTGTTTCTCATCCTTAGCAACTTTAAGAGGGGTGGACTTCGACTTCCAGCATTGGCTGGCTGGGGAATTCTGGGAGTCGAAGTCCACCCCTCTTAAAGTGGCCAAGGTTGAGAAACGCTGTTCTATGTGAACCTGCTCACAGAGCCAGATGTGGTGGATTCTGCTTTCAGAGAAGGACTGTGCTAGGAGCTACGAAACCCATCCTTGCCCCTGAGAAGGGGTCCAGATCCCCTCTGGGTGCCTCCACCCTCCTTTTCTTGGCACGAGGAGGAAGAAATTTGCCCCTGACTTCTCCTGGGCCTTTTTTTTTTCTTTTTTAAACTTTTCGAGCCAGCCTCCGACCCTGCTCGTCTCCCACTCAGCAGGATCTCCTGCTGGTCTCCCATCCCAGCAGACCCGCCGTTCTTAGGGTTCCCGAACAGTCAAGCTGGGCTAGGCAGGACGCTCGCCCGGGATCGGGCTGGCTTGGAGCTGGGTCCCCTTCTCTGGGCCCTTCGCCGCCCGGGTGGGGGGTGGGGAGCCCCAGGCGGCGGGGGCGGGGGAGGGCAGGGCAGCGGCGGGGCCGGGCCGGGCCGGGCCGGGCGGGGCAGCGGGGCGGGACCGCGGGCTGCCTGGCAGCGGCGTGCCTCCGCCGGAGCCGGAGCAGAGCGCAGAGCGCAGAGCGCCGCGCCTCGCAGCTTCCCACGGCCGGTCCGCCTTTCTCCGCCGGGCGAGGAGCGGCGCCGGGAGATCGCGCGAGGTAAGCGGGGTAGCCGATCGCCTGACAGCAGGAGCGGCGGACGCTGCGGAACCCGTGCCCGAGGCGCGGCGTGGGCTCCGCGGAAGGGCGGCCGGAGGGCGGCTGCCGGGCAGGGAGGATGCCCGCGCGCCCCGCTCCCCAGCGCCGGAAGAGCCGCTCCTGCGCCCGGGGCGAGCGCGGCGGCGGCGGCGAGCTCGGGGCCCCTCTGCGGGGTGAGCGGGGGCGGGAGGGTGGCCGCGAAGGGCTTGGATAGCGGACCGCAGCTCCACGCGCCCCCCCCCCCTCGAATGCAGGAGGAGCCGCCCTGGGAGAGGGGCCGGGAGGGAGAGGTTTCCGCCAGCCGTCCCCAATTCAGCGGCCCCCCTCCGGACTTAGGGTCCCAGTACTAGGGAATGGTTGAGCTGGAAGGGACGCTCGAGCTCGTCTAGTCCAACCCCTGCTCAGCGCAGGAAGGCACTAAGCCATCCCCGACAGGTGGCCCTCCGGCCGCTTTTGGAGCTCTCCATCAAGGGGTGTGTGAGTCCGTGCGTGTGTGTGTGAGTGCGTGTGTGTGGAGTGGCCTCGAAAGCGGGCTGTGGGCTGCTTCTGCTCTTCCCCGTGAGAAAGGAGAAACGTCTCTAAGCTCAGCCTGAATCTCCGCTTCTGCAATTTCAGTTGATCCTCCTCCTGCTTCCAGTGCCAACCGAGAACAGCCCCCCAATAGTTCCCCCCCCCGCATGTGGCAGCCTTTGAAATATTAGTACACTGTTGTACCATCGTTGGTCTTCGCTTCCAGACCCACATCACCTCCGGGCCTCTCTTCTGAACCTGCTCCTGTTTCTTTTGCACGCCCCTTTCACAATACAGTGCCCAGAACTGGATACAGGATTCCCATCTGTGGTGCAGGCAGCCCCAGATACATGGAAGGTTTCCTTCTCCCGACCGGGATCCCAGGCTTGGCTTAATACAGCCAGGGATGCTACTGGCCTCCTTAGCAGCTGCTGAATAGTTGTACTGCAGCTCCCATCATCCCTGGCTGACCATTTTTCCCATGCTTGCTCCTAAGGATAAATCGCTAATAGCTCTGGCTGGGGCAGGACAAGTGATTTAGGAGCTATTTACAGTAACTTCTAAAACAGCCCTCAGCAACTTCCGACTTGCAGGATTTTACATGGGTGTTTTTGGTCCCATCCTAAGAGGCATTAACTGGGCCCAGCTGCATATACAGTGTTCATCTGTTAAAGGGTTAAATAGATAAAAGGAAGGAATTCAGCAACCAACAAATACATCAAAAATTTCTCCCTTATTTTCTCCCTGGTTTTCAGTCTAAATTTGTTAGGTTTTCAACAGTGTCTGAGCTGCATTTGGTCCTTGTTTTTGAGGTTTTCTGTTTTTTCCTTGCTGGCCATAGGTAAATAAAACATGTTTAGATTTTGAAATTAAGGAAGAAAGTTCCTCTTTGCGTCTATGCTCCACCCAAGAATTTATTCCCTTTCAAGATAATCTTTCCTCCTTTCCCTCCTTACCATTACTTACAGGACAATTTAAGGAAAGCAGTTTCTTCTCCATTTGTTCCCCTGAGTGTCACCTCCCTGCAGAAAAACCAGGCACCAGAATTGTCTGCAGGCTTGGTCAAAAAAGTCAAGGGCAGCCGTGATGGTGTGACTGGAGATCTGCCCATTTTTTATGTGTGTCGCATATAAAAACGTTTGGAAGTGAGGGTGATGGACATGATGCCATGATCAGAGCTCTGCCTGCAATGCACATTTAAAAATGGGCGGAGCTTGGAGCTGCCATCTTGACTTTTGTTTATCATACCTGTGGACACCCCTGTCAATCACTTGCCATAAAATGCCATGGGGCAAGTATGGGAGGGGGGGGGCGAAGAGCCGCATGTTTAGCCACCTGTCAAGCTGCCCAGTTAGCAGATCACATCAGCTGGGCTACTTCTGAACACGGATCTAGCGCTCTTCTGAAAGACACACGAAACTCATGGCGACAAATAATGGGGCGGAGGGGTGGCTACGCAGAGGTGGGGAGTGGGCTGAAGCAGAAGGGAGGCTATGTAACGACAGTCTCCATCTTCAACCAGAGCTGGACTAGTCTGCTTTTTAAACATGGGTCTAGCGCTCTTTCAAAAGAACACTAAACCCACGCTACAGGTAATCCTCAACTTACGAACACAATTGGGACCAGAATGTCCATCGCTAAGTGAGTCGCAACCGATTTTACCACCTTTTATGCCACATTCGTTAAGTGAATCCGGCTTCCCCATTGACTTTGCTTGTTGGAAGCCCCCTGGGAAGGTCGCACATGGCGATCATGTGACCCCGGGATGCTGCAACCATTGTAAATACATGCCAGTTGCCAAGTGTCCAAATTTTGATCATGTAACACTTTGATGGTCCTAAATGTGAAGACTGGTCACAAGTCACTTTTTTCAGTGCCATCATAACTTTGAACAGTCATTAAACGAATGGTCGTAAGTCGAGGACTACCTGTCTACAGTACCCGCATAAGACCTGAGAAGTGTTTCAGGAAGCACCAGCCAGGCATTTTTGCAGGTAGTTGCAAACCCTGTTTCTTGCTGCCCAGCCCGTTTGGCCATGTAGGGCAGTGACCAGACGGGGTGCCCCCAGCAGCTTAAAATGGACTCTAGTTGCTGGGCAGATCCCGCGTCCTGGCTGTACCATGCTCCACAGAGCTGATGAAGCATCCTAGATCTGCAGCACCAACTGTGTTGTAAGAAGAGGGGAAAACATGTATTTAAATTTGGAACAGCTCAAAATGACTTCCAGCTCCTCAGCTTGGGCTGGGGATGAGATGAAGGCGATGATGTGAGGAGGTGGCATACGAGGCGGGTGACATTGGGCAGTGGGGAGACCCAGGTTCAAGTTTTCCATATAATCAGATTCCAAATGGAAATCCTCCATCTGGACTACAATCAGTGGGATATGAGACTGAGTCCTCATGTTTCATGACGAAGGAGGAAGACTTCCTCAAATCCAGCCCAGCGCCTGGTGACGCCTGGTGACGGGCACAGCACCAATTTTTCTTGGCAGCTGTACAGAAGCACAGCGCCACTGTCATCATTTTGTGATTTCCCAGCCTGGTCTGTAGGATATTTGTTTCCCATTTCAGTCATAGCTGGATCTGAGGCTGGTTTGTTAATAGAGGGGAATTCTGTGGCCCAGTGATGGATCGTTCCAGGTTTGTTTTTCAAGATGCAAAATCAAATGATCAATGAATCATTTTTCTGCTTGATTGACTGTGTGCCATCAAGTCATTGTTGACTCTTAGCCAGTTAAATGTTAATCAGCAGACGGGCTCCAAGTTCAATCAAGTGGAAAGAATCAAGGAAGGAAGCTATTTCCAAGGTCTGTGATGAAGGGCTTGCCTTTCGAACGAGGTCCACCATGGACCAGCTCTCTCCTCCAAGAAAATTTTAATATAGACGATAACCCCCAGAGTTTTGATTACTGACTACGTGCCATCAAGTTGTTGTTGACTCTTAGCAAGCACACAGGTAGATTTTCTCCATGACGATCCGTGCCTCACCTGGTCCTTCTGGTCTTCCAATGGTGCCCCCACCACCCCTGCAACTGAGGCCCTGCCCTTTGCTGCTGGCTGTCCTCTTCGCTTTCCTTCCACCTTTCCCAGCATCACAGCCTTCTCCAGAGAGCTGGGTCTTCACATCATGTCTCCAAAGTGAGAAAATGGTTTTCTTGGCTGTAGCTCTAATTAATTGGACCCTAATTCACCTTCTCTCTGTCCACCCTCAGGAGCTACACCTTTTGGGCGGTGGGTTGGTGAATTGGCCCAAGAGAATGGGCTTGATTCAGCCTTCCCCAATTTGCTGTCTGCCAGCTGTGATGAACTACAAACCCCACAGACCTCAGCCAGAGTGGCCAATCTCCACTCCCCCTTTGTTTCTGTTAAGTACAGATAGTCCTTGCTTAACAACCACCATTGGGACCAGAATTTCAGTTGCTAAGAGAAGCAGTCATTAAGCGAATCCCACCTGATTTTACAACCTGTTTTGTGGCAGTTGTTAAGCAAATTACTGCGGGTGTTAAGCGAACCATGTGGTCGTTAAGCAAATCAGGCAGTTCCCCGTTGATTTTGCTTGCCAGAAGCCAGCCAGGAAGGTCGAAAATGGTGATCCCATGACTGTGGGACGCTGTGATGGTCATAAATGCAAACTGGTTGCCAAGCGCCCAAATCATGATCATTTGAGCATGAGGACACTGCGACGGTCGTAAGTGTGAGGACTGGTCATAAGTCGTTTTTTCCAGCACCATTGTAAGTCCAAACCGACACTAAAATGAATGGTTGTTAAGCGAGGACTACCTGTAAAGAAAAAGACATTGGTGATTTAGCGATCAGCTGTCAAACCAAAGTCTGTAAAATGTCATTGCATTGCATTGCATTGCGGATGAGGTTTGGTGAGAACCAGAGGTGGCATATTTTTTTCATAGCTGAAACACTTTTTGAAAAGGAACTGCGTAAAATCAAAGGGGTATATTTTTCTAAGAATGGCTCTATACGTCTTGCATTGTTCTGATTCTAATAGCAGCAGCGGCTGGAAAGGCCAGGACGGTCTGCTTTGAAGATGGCAAAAACGGCACATAAAATTCCAGAGAATTTCACAGCTATAGATTGCAATTCTGGAAGCTCCCACATAATAATTCTAGATCTGAAGAACCAGCTCCCTGCAAAATTCAGTGATTAGTCTCATCCTGTTTTATCCAACTGTTTTAGTTAGAAATATTTTGCTTTGATAAAAGAACATCTGTTGCTTGGAGGGGCTGAGAATTCTCCTTCTTTCAGTAGAAAAGGGAAATTAAAATAGGAAGGGGAAAAAGTTGAGAAGTCTTGTGAAAGCACAACGGCTTCAGCTGCTCAGTGGCCTCGGCGGGAGGTCAAAAAAGTCAAGATGGCAGTCATGACTGTGCCATCAAAGGCCAGTCACCACTGCCATCTTGACTTTTTTGACCTGCCCCACAGAAGTCCCTGCTGAAATTACTTGATAATGCATTCTGGACTTAGCAAATAAAACACTTTGTCATCATAGATTGTGTTAAGGCAGGATATTTTTTTAGCAAAGCAGGCTAAACATAGTCTGGGATGAGGCTGGTCTGTTTGTAATGAATGCTGTATGTTTGAAAAGAGGGGAAGGCATCTCCTGTACTGAGCTTCCATATACAAAGGCAGTATACCTTGGGGTAATATATTAAACAGCTCAGTCGCCTCTGAGCTTCTCAAGTCCACTAGGCCAACCATCACTGGAGAGGGTGTTCTGCGATGCAGCCTTGATCTGGACTAACAAGGGCCTTTGGGGCCACCTTCAGACAACATCCTTAACCAGGCCAGAGGAAGACCTATTAGCTCCATTCACACAACTTGGGTCACATTAACCTGGCTGGGTTTTTGGTGGATTAGTATGTCACGCAAACTGGTTTGGTTACTTTATGGTTAAATGTATTGTGTAGCCCTCATTCCGGTGGTGGCATCTAACTAACTTGGCTGATTTGGCTAAAGTGGATTGGCCCTGGCTTGTATGTGGATGGGAGACTATCAGGAAATCTCAGAGCTGTAGGCTAGACTGATTAGGGTTTCAAAAAAAAAAAAAAGAGACAAGGACCAATTGGGCTGCAAAACTGCAGGTATCCACTAGATCAGTGTTTCTCAACCTTGGCTACTTTAAGAGGTATGGACTTCAACTCCCAGAATTCCCCAGCTATGGAATTCTGGGAGTAGAAGTCCACACCTCTTAAAGTTGCCAAGGTTGAGAAACACAGCACTAAATTCCCATGGTTCAAGCTGTCTGTGTCACTCCTGCCATCATCCACAGTGTTTCTCAACTTTGGCAACTTTAAGATATGTGGACCAACTCCCAGAATTCTCTAGCTAGGGAATTCTGGGAATTGAAGTCCACTCCTCTTAAAGTTGCCAAAGTTGAGAGTCGCTGGTCTAGGCCTCTGCAGCCAGATATGGCAGGTCTAAAGGAGAATGAGGTCCTGCCAATTCTACACTGATGCTAAGAAAACTCTCTGGATTTAACTAGATGATCCCCAGGTATTAAGCTCAGTTCAAAGCCAAATGTACTTAAGCCAGTGAAGTGACTTACATGGTTGACCTGGAAAGGCTAAGCCAGTCATATGTGGTCAATAACTGGATGAGAGACCACCAGGAGATCCCAGAGCTGTATGCTAGTTTCGAAAAATCCTGCAACACGCCAGAGGCAACCCCCTTTGATAGGGCTGTCCATCAAATTACATGGATGTGTTCGTGAAGCTGCCAGGAGCCAAGCTGACCTCCAGGGCATCTTTCAGGCCCATTCTGTTATTCACACACGATGCCTGAGTTGAGTTTGCACAACACGCTTAACTTGGTTAGCGAAAGAACCCGTTTGTGAAAAGTCCACATTCTTTGTGAATATGGCACCGTACCGTGAGCAATGCGATCACCAGATGAGTTGGATTTACATAGCATGCTAAACCACAACAAAACGAACTGAGATTAAAGCTAACCTAGTTTGCCTGATGGTGCAACAGCAGCGGCTGCGGGTTCTCCAGCCACTCTGGCCGAGCCTGGTGAGCAAAGCCAGCTTTTCACTCCTATGGGTGGCTATAGCTGGAAAGTCCTCTTGTGTGCAGCTAGGCAGGCCTCTCTGCTGGTTGTCTTCGCCAAAGAGAGGCTGTTTTTATTCAAGGCAAAGACTCGGCTGGTGATTTTCCAAGGGCGTCCAGCAGGGCCCTCTTGGCCTCTGTCCTCCCATTCTGTTGCCTGCATATTTGCAACAAAGCCAACAAACTTTTTAACCTTGAACGGATTTTCAACCTTGGCTGGTTTTAGCAGTTCAATTGACATTTACATCTTAAGTCGTGAGAGGCGGAGTGGATGAGCAGCACTTTTGTAATTGTCACATTTGAGAAGGACTTGACTTTGGAGTTTTTAGCCGTGCTGGTTTTTCTTAGTTAAGACGTGTGCATGGGGGTGTGGGGGTGGGTGTGCGTGTGCGAGTTTGAATTGGGACCTTCTAGGTTTATAAATGTTCTCAGTGCTTGAGCTCCACTTAATTTGCTGTGAACAGAAAGTCTGCTTCATATCAGGACTACTATACCTGGCTTGAGAAAACGTAAATGTCCACTAAGTGGTAGCAAATTCTCACTTTCGGCTGCCATCTAGTTGTCAACACCCATTTTGCAGCCCTGGTCTGTATAGGTAATCCTTCCTTAACGACCATTTGTTTAGCAACAGTTCAGACTTATGACGGTGCTGAAAAAACCGACCTGCAACTGGTTTCTCACACTTACAACTGTCGCAGTGTCCCCACAATCACATGATCACAATTCAGACGCTTGGCAACCAGTTCGCATTTACGACCGTCACAATGTCCCACAGTCACGTGATCGCCATTTTCGACCTTCCCAGCCACCTTCTGGAAACAAAATCAATGGGGAACCGCATGACTCACTTAACGACCGCTGCAAAAAGTAGTAAAATTGGACTTGCTTAATGACTGCTTCACTTAGCAACCAAAATTCCAGTCCCAGTTGTGGTCATTAAGCAAAGAGTACCTGTAGAGGAAAAGATATACCACCATTGCAGCCTGTCATGGATTTTTAACATGGAAAGCCATGTCCAAAAAATTCACAGAATCGTTTTGGAGCTGAAGGTCATCCACCATTCACACAGCCCTGACCGACTCTGCTGAAAACATTGATGTGATGAATCTCCACATTGGTTGATTTGGGAAAAGCTAAGCAGGGGCAGAGCTGGGTAGTGCCTAGATGGGAGACCACAGCTGTAGGCTAGATTGGGAAACCAAAATCACTGGTCCCATCTCGGAAGATGGTTGCAGTCAGTCAGCTCCAAGAATTGGGGCCAAGAAATTTACATGGATATGGAAGTCACCAGGAGCTCAGCTCAGCTCAGGGAGACTCTTTTTACTGACTGACTGACTATGTGCCATCAAGTAGGTGTTGACTCTTAGTCACCCCATAGATGGATCTTCTCCAGGAGGATCTGTCCCCAACCTGGTCCTTCAGGCCTTCCAATGGTGCCCCATCACCACCATAACTGGGGCCATCCATCTTGTCCTCTTCTTCTCTTTCCTTCCATCTTCCCCAGCGTTATAGACTTCTCCAGGGAGTTGATTGATCAGGTGCCATCAAGTTGGTGTCGACTCTTAATGACCACAGAGATGGATCTTCTCCAGGAGGATCTGTCCCCAACCTGGTCCTTCAGGCCTTCCAATGGTGCCCCATCACCACCATAACTGGGGCCATCCATCTTGTCCTCTTCTTCTCTTTCCTTCCATCTTCCCCAGCGTTATAGACTTCTCCAGGGAGTTGATTGATCAGGTGCCATCAAGTTGGTGTCGACTCTTAATGACCACAGAGATGGATCTTCTCCAGGAGGATCCGTCCCCAACCTGGTCCTTCAGGCCTTCCAATGGTGCCCCCATCGCCACTGGAATCCAGTCCATCCACCTTGCTGTTGATCATCTTCTTCTCCTCTTTCTTTCCACATCTTTTTACTTCCACGTGCTATTTCATTTACACCCTTGAAATAGGGAAATTGACAAGACTTCATAGCCGGGGACATACAGGTTTTCGAAAACATTAGGTATGTTTAGCTGCAAGAGCAGGTATCTCGGTGTTGACATATTTCCCCCTGCTGTCGTCCTCCGAGTGGTTATATTCTTAGGCCTTGTGTTTCTGGATTTACTCACCCTGTACTATATCAGTTTTCCTTCGCCACTGAACTAAAATGATTTGCAATATACATTTCCCCATAAATCCACACAAATAAAGGATTAGCGATACAATGAATAATCCAGTTCCCATAAATCAGTCTGTAGACGCGGTGCCCGGAATTCAGCCCCTAATTCATAAATATGCCACTGAACTACCAATGATCCTTGAGATAGTCAAATATTAACACATAAACAGAGCTCAGATATAAATTACCACCCAGTTAAACTATCTCGGGCAGCAATAACAACCGGGTAATAACACTATAGAGTCATTTGCAATGGCATACTCGCTTCGCTTAATTTATTTTATAATTAGCATGCAGTGTGTCCAAACGATGAAAGGAGGGCATCTCACAGGCCAAGATTCCTGAAACATGAGTACTTTTTTTTTGTTTACTCAAAGGTGTGTTAATCCTAATTGCTCTGCAGGAACACAGAGCCCTTTCTCCATTTAAAACTACATTAAAGCTATTTAATTGTCATTTTGCTGCTCTTACAACTGAAGTGGCTTTGCATATTTGTTCTAAGCCTGGGTAGACTAATTGGTGGTGCTTTTAATTAAATCTCTTTATCGCAAATAGCACTGTCTCTGGTGCCCACAAGTGCTGGGTTGGGGCATCTGTCGGGGGGGGGGGGTTAAAAAGTCAAAATGATGGCACAATTGAAGCCCACCTGTTTTATACATACCCCCTGATGGACACCCCTCTTCTCAGAAGCATCTCTTGGAAAGATGTAACCCCACATTTGGCATCTCCGGCCCAAATGCTACGAAGTGGAAGGAATGATATCTCAGGCAAGACTTGTGTTGAATGGGAAGACTCTTGGTTCATGGTCACTGAATTAACCCAGGTTTCAGGGTTCCCGCCATACCCTGAGCCACACGCAAACACTTTTCACGCTAAGCAAGTTTACAGGTTGTGTAAATGCACTGCTAGGACTTATACTGGCTTCAGGAGCATTTGTTGTGGGAGGGGGGGTCAAAGAAGAATGCCTGTAGAAAAGGGGTTCGGCTTTGCTTGTGGGGTCATGGCCACCATCTTGACTTTTTTGACCCTCCTCCCTCCAGATCCCCCTAACTGGCCTGGGTTAAGCATGTTGTGTGACCCTGCCTGCTGTGTTTAATATAAGGAAGAATTTAATAGGGATACTTTCCATTCTTTCCAAGCCATGGGAATGATGGAGCAAAATTACGGATGGGGGCCCTCTCAGCCCGCCTGTCTGTCCGTGAGCAGGAAAACTCTCGGAAGGCAGGACGGAAGGGGGCCAAATTTAGTCGGGGGGGGGGAGATGGCCAATGAAAGTCGGGGCTTGGGAATGGGCTGGGTGGGGAGGGGCTGCAGAAGATCCCCCCGGGCATCCCCAGGGGAGGGGCTCGGAAAGTTGGCAACCACTCCCTTCCAAGCCCCTTCGCTCTGGGTCACGTGACCCAAAGTGAAGCACATGCGCAGAGACCCCCAGCACGTGCAGGTGCAACACGAGGGGCAGCAGGCGCACAGACCCCCGGCCGCAACCCATGCTTTCGAGGCACAGAAGAAAAGAGCGTGGAAAGAATGCTGGCAAAGGCGTGGAAAGGGTCCCAGGGGAAGCCCCACTCCACCGGCCTTGCCCGACTTGTTTTCAGAAGACAAGATTCCGGGAATTTTGGCCCCTGCACTTAGCAAGAATGGCCATTGTTTGAGCCTTCAGGAAGGCAATTTTAGATCGAAGGCGAGCCGGCGCAGGGCAGGAAGACTTCAATAGGATTTCAAGGGCCTCCTTCCCCTTCAGGAACAACCTTGGCCGAAGAATAATACCGAGGTGCTGTGAGCACCTGCCCCAACCTAACCCATGGCCTTCAGAGGCCATTCTTCAGCATTCTTTCCCAGGGGCAGATTCGGTTTCAGACCCAGAGGGTGGAAAATCCCTCCCCGTCGCCGTGCCAGGCTTGCAAAGGCTGGGTGGGCAGCCAAGCTGGAAACCACTTCTGCATTTTCAGAGCGAGCTGGCCCTCGCCTCCAAATCGGGAGAAAGCAGGCTTCCAGTGGAGGTTTTCAGCAAGAAATGGGGTGGTCCTGTGCCTGGTTTTGGCAGAAACTGCTCTGGTGCCTGACCTAGGGGAGTCTGGCTTTCCTCGCCCGTGGCACTCCCAGCAACCTTGTGCAGGATGTGGCTTATGGGAAGCGTAGTTCAGCACTCACTAGGCGTAGTGCTAGGTTTGGGATCATTGGCTTGGGTAATTCGGAAGAAAAGAAATGGAGCGGATTGCCATAGCTTTTATTTCCCCCTTGGGAAAAAGCTGAGCATTTGGTGTGTAAAGTATAGTTAGGCTGAAACGCTGCAAGGGGCATTTTGTGCCTAAGCATGTTGGGCAAACACCATTGGTTAGTTCAGTGTTTCTTGACCTCTGCAACTTTAAGATGCATGGACTTCTACTCCCAGAATTCCCCAGCCAGCTAATGCTGGCTGGGGAATTCTGGGAGTGGAAGTCTACACATCTTAAAGTTGCAGAGGTCAAGAAACACTAGATTAGTTTATAGTTCAATGTATTATCAGAGCCCAGAATATGGGATCATTCAGTAGGTTAAACCTTAACAGAGTTCAGAACTGAAGTTTATGTGTTGGGCAAATCCACCTGTGACGGCTTTAACTGGCCTGGTTCTGCATGTTGTCTAAACATAGCCTCAAAGGGAGGCTATTTCTGTCCAGAGACCATCAGATTAGCTGCCTCAGTCCAGGCTGATGAGTCTGCAGATCCGTAGGAAGTATTTCTACCCGCAGTTCCGGAAGTTAAACCATGTTTCTCAAACTTGGCAACTTTAAGGCATATGGACATCAACTCCCAGAATTCCCCAGCCAGCTGGACTGCAGAGCCCTGCCTCTTTCTACCTACAACATACAAAGGGGTGGGGCTTCAGATGCATGGCTGTGACTGCCATTTTGACCTATTTGACCTTCTTCTCTATGGGAGCTCCTGGGGGCAAGTGACATCACAGGTGCTGTGACATCATTGACAAAGGTGTCATTTGAGGAAATACATCTTGGCATGCAAGGTGTAGCTTCAAACGATACCTCTGCGAATAGGAACCCCTTTGCTAACCCATAAATGAATTCCTGGGCCAAGATCTTTTTTACAAGTACCATTCCCAGACCTGGCATCTTCCATCCTATACCTCTGTGTTTGATTTTTTGTTCCTAAACCAAGTTGAGTTTCAGTGAATTTTGTATTTTCAGCCTGTTTCTTTGAAACAGTCCAAATCGTGGGCAGCTATATAAGTATGATTAATAAATAAATAAGATCACACTGATTATTCTTCCTGTTTTCTGGGATACTGTACTAGTGATCCCACCCAATTTGGGTCACCTACACATTTGATAATCTTTACAGGAAGTTCTCACTTAACAACCACAATTGGGATAAAAAGTTCAGTTGCTAAGCAAAGCAGTTGTTAAGCAAATCCAACCCACTTTTAAAACCTTTTTGTGGCAATCATTAAGCAATCACCACAGGTGTTAAGCAACCATGTGGTCATTAAGCAAATCACACGGTTCCCCATTGATTTTGCTTGCCAGAAGCTGGCTGGGAAGGTTGAAAAGGTCAATCATGTGACCATGGGATGCTGCGATGGTCATAATTGCAAACTGGTTGCCAAGCGCCCAAATAGTGATCATGTGACTGCGGGGATGCTGCAGTGGTCCTAAGTGTGAGGACCGGTCTTAAGTCATTTTTTCAGCACTGTAGTAAGTCCGAACCATCACTGAACAAATGGTCATTAAGCGAGGACTGCCTGTATTTCTCCCTCTTCAAAAAAAGTCAGATTGGCAAAAAGTCAAATCGTACATTGCGTGAAAAAGGGGTGGGGCTTCCACCACATGGTTGCAGATCTGGGATCATGTGATTGAAGCCCTGCCCCTTTCTCATGATGTGCATAAGGAGCAGGGCTTTCATCATGCAGTTGCTGCTGCCATTTTGACTTTTTTGACCTTCTGCAGATGCCCCAGCCTTCACTCACTCTTTAATCTGTACCTTATCATTGGAATTTGGTGGAAATGTTTGGATGAGCTCCAGATGGCCAGTATAAAGCTGGGTCCTCTTTGTTCAGGTTTTTTTTTTTTTTTTTGCAGGAAGAAAATCCTGCTGCCCCATTTGTCCTTTCCATTTGCCGGAAAGAATGTGGAAATTAAATGTGGCTGGAAGGCAACAGGCTGTAATTAACATTCTTTAGGGTGTTAAAGTAATGGTTAATAAAGGGGCCTTTTAAATTTAGCCGAGCGAGCAGCAGCCACAAACACCAGTGAAAATCGAACCGTGGCAAATTTTAGATTAACCATTAGTGATTACTGCCTTCCTCTGGGTGGATCAACTGAGGCTTCAGTGATGCTGTTTGGAAAGAGGCAATCAATCAAGCCTGAAATATTGAGTCACAGGGCAACAACTATCTGCTTTAATTGATTAAATTGGTGCAATTAATCAACGAGGGTTTAATTGCAATTCAGATGCCCCCCACCTCCCAGCAAATTACTTGGGTTCACGACAAGTAAAATTTCTGAGGAGGGATGCCTTAAAGCACAGGGGCTGCATTCACACAGCAGACTTTAGCCTGATTAGTAAATTAACTGTAGTATTTGCAGTAAACCCGGACCAAGCATCCGCCGGGGAGTAAAAAAAATCAAGATGGTGACCGTTAAGTGTGCAACTGTTGGGTCTGCAATCAAAGCTTTGCCCCTTTATCACACGCAGCAGCGCTTTGATCATGCAGCTGTGACCACTTGTTGACTTTTTTGACCCCCTAGGATGCCCTGGTCTAGAGCTATCAATTTACGCCCAACACTGGGATCACGCTAAACTGAAGAAGCATGAGCCAAGATTAGCACTAGCCCAGAATAGAATTTTGTACAAATGCAGCCACTCAGCCCTTCACTGACCTGAGTAGGTGTTTATGGGTGGACCCAGGACCTGTGTCTCTTCCCGCCTCCAGTTAAAACCAGAGGCACAATTACTTAAGGCTTTATTTGCATGAAGAAGTAACTTCAATTGATCTTGCTTTTGGAAAGCAGAAATGAGATTTTTCTGCATTAAATACTTAGGAAGAATCTGTAGCTAAATTCATATTAGCCAAATGAGTAAAAAGTTTCGAGCAGTGTTTCTCAACCTTGGGAACTTTTAAGATGGGTGGACTTCAACTCCCAGAATTCCGCAGCCAGCATGCTGGGGAATGAATGAAATAAAATTTTAAAAAAGGGGGGGGATTAGGATTTTCTTTTGACTTGCAAAAGAGATTTTCTATTTGTTTATTTAATTTATATCACCACCCATCTCTCCCAACAGGGGACTCTGGGTGATTTACAATAAAAGATAATAAAAACGTATAAACCTAAAATTACAATCTAGGAATATAAATAGAATAAATAGATATAAAACCCAAGAGGAGATGGAATCCCAATCAGTAGGGGGTGCTGTGGTGCCAACCATCCCCAGGTGGAACTGTTACCCTCCCCACCCCAAGCAAGGCGGCAGAACCAGGTCTTCAAATTCTTCCAGAAGGCCGGGAGCGAGGAATTCTCAATTCCGGGGGCAAGATATTCCAAAGGGTGGGCACCGCTGCAGAGAAGGCTCGCCTCCTGGACCCCGCTAGGTGGAATTCCTTTGCTGATGGGGTCCGCAGCACGCCCTCTCTGCCCGACTGGGTGGGGCGGGTTGATGTAATGGGGATGAGGCGGTCCCTCAGGTAGCCTGGCCCCATGCCATGTAGGGCTTTAAAGATGATAACCAACACCTTGAACTGGACCTGGAAGCAAACTGGTATCCAATGCAGCTCGGGTAACAGCGGTGCCACATTATGGCAGGATATAAGGGAGATGGATGGATGGATGGATGGATGGATGGATGGATGGATGGATGGATGCTACAACAATTCTGTGGAATGGGGGTAGCCAGGGG
This sequence comes from Candoia aspera, assembly GCF_035149785.1. Lineage (NCBI taxonomy): Eukaryota > Metazoa > Chordata > Lepidosauria > Squamata > Candoiidae > Candoia > Candoia aspera. The sequence continues at coordinate 113,889,222 of NC_086157.1, forward strand.
TGGCTTTGTTCTCACAAACAGGGATTCACATAAGAGCTTTTAGATCAGTGTTCGTCAACCTTGGCAACTTTAAGATGGGTGCACTTCAGCAAGGCTGGCTGGGGAATTCTGGGAGCTGAAGTCCACCCACCTTAAAGTTGCCAAGGTTGACGAACACTGGTCTAGAACATGAGTCCTGAGTTGGGAGATTGGGGTTCCCCCCATGTGAGATTCAGGGAAGGGAGCCAAGAGATTATGCTTCTTCGTTTTTGCTCCCTCTTTATGGGATAGCTTGTCCCCAGAGATTTGGATGGTGTCATCCCTGGCAGTCTCTAGGAAAGCAGTGCAGATGGAACTCTTTTGCAGAACTTTTAATTCCTAACTCCTTGAACACCAAAAAAGGGTGGATTGTTGTGATGGCTTTCGCTGTTTGCTTTGTGGATTCGTATTAAAATAGTGTAAACTACGGGGAATCCATCTGGAGTCCGCCTTATATAAATATAACAAACAAATAAAGCAAACACATGTGCAACCTTGTGCTGGGTTGCTTAGAATTTCCGTTTCACCCTTGGGGGCATTAAACCCCCTGCCCACCCCAGGCATCTTATTCAGTAGCTCCTCTGCAAAGACCTGTATAGGTGGCTTGTACTCTTCCACATGGATTGGCACAAGCAGGCAGCAGAGACGGCTTTCTTTTCCTAGCACCAAACCGAAGCCGTGATATGCAGGAAGGAGAACACTAAGCCAGCGTTTGGCATATTTCTCTATAGAATTATCAGTTGCCCACAGCTTGCTGCAGACCTTTGAAGCGGAGAGTCAACAAGGCAACTGAAGTTGAGTCAACAGCCTCTTTCTTTCAAGGGGCATTGTCGGTGGGGGCCCAGAGTGATTTATTAAATGGGGTGTTGGGATGGAGTACAAAGGGTGGGGAGTGGAATAAGAAAGAGCAAGCGAAGGAAGATGCTGGCCAAGGCGCTCCTTTTTGTAACTCTGATTGTGATAAGGCTGGCGGCCTTTGGGTTCCCAGTGAAAACACACAGCCACAATGCACCTCGGAGAGAGCCAGGGCAGAAGTTGAAAAGCACAGAGGGTTTTCAACAGTGGCAGGAGTGTCCGCAGGGCACAGTCAAAAAAGTCCAGATGGTGGCCCTGATAGTGTGATGGAAGCTCTGCCCATTTTTTATGTGAGATGCGCTGGCAAAATCAACAGGGGAGGAGGCGGAGCTGACAGCATCTTCCTCTGTTCAGCTCTTCTGTTGGATGGCCAATGTTTTGGGCTCTGCCTTGACTCCAACCCGCTGCCCCGCATGAAGCCAATTTAGTGACCTGCTAGAACCATTGAAATGAAGCAGAGCTTGTAACACAGCAGAGAAGCTGCACAGCAAAAGAATATTATCTTTAAAATAGCTTTATGAGCACGTCAGAGAGACACAGGTTGTTGATCTTACACCTTGTGGCAACAAACAGCTTCCGCAGAGTTGCACTGTGGGACAACTCAATTTACATGCTAATTCACATGCTAATGAGGCATGCTGGCTTTGCCAGGAGTTCCAACACTGCAGAGGTCTTGGGACTCCCATCATCCCCAGCAAGGAAAGCCCCTATTACAATGGGCTAGAATCCAGACCAACTTGGAGAAGCCTGTTCTGAACCTTGACTAAGGTCTGACTTGACCTGGGTTTTTCCTTCCTTCCTTCCTTCCTTCCTTCTCTTCCCCTCCCTTCCCCCCTCCCTTCTTCTTCCCTTTCTCCTTCCTCCCTCCCTCCCTCCTTCCTTTTGTCACTTGAGTCCTTTCTGCCAACCAGGACGACCGGCTCTTACTGCTCCATGGCGTTGAAACCACTCAGGGGAAATAGGAGACTGGTCCTGCAGGAGCATTGCATTCTGCCCTCCATCTGCGTGGGGCTGTGCGTGAGGGGGTGGCGAAGGCTGCGGCTTATGTAGAGGCACCCCCTGGCCACACGACACACACCCTTCCCGGACAGGGGAATGTAAACTCCACAGAGGCAACTCAGTCAGTTCCTCTAATAGGGAAATCCTGCGGGTGCCTTGCAGGACTCTAAGCTCAGACCTGTGCTTGAGTTTTCTCAGGGAAAGGGAACGAAAGAAGGCTTAGGGTCCAGTGGCCTGCTGCAATTAAGAGGACCACGTGTTTATAGGCTGAGTTCACACAACATGCTTAACCCAGTCAGTTACAAATCTATTCGCTGAATTCACAATACCGTCCTGTTTGTTTAGCTTACAGTGGTATTGTCCCAACTCAGAAAATAGACCAGTTCAATAGACTGGAACAGCGTGTGCAGGAGCCATGATGTCCCTGTTCAGCAGATTATAAATCAGAGGGACAGTTTTTGAACCCAGCAGGATAAAGAGATAGAACTGTGTGTCCTGGGATCTTGGCAAAGACCTCCTCCCCTCTGTGCAGATCTAGGGAGAATTAGCTTTGCACATTCAAGGGAGATCCCACCCAGACTTTACCATCACAAGACAGTCAATCCATTCTATAATCATTTGATTTTGCTATGGTCACCACCTTCTTTTGAGATGCAGATTTGGGCGGCTTTATTCAAAGCCCCTCACGAGTGTTCCTGCTGTGATGTTTATGGGTACATTTTGGAAAAATCAAAAGATGCCTTTCCCAACTTTGTTCTCTTCCTACCCGAAGGGAACGTGCAATGCTCCGTGTTCCAGAATTTTCTGGAGTTTTCCATTTTCCCCCCATAGCGTTCCAAGCAGAAAATGCTTTGCACCGTGGCTGATGTGATCCTGCCACGCATGGCCAGATCGAGTCACTGTGGAAGAAGAAGAATGAAACATTCTGGAGAACAGTGTTTGCTGAGCAGGATGCAGAGTTTTGCACGCTGCAAGTATGCAAATGCATGCAAATTTTAACCGCAGCTCTGTCAGTCCCCCAGAAATTACAGTCAGAGATCTCTGATAGTGCAAGCCTGCCATAAGATTGACTGCTTTGGCTGTGATCTCCTGATAGATTCTCTGCTGCTTATGGATCATGATGATTTAAAAGCTTTATTGAAAAGCTCAGCTGAAGCACACAGCTGCTGAGAAGTTACAGGTCCATGGTTATAACAGGGGGGAGGTAAAGATCTGCAAGATGCATTGTGATTAAAGCCTCACTTTTTGGCAGGGACATATATGCACGCTCATACAACCACGCAGACTTCGCCTCCCTTGTAAACATCTCCTTAATGTTGGGTTTCGCAAGACACCAGTTGGTTGGGGAGGCCTTGACAAAAAAATACCATTGGCTTTTCACCAAACGTAGTGCTCCAGCAAAGCAACTGAAGAGCCCTTTCAGCAAACTCACAGTTTAATTTTGTCATTCTTTTCTTTTTTGAGGAAACGTCTTGAAATGAACCATCTACAGCAGTGTTTCTCAACCCTGGCAACTTTAAGACGTGTGGACTTCAACTCCCAGATTTCCCCAGCCAGCTTTGCTGGGAGTTGAAGTCCACACGTCTTAAAGTTGCCAGGGTTGAGAAACACTGATCTACAGAAACGAGGTCTGTGTGTGCCAGAAATTCATGGGCATGTCCTCATGAATAGAGCTGGCAACATTCATATTACAGTGTTAGGATGAAAGTGTATTCCATGCTCATCACACACTCTGGCTTGGCACTGGTTGGCTTCATCCAGTTGGTGGAATAAGCCAACTGTTTTGTTGGTTTCACACAACCTGTTCGGCCAGACTGGTTTTGAGGTGCTGTCCTGCGCACCCATGCTTAGCTGATCGCAGGAACCAAGGATCACTTGGTTTCCCTGAACATTGCAGAGGACTGCAGTAAATGAGACTTGGGGTGCCTTCCAATACAGGTAGTCCTCACTTAATGACCGTTCACTTAACCATGGTCCAAAGTTACGACAGCCTCAAAAAAAGTGCTTTATGATCTGTACTCACAGTTATGACTGTCGCAGAATGTCGCACCACCCCCGCACTCACGTGATCGCAATTTGGTTACTTGGCAGCCAGCTCACATTTACGACCAGTTGTAGCTCCTATAGTCAAGTGATTGTGGTTTTGCCAGTTTCCAGCAAAAAACATCCATTGGGGAAGCTGGATTTGCTTAACGACCCATGATTCACTTAACAACCATTGTAAAATGTTCGTAAAATTGGGTCCGGTCATGTGGTGACTCCCTTAACGAGTGCACCTCTTAACAACCGGTTTTCTGGTCTCTGTTGTGGTTGTTAAGCGAGGACTACCTGTAATTCTCTGATTCTCGGGTTCCACAGCCCGCAGTCTGTGGTGCTATTTGAAGCTGCATCCCCGTGCCCTCAGCACTGAATCTCCTGGATGTTGGTCTGACCTTTCTAGTAACTGGGTGTGCATAATTGTCCTGAGAGGCTGAAATCTGAGAAGAACCAGTGAGCATAGTCTTTCCAGAAACCTTCCTAAGAAAAATCAATACTTAATGCAGGCTTTGTGGCTCGCTCCCCACTTTGGGGAATCGGGAGTTCTGCAACAGAAACTGTGGCTCGGCTCGCCTGCAGGTTCAGTGGGGTTTCCAGTCCCTCTTTCTCGCCTGCCCACAGGGCCGGCCAGGCCAGCTCCTTCTTAATGGAGGGTTTGCAGGCAGGCAGAATCGATAAATCTCCTCCCCTCCCGGCGCAACCTGCCAGGGGGCCATAAAACGGATGGAGACGGGTGGCTTGGCAGACGGATTAATCAGCTAATGGTTGCAAAGTGCCAGGAAGGGGAGGGGGTTCCCCTGTCTTGAGGGGCTGTGCGTGTTTTTAAAAGCTGCAAGGCCATTAAGGAAGGAATCTTTTGCCGTTCTCCGAGGCAAGACCGGCTGTCTTTTTGCAACGTGCTACGTTCTGTGGTTTGATCAAGAAATGATAATTTATCCGGTTCTTCAAGAGAGCTGTGTTAGTTTCTGGTGGCAAAAAATCAGGAGTCCGGTAGCTAATTCAAGGGGCACCCATGACTACCTGTGCTGCCACATTCTGGACTTGCTTCCATATGGTCTTCAAGGGCAGCCCTATGTACAGGTCATCCTTGCTTGATGGCCATTCATTTAGTGACGGTTCAGACTTACGATGCTGCTGGGAAAATCAAGTTACAACCAGTCCTCACATTTACAATTGCCACGGCATCCCCATGGTTACGCGATCACGATTTGGGCACTTGGCAACCGGTTCGCATTTACAACCTCTGCAGCGTCCCATGGTCACATGATTGCCATTTTCAACCTTCCCAGCCAGCTTCTGGCAAGCAAAATCAATGGGGAACTGCATGATTCACTTAACAACCACATGGTTCACCTAATGCCTGTGGTGATTCGCTTAACAACCACCACAAAACAGGTCGTAAAATCGGGTCAGTTGAGTTTAATGACCACTTTGGTTAGCAATCAAAGTGATGGTCCCAATTGTGGTCATTAAGCGAGGACTACCTGTGTAGCACATTGCAGTAATCCAGACAAGACGTGATGGTGGCATGAGAGACCACAAATAGGACAGGCAGATCCAGGAACAGGAGCAACTGGCACACAAGATGGATTTGTACCAAGGCCTTCCTAACCAAACCTCCTCTTCCAGCAGGAGCAAGAAGTCGAGGAAAAAAACCAAATTGTGCGCCAGTTCCATCCGTGCAACCCCATTTAGATCGAATGCAAACTTACCCCATTTATAAACATTCAACATGGAAAGGTAAAACAGATTTGCTGGCACCAAACCGCTCAGGGTAACAAGATTTTTTTTTTAAAAAAGAGTTTACCTCCAAAAGGACTTTTCCAGAGTGCTGTTGAGCAGGCCTGAAAGGGCAATTCCGGCTCAACGTCAAGCAAGAAATGCCAAGCGATGCATGTTGGCGCAAAAACAAACAAACCGTGCGCATATTAATAGGATCTGAGCTAGCAATGGCTGATGGGAAAAGGGATTTCAAAGTGTGGTGGGAATAAACTCCGTGAAAATGTCAACCTGATGCACAACTGCTAGACAGACAGACAGACAGGTCATATTTATTTATTTATTTTGTCATCTTTATACAGTGATAGACAGACAGACAGACAGTCAGACTTGCTTAAAATAATTTGGAAGAGAATGGAAACCCTCCCCCTGCAAATATCATAATGTCTTTTTATTTAGTTATTTAAAACATTTGTATGGCCGCTGCCCCTCTTCAAAGAAAACCCTGGGCAGCTCACAACCCCAGAATAAAGCAGTACGGGCCACAACCAAAGCAGAAAACAATAAAACCCCCAAAGCGGCACCTGGTGCCCCGACCCACAACATTCTCCCCCCACTCTGATCTCCCCCAGTCCCACCGCTTGGGGGGAAGCCAGCTCTGAAGCGCTGAACTCCGGTGAGACCTCCCTTGGCGGACTGTCCTCCGTTCTGTCCGTGCTTAGAAGGGAACACGTCAAGCTGGAAAGGGGGCAGCCAGAATTATTATGGGCCTAACACAGTTTATAATGAAGAACTCAATGCCTGGGGCATTTTAACTTGTCATGAAGGCAAGTAAACACACATGCGATTGATTGATTGATTGATTGATTGACTGATTGATTGATTGATTATGTGCCATCAAGCCAGGGCTGACTCTCGGTGACCATTTCCCCAGGGTGATCTGTCCCCAACCTGTCCCTTCAGGTCCCCCAAGGGTGAGATTTGTGATAGGGGTACAGGAAAATGTGGGTGGGAAGAATTGAGGGTGGGTGGTTGAGGAACCCTGGTCTAGGGTGTTGTGTGAACCCAGCCATAGAGTTGTATGCTTAGAAAAGATGTCATGGTGTGGTTGTGGGAGCGTCTTCCAGGCCTATCTGAAGCCCAGGGCATTCTATCCCAGGGCAGACAAAGTTTGACTTGCCGAAATGGCTCAGAAGGGAAAACAATGGAACTTAGAGAGGTATATCTGAAAACCAGATCAGTGGGAATGACTGCTGTTTGAACAGCGTCACCCAGAGTTGAGTGGGACAAGTAGTCCAAGATGCCCACCGCTTCCCCCCACAGATAGGTTGCTCTCTCCACTTGGCCCTTTCAGGTGCCCTTTGCCCACCTCCTTCCTTCCTTCTTTTCTTGCCCCACTTCTCGGCCAGTGGCACCGGAATCTATTCATTCTCTTTTTTCATTTTTATTTATTTATTTATTTGAATTTATTAGCTGCAAGTAGGGGAGTTTGCATTTCACCAAACAGCCTCTTGGCTGCCTTGCTTGGGGCCTTCAAGACCTTCTGGAAAAGCAAAATAGAGAATCCAAGAATTACAGGTAGTCCTCAACTTACGATCACAATTGGGATCAGAACTTCCATTGCTAAGTGAGGTGGTCGTTAAGTGAGTCACGCCCAATTTTTGCCATGGGCATTAAGTGAATCACCATGGTTGTTAAGCGAATCTGGCTTCCCCGTTGACTTTGCTTGTCAGAAGCTGTCTGGGAAGGTCGCAAATGGTGATCACATGACCCCGGGACACTGCAACCGTCATAAATACATGCTGGTCGCCAAGCACCTGAATTTGACCATGTGACTGTGGGGATGCTGTGACAGTCATAAGTGCGGGGACCGGTCACAAGTCACTTTTTCCAGCACCACTGTAACTTCAAACAGTCACTAAACAAATGGTCGTAAATCAAGGGCTACCTGTAGTTCACATTTTTAAAGGATCAATTTGCAGGGGGCAAACTCTGGCTAGCGGCAAGACAATAAATATATGCCTGGTTGTCCAACTTTAGTGACGTTGATGGCTTGTCTAGAGTCCTTCTGGGGGCTCAGAAACCTTGTTTTTGAGCAAAACGAATTAAATCCCACGGTTCTTCAGAAGCTTAGGGATGTATCGCGTATCAGCTTTCACTGCTGAAAGCTCCCTTCAGCATTTATAAGGAGGCTTTGTGGAGCAGGAAGAATTAGCTAACCTCCTGGAAAATGGAGCTGTAATTCACCATATTTGGTGAACTGAAATATTTTCGGAGGGGTGGGATGGAGAGGGAAGATTTACACGTTAGGTCTGCTTTGCTCCAGAAGGTGAACTTCTGAGCCAGTGTTGCAACCCTGTCTGCAGCTGGCCAGAAGCACCTAGAAAGCCTTTGGGTAGATGGTGTTGGGCAATAGCTCTTTTTAAAAAAAGCTCTTTTTTCTTAAAAGTTTCTACTTGTCTGGGATGTTTGCTGGCTATGTCAACCTGGAAGATTGCCAGCCAGTTCTGAAATGATAAATGCAGGATACTGCCTTCAGCCAAGCAAGCCCGGCCTTTTCGCTTTTTTCTTTTGCCAAGTTGTTCAACTCTGAGAAAGTCACAGCTCTTTACAACAGGGTGGGAAATGTGTTCACAGAGGTAGGAAGTTGGAACATGACAGCACATTGACAACACAACTTTGATAGCCTGCCTGCCTGCCTGCCTGCCTGCCTGCCTGCCTGCCTGCCTGCCTCCTTCTTCCTTCCTTCCTTCCTTCCTTCCTTCCTTCCTTCCTTCCTTCCTTCCTTCCTTCCTTCCTTCCTTCCTTTTCTTTCTTTCTTTCTTTCTTTCTTTCTGATGTGGATTTGCCCTTGATGCAAGGAATTTAGGAAGGAACAGCAAATCTTTTAATCCCCCTTGCTAGACAGATTTGGGGTGCAAAATATTCTCCTGAGTTGGTTGAAATAGTTGTGAATTGGGGTGCAGTGTCATCCCATCTCACTTTGTCTGCTTCTAGGCTGCGTTTGCACACTGTGTATAACCAGATTGGTTAAAAACCCATACAGATAATCCTCGCTTGACAACCATTCATTTAGTGACATTTAGGGATGCTGTGACGGTCATTAATGCAAACTGGTCTCCAAACACCCAAATTGTGATCACGTGACTGCAGGGACACTGCGACAGTCATAAGTGTGAGGACCAGTCGTAAGTTGGGTTTTTCAGCACTAAACTGTCCAAACTGTCACTAAACAAATGGTTGTTAAGCAAGGACTACCTGACATGCAGAGTAACCAAGTTTTGGGGCAGAATATCCAAGCTTTGGCTTTACATGAAGAATTTTGCCATCATCCATGTTTTAAGCATCCAACATGGGGGAACATCTGGTTTACAGTATGGACTGATGAAAAATGCAAACTTTGTACAGGTTTCTTTAAGCCTTCCCTAACTGGTTTCACTGACCAGATGCCTTCAGCCACTAAGATATGGTCCGATTTGTGTAATTTTATTGTGAAGAAAAGGATAGAAATGAGTTTAAAGGGGGAAAAAAACATAAACATTGACCAGCAGGAATCCTGAAAACAGAAGAAAAAAAGCCTATGCCAGCTGCATTCACACTAAAATAACTGGCTTAATCAGGGTTAACCCTAACCAAGTCTTTTGTTTCTGCAGTCCCACCCAGCCCATAGTTTATACTCTTTAACCCAGGGGTGGGATACATATTGAGGATGGTACAGCTATTTTTAGAGAATTTTTCTTCAAATTATGTTCCCTCTGCTAAAGGAGGACCTTTTAGGGGAAAGATAAGAGGCAGAGATCCCATAAGAATTCTGATCCTCTGCTGGGGATGGAAATCAGCCTGGGGATGATGGGGGCTGTAGTCCCACTCACCTGAAGGAGGTCCATGGGCTTTGGGACTTAACTGACTTAGCTCTCCTGAAGCCCAGCTGAAAAATGAAGATACATCTTTTCTGTTCCCTGGAAAGTTAGGCAGAAGTTTTCCAAGATTTCAGGGTGGGAAACAAGAGAATTCAATGCAAGTAGTCCTCACTTAATGACCATTAATTTAGTGATGGTTCGGACTTATGACAGTGCTGTGAAAACTTAGTTACAACCAGTCCTCACACTTACAAACGCCACAGTATCCCCACAGTCACATGATCACTATTTGGGTGCTTGGCAACCGGTTTACATTTATAACCATCGCAGCATCCTGTGGTCACGCAATCACCATTTTCAACCTTCCCAGTCAGCTTCCGGCAAGCAAAATCAATGGGGAACCACGTGATTTGTTTAACGACCATGTGGTTTGCTTAATGCCCATGGTGATTCACTTAACAGCCACCACAAAAAAGGTCGTAAAATTGGGTCAGATTAGCTTAATGACCGCTTTGCTTAGCAACCAGAATTCTGGTCCCAATTGTGGTTGTTAAGCAAGGACTCCTTGAATGCGTTGCAAATTCTTAAAATGGGAGGGGGCTTCAATTGCATGGTCATGACTGCCATATTGAGTTTTTTAAGGTATTCCTATTGTGCCCACAATTTACTTCGGCCCAATTCATTGTTCATAGGCAGCATGTCGTAGAATTATCCCCAAGGAAATGGAGAAAATAATATTTATTATTAATAAATTTTAATAATAAAATAATATTCCAGAAAGAAGAGATGGGAGGGCTGGTAAATCTGCAAACTTTTTTTACGCAGGGCATGAGTAGCAAGGGTATGTAAAACCTGCAAAATGGGAAGGTTTGGGGGCAAAGGAGCTGATCCCAGGCGAGCTGCCACTCCTGTGTTTTTTGCACCCATCTGGGCTGCATTTGCATAGCACACTTGCCCTGCTTACGAAAGTAACCCATTTCTTGGATTCCTGCAGGACACCGAGCTGAAAACTTAAGCCCCTAAATCTCAGCAGCCAGGAGAGAACATGAAGGAACTTCATTATGTTCAGCAAATAGAATAGCCAGACGGTTCACTGGGTTGCACAAATTCCGTCTTTCTGTTCACGCAACGTTTGGGAAGAACTCTTTACATGCTCTGCAGCAACTTGTTGGGTTTCTCCTAGGAATAGGAGGACGTGGGACTTTGTGAGAAAGGCTGCTTGGGCAATGCAGTGAGGAAGCTCACTTTCAGCGCGGGGGTGTAAGGCAAGAATGAAACATTTAGATCAGTGTTTCTGAACCTTGGCAACTTTAAGACGTGTGGACTTCAACTCCCAGAATTCCCCAGCCAGCCATGTTGAAGTTGAAGTTGAAGTCCACACGTCTTAAAGTTGCCAAGGTTCAGAAACATGCTGTAGATTAATAGGGACAGGATTAATTTATGCACTTGGATATAACATAAAGTGGAATTTTGATGGTCTTCTTTCAAATTATTTCTTTTAAGCACCAGGGGAGAAAGATCACTGAACTGCAGCTCAGCATGTAAGGAAGGGAAAGGCAGAAAGGCTGCTTCGGCCCATGCAGAAATCTTCCCGCTTCAGTGGTTTTCTGTGCCCTCTTTGAGTTAGTCAGTTGCCGTAAGAACCATTGTGCGGAAAGGCGGGTATTTACATGGGTGCGTTTATACAGGTCACGTTAAATATTGGAAGATCCAAGGGTGATGCCGAAGCCTTCCGGGCGGGGGGGGCGGGGGAAGGCTCGAAGATCTCAGTGGAGCAAAGCCGCACTGATGAAAAACGGTGCGGAAACTTGAGATTTGCTCCGCCTGTGCTAGAGAGACGCCTCAGGAGGAACTTGGGGGCCACCTAGGATCCCGTGGCGTCCTTGGGGGTCTCCGAGAGCACCAAGGACCCCACCAGTTCAACCCTGAGCGATGGAGATCCTCTTCTCTTGGAACGTTTGATCCCACAGATCTCCAGTTAGAGAGGACCTCACTCGATTCTGGGCGTGGGTTTCGTTCCCCTGACGTGTTGGCAACGGATGTCTGAATGTGTATATTTGTGTGTGGGAGGGAGGGAGGGAGGGAGCATGCGTTAAAACATTGGCAAGATTGCTGCAGGAGGTGAAGTCTCTCTGTGGTTTGCTGAAAGCTGCGCATTGTTCGGGTGGGCTTGACCTGGCCCTCACCTTGCACGCGAGGCTGTTGCCAGTCCCACCCACTCTCAGCTGGCTGACACGCTAGGCAGGGGGCGAGTGTGTAAAGGGCACCTCCAACCCTCGGAGTACAACAGAGCTTTTGGCTATGCGACCCTGGTCCCATCCAGAGGTCCTGGTCTTCGATTCCCATGTTCATCAGCCCGCAAAGGAGTTGTGGAAGTTAAGATCCTTTGCCCCTGGCATGTTTTCCTGGTTCCCAGGCATTTCTGGAGCAGAAGGATCTCCGATTCTGTGTTTCTTAACTATCTGCCTTTGCACAATATGGTGAACCAAGTGAATGAAAGAACTAACAGCTGCAGTTTTACATTTTCAAGTTTGGTTATCACTGGCCTTGGTTAGGGTTTTAGGTGTGTGGGTGGGTGGGTGTGCTTGATGCATTGTGCAAACACAGCTTGTTCGGTATGTTTATAACTCAGTGTATTGTCCAAACCTGCAGAATGGATTAAGGCAGGAAGTGGATTAAGGGGGCTGGGTGCACATGGGAGAGAACAGAGTCTGGGACTGTGAAAAACCACTTTGTTTTTAGTGAAAAAAGTGACTTTCTAGTCTTTAACATGGTGGAAGAGTACACAGGATACACAATCAGCCAGTTTGGTCTAGTGGTTAAGGTGCTGGGCCAGAAACCGGGAGACTGGGAGTTCTAGTCCCGCCTCAGGCATGAAAGCCGGCTGGTGACCTTGGGCTAGTCCTGCTCTCTCAGCCCAAATCACCTCACAGGGTTGCTGTTGTGGGGAAACTAGGAGGAGGAAGGAGTAATAGGTATGTCCGCCGCCTTGAGTTACTTATAAAAATACTAGAGGCGGGATAATAAATAAATAAATCCAATCAATTAAAAATCTAAGGGCTGCCTAGACACATGCTAAACTGAGTTCTGTTTAACCCTGATGTGTTTTCCTGTAATGGAATCTGTGGCATGAACTTGGCCCATTTGTTCAGAAAATGGCTGAATTAAGAGTTTTGGGGGTCCTCTGTGAAAGTAATTTTCAAGCATGCCTGCCCTGTGAGATTTTTAACTTCAGTGCAAACTCTGGTATGCCAGGAAAATCAGGATGAGTCTTCAATCCATGGTCACAGCTGCCATCTTGACTGCTTTGACACCCCTGGCAGGCGGTCATCAGTTACACCGGTGTTACATTGAAACTTTCAGGTTGTTAAGCGAATCCGGCTTCCTCCATTGACTTGGCTTGTTGTAAGCCAGCTGGGAAGGTTGCAAATGGTGATCGCGTGACCTGGGACGCTGCAACCGTCATAATGGTGAGCCAGTTGCCAAGTGCCTGAATTTTGATCATGTGACTGCAGGGACGCTGCGACGGTCGTAAGTGTGAGGACCAGTCCCATGTCACTTTTTCCAGCGCCGTCATAACATTGGACGATTGCTAAATGAATGGTCGTAAGTTGAGGACTATCTGTATGTCCAAAAGAAGTTGAGTCATTGAGAAATAAAAAATTTGGGGCCAGGGCCCAAAATACCTGGAATCGCTGCTCTGTTTCTGTGGCTTCCTTCAGACACACCCTCTCTCTTGCCTTCCCTTGATCACCCAGAGGGAAGAGGAACATTTTTTCCTGATGGCATTTTATAGGCAGCAGCCTATAAAATGGGGGTTGATTTATGTCACTTACAGAAACTTGACCTTGAAAGTTTTGCAACCTGGAACTGTTTCGCTCTATGGAATTTATGTGGAAATATTTGGTTTTGATGGTTAATAAATCTCTTGACCTACCTGTCTCTCTACACACTCCTCTGTCCTTTTCCTGTAGGCTGCTTGTTCTGTTGGGTAAGTTTCAATTGTCCGTAATTTCTGAGGAGACTGTCACAAGAACGCTGGTCTCGTGTATGAATGTATAAAATCCCACCACTCCTCACAGAATAATGAATTGCTACTCTGCATTGTGAAACAGTGGACTTTATCAGAGAATTGATATTATTTACATATTTCCATTGCTTAGCAACAATTAGTTTGGATGCTAAACAGAAATTTGATATGTTTTTACTTAGCATTTCTTTCATTCTCACCATCAAAGATATGTATTGCTGCCTCTCTCTCTCCCCTTCTTCCTTCCCTCCCCTCTCCCTTTCTCCTTCGTTTCTACCTTCCTTCCTCATTTCTGTCCATCCTTCCTTCCCTTCCTCTGATTCTGTTGTCTTCCTTCCCCTCTCTCCCTCCCTTCTTTCATGTTTCCTTCCTTCCTGTTTCCTCCCTCCCTCCCTTCCTTCCTTCCTGTTTCCTTCCTTCCTTCTTCCCTCCCTCCCTCGCTTACTTCCTTCATCTGTTTCCTTCTTCCCTCCCTCCCTTCCTTCATCTTTCCTTCCTTCTTTCCTCCCTTCCTTCATCTTTCTTTCCCTTCCCTTTCCCTCCCTCCCTCCTTCCATCTTCACTCCCTCCCTCCCTTCCTTCTTCATCTGTTTCCTTCCTTCTTTCCTCCCTCCCTCTCTTCCTTCTTCTTCCCTTCCCTTCCCCTCCTTCCTTCCTTCTTCCCTCCCTCCCTTACTTCCTTCATCTGTTTCCTTCTTCCCTCCCTCCCTCCCTCCCTCCCTCCCTTCATGTTTCCTTCCTCCCTTCTTTCCTCCCTCCCTCTCTTCCTTCATCTTCCCTTCCTCCCTCCCTCCCTCCCTCCCTCCCTTCATCTTTTTGTTTCCCTTCCCTTTCCCTCCCTCCCTCCTTCCATCTGCGCTCCCTCCCTCCTTTCCTTCTTCATCTGTTTCCTTCCTTCCTTCTTTCCTCCCTCCCTCCCTTTCAAGAAGCAGTATCCCCGCCGGGTCCCTTTTCCGGGGTCGGGCCTCTGCGGCCCCCAGAGAGCCTGCCTCCTTGCTGGTTTAAGGCTGCCATCTGCTGGCACTTAGAGGTCATAACAAGCCAGAATTTCGGCTACAAAAAGGTTTTATATCCTTTTTTTTCCTTCCCCCAAATGGTGAATGTAATCTCCCTCAAACTGGGCTTTGTGGCACAGCTGATTTTCAGGAGCCCTCTGTAAGAAAAGCAGGGACCGTCCCTAGTTTGACCCCCAGCAGTTTTCCTCTGCCAAAGGCCCCCCAACGGTAGCCAGTGACGATGGCCATCCCGGCCCCAAGTGGGGTCAGCACCAACGTCCCTTGGGCTGGCACAGCTGCCTCTGAACCTTCCATGTGGTTAATTAAAAAAAAACACCACCCTCCAACCTCAGAGTCAGGTAACATCTTTAACCCCTTCTTTGACTGAAGCTTCGTTCCCTGGGCTGTGTAGAATGAGAAAGCATAACGTGCTAAATCTGAACTTATGGGTGATGCTGAGGATGGGAGGATGTGAAAGCGAGAACCACGTTCTTTGAACAAGTAGAGGTAAACCCTCTCTGGAGCAGAACTTGATATAGGTACTCCTGGGATCTCTGTCATAGAATCCTTAGTCTGGAAGGGTCCCTCGAGGCCATCCAGTCCAGCCCCTCTTCAGCACAGGAATCCGAATTAAAGCATCCCAGATAGAGGGCAGCCCAGCCTCTCCTTGTGTTCATCTACTACCTGTCAGTCTTGCCTACCTCACAGGGTTGTTGTGGGAAAAACTGGAGGAGCAGGGTCATCTATAGGGAGGGGTCAAAAAAAGTCAACATGATGGTTGCAACTGAGAGATCAAAGCCCCATCATGATACCTGTAAAGAGGGGCAGGACTTCGATTCCACAGTTGTGGCCACCATCTTGACTTTTTTGACCCCTCCATGCCCCTATGGAAGAGAAAGTCATATGTATTGTGCTTCAAGCTTCTAGAGCAGTGTTTCTCAACCTTGGCAATTTTAAGATGTGTGGACTTCAACTCCCAGAATTCCCCAGCCAGCAAGGCTACCTGGGGAATTCTGGGAGTTGAAGTCCACACAGCTTAAAGTTGCCAAGGTTGAGAAACACTGCTCTATACAAACAATATGGGGTGGGGGGTGCTCCATAGGGCAGAGGCTGCAACAGAAAAGGCACACTTCTGAGGCACCTTTAAGATGTGTGGACTTCAACTCCCAGAATTCCCCAGCCAGCAAGGCTACCTGGGGAATTCTGGGAGTTGAAGTCCACACAGCTTAAAGTTGCCAAGGTTGAGAAACACTGCTCTATACAAACAATATGGGGTGGGGGGTGCTCCATAGGGCAGAGGCTGCAACAGAAAAGGCACACTTCTGAGGCACCTTTAAGATGTGTGGACTTCAACTCCAAGAATTCCCCAGCCAGCCCACCACCTCTATGGTAATGGGAAATATGGACATCTCCATATGGTTATGGGTACTCAGTGGGCTAAGTGTGTTGTAGGACCTAAGCTGGGCGACCCAGCCTGACAGGTTTAGCAATCATATGGCTTAGTTATTCATATGTGATGTGCATACAGCAATGGCCTTTTGAGATTTCTAGGAGCTCAAGTTCTGAAAACCCAATATGTCTGGGTTAAAAGGGTCTAAGGTAGCCTTCCCCCCTTTCGCTGGCTATCAGCTCCTGGAAGTTGTTGCCAGCTTTTCATACTGGTTGATAATTCTGGGTGGGAAGGAAGAGAGGAGGGATCAAGAGGGTGGAGCTGATGAGCTTCTGAAAAAGAGAAGAATGAAAGGCAATATATGAAATCGTAGATGGCCATGGTAGAATCAGGAATGCTTTGCAAGGGCAGAAAAGTTGGGAGAGCTATAGCGAATGGTCTTGGCGTGAACAAGATGTACTCTTTCCTTTTCTTATACCATGCCTTTAATTTTGTTATCTGAATATTTTTTACTTCCCTTTTGCACTTTGCATACAGGTAGTCCTCAACTTACAACCACAATCGGGACCAGAACTTCCATCACTAAGCAATGCAGTCATTAAGTGAGTCGTGCCCAATTTTACCACCTTTTTCTCTGCAGTCGTCAAGCGTATCCAGCTTCCTCCATTGACTTTGCTTGTCAGAAGCCCCCTGGGAAGGTTGCAAATGATCATGTGATCCTGGGTTGCTGCAACCACTGTAAATACATGCTGGTTGCCAAGCGCCTGAATTTTGATCACGTGACCGCAGGGACGCCGCGACAGTCATAAGCGTGAGGATCGCTTGTGAGTCAGTTTTCAGCGCAGTTGTTAACTTCGAATGGTCGTTAAACAAATGGTCGTAAGTCGAGGACTACCTATAATGTCATTTAACCTCAAAAGACTGGGATGGGTATGTATGAATGGATAAATCCAGCATGTCTGAATGTGTTGGGTTGGGGGAAAGCTGGTTGAAGAGAGGCTGCTTTGATTTCATCCTCAGCTCCTGCATCCCTCGTCCTCAGCTCTTGAGACAAGATAGGGTGGGAAGCAAAATAGGACAAACGTGTGTGACTATTCTTCACCTTACCCCCAGGTACGCAGCCGCTGGACCACGACGGGAGATTGAGCCAAGAGCATCCCGCGGTTCTGGGATGGACAACCGGACATCGTCTGCTCCTGTCAAGGATTCGTGCACGTACCATGAAGAGTTTAAGCAGATCCTGCTGCCGGTGGTGTACTCCGTGGTCTTTGTGGTGGGGCTGCCCTTGAACTTCGTTGTCATCGTCCAGATCTGGCTGTCCCGGAAGGTCCTGACTCGCACCATGATCTATATGCTGAACCTGGCCGTGGCTGACCTGCTCTACGTCTGCTCCCTCCCGCTTCTCATCTACAACTACTCCCAGAAGGATTACTGGCCCTTCGGGGATTTCACCTGCCGCTTCGTGCGTTTTCAGTTCTACACCAACCTGCATGGCAGCATCCTCTTCCTGACCTGCATCAGCATCCAGCGCTACTTGGGCATCTGCCACCCGCTCTCCACCTGGCACAAGAAAAGGGGGAAGAGGTTCACGTGGGCCGTGTGCGCCCTGGTCTGGATCCTGGTCACCGCCCAGTGTCTGCCCACCTTCCTCTACGCATCCACCGGGATCCAGAGGAACCGGACCGTCTGCTACGACCTCAGCACGCCGGAGAGCTCGGCCAGGTATTTCCCTTACGGCATCACCCTGACCGTCACGGGGTTCCTGATCCCCTTTATCTCCATCTTGGGGTGCTATTGCAGCATGACCAAGATCCTCTGCCAGAAGGACGAAATGATCGGGTTGGCCGTCCGCAAGAAGAAAGACAAGGCCATCCGGATGATCATCATCGTGGTCCTGGTCTTCGCCATCAGCTTCTTCCCTTTCCACCTGACCAAGACCATTTACCTGATCATCCGTTCCATTCCCCATGTGAGCTGCCTGACCCGTCAGGCCTTCGCCATCACCTACAAGTGCACCCGTCCTTTCGCGAGCATGAACAGCGTCCTGGATCCCATCCTCTTCTACTTCACGCAACAGAAGTTTCGGGAAAGCACCCGGCACTTGCTGGATAAGGTCAGTTCCAAGTGGAAGCACAATTGTTGATGGACTGAACGGGCAGCATCTGGAGGAAAATCTGTTCCTGTACCAAGGACAGGCCGGTGGTCTTCCCATTTGGCACCATCCCTTCGGCAGCCTCTTCTGTTCTTGGCATCCTGGGGCCCAACCAGCAGGAGAAAACCGCCTAGGGTGAACCGGACCCCAAGGGGCCAGCTCTGGAGGCAATGCCACCCCTGCAGAAGGTTCCTTCTCCTGAAGAAGAGGAACGATATTGTGTAAATACTGGCCTGGCCATCCATTCCTCTCCTACTAGGTTTTGGCTGCAGCAAACTGTTCAGGTGTTTGGAAGGAGATCCATTTCACATCTGGCTCGAGAGACCTCTGGATCCACCCTTTGTTGGAAGAGAGACTAAGCAGAAAAATTAGAAGCTGAAACACCGAAGGCAGCTTTTATAAAGTACACCAGCTGACACCATCTGAAGGAAAATCCCAAGCTGCTACTTTTAACCAAAAGTTGCAGAGGGGCCTCGAAGTCATGGCCCCGCCGCAATACTTTGCAGGTGCTGACCTTGAAAAAATGAATACTTTTACCCAGTAATAAAACCAAATACTGACAGTCTAGTTAATGAAAAACATGGCCAACTTAAGTGCCCAAGTGAAGTGGCTCTGTTTCACAGTAAGGTTTTTTTTTAAATTTAATAAATGTACTGTTAATGACATACCACGATATACTTTATTGTTGACTGACTAGAAACTTGGATATCAACGTATGAAAAGGCTCCAGAGTTGTGGCCTGTGGGCTCATGAACTTGTCCCCATGTGGCCTGTGGGATACATGGATTTAAGACCCATCTGTGGGAAGGGGGGGTCAACTACAGGATCCAAAAGTAATTAATACCCTGCTTTGAAGAGGTCTCAGCCATTCAGAGCAACTTAGGGGGCTCCAGACATTACCCATGGATGGATCCTTGAGAATTTTGATGGCACCCACTCAGATCAAAGAGTGTGCAGCCCCTTGGGCCATCATTCTCCATGCTGCACGGATCCTGACAAATCTTCCCGGCAGCAGACTGGAAATGAATTGGGACTTAAAGGAATGGCATGTATGCACTGAGTTTTAAAACTGGACTTGGATGCAGAGCCGGGCTTCCCCCACATTCTGCCCTTGTGTTTTCTGGGTCTCCCGTCTGCAAGATGTACCTTGAGATAATGTACATGGAGGTTTTATAATATACAATAATTAATACATACTTTAAATACACATTGGATAAATGGATGCTTTGTGTTTTCCCTTCACATCCTCGGCCCCTTGCTCTTTGCTTTGGGGGAGTGGTGTCTGAAGAAGGACGGGCCCCGTCAGGAAAAAGGCTCAGATCTACATGCGTGAGTCCAGCACAGCCACTGGCTACTGCTGGGCACGGATGGCCCTTTGCAAACTCGTCGCCAGCTTCAAGGCTGTTCCGAATATTGCCTCTGTACAGATACGTTAAAAATGAGGTGCCCAAATGCATGTTTGGGATCCAAGTGGATCTGAAAGGACTGGAAGAAGGATAATCTGACCTGATGAATTGCATTTAATTAATTGGACCCCTTGAATAAAATGCAAACAGGCTTCAGCCAGAAAGGACAATGAAATGCCAGCTGCTTTTCGTTTCGACATGGGCATCCACGTCAATTGGAAACTTGCACCTTACAGTTCAGCAGCCTGTAAAGTGAAGAACGAAGCCAGGAAGAAGCTCTTTAAAGAGAGCAGTTGCCGCAATTGGCAGAGAATTTCTCCTCTGCAGCAATTAACCTTTGGCATACCCTAGTATGCCTGCCATGGTTACTGCCCAGCCCGAAGATGCATGCAGACCGCCAAAGAGGCATTCACACAACACGCCTAACTGGATCAGTGAGACACAAAGGGCTGTATTTGCAACGCCAGCTAAGCTTGGTTGTTTCTAACATCAGTGTGTTGTGGATAATTAGCATGTTCCGCAAATCTTTCCTGTCTGGTTAGTTTCTTACTCAATATCTTGCACAAATAGCAGGTGACTTGGTAACTAGGTTAAATGTGTTGTGTGAATGCAGCCACAGAAATGAAAAGGGAATCGGATTTTGTTGAGGTTTACCAAGAAGAGCTGGTATTTCTCTCTCTCCTTTGCAGAAAACAATTTCTGCAGCCAGTTTGAGCAAATATCTCAAGACCTCAAAAACAGGATCATGCACCAAACGGTGACTGGATAGATTACCTTTGATGTCCTTTTCAGCGTTATGTCTCTACAATCCTGTGATTTCCTAGATGTACTAATGCAAGATGCTTTACTATGATCCACCGGTTGCATTTGTATAACCCACTGAGCTTGGTGGTTAAGTTTGTGGTGTTTTACAAATGCGCCCCCCCCAGTTAGTTTATTGGCCATTGTCTTCTGCAAATCCACAAACTGGTGAATTTAGTACCACAGGTTCATACCTGTGGTATGAACCAAGCATCTCCTTTTGCATCCTTTTCCACAGTCTAGTTGAGTTGCACATTGAAAACTGCATTGCAAACTTTGGGAAGGGAAAGGGGAATATTGAGATGCAGTTGGCCTCAGATTTTAGGGATTGCAGGTTGAGTAGGTTCATACAAAGTGGTGAAATAGGACAAGAAGAATGGAGGAAACAGTTTTATCATCAGTGAAATAAATTTCATCAACCAGGCCAGTCAGTTGCTGTCAATAGAACAGAGATGATGCTGGCACCAGATCACCATGAGATTTATTGCAAGAAATCACAAAGACATGATTTGGGACATGCGAGTTTAGGGCAAACTAATTCCTTGTTTCCCATTCCTTATTTCTTTGGAGCTGGCACATACGTCTTACTTTCAAATGTCAGTGTTGTGCTTTCTATAGACTATTGGCATTCTGTGGCTACTCAAAGGCTCGGGCCTTGATGTAAAATATGTGTGTGTGTGCGCGTGCGCGCACTGTTGGGTTGCCTGCTTTCCCAAGTCTTTTTTTTTGTAATTACAGTCTGCAGATCTTGCAAGCATGCTGTTAATTTCCTTTTGTTACTCACTCAGTTGAATAAGAACAGTGTTTCTCAAACTTGGCGGCTTTAAGATGCGTGGACTTCAACTGCCAGAATTCCCCAGCCGGCATGGCCAAGTTTGAGAAACGCTGAATTAGAAGGATAAAGATTTCAGTTTGGCTTCTGCACAATCTCCTAAGAGGAGTGCATACTTTCCACATTTCAAAAATAATTCTGGCCTTTGTACTGGGGAAAGGTTCTCAATTCTTAGTCCGTTTCTTGCAGCAGCGTCTCTACAAAGAACTGGATATCTGCCCGGAGCCTTGGCCTGTTTTCCTTAGGGGCATCCTCACAGTCCCTGAATCACAAACTACCCGACCGCATTTTCGGTGAACGGCGAGCATCAATGGTTAAGCCTTTGGGAAATCTTTGGTGATATTGTGAGCTCTCCAGAGCAGGGGATAGCGGTTGTAGAACTTCTTACATTCCTTTATAAAGTTCTTTTTTAAAAAAAAGCCTGCCTATGTCTTGGGTGCTCATTGCACTCGTGTGTGCAAAAATAAAAAAGCCGGTGTAGAGTATTTATTTATTTATTTATTTATTACTCAAATTTTGTTACCGCCCATCTCCCCCCAAAGAGTACATAAATGCAAAGGAAAAAAATCATTCTGCTGGATTCCCTGTGATCTTTTTTATGATGGAAGTTTGAAAAGAGAGAGAAAGGGAGATGACATCCGGGTCTTGGGATAACCTAGCAGTGAAGTTGGATGTGGAAGATCACATATGCAGGTAGTCTTCGCTTAACAACCATCCGTTTAGTGATGGTTCGGACTTATGACAGTGCTGAAAAAAACAACTTATGACCGGTCCTCACACGACTGTCACAGCGCCGACACGGTCACATGATCACAATTTGGGTGCTTGTCAACAAGTTCGCATTTCTGACTGTTGCACTGTCCTGCGGTCACGTGATCACCATTTTTGACCTTCCCAGCTGGCTTCCGGCAAGAAAAATCAATGGGGAACCGTGTGATTCAGTTGACAACCACGTGGTCTGCTTAACTCCTGCAGTGATTCGCTTGACAACCGCCACAAAAAGGGTCAGTTTTGCTTAATGACTGCTTCATTTAGCAACCGAAATTCCGCTCTCAATTATGGTTAAACAAGAACTACCTGTATAAGTTGGAAAGGATCTTTCAGGCGATCTCATCCAATCTCTTTCAATACAGGAATCCATTAACCAATGTTTCCTAACCTCTGTATCTGTAAAATGTGTGGACTTCAACTCCCAGAATTCCTCAGCCAGCCATGCTGGCTGGGGAATTCTGGGAGTTGAAGTCCACACAACTGAGTGGCCAAGGGTGGGGAACACTGTGCTAAACCTATGACAAGGAAGCCTACAATGGGGTTTTTCAGACTGGATTCACTGGAGTCCAGAGGTTCGGCAAGGACTTGAATAAGTTTAGCAGGACTGAGAGATGGGAAAATTCTCTGCAAGAGACGACGAGGAAAAAAATAACTCGAATGCATTCCTCCATCTTTCCCACCTCGCAGGGGTGTCCATAGTCATTTTTCTAAGGTGCAGCAGGAAGAGTGACCTTCTCAGCTGACCTTCAGAAGCCCCACCCTCTTGACCAGGGGGTCTAAGAATTTTTTTTTAATTGACAGGTTCCACAGCCCAAAAGTTTGAAAACTCCCAGTGTACAACTGTTCCCAGTAGATTGTTCCCCAGTTCACAGCTCTTACCTTTGACAAATTCCCCTAAAATCCATTCTAAATCAACTTTCTTTTAGTTGCAAGCCATTGGACCTTGTCCTGTTCTTGGTTCAAAGAGAATAGGCCTGCCCAGAACTTCTCAGATATTTGTGGACCACTATTATATTATTATAAATACAGGTAGTCCTCGCTTAACAACCATTCATTTAGTGACAGGTTGGACTTAGAACGGTGCTGAAAAAAACAGCTTAAGACCAGAACTCACACTTACAACCATCACAGCATCAAATGATCAGGATTTGGGTGCTTGCCAACTGGTTCACATTTATGACTGTCACAGCATCCCATGCTCACGTGATCACCATTTTTGACTTTTCCGGATGGCTTCTAGCAAGCAAAACCAACAGGAACCGTGTGGTTCGCTTAACAATCACATGGTTCACTTAACTCCTGGAGTGTTTCACTTAACGACCACCACAAAAAGATCGTAAAATCAGAATTTTCAGATTTGCTTAATGACCGCTTTGCTTAGCAACTGAAATTCTTGTCCCAACTGTGGTCATTAAGCGAGGACTACCTGTATTTCCCTTTAACCCTCTCTTTTACAAGCTAGACATGCCCAGATCCTTTAACTGGTCCTACCAAGGATTGATTTCCAGACCCCTGGTCAACTGTGAACCCCATCCAGCTTCCCCACATTCCTTTGAAAGTGCAATGCCCAAAACAGGACACACTCCTCCAAGAAGTGGCATCCGGTGAGGTCAAAAAAGTCAAGATGGCAGTGCACTCAAAGTCCTGCCCCTTCTGATGCACGTGCATCACTAATGATTTCACTGAGGTTCGGGTTGGGCAAGAAATATACTGAACTAATTACTTTTCATAACTAAGTTATTGCGGGGTTTTCAGACAGTACTACTCTCTACTGAGAGTTTCTTCAGGCAAAATGAGGTTAGCTGGGCTCCCACCAACCTGCAAAAGTTTCATCAAACTTTGAAAACCTTGTCATCTCCCTTGGGCCCCTCAGGGGTCTCAACCCACAGTTTCAAAACCACCTAATAAAGTACAATAGAACCATTAACTCCTATGAACTGGATACAATTCCATTAATGCAGCCAAAGACTGTATTGGCCTTTTTAGCTGCAGCATCACCCTACTTGCTCAGGTTCAGCTGACAGTTCACAAGTAGTCCTAGATCCTTCTCACATGCACTCCCAGACTGCCCAGTCATGGACCTACGTACTTGATTTTTCTCACCCTGTGGAAGTCAGATATTAGGTTGAATCACAGGAGACGATTTGAGGAGAAAAAAATGCAATCAATACATAAATCCAAAGGAAAGACAGCCTCTCATCTTACTCTGGGCCCTGAGGAGACATCCTGGGCTATCGGTGCTGTGCTTCAGTGCCCCCAAAAGGGCTGGAGAGGATCCATTGCTACCCATGATAATTGGAGTTTGGAACCAAGGTTGGCTTAAATTGCCTGTAGCATTGGCCTACAGATGACTTCACCTCACTTCCATGAGTCGCATCAGGGTCTTCAAACTTTTTGACCTGGGGGCCCCTGTGGAATGTTAAGACCAGGTTGTGGGCGCTCTTAAAAAATGTCAGCCAGGGAGGAAAGCCCATTCACAAAATAGCTGCCATGGGAGAATTGAGCATTATAAAACACTGATTTACCAGAGTGATATCATACACACACACACACACACACCCTTGTGGAATAGTCTACAGGTAGTCCTTGCTTAATGATCACAATTGGGACCAGAATTTTGGTTACTAAGCAAAGTGGTCATTAAGCAAATCCAACCCAATTTTATGACCATTTTTGCAGCAGCTCTTAAGCAAATCACCATAGTTATTAAGCAAACCACGTAACTGTTGTGAACCACACAGTTCCCCGTTGATTTTGCTTGCCGGAAGCCAGCTGAGAAGGTCAAAAATGGTGATCACGTGACTGCAGGACACTGTGACGGTTGTAAATATGAGCCGGTTGCCCAAATCATGATCATGTGACTGTGGGGATGCTGCAGTGGTCGTAAGTGCCAGGACTGGTCACAAGACATTTTTTTCAGCACCGTCGTAAGTCCAAACCATTGCTAAACAAATGGTTGTTAAGGAAGGACTACCTGTACACCAGTGTTTCTCAACCTTGGCAACTTGGACCTCAACTCCCAGAATTCCCCAGCCGGCAAAGCTTGAGGCTTCAGTTTTCCTTGGAAGTAAATGTTGCCACTGGACAATCACAGAGGCATGGAGTTGGACCAGCAGCAAGGACCTCCGGATTCTTGGTGTAGAGAAGCTGCTGCCATGAAGATGTGGGCCACACTGTCCTCATGCACCTGATGCACATTTCTTCATGGCTGTTAATGGCAGATCGGAGATGCCTCGGCAACTGTCTTGGAGGGATATGCACATTGCCTTCCACCTGCCCAATCCCACCACAAAGCAGTGGTTTTTTCCAGCTGCTTCAGGCACAAACCACGTTGTGTGGTTCATCTGGGGCATCTTGTGTCTAGGTGAGGTTAGTGGCAGGGCCTCCCCCGCTCTTACTGGCTACCCGAGGCAACTGCGGGCGTGCCCCCTTGGTCTGCGGCCACTGATTTTCAGCATGACTTACCCAGTCACAGCAGGAGAGTTGAGGTCCCCCCCTGCGCCCAAAAGCTGTCACTCCCACTTGTCTTATCAACCTTGACAGACCTTGGAAGATCTCCATGGAGTCAGAGAACTGCCAGGGGAGGGAAGGGAAGGGGGGTATGGCTTTCAGTTGCCCCCCCCCCCATAAAGCCATTCCCCCCCAAAGCTCACAGATTAGGCACAGCTGGTCTGGATGGGTACAGTTCTCATCATGTGTCCAGCGGTCTTCCAGAAGACTGCTAGATCCATGTCAAACACACACACAAACACACACACACGCCTGTGGATCATTTGCTGTAGTGCATAATTTGGGGAAACAATTTTAATGGAGGGGAAAAAGGGGATGACTGGGTCTTCTGCCATTCTTTTAAATTTATTTATTTACAGTCCCAGATAAATAAAACATTTTTTTTTTGCCATTCAATCATGTCCAATTCTTGGTGACTGCCTGGACTAGTCCCTGCAGTTTTCTTGGCAAGGTTTTCGAAGTGGTTATGGTCCCAGACCAATAAAGCATCAATACAAAATTTAAAATATAGGACAAAAACAAATCTGAAACCATTAAGAGGATATCATTTGGTTTCTGCAAGCCATTATACATACATTATACACTCTGCAACTTAATATAACATAATAATATAAGGCCAACCTGGAAACAAGGATGAATTTCCTGACAGTGAAAGCTACTAAGCCATGGGACAGCTTGCCCCCTGGAGTGGTGGGTGCTCCATCGCTGGAGGTTTTCAAGAAAAGATTGGACAACCATTTGTCTGAGATGGTATGGGAAGGGGGTTGGACTAGAAGACCTCCAGGGTCCCTTCCAACCCTATGATTCTACGATTCTATGATTCTTTGATTCTGTGATTCTAACTATTACTAGAAACTTGGCAACCTTTATAGGGATTGTCAGATTGGGCCTTGCAGAAGGAAGATAGTAATTTCTTGATCCGAAAGGCAGCTAAAATTCCTGATAATCGGGCTTATGGGTGCTAGACACCATGGGTGGCACAATGTGACCATACATGGATTATTGACTCAACCTCTCTCTGAACAGAAACACCTTGTCATTGTGGCTTGGGAAACTGGATTATTTTCCTGTGGTCTCCACAGTAGGTACACAAATTTGAGCAAGCCAAGTTAAAAGTCTCTGATATGGTATATGTAAGTGGTGATAGAGGTAGCCAGGAATTGTCCATGGGGAACCTGCCATTGTACCATAATAGTACAGTGGCCATTTTTTCTTGGAAAAAATAAAGGACAACCCTGAAAAAGGGGTAAATATGAAAGAGGTTCATAAGGATAAAAAAAAATTGCTTACGTTGATAACTTGGCTTCACAAAGGAAAATTCAAGAGCAAAACCAAGAAAAACTTTACAAAAATGCCTATTCTAATAAAAATACCTAAAATCAAACAGTAGATGTAAATTGATTTTTAAAAGACCATTCTGTTTCCATGAATGTGAAAGACGGTGCCTTAAGTGGTACCATTTCTACAGTAAAAGTTAGACGACTAAAATAAAGGACAAAAAATGAGTTTTTGAAAAATAAATCAATCTAAAGGACAGCTTTCTGAAATAAAGGACTGTCCTTTATAATAGCGGATGCATGGTCGCCGTACATAATAGGGACGGGATGATTTTAACCCTGTCATTTTGTAGATCTAAATCTGAAATCTGATTCTCCGATCTTATGGAATGAGCATAGAGGTGAATGCTGAATAATGCCCAGTTTGGGGTAGTAATTTAAAGGCACTGGGTTAAAAACCAGGAGACCTGAATTCTAATCCTTCCTTTGGCACAAATCCAGCTGGGTAACCGTGGGCCAGTCTCACTCTCTCAGCCCTAGGAAGCAGGCAGTGGCAAACCACTCCCAAAAACTCTTGCCAAAAAAACTGCAGTGACTTGTCCAGGCAGTTGCCAGGAGCCAAGACTGGATTGAAGGCACACACATGCAAAAATGTATGCATGGCCTAGCAGGCATTATAAACAAGAAGACGTAGCAACATGCCATTCCAGGTTAGAGTTAGAGACTAACAAAGACGTTTTCTTTGTTTGGCTCCTAATACAGGTAGTCCTCGCTTAACGACCATAATTGGGACCAACGTTTCAGTTGCTAAGTGAAGCGGTCATTAAGCAAATCTGACCCAATTTTACAACCTATTTTGTAGTGGTCATTAAGCAAATCACTGCAGGCATTAATGACCACATGGTCATTAAATGAATCACATGGTTCCCCATTGATTTTGCTTGCCAGAAACCGGCCGGGAAGGTCAAAAATGGCGATCAGTGACCATGGAACATTGCAACAGTCATAAATGCAGACCAGTTGCCCAGTGCCCAAATCATGACCATGTAAGTGTGAGGACCAGTCATAAGTCGGTTTTTTCAACACTGTTGCAAGTCTGAACCATCACTAAACGAATGGTTAAGTGAGGACTACCTGTATCAGAAGGTCCCTGCAGAGGACTGACAAACAAAATAAAGGTAGGTCTTGTGAAAAGTGGGGCCATTTTTTTACCCTTGATAAATAGTCAAAAATGTACTGCAGGCACATAACCGCCATCCGACTTTCAAGTCCGGGTCTTAGGATAAATGTGGCTTATGATGCTTCAATTTTTGTTCTTCCAGTCGAATCCCTCTTCTATATATACCATGGTTGGACTTACACATGTCCCTAAGCCATGAAATGGCTGGCTTATTCGGCTTGTGCACGTTGCACAAGCCAGCCGTTGTGAGTTGTTTGTAAACTATTGCTAAACAATGATTTAGCACAATGTGGGAGCTAGACCACTGAAGCTACTGCTGTTATTTATGTACAGCAGATTTGGAAAATACAGCAATTAGGTTAAGATGCCAAGAGGCCGTGGGACGAGGCATTCCCACAATCGCTCTGCTTGTGTGGGTAAACAAAGTTACTAAGCCCAATGTTTTTGTGCGTTTATTTTAAAACGTTTTGTAGTTCTACAGCGCCATCTATGTATAAATGGTTCTGCGAGGCATGGTCCATCCCGGGAGTCACAACAGAAAATGCTGCAAAGTTTGTAAAGAAACAAATTCCTTGTGATCCTATCATCTCCACCACCAGAACAGGAAGTTTTTGGGTTGCTATGCAACCAAGCAAACAGCAACTGCCTTTTAGCATCTTTAAGCTGATAAAAGGGTCCCCCATGAACCCACGTAAAAAGGAGTAGGGCTTTGATTGCACCAACACCGTCATCTTGCCTTCTTTCTGCCTTCCTTGGATACTACGGTTTAAGTGGTTTTTTTATGGACCACAATCCATAATTTCACAGGTTTGTGTAGGCCCCCGAAGCTGGAATAATTGACAAGGGACGGGGAACTTGTAGTCCAAAATATCTGGAGGGCACCAAGTTGCCTTCCCTGTCAGAAAAACATGCTGTAGCACAGCCTTTCCCCAACCTGGCATTCTCCAGATGTGCTGGAAGTAGAAGTCCCAGAAGTCCTAGCCAGCTAGAGGCAACACTGTTTGGGGAATTCTGGGAAATGGAGTCTCAGCATCATTGGAGGGCTGCAGATGGGGAAATCTGTCCTTATACATTAAACCAGCCTTTCTCAGCCTTTTGACCCTGGAGGAACCCTTGAAATATTTCTCAGGCCTCAGGGAACCCCTGCACATTCAGGCTCAAATATAGGCCAGAAGTTACAAAAGTATTCTATTCGTTTCATGGGTAGGCCTGTCTAGATGCACAAACGGTGTTCTTAAACTGAAAATAAAGGATGAAACTTACCTCTTTAATGTGAAGTTGCCTGAATCTGAAATAAATTTTTAAACAAATCCCAGGGAACACCTAGTGACTTCTCGCGGAACCTGAGGGTGCCACAGAACCCTGGCTGAGAAACCCTGCATTAAACACACGATCCCTAGATGGCGAAGACACAGCTGGCTGATTGAGGAGGGAATGAGTTGATGGCCTTTAAGATGGGCTTCATGCGCTCTGAGGGGTTGTAAGTCAAGAGGAGAGCATGGGAACCCTTCCAGAAGACAACAGGAAGTGAGCAGAGGCGGTGTGACGCTTACTGGATATTGTCAGAGAAAGAACTGATCCATTTATGCCCAGAAACTGCTGTTCATTTTAAGATTGGAGCTTATCCTGCAAGTGATTCATGGAAACAGCTGGAAGGAGATGAAATGTTCCCAAGGGGGTCAAACCTACATTCACATAAGCTGAGGTTGATCTCTACCAGCCCTCCCCAACCTGGATTGGCCTCCAGAAGCATTAAACTTCAGGGCCTATCATTGATGATGTAATCTGTCATCCAAGACATCTGGCTTCAGACGTGATTTTTTCCTATCCTGCCCAGAATTGACTGAGATTGGATTTTCTCCATTTTACTTATATTTCAAATTTAGTCACTGCCCATCTCACTCAAAGAGCGACTCTGGGTGGTTTACAATGAAACAAGAATAAATAATTATTAAAATACAACAAAACAATATTCCTAAATAAGAGTAACTCCATGCTGTACAGCAGCAGATTTGTCATGCTTCCCAGCTAGATCCCTACCCAAATCACAGCTTGATGGACGCAGTGCGAACTAAGTTTATCATGGTAATGCTCCCCATTCTAAGAACTGTGTATCTAACGTGGCCTTGAGGCTTAAGATTGACCAAAAGAGAGTTGAGTTGAGAACTTGGCTATTAATTATTAATTATGGCTTAACTGCCACTATTTTCTGCTTGGACTGATTCCATTCATCTTCTCTGATAAACACATTTATGAAGTCACCCATCTATCAAAGGAACCTCAAATTTCATAGTCCCACGTAATCCTAAAACATCTTTATTCTTGCAGCCTTTCCCTTCAATCTTTTCACACTCCCTTGAATTCTCTCGGGCCAAGAGAGTCAACAGAGAACAGCTCCTGGAGACTGATCATCAGAATGAGAACGGTCTTTCCCACAAATCTATCTTAGCCTGGTTGAACCCCTGCAGCTGGAAATGCAGCCAATTCTAGCAATTCATTCATTTTCCCATCACATTCAAGGTTCTTCTTTAGGGCCAGATTTAACCCTCAGCCCTGAACCCTCCTATTTGGGATATTGGATAAATTTCCTATGGCTATCCAAACATGCCCCTCTATTTTTACATTGTCCTTTCTATATAGATAACCAAAGGCTGATGTCTCCTCTGCTCTCCCATATCTCAGGTTGGCGTGAAGGATTTTATGTTGACTCCCTTTTCCCAGATGACAATAGTCCTGTCACACACAACATAGTCAAGTTTTGTATAACAGCGGTAAATGCATAAACCAGTGTTTCTCAACCTTGGCAACTTCAAGCTGTGTGGACTTCAACTCCCAGAATTCCCTAGCCAGCCATGCTGGCTGGGGAATTCTGGGAGTTGAAGTCCACACAGCTTGAAGTTGCCAAAGTTGAGAAACACTAGCATAAAGTTGGTCTCAGACTTACATTAGTAACTTCTTTATTTCTCTTTTTAGTATTTTTCAGTTTTCTATGATTAATACCCCGGATTTTTAAATTTTATAGGAAATATTTGCTTATGTTCTGAAATTACCTTCTTATAAGTTGAATATTATCTATTCCTTTTAGGTTTAAATGCAAATTCTGTCTAAGGGTTTTAGCCTTAGGCACTGTCGTATGATTTATTTTATTTTGTTCACCTATGCCGTACTCGCACCCTTGATCTTATTGCACTTTTTCTTTTTAAGCTGGCCACTGACCGAAGTTAATAAAATCAGCCAATCGATTCAGCACTTTTACCGCTGAGTGACCATTGCTCAGTGGCCGCAGCGGGTGAGCTTCAGACCATCCTCTTGCATGAAATTGTTTTGGAATGGAGGGGGGCTCCTGCGGTCTTCTTTCCCTCTTCAGTCCTGTGGGTTCCAGCAGATGCCTGCAAAGTGTTTTCAGGGAAGAGATTCCCCAAAATTCCCAACAAAACTCTCCTGGTCAATGGGTGACTGATTAAAAGCACAGAAAGAGCCAGTTCCCACCTTCTCTGCGGGAGGCATTTGCGGGTTATTCTATAACTAAACACTGTTCCCATAAAAGGGCCATCCCAGAAGGACTAAGCAGCTCACAAAGCATACACAACCCAGTTGCATATGTGTTGGTGTGTGTGAGTGTGCAGGCATGTGTGTTACCGCTTGATTGAGAACTTACTTATGCTGCAACATTCCCATGAGCTCTAAATTCTCTTTTGCTTCCAGTTTATGAACCCCCCTTAATCTTGTAGCCTCTGAAGCAATTGGCTTTTCAGTCCTACAGTTGCCAGCTGAAATGCAAACACAGAGCACTTCGGGCTGGACAAAACCAGGGTAGGGCTCACAAGTCCGAGAGGTAAGGCTGGATTCACACAACATGCTTTACTGCAGTGTTTCTCAACCTTGGTGGCCTTGCTGGCTGGGGAATTCTGGGAGTTGAAGTCCACCCATCTTCAAGCCACCGAGGTTGAGAAACACGGCTTTACGGAGTTGATGAAAGGCCCTATTTATTCATTGATAACCTGCCTTCATTTTGGTTAACTCAAGGTGGCAAACATACCAAATGCTCCTGCCTATTTGCCCTGCCACAACAACCCTGTGAGGTGGCTTGGGCTGAGAGAGAGAGAAGAATCAGCCCAAAGTTACTCAGGGCCCTTCTGTGGCTGAGGAGGGACTAGAACTCACGTCTCCCAGTTACTAGTCCAGCCCAGCATCTTTCACTTCTACATCAAGCCGGCTAATGGCTGCATCCAGACAACCCGCAAAATGTGGCTAGCGTGCAGTTTGTTTTTCTTACTTGGGGCTTAGCTTAGTGTGTTGTGCCGAGCCAACCTTTGCGCACTATACTGAATCATAAATGAACAGCGATGAAGCTGTTAGGGGGAAAAATGGTTGCGTTTCTGTCATTCTAGTGGTGATTGGGGCCTCAATCTCTTCACTGCACTAACTTGTCCAAACCCCTAAGAAACAGGGTTTACCGTCTGGAGTATCTGCTCCAGGAACACATTTCCAAAAGATCAACCTTTTGCCTAGAACAGCATTTTACCAAAGGCTGTTCATTACTTACTTATTTATCCACACACTTGTACGCTGATGACTCTTGCGACTCATGGTGACTTAACAGTAATGAAACACAAAACCACAAATACAATTGAAGCCAGAAGCCAGAACAAGAAAACAAAGCAATGAAGACTACAGATGATGACTACGATGTCCAAAAGAGAGAGAAAAAGAGGGAGGGAAAGAAGAGAGGAGGGAGGAGGGAGAAATGGAAGGGGAAGGAGAGGGGGGGGAGGGAGGGAGGGAGGGAGGGAGGGAGGGGAAGGAAGGAAGGGAGGGAGGGAGGGAGGGAGGGAGGGAGGGAGGGAAGAAGGAAGGGAGGAAGGGAGGAAGGGAGGAAGGAAGGAAGGGAGGGAGGGAGGGAGGGAGGGAGGGAGGGAAGAAGGAAGGAAGGAAGGAAGGAAGGGAGGAAGGGAGGAAGGGAGGAAGGAAGGAAGGGAGGGAGGGAGGGAGGGAGGGAGGGAAGAAGGAAGGGAGGAAGGGAGGAAGGAAGGAAGGGAGGGAGGGAGGGAGGGAAGAAGGAAGGGAGGAAGGAAGGAAGGAAGGAAGGAAGGGAAGAAGGAAGGAAGGAAGGAAGGGAGGGAGGGAGGGAGGGAGGGAGGGAGGGAGGGAAGAAGGAAGGAAGGAAGGAAGGAAGGAAGGAAGGGAAGAAGGAAGGAAGGAAGGAAGGAAGGAAGGGAGGGAGGGAGGGAGGGAGGGAGGGAGGGAGGGAAGAAGGAAGGAAGGAAGGAAGGAAGGAAGGAAGGAAGGGAGGGAGGGAGGGAGGGAGGGAGGGAGGGAGGAAGGGAAAGGCTTGTGTAAAGGCTGTTTGGTTTCTCCAGTGTGGAGCTCAGAACAGAGTAAGAGGAGCACCGTAGTATATGCAATCCAGGGCAGTGAGGGGTGTTCTGAGCTCTACCTTGGGGAAACCAAACAGCCTTTGCACAAGGGCCAGTGCAGGAGGAGCAACATCACAGGACCAGAATCAGCAGTTTACCTTCATCTAAAAGAAAAAGGACACTCATTTGAGGACAACGATGTTCACATTTTGGACAGAGAAGAGAGGTGGTTTGAGAGAGGGGTCAAGGAATCCATTCATGCCAAACTGGAAAATCCTTCCCTCAACAGAGGCGGAGGCCTCCGACACAACTTGTCCCCCGTTTTTCATGCTGCCCTTTCATCGGTCCCCAGGAAGATTCAGACCACGAGGAAGGCCACTCTTAACGATCCACTGGGGGATGAGCAAGGGAACTAGGAGTAAGACATCCCAAAGGCAATCCACACCTCCATGGCACAATTAACAGCCATTCCGGTGTAGGGCCAATGCAGCCACCCTGGAGGACATGCATGGGGTCCCCTCACCAACCTTTGCCCAGGCTGAAGAAGCTGCTTGGACCAGCAGCGAAACGTCGCAGACAAAGAGGAAGAAATCCAGTGGCCACGACTCACCCTACAGACAATTCCCCTGGAGGACGGAGAATCTTCCTCGACATATGGAGAAGGTGTAATAGGCTGTTAGTAATCTTAGTTCTACCTGGGCCACAGGCGTCATTCCCTGCTCATGATAAGGACAGCTTCGGTCGGTTTGAGTGTACGGGTAGTCCTCGCTTAACAATCATTTGTTTAGTGATGGTTTGAACTTACAACGGTGCTGGGAAAACTGACTTATGACCTGTCCTCTTACAACTGCTGCAGCATCCCCGCAGTCACCTGATCGCAATTTAGGCGCTTGGCAACCAGTTCACATTTATGACTGTCACAGCGTCCTGTGGTCACGTGATCGCCATTGCTGGCTTCGGGCAAGCAAAATCAATGGGGAACTGCATGATTTGTTTAATGACCATGTGGTTTGCTTAACGCCAGCAGTGATTCGCTTAACAACCACTGCAAAAAAGGTCATAAAATCAGGTCAGATTCATTTAATGACCACTTTGTTTAGAAACCGAAATTCGTCTCAATTGTGGTCATTAAGCGAGGACTCCCTGTATTTCAGCCAACATGCCAGCAGTGCAGTCAGAGCCCACTTTTAACCCAAGTGTGCTCACTATGCAAGCTTGGATCTCCAGTCTGGAGCTACCATATAAACCAACATACAGCTGCCCGCCTATCACCAACTTGGAGGCCCAGGCACTGTTCTGAAACAAACACAACAAACACCAAACGGCTCTCTCTCACTCCGGTGGGAGCAAAAGATTCCCCTTATCTTATCTGATCTCTGATTAGCTACTCATGCACACTAATGGGATCAGAGCCAGCAGTAACTGGTGAGGAAAGAGCGATGGGAAACAGTTCAAGGAAGGGGTTGACCCAACATGCATCTGCTGTGAAAAGGGCCCACCGCATGTTATTATCCCTAAATGGTGTTGAAAATGGAGAGGTCAGTATCAAAATGCTCCATCAATGGTGGGACCAAATCTGGAATATTGTGAGCAGTTCTGGTTGCTGCACCTCAACAGGGATGTAGCAGAGCTGGGGAAGGTTCGGAGGAGGGCAACCAAGATGGTCCAGGGCCTGGAGCAGCTCCCCTATGAAGCAAGGTTGCAACATTGGGGGCCTTGTAGTCTAGGAGGGAGGCGAATGAGAGGGGACATGATGGAGGGGTACAGAATTATGCATGGTGCGGCTAAAGTGGACAAGGAGAAGGCATGTTCCCTTTCCCCAAACACTGGAGCCAGAGGTCACCCAGTGAAATTGGATCCTGGAAGGATCAGGACAGACAAGAGGAAATATTTTTTTTACCCAATGTGTAATTCAACTATGGAATTTGCTGCCAGAGATGTGGGGCTGGCTACCTACTTGCCTGGCTTCAAAACCGGGTTGGACCACTTCCTGGAAGTCCGGGGGATCCGCGGCTCTTAGCCTTGATGGCAAGGGACTTTCTCTGAAGGCCACCTGCTGGGAGACGGGTGGGCTCCCCTGGGCAGTTGGGGGCCCACTGGGAGAACAGGCTGCCGGACAAGATGGGCCAGGGGTCCCATCCAGCAGGCCACAGCTTATGTTCCTATCTTCTGCCCTGTGATTTTAGAAAGAAAGCAAAACTGAGGTGGAATTAGGAATGTCTGGGAAGAAAAACCGCAGTTTGAACCAAAGCAGAAAGATCTATAAGAGAAACAGAAAGTACTAATAGCCCAAAACCCCAACTTCATTTCTGATGGGAATCGGGAAGAAAGGTCTTGCAGAACGCCCCCAGACAGATCTACATTGATGGACAGCTGCCCATGGTTATTACAGTAGGTGAAATGACTCCCAGATAGAATCTCCACGTTGGGGACAGTCTACAGCAGTGTTTCTCAACCGTGGCAACTTTAAGAGGGCTGGACTTCAACTCCCAGAATTCCCCAGCCAGCATTGGCTGGCTGGGGAATTCTGGGAGTTGAAGTCCACCCCTCTTAAAGTTGCCACGGTTGAGAAACACTGGTCTACAGGATATTTACACCCAATTGCTTGGGATCTACAGAGAGGGGAAAACTTTATTTTGGGAGTCCTTCGCTAGCAGCCCTGCAAAATTGTGCATGGGTGAACAAACCCAGAAATTTCTGTTTATTAATGCCTTCAAACTCTGATCGGACGGTTGGCTTCCTGAAGTTTCAAGGTGTCGCCCTGCGGAACTGGAAAGCCCAAATCCTATCCCGTGCTAAGGGGGTTGTCTGCGTGTGCGTGGCGTGCAAATGTAAATGCCCCCTTACTTTTTCGGTTCCTTCTCTTCTGCACAAGGAATGTTCCCAAAGCGTGGCGCTTGTTAGAGACCATCCTTTTTGGGGGGGGGGGGAGAAGAAGAAACCCCGCCTCCTGAGGGGAAAGTTTATGTGAAACGTTCTTTCAAAAAAAAGGGGAAAAAAAACAGGAGAGGGAAAAGGAACGAGGCAAAAATAAACACAACAAACAAACAGATAATGCGGAGGAGACCGGATGCCCCGTGAAGGAGAAGCGGGGAGGACGCGGCGACGGCTCGGCCGGAGAGAAATGGGGGCCTGCTTCCTACCCTCCCTTTGTTGGGGATTTTCTTTCGGACAAAGGGCGAGGGGGGACGCCCCCCCGCCCCGAAGCCTTCCTGCACGAGTTAGAGGTTGAGCTCAGCCGCCCCCCCCGGGGGTGTTTTCTCGCCGCGATGCGGAGACCGGCTGCTGGGACCGCGGCGGGCCGGCCGCGAGGAGCGCCTCGGCGGGCCTGAGAGTTCGCCTTGCAAACCTCTCCGATCCCCCCGCTTTTTTTTTCTGCCGCCCCCCCGGCCCGGCGATCCCGGGGCCAGGCTGCGCGAAGCGAGTCGGGACCGCCGCGCGGAAGGAGCGCTTGCAGGGCGCGATCCACGCCGCCTCCGTCCACCGCCGCCTCGCAGTGCTTCGGGCGAGCCCCCCGGATTTTCCTCGGCGCCCCCCGCCGCCGCCGCCCCGAGCTCGGAACTTAACGTGGGAACTTGGGAAGTCCGCTCCAGCCGCCCCCGCCCCGCGCGCTCCCCTTTCTTCTCGCTGCCCGCGGGCGGCGGCGTGCCCGGGAGGGCTTAGGGCGCCGGGACCCCGCGGCGGATTCCGGGGGAGGGCCCTGCGGCTGGGCGCACGAACAATGGCGGAGGGCGAGGGTGAGGCGGGCTCCCCTCTACCGGAGCGTCTCTTTCCAGCGCCTGGCCCAGTGGATCGAGCCGGCCCAGCCCGAGGGAGGCGGAGGAGGCAGCCGGGGGGGCGGGGGGCGGAGGCGCCCCTCGGGGGGAGCCGCCGCCGCCAGAGCGCCCGGGCGCACAGCCGCGCCAGGCTTACCCGCCCAGCGCCAGGGCGCAGCCGCCGCCGGAGCCCATCGGGCGGCGATCGCCCGGCCGCGCCGCTTCTTTCAGCGTCTCCCGCCCCGCCGCCGAGCCGGGCGGCCGCGCCCTGCGGAGCCTCTCGCCTTCGGTGCGCCAACTTTCCCGGCGCTTCTGCGCGCCCCGCGGCGGGGCCGAAGAGGACGCGGCGCTCGGCCCGGCGAGCCGCGGAAGAGCCACCTGCGGCCGCGCCGCCGCCGCCGCCCCCCAGACGGACCTGGCGGGCGCCGAGGCGGGCGGGGGGCCGCAGCCGGAGCAGCCCCCGGCCCCGCCGCCCCGCAGCAACAGCGGCGGCGGCGGCCCGAAGGGGCCGAGCGAGCCCGCGGCGCTCGACTGGCCCAGCGTGACCGAGATGCGCAAACTTTTCGGCGAGAGTTTTCGGCGGCAGCAGCAGCCGCAGGCGGCCGAGCCCAGGGGCGGCCCCGGCGAGGACTGGGCGGGACTGCGGGGCAAAGCCCGGCCGCTGGCGCCCGAACCCCCGGGGGCCGCGCCGCCCCGGCAGCCGGGCGTCTCGGAGGGCGGCGGCGGCGGGGGAGCGGCCGCGCCGCTGCGGCTGCCCGACGGGCCGGCGCTTCCCGGGGGCCGCTCTGAAGACGGGGCCTGCTTCCCCGAGGAGCGCCGGGGCGCCCCACCGCCGCCCCCGCCCCGCAGCTGCATCCCCTTTCCGGGGCTCCGGGCGCAGCGGGGCCCCCGCGGCCCGGCGGAGAGGCCGCCGCAGCTGTGGGATACTTCGCATTCCTGGCATAGCTCTCCCTCGCCGGCCGCCGCCGCCGCCTCGGCCTCCTCCCCGGCCTGGGGTGGCTGGGTCCCCCCGGAGGTCTCCAGCAGCAGCGAGGACGAGCTGCGGCCCCCGCCGGCCTTGGCCCCCGCCGCCCCGGGCGGGAACGGCTGGCGCAGCTCCCCCGAGCGCTCCTCGGGCAGCGAGGAGGACCCCCGGCTGCCGGCCCCCCGGAGGCGCTCCCTCCGCAAGAAGAAGCGGGACCCCGAGGCGCAGGACCAGGCCCCGCTGGGGGCGCGGGCGGCGGCGGCCGGCATGGAGTGGCACCTCAAGGCGCAGCGGGACCTCTCGGGAGGCCTCCTGCCCGCCGGGGAGGAGGAGCGGACGGGCCCGGCTCCCCCCGCCGAAGCCAGAGGGGCCCGCAATGGCGCCGAGGGGCACCGACCGCTTTCGGGGGGCCCCCCCGGGGGCAGCAGGCCCTTCCCCAGCAACTTCGGCCCCCTTTCCTCGGGGCCTCCCCTGCCCCTGGTGTCCAGGGTCTCCAAGGTGAACATTCCCCCCTTTGCCTCCAGCCCATCCGGGTCCCGAGGTAGCAGCCGATACTCCAGCACCGAGACCTTGAAAGAGGATGACCAGCTGGGGGGCTCCTGGGCCGGCCCAAGCAAGGCAAGTCTTGGCCTGTGTCGGGTGCCCAGTTTCGGGGAAGGCGACGGCCCCGCCAGGCTGCAGCCACAGGTCCGGGCCCGCCCCAAGCTGCCTTTGGGGTTTGCCAGGGCCAAACAGGAGCCGTCCTCCTTTGAGAATTTGCTCCCCTGCGGCCTCGAAGCAGCCGAGAAGTCCAAGCACCAGAAGTCCATGTCCAACCCGGACATCACCAGTGAGACGCTGGCCCTCCTCAGTTTCCTGAAATCGGACCTTTCGGAGCTGAAGGCCAGGAAAAGGGGCAGCAGGTTGAGTGACCAAGAAGAGATGGAGTTTGGTGGAGGTGGTGGCAGCAGATACGAACACTACCACCCAGGAGGAGCAGAGCACCAGTTGGTGGGTAGAACCCAAGGTGAGCTTCAACCACCAAGCTGTTGGGCCTTGGGCAGCCGTCCAAGTCTGAAAGACCTCACAGCCACCCTGCGGCGGGCCAAATCTTTCACTTGCTCGGATAAACCAGCACCCCGCAGGCTCTTCCTGCAGAATGCCATGAAGCAGAGCTCTTCGGAGCTTCTGCTTCCCACTAGTGTTGACCACAACGGTCTGGTTTCTGACGGCGACGTTGGCCGAGGCAGGGAAGAGGAGGTGCTCCCTGTAATAATCCAAGATCAGTACATTCAAGAAGCCAGGCAAGTTTTTGAGAAGATAAGTAAGATTGGCTCAGAACACAATTACAGTTTTGCTTTGGACTCGAAGGAGAACTTTGGAAAGGGCGAGAGGGAGGAGGTAGAACCTCTGGGAGATAAGGTTCCAGAAGAAAGCTGTGGTCAATGCTTGAAGAAAGCTGATTCTGAAGAAAACTTGTCCTGCGGGAAGCAGTTAGAAGAAGGTCCTGAATCCAGTATGACAGATGAAGGAATTGTGACGGAGCCAGAAACATCTCCTGCCTACAGTTACCTTGATCCGTCTGTTGCCGCGTGGAAGTTGGCCAACCGAAGAGGAAGCGAAGGCGGCCCACTGGAGAGGAAGGAGAAACTTCTCCCAAACCATTTAACCAAAGGGAATAATGAGAAGGTGGCTGCTGTTGATGAGGTCATCCCCAATCACAAGATGGTGTCCCAAGGATTGTTGGAGGCACCCCTCACCCCTAGTGCCCTTCGGCGCCGGAGGAAGTTCCCATCAATGGGAAACAATGGTTCTGAATCCAGCAATGGAAGCAGTGGGGAATCCAGTGGTGAGTCCTACAGATCCCTCAGCGATCCTATGCCCCACAGAAGGTGCTCCATCACAGAGGACTCGAAGAACTTCTCCGTCGATAGCAACCTTCTGGGGCCGCTGAACTCAAAGCCTGGCG
The DNA here is from genome assembly GCF_035149785.1 of Candoia aspera. Classification (NCBI taxonomy): domain Eukaryota; kingdom Metazoa; phylum Chordata; class Lepidosauria; order Squamata; family Candoiidae; genus Candoia; species Candoia aspera. Next base: position 113,929,078 of record NC_086157.1, read on the forward strand.
TCTTAGATTCCTCAGCCGTGGCCTTGTCCAACTGCACAGGAAGTGCGGCCAGCGACCTCTCCGTTTGCAGTGATGGCATCAAGGATTACAGCACTGTGATCCAGAACATTGTCAGCCAGCCTGGGGCCATGGACAGAGTGATTGATGAGAAGGGGAATGGCAAGCCCATCAAGAAGAAGTCTTTCAGTGACCCCAGCCGCCGCGGCGAGCATGCCAGCCCAGGCTTCATGGGGGCTGGAGAGCCCATCAGTGAGATGGATCAGAACATCCTTCCGTCCAGCAGCGAACCCATCCTTTCAGAGCAGAGGGGCCAGCCGAAGGAGCAGGAAGTGGGCAGGCTGTCCTCCCAGTCTGAGCAAATTCTGCCGATGCCGCCAGAAGACAATGCAGTTGACGTCCCTCATGGCTATAGCTTTGATCCTAAGCTGGCTGAAGTCTTGTCCCCTAGGATAGTTCGGCGGAGTTCCAAGAAACGGAGCGACCGTGTGAACAGCCAGGAGAGCAGAGACGACGACGTTGTCCCATGCTCCACTGTGCCCACCACGCTGGGCAGAGCAAGGCCGACCTCCAAGCACGTGCGCCACACCAGTGAACCCGCCACTTTTATCCCCATCTCAGATGTCAGCCTCCCAAGTTCAGTCCATCAGAATGCCCACCCTGCCATGCAGGAGCTTCCACGTCTGCCTTCAAAGCCGTACCCTGTCCTTCAGGTTCCATCGTTGGAGGATGTTACTAAACACTACATGTTGACCCTCAGTTCCGGGGAGCCCCTTTCCACCAACACTGTGGATACCCCCGGATCGTCACCTGCCACGCCAACCACGTCTGAACCCAAACTTCCCAGATGCCCCAAACACCATGGAGATGGGAATGCTAGCAGCTCCAGGAGCAAGCCACAAGTGGTGAGTTTCTTGGTGTTCCATTTTCTTTGGATTCCAGTAAGTGTCTTGGCTAATGGTTAAGTTCTGCTGACTTGTTTTGGTATCTTCTGCATCGGCATTTGAGGTCAGGCTTAAATCTTTGCAAACCGAGTTGCACAATCTGGCATAGTTGCTCTGCCAGTATGTGGGACCTGGATGCCATTGTCTCCTCCGAGTTCCCTTGTGGAGGGACTCCGATAATATCACACCCTTGGTTTGAAGGTGGTTGTATCTAGGTACAAAGAGGATGGCATGAAATAGCCTGCCTGGGTAACATGGCCTTTCCCAACATAATGCTGGCCAGATATGACCATGGCTAACTTGACTAGGGGTCTGTGGAATTGTCCATCCAATGTGTCTTGCTTTGGAGAAGGCCGAGATAACTTTCCAGCGTGAGATCCATTCAGCTTTGAAAAGGTGGTGTTGGTTTGAAAAGGTGGCGCTTTTAAGGTCTGAACCAGGAATTGGACTGTGTGGCACACAAATGCTGTCTCTGCAGGGAGGTGTGTTGTTGAGGGGCCACTTAAGTGCCCATCTAGCAGAGTAACACAGTGCAGGCCAAAGTGGAGTCCTTGGGGCTCTCTGAGCTTGGTGGTTGGCTTGCAGATGTTTCGTGCAATGAAGACGTTGCCTAGTCGGGCACTGAAACATCTGCAAGCCAGCAACCAGGCTCAGAGACTCCCTGAGCTGTACTCTTCTGTCGGCAGGCCAAAGTCTTAAAATGCTTCTCAAGCATGGCAACTTGGAGATGTGTGGACTTCAATTCCTAGAATCCTTAGCAATGGCCAGGCTGGCTGGGGAATTCTGGGGGTTGAAGTCCACACCCTTAAAGTCGCTGAGATGTGGGAAACACTAGCCCAGGTGGATGGCCTGTGTCCAGGAAGATTAGACAGTGGAGATGCCGTTGAGTGAAGCTTGGCTCCTGGTGTCTCCATGGACAGAGTCATGTCTGGCTTCGTTTGGCATCAGGACAGAAGCATCTGGCCATGGGGCGGGGGGATGCGTTACTACCCCGCAGGTAACTGGCCACCTGCAGAGGAGCCTTGATGGAAACAGTTCACGCAACTGTGCAGAGAAACAGCGACAGCTTCGGATATGTCTCCCAAGTACTGTAAATCATGGTCTCCCCCCCCCCCTTTTGGAGAACGGTGTTTGAGCTTCCGTTCTGTTCAGATTTCCTTCCTAAAACAGGCTCTTAGCAGTGGCGGAGCTGGAGCTGAGGTGCCCTACATGCACAGCAGACTTAACACATTCCTGAATTAACCCTTTCTGGGGGTTCTCCCAATTCTCTGAATCGTAAGCTGAGCAGACAGCCTGGGTCCTCACAATGTGCTGACTTACGAGACACCTGACCAAGTTTAATTCTACCCAACTGATCAGTTTTTACTTAACTTAGTAAGGGTGAACTCCTTGGTCTGCCTTTATGTAGAGTACCCTTTGCAAGTGTTGGACTGCAACTCTCATCATCCCCAGCCAGGATAGCCATTGGAAATGCTGGCTGTCCAACATACTTGAAGGAAGAAGGGTGCTATGGAAGGAAGACCCCTCTCCCCAAATTACCATTGAAAAGAATAAATATGTTCTGAATGTGTAGTGGTCCAGGCAGCGATGCTAAGCCTCAGGTGTGACCCTTGGGTGATTTTTGGTAGGGAAACAGGTGTTGGTCTGTCCCCATTCCCCTCTCCACCCCCGATGCCCCCATCTGTGAAAGACTGGAGTTTGTGCAGACATAATTTGCAGCTTCCTTCCTTGGACAGGAAATTATAGATCCAGGAAAGATGCATGTGGCAAAGCAGAGTAGATTGAGGCCGTTTGCTGTGGTGATGCATGGATTGAGTTTCCACAAACAGCAGCGTATGAAGTGGGTAGGAAAACTTGGGCTGGACTGTACCAGTTTGTTTGGAGCCCTGGAGCAGGGTCTTTGTGCAGTGGTAAGTACCTGCTGATGTCCACACAAAACCTGTGGTTGCACAACATGCTGGGGTGGGCTATAAGAGGGCCGGGCTATTTATGCTTCGGTGTATCGTGAGAAGGCAATTGTTGGGTAATCTAAGCTTTCGTGTTAAGCCATCATAGTAATTAGTTTTTTGGCACCACATCTTACGTTAATCTGGGTTTAAACCCAGGCACAGGCTCCATTCACACAGCCATCTTACCCATTTCTCTAAAATAACTGCCTTTTTGGATTGACAGAATTGAATAGTGAACTGTCAGCCAGCCAACCAACCAAAAACTAACTGGGATTCACCCTGATCAAACTTAGCTTGTCATTGGAATGCATCTACTAGATTTTTACTTCTGCTGATTAAGTGTGTTGTGAGAATGCAAGCCAGTGGGTCTGCAATGGTAGGGAAATGGCCCAGCATCCCCAGTTGGTGGTGAGCCCCAGTGACAAGGCAGGGTGGGAGGATCATCCAGCAGAATAGCTGACTGGCTCCTCCCCACAAATAGAAAACTCTAAATAAAGGGTTGTAGCCTGAAATGCCAGTTTGTGTAAGGATTTCTTATTCTTGGGGAAGCTTCACTTGCAATGCCATCCAGAAACAATTTTCCTGCTTTTTCTCTGAAATGGTGTTTGCTCTGGAGCGGAGAAACCACGTGGTGTTGACTTAATCTGTCATGTGTGCGTGTCATCAGTAGTGCATCTTCAGATTGCAGTATAAAGGCACCATAAACTACTAATGCTGTGGCCAGTTTTAACGTTACATGTAGAACATTGGGTTTTTTAAAAAATCTATTCACTGGAGGGGTTTTTTGGCTTTGCTTCTGAGCTGTGTCTGTATATGGTGTTCTTTTTTTCCTGTTATTTCTGATATTCTGCCCCTTGACTCTGTGGACCTGTTATATTTTTGATAACATTTAATGTTGTGAGGTTCCTGCATATGGGCATTCTCTTTCTGAGAAGGAATGTGTGATGTGTCAGCTGGTACTTTGTTTTGTGCGAAAGAGAATCGTTTCTTTTTAATCCTCTGGCTGTGTTAATTTTAGCCAGCCTTGGGATAATACAAAGGAATTTGAAAACAGCCCTTGATTGAAAATAATCTCGTGTAGATTAAATGGAAGGCTTCCGGATACACATGTCAGAGAGACAGGTCAAACACACTTCGTATTTTGTTGGCTGCAATTTTGTAGGAAGCCTTGATTCTGTTTTGGAAATGAGACTCTTTAGCCCAGGAAGGTGAGCAATGCCAGTTGTTACATGTTAGCACATGGGATTGTCTTAATTTGTATTTGCCAAGTAAGTAATTTGGCAAGGTAAGAAAAGGCTGCCTAGATCAGTGTTTCTCAAAGTTGGCAACTTTAAGATGTGTGGATTTCCACTCCCAGAATTCCCCAGCCACTGGCCTAGGTCAACAACCAGGGTGTGTCCACTGTCTAAACCTTACCTTTTCTGGACGACTACAGAATATCTCCCTTAGATCTGCAGGCAAAGCACAAATCTAGGAGGCTTACTAGGTCTGGGGGCTGCAAAAATCCAGACAGCCACTAGAGGGCAACACACAGGTAAAGTCTAAGCCTTTGCTGCTACCTGGGGGATGTCTGGAATCCTGCAACCCAGATATGGTAGTCTCTAGTATCTTTTAATTTAAAAAATTGAAAGATGTGGTTGCATTGGATGGGAAATGTCCCAGAGATCTTTGAGCATGCTGTCCAAGTAGGCAAAGGTAGATAAATAACCATTTACTTCAGCAGCGCAGCAGTTAAATTAAATTTAACTGAAGACCAGAGCATTGGCCACAATGCATACCATTGAGATTAGTTGTAAAAAACAACAGTAAACCAGTATTAACCTACTACATTATGTTGTGGCAATCCATCTTATAGGTGAATTGTAATTACAGGTAGTCCTCGCTTAACGACCATTCATTTAATGACAGTTCGAAGTTATGACAGCCTCGGAAAAAGTGCTTTATGACCTGCGTTCACACTTACAACCATTGCAAACCGTTGAACCACCCCTGAGGACATGTGATCGCAATTCGGGCACTTGGTAGCCGGCTTGCATTTATGACCAGTGCCACCATCCTGCAGTCACATGGTCACAATCTGTGGTCTTTTTTGCCAGTTTCCAGCAAAAAATGTCCATCGGGGAAGCTGGATTTGCTTAACGACCATCGTAAAAATGGTCGTAGAATCGGGTCCTGTCCCATGGTGACTCACTTAATGACCACACTGCTTCACAGCCAATTTTCCGGTCCCTATTGTGGTTGTTAAGTGAGGACAACCTGCAGTTAAGTTTGTTGTCTGAATGTAATCAGTCTTATGCTCGAGGTGCCCCCTTCCCTGTGTCTCCTCATTCCATCCTTCTACTGTGCTTGATTGTGTGTGTGTGGTTTAACTGCAGCTTGGCAAATGGGGTTAATTCAGGAATAAGGTTTGGCTTGTTGTGCGAATTCGTTTGCTCTGATGCCAGCGTCGCTGGGCTGTGGCTCAGGCTGTTGGCATTATCGTCAGTACTATGGCACAGGGCCATTTCTTTCAGGGGTCCTGGCTAAGATTATACCTCTGCAGCCACCAAGGGCATATTATCTTTCGCCCTAAAGTATACAGGCCTTTAATTCAACATAGCATAAATGCCTGCTCACTCGCTGCCTCATAGTGTGTTGCAATTTTTAGATATGAAACTGATGATGTGGATCCTGTGGCAAATTTAGGATGGATGGATTTATTCTTGCCAAGCTAAGAGGAAGTGAAAATGTTCCTTTGGGGACCAGTTCAGTTGCCTGGCAGGATTCTCATCAGTACACAGAACCACGGTTGTCTCGGTGGGAATATGAAGACTATGCTTTGCAGCACATCCCAGACTGAAGCTCAGGCAGCTTCGTTAGACTCTCCTAAATCTTGCAGAGACCTCCCATGTTAAGGCTGTGCTTGAGGACGCTGCAAATTGTTTGGAACATGTGCATTGCACCTCACAAATGCAGCACCTCTCTGCTGTCCATTTAAGCAGACATGTCTTTTTTCAGGCTTTCCCCCAAGCCTGAGAAAAGATGAGGCTGCTTTAAAGAATTACATTTTTAAAACAGCGTATCTTTCATGCAACTCTTTAAAGCATCCGCATCTTTTCCAGGCCTGAAAAAAGACATGTCTGTTTTAATGAATAGTAAAGTGGTGCTGCTTTTTTTGGAATCCTCTTTAGGCATTGATGGTCCTGCACCATTTCTCAGTATGGAAGACAGTGGTTGGATGTCATATAGCTGGTTGGGTTGAAGTTTAGCATTACGTATGAATCAGCCACTGTGGTTTTCAACCATCGTTTATGGCCTAACGTGTTATATGAACCCAGCCCGTTGAGCTTTATTCAGTAAACCACAGTTAAGCAATATGTTGTAATGCATGGGTAAGTGAAGTCAAAATAGGGCTAGACCTAATTTCCTTAAGCTGATGTCCTCAAGCAGTGTGGGAGATAATTCACAAAACATTCCCACATATCTGGAGGAGATCGGATTGCAAAAGGAAGGGCTTGATGGACAGGTCGTACACAACTGTTTGATCTGGAAAACAAAGGATCCTGGGCAGTGGGTCAAAGCAAATTCACCTCCCAAGAAGAACGGGATTCTCACATGGGTACCTTCTTCATCCTTCTGTTCCCAGTGCCATTCTGCAGTCCTTTGAGGTAGGCCGGAGCAAGAAACAGAGCAAGGATTTCAGGAATGCTGCTTTACTGTGGCAGGGTAGGATAGCAGAACCTTGAAAGCCTGCCCATGCTTCTCGCTGCTTCATCTTATACCAAACAGAATCAAGGTGGGGTTGTATTGAGTTTCTTTCTCACGCCTGCTCTTTTCCCAGGACTGAGCTGTCATTTAATTTCTCATTCCTTGCATTCCTTCGGCAAGGCTATCTCCATACTCCTCTTCACATCCCCTCTTCCTGATCTTCTGAAACATGGAATTGACCTGAAAGGCATTCTGCCTGCGTGGTACTTGTTTATTTTAATGCGATTTATGGGAACGGACCAGCCAAGGAGTCAAGCTGTTGGGATGGTAGCTTTTCATGCACCCCAAACCACCCCATGCAGCTGCCGCATCCCCAGTCTTTAGGCTGTGTAGGTGTTTGGGACCTCAGCTCCTTGAATTCTCAGGCTGTCATGTTCACTGATTCAGTGTAGTTTATACACCGTAATGTTTCCCATGCCATGGCGCTGATGCACGTTTCTGTTTGGGAGGGAGCTGCTTGTGAGACCTTGTACCAAGCTCTGTATCTGTATTCCTTACAATGGAATGCGTTTGGGGTATTTTCTCTGCTCAAGGCCTTTTCCCGCAGACCATCAGAAGCCGTTAGGAGCACCTGGGATTGTGGACTTGGGAAGATTCTACGGGGGACGGGATCACATTTGCACCGAGGGTTTTTAGTTTGCATTTGGCGCGCTTTCATCATTCTCAGCTTTCTCTGTGATCCTGCATACTATTCTTCAATAAATGAGATACCTTTGAATTCACACTCATGAGCCTGATGATGTTTTAGAATAGGCAACCATTACACAGGCAAGGTCTGGTTGGCTGAAATTTTGGGGCATATCTGGTGGGCACCAGCTTGGGGAGAACTGTCCCAAGTCTAGATGAACACTTAGTGGATTTCATAATACAGATAGTCCTCGACTTACAACCACAATTGGGACCGGAATTTCCATTGTAAATCATTGTGGTTGTAAGTTGAATTGCCACACGACTGGACCCAATTTTACGACCATTTTTTTAATAGCAGTTGTTAAGCAAATCACAGGTTGTTAAGTGAATCACCATGGTCGTTAAGGGAATCCAGCTTCCCCAATGTGTATTTTTTGCCGGAAAATGGCAAAAAAGTCGCAAAATATGATCACGTGGCTGTGGGACACTGCAACTGGTTGCCAAGTGCCTGAAATGTGACCCCGGTGGGGGTGGGGTAGGGTGGTACAATGTTTTGCAATGCTCGGAAGTGCTTTACAGGCCATAAAACACCTGTTCCGAGACTGTCATAACTTTGGACTGTCATTAAATGGATGGTCGTAAGTCGAGGACTACCTGTAACTCAGGACCATTCAGAATCTTTAAAAGGGAAAGCAAATATGCTTCAGGAGCGATATTGGCATTCACTGGCCAAGACACTTCGGGGTGGCCCTCGTCTTGCTGCCCTCCAGGTGACAATTCCCAGAGACCTTGACAGACCCCGGTTGGGGAAAGTCGCTCTGTTCTGTAAGGACAAGCTGGGAGAATCTGATCCAGGGCCTACTTTTCCAGACACAAAGTTTTGAGAAGAAAAGTCAAAATGGTGGCCATGGTCAGGATGCTGATTTCAACCTGCTCTCCAGCCCACTTCAGCTAATATGTTGTGTGAACCCAATGTGTTGAGCTGCGTGGTCAAGAAAAGTCCTGGACACGGGTCTTGTTAAAGGTAATCCAAGATACTGATGCAACAAATGAACGTGCCTGGCTTGGTTATTGAATTAATTCCTTTTTAACCCAACAGTTAACCACTGTGATTGGTCCAGCTTGTTGTGTGAACTCAGACATGGCCTCAAGGCACGGCTTAGAACTGCCTCCCCCAACCTTGAGTTCTCCAGCCGGGTTGGACTACAGTTCCCATAATTTTTAGCCTGTCTTATGGGAAACCTAGCCAAAAATCTTCTGAATGTGTCTGGAGGAAGGAGTTGACTGTCTCAGAACATCTGAACATTTGAAGATGAATAGCTGTTGTTCTGAAGTGGGGCATGTCTATGGGGGCGGGGAGAAGATAGTAAATCGCAGAAGCACCCACGGCCAGGGAGGCCCAGACTTAAGGAAATCGGGTGCTTTTTCATGCTCGCGAAGGAACAGACTGTTCAGGCCCCCGCAGGGAACCAGTGTTGGGAGCCAAGCCTCGGGGCGTGTGGGAGCGGAGGGTGTCCATGTTGCAAAGGTCAGGAAAACGGAACAAAGCTCGCTGTTGACCAGAGCGATGTCAAGCTCCCTGGTGGGGAGAAAGGAAGAGATTCTTAAACCTTGTTTTGGGGTGCTGGCCGCCTCCCCCAGGAAAGGGCCTGGGAAGGGGAGAGATTGCTTCTCGCGACTCACTTCCAGCCCCTCCTTAAACGGAAACGGTTCTCACTTTCCATGGTGCCTTACCATGTAAGAGAAGCAAAAAAAGAAAAAAAAACCCTGGTCCTTCTGGATTACAATAAACTTCCTAGGGACCCCAGTGAAGTATTTAGGCTTCTGCAGCTTTGGGTGACAATACCGTCCCCCTCAAGAAATGCCTTTTTGCACCCCTCCAGGGGCTTGCTTGCAATTCCGCTGTGTCTTTTCCCTCCCCTTCTTTCCCTCAGTGTTTGCTTTTTTATTCCCCTCGGCCCCTGGTGAAATACTTCCTTAATACTTTGATAGATTTGAATAGGCGGATTTCCTGAATTGCTTTCTCTATTCTCTGTATGACTGACCCTGCAGCTCGCCTCTCTGCTGACTGCATTCCGCGTGGCCGTTGGGCCCCTCGCGGACTCTGTCAGTTAGGAAGCTTTCCAATTGAAAGATCGTCCTGTCTGAACCTGCACTCTGCTCAGTGTGGTGAGCAAAGGTGAACAAGGTAGGCAGCTGAACAAGAAATGGTTCCCTGGCTTTGGGGACTTGGCCCCAAACTAACTTTTAAAAATGCAGCTCTGAGCATCCTTGAAGCTTTATAGGTGGTCCTTGCTTAACAACCATTCGTTTAGCGACAGTTTGAACTTATGACGGTACTGAACCGACATATGACCAGTCCTCACACTTACGACCATTGCAGTGTCCCACAGTCATGTGATAGCCGTTTGCGACCTTCCCAGCCGGCTTCCAGTAAGCAAAATCAATGGGGAACTGTGTGATTCACTTAATGACCATGTGGTTTGCTTAATGACCATGGTGATCCACTTAACAACTGCCACAAAAAAGGTCATAAGATCAGGTTGAATTTGCTTAATTACCACTTCACTTAGCAACCAGAGTTCTGGCCCTAATTGTGGTTGTTAAGTGAGGACTACTTGTAATACAGTGTTTTTCAAACCTATCAACTTTCAGGTGTGTGGACTTCAACTCCCAGAATTCCCCAGCCAGCAAAGCTTTAATGACTGAATTTTCCTGTATCTGATGAAAAAAGCGTTATCTTCTAAATTGCTGCTGCTTGCACAACTATTAACACTGCAGGGGACAAAATGAGTTTCTTGAACTGCTGCTGTGCGCACCCTGTCACCACCAGCTGAAGTGAGAGATAAATCCATCTTCTTATAGGATATATTCCATAGACTGCTTTAAGACGTTTTTGTATCAAAAGTAGAATAACGAAAACAACAGTGTGCATCCTGAATGGGTGTCAGTGGACTGCACAAAAATGTTCAGAGGTAGCGATCTTTCATTCCCACTGAAGGGAGAGACAGATTTCCCATCAATATCAGCTTAGTGGGATTGTTAACCGTTTTAATAAAAACGTCACTAGTTTCCATTGCAAAGGCCTGGAAAAATTAGCTTTGTCCATAAGGGATTTGGGCATCGTCTACTGATTAAATATTTTTAGTGGCAGCAGTGAGCGGATGTTAGCTGCGTATTAAATTCAAGCAGTTTCTGTTTACAGTGTGTGGACCTCCAAGTTGGCTGGCAAAGAAGTCGTCATGCTGGCTTGCAAAGTAGTCTCTCGAAGCGAATCTCTGGAGCTCAGGGTTGAACTCTGGAGTCCCTGGCGCTCTCTGGGCCTGGTTGTTTTCTTGTGGACGTTTCATTGCCAGACTGGGCAACGTCTTCAGTGCGAAGAGGGAGTGGGCCCTGCTCTCAGTTTATATACCGTGGCTTGCCCTGCTTGTGTTGGTGGGGGGGGGTGTTGCTCTCTCCTTGGGGGTTCTTTGGTTGGGCTGTTGTTTGCTGCTGGGTTGGTTGCCTGAGTTGATAGTTCCTTGATCAGGGTGTTTTGTGCTGTCTGATGGTTCATCTGGTGTTAATCCTAGTGTTGATTTTTGCATATCTGGGTGTTGATTGCTGGCAAGGGAACAGCCCAACCAAAGAACCCCCAAGGAGAGAGCAACACCCCCACCAACACAGGCAGGGCAAGCCATGGTATGTAAACTGAGAGCAGGGCCCACTCCCTCTTCGCGCTGAAGATGTTGCCTGGTCTGGCAATGAAACCTCTGCAGGAAAACAACCAGGCCCAGAGAGCACCAGGGACTCCAGAGCAGTCTCCAGATTAGAGATCCTTGCTTGCACAGAATAGTGTGAACACGCTTGGCGTAAAACTGGGCCTTCATTGCACTTGGGGCATCCTGGCCAACTGTGCCAAAATGAGTTATTTATTTATTTATTAAATTTATATTGCCACCCAGCTCCCCTGATGGGGGACTCTGGTTGGTTTACAATAAAAACAATAATAAAAACATCTGAGCTTCAGTCACACTTTAAAAACATAAATAAGATAATAAATATAATAGTGCCTTTACCATTAGTAGGGAATGTTGTGTGTCACACTGGTACAACTATGGCCCAAGAGCTGGTCCACACTCTAGTTAAAGAGTGCTGTGAGAAAGCCTTGGTTGACCGGAGCCATGATAGGTGGTGGGAAACAACATCTTTTGGGCCCATCTGGTGATGACCGTGACATCTGGAAGTCTGAGACTTGGAATGTAAGAGGTGTAAATGCTGCAGAGCAAGAATGAGCAGTCAAAACAAAAGAAAAGAATTAGACATCCTGGGTGTCTGCGAAGAGAAGGGGAAAGCTGTGCTGGATCTGAATGAAGGGGCCTGGGTCTGGCGAAGTGGAGTTGACGAATTCATGCAGGGAAACGAAGTAGACTGGATTTTTGATGTAACGTTCAAAACACATATGTCAAAAAATATGAATGAATGGGTGTCATCTAGGTTGCTGTGAGTGTACATGACAATAGGAACCCACTGGTTAGTGATAGCTGTATTCATGCTCCAAAGAATAGTGGTACAGGTAGTCCTCAACTTATGACCATTTGTTTAGTTACTGTTCAAAGTTACAACAAGCAAAGTTAATGGGGGGAGACAGATTCACTGAACGACCGCATGATTCACTTAATGGCCATGGCAAAAAGGTCATAAAATCGGGTGTGACTCACTTAATGACCGCTTCGCTTAGCGATGGAAGTTCCAGTCCCAGTTGTGGTTGTAAGTCAAGGACTATCTGTAATGGAAAAAGCAGCGATGAGGATGGGGCAAAATTGTGCAACTTCCTGAATGAATGTGATCCGGGGAAAAAGTTATTCTGCTAAGTGCCATGAATGGATGAGTGGGAAAAGGATGGAAGAATATAGAAAAAGTGATTGGGCCATTCGAAGACCCAAGAACGAATGGAAATGGTGACAGTCTTTGGTGCTCATCTGCTTAGGAGAAGGCCTGTTTGCTTTGAATATGTGGTCCAAACATTAGTCTCCTCGTGTGTACACGCAGAAAAGAGATGAATCTAAACATTTAGGATGAAACATTGAGAAAATTAGTGAAGGATAAAAGGCTGATGGGAGGTTCTGCATAGGAGACAGGCTGATAGCATCAAGGGTGGAACCGGAAGAAAGGTGAGAAAAACAAGAGTGGAAGAAGAATGACTGCAGGCAAAGGAAGTACTGCATGAAAAATTGTTAGAAGGTGGATGATCCCCAACCTAAGGAGTGGAAAAATGGAGTTAGGGAAAGAGGAGTGAAAAGTACCAGAGGCAGAGTAAAAATAATTAGGTTACAGGATGTCACAGAAGACTGAGGAGTTATGCTAATAGGAAATATGAAGCAGGATGCTTGGTAAAACGATGAAGATGCTGTCCGGAAAAAAGAAGCATATGCATGTAGTCCTTGCTTAACGTCCATTTGTTTAGCTACAGTTCACACGACAGTGCTGGGAAATGCGACTTGCAACTGGTCGTCACACTTATGTCCGTTGCATCGTTCCCCCCAGTCAGATGATTGCCATTTGCAACCTTCCCGGCTGGCTTCCAGCAAGGGGAACTGGGTGATTTGCTTAATGACCATGTGGTTCACTTAGCAACCATGTAGTTCGCTTAACAGATGCTGCAGAAAAGATCGTAAAATTGGGTCGGATTTTTTTAACAACTGCTTCAATTTCAGTTGCTAAGCAAATCCAACCTGGTTTTACGATCTTTTTTGCAAGTCATTAAGCAAATCACTGTGGTTGTTAAGCAAACCACATGGTCTTTAAGTGAATTACATGGTTCCCCACTGATTTTGCTTGCTGGAAGCCAGCTGCGAAGGTCGAAAATGGCAATCACATGACCATGGGACGCTGTGACAGTCATAAATCTGAACCGGTTGCCAAGCGCCTGAATAGCGATCACATGAGCATGGGATGCCGCAGTGGTCATAAGCGTGAGAACCGGTCGCAAGTCACTTTTCCCAGCAGTGTCGTAAGTCTGAACCATCGCTAAACAAGTGGTCATTAAGTGAGGACTACCTGTAGAGCAAGTAAACAAATGTGTATATCTCAGTAAACAGTTTACCAAAGATGGGAAATGGAGACATTTTCAGGCACAGTAGAAAAACAGTGGTTAGTATGTGGACTGTTGTGAGAATGAATTTTGCTCGATGTGAAGATGACAGTGTCGAAGAGCACACTTCCATTGTGACTTTGTGATACGGAAAGGTTATTTCAGGAGAGGCGCAGAAGTAATTGAAAGGCAGTGGGAATGGAGCATTTAAGCGTGTGTAGTAAAGCAAGGAGAGATCAGGTCAAGAATTAATGGGCGCTGAAGGAACATTTAATCCGGGAAGCAGTAATAGTACAAAATAAATACATTGGGGAGGTTTTGGTGTCATCCAGAGGATGAATCACAAAAGAAAGGAAGGAAGAGTGAATGGGTTGAGAGGAAGGGAAGGGCTGAGGGAATCACAGTGGATGGAATTGCTGAGATCCTCAGAAAGAGAGAGGTGAGGAGTTTGAAGGGCAAAAGGCAACGTACGGAGCTGTGGATGGACATGGTGGGGTCAGGGATGGTTTGCAAGGGTTGAGGGATAAGGGGAGCCGTGGCGAATGGGTCTGGCGTCAACCAGGGTTAGCAATACTCCCTTTTCTTATCTCAAGCCTTTAATGTCTTTGGCTCAGTATTTCTTACTTTCCTATGCTCTGCGTAGCAGTGCTCACTTTAAAAGGGAATAATGTGTGTAGGGTGTGTGTGTCTGTGTGTGTAAATAATAGTAATAATAATAATATGGCATAAACTGGCCATGGTAGTCCCAGTGGTTATCGGTACCTAGAAAATCTGCTCATTGACAACATTTCCATCTGTCAATTACAAAGGGTCCAGCTTCTTGGATCTGCAGATGTACGACACCAATACATTACGACAGCCGAGGTTCTTGGGAAGAACTCGATGCCAATGAAGGCCAACACCAGCTAAAGAAGTGGCAGCTGTTATTTCACGTTGTTGTGTGTTTTTTTCCCCATTCAGTTGTGTCTGATTCTTGCAGACTTCCTGGACAAGTCCCTGCAGTTTTCTTGGCAAGGTTTTTCAGAAGTGGTTTGCCATTGCCTCCTTCCTGGGGCTGAGCGAAAGTGACTGGCCCAAGGTCACCCAGCTGGCTTTGTGCCTAAGGCAGGACTAGAACTCACAGTCTCCCAGTTTCTAACCTGATGCCTTAACCACCACACCAAACTTGCTCTCTTGTTGGGTAGATGATGGTGGTGGTGGTGGTGGTTTTTCCTGTGATGGTGAAGCCTAGCCAACCTGTTCCTAAACTGATGGCCTTGAGATGGGTTTGTAAAGTTTCCCTCCAGTTGAATTCGACTCCTGGTGACTTCATGGACGTGTCCATATTTTTTTTCTTGTCAACATAATGGAACTGATTTGCCATTGTTTGTCCTCTTCCCAGTCTAGTTTACCAACCTGGGTTTTACTAATAGTCTCCCATCCAAGTTCTATGAAACCTGGCCCTGCTTAGCTTTTGCGGTTGTCCAGGTGCTATGGCAGATGTGTTGGGTTCTATTTCAACTCCCATCATCTCTGTGGGTGAGCTGGCTTGGGATAAGGATACGTAGCTTCATATTTTCCCACCTCACTGAAAATTCACCCACGTCACAGAAGGCCAAATTGTGGATTTATTAGGATTTGGCTTACTATCCTGCCAGTTGTGGCCAATTTTCCTTCACTGGAGGAGAGAGGTTGGATGGTCATCATCAGAGATGCTCTAGTGGATCCTGCACTGAGCAGCGGGTTGGACGAGATAATCTGTAAGGTCCTTCCAACTCTTAAGAATCTGGGTTTGTGTTGCATGAATGCAGCCAACTGGGCTTTATTCAACAAACCATGATTAAAAAGATCAAGGGCCAGTATCCTGGGAGAATTCCACCAGTGATAGATCCAGAGTCCTCCATGGAATGTCATGGCTGAAGACGCTGTAACCCACTTGATCTGGGTTTTCCCAGCCCTCTCATCCCTGCCCATGCACCCAAACCCGGTTGCTGCTTCTTTCAGATGGGTCAGTTATGAGAAGAAAGGGAAGAATTACCCTGGAGATCTGGGGAGGTACAGCCCATCAGAGAAAATACTTGAACAGCTGGAGAGGTTTTGGTTCACGCATCACACCAAGCCATGTTCCTGGCTGGATTTGCCCAACATGCTAAAGCCTAAACTATGGTTTCCAAACCCGGAGGGCTAAATTTACAAAGCAGGTCACCCCCATGATGGTTCCTTAGGACACAGGAAACCATCTGGCCTGCTTGGTGAGCTTATGGCTGGCAGTCTTTCCCTGCAGACAGACAGAACTGGTCTTCCATACAGCTGGCAAAATTTGGCATTCTCTTCTTTCCAGAAGTCGTAAATTGGTGTGGGTTGAGTGAGGCCACAAATCTCTGAAGCAACCCTACCTTGTTTGAACTTGAGGGCTGCCTGGCCAATAAGAAGGGAAAAAGAAGTGGGTGCAACATTTTTCCTTTTATGGGCAATGTTTTCCAGCTGTTTCTTTGAGAACCTCTCCTGCCTCTTGGCTCTTAATACCACAGACATAACATAAAACAGAATTCTATTTTCCTTTTGATTTATTACCTATTGGGGCAGGACACAGTGGGGTGTTCATACTTCAGAAGGCAGTGGGGACCCCAGGGAGGATGAGCAGACAAGAAGATTGGAATGAGCTGCCTGCAAGATCGTGGTACTGAGAGCCCAGAACCGGATGCACTTGGCACAGGGGACATTTGGCACTGAGGATAAATATACATGCCGCGGGAGCCACAGAGAAGAAATCGTTCCTCCATCTTTCAGGGGGAAGGATGATAAGAGGCAGAAAGAACTCTTGAAGAGTGATGGATTGCAGCTTTTTAGAAAGTCAGGTTCAGAGAGAACCTAACCATTGCGTCCTGTTCCGCAGGGCCTAATCCTTTCCTTGGAGTTTCTCAGAATTCGGGATATCCCTTAAATGATAAATGACTTCACTAGGGGTGGAATTGTGCACAAAATAAATATACCCCTTCCTTTTAAGAATTACCATGTATCTATATAGCAGACCAAGCATACTCTCAGCAGCCAGGTTTTTTGACAAATAACCCCCTGAGACTGTTCCTATATCTCAGAAGCACTTGTGAACCAAAAGCTGCATAGCATTCATCATATTTTACTGACTTAAGTTTACTTTTATTAGCTCTACTGGGTCATCATTAGCTTTTTTTAAAACAAAGAATAAAAATAGGGATCTTCATGAGCACAAACACTTCTACAGAACTTCCAAGCTGTGCACCATGCTGGCAGGGATGCTGGAGACATACAGGCAGTCCTTGATTTACAGCCATTAGTTTAGTGACCGTTTGGAGTTATGACAGCACTGAAAAAAGTCACTTGCGACCGGTCCTCACACTTACAACCATCAGCACTTCCCCATGGTCAGGTGATCATTATTTGGGCGCTTGGCAACTGGCATGTATTTATGACAGTTGCAGCATCCCAGGGTCATGTGATTGCCATTTGTGACCTTCCCAGCTGGCTCCTGACATGTAAAATCAATGGGGAACTGTGTGATTCACTTAACCTTTCCCCTCTTTTTGGGGGAGATGGGCGGTAATAGAAATTTGAAAAACAAACAAATAAATAAATAAAATCAACCTCGATGTGGTTCGCTTAATGAAATGACCCCTGCAAAAAATGTCATAAAATTGGGTGTGGTCACATGATTCCTCACTTAACAACCACACTGCTTTATGACAAATATTCCGGTCCCTATTGTGGTCATAAGTTGAGGACTACCTGTAGAGCAATTTAATTTAAACATTTGTAAAATAGACAGTCCCTATGACTATAAAAAATTCATTTCGTAATGTTCTGTAACACAAATAATAATTTAGGGCATAAGCTTTTGCTGGCTGGGGAATTCTGGGAGTCGAAGTCCACACATCTTCAAGTTGCTGAGGTTGAGACATGCTGGTGTAGATGATTTCAGGGTATTTATCTTGTACGAAAAGTTCTAAATGTTGGTGGTCAGAATGGCCAGGCAGACGGTCTGTCAAGGGTTAGATTAGTTCGGTGTGCGTTTTACAGTTCCTTGTAAAAAAAACAACCCTATACCGCAGAAAGATACGCTTTAAAATTTCAGCTTCATCAGAGGAACAGGGGCATTGTGTGTGCAAAAGGGGTATCTGATTATATCTGCCATCCATGACTGCAGAGGGAAGGGTGGTTGGTTAAACATAATTCGTTAAATTCAACTTTCCATCACACTGACAGGCGCTTTGGATGGCTTCTGTGTTGGCTTTCCATCCCCCAGACCTCAACTTTCAGGCCCTAATCCATGGGGATCTGTGGGAGGGGGGCACGAAAGGGAGGATGACATTTGGGAGAAAAATTGGGACCAAGAGGGAGCTCTGCGGACAGCTGTGTGTGGATGGTTTATGCTAGCAGTGCGTGGGGCAGACCACAGTGAGGCTAAAATAATGCCTTGGGTGGGAGAACGGCGCATACTTGGTCAGACAATGGGACGCAAATGCATAATGACAACCTTTGCTGTGCCATCCCATGGATGTCATTTTGGAATTGTTGTGGTTTGCTACTAGCCTCATCACCCACACAGTACAGGTAGTCCTTGTTTAATGACCACTTGCTCAGCAACTGTTTGAACTCACAACGGCACTGATCGAGTGGTATTTACGACCAGTCCTCGGAGTTCCGGCTGTTGCAGCATCCCATGGTCACACGATTGCCATGTGCGACCTTGTAAGACCTTGAGAGACGGGGGGAAGAGACGCTGCCAAGGAACGGTCAGATAAGAGAGGGCTTAGCCCGCAGCTGCATAATGGGCGGGGCAAGAGGCTCAGGAGGGACCCTCCCCGGCTTCTCGGGCTGCAAAGGAGACGGCGAGATATTTGCACTTGCAGACTTGCAAGATTCCGTCAATGCAGCCTTACAATAAAGTAGGATTAGCTCATCTGGTCATGTTTTCCGTCTGGTCTACCTCACAAGGCTGACAGACCCTCACTGCTGGCTTCCAGCAAGCAAAGTCAGTGGGGGAGCCAGCAGGAGGTTGCAAATGGCGACCACGTGACGCCGTGCTTAATGACCACTTAATGACCACTTAATGATCACTTAACACCAGCAACCAGATCTGCCAGAACAGCCGCCACTAAGTGGTGTCATCACATGACATCGCACTTTATGACCGTGTCGCTTAGCAATGGAAATTCTGGTCCCAATTGCCGTCGTTAAACGAGAACTACCTGTATACAAAGCACCCATTCCAGGGGTGTCCGCTGGTTAGGGTGCGGAATGCTGGCTGGGGAATTCTGGGAGTTGAAGTCCACACATCTTCAGGTTGCCAAGTGTCCTAACAGTCAGGAATCACGCTGAGACGAGGAATAGGTCTCTAGTGTTTATTACTGCTACATAAGACAGAAAATCCTAACAAACTGAAGAAGCGTGGGAAAAAGCCAGACAGATAAACCCCAAAGGTTAAGGCGGGTCTGATCTGTGTCTCTTTGAATGGCAGCTTAATTCCTCAGTACTACGCATGCGTTTTCCGCCCTGGATAGGGGCCCCCTCCTGCTTACCATCAGTACTCATGACATCAAGGTTGAGAAATACTGCTCTAAATAATCTGTTAAATGCCCTGCAAGAAAAGCTGAAATATATATTTTTTCCGTCTTACAGGATTGTCTTCCGAGGCAGCCTAATAACAACCTTCACATCTGAGTGATATTGAAATATGAATAATAATGTCCCTGGGCCTGGGAATCGGGAGCGGGGGCTGAGCCTGTGCATTGGTTATGTTAAGTATTACTGAAGAATCTGTTTGTACCCTGGCTGCTGTTTTACTGGTTGTTTTTGTTGCTGTTGTTTTTCCTGTCTTTCTGCTTTTGTAATAATTTTTAACATTGTTAGCTACCCAGCGTCATTAATTTGAGATGGGCAGCCATATAAAATGAATGAATTAATGAATGGCAATTTGGTAATTTTACGCCTGTGATTATGTACCAGGCTACAGCTTTGAAGATGCCAGGAGCTGTGTCAGCCCACGCGGGATATGGATGGATGCCCTTGAACCTTTCCAACTGGGGCAACTTCCAGCTGGGCATCTCTCATCTCCCAGAATTCTCAGCAGGAGGCGTGTGGGCTGGGGGATTCTAGGAGTTGGAGTTCATGCCCTTCGCAGAGGGCCCTAGTCAGTGCCTCTCTCTGACCCGAGGAGGGGTTATATCACATTCTTGGCCACAAAAATGGGCAGAAGACTGGCATGGGTACATAGCAACCGGCTCCTCTCCAGCCTGCTCCGAGCTGTTTTGAGCTCTTCTGTGTCTTGTGCTGGTTTTTCTCTCCCTCTTTCCAGCCTCTTTAGGAAGAGAGAAAAACAAACCTCCGCCTGCTTTTTAGGAACCGCCATCAGCACCAAATGCCAGCCTGGGTTCAGGGGATGAGAGGAGGCAGGTTGGGAACAGGAAAGATAAACAAACCAGGGCAAGCAGCTGGTTGCTGTGGCAACTCAGCTCCCAGGTGTGCACTCTGGAGAAGGTGGGAGGGAAGGGTAGAAACGTGGCATTGTCCTCCCGGGTTGGAAAGCAGCCCGCGGTGATCTCCACGCCTTTAAGGGAGGAGCACCAGAGAGCATCTGATCGTGTGTTTCCATGTTAGCTTTCTGCCCCTCCCTTCCATCAAGGCAGCTTGGGCGGGAATCCCCCTTCCTTTTAACCACCCAGCAACAACCCTGCAAGGTAGGCTAGGCAGAGTGAGGGCAACTGACCCAAAGTCCCTCAGGGAGTTTCTGTAGCCAACAGTGGACTTGAACTCGTGTCTCCCTGATTCTAGTCCGGCACCTTAATCGGTGTGTGTTGGCTTGCTGGCCTCCATCGTGCATAAAGGAGGTGCCGTGCCCGTCGCCATCTTGCAAACCACCACGCCTTTGCGTTCCAGTTGCAAAGAGTTTTCTTGGCACAGAAAGTGGGTCTTGGACGGAAAAACCACAGGGCATTTTTATGAATGGAGGTGACTCCATGCCTGGAATGCTTTGGTGTAAACAGAACGTTAAGTTAGCTTTAAATTAACCTGTCGACGGTATGCTTTGTTTCAGATTTTATTGTTTTCCAGCTCTGTTCCAGAATGGTTATTGCTATTTTTAAGAGTAATGTTTAGACTAAATTACATGTGCGAAGCATCAGGGAATGCAGTGATATTAAGCATTGTGAGTACAGGTATTCCTTGCTTAACAACGATTCGTTTAGTGGTGGTTTGGATTTACCACAGTGCTGAAAAAACTGACTTATGATCAGTCCTCACACTTACGACAATTGCAGCGTCCCCACAGCCACGTGATTGTGATCTGGGCGCTTGGCAACCAGTTTGGATTTATGACTGTCGCAGTGTCTTGTGGTCACATGATCGCCATTTTTCATCTTCCCAGCCAGCTTCTGGCAAGCTAAATCAATGGTGAACTGCATGATTCACTTAACAACCACGGTTATTTGCTTAACAACTGCTGCAAAAAAGATAAAGTCAGGTTGGATTCATTTAATGACCGCTTTGCTTAGCAACCAAAATGCCAGTCCCAATTGTGGTCGTTAAACGAGGACTACCTGTAACTTCACTTCCGTGCCTTTCAAAGGGACTCAGGATGAGCTTAAACAGAATGCTGTGCACTGTTCGTTAAGAGTTATTGGCTTGATTTATATCCCACCTTTATTGTAGGAGCTCAAGCCAATAACTCTTAACGAACAGTGCACAGCATTCCATTTACGCTCATCCTGAGTCCCTTTGAAAGGCACGGAAGTGAAGTTACAGGTAGTCCTCGCTTAACGACCACAATTAGGACCAGCATTTTGCTCCCTCCTCCTCCCTGTGCCCAGAACAGCAACCCCGTGCTGGGACAGGAGTGGACCCCAAGTCCTTAGGGAGCTTCTGTGGCTGAGGGGGGCTCTCCCCTCCCAGCGCTTTCTCCACTGCACCGTGCCAGCTCAGCCTCCCCACCATTTTCTCTGGTGAAGATTTTTTAGAGATTCAGCGGCTTGCCGGCTCTCTAATTTGACTGCCCTAATACAGGCGTTATCTCTGTGGATTTTTTTTTTAAAATTACAGGATGTCTTGTGTATGGATGGTGAGCAGGAAGGGGCCCTTATCCAGGGGGAAAAACGCCTGCGTAGCTTAGAGGCTTTGAACTGTCCTTCGAAGAAACTCAGAAGAGAACCGCTTTGAGTTCTGGGTTTATCTGTGTGGGTTTCCCACGGTCTTTCAGTCTGGCAGGATTTTCTGTCTACTAGAGTAGTTCAGTAAACACTAGAGACCAAGACACCGTCTCAATGTGGTTCTACACTCTAAGACAGGACACAGGTAGTCCTCACTTAACAACCACAACTGGGGCCAGAATTTCGGTTGCTAAGCAAAGCGGTCATTAAGCAAATTTTACAACCTTTTTTGCAGCATTCAGTAAGCGAATCACTGTGGGCATTATGTGAACCACGTGGTTGTTAAGCAAATCATGCGGTTCCCCATTGATTTTGCTTACCAGAAGTGGCTGGGAAGGTCGAAAATGGCAATCATGTGACTGCAGGATGCTGCAGTGGTCGTAAATGCGAACCGGTTGCCAAGTGCCCAAATTGTGATCATGTGACTGTGGGAGATGCTGCAACGGTCATAAGTGCGAGGACTGCCCTCAAGATGGTTTTTCAACACCATCATAAGTCTGAACTGTCACTAAAAAAAGGTGCTTAAGTGAGGACTACCTGTAGCAAAATGTTCAAGGTTTGATTTTTGTTGAAATGGGGGGAAGGGTGTCATTAATTAAGTAGGTAAATACTACAGGTGTATTCTATGATAGGATTGTTTGTTTGCATGGTTTACCAATTAAAGCCACTTTGTTCGTATTCTGGGGCATTTAAAGTGGCTTTTCACACTGAGCCGAAACTCCAGTTGCTTTGCCATCCTTGGCAGGATTGGCCTGGCCCATTCAGTCTGGGCATTGAAATTCCTAAGAGCTGGATGTACAAAGCATGGTTAGGTGGTTAACCACAGCTAGGCCTAATGCCGATGACTTCTTTTGTGGTTTTACACGTTGGACTGATTTGGTCCATTGGATAGGCTTGTGGTTCAGTACGCTGCACAAAGCCAGAACAATGATCAATTCAGTAACTAGGTTCCCAGGCTTCTGCAACAGACAGATGATGTGTGTGTATATCATGGGGCAAGTTTTGTGACTGACGTTGGGGCATCAGATGTTGGGGTGCAAGTATGCCTTGGCAGTGTTTGTGTCACGATCTCACCGCAAATGTGTTGTCATCTTGGCATTGTCATTGCTTCTGCAGACGCTGCTGGCCAGGTTAAATGTATTGTGTGACTAGTAGTGGAAACCAAGAAGGATTGCTTGGCTTTTCGATATAAGAGACATTGTCCTGTTGCCTGATCCAGCCTGGTTTCTGACAGTTAGCATATACAGGTACTCCTCAACTTACGACCACTTGTTTAGCGACTGTTTGAAGTTATGACGGTGCTGAAAAAAGTGACTTACAACTGGTCCTCACACTTAAGACCATTGCAGTGTCCCTGAGGTCATCAAAATTCAGGTGCTTGGCAACCACCATGTATTTATAATGGTTGCAGGGTCACGTGATCACCATTGCAACCTTCCCAGCTGGCTTCCGACAAGCAAAGTCAATGGGGGAAGCTGGACTCGTTTAACAGCCACGTGATTCACTTACCAACCGTGGTAATTCGCTTAATGACAGCAGCAAAAAAATCATAAAATTGAGCATGACTCACTTAACGACCACCTCGCTTAGTGGTGGAAGTTCCGGTTCTGATTGTGGTCATAAGTGGAGGACCACCTGTAACCACAAAAATTAAAGCTTATCCCTTGAGCTTAATAATATAGCAAAGGCTGGAATAAGTACCCAGGATTTCAGTCTTGTTCCATCCCAGCAAATAATGGTGCAAAAGTTGGATTTATTCAAGCTAGTAGTTAGTTGTGCACAGAGATTTCTGTCATTAGACCAGTGTTTCTCAACCTTTGCAACTTTTAAGAGGGGTGGACTTCAACTCAATTCAAGTCTTGCTGGCTGAGGAATTCTGGGAGTTGAAGTCCACCCCTCTTAAAGTTGCCAACGTTGAGAACCACTGCATTAGGCATTGAAAGCGGGGAGTGGGGGGCATTGCATGGCCCACTGGTATCTGCAGTATGGGACCCAGGTCTATCTGATCGAATATCTTTGGTGGCATTGTCTTCTGCATATGGTCCCCTGCAATCTATGGGTGGCGGAGACATTTGACGGTTGAGAGTCCTGTAAATGTGAAGGAGATGAGAAGAGCTGCATAAGGGGACAGACTGCGGTGTATCCTGCTTCCAAATTAGGAATTGTCAAGATTGAGGAAGGAGAACGATGAGCTTTGCAATAACGTTGAGGGTGCATAGTTTCTGGGCAGCAGGATTGCTCTGGGGCTGGACTGGGTGAACAAAACCAAGTAGCTGTGTTCACGTAATACAGGATGCCTGAACCAGGAAGCCACATCTGCAAAGATAATGGCTGTACCACAGAGCGCCCACCCCCTGGTTTTAGCCTAGTCTAATGGGTTGTGCAAAGTCCCACCCCACTGAATCTGGGCTTGCTTGCATCCGCAAGGCACAAAGGTTATTCTGAAAAAAGAATTTGTGTCCTGAAAGAAGCAGAGGACATCCAGGGTGTTTCAGTGGCAGCTTTTATTATCATTCTCCGGCAGATGAGTTTGAAATGTCATCCTTCAGTTAGAGTCCTTTAGAGTTGGGCGGCTAATAACAACAACGACAACAATTGAGGTAGACAGGTATATGGGAAAAGAATAATGACCTTGCTAGAGGGTGTTAAATTTAACTCTGTGATGTGGGGCGCGTCATTTTCCATGGAAAAAATTTCCAAAATGGAAAACACGGTAAACATTTTTTCTGGTTCTTGATTTTTCCATTGGGAACATCTGTCTCTTAAGTCCTTTCCTAAGTAACAAAGATTGGGTGCTAATTGCGAAGGCAATATTAAGCAAGGTTGTCAGTTCCAAGTTTTTTTTAAAAAATTTCCATTAATTTTTTCTTAGTAAGTATGTGAGAAATATCCATGCAGATATTTTAAGCAGAATTTTTTTCTGATGCAAATCGGAAAATTACCACAAAATTAGCTTAGCCAAATCAGTTGAACTTGCAGAAGGGGCAAAACCCAGAAAGTATTCTAGTTCAGTATTTTTTGGGAAACTCATCCCTATTTTTAAGTTCTGGAGTTACCACAGAGTAGATGAAGTTGTAACCCTACCACATATACTCATGTATAAGCCCATCTTCGGATAAGCCGACCTGCAAAATTGCAACCAAAATACAGGAAAAAGGGAAACTTGTTTTTCATTTACCTCAAATTCTCTGGCAGTAACAGAATTGTTTGTCTCCTTACCCCTATTAATAACTTTTAGCTTGAAAGCTGCATCTTATGCTGACGGTTGGCAATTTCCAGACAGGGCAATTACCTACCTACAGAGAATGTGTGCAGCAAAAGGCAGGAAACTGAAAACTTTTATGTCATCGTTTAAAAGCTGTGATTTAAAAAAAAAACTGAACTCTGGTCCATGGATAAGCTAAAGCTGATTTTTTTGGGTGGCATTTTGGAGGCCAAATTTTTCAGCTTATACGTGGATATTTACAATATTTTAGGAGAGCGATTACATTCTCTCTAATGTGGATTGGAGATGACCAGTGTGGCATGTTTCCAGTATATTCTGTAGATGGGGACCACAAGCTCTAGATTCTCCTTTCTCCATTCTTCATGCACCCCTGGCGAATCTCCCAAATGATCCCATCGGTTGGGTTCCGTGCAGATTTTTGCTTCGAAATCAATAATCCCACATTTCATCGCATAGAGCAGCCTTTCTCAACCTTTTCACCCGGGAGGAACCCTTGAAATATTTCTCAGGCCTCGGGAAACCCCGGCACATTCAGGCTCAAATATAGGCCAGACGTTACAATTATTCTATTTGTTTCATGGGCAGGCCTGTATCTGTGCATTAACAGGGTTCTTACACTAAAAATAAAGAGTGAAACTTACCTCTTTAGTGTGAAGTTGCCCGAATTTGAATTTTTTTTTAAAATAAATCATGATCTCCCAGGGAACCCCTAGTGACCACTTGCAGAACCCGAGGGTGCCACGGAACCTGGTTGAGAAACCCTTGCATAGTCATTTTGTGACTGATTGCTAGCCAAGACACTCTCCATTTTGTGCAAATATAAATAGCAACAGTGTGATGTTCCACACGCTCAAGCATTCACTCAAAGACAGTTCTGAGACTTGGGTTCTAGTAACTGTTTAACAAAGTGAAGTGTCTGGTTCCAAGCAAAGTTGCAAATGGCTTCTTTCCCACGCGTTCTACAATTTAAAAAATCACATTCTCTACTTTCCCCCCTTCTACCCATCAAAGCATGTACTCCCCCCTTGCCACCGGATGGCCTGGATGGTACTTGGCCGGATGGCCTTGGGCAATAAATGCCTAGTCTAAACGAACGAATTCACACTCCAGGTTAACACCCCCTCCCCTCTGGCAACTCTCCGTCTGTTGACACGGGTTCTATGAAGATGGATGCGAGTCCGATCAGGATGTTCTGAGGACATTGTGATCGGGGAGTATGACGAAGAGTGGATGTGTCAGAGCTCTGCTTGGACCCCTTAGCAGGACCTCCAGGAACTGGCCTGGAGGCTAGTGGAGTGAGCTTGCGTAAAACAGTGTGAGGATGCTTGGGAGAAAAAAAAGGTTGAACTTGGGGAAATCTGGCTAAGATGCTCCCGAACCAATGGATACCATCCGTAGCATTAGTAGGGAATGCTGCATGAAGCACAGTTGGATTAGGGATGCTCGTTGACACATTCTTATTCAAGAACGCTAGAATTATTTTCTTCACTGTTGGAGAGCCAATGTTGCATCCGAGGTCTTGCTTCTAACCCTACCCCCCGGGATCACGAAGTGACGTTTCAGCATAATGAATCAAAATTTTGTGGTTTTTCTGAACCATTTCCTCAGCACGCTTAGCCGCTTGGGGGGGATTTTGGCCGTTGGCCAATCCTTGTTGTGTTACCAACTCCTTCCTTTGAGCTGATGGCAAGATATTTTTTCTTAGGGAGACTCAAATGAAATGTTACTCCGTGGCTTGAGTTCCAGCCTTTTGTGTCACCATCTTTTTGTTTTTTGTGTCTAACGCTAGAATGGTCCTTTCATTTTATTTTTTAAAAAATCCATCCTCTAGCCGTCACGGGTGTGGAGAATTGATTGGAACTGCGTGTGGGTGAGTGCCAGAGATCCAAATCGAAAGGAAGTCCTTGCTGAAGATATTTGTGATGTATGTGGGGGGTGAGGAGCGAGAGAAAGATCTTGGGAACCAGAGAACATTTTGCGCTGCATGTGGTTCCCAATATCGACTTCAGTAGATACCTGATCCATGCTTATTCCGGCCTTTCCTCGCCCTCTGACTTGGATACCGGAAGCTTCCAAGCACTGCGGAAAGAGAATAAAATCAAAAACAGCCAGTGGAGTAAACAGCTATTCATACTTCGGGGGTGGTTTTAGCTGCAAATCTCAGGCAATTAATTTGGATGTCATCTTGAAAGATTTCTTAACTGCTGGCAGAACAAAAATCATCCAATCCGGTTTCTGTTGAATAAAAGCCAGTAATGAACTCAGCATCTAGCCAAAAGAACCCCTATCTTGCGTTTTGCACCGGGTCTTAATTTTGGGAACACTCTCAGTTCTCCTTCCCTCTCCCCACCGCTGAACTGGGTATCCTCCAGACTGTTTAATTGCACTGGAAGAACTTTTCCCTTGCCCCAAAAAGTTCGTCCCATGGGCTTGTGTTGTCTGTACGGACATCCCATCTATCGTTTTTAAGTCCAATTCTACAAAACGGTGTTCTCTCTGGGGAAGGAGGCTTCTGGGGGTGCCCACAACTTCAGAACAAAAAGCATTGAGTTTCAACTTAACATTAGAACTCAGGACTCAAAGGACTTAGCTGCAAAAACCATCCATTGAATTTTCTTCTCCTCCTTTTTCTTTAATTACCATATATACTTATGTGTAAGCCCATCCGCTGATCAGACTCTTGAATTTCTAACCAAAATACCATGAAAAATGCACCACCTGCGGATAATCAAACCCACATTTTTCATGGAGAATTGTGCTTTAGGAGGCTAAACAGAGTGATGGGCATGAGTTACACTGGTGGTTCTCAAACTTGGCAACTTTAAGAGGCGTGGACTTCAACTCCCAGAATTCCCCAGCCAGCCATGCTGGCTGAGGAATTCTGGGAGTTGAAGTCCACGCCTCTTAAAGTTGCCAAGTTTGAGAAAGACTAGGTTACACCCATATTCTTTTGCATAACTTTACTCTCTGGTTGCTATTATTTTGTATCATTTATTCTGCTTCTGCTGGGGCTGCCCACACACTTTCTCAGGAGGAGAAATTTGCAGCTGTGAGGAAAAGAAGTAAAAAATGTGCAGAGCAACACTCCTCAGCTAATTCTGCACTTTGCTTCACACTTCGCACAGACAAGTCCTATTCATAGGCTGTTAAGTATTTTGCAGATGGTCTGCGGATCATTGTCTCGAATCCCTGCTAGCCTAAAGTTAGAGGATTTATTTGGTTTTGGCATCGCATGTGGGGGGGCGCAGGGAGGCAACATGTAACTCTAGGCACAATATGTGACCCAGCTGGTATCAGTGAGGTGCAGATGTGCACGGACGTGCAACAGAGAGAATAAATTTTCTTCTGGATTTTCTTTGCTCAACGTACTATTCCAAATACTTCCTATTTTTTTGGCAAGGAGTTAGCTGTGTTTACGCAGCAGGGATAACTTGCTGATTGCATTCACTCAGATTCTGGAGTTTTACAATATACTAAACCGTAAAGTAGCCAAGCAGATTTGCATGCAACAGTAATCTGTGAAGCATCTAACCGAGGCTGATGCTAATCAAACTGACTGCGTTCCACCATGCAGCTGCAAGGTCTTTCCTTAACCTGGCTAAGAGTACTGTGTGAACTCACCATCGTTTTTTGACCATCTTTATATACTACTTTTCAGCTGCAATGTTTCTCGGAGCAATTTGCAATAATCAGTGGAAATATTTTTAGGTGGGAGAAAATGGGCTTCCAGCCCAGGGTAGTAGAACTGGAAACCTGACTTTAAAACTGGCTGCCCGAATAGATATCTCCCTGAATTTTGCTTACTAAAAACCAAAGGTGCATCTTCACCTTTTCTGGCCTCAGAGGTTAAATATTGCATACATTGACATGATAGATCCACACATTCGTTGTTGACGGTTGGTATGGCTTGCAGGCATGCACACTTGTTGTGATAGATTTTGCCTTTATTCTATTTCCGTGCAGTTTGAGTAGCGCATACATTCATCTGCCGTCCCCAGGCTTCCAAATTATTGAGAATTACAATTCCTAAAAGCAGTCACACTCCATAAATACCTAGAGAACACCCGGTTAGAAAAAGCTGAGCCAGATAACCCATTCCAGACCATTTTAATGTGGCATCTGTTCTTCAAAGAATGCGGGTAGTGGCCCCTGGATGACTTGAGGATGAGCAGGCTTAAGCAGAGATGTCACAGCCATTTCCATCTGCATCTAAACCAGCATTTCTCAACCTTGGCAACTTTAAGACATGTGGACTTCAACTCCCAGAATTCCCCAGCCAGCACCATGGTCATTAAGTGAATTGTGTGGTCATTAAGCGAATCCAGCCTCCGCCATTGACTTTGCTTGTCAGAAGCTGGCTGGGAAGGTCGCAGGTGATCATGTGACCCTGGGATGCTGCAACCGCCCTTAATACATTCAGTTGCCAAGCACCCGGATTGTGATCATGTGACTGTGGGGACGCTGCGACGGTTGTAAGTGCGAGGACCGGTAGTATGTCACTTTTTTCAGCACCGTCGTAACTTTGAGCGGTCACTAAATGATTTGGTCGTAAGTCGAGGACTGCCTGCACTTCAGTGAATTAAGGAGGTGTCTGTCTGAGCTTCTTCCAAATGTTATCTCATTGCTCTGGGCTTTAAAGTGGTTCAGCCGCTGGCCACGGTTGTTGCGTGTTTCCACCAAGGTCATCTTCCTCCCTATGTGGAGTCCTCACCCCATGCTGAGCCAAAACACGATTATGCGCTTCGAATCTCGTGTCGTGAGAACCCAGCCAGGGTTAGAGGCCTCCCCATCCAGCTTAGATTGCTGGTTTGGGGCTCACCCATGGTTGAAACATCTGTTTCCAGGGGCCAGCCCAAAACTGGGGTGCAGGGGAGAGGCAGGGAATGGCGACATGAGTCACTGTTTTCTTCCCAAATTGCTCCTGCCCAAAGATATTTTTTTCTTGCTCAGCAATGGGGGCTGTTGCCCGTGTTTGCATGCAACGTCTAATTGAGCCCAGTGTCTTTTTCCTTTCCAATGCAGGCTGAGGTTTTCCTGCTCTATCAGCACAGGAGGAGGCTGGGCAGAATTGGCAGGAACACAAACTCCAGTTGGTACTTCCAGCTGTGTGGTCTGGAATTTGTGAGCCCAGCAGGAACTATATGCATTTAATAAGAAGGACCTGGGGAGGCTGTTCCTTTCTACTGCTCTTAAACCTCCTTGATTCCCTGCTCTATTATTTTTGTCGCTGTTATTCTTTACCCAGATGTAAACACGGATCTTAAGAAAGAGAAGGAAGAAAAATGGCAGCTGTTTGGGGCACCCAAATACATCAGCATTTGGTCAGATGCGCAGGCTGTGCTTTGAGCATTCAGATATGTGGGGTTTTCCCCTGTTACACTTGCAGGGGTGACTTCAGTCTAAACCAGTGTTGGTCAAAGTTGGCCACTTTAAGCCTGCTGGGGAATTCTGGAAGTTGAAGTCCACCCATCTTAAAGTTGCCGAGTTTGGAAAGCTCTGGTCTAAAACGTCACTGAATATTATGTTTTTTGGAGAGTGGAGAGAATTGCTGGCGCCTTTCAATCCTGCTTCTGGTGGATCATTTTTGAAACAGGGTGTTGGGTGGTTCTTGTGCTTAATGATGAAGAAAGCCCTCCAGTCTATTTATATATGGCTGTGTACATTAGAAATCAAGGTGCTGTGACTTTAATGTGCACCTAGAAAACTCTGGATTCACGCAAAACATATCGACTTAAATTCCACTGAATTAGGTACCTCCAGTTTGGAGCCTTCAGAAGTATTGATGGTCATAATTTTCCCAGAATTTTCAGCGAAGTCTCTGGTTGATCCTCCGTTCCATATTTGCGTAGTGTGATTGCAAAATTGGGGGGGGGGGGTTGCAGTCACCTGCAGGGGGTTCAAAAGATGGTGTTGTGACTGAGCGATCGAAGCTCCACCCCTTTTTAATGTGAATCATGCGTGGGATGCATGTGAAAAAGGAGCTGGGTTTTCTTCATATGGTCCCAGACCCCTCTTGACTGTTTTGATCCCCCTGCGGATGCCCCTGTGGTGTAGGAAGTCCTGAGAATAGCTGTTTGCAAGCAAGGGAGTTGCGGGTGATGGGATCTTGGAATAGAATGGTCTTGGACCGTGCCCCATATGCTTCCCTTTCGGGATGGGAAGATTTCAACTCCCAGAATTCCCTAGCCAGCATGCTCATTTCTGAGAAGGCTGGAGCAGGTATTAAACCCTTAACGACAGTTTTAAGCTGTGTAGATGTATCGGCAGGCTTCACACATCATGGGAAGCCATTACAGGTTTGGTAAACCCAGCCACTGGGGCTTCTGGGCCAAGGGGTATGGCTAGTAGCTTACTGGGCAACTTACAAGCCCCATGTTCCCTGCTAGTATTCCATTTGGGACATCTGGAACCCCCCCCCCCAGCATACAGGTAGTCCTCACTTAACAACCACAATTGGGACCAGAATTTCAGTTGCTAAATGAAGGGGTCTTTAAGTAAATCTGACCCAATTTTATGACCTTTTTTGCAGTGGTTGTTGAGTGAATCATGCAGGCATTAAGTGAACCACGTGATCGTTGAGTGAATCACATGGTTCCCCATTGATTTTGCTTGCCAGAAGCTGGCTGGAAGGTTGAAAATGGCGATCGCTTGTCCACAGGATGCTGCCACGGTCATAAATGCGAACCGGTTGCCAAGCACTCAAATTGTGATCATGTGACCATGGGGATGCTGCGACGGTCATAAGTGTGAGGACTGGTTGTAAGTTGGTTTTCAGTCCGAACCATCGCTAAACGAATGGCCGTTAAGCGAGGACTACCTGTATGTACGAATAAAAATATTAGACCCTTTGTACATAGAAGCTGGGATGAGTGGGAGTTTGTGGGCATTTTGGAGTGAACTGAGCCCCTTGAGCTTTGCAGAAGTTCAAAATACCTATTCAACCTTTTGCCAAAAAAAAAAAAAAATCCCCACTTTGATCTCCCTGCCAATCAAAACACTTGTTAACATTTGGGGAGGAATAAAATTGGTTGGTGGTGCTTTATACCTCTGCAATGTCACACACAATTGATCACAAGAAGGCAGGGCAGAAAGTCACCAGGCAGTGCAAGGCGGGTGCCTAGCAATGCTGAGATGCTGTTGTGTGGGTGGGACCCACATTTCTGCCACTTGCTTGCGGGGTGTGTGGAACGACAGAAGAACAGCGCACCCATTGGGCTATTTAAATCCTCCCTAGATGATAATCGGGAAGGGGACCGACTTTTTTTTTTCTTTGCAAAGGTTGAATATGGAACACCCCCCTGACTTAGTCGGTGCAGGACCTCCGACGTCTTCGTGCCAAAGTCAAGGTTTCTTCCCCCTGCGTAGTTGCAAGCTGGCCAAAGCGGTAGGATGGGAATTGTAACCTAACCCCAGGATGGTCCTCTCCACGCTTCCTCTGCACAAACTGAAATTCCACCCCTGGGTAACGCTCCACGCTGGTAAATATGCGGGAGACGCCCTTTCAGGCCATGCTGGGGGAGCCTCAGGAACTTGGGATGGGCCAACCCAGATTTTCCAGTTCTTTTGCCCTGGCATGTGAGAGAAGAGCTTTTGCTATTCCTGACACTGGCAGCAGGAGCAGCCATCATTTAAAAAAAACAACAAAAAACCTCTTAAGCAACTCTGCCTGATGATTTAATCATATTTCAGGTGATTACTCTCAAAGGAGGACCACGACCCATGGACTGGAGCATCAAGAAAAAAGGGAAGCAAAGCTTTAATTGCGGGTTTTAGTGACTGAATGGTTTGCTTTGATCAAAATGACACTGATATGGTTTAATTACTGGTAAGAGATTATCTCTTAAATCGTATTCGGATCATCTGTGTTAGAGAAGTCGGAAACCATCTTTCGTTTCTTCACTTTCGTGGTTTTTTCTTTAGCTTTATCTTCTTGCTCTGCTTTATGTTCTATATTGTATTTTAGCTGTATATTTTGAAATTGAATAAAATTGTTATTAAAAAAAGCGGGGGGTGGAATCAAAACTGCATGCAGGAGGGCTGTCTCCTCCTACCAGGCACCCTGGAGATACGTTGGACTACCAACACGGTGATTGGCATGGCTGGGAATCATGGTGTTTGTAATCTTGGAGAAGGCGGCAATACAGAAGCATGCGCTAAGTCTTCTCCATCCTGACCTTGGGGACTCTTGAGGTTGTCCCATTGGAGAGAATGAGAAGGACATCCCCTTCCTTTTTGATGACGGGTGGGGCAAGTGGGCGGAGGAGGAAGAGCGTGGCAGAGGCAGGAGGTGAAGGCTTCAAGTCTAAACCATCTTGACAGGGCCACTTGGTGGATTGAGAAGCTTTTGTTTAATCTGGCAGGGGTGGGGGGGATTGCCGGCAAAGTTGGCGTTCCTCTCAACCCAGATTTTCTCGCTGTTGGAAAACTGGTTGGGGAAGACACAACCTTGATGTAATGCCACACTGGTTGTCTTGGGAAGCTGGGCCTTCTCTTCTCCCCTGGATACAAATACCTCCTCTCCTGTTCTTAACCAATGGTTTAATGTTACATCTACATGGTTTGAGACTGTCCATGCTAGACCAAACTGACCTCAGTTAGTCTGTCTCCATGCATGTAACATAGTGTTTTTCGACCTTGGCAACTTTAAGATGGGTGGACTTCAACTCCCAGAATTCCCCAGCCAGCTTGCTGGCTGGGGAATTCTGGGAGTTGAAGTCCACCCATCTTAAAGTTGCCAAGGTCGAAAAACACTGGCGTAACACTGGCATTCACTGGTGTAACACTGGCATAGGACTATTGTGTGTTTATGGCTGTCTTCACACTATTCTATGCTAAACACCAACTTAATGGCACATAATCAGTCAGTGAATGAATCAATCACGCACACCAAAGCATGCAGCAAATCTCCTAGCTACATTTGTGCAATGCAATAAGCTCATCTAACGTTACCGTTGTTGGTTTTTGCATTTGTTTCATATTTATCTGAGCACGTTGTGCAAATACAGCTCCTTTGGTTTGTGGGTGGCTCTCCGTATTCCTCCCCAAATGAGGCAATTTAATTCAATGTGGGTCCAACATGTGCGTCTTTATGCATACAGATGCAAAGAAAAGAGGAAGTTGCCCTTTGGAGGGATGTGGAAACGACCATTTTGTGTTGGAACCAGGAACTTCTTAATTTTTAATTTTTCTCCCCTTTCTTTGGGGGGAGAAAGTTGGGGTTCTTTCCCCATTTTTAAAACGATGCTACAGTTTCACCGCAGGCTTTGTGTGACACCATCTCACGAAAGACGTAATTTGCATCGACACAGATTACACGGTTCATATCATCATGTTGCCACATATGAATCACAGTCTCCTTTGATTTCCCCTCTAAGACCCCATGGTCAATAGCCAAGTTGGAGAAAGTAGCATTAAAAGTGGCTTTCCTCTCTCATCTGGGAAGGTGAACTCATTTTTAAAATTGGTTTCTGAATCATTCCTCCTCCTTTCCTTCAGTTGTGTAAAGCCTTTTCTGTAACTCTTCTTAGTTTTGAAGCTGGAGCGTTGGGATGCACGGCAAAATCAACTGCTCGTGGGAAGAACGTCCCCCCAATTTTCTTTCCATGAGCTCAGGTAGATTCTTGGATCAGGGCCAGCCTTTGCAATAAATCCCATTGTATCTCATGCTTCCTTTAGCATCAAGGGCCTGTGTCGAGGCTTGGGTTGATTGATTGATTGATTATGTGCCACTCCAGTCACAAGTGAGTGGGATATAATTCCTACTTCCATAACCTCAGAAGAACACAAAAACAAAAGTCATAATCCATATAATTTATAAAATCACATGTATAGGACTGGGAACCCACAGCAATCAACCAGCCATAACGCCTTTCATCGCCAGAGGGGCCAGTGACGCCATCCCAGCTCCCAAGGTCTGTTGGAACAACCAACTCTGACTTTCTAAGTGTCAAAGGAGAAGAAGCTGTTTGGATGTCCAGGAAAATGCTCTTCCAGAGGGGGAAGCAGATTGAAAGGGCATGCTTCCATGGCCCCTGGAGATGCAGTCCCCGAGTAAGGGGACGCCGAAGGGACCCACCTTATTTGATGTTATCAAGCAGGCAGGTGTTATTGTGGTGTCCGGGCCCTGATCCATGGAGGGCTTTGAGATGAAAACCAGAACCTTGAATTGCACCCCACTGGTAGCTAGTGCGGTTCTCAAAGCATGGCTTCATTCAGGTGCATTGTGGAGTGCTGGCTGGGGAATTCTGGGAGTTGAAGTCCACATGTCTTAAAGTTGCCAAGGTTGAGAAACTCTGCTAGAGAGCATAACTACTGCAAATAATGAGAATTTATGGTTCATTGGCTTGATTCTCGTAACCCACCATCCCCAAGCAAACAGCTCTTTTTCTGACTTAACGCGAGGGTTGGTTTCACGCAGCATCTTAAAGCGGGTGACAGAATGCTGGGTGCCACAATTGCAGCGTAGCACGTGGTGCAAATCCTGCCAAGGTACGCGTTGTGTCTGCACCCTGGACTTCTGTAGCAGTCGCCCCATTGAAAGGCATCTGTGTGGCTTTTCTGGCTTTGGCTGGGGCTTCAGCCTAATTCCGAATTTTTATTTTTTTTTAATTGTTGTTTTAAAGCCAGTTTGTTTCCAGCCCTCCCCCACCCGCTCTTCCTTATGAAAGCTGGGGTTGGCTCCCAGGGGGGCTGTTTCGCCAGCTCTTTCGGTTGCCATGGTGAAAAATGAGCAAGGCATTTTCAAATGCAACATCTACAGTAAATGAAGGCTCCCAGACTTCTCTATAAATAGAGCCATTTTTTCTTTTGAGTCTTTGGGAATTGCAAACGATCTGAAGAGCGAGGAAAGAGGAATTGTATTGGGCATTAAAAAAACTTAAATATAACTTTGGATTCCCCTGTCCCCCCAAATCTGCTCTGCTCTGTTGCAAAATGTGGGGAAACGGCCTTGTGTGCGTTGTGGAGTACAGGCCCTGACGACTTTGGAATCCCCTGCCACTACATGTCACAAAGGATTAGTTTTGTAAGTTCATCCTAAGGCACAGGAGCAGGCCAGCCTATTTATCCTTGATCAGCTGGCAACAGAGAGTTTTGTAAGCCTGATGGAGCATGGTATCTAAATACAGGTAGTCCTTGCTTAACAACCACAATTGGGACTGGAATTACGGTCGCTGAGCAGTGTGGTTGTTCAGTGAATCTGACCCGATTTTATGACCTTTTTTGCGGAGATTGTTAAGCGAATCACATGTCATTAAGCAAATCATGAGATTCCCCATTGATTTTGCTTCCCGGAAGCCGGCTGGGAAGGTCAAAAATGGTGATCACATGATCGTAGGACGCTTACAACCGTGCGACGGTTGTAAATGCAAACCAGTTGCCAAGCGCCTAAATCATGATCATGTGACCATAGCGATGCTGTGACACTCATAAGTGTGAGGACCAGTCGTAAGTCGGTTTTCTCTGTGCTGTTGTAACTCCAAACCTTTGCTAAATGAATGGTCATTAAGTGAGGACTACCTGTAAGTAATTGTTTTAAGATCAGAGGTTGCTCCTCCCCCCCCCGGCCAGCTGATGCAAGGAGGAAAAGGGGAACAGCCCAACCTTCCCATCTTGCTGCTTTTCCAGAGACCAGGGGTGTCTGCAGAAACCAAGGTTTTAATCAAAAAGACAAAACATGTATCGGAATGTCTCAGTGCCAGCTCAGCCCTTTACGTACTTGCATGCAACACTGCAACACATGCTGATGTCGCAACATGCATTTCATCATTCCCCCCTTATTTATTCCCCAGCATGCTGGCTGGGGAATTCTGGGAGTTGAAGTCCACCCATCTTAAAGTTGCCAAGGTTGAGAAACACTGGTCTAGCCAATCTGTGTACAGGTAGTCCTCAACTTATGACCATTTGTTTAGCAACTGTTCGAAGTTACGACAGTGCTGGAAAAAGTTACTAGCAACCGGTCCTTGCACTTACAACCATCACAGCATCCCTGCAGTCACATGATCAAAATTCAGGCGCTTGGTGACTGGCATGTATTTATGATGGTTGCAGCGTGCTGGGTCATGGGATTGCCATTTGCATCCTTCCCAGCCAGCTTTTGACAAGCAAAGTCAATGGGGGAAGCCAGATTCGCTTAACAACCACACGACTCACTTAATGACCACCTCAGTTAGCAGTGCAAGTTCTGGTCCCAATTGTGGCCATAAGTTGAGGACTACCTGTATCTGATGAAGTAAACTGCAGCTCATGAAAGTTCATGCCTTTTAATAGAACAGGTTAGATGGAAAAGAAACTACCAGACCCTTCTTTGGATTTGGTGTCCCTTAGGTGAACAGGTAAACGGTTTTGAACATTTGAAAATGCTGTAAAGTTGAAGGTATCTTATCAACTAACCTCACATTTTGAGACTTAATCTGTTGGGAAGAAATCGGCTGAGTTCGCACAACCTCCCTCGTCTAGGCTAAATGGAAGTGGGGAGTTTGTGGTTCATCAACCGTAGGGCGTGTGTGAACCAGACCATCCCATCGTTTCATCACGAGATCTGGCATCTTATGCCAGCATCCCGGTCGCATATCACTAAGCCAGGTTTGGGTTCTTTGTCTGAACCCATCCAGCGTATGTGATCCCTAGGGAGAATGGAATAGGCATAGAATTATCCCTTGGTTATTTTGCTTTCCAAGGGCAGGAATAGCAGCAAGGGAACCCGGCAAAGAATTTGGTGGCATCTGGAAGCCAAACCCATGCATGACTGCAAAACAAGGGTTGGGGGCTGCTGTCAGCTGGCAGGTTTTCTGCACCAGAAAAGGTGGAGGGGGGAGTTAATGGACTCCTTCAAGGCTACAGACCCGGGACATAGTTCGTGGGGGGGGGGGCATGGGAGAGCCTGCCAGAGCGTTCTGAAGACGGCTGGCGCTTTGTCCTGAGAAAGTCTTTTGCCAAATATGGAAGGTTTTTGCCTCGCGGTTTAGTCACACAGGCCCCTGCCCGGAGAGCTGCTTCCAAACGCTTAGGTCACACGGAAACAGCCCGTCCGCCCTTGCTCTTGGCTGCCCCCCTCCCCAGTGGGCGGACGCTTGCCAACTCCATGCGCGCTCCCTTCCAGGCTGTGTGTGCGGGGTGCCTTCCCATGCGAGGGAGAGAAAACGGGGCCGAAAGGAGCATTTTGCATTAACTGGTTTCCCGTTAGCAGCTTTAGACGTAAGACGCAAGGGCAGGCGTGTTCCCCAGCAACAGGGATTAAAATCTGTGATCTTCTTAAGGACCCGCAACTTCACCACCGTCCCTCTCAGCCCTGATACCCCATTTAAGGGAACGGAAGCAGGACAAGAAGGGCGAATGCACTCCTGTGCAAACTTCGGATTTCATTCATTCCCATGCTGCTTGCAATAAAAATGTTCCTGCCAGGAGATGAGCATTGATGCATAGCATGGGACACATCTGAGCCTGTTGCTCAACATGGCTTTGCTGCCTGATGGGAAGCCCCAGTACAGAAGGGGAAAAGGGAGAGGGGTCAAGACAGAGGGTGGCATGGGGTGTTCTTTTCTCTTGCGATATAGGATGCTTTCTTCCCTTGCAGCATGGGTTCTTCTAGTGCAGCAGTGCTCACCCTTAGCCACTGTGAAGATATGTGGACTTCAACTCCCAGAATTCCCCAGCCAGCATGGGAATTCTGGGAGTTGAAGTCAACACACCTTAAAGTTGCTAAGGTTGAGAAACACGGTTCTAGGGGTTATTTTTCAGTAGTTTTGATGGCTCCAGCCTTATTGATTTGATTTGATTTAGGAGAATTTCCTGATAGTGAGAACTGTTAAGCAGTGGGACAGCTTGCCCCATGGAGTTGTGGGTGCTCCATCGCTGGAGGTTTTCAAGGAAAGATTGGAGAACCATTTGTCTGAGATGGTATGAGGATTCCTACTTTGGGCAGAGGGTTGGACTAGAAGACCTCCAAGATCCCTTCCAACCCTATGATTCTTTGATTTGATTTGATTTGATTTGATTTGATTTGATTTGATTTGATTGCTGCCCATCTCACTTATGTGAACCCATTTCCTAATTAAGAGGAAGGCTCCCACTTCCGCCAAGCAACTTAGTGGCGATATTTGGAATTGTCTGAGACTGGCCTTCCCTGGCGTGGGACTTAGTTCTGAGAATTTCCTGCCAACGTGGGACGATGGGACTTGCAATCCAGTGCCTCTGCAGGGAGTCTGAGCAGACCTCTGGGTTTGAGTGACTGATGGTCTGACTCAGCCATTCTCCAGATGTAGGAAAATAAATTTGTTGACAGGCAAAGTGAATTGGGACTTTTTAGGAGAAGAGTTGACTTTGCAAAGCAGGAGGTCTGTTGTCCATATTCCCGGCTCCTGTGTCTCCAGGCGATGTGTACCTACCCAAGATTTTGTTAAACAGCATAGAGGGGTTTTTATTTTGTTTGTGTATTGGGAGATTTGGAAGCGGATCTTCCTCCTTGCAAATGCCAGAGCAGCATGCAGAGATAACATCTCCAAGTCACATTCAACTCTTGGTCCCTGCAAACATCTCCATGTTATTTGTGGGGCTATGTGGAATATTCCCAATCTTGTTGACAGCTTTGAGATTCCCTGGTGATCTTTCATCCAAAAGCAAAAAAAAAGAAAGATGAAAATGTCAACTCCAAAAATAAATGAAAACATGAATGAAGGTCAAGAGAAGTTGCAAATAGAACAGGTTAAATCAGTGTTTCTCAACCTTAGCAACTTTAAGATGGGTGGATTTCAACTCCAAGAACTCCCCAGTCAGCATGGGGTAAAAAGGAATATACTTGCACTAACAAGAAGGTTTTGAAATAAGACTAAAAGGGTTGTAGTCTTCGGGCCAGTCACATCCATGGGGGCTGCCCCAGTAAAGGCCTTTTCACAGTGGCCTGATTTGCACATTCCACCAAACCATGGTTTATTTATCTGTGTTTTATTCCATACACTCCAATTGGCCAGGTTCACCAGCTGCATATCCTGGTTTCCACACACATTGGCATGGTGTATTTATTGGTTTGTTAGCTTTATAGCTTGCCTTTCATACAAGAGTTCAAGGTGCATACAGGTAATCTCACTTAACCATTCGTTTGATGATGGTTCGAACTTACAACGCTGCTGTAAAAACTGACTTGAGACTGGTCCTCACACTTACAACCATCCCCACGGTCACAAGATCACAATTTGGACACTTGGCAACCAGTTCGCATTTATGACCATTGCATCCTGTGGTCACGTGATCGGCATTTTCAACCTTCCTGGCTGGCTTCTGGCAAGCAAAATCGGGGGGGGGGGCGTGATTTGCTTAACCATGTGGTTTACTTAACACCCGGAGTGCTTTGCTTAACGACCACCGCAAAAAAGGTCATAAAATCGGGCTGGATTCGCTTAACTTTACGACTGTAGTGTTCCCATCTCCTCTTTTTTCCCCATAGCAACAGCCCTGTGAGGTAGGTTAGGCCAAGACAGAGCGATGGGTCCACAGTCACCTTGGGAGATTCCATGGCTGAGTGGGGGGCTTCACCCAACCCCTATGCTATAATTAGCCCAACTTCCTGATGGCTTAACACGTTGTGGAGATGTTTGGAGAAGGAGCTCCCCTGATGCTTTTAGCTGGCAGAAGGTGCCCACCATCTTCTTGAACCCACCCAATGAAGGGAAACACTCGATCTCCCTTGGCCACTGGGATATCTGTCAAACTGTTCTCACTGTCAAGAAGATTTTTCCCAATATTCAGTCAGGATCTTATTCTCGCTTCGATCCATGATTATTCCATGCCTGGCACTGGAATGATGGAAATGTTGACTTCTTCTGTGAGAGGGACACCCTTCCCGGTGTTTGGAGAGGGCTGACAGGACCCCTCCTCTCTTCCGGGGGCTTCAATTCTAGACCGCTGATCCTCCATGTTTGCCCTTCTTGGAACCTGCTCCAGGAGGTCTTCTCCAAGTGTGGTCCCCAGAGCTGGAGAGTGTCCCTGTGTCCTAAACCCTAGAATTTTTCAGCTGGAAGGGTCCCTTGAGGTCATCTAGCCCAACCTCCTTTTAGTGGAAGAATTCACATTAAAGCATCCCTGACAAATTGCTGTCTAGCCTTGACTTGAACACATCCAGAGAAGGGGATCCGCCACGTTTCTGGTCAGTGGATCCACTGTTGAACTGCACTTGCTCTTAGGAAGTTTTTCCTAACGTTCAACCATACTCTGCCTGTCTGTAACTTGAAACCGTTACTCCATGTCCCCAAATCCTGGAACAACGCAGAACAGGTCTTGACGTCTTTATGACACCCTTTGAGGTCCACCTCCCATCCGTCCTCTCTTCCTTGACGTACCCAGTTCCCTCCCTGTCTACTCGCAGGACGTATTTTCCAGCTCCCTCATCATCTTCGCCGTCCTCTGAACCCATTCAGTTCCTCTGATTCCTTCCAAAATTGTGCTAACCAGATAAAGATGGCTCAATGGGCCTGTGCTGAGCCCGGCATTTTTGGATCTGCACAAGGAGGACGTTGGCAAGGGGATTATTCAGTGCAATGCTCAGGCCGGTGTTTCTCAACCTTGGCAACTTTAAGATGAGTGGACTTCAACTCCCAGAAGTCCCCAGCCAGCACACCCACGCATCTTAAAGTTGCCACGGTTGAGAAACATTGCTATAGAGTGTAGTATAGTAATAGTAAAGAGGAAAGGTTTTAATAATAATAGAATAGTAATACTATAGAGTATAGCATGGAGGAAACATTGTCATAGTAATTACCGTAGTAATATAGAAATAATAGCAGTAGAACAGAATATAGGATAGAGGCAATAGGAAGACCCACATACAGATTTGTAAGTTCCACAGACCGCTTTTTTTCGAAATACAACATCTCCCCAACCCTTAGAGGGAGATACTTAAAAAATCCCTGTCTGTGGTCCAGTGCTTTTGTGACGCTTCTGAATCTGGGTCAGCCTTCTTGGGTATAGTTTAAAAAAGAACCGCAGCTTAACCTCACTTAAGAGATGCAGGCGCTGATATCCTGCTGGAAACAGAGCCCCCCCCCCCCCCCGCCCCCCAAGCTGCAGCCATCCTTCATCTGGCCTCGTGCAAACGGTGCGTTCCCACATGGTCTAGCTTGGGATTCTGAGAGCTGGAATCCTGGTCCAAACTGAGTGCAGGCAGTCCTCCGTTAGCGACCACAATAGGGACTGGAAAATTGGCTGTTAAGCGGTGTAGTCGTTAAGCGAGTCACCATGTGACCAAACCAGATTTTACGACCATTTTTATGACAATCGTTAAGCGAATCCAGCTTCCCCAATGGATGTATTTTGCCTGAAACCGGTAAAAAGGTCACAGATCACAATCGCGTGACCACAGGGTGGTGCGACTGGTCCTAAATGCAAGCCAGCTGCCGAGTGCCCGAACGGCGATCACGTGACCATGAGGGTGGTGTGACAGTTTGCAATGGCCCTACGTGCAGGTACAGGTCATAAAGCACTTTTTCCAAGGCCTCCGTAACTTTGGATTGTCATTAAATGAACAGTCGTTAAGTGAGGACTACCTGCATAACTCTTTGGGGGAGGCTGGGACAGTCCCTCTCTCTCTCTCTCTTGCTTCCTTCCTCCCCTTTCCTGTGGCCTGTGCTGCTAGAAAGTTTGCTGCTGTGTCTGGAAAGAAGTGTTCTGTGTTGGGAAAAGGACTAGCCGCTTTGGAGCCTGGGAACGAACCACGGGGGAGTTGGAAGCAAACGTCAGCGGCCCAAGGGCTGCGGATAAACACTGGCGTATTCTTAGAAACCCCAGTGGCGCTGAATCAGAGAGCCTCTGATTTATGCTCGCATTCCCTTTCAGGAGGTTACGCCTTGCAAAGCTTTCCTTACCTGTGGGAGAATGACAAGCTTAACATGCAAATTGAGGAGCAGAAAATGTGCTTCTGTGGGCAGCAGGGCATGTTCAGTGGCTGTCTGGGACCCCCCACATGCACACCAGCGGTGAGAGGGGCCTCTGCAGTGGAGAAGCTCCAGGCAGAAAGGTGTGGGCGCGCACTTAACCCTTTTCCCTCCCTGCGCTTTTCCTTTACTGCCCCTCCCGTCCTCTGCTCAGTTTTTCTCCCGAGACAGGCAAGCGGAAGGCCCGGTTCTGCCTGGAGAAAGAGCAAAGCAGCTGCAAAGC
This sequence comes from Candoia aspera, assembly GCF_035149785.1. Classification (NCBI taxonomy): domain Eukaryota; kingdom Metazoa; phylum Chordata; class Lepidosauria; order Squamata; family Candoiidae; genus Candoia; species Candoia aspera. The sequence goes on from NC_086157.1 coordinate 113,971,947, forward strand.
TTCAAAGTCCTGAACTGGGGAAGGGGAGGGTGCTTCCCCCCTCCTCCAGTAATTGCTAATTGCCTTGAATTAGGAGAGAGGGGCACCGGCAGAACTTGGCTGTTGATGGGATGCTGGAAGGCTGCACTTCAAAGAGGGGCAAGTCCAGGGTGAAATTTGAACTTGAGTTAGATTTTCAAGTAAATCTATTTATGGGGTTGCTAAGAGTCGACACCGACTTGGTGGCATGTTCTCAAAAAATTAAATTAATCCCATCCCATCCCCATCCCATCCCAGGCATTGGTCTCTGCATTAATGTTCTTCTCTCACATAAGAATGACAATTTGGCAGTGGAGTATGGGGTACATATCCAAGACAGGAGAACCACATCTGCCTTGGGAACCATCCCTGTTTAGTGGCAAACCAGCCCCACATTTATCCAAAAAAAAAAAAAAGACAGGAAAAAAGAATCTCTACAGGTGGTCCTCAACAACCATTTGTTTAGTGACAGTTCAGGTTTATGACCATGCCAGAAAAACCAACTTGCGACCGGTCCTCACACTTACAGCAGCATCCCTGTAGTCGTGTGATCACAATTTGGGCACTTGGCATCCGGTTCGCATTTATGACCGTCGCAGCATCCTGTGGTCACGTGATCGCCATTTTTGACCTTCCTGGCCAGCTTCTGGCAAGCAAAATAAATGAGGAACCGCATGATTTTCTTAACGACCACACGGTTCACTTAATGGCTGCCACACAGAAGGTCGTAAAATTGGGTCCGATTCACTTAATGACCACTTCACTTAGCAACCAAAATTCTGGTCCCAATTGTGGTCATTAAGTGAGGACTACCATTATGCATAAGCAGAGTGCATTTTTCTTGCTGGTGTCACCATTATCTAGGACAGTGTTTCTCAACCTTGGCAGCTTGAAGATGTGTGGACTTCAACTCCCAGAATTCCCCAGCCAGCCATGCTGGCTAGGGAATTCTGGGAGTTGGTCCACACATCTTCAAGCTGCCAAGGTTGAGAAATACTAATCTAAGAGGAAATAATGTGTGCAGCCTTCTAAGAGAGCTTGTCTTCTAGAAATTAAACCCTGAGACGACAGCCAATGTTTGACATCGCACGGACACAGTTTTAGCGGTGCTGTTGCTACGCTCCGCAGCCCAGGGTAAAATGAGAAATAACAAAACAGGATCTGTTCGTGGGGAAATGGCAGGCGATGCGGAGGAAGGTCTTCTGTAATCCGATTCCAGGAATCAGTTGATCCCGGGCGGGGAGAGCGTTTCGAGAGGTAACTAGAAAAATAGCTGAAATGCAGCCCTAGCCTCTGGCAGAAGAGCCAGATGCAGCCAGCTGTGCTGCAAGGAAAGCTCTGGGTGGTTGCTAGCAAGGCAAGAAGGGAGTGTCTGCTCTGCTTTTTTTTTTTTTTTAATAACCTGTGTAAGTTTCCTACAGCATTAAAAAAAAGGCCACACACTGGACGTGGGTTGGGCCTTGCAAAGAGAGCCGATTTGTGCATGCGGAGCGATGCGCATCAGCAGACGCAGAAGCCCCCGGCCACTTCCATACGCTAAAGTTCTCCTTGGCACATTGAACTTCTTAACGGTGGAGTTACTGTGGCGCGTGGACTGTGCCACCTGTGTGCGCAGCTTTTCTCCAGGGTTTCGAAGGACAGGGCTCTGCCCAAGGAGCATCCAGTCTAAAGTGGAACAAAAGCTACTCAGGATCTCATGGAGGGCCTTCTGCATAGATATTTGATCTCTCTTCTTCTGTTTTGGGGTTTTGTGTGTGTGTGTTTGTATTGTTCCTTGTTTTCAAATCTTTTTAACAATTTGTAAAGAGTCGCTGGGGGTTGGACGGCATATAAATTTAATACATCATCATCATCATCATCATCATTATTATTATTATTATTATTATTATTATTATTATGGTTGGTCGCAGTCAGCCAGATGTTTAGACCGGATTTGGCATTTTTGTCCACCTCTCAAGTCCTTCCCAAGGACCTGGGATAGGCAGACATCGAGGTTTAATAACATTAAAGGTATCATCGCAGGATGGAAGCTGTTCCAAGCAAAGCTGCCTTTTGCAATTCACGGATGGTGATTTTGACAATGCTGATGGGGTGCAAGGGGTGCTCCAGATGTTTTGGGATTGTACCCAAGGCGCCTCTTACTACTGGTACTATCTTTGCTTTCTGTTGCCACAGTTCTACTTCTATTTGCGGGTCTTTGTATTTTGTGATTTTCTCCAGTTTTTTTTCCTTCTATTCTGCTGTCTCCAGGGATGGCAATGTCCACTATCCAGACTTTTGTTTGTCTTTCTTATCAACGATTATTATTATTATTATTGCAGAACATTACCAGTCAAGGGAAATGGAAGTTGTCCATTTAAATCTGGAAATTCAGGCCACTTGTAACTTGAATCGCTTCCCTTTTTATGGTAGTTGCAGCAAGAATGGTTGAGTTTCATTCTCAAGTAGCTGAATTTGGTGCCCAAACCCATGAGATTTTCCAGTCTTCTCTGGAACTGGAGATTAGGGCTTGTCTGTATGTCCTTCCTTGCTTGGGGTGAGAACAGCTGACTTACAGGTAGTCCTTGACTTACAACCACAATTGGGACCGGAATTTCCATTGTAAGTTGTTGTGGTCATAAGTTGAGCCACCATGTGACCGGGCCCGATTTTATGACCATTTTTACGGCAGTTGTTAAGTGAATCCAGCTTCCCCAATGGGTGTTTTTTGCTGGAAAATGGCAAAAAAGTCACAAAGCACGATCACGTGACCACAGGATGCTACAGCCAGTCATAAATGAGAGCCAGTTGTCAAGTGCTCGAAATACGGTCATGTCACTGTGGGGGGGAGATGTGACATTTTGCGATGCTCGGAAGTGCTTTACAGTTCCGTAAAGCACCCATTCCAAGGCCGTTGTAACTTCGGACCGCCATTAAACGAACGGTCATAAGCCGAGGACTGCCTGTACTGTGTCTTGAGACACGAATGCATGACAACTTCCTCAACATCCCCCCCCCCCGTCCACCACAAAGACAAGAGTCCACTTATTTTTCTTGCTCCGCGTCAAAAATAGTGTTTTCCCATTTACTCCCCCCCTTCTTTTTTTTAGCAAATTCACTGGTGGAACTTTTTTCATTTCCTTTTTTTACAGGTTCACCGGCAGCCTGTGAACTGGGGACACTTTTTCTCTCTCACTTGCTCCCTTCCCTGTGTGAATCAGGCCTGTCTCCTCTCCCATTAATGTTCTTGATGTACTCAAAACTATCAAAGTTTAGGTTCGTACATTATACAAACAGGGTTTGTTTGAAAAAAAATGGAACGAATCAAAGTTTGGTGGTGTTCGCACATCACTCTAAGGCGTAAATTATGGATTATAAAACAAAATAAACTCTGTATAGATACGGGACACCTGTCAAAGACTGCTGAAGTAACAAACAACAACAGGGGAAGAATGTTGCACAATGCCGTTGCTGTCCCCTTCATTATTTTCTTCAGTAAGGTGAAATGTGGAATAATATGAGGGTTCAGAATGGAAAATGGGATTGTCTGGATTCCAAAACTTATGCAGACAATGTAGGACAATAAGGCTTGACTGACTGATTGATTGATTGCAATCAGATTTATATCCTGCCACAATCATAGAAGACTCTCAGTGGCTCACAATATTAATGAACACAATAATCCAGTTTTAAAAATCTTGTGAGTGCATTCAGACATCCCAGAACAATAAACAGACCCCAGAAGCCCTCTGGAAACGCTGTTTCCAACTTCATCTGGAAGGCCGATAACGCGTGGCTTAGCACAACTGGGCTAAAGTATTCAGTTGCAAGCTCAGTGGCTGCCTTTACAGAACAGGCTCGGTGGAATTCTTTGCGGGGTGAAGTGCTGGGTCAGAGCTGAAACGGAGAATGATTCGGGAGACAGGTTGGGTGTACTTACCGCCCCGAAATCTCACCTGGAATCCACCACCCACCAGTTTCTAAAACATGACTGAAGAGGAGCACAGGACGTCCATGTGGGGATAAAAACATCAGGATTGAACATCTGTATTGAAGGGTGTGCCGGCTGTGAATTCTGGGGGCTGTAGTCAAACACATCTGGATGGCTTTATGCTGGGGAGACCGGGGCCATGACAGTTTAGTTTCCTGCCTTGGAGATCCTTATAGCAAGGAGAGGGTTCATCTGCTTATTAGCAAGATGTCAGATTCCTGGCTTTTATTGCAAAACAGAAATAAAATCCTGCTTCTCACACCACTGCTGAAGATTGCCTCTGTTTTAAATTGTGTTCTGCCAGCTTTGGGCATGCAACTTGGAACTATCAGGCGCCTGGATTTATTGTATTTGTATTTAAAAGAAGGGCGGTGAGTACAGCTTGCAGAAAGGAAGCTGTATATATGTATATGGTAATACGGTAATATGTATATGGTATCTTTTTCACAACTACAGAATGAGGCCAGCATCCATCTGGATGTGCCCTGCCCCGCCTCCCCTTTGCCTTCTCCAACCAGCAGGTCTTATAAACAAGTTAATTAAAAACCAGGAAGCAGGTGATAGGCTTGGCAGCAGGCAGCTCGGTGATAATCCGGGCTTGCTCATTAGGTTTCCAAGACTAATTAGCCGATCGCAAGCAATTTTCCTGGAACTGAGAATCTTGCCTTTCAGCACAAGGAGACCCCAGGATCTTGACTTTCCCTCTTGGTCTTGTGGGTGCAACCAGTTCTGGCATCCAGTGGTCACCAGACCCAGTATAGGTAATCCTCACTTAACGACCACAATTGGGACTGGAATTTTGTCGCTAAGCGGTGCAGCCATTAAGCAAACCTGATCTGATTTTACAACCTTTTTGCAGTGGTCATTAAGCAAATCACATGGTCATTAAGTAAACCACATGATCATTAAGCAAATTGCATGGTTTCCCATTGACTTTGCTTGCCAGAAGCCAGCTGGGAAGGTCAAATATGGTGATCACTTGACTGTGGGACACTGCAATGGTTGTAAGTGAGAGGACTCATTGTAAGTTGGGTTTAGTGCCCTTGTAAATCTGAAGCGTCACTAAATGAATGGTTGTTAAGAGAGGACTACCTGTACTAGCAGGAAGGGAGGCATCCCCTGCTCCTTCCAGCATCTGCCACCTTGTGGGACCAGCTGAGGCTGAATCCCAGGGACCAAGGCTCATAGCTGCTAGACTTTAACTGGACTTGCACATTGAGCCATCTGTAGTTTGTCTGAATGGTGATTAAGTGAACAAGCCACCATGGTGAGATTCATCCTTGCTGTAAGCCAGGAAATGTTTGTTTGCCCGTGTAGAACAAGCCAGAATGATTAGGGTCACCTCGAAGACTTGGTTTAGCCACCATAGAAGAGGACTCACATCAGCCCAACTTAAAAGCATCCTTCCAGGAGACCCAAAATAAAAAATGTTGTCTTTGAGCAGCTCCCCACCCACTCCCCTCGGTTGCTTTTGGAGGGCTCAGACAGGCAGAGAGGGAAATGGCAAGTGATTTGCAGGGTTGGCCCCACATCCAGGCTAAATGCTGGGCCTTACAAGAGTCACTTCTCTCTTCTTCACTAATAACCGCATGGAAATTGGAGAAGGCCTTCCTTTCTAGAAGAGCCTTTATAATTTATAAATTGTAACTTATAGTTCTGTTTAGCCCTGCCTAAGGGGTTCTCTTGTGTTGTTTTACACAACTGCACCTCTGCTGGTGTTGCAAGTTGCTGTGGCTGGCAAGCACCCCTGGGCAAGACTTGGTCCCAGGAGAACCAGCCAGCATTTGGAGCAGAGTTTCTCAATCTTGGGCACGTTAGGATGGGTGGACTTCGACTCCCAGAATTCGCACAACGCTCAGAATCCCACAGACACTCACAGAGCAAAGCAAAAACAGGCATGGTGAAAACCAGACAGGTTTTGCGGATTGTGCAGACGCAGCTGGGAAGTCATTAGCTGACCTGCCTGAGTGTGCCAGCACAAATAATAAAAATACATTAAAAACAGACTGGTGCCCTGCATAGTGTTAGCTAAGGGCTTGTGTATGTATGTGTATATGTATATGTGCTGATTTTTAACCTGCTCTTTCACCAGGGAGCTCACACTGGCAATTCTGCAAGGTAAATTAAGTGGGGGGGCTGGATCACAGGGGACAGAGCCAGCACCACCGAGGATCATGGTTTTTGATCTCAGCACAGCCCCCTTTTCCTGACCACAGTGATGCCCAAATGGGCATCCTGAGATCACAAAGCAAGCCCACCCTTTTGTGTTTGCATTTCAGCATTTGTGGTGTGAGGTTGTGATGTACATTTCCCCATGTGGCTGTCCCTGCCTCCCCACCCCCCCACACACCCCGTCCCTCCAGTTGCAATCCAGCCCCTGCAGTTGTAGAAGGAAGATCTTGCACATCCATGGCACGCACGCTTTGAGAATATAAATAGATTCGGGCACAAAGAAGCCAAAGATGCATTGGGCGTGTGAGGTTAAATTGCATTTATTTACCTGTTAGATTTGTATCTCACCTTATTGCAAAGAGCTCAAGGTGCCCTACATGGCCTTGCCTCCTCCTGTTTTTCCCATCACAACACTCCTGTGAGGTGGGCTGGGCTGAGAGAGAGGGATTGGCTCAAAGGTCCCCCATGGAGATTTCATGGCTAAGGGGGGACTGAAACCTGGGTCTCCCCCTCATAATCCAGCACCTTCCCCCCATCCCACCCTGGCTCTCTTATTTCTTAGATTTCTATCCCATCTTTCCTTCAGGAACTGACATGCTGCTCCCTCCTCCCATTTTCCCCCACAGCAACAACCCTGTGAGGTAGGACAGGCTGAGAGAACAGGAGAGAACATGGCTGAAGGTAGATTTGAACCTGGGTCTCCACAAAACCAGCCAAACCTCTTCATCACAACATCCTATTGCGTCTGTTTCGCCTTTTGGTTCAGCTAACCACCCAAACCATCATTCTCTGTCAGACCTGGCTGCTGACCTGTCCAAGCGTGGTTTAATCTGAAGCGCTCTCTTAGTTCCTCAAGCAGGAGGAGAAAAATCCCTCAAGAGCCACCCAGTTGCTGCAGATCAAACGTTGGTAGCTAAGAAGACCTGTCTGGAAGAATTCTTTATCTGGTATTCCCCTTCCTCCTTTGGAATTAGCATTTTATTGCATTTTAAATCAAAGAGGGCCTTGTTGACACAAATGGTTGTTCAGGTATTTCAGCCATGAAACATCAGCTTTAGATGTGTAGATGAAGGGGGTGGTTCTTCCGTAATAATCTCCAAGCCAGGAATACTGTGCCTGACCACAAAGATTTATCTCTGCAAATATTGGCTGTTTGCATTACCTTGTAGGCTGGTGGCAGTGAATCCTTAGGCTGAGAGGAGATCTCCCAGAGTGGAAACATCTGTTGCATAAAAATAACAATAAAAGGAATTGCAAGATTTACTTGGGAGTCAGGCTTCAGATCACCTGTTTATTATTTCTGTACATAATGGGAGCCTTGGTTCCTGAAAGGAGCTTTGAAGTGGGCTGAAATAACGGGGCCGAAGAACAACAGGTATTCCTCGCTTAACGACCACAATTGAGCCCAGAATTTCTGTTCCTAAGTGAAGCAGTCATTAAGCGAATCCACCCCGACTTCATGACCATTTTTGCAGCGGTCATTAAGCAAATCACCACAGTCATTAAGCGAATCACGCGGTATCCCATTGATTTTGCTTGCCAGAAGCCAGCCAAGAAGGTCAAAAATGGTGATCAAGTGACCATGGGATGCTGTGATGGTTATAAATGTGAATCGGTTGCCGAGCGCCCAAATCATGATCACATGATGGTGATAAATGTGAGCACTAGTTGTAAGTCGGTTTTTTCAGCACCGTCGTAAGTCTGAACCATCACTAAATGAATGGTCATTAAGTGAGGACTGCCTGTACAGTTCTGATTGATTGATTGATTGATTGATTATGTGCCATCAAGACATTGTTGACTCTTAATGACTACTTAAATAGATTTTCTCCAGGGGGATCTGTCCCCAACCTGGTCCTTGAGGACTTCCAATGGTGCCCCATTGACACTGTAACTGAGTCCCCCCCTTGCTGCTGGCCGTCCTCTTCTCTTTCCTTCCAAATGTTCACTTTAAGTTCCTAAACTGAATTTCTGCCACTAAATTTCTACCGCTTAGATTGCAGATAATTATCGTGTGAAGCTCCCTGCCACAGGATATGGGTAATGAGCACTAGGCTAGCCTTTTTGTATAAGGAATGGGCAGATGCATGGAGGATGTATCTGTCAATGAAAGACTGTTAAGCTTGATCACCAAATAGAGTTTTGTATACAAAGGCAGTCTATCTTTGAGCATCAGCACCTAAGAATGTTCAGAAGGATAAGGGCTGCACTTTCATCTGGTCATTGCTGGCTCTAGATCAGCGTAAGCAAAATAAATGGGGAACCGCATGATTTTCTTAATGACCACACGGTTCACTTAATGGCTGCCACACAGAAGGTCGTAAAATCGGGTCCAATTCACTTAATGACCACTTCACTTAGCAACCAAAATTCTGGTCCCAATTGTGGTCATTAAGTGAGGACTACCTTTATGCATAAGCAGAGTGCATTTTTCTTGCTGGTGTCACCATTGTCTAGATCAGTGTTTTTCAACCTTGGCAACTTGAAGATGTGTGTGGACTTCAGCTCCCAGAATTCCCCAGCCAGCATGGGAGTTGAAGTCCACACATCTTCAAGTTGCCGAGTTTGAACACTGCTCTAGATTAACGGCCCCTAAGCAATGGAGGGTTGTGATGCCCCTTGTTCCAGTTTTGAAAAACACCCTAGGTTTTGCATTGTATCTCAGTTTTGCCGTGCACTTTGCATGCGCAAGGAATCCTCATCACAGAAGGCAATGGCTTTGCAAGTATGAATCCACATAACCCCAGTCTTTCAAATATGCAGAATTTACTGATCGGGTTCAAAGACTGCACGTTTCCCCTGGGGAGATTCTGAGTGCCGACATGTTGCAAGGCTCCCAGTGAGATCTCCAGCTTGCAAGCAGTGGTGAATTCTTCCTATCCTTGCTGATTTGTTTTGACAGATTTCTATTCTACTTCTTCTCCAGTGGTTCAAGTGGCTTAGAGAAGGATGCTCTTTCATTTTATCTCTGGAACAGCAGCCCTGCAAGGTAGACCGGGCTGGATTTACTCAGTAAATTTCCATGAATTTTGACTTGAATCAGGATCTCCCCAGTTTGGCCCAGCATGTTAACCATGACACCAATGGTATTGAAGTGATCGTTTATGGCATCTCTTATGGGCTACCTGCCTCCCAAAGCAATTACACCCTGTATAGAGCTGGAATCAGAAACCAGCAATAGTGAAATTTTGGTGCAGACCCACAGAGCTGATCTGGACCAGGTGTGCAAAAATTTTGGATTTGAATTTTGGATTTTGCAGGTTCTGCGGGTCAGGCGTGATTGAGGATTCAGACCTGGGTCATATTCAGAGTTTCAGAACCCTCCTGGGAATAAATGCTGTTTTTGGAATGTTCCTTCCCCCCCCTCCCCTTGGTCTCCCCTAAAGACAGATGTGCCAAATGCTTTGAGTTCAAACTGTTTCAAGATTAACAACCCAACTTCACTAGACTTATTCTAATCCCCATCAAAGCATTTCTGGCAAATTCAGAACAGCCTCTTTCAAGCTGGTTCTTATTTGAATATTTGCCCACCTCTTCTGGTGGATGGCAATTATGCTGAAGGTTTTTCTTTTTCTTTTTAAAGGAGATTGTCCTATCTGGTTTATCCCTGGTTGCATTTCTCCTGTAGTGGAGGGGGGAAAAAAATCTCTGCATAGATCGGTAACCTCTGCTAGCTGTCAGAACTGGGAGGGGTGTGTGAGCTTTGCTAGGCATGCAGAGATGCTGATGGGCTTTTGATGCTTGAAAAGGAAGTGGAGAAATGTAGCCATCCAGATATCGTTCAGCTTCATTTCCAGTAATCTCAGTGACCCTGGCTGAAGGGCGAGGGAGGCCGAATGCAGCCATTTAGCAACAGAAGAACAGGCCAAGGCCAAGTGCATCCCATTCTTACAACAGGTCCTTGCAAGCAGAAGATGGAAATGGGTCTCTCTTCTGCCTTGTTCCACTTGCACCTGGTGTTTGGAGATGTGCTGGAACCTCCAAGCCAACCAGCCCTCAATAGACCTGTCTTTCCTAGTTTTATCCCACCCCTTTTGAAAGTCATCCAAGGCATTGGCCATCCTCATGCCTGTGAATTCCACAGGTTCTCCCTGTGCTCTAAATCCCCTTCCAATCAGCATCCTTTCTAGGATTTGGAGAAAGAGAGGAAGACTTGTCTCTGCCTGCTGCCTTCCTCTGGGATTTATTATTTTTTACTTCCCAGTCTAGCCTACATCTCCTGGATCTCTTTGTGGTCTCCTATCCAAGGATTAACCAGGTTGGACGCTGCTGAGCAGATGAGCCATGGATGGCTTGATGCTACCCTCTGGGCTGGGAATTTCCTTGGTTAGTTTGAAGATCACAGACAGGTGGGTGAGCTTTTGAGTTTACAAGAGCTCTTTATTAAAATGATAGTGTTATTCTCCTAATATGGAGTTTGGATTTTTATTTTTAACACCATCAACGGACTCCTTTGCTTTTTGTGTGACCCAAACAGCCCGCTTCAATACAGAAGGTAACGCTCAACAATGGTTAAACTTCTTCAAGGGGCCTTTTTTTTCTTCCCCAAAATACAGCATTTTTCTTCTCCTAAATGCTTGCATAACTGAATCAGGTACCTCTCCAGTTTCTGCAAAGGTCAGCATTCAGCTCCATGGTGTCTCATCCTTTTCTGCAACATGCTAGATTTCTATATGCAGGTCATTGGCAGTCTTGCCACCCACGACAATTTTTCAGGCACCGGTTAAATAACGATTTAAGATTTCAAAATGCCAACAAGCCAGATATTCAAGAGGCCTTTTCTTTCCCCCCAGCCAATATCTATGTTTATGCAGTTATGGGAACAATTGAGAATAAAATAGCCACCAGCCTTGTATTTGTCTATGCAAATGAGATGCAAATTATGTGGTTTGTCAGCAGCTATATAAGTTGGCTGCTTTTGTTTCAGCCTTCAAATTTGTTTTCTTCCCTTCCCACCCCAGCAGATTCCCAGAGATACACACACAAAGATATATTTGGGATATTAACTGCACAACAGGCAACATTTTCCAACACCAAGCTGGCCAGAACTAATACTGAATGCAAAAATTTGCAGATGAGCAGAGAGGTTTTTGGCAAGCTGGAAGGGTGCTGTGGACTCCAGCTTTGAAATCTGGCTTTTGAAGAATGCTGAGCCAAGCGCACGGCCAGCGCAGGCAGATGGATCGTGTTCTGGTGTTCTTTGAAAGGGCAGCAAAGGGTTCAAATGAGGGGGTCTCCGTGGATGTATGTCCATGTAAGGTTGATTCTAGGACTGCTGTGTGGGTTGCACAAAGAAAATTAAACCAAGGGGCAAAAACTGTGTGATTAGGGTCAGCGAAAACTGAAACAGAGCAGGGGAGGGCAAAGACCGATTAATTGTGTCATCGATACATAGAGTTGGAACGGTCCACAGGGGTCATCTAGTCCACCCCTCTGCATCCTTGAGGTGCCCATCCGGCCTCTTCTTCAGCTCCTCCAGAACTGGAGAACCCACAGCCTCTGTAGGGGAACCGTTCCTCTGTTGTACAGATCTTACCATCAGGAAGTTTCTCCTTGTATTGAAACAAAATCTAGGTAACTACAACGTAAACCTGATGTTCCTGGTCCAGGTTTCTGTGGCCACGGAAAATAGATCCTGACCACTTTCCCTGTAGCTTCCCTTGATGTGCCTGAATGGAATTCCCTTGATGGATCACTTCTAGCCTTTCTCACTGTCAAGCCTTTTTAGGCGTAAGCCTCGTACTCAAATCGAGGGGAAAAAAACAGGGCCGATTTCTTGGCAGTGAGAAGTGGGGGGATTCTCTTGTAATTGGGGGGCAGACCTGGGAATCTCGGGGATTTCGCCGTGGCATCCCAGGCTGAGCCGAGAGCCAGCGCGTTGTGGAGGTGAAGGCATCAGACCGCCTGGGGAGGGGGGACCCATATCCAGTCCCCCCTCAATCCAGACGCTCTCTGGGTGACTTTGGGCCACTCCCCCTCCCCCAGCCCAACCTACCTCGCAGGGTTGTTGTGGGGACAAAATAGGAGAAGGGGGAAGCACGGGTGGCCCTCAAGAAAAGGCAGGATGTAAATCTAATACGTAAATCCCTTCCCGGCTGCTGTGCTGACGTTGCAGCTTACCTTGGCTTCACCTGAGCCTTCTGACTTCCAACCCTCCTCCCCTTCCTTTGCCTACTTCCTCGTAAATAACATTTCCCTCCCCTGAGTCATGCTCTTCCAGCCGCTGAGCCTCTGATGCCCTGGAGAGGTGCCAGTTTTGGGGTTAGCCCGTTTCCAGCCTTTCTCTGTCTGCTGTTTACCAAAGCCCAGTGAACAGAATTACCTCTGGAGAGGGGAGATTTGATTTCTTTTTTTTTTTTATGGGGAAAAAAGTAGCCCAGAGCTGTTGGAAGGCCTGGGTGGGTTGTGGGTGAAAAACTGCTTATGAATTCTCCCAAATGAGTGCATCCAGGAGACCCACAGAAACGTGTAATAAGAACCGGCTCCTCTGATTTTTTTTTTTCCCCCCAAGCGAGAGGGGAACACGGGGGCAGCTGTGGGAATTGAGCATGTTTGGCTGATGTGCTCCTTAATTTCGTTTGGGATCTGCAAAGCAGTTTTTCCACACGGGGCCCTCCAGATAGGCAGGGACTACAAACTCCAGCATCCCCAGATGCTGAGAGCATGTGCGCATACTTCTGGAGAGCATCACCATGAGAAAGGCTGTCCTGGACTATTAAGAGTTTGGAAGGAGGAATTATTGATGTTGTTCTAAAGGGCTCGGTGGTTGCTTAGGTAACTAGCAGACATCATTGTTAGGGTATGCTGGCTGGGGAATTCTGGGAGTTGAAGTCCACCCGTGCTGGCTGGGGAATTCTGGGAGTTGAGGTCCACCCGTGCTGGCTGGGGAATTCTGGGAATTCAGCCCGCGCTGGCTGGGGAATTCTGGGTGGTAAAGTCCACACAGATGAGATAGTGGGCAGAATAAAGGGCAAATTGAGGCTTTGCTGTTTTGGAGCCGAGTTAGCAATTTGCTAGTAGATTTATTCATATTTATTTATTTATTTTATTTTCTATCCCTCCTTTATTATTTTTATAAATAACTCAAGGCGGCGAACGTACCTGATACTCCTTCCTCCGTGTTTTGCTGTTTGATTTTGTATCCTTGTGCTGGCTAGACCAAGTTGAGTTCTGAACTACCGTTGCTCCATCCTGGGTCCCACCCACGAATCCCCAGCTAGCTTTCCTTCCATTTTCTTTCTGAGTATTTTGACCTTTCTTAGGGAGGTGGGCAGATGCTGTGTCATGCATTCCTGGGTTAGTTTAAAAAAAAAAGCAAAAAGGGGAAAAAATGCCAACTCGGTCCATGTGATGTTTTGGGGGTGGGAGGGAGGAACAGATAAACATGTGAATTTATTTCCTGTTAACCTCTTGGAAAATCCAGAAGCGAAGGCTTGGATTGATTGCTTTTATTTTTTTAAACTCATGTACATTTTTGAAGGGTGAATTTAAAAAAAAACCCACTGTATTTGCAAAGAAACTAAATAAACTCTCCATACTTCAGAGTTGACTCAAAATGGGGCAGCCCAATTACAATAGCAGCCAAACACCTCAAGCATTTCCTCTCGAGCAGCGCTGGGTGGGAGGACGAGGAGGAGATAAGCCTACGTGGATCGACAAAGAGGCCAGAAATGGATGCTCCTCTCCAAGTTTTAACCACTGCTCAGTGGTCTCAGTGCAAATAGTGGCTGGTTCCCCCATTTCAAGGATGCACATGAAAAGGGGACGGGGCTTTTGTCGCAGTCACAACCACCATCTTGACTTCTTACCCTTGCATGTAAGGCAGGCCATTCTCCAGAGACCTGTTGCCCACCAGCTGCCCTCTGGTCATGCTAGCCCTTTGAGGTAGTCCAGACAAGAAGCACCACCAGGACTACTAGCTCAATCTTTGTTACAAGGTTACATTAACAGAATCTTGCAAGTCTGAAAGCATTCCTCCCCTCCTCTCTTTTTACTCTCTGGAAAACTAGGGAGGGCCCCTTCGGAAATGCTTCCCACGCTTCCTCTCCTTCAGTGGGCTAAGGAATCTTCTACATGCCAGTTACCGGTCTGCGGAACTTCCTCCTGTCTCCCAGGGTCATTCCCACATGCCAGCACAGGTCATTGCTGCGATAGGTCCTCAGGGCCACACAATAGCTAAGTCCTAGGCTGACCATACTTCCTTGAGACAAAAACGGGACATTGGGATGGCAAAACGGGGCAGGGCTGGGCGACGGGCTGGATTGGCAGGCAGGAACTTCTCCAGTTTTCTCCGGCTGGGAATCTTCGGATTCCTTCGTTTGCGAGAGGCAAGGCTGGGCTGGAGAGTCCCCGACAAGCTGTTCCTCCTCTGGCTGTGCTTTTATGCTCTTTTCTTCCTGCCGTTTCAAGGCAGGAACCGATTGGCTCGCCCTTTGATCACCACCTATCAGCTGATCCTGTTTTTTCTTTTTAGGTTTCCCGCCGGGTTGAGCTCTGTGGCTTTTTTCCCACCATTTCTGCTGAGCTCCCCCTCCTTCCACTCAAAGTCAGACTGCCTTCTGACAGGTTCGCGGGAACTTTCACATTTTAGTGAGGTTTTTAAGAAAACGGGACAAAATGGACATTTACATTAAAACGACGGGACGGTCTGGAAATGTTAAAAAAACAGGACTGTCCCGTTCAAAACGGGACGTATGGTCAGCCTACTTCATCCCCATTTCACATGCCTTGCAGAGAGGAGAAACATAGAACAGGGACCCAAGGACCACCAGGTAGGCGTGAATGGGATGCTGTCACCTGGGCCAGAAGCTGAGGCAGCAGCAAAGGCTCTCTTACGCTTCCAAGTCAGACAGCAGACCTTCTGGGCTTCCGTTCCATGGAAAATATTGTCCCGTGGCCAGGCTGGAAGTCTCGCCAATCCAGCTGCTCTCAGAAAGGTGCCAATTTGGGCTTCCCTTGAGACAGCAAAATGCCTCCAGTGGCCCACATGAGTGGCAAAGCAGAAGGAGAAGCTCAAAAGTCTTCAAAATGTCTTGAAAAGACTTCAAGACAGTTGTCATCCCTCCCTGTTTTCAAGTGACCCTAAAACCTCCCAGCTGCCAGAGCTGGAATTAAATCCCTAAATCGGCCCCCAACACGCACACCAGAAAATGCAGTTGGGTTGATTTAAAGCATCCCACCTTTTATTCTTAATGGCCCAATTCAGTTCAGGTTTATGGTGAACTAAAGCTTGCTGAGATCTCTAGAGCTGTGTTTCTCAACCTTGGCCACTTGAAGATGGGTGGACTTCAACTCCCAGAATTCCCCAGCCAGCCATGCCATGCTCAACACTGCTCTAGAGAAACGTGGAGGGCTGCCTGTAATTCTTTAAGATGGAGCAGTCTTCCAAATCCCAATGTTGGGGTTTAATATTTTGCAGAAAACTCTCATTGCTAGTCTTGGGAAATGCATAAAAAATGTTTTGGTCCTAGTGAAGACGCCTCCTCTGCTTAAGAGCTCCTCGTTGCTAATTGATTTATTGACAAGGAAATCACTGGTTCAAGCATATAAATAAAGACGGGTGGAATGCATTCTGATCCAGTTCCTGCATTCCTTTGAAATGAAAGATCTTAATTGACCTGTGAGCTACATATTTTTCAGGGCTGGAATGTCTTAAATAGAAGCTGGCTTGGTGTCCAGCTGGGCTTGAATAGATTCCACCCATAGAAAAGCTGATGCGTTGGACAAGACTTCTGACCGGGGATGCACAGGGGTCCGGCATTTGAAGTACCATTGAGGATAGTCTTCCTTAAACTTTTTCTCTCAAGCCTCTTTCCTGCTTCTAAAAATGACAGAGGACCCCCCAAAGAGCTTTTGTTTGGATTATAGTTATCAATATTTACTGTATTAAAAATTAAAATGGACACATTCGCTGCCACGACTGCTTCTCACGAGTGTTTGGCGGGATTTTAATACTGCGTTATTTTTCAATAATAATTGGCAGATAATTCTGATTTCTGAGGAAATCCCTGGGGGTCCTTGGACCACACTTTGAGAAACCCTGGTCTAGGATTTCAGTGTCGGAGTCAAAACACATCTTAAAGTTGCCAAGGTTGAGAAACAGTGGTGTAAACGAACAACCAGGTAGGGTGACTGGTGTGAATGCAGTCTGTGTGTGTGTGCATATACACACACATGAGGCTGTATCTCAGAGGAATCTTTCTCCGAAATGCAAAGGGCCAGTTTGGAGGGGAGTCAAAAAACGTTAAACTTTCTAGCTCTACCGTCTGCACTATGCAGGCTGTTCCCACTTCCTGTTTGAGCTATTTAATCACAAAATCATGCGTATTATTACTCAACCAATTAATGCAAGGTTTTGTTTGGCCCTACGTAAAGATAAACCCGGTGCCTTCGGTAACATATCCGTGTAGATTTCTTGGCAACAGCAGGGAGCTGGTTTGCACTGTCTTCTTCCGGATATTTTTGCAGCTCCCTGGTCTAACCTACAGGCATGGGGATTTTGTCTCCCATCTATTTACTAACCAGGTGTGACCAGCTTAGCCTTTCTAAATCACCCAAAGTCAGCTAACTGCTCCCACTTCATTGGGCTTAAGTCAAGCTCAACTAATGGACATCTGGATGGGTCCATGCAGCTTTCTTAGCATCAGAGCAGCAATGGTGGACCTTTGTCCTTCGAGCTGTCATACCTCATTGCCAAGATCTGCATGACCACTAGATGGCAGGAGGGAGACAGAACATTCTAACTCCATGCCGCCATCCAGTGGTCATGGGGGGAGCTGCAGCCCAGATATGGTAATCTTAGCCTTCTTTCGAATTTTTTTTCTTTTTTACTCCCATGGCCCTGGAATATCCTGGGGTCTCCCATTCAGGTGCTTACCAAGTTGAACTCTTCTTAGCTTTTCCACCAACGTCATCTGGGTGCTTCGTGCACTGTGACTTGATCCCACAGGCTTCTGCTTACTCATCTTCTGTCTGCAAAAGGCAGGCTGCGGCTTATAGAATGATTGAATTGGAAAGGACCTCAGAGGTCATCTAGTCCAACCCTCTGTGCAGTGTAGGATCTTCTAAAACATTTTGGAAGGATGGATTCCAGCCTTTGTTTGAAGATTCAGTGAACATGCGATTTCATGTGCCGGTCTGTTCCAAGGGTTGACAATTTTTACCCTCAGGAAATTCTTCCTAATATCTCCCCTGAATCTACTCCCTTGTATTTTCAGCCCTTGTTTCTGCTCCTGCCCTCTGGGGTGACAGAACCCAAGTCCACTTTCTCCTTTTGATGACAGCCCTTTTGATATTTGAAGACTGCATGCATTTCCAAAAATGCCCATCAGCTTGATTTAAAAAAAGGAAGTTTTCTGTGTGTTGAACAAGGGACAAAATTTTGCACTTTGGATCCAGTATAGGTAGTCCTCACTTAACAACCATACGTTTAGTGATCATTCGGATTTACAACGGTGCTGGAAAAACTGACTTATGACCAGTACTCACACTTATGACCATTGCAGTGTGTCTGAGGTCACATGATCATGATTTGGGTGCTTGGCAACCGGTTCGCATTTATGGCCATCACAGCGTCCCGTGGTCACCATTTTTTACCTTCCCGGCTGGCTTCTGGCAAGCAAAATCAATGGGGAACTGCCTGATTTGCTTAACAACTACATGGTTTGCTAGCACCCGCAGTGATTTGCTTAACAACTGCCACAAATAAGTCATAAAATTGGGTCAGGTTCACTTAATGACCACTTCACTTAGCCACCAAAATTCCGATCCCAGCTGTGGTCATTAAGCGAGGACTACCTGTAGAGCTGTTTTTAGGGCATTTCCAAAGCTGTTCTAGTCTTCATTCTGTTGCGCAACCACCTTGGGAAGTAGGTGGGGAGAAGGGGCCTGGCCCAGCATCACCCTGACAGCTTCCCTGGCTGAGGAAGGACTTAAACCTGGGTCTCCCTGGTGCCAGTCCAGCACCTTCACCACTACAACACCCTGGCTCTAAAACCCACAAACACATGGAGTGTTGTTGATACAAGGCCTCATTTTGTTCAGGTTGGAAACTGGATAAAATAATTATCCAGGATATTTTGGCCTGGACATTGGGCTTCTTGATGGGTAATGCAAAACAGAAGCAGAGCAGCTTTGATCTAACTCCAGAGGCATCCGTCTGGCCCTGCCATCTGCCCCAGTTTCCACCCCACATGCCACATAGCAGCCTCGCTAGAAGGATTTTGAATAACACAAGGGGTCAGCCCACTGGGATGAGGGTCAGTCCAGGACAACCATGGCGGGGTGTCAGAAGAGTCATGATCACAGCTGTGCTGTGCGGTCCTCTTTTTACAGGCGTTTCATCAGCTGTGCATGTTAAAAAGAGGCCCAGGTTTCTGTTGTGCCACTGAGGCTGCTGTGGGACCTCTGTGATTCTACCCCGTGGATGTCCCTGAGGTCAACGGAATCATTGGCCACTGAGTGTAAAATTGCCCAGGAAAAAAGGGAATATTGGGAGCAAAGAGATGGGGAAGATGGAGGTGTCAAATGCAAAGCCATGGTTTTTATTAACTGTGGTTTATTGGAGAAGCTACTGAGGCTAGGTCGAGCCCATCACACAAAGCCCCAATATGCTTTGCTTGGGTTTAGCTTAGCATGTTTGGTAATTGCAATCTACAAACCATGGTTTATGAATTTGCACGTTAGGTGAGCCAATTACGTTTTTTTCAGCAGAGGAGAGCTTGGCACATGGTGTGGACCCTTCCGCTGTCTGAATTCCTCTCAGGCGCAGAGCCAAAACCAGTGCTGCTTTTGCACATCGCATGAACCCAAACAAACGTGCTTTCTTCGGTCAGCTACAACCGAGCTTTGCCCATCTCTGGATTCACGCAGTGTGCTCAGCCGGGTTCCCCAGTTAATCCGTCGAACCGTGAACCTAAGCGAGAAGCTCAGTTTGCCCCACACGCCAGGCTGCAAAGAACAACTGAAGCTGCATTCCAGCCACCCTTGTGTTGCGAGGGCAGACAGTGATTCTTGATGTGACCTGGGTCGCGTCTTGTGTGACCTCTGCCGACATGAATTTGTTTGTTTATGTATTTGAACAATGTAGCTGCCCACTTCGCATATGTGTTATTCTACTGCTGCTCACACCTCCCAGTTTGGCCCCTGTACCCTTGGCCAAATGTTCTGCCCGGATGCCAGGGGTGGGAAGCCATGACTGAACAATTGAAGGTGCCATCTTGACTTTTTTGACAACCCAGCCCCAAGGTGCCACTCCTGGCATTCCTGCTTTTCCCAAGACCAGCTTGAAATAAGGGAAGGACTCAGAGGGGCCTATTTGCTCCCAGGAAAAAATGTGTGCCACAATTTACAGACGTCCATCGTCGAAGGGTAAAATAGCTCAGCATAGATTGTGAAGATTGCGGTTTCCGTGAATGCAGGAAAGTTGCAGGATGAATGTGCTCTGGGAGTCTCATAAGCTCTACTCCAATCATAATGATAGTACTGGTAGTAGTACTAGTAGTAATTAGAGTGATAATTCAGATTTATGACAGTGCTGGAAAACCCAATTTGCGACCAGTCCTTGCACTTACGACTGTTGCAGGGTCCTGCGATCACGTAATCGCCATTTTTGACCTTCCCAGGCAGTTTCTGGCAAGCAAAATCAATGGGGAACTGCATGATTTGCTTAACAACCATGTGGTTCACTTAATGACCACAGTGGTTCGCTTAATGACTGCCACAAAAAAGGTCATAACATTGGGTAGGATTCGCTTAATGACCACTTCGCTTAGCAACCAAAATTCTGGTCCCAGTTGTGGTTGTTAAGCAAGGAATACCTGTAATATTTTTGAACAACAATGTCTGCCTTTCCCAGGTCCTTGGGAAGGACTCAGTAGGGTGGACAGAAATGCCAAGTCTGGCTGACTGTGCGACCAACCATAATAATTTAAACTTACATGCCACCTGACTCTCAATGACCGGGCAGTTCACAACAGTCAAACAAGAAATGACAATTAAAATTAATAAAAGATAAAGATAAAAGATGGCATGCACAACAGGACCAGATGGAATGGAACAAGGGGTCTCACTGTCCTTCACCAAAGACCTGGGTAAAAACCTTTATTTTTCTTTTTTTAAGTTTTATGTTGTACTACAAATAAGGAAAAAAAATTCTGGTAAATATGCCTGAAATCTCCCATACTCTGTATTTCCATCTATCTTGAACTGCTAATTTAAAAAAAGGAAAACATACCTTGATTCCAGCTTGAATCCTGGTCACTCTTCTGTGGCTGGGGAATTCTGGGAGTTGAAGTCCACACCTCTTAAAGTTGCCGAGTTTGAGAAACATTGCTCTAAACCAACCTAGCATCCTTAAAATGTTCAGGATAAATAATTTTGATTTCGTGGACCCCTGAGAGGGTCTTGGGGGATTCCCAGGGGTCCTTGGACCATACTTTGAGAAGCACTGGTCTAGTGGTTAAGGCACTAGGCTAGAAACCGGGAGACCAGGAGTTCTAGTCCTGCCTTGGGCACAAAGCCAGCTGGGTGGCCTTGGGCCAGTCAGTCTCTCTCAGCCCTGGGAAGGAGGCAATGGCAAACCACTTCCGAAATCTTGCCAAGAAAACTGCAGGGACTTGTCCAGGTGGTTGCCAGGAGTCAAGACTGATTCGATGGTTTTGGTTTTTTTTAAGATTCACATATAAACAAGTAATTAATTAAACCCAGTGGATATTCACATGTAATGCCAAGGCAAGATCCATAAAAACATGGTTCAGTAAACCATGAATAGCCTTTTTTACATAGTCAAGCCAGGACTGTTGAGCTCACACATCGCTCTAATAATCTGTAAACAAAAAACCCCAGACCGTGTTGAGGCTGCAATTGTGTGTGATGGAAGGCCCTGAGTTTCAAGTACTTCAGAGAGTAAACGCTGTGATCTGTCTTTGGAAGAAAAACGAGTCTTTTGCATCTGTTTTGGTACACACAACCTGCCCTCTCTTGCTGACTGGATTTAGATTATCCTTCAGTTTCGTTTTTTTAAAGAAAAGATTGTGCACAGGCCTGGCTGCTCCTGCTTTTTTCCTCCGAGGGCTTTCTCATTTACACCCACTTAGCCACCTCTTTAATTGATGCAAATTCATCATCACCCACATTTTGCAAGGCTGAGTGACCTCATTAAACATGACCTCTCCGGTATTATGGAATGAATAAAAATGGTGCCCAGGAGAATGAGGGAGTGTGTGTTAGAAACCCAAGCACAGACCCCATCATTGAGGGCGCATATGCCCTGGGCCCATTCAGCCGTTGGCCTCTCAGGTTTGTTTACTTTTAGCAATCCATTTGCAAAAATCTGGGTCTCTCCTAAAGACTTGGAAACAAGCTCTGAGCCCGGCTGCAAAGAAAATCTGGAAGCGCTCTCCAGAGTCAGAAGATCCCCTGCCCCGAACGGATGGAGGCCTCCAGTTTCAGAGTCCTTCAAAGAGAAGTTGAGTTTCCTTGCAAGAACACACCAGAGACCAGGGCTCCCTGGTAAGATAAGAGAGCATGGATCCACACTGTCAAATGCACCCAGAGATGCCCATGAGATGTCATAGCCAATGTTTTGTGGGAAGAACAGGAGGTGCAATTTCTTACCATTTTTTAAATGGCAAACTAAAGAAAACAGGGTTAAGTTTAGCTCAGGTTAACTCAGTGTTTCCCAACCTTGGCAACTTTAAAATGTGTGGGCTTCAACTCCCAGAATTCCCCAGCCAGCCATGCTGAAGTGCACACATCTTAAAGTTGCCAAGGTTGGGAAACACTGTCCTACACCATCCTTCCCCAGCTTTGTGCCCAGCAGATAGTTGGACTTCAGCTCTTTTAATTTCTAGCCAGCATAGCCCAAGGCCAGGAATAATGGGGTTTGAGGTCCAGCACCTTAGTGGACACCTGGTTATGGCTGGCTTTCTCATGGATTAGACCTTTCCTTCTAAGATAAGGTGAAAATAAGTTTATTCCCCCAAGCTCTCCCTGTATTCAGGTTTCCCCAGACTTCCAAATATGTAGGAATGACAATTCCGCTGTCTGGCTATCTATTCCTTGTTTTAGCTCATTCCTGAGTTTTTCCCTTTCCGTTTTACAAAAATCTGTGTTTTTACTGTTTATTTCTTAGGATTACCAGTTCTGGGCCGCAAAAAACCTGAACAGCCACTAGATGGCGCAAAGAGATACCGAACACCCAACCCTCTGTTGCCATCTAGTGGGCCTAGTGGATTACTGCAGCCCAGAACTGGTAACCTTAGTTTTTTTTTCTTGGTTTTAGTTGCCTTGACATTTACGAGCATTTTATTGGTAAAGATGGGAATTGTTTTAATATTTTGTATCTTTGCTGCCTTGAACACCTTTAAAGGTGTAATAGAAGCAGCAACATGTGTTGGAGCATTGGCTTATAAATGCACGAGGTCCTTGGAAATAAATTCCATTATTCTGCGAATTATTCTGTCCATTTCTCAGCGGCAGAGTTCCTGTCTTCGTATAAATTAGCTTAAAAGCTTGGGATACAGTGGAATCTCAGGATAACTGATTAAACAAACCAAGAGCCATAGCTTGTATTGCTAAATGCTGCCGTCTAGTCTTCCCTGACCTGCGGCTTCCGGATGTATTGCGAGAGCAACTCCCAGAATTCCCCAGCTAACATGGCCTGGAATTCTGGGAGTTGTAGTTCCAAGACATCCCGAAGCCACCAGGGGCTGCAGATCAGAACCACCCCACCCATTTAAACCTTCTAAGCCTTGCGAGCCTTGTTCCACTAAGATTTGTTGGGACTTCAACTCCCAGAATTCCCCTGTGGCAGCCCACACATATCTGGAGGGCATCTATTTGGGGAAGTCTGGCCTTGTAGGAGTGGAACATTGGAGAAGCCAGAACTCAGCCAAGTTGGATGTTTTATTAGTTCCCATGCCAGTGTCAATCCTTTCTGACCTCTGCAGCCAAGCCATGGCTCCCACTGTCACTCTTGGCTGCTCTCACAGAGGAAATTTACTAGCTCGGGAAACAACTGGGCCAAAGAACGGTTGCCACATGGGGTTGTCATGGAAACCTGCCAATATTTAATTGGGGTTAATTAATGAAGCAGGAGGTTGGGGCTCTGGAGCTGAAGGAAGACAGATTGCAAACGATTCGTCCTCCTCCCGAAAGCTGAATGGATCGGTTGCTGTGTGTTCTTCTGAATTCTGGAAAGCTTCAGGATGGCCCCTGTGTGACATTTTTTGCTGGCCAGCTCTTCTCCTTCCCTAGTCCGGATCTCAGAGTCCGGAAGATTGCAGACTTCACAGATGGAGGAGCGTAATTGCTCGCAGCCACCACTCCTTGACTGTGTCTGGAGAGTTATCAAAAGAGTTAGAAGCGTGGTCTTCTCTTGCATCAAGAAGTTCAGATAGCATTGGCTATGGGGAAGACTCTCCCTGCCCACAGACACATACCTACCTGCGCATACCCAGAACATGGGTCCATACAGCATGTTAAACCAGAGACAATAAATCAGAGTTAATGGGAGCACCGATCACACAGCATGCAGCGTTCAGACAAAGAGGCCCTTTTACGCTCTAAAAACTGGTTCATCCGTCCGGACCATATTAGCTTAGTCCAGCATGTTGGGCAAAGTCACCTGGATTTGCACCTCCTCTTCCATCCTTGGCACTGTCATCAGCGAGCATCCTGTCCTGTATCACTGAACCTTAAATTCAGCTTTCCGCAATGCATAGCCTCAGAAGGCGTGACTTGCAACCTTGACTGCCTCAGGGCCACCAGCCTTGGTCTTCTGAACCTGGTAGACTCCAGAGCTGGTGACCCTCTGAAACTCTGAAAGATGGGTAGACTAGGACCTCCTGGATCAGCCCCCTGCCTTGGACTGGGCCTAGTCAGGGCAGGCCTGGTGTTGCCTCACTTCCCTGTCTTAAGAACCATCATTCCTTTAGCAGGTTTCTAGCAGGTAGAAGTCTACTAGGAGAACAACTTCTCAGGATCTCCACGTTTACAAAAGCTTCATCTGTATTTAATAAATAAATCTTTGCCTGGTGTTGTACAACACAACAACTGATCAGGTATTCCCATCACATCTACTTGTTTTGTGATGAGGCCTAAGGGTGAAGTTGAAAGCATTTTCAGAGGGGGAGGTAACATCGCCACCCCTTTCTGGAATTGAGTTCTACTATCGAGTTGGGTTGAGCTAAACTGTGAAGGGCCACCCAAGACGGGAAGGTCATGACAGAGAGGTCAGACTAAATGCGATCCCTGGGGAAGGTCATGGCAACCCACCCCAGTATTCTTGCCATGAAAACTCAATGGATCAGTACAACCAGAGATATGTCAGTATACCATCGGAAGATGAGACCCCCCAGGTCGGAAGATGGTCAAAATGCTACTGGGGAGGAACAGAGGATGAGTTCAACTAGCCCCAGACGTGATGACGCAGCTAGCTCAAAGCCAAAAGGACAGCTAGCGGCCGACGGTGCTGGTGGTGAACGGCGAATCCGATGTTCTAAGGATCAACACACCATTGGAACCTGGAATGTAAGATCTATGAGCCAGGGCAAATTGGATGTGGTTATTGGGGAGATGTCAAGATTAAAGATAAACATTTTGGGCGTCAGCGAACTGAAATGGACTGGAATGGGCCACTTCACATCAAATGACCACCAGATCTACTACTGTGGACAAGAGGACCACAGAAGAAATGGAGTAGCCTTCGTAATTAATAGTCAAGTGGCTAAAGCAGTGCTTGGATACAATCCAAAAAATGACAGAATGATCTCAGTTCGAATTCAGGGCAAGCCATCTAACATCACAGTGATCCAAATATACGCCCCAACCACAGATGCTGAAGAAGCTGAAGTAGAGCAGTTCTATGAGGATCTGCAGCACCTACTGGACAACACGCCTAAAAGAGATGTTATTTTCATCACAGGAGACTGGAATGCTAAGGTGGGCAGTCAAATGACACCTGGAATTACAGGTAAGCATGGCCTGGGAGAACAAAACAAAGCAGGACATGGGCTGATAGAATGTTGCCAAAATAACTCACTCTGCATAACAAACACTCTCTTCCAGCAACCTAAGAGACGGCTTTATACATGGACTTCCCCAGATGGACAACACCGAAATCAGATTGACTACATCCTTTGCAGCCAAAGGTGGTGGACATCTGTACAGTCGGTAAAAACAAGGCCTGGAGCTGACTGTAGTTCAGATCACGAACTTCTTCTTGCACAATTTAGGATCAGACTCAAGAGATTAGGGAAGACCCACAGATCAGCTAGATATGAGCTCACTAATATTCCTAAGGAATATGCAGTGGAGGTGAAGAATAGATTTAAGGGACTGGACTTAGTAGATAGGGTCCCGGAAGAACTCTGGACAGAAGTTCGCAACATTGTTCAGGAGGCAGCAACAAAATACATCCCAAAGAAAGAGAAAACCAAGAAGGCAAAGTGGCTGTCTGCTGAGACACTAGAAGTAGCCCAAGAAAGAAGGAAAGCAAAAGGCAACAGTGATAGGGGGAGATATGCCCAATTAAATGCAAAATTCCAGAGGTTAGCCAGAAGAATTAAGGAATTATTTTTAAACAAGCAATGTGTGGAAGTGGAAGAAGACAATAGAATAGGAAGGACAAGAGACCTCTTCCAGAAAATTAGAAACATGGGAGGTAAATTCCAGGCCAAAATGGGTATGATCAAAAACAAAGATGGCAAGGACCTAACAGAAGAAGAAGAGATCAAGAAACGGTGGCAAGAATATACGGAAGACCTGTATAGGAAGGATAACAATATCGGGGATAGCTTTGATGGTGTGGTCAGTGAGCTAGAGCCAGACATCCTGAAGAGTGAGGTTGAGTGGGCCTTAAGAAGCATTGCTAATAACAAGGCAGCAGGAGACGACGGCATCCCAGCTGAACTGTTCAAAATCTTGCAAGATGATGCTGTCAAGGTGATGCATGCTATATGCCAGCAAATTTGGAAAACACAAGAATGGCCATCAGATTGGAAAAAATCAACTTATATCCCCATACCAAAAAGGGGAAACACTAAAGAATGTTCAAACTATCGAACAGTGGCACTCATTTCACATGCCAGTAAGGTAATGCTCAAGATCCTGCAAGGTAGACTTCAGCAGTTCATGGAGCAAGAATTGCCAGATGTACAAGCTGGGTTTAGAAAAGGCAGAGGAACTAGAGACCAAGTTGCCAATATCCGCTGGATAATGGAAAAAACCAGGGAGTTTCAGAAAAACACCTATTTCTGTTTTATTGACTATTCTAAAGCCTTTGACTGTGTGGACCAGAACAAATTGTGGCAAGTTCTTAGTGGTATGGGGATACCAAGTCATCTTGTCTGCCTCCTGAGGAATCTGTATACGACCAAGTAGTGACAGTAAGAACAGACCACGGAACAACGGACTGGTTTAAGATTGGGAAAGGAGTACGGCAGGGCTGTATCCTCTCACCCTACCTATTCAACTTGTACGCAGAACACATCATGCGACATGCTGGGCTTGAGGAATCCAAGGCTGAAGTTAAAATCGCTGGAGGAAACATTAACAATCTCAGATATGCAGATGATACCACTTTGATGGCTGAAAGCAAAGAGGAACTGAGGAGCCTTATGATGAAGGTGAAAGAAGAAAGTGCAAAAGCTGGCTTGCAGCTAAACCTCAAAAAAACCAAGATTATGGCAACCAGCTTGATTGATAACTGGCTAATAGAGGGAGAAAATGTAGAAGCAGTGAAAGACTTTGTATTTCTAGGTGCGAAGATTACTGCAGATGCTGACTGCAGTCAGGAAATCAGAAGACGTTTAATCCTTGGGAGAAGAGCAATGACAAATCTCGATAAAATAGTCAAGAGCAGAGACATCACACTGACAACAAAGGCCCGCATAGTTAAAGCAATGGTGTTCCCTGTAGTAACATATGGCTGTGAGAGCTGGACCATAAGGAAGGCTGAGCGAAGGAAGATCGATGCTTTTGAACTGTGGTGTTGGAGGAAAATTCTGAGAGTGCCTTGGACTGCAAGAAGATCCAACCAGTCCATCCTCCAGGAAATAAAGCCAGACTGCTCACTGGAGGGAATGATATTAAAGGCAAAACTGAAATACTCATTTAAAAATTCCTTCAAGTAGCTGCAACACTTTTGTGGGTCTACACTTGACTAACACAAGAACAATGCCTTTCTGCAGCCAGCTATCAAAAGAGTGGGGGAGGCATGCAATTAAATAAATAAAGCGACTGGGTCAGTGATAGGAGTACATATTGGCAGAAAGATTTAGACTAATCCTTGGCATCTCCAAGTCCAGTTGGAAAAATACTGCAGCTTGAAACTAGGGTTTATGCCCAAGGATGCTGTGGAAAGCCAACTGTGTTGTGTGCAACTGAACAATGGTTTAGCATGGTTTGCCAACCCAGATTTGCCTCCACAGTCTCTCCCACTTGAGAGCTATCCATTAAACCCCTTTGACTCAATCTTGCATTGCCATGAAGGAGACTTCCCTCGCAGGGTGGATGTAATTCATGCAAGTTCTTGTATGGGAAAACCTTTGAATGGTCTAGCACAGTGTTTCTCAACCTTGGCCACTTGAAGATGTATGAATGAGTCCAACAGCCAAGATCTTCTCTTCCAGCCAACCCCAACAGAGCTTCACACAGGAGGAAGTCAACTTGTTCAGCAGGTACCTATTACAGGTAGTCCTCAACTTATAACCCCAGTGGGGACCGGAACTTCCATTGCTAAGCGAGGTGATCATTAAGTGAGCTGTGCCCGACTTTATGACCTTTTTTGCTGCTGTCATTAAGCAAGTCGCCATGGTTGTTAAGTGAATCACATGGTCGTTAAGTGAATCTGGCTGCCCCCATTGACTGTGCTTGCCGGAAGCCGGCTGGGTAGATGTGACCCTCGGACACTGCAACCATCATAAGTACCTGCTGGTTGCCAAGTGCCTGAATTTTGATCACGTGACCGCAGAGACGCTGCGATGGTCATAAGTGTGAGGACTGGTCGTAAGTCACTTTTTTCAGTGCCTTCATAACTTCAAACGGTTTCTAAATGAATGATTTTAAGTCAAGGACTACCTATAATACAACTACCAACTTTTTTCCAAGCCCTGTAGAAGATTTATAATATCTTACAAACACATGGCACTGCATTAATATTTATATCGGTCACGTTCTCCATTTCAAGTCCTTCTGGAGGTAATTATGGACTGGTTCAAAACCATCTGCCATCCCTTCAACATCGGCAGTCAAGTCATCTCCATTGGCAAACTAAGACTGAAGCAGAGACTTCCCTTCTAAATGCAGGAGCAGCCATGGGGAGGCTTCAGAAAAGTCAAGGTGGCGTCCAGGACCATGTGATCAAAGGCCTGCTCCTCTTGATGTGCAGTGCATGTGAAAAGGGGTGAGCCTTTGATTGCACGGTTGCAAATGATGTCTTGACCCCTCCCACCAGCACCCCAGCCCCAACCTTAATTGAGCAATCGATTGATTGATTATGTGCTATCAAGTCTGTCTCAACTATTAGCGATCACGTAGACAGATTTTCCCCAGGAGGATCTGTCCCCAGCCTGGTCCTTCAGGTCTCCCAAGGGTGCCCCCGTCGCCACTGTGACTGAGTCCCTCCCCCTTGCTGCTGGTCATTCTCTATCCTTTCCTTCCACCTTTCCCAGCCTCTAGCCTTCTCCAAAGAGCGGGGTCCTCACACCTTAAAAAGATAAATGAGCTGGTGGGATACCTCTCTCCCTCTTAATGAAGCTCAAGACGTCACCGGGGTTAAGGTTGGGCAAGAAAGAAATCTCTCTCTCTATTTTAATAATTTTCATTAGCCCATCACAGAGGTTCTCAAAATTGCCGTACCACCCCGGCCCACTGCATGCTTGTGCAAGCAAAAGAAGGGCCAAGGCCCTGAATAAGTTTTAACAAGATTCCTGCTTTCTCTGCAGAAGCCTGATCAGGTTTGGTCTAGTGGTGAAGGCAGCAGGCTAGAAACCAGGAGGCGGTGAGTTCTAGTCCCGCCTGAGGCATGAAAGCCGGCTGGGTGACTTTGGGCCAGTCCTACCTCGCAGGGTTGTTGTGGGGAAAACAGGAGGAGGAAGGAGAATGAGGTATATTCACCACCTTGAATTATTTATAAAAATAATAAAGGCGGGATCTAAAAAACATAGAAGAATAGAAGAAGGGTTGTATTATTATTATTATTTTTTTAAAGCTGTGATGCCCTTCACATTTGCTTGGACGTTCCTGGCTCCCACCCACCCCACTTGTTCCAGCTGCTGGTGGAGCAAGTAGTGCAAACCCCGCCCTTTTCCCATCGAAGGGCCAAGTTCAGTTGCATTCCTCAGCGCTGCTTCCAACCTGGAGGACAGGGGTTGAAATTGTCGGCTGCCCTTCCACAACCTGGCCCCTTGGAGAACTACAGCCCCCATCATCCACCTCCTGGCTGGCCAGCCGATGAAGAGAATGGTCTTCAGCAGCTCTCAATAACTATAGCATGTTTCTCCCAGCATGGCTGGCTGGGGACTTCTGGGAGTTGAAGTCCACGCATCTCGAAGTGGCTGAGGTTGAGAAACACTGAGCTATAGGGATCAACCCAAAGATGAAACCCAGGTATTGAATAAAACCAGATCCGGGCCAGCCTCTCCAGCTGCAAAGCCGCCTTAAGCTTTTCTCCTTGCAATAAATGCCTGGGAGGCGTGGCCCTCCCCCAATTTAATCCTGCGCCCATTTGATCGGCGGAGAACCGAGTGGGCCGCACTCTCCTTGGGTGCCTTAAGTTGGTTCCCATGGCAAAGCAGAGCCTGGGTTCCCCCCAGCCACCCCCACCCCCTTTCTCTCTCTCTGCTTCTCTCCCAACCAATCCGTTTTCTCCTGCTCCGGATGACGCTCGCAATTGCCGGAGCATCAGCTAAGCTGGCAAAAAGAGGCAGTGCACCTGCTAGGGAGTAATTGAACAACTATTTATGTATTTCGATGCGCGGGGAGGACAGGAGGCGTCCGCCAAGGAGAATAGCAAGAGAGCAGCCCGCAGGAGAGGCCTGGCCCGTCCCTCCCCCTCTGAAAAGTCAGCCACCCTCCCCTCCTTGCGATAGAGGGATTGCAATACATCGGGGAGCATCCCTCTCCACCCAGGAGGCGAACCGGCGCTGTTCTTCGACAGACAAGCCCACCCCGGGGACCGCATGCTGCAGATGGTCAGGACGCTTGCCCAGTTCACCATCGCATTGGAAGACATGCGAGAACTCGGGGAGGCGGCTGACCCCGCCACTGGGTTGAACGCCCCTGCCTCGGTGGTCGGGGGTAACGCCGAGGAGGGCCCCGAGAAGACCCCCAGCGCCAGCTGCAGCAACAGGAGCAGCCCCGTCAGGAATGGCACGGCCGAGGTGACGGCAGCCTTGCGGGGTGGGGGGGTGGGGGTGGGAATGGCAGGAGAAGGGCTTCCGCGCATTGTGTTCTTGGAGAACCGTGGGGATGCTGAGCGGGTCTCCCAGCCCGGAGAGGAGGGGTGGGTGGTCTTTGCGCAGGGGGCCCTTGAAAGTGTCCCACCTGCACGGCGGGGTGTCCGACGTGGAGTCGGTGCAGCTCCAAGGGGGGGACGTGCAGAATCTCCTGGGCTGGGGGCACTGTTGCCATATCAGGGATGTGCCAGTGCAGTTGGTCCCCCTCCACCCTCTGAAATGCAGCAGGAGTGTTGGATCGTCCTGGGGGGGACCAGGAAGGGGTGGATCGGGGCAGCAGCGGCAAGGAAGAGGTGGCAGGAAGCCATGGGTGGTTGGTGGCCTGTGGTGGTCCTGCTGTGCCATGCCATGCCATCCCGGGAGGAGGTGGCTTTGGGCTCAATCAGGAGGAGGCACCCCCTGAGGCTCAAAGCTACAGGTGGCCGAGATGCCTCCGTGCTTACCCCATTTCTCCCTGGTGATGAAGCCTTCCCAGGTCAGTGATTCCAGATTAATGTTTTGTCAGTCAAAGAGTCTTAGCATCACCCCAAACATCTTTTGTTCCAGTCCGATGAAAGCGCACTATCTAGGATAACTTGCTGTCTTTTGCAACACCATTTATAAGGGATCCTAATTCATCTTGCCCGGCTGAGATCTTTTTTTTTTTTAACATGCTAGGCTGTAGAAAGCCACCCCTTCCTGGTTCCTCCATGGTTTCACCATCTCAAAACCGACATTTTTCTTTCATTGAAAACCGAAATTAGGCATTGGAATAAGAAAACCTTGGCAGAATACTTGGGACAGTTTCAAGATGTCCAGAGTTCTTTCTAAAGGAACGATGCAAAGTGAGCACATTTCACTTAGCTGGGCCTCTAAACATTTTCTTAGGAATTCGAGAATCGGGGCTGATTTGGGATAACACACCGAGAGGGGTTTCTTTTAATGGCATCATTTCCAGGGCGGATTCAGCCCCTGGCCTTTTGCCAGAGATGCCAGAAAGGACAGACAAGGAATGGATTAATTTTAGCATGCAATGGGAAGGCTTCACCAGAGCCACATGGCTCCGCATGTTTGACTTGTTGTGGTGAGCATTTTGGAGTTGAATTAGGACATTTCCTCCTCTTTGTCCAACCTGAACTGGGCCTTAATTTGGCAGGTTAGGTGAGTTAAACAGTGGTTTTGTTCCTTCACTTCTGGTGCCAGCAGGCCCGCAACTAGGGTCTGCGTCACCCGGGGCAAACATGGATTCCGCGCCCATTTTGGCTCCCTCCCAGCACTCATTTTGCCCCCCCCCAGCGCGGCGCCCGGGGCACACGCCCCACTTGCCCCCCTCTAGTTGTGGCCCTGGGTGCCAGTTGCAGAAAGACAAAGAGAAGGAATGGGTAAGACATCCTGTTGATCTGCTTCCTGTGGATATCTTGTCATTAAATAAGATTCTGGAGTAGTGGCTGTGCTGTTATTTGTGGCTTTACCAGGGCAATCTCGCCTTAATAACATACAATATGTAACGTAAAGTATGTGCTGGCCTGTCGGAGAACTCTAATCCTTACCAACCACTGACTTCAGTCATAAAACGGATTGCAGCTAGGATCTGTCTATTTTGTTCAATTTCTTCTGCTCTGTATCTTATCGCTTCTCTTTAAAAAAATGTACGTCTGGGGGGAATATACATTTCTATTGATTGGGAGGTTTTCGCGTGCATTTCCTGCTCCTGTAATTTTTGAACATATTTTTCCAGCTGTGAACTGCCTTGCAAAGTTTGGGGAAGATGCTGGTTTTGACTAACTCCTTTTATAGAATTGGGAATTGCAAAAGGAGCTATTTGCATTCAAATGTGAACCAAATGCATTTCCTTCATCCCTGCTTTCATTATCCCCTTTGAAAGGTTTCTTGCACTGCCTGTTTTTTGTGTGTGTTGTTTTTCTGAAGGCTTAAACTGGGTTTTTCTCCAGCTAAATTGACGTTTCTGGCCCAGTTTATAGATGTATTGCTACTGCAGCTATTTGCAGAATCCACTCTGTACGAGTAAGGTCTGGATGAAAGAAATACCTGCCCATTTTTAAGGACATGTATTTGGATGTTGAGTGAACACCTTTGTAACATCTTTCTGATGTGCTGTATTTAATACAATTGTTAAGATTTTGCTTAGAGCATTTTCCCCCATCCTGGTATCCTCCAGGTGTGTTGAAATGTAAACCTCACAGCTTGCAATCTATATAACAAGTTGATTTGAGGTTGCTCCTGACAACTGCTTTTGGTTGGCTTTTATGGATTCTGCGTGGTCACAGGAAGAGATCCACACAGGATATGTGGGTGTTTCCATCTGTCACAGCTGCTCATTCCCTGTGCAATCTTGAACTGAAAAACGTGCATTTTGATATGAAATCACACACTTGAACTTGGTGCTTGGTCATTTATTACAGAAAATAATTCAGCCTTAAATATTTATATTAGATGGCAGTAAAGTAAAGGCTTGTTAAAATAATCAAAATCAGTTGGATTTCCTTGGGAGCCTGCATCAGTAGGAGGAGCTATTATCTGTTCATGTGGCTATGAGGTTTCAGGGGTTGAAATGGCTCTTTGTGCTATGAAATAACCCAACTCACATCTTGGATTAAAAGGCACCATAGAATTTAGGCACTGATCGGGCGCTTACCTGAATGTTGCCGTATAGTTACAGAAGAAGTTCCTTGTGACTTATTTAAATTTGTACCTTTGAGATTACAGGTCAGCCTTGTTTAGCGACTGCCTTGTTTAGCGACTTCGCAGTTACAACAGTGATGAAAAAGTAACTTTGCAGCCAATCCTCGCATTTACGACCTTCGCAGGTCTGTAAAGCAAGGGAAAACTGAAGTGCAAGCGTAAGCACAGTCGTGGTTTCACTTAGCAACTGCTTTGATTAACGACTGAGTGGCCAATCCCAATTGTGGTTGCTAAACAAGGACTACCTGTAACTTCAGGAATATGCCTGTAGACTATTGCATCAATCAGATGCAGCAGGCAAAACATGCAAAAAGCGTAACAGAATAAAATAGCCCCATTTGTTCATCTTTATTTTGTAGAGCACTTCCTCCAGATTTTAAGAGGAGAACATCCCCCTTCTTTTCTGTGCTTTCCCTTAATAATTGGTCTCCTGGGATGCAGTCTTCACACTGCAGGATGAAATCAAAGAGATGTTTTTAAAAATGGAGGTGACTTTCCCACTGGACTGACATTACCCAGAGACAGGTACCTTCATCCAGGTTTCTCCAACCTCCTTCGTTCTTTGCTGATTGTAGACTCAGAGACAATCTTTCTCAACCTGGGAAGTGCACACACACACACACACACACACACACACACAGCCTGGTTGTATCCATGAATTCCCAGGTTTCTGGAGTTCGTTTTCAATGTGCCAAGGCTGGGGCAAGGCATCAGGATGATGGATGCGATTGCACACGCACCAGCATGTTTCCAAGATCTTTGAAAAACACACCCACCGTTATCTTTTCCCATTTCCTAAAATTGTCGAAGACAGAGCGGCTGGCCAAGAACTGTAAGCACAATGTTGTCAAGAGGCTCTGGAAATTTACTGTCAAATTAAATTGCTACATTTCCAGTTTAAATTTAAGCCCTGTCTTTCCCATTGCCCAGTCAGCAGGAGTTTAGAATAATTTATGAGTAGATTTGGTCAAAGGATAAGTGCTGTGGCAGGGAAATCATCTTTTTTTATGTCAGATAGATAACAGTTATTACCTGATGGAAAACACAAAGGGGTGCAGGCAGACTCCCCCAAATTTTTATCAGTAGTTACTCATCAGTCTAAGCCAGTGTTTCTCAACCGTGGCAACTTTTAAGACGTGTGGACTAATGCTGGCTGGGGAATTCTGGGAGTTGAAGTCCACACGTCTTAAAGTTGCCACGGTTGAGAAATGCTAGTCTAAGCATATGGATGCCTTCTGTAGAAATAATGGTTTTGCCACCCCTCATTGCTGCAGGTGGGGCTTCTGAAGCCACCCCCGTTGGTGTGCGTGCAAGGACTGTACACATGAGCTTGTGATTTATCACACCAGGGCACCACAGAACAGGATCTGGTCTTTCTCAGAGCATCTAATGAGCCAGTCGCTCTGGCTGCCAGTAGCTTTGACTGAAGCAAACAGTAATGTTTTTGCAAAAGAAAGATTAATAAACATTTCTAGGAATCAAGAGCTGGGTCGTTGCAACTCAGCCAACGGCGGAAACAAAAGGGGATTTCTCAGCATAGACGCTGGGACTTCATCCCCTTTCGGCATTGCAGGAGGAAAGCTCATCAGAGGCATGCGTTACACAAAAGCTTCTGCCTTTAATGCATTTTTTTAGCTTGGGAAGGGCCTGCCAGACCCTTTCAGGGTTTTTTCCCCCATCAAGAGAATACGATACTCTTCTGCATCAATACAGCCTGCTTTTCCACTTAAAAATAAAACGGCCAAAGCAATTAAGCAGCATAGCGAGGCAATAATACATTTTAGGACTTTTTTAAAAATTCAAAGGCGGCGTCAACGAGGAGGCACGGAAAGAGCAAACGGAGGGAAAGACCGTATTTTTCAGACGGAAGGGCAGTGGAAACGAAATATCGCCGGGCTTTCTGTTTCTTGCTTTCACGTGGGGGAGGTTTTGACTGGCCTTCTGGCTCTTGCCGGGAAAGGTGGAGAGGATGATGCAGCCACCATCCTGGAGAAGGGACTCCAGTCGCAGGAGGAAGATGAGGCATAAACATTAAAAAAAAAGCTTCAAGTTGAACTTGACTGGGGTTGTGCCCATGTAACTTTTCTTGACAGCAAGATGAAGGTGGTTGGCCTTTTCTCAGGATTTCTTTTTTCCAAGTTCCTAATCTAGCCTATGGCCCTGGGGATTTCTTAGTGGTCTCCCATCCAAGTATTAACCAGGCCCAGTCCTGGTTAGATTCTGAGCCTGGATAAGGTCAGCCAGGTTGCGCCACTTACTGAAACACATGGTTAAGTATAAATCTTAAGAAAATGAGATGGGAACTGCGGAGCCCTTTGTGCCCTCTGAACTCGGCTGCTGGCTTGCAGACGTTTCATTACCTGACTAAGTAACGTCATCAGTGCGGAGGAGGGTGGGGTTTCCTCCCTGATTATATACAGCCGCTTGATGGTTTGTTTGGTGCTAATCCCTGCTTATCTGGGGGTTTGATGCTGGGGAGGACATGTTCTGGCCTTTTTCTTTCCTCCTTAGCTCTTTTTTTACGCCAGAGAATTCCTGGAAGCCTGGCACTCAGACAGATCAGCCATCAGTAGGCACGTAGAGGTAAACCAGATTGACACCCTGTTCAAAAGAGACAATGAAAAAGCTAAGAAGGAAACAAAAAGGCCAGAACACGTCCTCCCCAGCATCTAACACCCAGATAAGCAGGGAGTAACGCCAGACAAACAAGCAAGCAGGAAACAGTACCCTAATGGAGGAACCACCCAGGAGAAAGCCACACCCCCAGCAGCACTGGCAGGGCAAACTGGATGGGAGACCACTAAGAAATCCTTAAGTATCCTAAGCAAGAAACTATTAAGGAGAAGACCATGCCCCACCAGCACTGGCAGGGCAAGCTGCTGTATATAAACAGGGAGCAAAGCCCACCCTCCCTTGCACTGATGATGTTCCCTAGTTGGGTCATGAGATGTCTGCAAGCAAACAACCAGGCTCAGAGAGCACCAAGGACTCCCCGGTTCAACCCTGAGCTACAGATAATTTGCTTCGATTGGTACCGCATATGAGATGAAAATTGCTTGATTAATGAAACATGTATCGTGGGAAATATTTACAGATTGCAATGTTTTTGCATTCGCTGACATTATTGGTAGTTTCCCTACAGTTGATACTTCCTGAAGTGTTACTGTACATGCTACATTTATTTCTCATTCATTCATTCATTTATTCATTTCATATTCTGTCTTCTCTTTAGAAGCTTAAGGAGTACACCACTCGTTCTGCCCTACAACAATCCTGTGAGGTCGGCTGGGCTGAGAAGGAGGGACTGGCTCAAAAGTCCCCCAAGCAGCTTCCAAGGCTGAGGGGGGATGAGAACCTGGGTCCCTCCCCTCCTAGTCCAGCACCCTCCCCACTAGACCAGAGCGGAGCAGTATCTCTTGTGGGCTGCATCCATATCCGCATTTCTGTTTTGCTTTGCAGCCAACCTTGGCTGTGGTCGTAAAAACACTGATGTTGAACGTGAAGGGGAAGGACTTTGTTTGGAAAAAGATCGAGCCGTTCCCTACATTTGCTTCCAGATCCACTGGCTGCATTTTCAGAGGACTCTAGAACCTGGTTCCTGAATTAACCATTTCCAGCTGTGCACAAGTGTTGCATCATAAATGTACCGAACAGGCTGGGTTTGCACAACAGGTGCGCCCACCCAAAAAAAGACTAGCCAGGGTCGATGTTAACCAGCCGTAACTTGCTGGTCGGACGCAGCAGGGAGAACTTTAGCTGGCCCAGGTAAGGGGGTGTGAAGATAAGGCATGAATATCAACTAACCCTGTAGCCTGGTGTTTCTCAAACTTGGCAACTTTTAAGATGAGTGGACTTCAACGCCCAGAATTCCCCAGGAATCTCCTGCAATCTCTTTGCTGCCACCTAGTGGCTGTCAGAATATTGCAGGGCAGGTGCAGTAGACTTAGAAATGGAGAAGCTACACAGACGCACGCAGGCATGCAATTAGCCTTGCACACGCAGATGGCAGCGAGTCAAAATTCGTTCCAGAGTTTGCTCTCTACCTCTCCTGCACAAGTCCCAGTAGGCAGTTGCAGTACCACAGAGTTGGTTAGGGTTCGTTGACTCGTTGAATTGATTCCCTTACTGATGCTCCCCAAATACATGAACCTTCATCATTGTAAGAACAAGGCATGCGTGCGCTGAACTGTAATTTTCAGGACTTGTTCAGCTTTTGCTTCCAAAAAGCAGGATGTGAATATGTAAAGCAATATATATGTCCATTGCCGTTCAGACAAGGGACGGCTTAGGATGAGGACAAGGGAACGGGGACCACGGCTGTGTGGTTAGAATTCTGGAAAAGGAGGGGGTGCATAGCATCTGGGGGAGTCACAATGGGGTCCCTTGCATCATAGCATCATTATGCAAATGAGGGAAACGTGCAGTCCTGCAAGTCACACGATTCAGGTCATTCCCATAACGACATCGTAATACCTGTGGTGCAACTCTGCCCCCCTGTTTGTGGATGCTCATGGCGATGTGGGAGAGCGACCTACTGGAAAACAAGAAGAAAACCCTTAGTTGTTTGGACTTCGGTCCTCTGTTATCCGCAAGTCTCTTTAAGAAAGATTGCCATACATTTAAGGGGAATCTGAAAATATTTTATATCAAATGATGCATTTTGCTAGTGTGGAACAAAACATTGCAATATTCTGCTGTAGGAAAAAGACAGTCATTAATTAAGGTTGGCATTTCATTAAGGGATCATAGGTTTCCAAGGAAAGTGTTTACAGGTAGTCCTTGTTTAGCAACCACAATTGGGACCGGCAACTTGGTCGTTCAGCAAAGTGGTCACTAAGTGGAACCGCAACTGTGCTTATCATCTCACTTCAGCTTTCCTTGCTTTGCAGACCTGTGAAGGTCGCAAATGCAAGGACTGGTCCCAGAGTTACTTTTCAATCACCGT
Organism: Candoia aspera; assembly: GCF_035149785.1. NCBI lineage: Eukaryota > Metazoa > Chordata > Lepidosauria > Squamata > Candoiidae > Candoia > Candoia aspera. Next base: position 114,010,192 of record NC_086157.1, read on the forward strand.
CATAACTTGAGTGGTCGCTAAACAAGGCAGTCACTAAACGAGGACGGCCTGGATTTTCCACGGTTGATCAATAACTCTCTTCCACAAATATAATTATTGTTGAAATCCACAGGGCTGAGGCAAAAGTGAATTGCCATCTTCCCCATCTGGTGTCCTTCAGATAAAAACTTAAGAGAGTCCCAAGAACTCACCTATTCTCGCGTTCTGCATCGTACCAAGACAAGCAGCCTGTGACAGTCCGATTCTCCTCCATGAACTTTGTCCATTTGGTTTTAAACAAATCAGTGGCCGTCACCACATTGCATAGAAGGGTGAGTGTCAGACCTGAACCTTGGGCCAGCCTGGATGTCCCAAGTTTCTGTTCAGCTGGCTCAATTAATCTGTAAAAGTTAGCAGTATAAGAATTGCAGCAAGTTAACTCTTTCCAGTTCAGAACCAATATATTTGAGCATACATTAGGGCTGAGAGTTTCAGAGTCTTTTTTACAGCCTCACCGTGCACAAGAAGAGGCGGGTCTGCTCCGAAAAAAGGGGGCTGCAGCAGTGAATTATTCGTATAAATTAAAGCAATGGGCAACAGATCATAGAATCATAGCATTGGATGGGATTTGGGAATATTTCTAGTCCAGTGTTTCTCAAACTTGGCCACTTTAAGATGGGTGGACTTCAACTCCCAGAATTCCCCAGCCAGCATGGGCTGGCTGGGGAATTCTGGGAGCTGAAGTCCACCCATCTTAAAGTGGCCAAGTTTGAGAAACACCGCTCTAGTCCAACTCTCTGCTTGATGCAAAGAAAGTCTTCCTTTTATTGGCCCTGCATCTCCCCACATTGCATTTCAGCGGGTGACCCTGGGGTCCTCCCATCTTTGTGCCACCTGTAAGTTAAGAAGTTCTCTAAACCTCATGCAAGGAATCTATAAACTGGTTAAGCAGGCCAAGCTCTAGAAGGGAGGCCTGGGAAGTTCCATGGGACGGGCCTTCCAGCTTGATTAGCAGCCTTTGAGGCAACCAGAGCATCGGTTTACCATGGGAATGGCTTTAGCTGCAGCCTCCAGTTAAAAGGTGGGAAGCAGGCCTAGGGGAAGCCCCCTCTCTTTGCCTAAGACCCCCAAGGGCCAGACAGCTAATGGGCTGACTTGGTAGAGGGCAGCTTTCTGTGCCGAAGAAACACAATCCCCTCGTTTGGCTCATCAGCGATGCTTTCAACGCCGCCTGCTTGGAACCACGTCCAACCCCCGAGGCATCTTCCTGACCCAGAGCTCCGGACTCCCATTCAGAGCCTGGGCTGCTTAAGTTTTAACCCACCGGCCCAAAACTGGCAGGTTGTCTGGCTCCTTTTTGTGTCCCTAGCAACGACATTTGGCCTGCGCCTAAAGCTGCGCGTGAGAGGGTGCGCGCCTCGTGTTCCAAGTCCCCCTTATGTGCTTCTGTGGCCAAATGTGCAAGATTTGCCTTTGTGCAACTAGAATGCCGTGTTCTCTTGCGGAAGCCGGTGCTGTCACCCTGGCAGATATCTCCATGTTGGAAAAGGCTGCTTACCACCCCGGATCTATCACAGCTGCGGTTGGGAAGCACTTGCTAGCCTAGAGATAAAAAAACATAGACTCCTAGGGTAGGAAGGGAATTTGGAGGTCATAGAATCATAGAACCTTGGCGGTCATAGAATCATAGATTCCTTGGGCTGGAAGGGACCTTGGAGGTCATAGAATCATGGACTCCTAGGGTTGGAAGGGATCATGGTGGTCCTCTAGTCCAACCCCCTCCCCAGAGCAGGAATCCTCATGCCATCTTGGACAAGGGTCTGTCCAGTCCTTCCTTGAAAACCTTTAGTGGTGGAGCCGCTGTGACTCCAGGAGGAAGGCTGTTCCACTGCTTCTTAGCTCTCACAGAATAGCTGGGTTTGCACCACACATTTAACTTGTTCATGGGAATCAACCCATTTGCTAGTTTCACACAACACAGTGAGCTCTGACTTGATAAACCCTGATGCTTCGTGAACGCTAAGGCAGGGTTATTACAACAAATGGGGCAGGGGCTTTCTGGCCCAGCTTGTTGTGGGAACCCAGCCTTCACATGAACTAGCTTCCCCTATGTGCTGGCCCAGTTTGGTGTGGTCGCTAAACTGCTGAGCCAGAAACTGGGAGACTGTGAGTTTTAGTCCTCCCTTAGACACGGAGGCTGGCTGGGAGACTTTGGGCTGGTCTCTCCCTCTCTCAGCCCAGCCCACCTCACAGGGTTGTTGCTAGGGAGAAAATAAGGAGACAGGAACATTAGGTACGAATGCTGCTTCGAGTTGTACAATATAAATGGATGATGATGATAAGTCATCGCATGAAGGCACTTCCTGTTTGGGAAAACACGTTCGGTGAAAGAAGTTGTTGCTGTTTGCAAAGCTGAGTTTAGAGCTTAGCAGGTTGAGCATGCCCAGGTGCAGTTCCCTGGATCCACACAATACCTGAAGCTGATAAAAACTGAACGAAGTTTCACAGGCTGTGGATGAAGCCATTTGGTCTTGATTAACTGACCCTATTAAAGATGTTGTGCAAATCCTGCCAATAAGTTTCCTTCCCCCCTTCCCTCCCCCCCTCCCTACTCCCCTCCCCTTCTCTCCCCTCCCCCTCCTTTCCTTTCCTTTCCTTTCCTTTCCTTTCCTTCTTCTTTCCTTCCTCCCTCCCTTCCTTTTCTCTCCTCCCTCCCTGTATTAGGTTTACATCCCCCCTTTCCATCACAAGCTCAATGACTCATGCATAGCCCTCCCTTTTTCCCCACAACAACAACCCTGTGAGGTAGATCAGGCAGAAAGAGGAATCCCCCTATGACTGAAGAGGAACTGTAACCAGCTTCTCAGTCCATATCCAACAACAGTCCTGCGGGGTGGGCTGGACAGAGAGGGAACCTGGGTCTGCCCATTCCTGCTGTAATATCTAGACTGCCACACCCTCTTAATTTTTAGGTTTATACATATATATATCCCACCTCTCCTTCAGGACCTCAAGGTAGCATAAATAGCACTTTCTCCCCTCTTCCTATTTTTCCCCACCACAACAACCGTGTGAGGTAGGCGGGCTCAGAGATTGTGACTGCTGCAAGTCGCCCCGTGAGCCTCCATGGCTGAGCGGGATGGGTCTCCCCACTTCTACTCCAGCACCTTAACCCCACCACCACCATCACCCCGGCTCAGAGCAGAAAGGCATTTGAACTCCAGAGGTCGGTTTGCAGCCCGAAGATTAAAGCGTTAACGTTTGCAAGTCTGAGGATCCTGGGAAAAGCGAGTCCCTTTCCATTTTAGGAAAAGCTTGATCCACTTAATGCTCTACTTCTCCCAAGGGGCAGAGGAGCAGGGCCAGGAGGACAGGTGGCAATCTGGACTGAATTCCACACGCCGGCCAGTCTCTTCCAGTGACCCTTGTCTTCTTACATTGAGAGACAAAACACTGGAGTTGGGGGGGCGGTTCTGGGTTGTGACTTCCCTGGCGTGCTCCGGGAGCAGAGAAGCCCCTTCCAAAAACATTTAGCATCCCAAAACCTCCTGGCTTTAGCCGGGTTTAACGATGACCTCTTTCCTAACAGTCAACAAGGGACTGGAATCCCTCCATCATCACCACCGCCACCACCCCGCTCTTAGAACAAATTGATTCCGTATTGCTCACCAGCTCGGCTGGGCTGCCTGTTCCTGACTTAACGGCTGGGATAAACAGCGGAGGCGCTCGTTCCGAGCCACGCAGAGGGCTGGGAAAAGGGGAGAAGATGCCCCACTCCTTGCCGAATTGTGCACCGAAGCCTGTGAAGCGACGGTGCCACGTCGCCTTGCCCGATCTTCTTTGGATGGCGGCTGCCCCAGATCCTAGGCAGAGGAATGTTGCCCCTGCTCTGAGAGAGGGTTTCAGCTGCAGGTGAGCAGGCACCCAAACCGGGAGCTGTTGGGTATGGCGAGCCCGGGCCAAATGCTTTCTCAGTCGGTGGATCCCGCCTCCTGTTTAGTGTCTGCTGAATGGGGGAGGGAAATGCCAGTAGGACTGGAGCCACAGGCAAATACGAAGGAGGTGCCGATACGCCTCACTTAACAACCCTAACTGGGACTGGCAACTCCATCATTAAGCAAAGCAGTTGTTAAGAGAAACATCATGTGACTGTGCCGACTTACGACAGCAGTCCCGGCAGTTCCAATTGTGGTTGTTAAGTGAGACATCACGTGATCTCCACTTGCAACCTCCTGCCAGCTTCCCCGTTGACTTTGCTTGTCGGAAGCTGGCTGGGAAGGTCCCAAATGGCGATCACGTGACCACAGGATACTGTGACCGTTGTAAACGCACGCTGGTTGCCAAGCGCCCAAATCGCAATCACGTGACTGCAGGAATGCTGCAATGGTTGGGTTGTAAGTGCAAGGAATGGTTGTTAGTAACTTTTTTCAGCCCGTCATAACTTCGAACAGTCACTAAATGAATGGTCATTAAGCGAGGACTACCTGTATAGAAGACGAGAATTCAGGGAATGGAAATTGCATTTACAACTTGATAGGACATAATTAATCCATCATGTTGCAAAGACTGAAGCTCAGATACTGGAGGTTTTGTGGACACATCCTTAGTGTATCCTTACCAGCAATCTGGAAGTGCTTTGCCACACCACCTTTGAGGATGTTTTCTCAGCTTCCCTGTCTAGCCCACAGTCCTGGGATTTCTGTGTGGTCTTTCTTCCATGGACTAACAAGGCTGACCTTACTCACTTTTGTCAAGGTCAGCCAGGCCCCCATGGCTATTATCACGCAGGGGGCCATTCAGACTCTGTGTCCATGCAGTGCCTCTGCTTCCTGCATGAAATGGCTGTGTTCCCACAAGAGGCTAAACCCAGGTGAACAAACAGAGTACAATGAATAAAACGATTTCTTGAATAAAACTCAGGAGTACTTTCAAGAAACAAATAGGTAAAAATCACATGTACCTTTAGCCTATTTGGGGAAAACCCTGAAACTGATGCGGGGGGGTACAGTCTGGTTTTGGGGTTGTGACTTTTCCCAATCCTGATCTTTTTCTAAGTGCTGCGAGAAAAGGGGTTCCCTATTGGCCAGAATCGAATAAAAGTGCATGTGATTTTTACAGCGTTCTTCAACTAAGCGTGTCAACAGCGGAGCATACAACTTGGGTCTTTAAAAAGTTCCCAAACCAAATAGGAGTTCAAAATCCAGTCTTTTCCCCCAAAAAAACCAGTCTTCCTTTGGCCAGCCAGGGTATGCTGGCTGGGGAATTCTGGGAGTTGAAGTCCACCCATCTGAAAGCTGCCAAGGTTGAGAAACCCTGCTCTACAGATAGAAGGGCTCTCAACCCATTCTGGAGGTGCCCAAAAGCTCCACTGGCATGATATGGCTGCCCCCATTGCTTATACTTTGTGAAACTGCCCTTGGAGGGGGTCAGAAGAAGGGGGAAGATGACTCTAACCCAGGTACAGCTTGTTCTTCAGTTGTCTCCAACTCTTTATCAGCTGATGGATATAATTTTGGCAGGATGCTCAGTCTGTGGCTGCTGTTTTAAAAATCCAGGATCTCCCCTTCTTTCAGAAACATCTGCACGATCCAGTGTTTTCACCCAAATGATGACAGCACCTTGCACTGGTGCAGCTGAAGCTCTACCCCTTTTGAATGCGCACGCAACATGTTTTTGCATGTACCAAAGGGGCTGAGCTTCCGTGACAACAGGGCAGGGCTGGCTTTGCCAATGAACCCCTCAGATACCTTGTCTTGTGTTCCTTTGTTTTTTCCAGGCTTCGCAGTCAGCTCCAATAACTCTTGCTTTCCCATGCGTCCAAAGTAATTAAGCTTTAGCTGCATTATTAGCATTTCCAGGCGGCAATTTGGCTTTCCTTCCTGTAATACCAAATTATTTCTTTCCCTTGCCATGCAAGGTGTTCTCAGTGGTTTTCTCCAGCACCACAGTTCAGCTGGTGACCAGCCTAACAGGTTTTCCATCCCTTGAGGTTGTCCAGAGTAAGGAGAGGGGAAAGCTATCCTGATCCTTGGTGCCAGTAATGTGACTTTATTGTGTCTTCCAGTAGGAGAGAAGCTCTGGAGCTCAGGGTTGAGCTGGGGAGTCCTCGGTGCTCTCCGAGCTTGGCTGTTGGCTTGCAGATGTTTCATGACCCGACCAGGGAACTTCATCCCTGTGAGGGAGGGTGGGCTTTGCTCCCTGCTTATATACAGCAGCTTGCCCTGCCAGTGCTGGTGGGGTGGGGTCTTCTCCTTAGTAGTTTCTTGCTCAGGGTGCCGTTTTCCGCTTGATGGTTTGTCTGCTTGATTGTCTCCTTGGTGGTTCCTCGATTGGGGTATTCGTTTGTTTGCTTGATTGCTTGTCTGGTGCTAATCCCTGCTTCTCTGAGTGTTGGCTGATGGAGGAGAGGTGTTCCGGCCTTTTTGTTTCCTTCTTGGCTTTCGTATTGTCTCTTTTGAATGGGATGTAAATGTTGTTTATCTCTATGTGTCTGTTGATGGCTACTCTGTCTGAGTGCCAGGCTTCCAGGAATTCTCTGGCGTTCTTTGGATTTGGCTTGGTCCAGGCTGCTCACCGTTCCCCCGTTGAAAGTGTGGTCGAGTCTGTCCATGTGTTGTCAGATTAGGGAGTTTCCATAGTGACGCTGCGGGTTAAACCGCTGAGCTGCTGAGCTTGCCGATCAGAAGGTCGGCGGTTCGAATCCGCGTGACAGGGTGAGCTCCCGCTGCTAGTCCCAGCTCCTGCCAACCTAGCAGTTCGAAAACATGCAAATGTGAGTAGATCAGTAGGTACCGCTTCGGCGGGCAGGTAACGGCGTTCCGTGTAGTCATGCCGGCCACACGACCACAGAGGAAGTGTCTTCGGACAAATGCCGGCTCTTCGGCTTTGAAATGGAGAAGCGCCTGACCACTCAACCCACCACAGCACAACAAGCACCAGCCACGAGAAGGATAGCACCGCCATCCACCAGAAACATCTCAGAAACCACCAACAGACTGTCACAACCGCACGGCATCGCCGTAGCACATAAACCAACTAAAACTCTTCAAAGCATCCTAGGTAACCCAAAAGACCCAGGAGCCCAAGAAGAAAAAACAGGAATCGTCTACAACATACAGGGTAAGGACTGTAACAGCCACTATGTAGGACAGGCAGGCAGAAGACTAGCAGAGCGCATCCACGAACACCAACTGGCAGTCAGAGGACACCCTAAAGATAAAGGTTTCCCTTGACATTAAGTCCAGTCGTGTCCGATTCTAGGGGGCGGTGCTCTGCTAGTCTTCTGCCTCATTGCAATATCTAGAGCCAGGGTTGCACTTGAGACAATGCCTGTGCACAGGCAGCGGGAATAGGATGTTGAAGCTCAAAGCCAGGAGGTCAGGTGAGGCATAAGTTCCCATCCAGAGAAAAACAACTGCACACAAGCTCTGAAGAGCTGCATCGTTGTAGAAGAAAAGATCAGCTTGGCTCAAGTTTCGGATAAAGCGGGGTGAAACCAGAACAAAGAGGACTCAGCTCTCAAGCAGCAACTTCATGGGAATGCTGAGATTTGCAGACTTGTCAAGCGGTTCCCAAATGACCATGTGGAAGCGCTCTAAGTTAGGGTGGGCGACCTTTCTGGGTTGGGGGACATTGCAAGGATGTGATGGGCGCCCTCACAAAACGATTGTTGTGGGAGACTTGCCTATTATAGATGCCATGGTGGGCCTTGCCACCTCGGGGCACTGATTTAGAAGGAAACAATGGGTATTTTAAAGAGCCTCCCCCAATTTGATGTTGCCATCTTTATTTTTATTTTTTCATGCTTTTACTGCTCTGCTGTTGTATTAGTGTGTTTTCTCTTTTGTACCGTGGACATTTTAAACTGCATCTTTTCTACGCAAGCCGCCGAGATTCACTTGATTGTGGTGGTATAGAAATACGTTTAATAAATAAATCAGCAACTGCGCTCTCCCTTGCTGGGGGACCTTTACGGAATGTAAATATCGCAGCAAATAAATACACCACTGGGGTGTGTGCTCTGCTTTGCAGCAGCCCAGATTCCAATTTAAGTGCTTTTATTGTTATTTAAAAGGGTCTCTTTTAAAAGTCAGGAGGGACCAAGGATCCTGGTGAGCCACCAGAACAGGTGGTTGGAGACCACAGTGTGCCCACCCCTGGTCTTTGTGGTACCTAGTGGAAAATATGGGAGAAGAATCAGGAAGTTGCTGGGATAATTGTTGTGATCTTGAGGTTGAAAGGGAAAAGTTGTGAGCAAAAGGAATGTTGGAAGTCTTCTTTTATCATGCGCATCGCATGTAGCTCTACAACTCGGTGTTCGACCACAGTCCTGATCCTAGCCTGGTCCTGAGCGAAGCACAGAACCTGTTTCATGGAAGGGTCCAACCCAGCGTTTCTCAACCGTGGCAACTTTAAGAGGGATGGACTTCAACTCCCAGAATTCCCCAGCCAGCATCGCTGGAGTTGAAGTCCACCCCTCTTAAAGTTGCCACGGTTGAGAAACGCTGGTCCAACCACTTGCCAAACATCACCATTCCAGTCTTCCGGATCAAGCGTTTTGGGCAACAGATCGGGCAGAGAAGCGGTTTAGAGCTGGACAAAGAGGTGGGATGCTCATCTGGCTACCTGTGCAGGCTCTCTTCCAGCATCAGCTGCTGGGCTTCTTTGCAGCCAGGGAGTGACGCGGCCCACGGCGAGAAAGGTCATGTTCCCAACGTCCCTCTCTTGTTCGTTGCAGGATATGCGGAAACATGTCACCATGACACTCCTGGACACGGAGCAGTCTTACGTGGAGTCTCTCCGGACCCTGATGCAGGTAAATACTTCTCCTTGGAAGGAGTGGAAATGGGTACTCCCCTGCCATCAGGGTACAAGCCATGTTGGCATCGTGCAGGTCAGGGCATCCCAGTGCAAATGCCACCATCTGCAGGGCCGCAACTAGGGTCTCTGTCACCTGGGGCAAACATGGATTCCAAGCCCATGTTGGCGCCCCCCCCCCCAGTGCGGTGCCCGGGGCACATGCCCCACTCCCCCGCCCCAGTTGCAGCCCTGACCATTTGCATCACTTGCACAAAGATATCCTGACAAACATGGTGTTATTTGCACAAAGACATTGTGACATACATGGCATCGCACACATGCATGGAGCGTCATACGCATGCAGAGTGGGTGCCCATGCAATTTTCCTGACCATTTCTACACAGTTAGAATGCCTATACGTAGTCCTCGCTTAACAACTATTCATTTAACGACTGTTTGAAGTTACGGTGGCGCTGAAAAAAGTGACTTGCAACTGGTCCTCTCACAATAGTTGAAGTGTCTCCGCGGTCACGTGATTGCAATTCGGGCATTTGGCAACTGTTGCACATTTATGACAGCTGGAGCATGCCAGAACTGCTGTTACTAAGTGGGGCAATCACATGATGTTTCACTTAACAACGGCTTTGCAGTCCCAATTAGTTCTGTCAAGTGAGGACTACCTGTAGTCCAAACCATTAGAGATATATCTGCATATTTTCCTTGCTGTTTGGGGATTAAACACAAATTAATATGACTGATAAGCTGTCATCACCGTACCAGGCATTTAGGCTAAAGCTGAACAGCTGTTGCATGATTCATCTCCTGTGCATTTGGGACTTGAGGACTGGCCGTTTAGGCATTTGACAGCTGCTTTTACAGAACCACCCAAAATTCTGAAATGTTATCACCATGATCCTCTTTGAACTAAAGGCAATTTTGAAAGTCTTTAGAGGTTATGACCTGGCTTTGCATACGTGCACCTGGAAACAACAACAACATCAACAACAACAACAACAAATTAAACTTGTATGACTGGTTCAGTGTATAACCTACTGCTCTGAATCCCCATGTGTTTTCTGATTTGCACACAGTAAAATTTTCATTTAAACGACTAATTTAGGAAAAGGTGACTGTCAAATCAGAATATCTGTTAAATCAGAATGGGATTTTGCATGTGTATTTTGTGCATTTTACACACACATAAAATGGCAAATGGAATTTTACATATGCGCAGAAACATACAGCATACAAAGAGATCTTGTCTATTTCATTTTAAGACCACTAAACCAAGGGCCATTAAACTGAGCGTTTACTGTATTTATTCCCCCACATTTTTATTTATGAAACATTGCCCAAATGTATGTGCACAATAACATTATCAAATTACACAGCTCAAAAATATAGACACATCTTAGTTTTAGTAATAAGATGTTTTTTCGACATCTCACATTGCATGAATGTACAAATCTAAACCTCTTCCTTTAAATTAATTTTTACACTCTCTCTCTCTCCTTTATTGATTGGGTATATCACATCATAATCACAATTATATAACATACATATAACAGTCTGTTTTTAGACATAGCGTCTCTCTTCTGTTTTGAAAATGTCCCTCTAATTATGAGATTATCCATTACCTGTTTTCTTAAATCATGTTTAACGGGTATAAGAGAATAGTGCGTTCAGATTCTGTAAGTAATTATATCCTTTATTAATGCAATTAATGCAGTGGTTCTCTTTTGTCCCCAGGGACGACGATTACTCTTGAGCTTGATAACTTTTTTTTTTGATAATGTGGTTTGTTTAATGTTGGTTGGGAGAATGAGGAGAGCCAGACTGTGGTTTGAAAACTGGTTTTGGGCATGGCACATTGTGAAACCCAGCCCATTGTGGTTTATTCTGGAAACTGTGTCAAGCCAACCATGGTTACCCCAATGAGTGAGTCCAGTGGGCACATAACACTCATTGGGCTTTTTTGCTTTTTCCCTTCAACTCTCTCAGTGACAGGGATAAAAACCACCTTCATTTCTTTTTGATTTGGCAAGTAGTTTTGTTGCGTTCCCAGACCCAGTTCTGGGCATTTTTAGTTAACCTCCTCGGATTTAGCAGGTTATGGAAAAGGTTCTTCCGTCCCTCGCTTGGGAAATCTGCCCTCCATCAGGGCTCCATGGAGTCAGACCAACTTCCTGTGTTTCTAACGCCATTTATTTTGGTTTCCTTCTGCTCCTCTTTCTTGCAGGGTTACATGAAACCCCTGAAGCAGCCGGAAAACTCCACCCTCTGTGACCCCTCGCTGGTGGATGAGATCTTTGATCAGATTCCCGAGTTGCTGGAACATCACGAGGAGTTCCTGGAGCAAATCTCCGAATGTGTGCAGAACTGGCATGAGAAACAGAAAGTGGGCGATATCTTAGTACAGTCCGTAAGTACAGCTCCCTAGTGCTGCCTCTGACCTCCAGAGGGGAGGGGAGGGGAGCGTGGTGGGGGAACGCGGCTTCTTTATAAATATTGGCTTGCTCTGGACATGTACCAAACAGCCATACAGGTAGTCCTCACTTAATGACCATTCGTTTAGTGATGGTTCAGACTTAAGACGGTGCTGAAAAAACTGACTTATGACCGGTGCTCACACTTACGACCGTCGCAGCATCCCTGCAGTCACGTGATCATAATTTGGGCACTTGGCAACTGGTTCACGTTTATGACAGTCGCAGCATCCTGTGGTCACGTATCATTATTTTCAACCTTCCCGGCCAGCTTCTAGCAAGCAAAATCAATGGGGAACTGCGTGATTCGTTTAACAACCATGTGGTTCACTTAACAACCATAGTGATTCATTTAATGACCGCCACAAGAAAGGTCATAAAACTGGGTCGGATTCACTTAATGAGCACTTTGTTTAGCAACTGAAATTCCGGTCTCAATTGTGGACATTAAGCAAGGACTACCTGTGTCCCAATCTTCATACTCTTTCTGAGGTTTGATGGCAGTTCCCTTCACTTTTCTGCCCAATCTTTTTGCTGAAAATGTAGATATCTCCTCTTAGCTCTTTCAGCAGTGGAAGGGGTCCTCCTGGGGAGAATGAGTGGGTCTCACCCAAAGGCTTGCTGTCTTTGCTTTGACATCCTGGACTAGCAACTTGCAAGCAAGCCCTGAGATTCTCAAGGTGCTGAATTCTGCAATCCATGGGCCAGTTACAGAAGGGTGTAGATCGTACCTCCAGGGGGTGTTTGGGAACTAGGGGGCCACTGGGCCTAGAGGACACGCCAGGTAGATCTAAGCAGGCTTCTGAAGCTGAGAGGATAGTTTGGGTTTCATTCCAAGGGCTTGGGGCTAGGAGTGAAGGCAGCCCACCCCCCATCGATCCACCAGCCTCCACTTTTCCTCTTGAAAGTAGGGCGGGGGTTGGAAATGCACAGAACAGATGCTGCTTGAAAAAAGAGGCCATCAAACAAGATCAGTAAACTGCAAGCCGAGTTGTGGTGGTAGGTGGAGAGTTGGAGGCAACAGAAGGCTTCTCGGATGGACCCGCCAGGCACTTGTTGTCCGGTTCTGCCTGACCTGCTCCATCCATCTTCTTCTTTCGATGCCTACTCTCCCTGCCTTGTTCCTGGAGAAAGACTCGCACTCACTTAGAGGGGCAAATTGCAGAGATCTTGGGTAAAGAGCAAGGATGGGCTGCTGAAGTCCACCAGTGCCTGCTACTTGAGGGTAGAGAACGTGCCAGTGGAACTCATGACCACGAGATAAGCAGCTCTTCAGATCGGAAATGGGAAAGTGCTCTGGATCCAGCATGAGCATAGTTGTTGCACCTGTCTGTGGCATTCATGCCTCCTACATGTTCCTGGGAATGTGCAGCTGCTGTGCAAACCCAGGAAAAAGTGTGGCTCCTTCAAGGAGCTGCTGAGGTAGAGCAAATGCATCCACGTTGGAGTTAAACTGTCTTTCCTGGTTTATATCTGAAGTGCTGCGTATCTGCCATTCAGGGGTCAGTGATGCCCACTCACTCAGGTGGCTTCAAAAGAGGACTGGGTACATCTGTGAAAAACAGGCCTACGAAGGCTCTAGATCTTGAAGACTGAATCTTATCTCCAGGTTGGGGGCAGCGGGACTCCAAATCCCATCTGCAGAGTGGAGAGGCACATGTGTCCATTTCCTGATTATGAGCGCTCCAGAGGCATCTGGTTGGCCATGGCGAGAAACAAATGACGGGCCTTGGCCTGATCCAGCAGGCCTGTTCTTCTGGCCTTAAACGTGGTGATGTCCATTACCTCAGATGGCTTTCAAAGGGAGGTTGGAGAAATCCATGGAGGACAGGTCTGACGAGGGCTATTACTCTGGAAAACTCCATGTGATCTCTGAGTTGGGGGCAGGAGGACTCCAGATCCCATCTGCAGGGGAACAAGGGTGGAGAAGGAACATGTCCCCATCTCCTGCGTGTGAGCACTCCGGAGGCATCTGGTTGGCCATGGCAAGAAACAACTTACTGGACTAAGGTGGGCCGTGGCCTGGGTGAACAGGGCTACCGTTAGGATTTTAGGCTCTCTGAGTTCAGTTCTGGTGCTCTGTATTGTGTGGGGTGACCTGGGGTGGTGCTGCCAGATAGATGACTCCGTGATTCAGCCATGGGCAATCAGCTTCTGTGATAAACAGTCCGCCTTTGGAAGCGTCCACCGCCACATGATGCCTCCCTCATTCCTGAGAATTTTTCAAGCAATTCCACCAAGCCTGTGGAAGCTTTCCAGGTATTCTCCAGGCTGTTTTCACAGATGACAGTGAGCTGCGTTTTTCTAACCCAAACATCATGACCCAGAAGTAAGCTCTGTTTTGGGGTTCCTGCTAAAAATCCTTTGTTTGTTTCTCCTCTTTCTTAAAGGATTTCACCCCTGGGTGAAGTTGCAAATAGATTTCCTTGTGCCCAGAAAGATGAGTCTCGGTCTTAACTATTGCTGGGATCCCGATTTTTCCCCATTGACCATTTGGGCCTTTAATTCCATATTTGCACAGGAGAAACTCCAGGATGCGGGAAAAGAAGGTTGCACGTGTCTCCAGAGTTGTTGCTGAAAGCTAGCTCTGATGCCAAAATGCAGCTCAGGTTGAATTTTGCAGGGCAGATATCCTAAAAAGGCACCAAATTGAGTAACATTCCCCAGAGATGTCCATCTTAATGCAAAAGACTCTGGAGATGTGGATTTCCAAGGGTGCCCATAGAGAGGCAAAAATGGGAGACAGAATGGCGTGCACAACTAATTACAACCCATATAAAAAAGGGGCAAGATTTGAACATGTGGCGGCTACCATCTTGACTTTTTTGACCTACTTCCACCCCCCCAGCAGAGGTTCCTTTGAATTTTCATGCCGTTATGGGTAGTCCCAAGATGATATAATCAGCAACGATTGATTAGATGGATGAATTAAGCAACGGGCTTTTAATGTAGTAGAAGGAAAAAGCATAGCCTACTTTTCGTTGAAAGCCATCCAAAGGAAGATTAAATGAATCCATGAAACCAGGTAAAAGTTACAACCAGGCACGTTACAGTAGTGGCAGTCTCAAACTGAAGAACATGACAACCTATTGACCCAAAACATTTGGGAAACAGGTGGGCTTTAGCTGATGCCAGAAGCTACGCAGATGCTGGAAAGAGAGAGGATCAAATGATGGGGGCATCTGGAGCACATTGGCTGCCGCCCTGGATGCCCCATAGTGAAGATCAGGCCAGGTGGCTTTCAGAAGGACATCTCTGCTTGATCTTGGTTTCAGGCACACAAAAGATTAGACTCCCCCTCAAACCATGCTTCTAAGCTATAGGGTGTGTTTTATCTCACTGCAAGAATCTGGACCTTGGATTGCTGGCACACTCTCCTGCTAGCGTAGTTTCTCCCAAACTACTCGGCTGCTTGCAAAACCCAGCATTGGAAGCCCAGCTGTGGCCTTTGTGCCACATGCAAAACCCGGTTACCTCTACGCTGGGTTTGATTGGATTGATCGATTCGTTTTGCGGCTCAGCCGGTTGTGCAGAGCCCAGCCGCTTGGTTTACGGTTGGGTGGCTGGTGCAGACTCAGGAAATGGCTTCATTTAGTAAACAAGTGAAGCGTGGTCATCTTTCTCCAGGACTAATCCTTTAGTTCCCAGCCCAAACTCGGAGTTAGCCATAACTTGGGTGCAGCAATGTTCAGATCGCTAGTGGGTGAGATCACTGTGGCTACCCCGTTCTAGGAGTGGCTTATATTTTTAATTTTTTTTTAAGATAAAGGAGTCCATTGAGTCCACTCCTGGTGACTTTGTGGACGCATCCAAGCAGTTCTCTTGGCTGATGTACAGATACAGTTTACCACTGCTTTTGGGGAGAAGTTTTTCAATGTCCCATTCTAGTCTGCAGCTCTGGGGTTTCCTCTCCATTATTAACTGGGCCTAACTCTGCTTCACTTTGGGCGGTTAGCCAAGGTTGGCTAAGGGCAGCCTTCTAGCTTTGCATTTGAACCCAGAAATTAGGTCTGATCAGTAATAAGGTTAAGGATGTGTTGTGAAGGCAACAGAAGATGACTCAGAGGCATCACATCATTGGTTAACTCAAAATCTGATTCTAGCAGTCTATTGGGAAAACGTCCTCAAAGTTATAGGTCCACCTGATGTATCATTTGTGCCGGCTGGTCGTTCGCACGGGAGGTTTCTTGTAAGTTGGCAAAATAGTCTTTCTTGTGCAGCTTGGAATGACTCCTCATGATTCTAACGGGTCTTTCTTCTGAGGAGACATAGGTAGGATTGTAGAGTTAATCAAGCATTCATTCTTGATCAGCTGGACCCCACAATCTTGCACCATGCGATGAGAGTAACCAGACTACAGGTAGTCCTCATTTAATGACTTTAATGGTGGTCTGAAGCTACAACGGCCTTGGGAAAAGTGCTGTATGGCTTAGTCACGTGATTGCAATTCGGGCGCTTGGCAGCCAGCTTGCATTTGGTCACGTGACTGTGATTTGCAACCTGTTTTGCCGGTTTCTGGCCAAAAACATCCATTGGGGAAGCCAAATCATTTAACGACCGTTGTAAAAATGGTTGTAAAATCAGGTCTGGTCACATGTGACTCACTTAACGACTGCACTGCTTAACAACCAGTTTTCTGGTCCCTGTTGAGGGCTACCTGCATGTTCAAAAGGCAGATCACTTGAGCCCAGTTTTTGGTGCTGATGGTCAAGCAGCAAGAATTTCCCCTTCTCAGCACCAGGGGTGTCTGCTGGATATGGTCAAAAAAGTCAAGTTGGAGGTTATGATGATGTAATTGAAGCTCTGGCTAGGATTTTTTTTTTGGCCTTGCACACAAAAACTAGACAGAGTTTTGTTCACACCATCGTAGCCACCATATTGACCCCGTTTCATCCAAACCCTGTGGGCACCCCTGCTCAGCACCTTGTTTAAGGGTGAGCATCAGTTGCATGTGCACAAAGCTTGTGTATCCCTGGCCTTATGCCCAGGTTCTGCAGAGCGGCCCTGATTAAAAGAAATGTTAAACTCATCACGTGCCAGCCCAAGGAGTGAAGTTTTCTTACGTATCTCAAGTCATTGTTTATGTGGGACCTCCAAAGAATGCAGATGCTCACACAGTGCAGAGTTTATTCTCTTTTGACACGTTGGATTTTTGTCTTAATAGGCCACGCTGTGGGCGTTTAAGGAAAGATGGGTCTTAACGGTTTCTAAGTTTATTTGAACAAAATAAACAGTTGCAGTCCTGAGGAAGAAAGGCAGCCTGGATAAGTACCCGTGAATGAGCCAAAGCCCTGCTGTTTAATTCTGAGCGGCCAATTCCTCGGGTGTCCAGGCTGAAAATGATGTCAACCTCCACAGCGAGTGGGAAATGCCGCACATTTGCTAATTCTCTTGTTCTTTCCTTCAGTTCTCCAAAGACATCTTGGTGAATATTTACTCTGCCTACATCGATAACTTTCTCAACGCCAAAGATGCTGTAAGGATCGCCAAGGAAGCCCGGCCAGCGTTCATGAAGTTTCTGGCGGTAAGACAGCCTCTTATCTCCTCTGCTTGCCCTGCAGAGTGATGATTGAACAGGCGGTTGAGGATGGACCAGGTTGTCTTCAGATAATTAGCTCTTGCCTCGCTGATTGGAATCCAGTGGGTTTCCAAGAAATCCACAAGGGATTTAATTTCCGGCTGGATAGGCTTGGTCTTTTTCCTGCTTGATACAAAGGCAGTGTCTCTCCCTGTCTTCATCTTGAAATACCTTGACCACCATGATGGGAACATACTAAATAACACTCATTATAAAACTTGCCAAGGTATGGTGTTTCTGATGTCATCTTACAGGTAGTCTTCACTTAACAACTGTTCGTCTAGTGACAGTTCAGACTTACGATAGTGCTGAAAAAACCAACTTATGACTGGTCCTCGCGCTTACGACTGTCGCAGCACCACATGACCACGATTTGGGCGCTTGGCGATTGGGTTGCATTTATGACCGTCACAGTATCGTGTAGTCACGGGATCACCATTTTCAACCTTCCCGGCCAGCTTCTGGAAAGCAAAATCAATGGGGAACGGCATGATTTGCTTAACAACCACTTGGTTCACTTAACAACCACCACAAAAGTCGTAAAATTGGGTTGGATTCACTTAATGACCACTTCACTTAGCAACCAAAATTCAGGTCCAATTGTGGTTGTTAAGTGAGGAGTACCTGTAATGCCTCTGATTTTTTTTTTAACTACTTTCTCTATTGCTTTGTCTTTCTTTTGCCAGCCTGTGCTTCTCTCTGTTCTCAGCTTCTGATTTTCTGTTTTTTTAAAAGGAGCCACCTGGCTGCTTACGGCTTCTTGAATTGTAGTCATTAACCACACCAGGGTCTTCTTGTGCTTATTGGCACCTTGCCTAATCAAATATTTGGGACTCCCACGATCCCTTCTCCGTGGCCATATTGACTGAGATTGATGAGAACAGGGGTCCTAAAGACACAAAGTGCACCATTAAATCCAGCTCCTGCAAACTTGGGGTCCTCCTGATATATTAAATACAATTTCCATCCCCCCATAACTAAAATGACCATGCTGCTGGCTACGGAGGATGAGTTCTATGTGCGGTATGTCTGGAAGGCACTAGAAAATGTGGCTTAATGTATCTAGCCATGTTTTATTGAACTCATCACCTTTTTCAGCATCCCTTGCCTCTCTCTGTCCTCCAAAGATGAAGGTCACCAGGGGCCTTTCCCTCCAAGACTTTTTACTGGCTGGAACAGGAATGTGGGCACCCTAAGTGGTGACCTCATTTGTCCCAAGGATTGGCCACTCTAGTTGCCCAAGGTCCTAGGGACACATAAGCCATCATTGTTAAATGAGCTGTAAAGGCGGTTAGCTTACTGAGCCCCTCATCAATTTGCTGGTGTGCCCATCCAGAACTTCACCCCAGCTCTTCGGTTGGGGATGTTTAAAATCTCTGTCTTCTTTATTTTTCCTTGCCCTTTCCAGCAAAACATGCGAGAAAACAAAGAGAAACAGGCCCTCTCCGATCTCATGATCAAGCCCGTGCAACGAATTCCACGCTACGAACTTCTGGTCAAGGTGAGTAAATCAGCATTGCTGTTTATGCTACTCAAAGCAAAGCGCAGTTCAAGAACTCTGGAACAGCAGTGTTTTCGCTTGACCGACTGCAGAATTTTATACCCCTGTTGCCCTGTTTATTTTCATAATTCCTTTGCAAATGTAGTATTACTGTGAAGCTGTTCCATGCCAGTGTCTCTGGAGGAGAACAAGGTGGCCTATCAGTGGATGAGTTTTAAGAAATGATTGTGGTAGAATCTGTACAGATGTAAACTTGAAGACCTGTCCTTTCGGTTGACGCAGCCACCATGAAACACGCTGGTACCTTTTCGGTCTCTCTCCCCCTCTCAGTCTATTCACCCTCACGTGGTTCTTGTGAAGATTAAATTATTATTCTATACTTAACGCCAATTGCGGGAGAAAAAAGGGACACAATTACCTTGAAGGCTAGAAATATGTTGCATAAAAAATGTTTAGAACATAGAAATACGTTGCAACCTTGAAGGAGGCTAGAAATGTGTTGCATAAAAAAAAGGAAAGAAAAAAGCTTCAATAAAATTAGGGACTTTGCACAATGTTCTGCTGGTAAAATGGATGGTCTTTGTTCAAATCTGGCAGAACTGAAGAAGCTAACGGGTCGTGCGAAAGATCTGGGATTCTTTGGAATTTGTGGATTCTGATGTAATGGACAGGGTCATCTTGCAGCATGGGCTTGGCATTTAACACTACCCTGGTTTACGTGGGTGGGCGGGGGAGTGAAGGGCAGGTTTTAGGAGGTGATTCAGGAGGTCCTGAGGTCTACCAACATTCCCCCCATTGCCCCTGTAACTGAGTCTCTCCCCCTTGCTGCTGGTCATCGTTGTCTTCTCTTTCCTTCCACCTTTCCCAGCGTCTTTTCCAGAGAGCTGGGTCTTGACATAACGTGTTTGAAGTAAGATGATTTGAGCCTGGTCATTTGCGCCTCGAGTGAGACCTCTGGGCTGATTTGTTCAATGATCCATCGGTTAGTTTTCTTGACTGTCCACGGACCTCTCAGGAGTCTTCTCCAACCCCAAAGTTCAAAAGCTTCAATACCTTTCCTCTCCTGCTTCTTCAACTTGCACTTCCATAGAGTGTCCCAGGGAATCCCGTGGCTTCCACAGTTCTGATCTTTCCATTGATTCTGACCTGAACCTCTTTTCCAAGGCCTTCATGGCTGCACGACCAAGGGCTAGTCTGTGGCCCACAGTTCCCTCCTTCCCTCCCTCCCTTCCTCATTTATTGTCTATCTTATTTATTTTCTATTTATTTTAGAATAAATATTCTAAAAATATTTATTATTTTTATAAATAACTCAAGGCGGTGAACATCCCTAATACTCCTTCCTCCTCCTATTTTCCCCACAACAACAACCCTGTGAGGTGAGTTGGGCTTATGGTTGATCCTAAATATCACACGCATGTGTGCGCGCGCACACATAGGTGTGTATATACACAGAAGTATATAACCCTTATAAATGTAACATTATTTTTGAGCTCCTAATATTACTATTGGTGCAAAGATTACTGCAGATGCTGACTGCAGTCAGGAAATCAGAAGACGCTTCATCCTTGGGAGAAGAGCAATGACCAATCTCGATAAAATAGTTAAGAGCAGAGACATCACACTGACAACAAAGGTCCGCATAGTTAAAGCAATGGTGTTCCCCGTAGTAACATATGGCTGCAAGAGCCGGACCATAAGGAAGGCTGAGCGAAGGAAGATCGATGCTTTTGAACTGTGGTGTTGGAGGAAAATTCTGAGAGTGCCTTGGACTGCAAGAAGATCAAACCAGTCCATCCTCCAGGAAATAAAGCCAGACTGCTCACTTGAGGGAACAATCTTAAAGGCAAAACTGAAATACTTTGGCCACACAATGAGAAGACAGGACACCCTGGAGAAGATGCTGATGCTGGGGAGAGTGGAGGGCAAAAGGAAGAGGGGCCGACCAAGGGCAAGGTGGATGGATGACATTCTGGAGGTGACGGACTCGTCCCTGGGGGAGCTGGGGGTGTTGACGACCGACAGGAAGCTCTGGCGTGGGCTGGTCCATGAAGTCACGAAGAGTTGGAAGTGACCGAGCCAATAAACAACAACAACAAAATATTACTGTTAGAGACAGCTCCTCAAAAATTGGCTGCCAAAAAGAAAACCAGTGTACCTTCTTGCTCCCTAAAAATTCCTCAAGAGAGATTCCTTGCGTAAAGGATGCGAGATGTGCCACGGACATTTCCCATGGGAAATTTTCCCTCTGGGTTTTACATCGAGGTGCTGTTTGATTTGTCTGGGTTGCGTGGAAGCCGGATGGTCAGCTCTGCTGACAGTTTTCTCTTCTGGCACGCTGAATTCCTGAATTCCTTGAATATTTCACATGCCTGACTCAAAGCCTAAAATAGGATCTATTTCGGGGAAAGAGCCATTACTCATTTTGGAAGGCTGAGACCTCCCTCGTTCGGCAGGTGAAAAATCTGTTTCCTAAAATGGCCCTGACCTGCCCAAACTGAAGGGAGCCACACCTGTGAGGATGTCCCGGGGTGTGTGGAGTGATGCACTGGACTAGAATGGGGGTCAGATGAGCAAATGTGGAGTTGACAAGTTGTCGTGGCAGTGTGGTGAGTGCAGGTGGGATCACATCAGGATTTTTCTTTCTGTAAGCCGCGCAATTGTAAGTTACAGGTAGTCATTGCTTACTGACTGCCTTGTTTAACAACCGTTCGAAGTTAAAACAGTGTAAAAACAAATAGCCTGGTGACCACTCCTTGCATTTAGGACCACCATGTAATCACCATCTTGCAATGGTGGCTTGCAACAAGCAGAGTTAATAAAGTTGGCGGAAGTAAAATCGTAAGTCATGGTCACATGATCCTTCGCTTAACAGGCATGGTGACTCGCTTAATGACGAAAGCAGAAGTGATGTTGTAAGTCAGTCGTGGACATGCGATGTTTTGCTTGGTGACCGCAGTGCTTAGCGACAGAGTTGCCAATCCCAATTGTGGTCGCTAAGCGAGGACTACCTGTATTCTGTTTTTACTGGCTGTTGTGAACCGCCTAGGATTATGTTGTATAAACTAGGGAGCCATGTAAGTTTTATAAATAAATAAAATAAAAGGGGGCGTGGCTTCGATCATGTGCTTGTGGCTGCCATCCTGACTTTTTTTACCCCCCAACAGCCCTGCTTGAGTAGCCTTTGGGGCAGTGGGGAGGGCTCCCTGGCTCTGCTCCTCTACCTTTTATAGCATCCTGAGATGCAGAACGTAACATGCGGATTGTTTTCCTGGCCCATGGATCACCAAGAGGAAATGCTGGGCTAGCAACCAGGAGGCTGTGAGTTCTAGTCCCGCCTTGGGCATGAAAGCCGGCTGGGTGCCCTTGGGCCAGTCCCTCTCTCTCAGCCCAAGAGCCAATCAGGCGTGGTAGGAGAGTTCTAGTCCCGCCTGAGTCCTGAAAGCCGGCTGGGTGCCCTTGGGCCAGTCCCTGTCTCTCAGCCCAAGAGCCAATCAGGCGTGGTTTGAGAGTTCTAGTCCCGCCTTAGGCATGAAAGCCGGCTGGGTGCCCTTGGGCCAGTCGCTCTCTCTCAGCCCAAGAGCCAATCAGGCGTGGTTTGAGAGTTCTAGTCCCGCCTTAGGCATGAAAGCCGGCTGGGTGCCCTTGGGCCAGTCCCTCTCTCTCAGCCCAAGAGCCAATCAGGCGTGGTTTGAGAGTTCTAGTCCCGCCTTAGGCATGAAAGCCGGCTGGGTGCCCTTGGGCCAGTCCCTCTCTCTCAGCCCAAGAGCCAATCAGGCGTGGTTTGAGAGTTCTAGTCCCGCCTTAGGCATGAAAGCCGGCTGGGTGCCCTTGGGCCAGTCGCTCTCTCTCAGCCCAAGAGCCAATCAGGAGTGGTATGAGAGTCCTAGTCCCGCCTGAGTCCTGAAAGCTGGCTGGGTGCCCTTGGGCCAGTCCCTCTCTCTCAGCCCAAGAGCCAATCAGGCGTGGTTTGAGAGTTCTAGTCCCGCCTTAGGCATGAAAGCCGGCTGGGTGCCCTTGGGCCAGTCCCTCTCTCTCAGCCCAACCCACCTCACAGGGCTGTTGTTGTGGGGAAAACAGGAGGCAAGAGCGTTATGCACAACACCTTGAGTTGTACAAAATAAAGGCAATGTAAGAGGAAGCGGAAGAAAGAGGGAGAAGGAGGAGGAGGAGGAATAACAACAAGAACATCAACATCAACAACAAAAGTTCCGGTTCATCTTTTCACTAACTGCACAGCCAGCTTTCCAGCTCTACAGATCAGCGCCTCCTGTCCTGGATAATCTCAGGATTTGCAGCAAGACCAGCTCAGTTTTCTATCACTTTGTACTACGTCTTTCTCTAAGCCAGAGTTTCTCAGTCTTGGCCATTTTAAGAAGTGTGGACATGCTGGCTGGGGAATTCTGGGAGTTGAAGTCCACCCATCTTCAAATGGCCATAGGTGAGCAACGCTACTCTAAGCAGATGCCATTCATTGACCATATCATAGGGCCAATAATTAGCAGCACCTTGCTCCTGCCCTTTGGAAGGAGCTTTGAAACTCTGGGCAGCATTCACCCATTCTTTCTCCCCCCTGACCCCCAAGTAGGAGGCAGTTCTTGGCCAGTCTTGCTGGCCTTGGAAGCCAAGTAGGATCAGGCCTGGTTAGTCCTTGGATGAGAGACCACCAACAAATTTCCAGGGCTGGGAAATGGAAAAAAAACATTCTGGAATAAGGCAATGTGGTACCACGTACCCATATTACAGAGGAAGATCCAAATTCCAAATAAAGAGGAATTTCCTGGCCTTGGGAGCTCTGGAACAGTGGAACAGCCTACCTCCTAAAGTCGTGGAGGCTCCATCACTGAAGGTTTTCAAGAAAAGGTTGGACAGCCATTTGTCTGGGATGGACGGTGGATTCTTGCTGTGGGTGGGGGTTGGACCAGAAGACGGTCCCTTCCAGCCCTAGGAGTCTATGAGTTCCATGTCGCTACCCAGAAAACTACCTGGCTGTGTCCATGAAGTTACGAGGAGCTGAGCCTGATTTTCACCCTCGGACAGCAGTAGATCAGCATCTACTTGATCACGAAAACTGGGAAGCCCAGGTTAAGGCTGTGTTCACACATCACATTTGCCCATAATGTGATGTATTTGCTTGCTTTTGGTGTAACGTATTATTTGCCCTCAGCTTTTGTGATTTGCAGAGTGCGATTGGTGGTTTAGTGTGTTGAGGTTTGTTCAGCACACCATGGTGAAGCAAACCATGATTTCGTGCAATCAGAGCCATGTCTCAGTCTGTAAATCATTGTTAGCAGTTGTCTTCATAGTTGCACTTCTGAGTTCCTAAGGTGGTTCAGGATGATGTACCTTCAAACAATCATTGTCACACTCCAGAGGTGTTGGGGTAAGAATTCCCAGCCATTGTAGTCATGATAGTTAACCAGAATACTGTACCTCTCAAATACTAGATCCTAGAGACCAGTTGCACCTTGAGTTGACCAATATATACCAGATGGATGGATGGATGGATGGATATGTGTGTGTGGGGGGATATAATAATAATAATAATAATAATGATAGGAGAAGGAATTCCTAGAAGAATTTGGCTTAGCGCTGTTGGAAACAGGATGTTGGCTTGGTGACCTTTGCCTGATCCAAGAAAGATTTAATGCTTCCATATTTTATTTTTTGGAAATAATTCTTCCTGGGCCTTCTTAAATCTTAAGACTCTCCAGTAAATGTCAACATTCACCAAATTCCTAACGCCTGAAGCAATGCGCAGACATTCCCCAAGTGGGTAGCTACGGACTCGCATACTTTTGGCGTGGAAGAAAACGCTTGCTGAGGAAGAAACGCATCCCAGGGCGGCAAGGCTGCAGCTAAGAGAGGGGAGAAGAGGGAGCGCTGCCCAGCAGTGTGATGAAAGGCAGAAACGTTGGCAACAGCTCCGTTTACAGTAGGCGGCACGGGGGGACTTTGAAATACACGACTGATGGGCCTCGCCACCCTTCCCTTCCTGGCTGTTCGCTGCCCTTATAAATAGCCGTGACAGAACAGAGCCGTCGGCCCACCCAGAATCGCCTGTCGGATTTCAGCCCTGGCAGGATTGATGCTTGGCGGAGTGGGCACTAAATTACTCAGTGGTGGTGCCACTCTGTGCTTGCAGCTGGCCAATTAACCAGGCCAATTTATGGGCTATTGTGGGATGAATCGCCCAGGAGCTGGTAAGAGGAAAGGCAGAGATGGCTCTTCTACCCCAGCAGGTTTGGCTTCCAGATGCTGCTCTGTCCTGGCACCGCTGAGCAACCAGCAATGCGTGTGGGCCTGGCAGGAGGCAGGTGGTTAGCCGGGAATGGAAGATGGATGGCGCGCCAGGAAGACTCGGGAAGGCAACCGGATGGAGCACCCTGCCTGCGAGATCTGGAGCACATCTCCGGCATTTCAGGAAGCGGGGGTGTGGAATGGGCAGAAGACTTGATGTCTCGGCTGAACCGGCCAGGGACGGGAATCGTGCATTGGGAGTGCATGGCATTGAAGCAAACTGGGGTGTTGCAATGCGTCTTTCTGCTCCAGGATGGGCCACAGTTTGATTTGCAAGAGGATGGCTTCAGGGAAGATGCTGCTCAGGGAAGAGAGCTTGAGAGCAAAATTCTGCCCAATATAGCTGCCAGACATCGGGGTCCTGCAGAGGCTCTCCCAAGGCGTAGCGTTAGATCGCCTCCCCGCAAGGAATGTTGGCTTGCTCTCTTCTCGAATAGTGAAGGTAGAATAAGTGCGTGGCTGGAGACATTGGGTCTTGCGGTCAAAGCATCGCAGAGGGTGGGGTTGGCAAAGACTGGTCAAAATATCCGGGCTGGAAAAGATCCAGTAAATCAAGGAGGCACTGTACAGACTGGTGTTTTTCAACCTTGGCAACTTCAAGATGTGTGGACTTCAACTCCCAGAATCCCCCAGCCTGGCTGGGGGATTCTGGGAGTTGAGGTCCACACATCTTGAAGTTGCCAAGGTTGAAAAACACTGCTATAGACCATCAAGAGGTGGCTAAAAACAGTTTAAGATGACAGTTTTAAAAAATAAATGGAACACTGGGGTTAAATACTACAGAATATTCCTGCAAACTGAACAAACTGGGCCCATTTCGCTTGCGCAAGAGAAAACAGAGGGGATGCAAGAGCAATTTTTAAATATCGAAATGCCTGTCAAGTGCAAACTCTCTCTCTCTCGCTGTAAAAAACAGGAGGAGGAGGACCCACAGGGTGAAAGAGAAAAGGGAGGTCAAGCTACAGGTTAGAAGACATTTCTCACAGGGAGGGCAGCAAGGAGGCAGAACAGTCTGCTTTCAGGGCCACTACACACACACACACACACAAACACAACCTTGATGGAGAGCTTCAGATGGCCACCTGTCAGGGTTGGTTTAGTAGGGGTTGGACTAGATGACCTCTGAGGGCACTGCCCACGCAAACAAGCTTTGATTCCAAGACAGCAGGAGACCCAAAAAGACAGACTGCGGGCCTTATGTGCCTCCTCCTTCAGAAACTCAGCCAAATGAAACTGTTCCAGCATTCCAAAAAGCAGATAAAGCGAAATGCAGATGTTGGGGAGGTATACGGAATTTGGGGTGTGCAAGAGAGGAAAGCTTCATTCTTCTTGGGTGACATTTAACTTGGATAGAGCCTCCTTCCGGTGTCATGAGCCTGCTGTCTGAAATGGCATAGCCCTACTCAAGTGGTATAGCCCAGTAATTCACATACAGGATGGCTGTTCAGTCAGTCAGAGAACAAGCAGCACAGCATGTTGAGTTTTATTTGTGTGAATTTTGGTTGAATGGTTTTTGGGCTTTCTCTGATGCAACTTCAGACTCTGGCAGTAGCTGAATTTTGGGCTGCTGTGATTAGATGCAGGCAGAAACTATTTTATGACTGGCTGAAATGAAATGACATGACATGAAATGAATAATTCATTTCATTCATTCATTCGATTTATATGGCCACCCATGTTGTACCACCCAACTCAGGACAGCTAACAACGATGATAAATTTCATGGGATTTGTTTCCCACGAAACGTCAACATGTGTTTTATTCATTCATTCATTCATTCATTCATTCACCGCCCATCTCCACCTCATGGGGGACTCTGGGCGGTTTACAATAAAATGCAGTTAAAATTTATAACCATTTCAATACAGCAACACAATAAAATAAGAATATAATAAAATCTAAGTGGCAAGAGATTTTAATCAGTCAGTGAAAGTAACAGTCCCTCACAATCACTTAGGGCACTAGCCATCCCCAGGTATAACTATTCCCCCTCCCATTCCAAGCCTGCCTACAAAACCAGGTCTTTAGTCGTTTTCGGAAGTCCAGGAGCGAGGGGGCCTGTCTGACCTCTGGGGAGAGGATGTTCCAAAGGGCAGGAGCTACAGCAGAGAAGGCTCGCTTCCGGGACCCCGCTAGATGGGATTCTTTTACGGATGGGGTCCATAACATGCCCTCCCTGCGTGACCGGGTGGGGCAGGTCGATGTGATGGGGATGAGACGGTCCCTCAGGTAACCTGGCCCCATGCCATGGAGGGCTTTAAAGGTAATAACCAACACCTTGAATGGGACCCGGAAGCAAACTGAGACCCAGTGCAGTTCACACAACAGAGGTGTTACGTGTGCAAATCTTGGAACGCCCAAGATTGTCTGCACGGCTGCATTCTGAATCAACTGAAGCTTCAGGATACTCTTCAAGGGTAGCCCCATGTAGAGTGCATTACAGTAGTCTATATGGGAGATGACCAGGGCGTGAGTGACTGTTCGAAGGGCTTCTCGGTCCAGGAAAGGGCGTAACTGGCACACAACACGGAGTTGCGCAAAGGCCCTCCTGGCCACGACTGCCACCTGCTCTTCAAGCAGGAGTCGTGAGTCCAGGAGGACCCCCAAGTTACGCACCGGGTCTGTCTGGGGCAGTGCAACCCCATCCAGAACTAAAGATGACAAGTTCCTGGCAACCGATGTATGTTTTTTACTTTCTGTTATAATATGTTTGGGCTCGTGATTGGGGATTGTTACCATTTTGGGGCGGTTTTGCATGTTGAGCAAATTCAGGCTGTTGGGTTATTTTAGGTTCAACTTATTATGCAAACCCAGAAAATGGATTCTTACAGGAATCAGGTATATTGTCAGAATGCATCCCCAGAGCTGTGGCTCACCCTTAAAAACTTTCCTCTTAAACAAGGGAGGGGCTTAGCTTTTCCCTTTTCATGCTGTACCGTTTTTTTGTTGGGTTTCTTTTGTGCTTTCAAGTCAGTCTTGACTCCTAGTGACTGCCTGGACTGGTCCCTGCAGTTTTCTTGGCAAGGTTTTTCGGAAGTGGTTTGCCATTGCCTCCTTCCTGGGGCTGAGAGAAAGGGACTGGCTCAAGGTCACCCAGCTGGCTTCGTGCCTATGGTGGGATTAGAACTCACTGTCTTCCTATTTCTAGCCTGATACTTTAACCACAACGCCTGAAATGGTATGTGGGAACGATTTTGGGAGACTGGGGGAAGAGATGCTGCCTAGGGAACGGTCAGATAAGAGAGGACGTACCCCTCAGCTGCATAATGGGTGGAGAAAGAGGCTCAGAAGGGACCCTCCCTAACTAATCAGACTGTAAAAGAGACGGTGGGAGATTTGCACTTTCAGACTTGCAAGATTCTGTCAATGCAGCCTTACAATAAAGTAGGATTAGCTCATCAGGTCGTGTTTCCTGCCTGGTCTACCTGGGAAGGCTGACAATGCCAAACAGGCTCTCTCAACTTGACGTACCCAAATAATAAATTTGTAGCACGTAGAGCTGCTTTTGAACTTGGGGAAAGTTTTATGAGACTGTTGGAGCGTAAACATAGAAGATTGGACCCAAAAGTCCTCAACCCTTTGGATATTATTGTTAATCTGGGCATGCCATCTTTCCCTGTTTCTAAGGCTGTTGAAGATGAGAGGACAATGCCTTGGAAGGCACCATGTGGCCCTCCTCTTGGCCTTTCCCTGGGAAGAGCTTGAACGGATGGATGCTTTCATTCCAGCCAGTCCCTGCAAAGGACCTCTCCATTCAAGTCCTTGGTGGCCCCCAGCTTTAGGAAGCCAATGCTGGAGATCACCAATTTGAAAGTTCTCCCTTTAAAAACACTCTGTTCCTAGTGGAGAAAAGGATCAGCAAGCCAGGCTAATATTTCAGAGAATATTAGGGACACGTGTAGATAGGTGGTCTGCAGCTGGGAGCCGCTCCTAGCCAGTCTGGGATGATCTTGGAAAAGCTCAACAGGATTGGACCTGATTGGATGGGAAACCATCAGGAAAGCCCAGGGCTGTTGCCTAGACCAAGAAGTCACCACATCCTAGAAGAAAGCAGAGGAAAGCAGTTGGCCACCTTACACTGGACTACTGCAACGCACTCTAGGTAAGGCTGCCCTTGAATGCCACTCAGGAGTAGGCTGACCATACATCCCGTTTGGAACGGGACAGTCCTGTTTTTTTTTTTAACATTTCCTGACTGTCCCGTCGTTTTAATGAAAATGTTAATTTTGTCCCGTTTTTTTTAAACTGCCTATCAGTGCGCGCATTAGGCGAGCTGAGAGGTGAGCCGAACAACGGGAGGCGCGGTTGGCTCCCGCGTGAAAATGGTGGGAGAATCGCGCCGATAAAAGGAAGCTGACACTGGAACAGGTTGCTGGAGACAACCGTTCCAGCGAGCCCACACCGACAACCCAAGACTCCACGCTGGAACCTCTCTCGGAGCCCACCCTGCTGCCACAATGGAGCCTGCTCCAGAGCCCTGCCCAACTGCCGCGCCAGAGCCCAGTCGCAGACCACGGAGCCTCATTGCGCCAGACGCCAGCTGCTTACCCTGCCTTGCTGCCACACCCAAACTCACCACTGAGCCTTGTCTTGCCGCTGTGCCCAATCTTGCCTCCCAGCCTTGCTGCCACGTGAGACTCTGAGTTGGAGCCTTGTCTGGCTGTCGTGCCATGGGCTTGCCTCACCCTGTCTTGCAATCGCATGCCTGCCTTCCACGCCTGACTGCCCCTCACATTGGGAAACAACGCCACAGGGGCTGATACAGAATATTGCGTAAGTTTAACCCCGTCCCTTTTTTGCATCCCAATGTCCCGTTTTTGTCTCAAGGACATATGGTCAACCTACTCAGGAGTTGCAGCTGATCCAGAAGACAGTGACATGGGTAGTTATGGGCAGGTCTTGTTATGCCCACGTGACACCTCTGCTGCACAAGTTGGCTTCCGGGTGCAATTCAGGGTGCTGGTTATCTATATACAACTATATACAATTATGGCCAAAAAGTTCAGCTTTGAATGGGCTTTAATATTCCAAATATCAGTCCATTTTGGCACAAAACCTTCAGGCCTCTGCTAAAATGCTGAAGATGAAGAGGAATTTCACCTTTCAACACGACAACGACCCAAAGCATGCCTCCAAATCAACACAAGCATGGCTTCACCAGAAGATCAAAGTTTTGGAATGGCCCAGCCAGGGCCCAGACCTGAATCCAATTGAAAATCAGTGGGGTGACCTGAAGAGGGCTGTGCCCAGGAGATGCCCTTGCAATCTGACAGATTTGGGGAAGTTCTGCAGGAAGAGTGGGCAAAGATTCCCAAGGCAAGTTGTGCCATGCTGATCGACTCCTACCCCAAAAGACTGAATGCTGTCATAAAATCAAAAGGTGCTTCAGCAAAGTATTAGCTTAAGGGTGTGCACGCTGATGCAACCACATGATTCTATTTTTTTATTTTTATTTTTTCTCTCTAAAAGATTTCAGTTTGTTTTTCAATTCTTGTACAGCTTGTATGTTATAATAAAGGTGGAAAAAATTCTGAAGTGATTTATTTTGGTCTGATTTTTTTACATCTCAAAAACCTGGCATTTTAACAGGGGGGGTGCAGACTTTTTATATCCACTGTATATGGTTTCGTGGAAGATTATCAGTTTGGTTTTCAGGTAACAGAGTTAGCAGTGTAGTCAGGGATGTCAAGCAAAGCAGAGGCTTGCCTACGACATCTAAAGTTGGCCCAGGGTTCAAGAGCCAGGTCAAGGTTGGTAGCCAGTCCACGGGTCTAGCGTTCAAGAGTGAACTCCCTACGCGGGAATCACACCTGAGCTTTGTGCTTTCCCGCAAAGAGAACAAAGGCAGCCGAGCCTCTTGGATAGGCTGCGGCCAACGTCGCTCGTCAGGATGTTCACTCCGTTGCTTGGCGAAGAACGCAACGGCACCTCTGGGCCATGACACTAATTTACGGAATGCGTCCAAAGTCCAGGACCCACGACTCCCCTGGAACAGAAATTTGGCAAATTTTATAAAACATTTTACGGCATAAAAATTACCATAAAACTTTTTATGACATAATACAACACGTCATAAAACAGTTCCTGTGGTCAGCTCCTGATGTTTGACTGGGCTGTGGCCTGGGCTACTTTCAAGGCAGAGACATCTCTGAAGGCCGCCCTGAATTTTTGAGAACTTTTCCAGGACATGAGAAGCTCTGCCATTGTTGAAGGCGCTGAGGAATCTGGTAAGGAGATACCTCTGAAACGATGACCCAGCGGGGCACCTATAAAGCCCTTCATGGTATGGGGCCTGTTATCTAAAGGGCCTTCTGTAATCTCTGCCCATCCTGGCTAACATGGCTGCGTTGGCCTACTCAGGGTGCCATTGATTAAGCAGTGCCACCCAATGGGACCCAGGAAACATTTATTTATTTTTATTTATTTATAAAATTATTCACCACCCATCTCCCCCTCGTGGCCCTTTGGAAGGACATCCCCCCAGAGGTTCATATCATTCCCACCCAACCCTTATTTAGGGGAGTCCTGAAGACCTGGCTTTTCCCCCAGGCTAGAGTGAGTGTTGGGTCCCTTGTGGCTTGTCTGGTTTGCAATCAGTGGTGGCTTTGCTCCAGACTTCCAGTTTGTGTTTTAATGTTATGTGGATTGTTTTATTTTGAATTTTACATATTGCCCTGAGTCATAATGGAGTTGGGCAACTTATAAATTTAATAAAAATAAGATAGACCGGGAAATTAAAAAAAATATTGAGAAGTAATGCAGTTTTTAAAGGTTAATAAAAGAACTCCAAGCAGCTAACAACAATCTTGCAAAGTAGAAGCCTGAACCAAAACTTGCACATTAAGCTTAATTACGTTCAGAAAAGAATTCAGTCTTCACACAGTAGTTAGATGAAGAGAAAAAAAAAGGTAGCTTACATTTATTCAGTAGATCTAGATACAAGTAGCTTCACAGTAGAAAGCACTTCTTCATCACTGGTTCTTTGTAGACACTTCCTATGGAAATAGAAAATCTGTGTGCAAGCGAAATGAGAGATCAAGAGGTAATGGAGATTGTTAATTCCCAAATCCAAGGAGGAGGAGGAAGTGGAAATCAGGTGACCCATGTGACATCCCAAAAGCACAATAAAGATGCGTTTACTAGAAAGACCCCCGTTATGCTTGTGAGACAATGCTGAGTTGACCCCTGATAATTCCAGCAAGAAGAAGGCAGGGATAAAACAGGTCTGAATTTCTACCATGAAATGATGTAGCCAAGAAGTTGCTAGGAGCTGGGCTGTGTTTGAGGAACTCTTCACTTTATGCATGTAGATCAGTGTTTCTCAACCTTGTCAACTTTAAGATGCGTGGACTTCAACTCCCAGAGTTCCCCTTGCTGGAGTTCAATTCTGGGAATTGAAGTCCACACCTCTTAAAGTTGACAAGGTTAAGAAACACTGATGTAGATGATCATTCAGCTGTGTACTAGAGTGCTCTTCTGCAGCCTGTCCTATCTCAGTAGGCATCACTTAGACCCATTCTTGGGCATACTAGACCCATATAATCTTTCCTGCCCATCACTGGTACCATCTTCCTTTTTCTCTACCCCACAACTATGAGTCGACCAGACCCATCTCCATTGCCTGTTTTCTCATCTCTGGTTCCCCCCTGGCCTTTAGCAAACAGCGCATGAGCAGAAATGAAATTTCTTCCCAGCTTCCCCACCAGGTTGTCGTCTTGCTCTTACGAGGGCTGCTCTCTTCCTCACCAGGACCTTCTGAAACATACTTCAGAGGAGCATCCAGACTACCTGTTCTTGATAGAAGCCCAGAAGAGCATCAAGCAGGTGGCTGAGAAGATCAATAAAGGGATGAAGAGTGCGGAAGAGGTGGAGCGGAATGCTCGCATAGTGCAGGAGATCGAATCGCATATTGAAGGAATGGAAGATGTAAGTTCTTAAGCTCTCAGATGGGGCTGAGTCCCCTCCACAAATTAGTCACAGCTTGGGGTACATTTACATTAGCTGTACTAGGTGGTAACCTTGGTGGATCTCAAAAAAAGTAATGCTTAGATAAAGAGACCACCAGGAGATGCTAGGGTTGTATGATTAATACAGGTTGTCCTCGCTTAGTGACTGCCTCATTTAGCAGCCCTTTGCAGTTACAACAGTGATGAAAAAGTAACTTTACAACCAGTCCTCGCATTTACGACCTTTGAGGGTCGGTACTGTAAAGCAAAGGAAAGCTGAAGTGAGATCGTAAGTGCAGTCGTGGTTTCATTTAGTGGACACTTTACTTAACGACCAAGTTGCTGGTCCCAATTGTGGTCGCTAAACGAGGACTACCTGTACTTGGATGAGAGGCTTTCAGAAATTATTAATCATACAATCTTAGCATCTCCTGGTGGTCTGTAGGCTGGATTGGGAAGTGAAAACTTTCAGAGAACACAGCGTCAATGCCTTCTTTTGCACTGTTGCCAAGGAAGCCAGATGGATGTGTCCATGGAGGGACAAGTGGCAAGTCAGACTTGAGGGAGTCTTTCCTTACCCTGTAGTGACTTTGGAATTATTATCACAATTGCTGATGAACGTTTTAGAGGTGGCACTAATAGCTCTGGTTTCTCATCTCTCCAGCTTCAGGCTCCGCTTCGGAGGTTTTTACGGCAGGAGATCGTGGTGGAAGTGGTAAGAGTTCATTGTTCAAAGAGTGCATGTCTTGAGATGTTTTCTTTGGCAGGAAAGCGCAGCTGTGACGTGAACTGGAAACGGGGGCAACGCTTACCCCAGCCTTCACCAACCGTGTGCCCCCCAGAAGTGTGAGGTCAGCAGCTCCCAGCCAGGATCAATTTTTTTCTTGGGAATTCTGGACCGTGCTACTCAACACATCTGCAGGGCCCCGGGTTGGAGATGTGCAGGTTAAAGCTGATGTCCCAGAACCAAGCATGGCTCCTAATGTGAAATGAAAGGACACATCACCATAAAGCCACATTCCAAGGTTAAAGATCTAGAGAGGTGCCAGATGTGATGGCGGACTTAAAAGTTGCTCTTCATTTGTCTTTCAAGAGGAAACCAGTGTGATCTGGTGCTAGGAGAGTCCTCCCATGTTCTTCACCATAAGAAATTAGAAATGGACTGTATGCAGCGTTCCCCTTCATCTACAGCAGTGTTTCTCAGTGTTGGCCGCTTTAGGAGGTGTGGACTTCAACTCCCAGAATTCTGAGAATTGAAGTCCACACCTCTTGAAGTGGCCGAAGTTGAGCAACACTGATCAATAGCTAAGGTGATGGGTGCATCAGCAGTTATCATCATTAGAGCAAATAATTAATTAACAAGGGTGTCCAAGCCAATTGCAAACCTAAGTTTAATATTTCAATTATGTTGGGAAGCTTAACAATTTTTTAAAGGATTTATAGATCCATGGCTGAGAAGAAACCATGAATCATCATTAAAAGAAAAGCCATCTTCAAAACAACGTATTCCGAGTCTCCTGATCAACAAACTCTTAGCCCCGTTTTGATTGCTAACTTCCCGAGGAAACTGAAACAGCATTGGATTGTTTCACTCTTCTGTCCTCCTCGGTAGACCTAGCCATGGTTCACATACCCATGGTTGACTCCGTGAACTCAGTTCTATGAATTCAAAAAAGTCAAGATGGTCTCCGCAACTGCACAATCAAAGCCCCAACCCTTTGTGTTTAAAAGGGGTGGGGTTCAATTGCACAGTCCTGGACACCTTTTTGACTTTTTTTGACCTCCCCTGCAGATGCCCTTGAGCCATAAACCAACAATGTGGGCTGGAATGGTCCTCTGCTGCAAGTTAAAGCATTGTTGGCTAGTCTGCAGTTCAGTCTCTTCTTGCAAACACAACTACACCCTTCTTCCTGTTCCATATCACCTGCCCAGATAGAGGTGAAGGAGGAAATGTGAAGCTTCTCAATTTAAAAAAAAAACACCTTCCTTTTTCATTCAAATATGGGAAACTAGTTCATGTAAACCAGTGTTTCTCAACCTCGGCAACTTTCAGCTGTGTGGATTTCAACTCCTTTGCTGGCTGGGGAATTCTGGGAGTTGAAGTCCACGCAGCTGAAAGTTGCCGAGGTTGCGAAACACTGATGTAAACCGTTGTTTATTCACCAAGCAAAAGACTGAAATGTAATTAGATTCTGGTTTGATTGTGCACTAATTCTGGGTTGCATCAATCCCAGGCACCACTATTTCAAATGATTTATTCCGCTGGGAGATCAACCTCTGAAGCTGAATCCGGCATCTTTCGCTCCTGGCCTACCCCTTGTATAAACACATAGATTTGTAACCTGGACATTTCAGCTCCTTTCCTTGTAAATTAAGGGATGCTTTTAAACCATTCCTCTCCTTCCCTGCCTCCTCCACCATTGCCACAAAAGGACTGTGCCCTCAGAACATTTCAGCCAGAGGAAATAACAAATCAAAACTCCCTCATCAGAGTGTTGTTTCTGTAGGAACCTTGGATCAGGAGAGCCAAATATTTAGCTGCACAAAATCTCCCTTGTTTTTCTCTTTCAGCTTACGGTGGATTTTAGTTTTGCTGCTTGATAGCAAAATTGCAGGGAATTCTGCTCACAGAAAAACTGAGAATTGGCACAGATATTAAATGCTTCAAGCCAGAAAATTCAGGACAGAGAATTCACTTATTTTCAGAGACAATTTACTTAAAACCCTGTTAAATAACCGAAGCCCTGTGACCTGGAGACCAGATTTAAGCAGAATCATAGTTTTCAAAGTGTGCAATAGTTCAGCCACCCCTTGCTACTATTTTGCACAGACATTAGTGGAATAAGTGTGGACAGAGATTATATATATGTACCCCTATAGTGGGACGCGGTGGCGCTGCGGGTTAAACCGCTGAGCTGCTGAGCTTGCCGATCGGAAGGTCGGCAGTTCGAATCCG
Source organism: Candoia aspera (assembly GCF_035149785.1). Lineage (NCBI taxonomy): Eukaryota > Metazoa > Chordata > Lepidosauria > Squamata > Candoiidae > Candoia > Candoia aspera. Next base: position 114,045,737 of record NC_086157.1, read on the forward strand.
CATGACGGGGTGAGCTCCCGTTGCTAGTCCCAGCTCCTGCCAACCTAGCAGTTCAAAAACATGCAAACGTGAGTAGATTAATAGGCACCGCTTTGGCGGGCAGGTAACAGCGTTCCGTTTAGTCATGCTGGCTACATGACCACGGAGGAAGTGTCTATGGACAAACGCCGGCTCTTCGGCTTTGAAACAGAGATGAGTGCTGCCCCCTAGAGTCGGACACGACTGGACTTAATATTAAGGGAAACCTTTACCTTTACCCCTGTAGACAGGAAGCAGAGACCCACCAGAATTAAATTTTTTGAGCCCATAAGGCTGTATCCTGGATTTTCCTCAAGCATTCTTGGCTCCAGAAGTTTAATTTAAAGAAAAGTTATTCCCACGATTAATGACACCTATTTATTCCTATTATTACAACTCCCAAATTTGTGCTGTTAAACTGGAAAGCACACAGCAGTCAACATACAAGGGAGTCCTGCACTGCTGGAGTTCCATCATCCAGTTCCTTTAAAGCCCATGCTCCCAGCCCAGAGACTGGGCCTGCGGGCCAAGCAGGAGAACAGACAGACCCTGCCAGTTGTTGCCAGATGTTGCGTCTGGCCAGCTTCTCAAAGCTTCTAAAATAGCCCTGTTATTTGGAGCAAAAAGTCAGATCTGGTAGCATCTTAAAGCCTAATCCAGTGCAGAGGGCATAGGGACTGGCCTTGAAGGACAGTAGGAATAGATGCCACCAAATAAGTGAGGCTTGAGCCCAGACCAAGAAAATAACTTGAAAAAACGTCTCAGACAAGCCCTTCCCTAGTTCACACAAAGCTAAAGTGAGGGAAGCCCGTTCACCCTTGCAAGTTTCTGTCCCGATAGCTGTTACAATGAAAGCAGCCCTGACCTCAGTGGCCTTTGGTTTCTTAGTCTGGTTTACTTTGAAGGGCTGACGTCTGTTCACTGCAGCATTTGTCAACAAGAGCTAACTAATATTCAGCTATGCCACTCAAACGCTTAACAGGATGCAGGATTAAGGAAACTTGCTGTGTATGTAACGGTGCCTTTTCATTCAGTCAGATAAAAGAGATCTGAGGGGTCCAAAAGCTTGCGCCCTTACACGCCAGCAAGCCCTGCATTGTTTCCCTGTGACCCTTCCTGGATCTCCTTACAGAAGCCGGTGGGTGGCAAGAAGGACCGCTCGCTTTTCCTCTTCACTGACTTGCTAGTTTGCACTACGCTGAAACGGAAGTCGGGGTCTCTGCGACGGAGTTCAATGAGTCTGTAAGTACACAATCCCACGTCTCTCAGAAGGGTTTAGAGTTGGGGGCCAGCTCAAGACGAGAGTGCACAAACTCACGTAAAAACACTCTCTAGATCAGTCTTTCTCAACCTCAGCAACATTAAGATGTGGGGATTTCAACTGCCAGGATTCCCCAGCCAGCACAGGAGGTCTTCAACTCCCAGAATCCCCCAGCCAGCATGGGTGGACTTCAACTCCCAGAATTCCCCAGCCAGCATGTGTGGACTTCAACTCCCAGAATCCCCCAGCCAGTTGCTGAGGTTGAGAAACACTGCTCTAGATGCCGTTGATGCTGCTGTCTCGTAGCCCTAGATCAAGTATCTGTATACAGGCAAGCCGTTTTGCAAAATTACATTTACAGATATTATACAGCTCTTACGTTTTCCAGACTTTATTGGCCTGTAGCAGCAAAAATAAGAAAAGAGAAGTCAGTAGGGGTGAAGCCTGACTAGAGGGAGCCTTTTCTTTATTAGATTTATAAAGATATCAGTCTTTTCTTTGGCGGCGTCCTCCGCTCTTCCACACAGCTGTGATCAGCTTCGGCATGGGAAGTCCTCGGTCTCCATTTTAATTCCCGCAATTTCCTTCCCAGCTACACTGCAGCCAGCCTGATCGACACCGCCAGCAAGTACAAGCTGCTTTGGAAAATGCCTCTGGAAGACGTAGACATGGTGAAAGGTTTGTGGCGGCTACTCCGATGCTACTAGCACCCGTTGGTGCAAAGGCTGCAGCCTTTAGAAGCCGCTCTCGTGAGGAGCTTTGAAGCCGAGATTTGTCTAAATCGGGCTTGGTGACTTGTAGGGCAGAAGCCCAACCTGGTGGATGTCGTCTGCAGCACCGACACGACGAGGACTCACCAGCCGTCGATCTCAGGCAGCGCTTTGCAAGCCTGGCAACTTTAAGGCGTGTGGACTTCGACTCCCAGATTCTTGGAGTTGAAGTCCACCCCTCTTAGAGTTGCTAAGTGTGAACAACACTGATCTAAGGGAATTTCCACACCACCTTGGTTTCCATTCCCAGCTTGAAAATACACGCCTTTTAATCTTCTCTTCTGCCCAAGGAAACATGAAAACAAAGAAGGTGTAGTGGAATGTGGGACTGACCTTGGGAGGCAGGAGGGAGAGCCCCAGATGGGACAGCTGGCATGTAAACGATGTCTCGGCCCACCGAAGGAGAGGAGGCGTGGGAAGCATTTCAGAAGGGGCCCTCCCTAGTTTTCCAGAGAGTAAAAGGAAAGGAGGAGAGGAATGCTTTCCGACTTGCAAGATTGGTGCTAGCCCTGCGAGGTAGTCCAGACCACAAGCACAAGCTGGAGTACTAGCTCTATCTTTCTTGCAAGGCTACATCAACAGAATCTTGCAAGATGGAAAATATTGAGTGTGGAGTTTGCTCTCTGTTTATATACAGTAGCGTGCCCTGCCATAGAGATAAACCACATTGACACCCCATTCGAAAGAGACGATATAAAAGCTAAGAAGGAAGCAAAAAGACCAGAATGCATCCTCTCCAGCAGCCAACACCTAGAGAAGCAGGGATTAACATCAGTTTAAACAATCCAGCAGGAAGCAATGCCCTAATCGAGGAACCACCCAGGAGAAAGCCACACCCCCACCAGCACTGGCAGGGCAAGCTGCTGTATATAAGCAGGGAGCAAAGCCCACCCTCCCTCGCACTGATGATGTCCCCTAGTCAGGTCATGAAACGTCTGCAAGCCAACAGCCAAGCTCAGAGAGCATCGAGGACTCTGTGGTTGAACCCTGAGTTACAGATACTCTCTTCTGTTGGCACGTCAGGAATGCATACTTTTTAAAACCTAGCAAAAAGGCACGGAGCCACGTAATCCCACCCCTTTCTCTGATGGATGACACTGTGATATCTGCGGTCTGTGCCAGTGTGAGCCCTTAAATGGGTTGTTTCTGCACACACAGGGAGCTCTCAGTGCGCCAACCGAGAGAACATCCAGAAAGCCATCTGCCGCCTGGATGAAGACCTCAGCACGCTTGGCCAAGTCAGCAAACTTTCTGAGACCCTCAGTTTCCCCCACCAGGTGAGCATGTTCCCCATTCAGATGTTGGGGAAGTCAAGTGTAAAAAAAGGCAGCTGGAGAAAGCAAGACAACAATGCATTTTGCTTAAAACGCCTTCAATAAAATCACTCCTGGCTCCAGCCCGTTGGAAAGAGGGCATTCCCATTTCCTTTATATAATACAGATTCAGCATTTGAATGTGTGCAAAAATGCTGGGATTTGATGACTAGAGATGCAGAGGCTACACATTTAGAAAATATAATATTAATTTCCAGTCAACCTTTGAATTTCAAGAACTCTCAAATGCACTGGATCAAAATTTGGCCCTGTTCCTCATCTGAATTCTAAAATGTTTCAAAATACAAACCAATTTTACGCCCTCCACATTAAAGCAGAGCCTAAAAGCAGGTTCAAATAAGTGATGGTCTCAAGGGCTTAAAAGTTTTGCTCCTCCACAATGACGTAACCTAAAAACAGTGTGACCTGTGAAACAGCCCAATTTGGGTTCTTTTCCTCTGCTGGAGAAACTTGGCTCAGGGCGACCTAGCCAGTTTTTTCAGCAAAGCTCACAGTATCCACAAATTCTTGATGTTCCCACAACACTAATTCTGGTCTCCAATTTGTTCTTCAGACCCTCGATGACGTTATCAAGGACTTAATGGCTGCCATCCACCGGGAACTCACGGAGAAGCAGTCGATGTCATTCAGCATGTCCTTTCCGCCCAACAAAATGGAGCTCACCGTCACCAAATCCGACAGCACGGACTCTCATATTTTTGAATTTCCCAATCCAGACGCACGCCATAGTTTTGAACAAGGCTTTGAGGACGCAAAGAAAAAGCTAGGTAGCTTCTTTTGATGGTTTGGCCCAGGTTAGAATGAATTGCAGCGCTTTGCAAGCAAAACAACGTTCCTTCCTACCTGCACACCCCACAGGTAGAAAACTAGCAGCTCACTGTGAAAATTAGCCTGCAGTGTCCTCCCTGACGTGTGGGTTTTCTACGAACGGGGATCAGAGGGTGGTAGGATAAGCTTTCATTATGCGCACTTCAATCTGAATTGGTAGAGGCCGGATACTAATTTATTTGCTTATGTGCTCTTTATGAGAGTATTTTAGGGTTTTAAATAGGGTGCACTGTAGTGTTGATAAAGCTGCAAGTTTTTAATCTATTCAAATTAATGTTATGCTTTTGCTGTGCAGCTGCACTGGACACTAGGCATAGACCATGGGTTGGATTATGCTACACGTTTAAAGAAAGAATAGAAATGAGGAGAGATAAAAGAAATGTAAAAAGAATCAAAGGGTAAAATACAAATAGTAAAATAAAATAAGTGAGCAAGGGATCTAAAATATCATGGAGAATGTGGTTTTCTAATATATTACTGATTACTTACGAAATTATGAAATGTATTATAAAACTGAAAATCAGTATTAAGGTTTAAGCAAATGCTACAGGTTTGTTTCTCTTTCATTATCCAGCGTCTAACAAAAATTGTCTGGATCCCGAGTTCCTGAAAGCAATTCCCATTATGAAAACACGGAGTGGGATGCAAGTAAGTGCAGGTTTTTTCAATCAAACCCACATTGTCATTTCTCAGATTCTGCAGTACTTGCTTAACAACTATTCGTTTAGTGACGGTTTGGACTTAACAACGTTGCTGAAAAACCAACTTGTGAGCGGTCCTCACACTTAACGACCATCGTAGCATCCCTGCAGCCATGTGATCACAATTTGGGCGCTTGGCAAACTGTTCACATTTATGACCATTGCAGCATCCCGTGGTCACATGATCGCCATTTTTGACCTTCCTGGCCAGCTTCCAGCAAGCAAAACCAGTGGGGAACTATGATTTGCTTAGAGACCACGTGGTTTGCTTAACGGCCACCACAAAAAAGGTCGTAAAATTGAGTTGGATTTGCTTAATAACCACTTCACTTAGCAACCGAAATTCCAGTCCCAGTTGTGGTTGTTAAGCGAGGACTACCTGTAACGCTTTCCCGTGCCAAGGGCTTAGAAGGCAAACCACCTGCCCCTTTAGTGCAACTCACCACTGGCATTGAGGAATGTAGCTACTCCCTGACTAACTGTGCTTCGGTCTCCCTGAATCGTAGAGCTGGCTGCTGAAGTGGAATGCAAATGTTTGCACTCCGAGTATCCTCCTAGTTGTGGGCAAAGTTTTTATTAAGCAAATGTCCTGGGCCATTTTAGCGACTTTAAGATGTCTGGCCTTCAACTCCCAGAATGCAAGAAAACCGTCCCCGTTGCCCGGGAAGGTCTTACGGGTGAATTGCTTTGCCTCCCCTCCAGTTCTCCTGCGCCTCCCCCAGCCACAGCAACCCGGAGAACGCCTACGAGGTCTGGGTCTGCAACAGCGACGGGTACGTCGGGCAGGTTTGCCTGCTCAGCATCAAGAAGGAGCCCATCGTAGAGGCTTGCATCGCAGTCTGCTCTGCCCGGATCTTGTGCATCGCCTCGGTGCCGGGCCTCAAGAGGACTTACAGGTACGAGCCCCGCCAACCTCCCTCGGCTCTGGCGGTGCTCGAGGCGGGCTCTGCGTGCGAATGCCGGGCTTTGCAAGGGTTCCGCTGCAGGAGAGAAGGATCGGGCTAAGGGGCATTCGAGGGCGGGGTGTGTGTGATTTATTTATTGTTAGATTGATAGCCTGCCTTTCTTTCAGGAGCCCAAGAGAGGGTACATACAGGTAGTCCTCAACTTATGACCATTTGTTTAGTAACCGTTCGAAGTTACGACAGCACTGGGGAAAATGACTTACAACAGTCCTTGCAGCATCTCCATGGTCACATGATCAAAATTCAGGTCACATGATCACCATTTGCAATCTCCCCAGCTGGCTTCCAACAAACAAAGTCAATGGGGGAAGCTGGATTCACTTAACGACCACGTGATTCACTTAACAGCCATGGTGACTCACTTAATCACCGCCTCACTGAGCGACAGAAATTCCAGTCCCAATTGTGGTTGTAAGTCAAGGACTACTTGTAGTGCTTTTTCCCATTTTTCCCCAGAACTAACCTGTGAGGTGGACTGGGATCAGATAGAGTGCAGGGAGGTTTCATAACACTCCAGGTCTTGGTCCTCCAAAGAAAGGGACCAGTAATAGATCCAGAACAGACTAAGCTAATTTTCTGGTTGGCAGAGTTTTCTGTTCACACAACCTGCAAAAGCCAGGTTGGCAAAACAGTGGCTGAGCTCACGTAACAGGGCTCTGCCCCAGAAAAGAAACCATCATAGATTCATGCCTGGTTCGGGCCGCTGTAGACCGTGTGTGCCGTGGGCTTGTTTCTAGCATGCAACGAGATTTTTGCCTTTCTGGTTTTATTTGGCGGGGGGTGGAGTGTATTATTTTATTTTATTTATTTATTATTCAAATTTTATTACCGCCCATCTTCCCCAAAAGAGGGACTCTGGGCGGTTTACAATAAAATTCATACCATAACAATAAACATTAAAATCCGATAAAAATAAAAACCAATTACCAATATAAAATACAATATAAATAAATATAATATATTTATATTTATATATATATATATATTGTATATACATATATTTATCATATCTATCATTATTATAATTGTTTTATGTGATTTTAATGTTTATGTTTTATGGGGCATTTTATTGTAAACCTCCCAGAGTCCCTCTTCTGTGGGAGATGGGCGGTGGCTAAATATGAGTAATTAATTAATTAATTAATTAATATATAAATATTTATATAGCCACCCATCTCACATAAAAGTGACTCTGGGCAGTGTACAACGTTTAATTAAAAACAATAAATACATAAAAACAATCACAATTTAAAAAAACTATAAAAAGCACATAAAACAAACAGGGATGATATCAACCACAATTGCTTTATATATTTATATAAATGTAAATAAATATTTATAAAAATAAAAATATATATGTATATGTTCTGTATATTCTGCACAATCTGTCAACCCAATACAGTTGAAATATTTTTTTAAAAATTGTTCAACTTCCCCTCGAACCACGTCTTACATATTTAAAGATGTGTGTATACAGTTAATAATTTTCTGGTGTGCCAGAGGACTGCTGCTATATTATATATAGATACACATACATACATACATACATACATTATTAAAGAACTTTTTAAGAGAATAAAAACAATACCAATTTTGAAAGAAAAAAGTGAAGAAAATAAAGAAGGGTATTAAGTGAAAAAAAAGGTGCAAGGAAAGAAATAGAAAAGATTATAAAGAAGCGGCTTCCGGTCTTCTTAACAGCAGTTACAAGTACATTTATATTTTTCTCTCTCTAAGGGTACAACGTAATTGCCTTCTTTCCATAGTCCGCCCTTTCTACTCATCAAACCATAAATCAAAGTTCATTTTTCTCTTTTTTCAGCAAAAGGTCCACAAGGGGGTTCCAGTCACTGATAAATGTGGTTATGGCCCTTTCTCTAATCAGACAAGTCAGCTTTGCCATCCCTGCTGGTTCTGTCATCTTCACCAGCCATTCCTCCATTGCGGGTATTTCAGAATCTTCCCATTTTTGTGCATATAATAGTCTCACAGCACTTACACAAAAACACTCTTCCATAGCTCTTTTCTAATTGTCTGTCCATTGCTCCCAGCAAAAAAAAGTTCTGGTTTCAGTTGAGGATTAGGCTTTAAAATTCTTTGTATCACCGTGTTATTAATACAGCAGAACTACTGCTAATATATTCAATATTGTGCCGCGGATTCATAAAGGCTGAGAACCACTGGTCTAAGGCAAAGATAACATCTCTCTCCCCCTTTCTTATTTATTTATTGCTTTTTAAAATAATGACAGAAAGGGGGGGGGAAACCCAACCCCCCCAACCCCCACAGAGATACATGTTACAAAAAATACATAGCAAGTGCTTTAAAAAAATGAGAAAAATATAACAGGAAGAAATAAAATAACAGTATGAAAGATAATGCATCATTACAACAATAAACAATTAAAGTTCTATATAGATTTATCTAATGTAAATATGATGCAAGTGTGTGTGTGTGTGTTTCTAATACAATTATATAACCAACATGCTTTTCCCGAAACTACTGTATTTTGTAAAAACGGGTCCCTTATCTGTACGAAATCTGCATCTGTAGGCGATCTGCTTGTAGGTGGCAAGTGTCATCAGGTCTTCAATCCACTGAGTAAATAGGACCATTCATTTATCTTTCCAAAGCTGCAATCTCAGTGTTGTATCCATAGAACGGGCACGGAGAATCCATTTACGTTGTCCTGTTGTCAAATTCCATGTACTAGGCATGTCATTCAGAAGGATATTGTCCTCTGAAAATTTTAGCCTTTGGGGCACAGTCACATTTGCATGACCCGTTGCTTCCTCCCAAAACTTAGTTAAGTATAGCACATTGTAAGAACGTGTGTTTTAAAGATGCATTGTCCTTATTACACCTCCAACGGCATGTTGTCTTAGACAGTCCTTTTCTAGCCAAATGTAATAAGAGTCCAATAAATTCTAAATATTTCTCGCCCCCTCCTCCTGTCTCTCTCTCGCACACAAAACATACACCAGCTACGCCATCCCTGTTTGGATGGCTGTTTGTTTGGCTGGATTGGTTTGCAGCCGCGTTCCAGATTTGGAAACAGCGTAATGCTGAAGTGGGGAAGACGACGACGTTTGTCTTGTGGAAGGAGCAGGGTGCTCGACCAAATGGACCTTCATCCTGATCTGTCAGGGGTGCTCCGAAGCTCTTAAATTTTTGAAACATTTCACAGCGGCTATCAAATGGCTTTTGTTGGCTGGTTCTGTTTCTGGATTGGGATTCCCCAGAATTTATGCAGTCTCCATGATGTCTGCTTTGGGGCACTTGGTTCCTTAGACACAGTCCCCCATAAACCGGCATACAAATTAACATTATCCAGCCAGGTGCCATTATGAGGATTTGAAGTGGGGGTTGAATTGGTAGATTTCTACTTGTTTTGGAGCGCAGACTGGAAGGGGAAGACACAGGGCTATCTGGGAGGGAGGGAGGGGATCAAAAAGGTCAAGGCAGCTGTTGCCACCACATGGTCAAAGCCCTGCACCTCTTTAACAGGTATTGTTATGTAATGCGCATGATAAAAAGCAAGATTTTTGTGGTGTGGCCGTAACCACCATCTTGACGTTTTTGATACACATGTGCACGCACCCACACCAATGCCCCTGGCATGGGTGTCTGCAGAACCTGGCGGTCAAAACAATGCAACTCCTCCTCTTATACAGGGAGTCCTCACTTAATGACCATTCATTTAGTGATGGTTCAGACCTTCAACAGTACTGAAAAAACAACTTGTGACTTGTGCTCACACGACCATTGCAGCGTCCCAGCGGTCACGTGATCATGATTTGGGCGCTTGGCAGCCGGTTCGCATTTATGTCCGTTGCGGTATCCCGCGGTCATGCGATTGCCATTTTTGACCTTCCCGGCCAGCTTCTGGCTAGCAAAATCAGTGGGGAACCACGTGATTCGTTTAACGACCACGTGGTTCCCTTAACAACCACAGTGACTCGCTTAATGACCACTACAAAAAAGGTCATAAAATCGTGTTGGATTTGCTTAATGACCGCTTCGCTTAGCAACCAAATTTCCAGTTTCAATTGTCATTAAGCGAGGACTACCTGTATAGATATTTGTGCAATATCTTAACACTAGTCCAAAACAGACGGAGCTTGTATTGTAACATGGCCATACACTTTGGGTCGTTCACTCCCCCGTTTACCCCAGAGGCCCCCTTGTTCTTCCTGTCTTCCCCTGGTGTTCATATTTTGCTGCTCCTTGCACACACACTGACTTATGCTTAGCGTGTCCCGTGACCCACTTTCTCCTTGCAACGCATTCTGCACCCAGGGAACGTCCAGTCTCTCTTGCCAGCCCAGCCTCGGAGCCTGCTAATCCCGCACTGGATGAGGCTGCACCTCAGCCATGTTTGCATATCTCCATTTGTGGTTCTTCCCTGGAGATCTTGGAGCCGACGGACAGCACTGGCCGGGAACTTGTCCCTTTTGACAGCGACGACACAGACGATGAGTCCTCACCCAGTCCCTCCGGCACGCTCCAGAGCCATTCCACCATCTCCAGTTTTACAAGTGAGTTCTCCGTTTCCTGAAAAACAGGATGCTGTGACATTGAGTGCAAAAGTCCCATTCAACACTGTTGATTGTTGTTGTTTTTAACCCAGTTTCCATCTACTAGAACTTTGTTGCATTAATAAACATTTTAGGAATTCAGCTTTTTTGAACAGGGAGTTGGTAAGGCAGCATGGAAGTATTTAAACACAAAAACTCAGTTGTCGTTTGTTCCTAAGAAACAGGCATTTTATTACCTAGTGAAATGTCCAAATATTTTTGCTCCTTGGAAGCTACCATTGTTTATCCACTTCAAGAATAACAGCGTTGTTACAACGGAGATGGAATACTATGACGTGTTCTGCACAAAATGAGAGGTGGTTATCTGGGGCTTGTTATTGTTTATGTTAACGCTGAAGCCGATGTCAAAATGGTGCAACGTGATATCCCATTAATAATAAAAAAGGCACTGCTCTTGACCACGGGATAAATCATCATCCCAAACAGCAAAGCACACAGCCTAGTACAAGTATTTTATTAAAAGGAACAAGCAATTGTTTTAAACAAAATAAAGCATTTAGTGCAGCGGCCTTTTAAAAACAGCACATAAAAAGTCTCCTGCGCAGCTTCCTGTTTAGCGATAAACCAGTTTTCCCCAGCTGATGCCTGCTAAAGATGGCGGGGCTTCGCTTCTTCTCCAATTTCCCAGGTAGAGGCTGTGCTAGCTGTGAATCTGGGAAGTTAAAACCCCAGCCAGGGAAGGACCCTGGATTTGGGAAAGAGGCTCTAAACGATCTACAGTAACTCACCTGCTTTCCAGAATAAAAATGTTGAGGAAATGGGTTTTTCAAAATCTTTATGCTGAGGAGCCAGAAAGATTGCAGAGAAGGGCAGCGAAGATGGTGAGGGTCTTGGAGGCAAAATCTTACGAAGAACGGTTGAAAGAACTGGAAATGTTTAGCCTAAAGAAGAGAAGGGTGAGGGGAGACATGACAGCGGTCTTCCAATCTTAGAAGGAACTCATTCCCTTAGGACAGCATTTCTCAACCGTGGCAACTTTAAGACGTGTGGACTTGCTGGCTGGGGAATTCTGGAAGTTGAAGTCCACACATCTTAAAGTTGCCACGGTTGAGGAACATTGCCTTAAAAATTTTGTCTCACCTCCACTCCCTCTGCTCAGGAAATCTGCAAAGATGCATCCTTTTTGCCAGACTTTAATGGTTGACTGATTGATTACGTGCCATCAAGTCAACTCTTACGAACTCACAGATATATTTTCTCCAGGAAGATCCATCTCCAGCCTGGCCCTTCAGGTCTTTGAATGGTGCCCCCATTGCCACTGTAACTGAGTCCATCCACCTTGCCCTCTTCTTTTTCCTTCCATCTTTCTCAGCATTATAGACATCTCCAGGGAGCTGATTGATTGATTGACTGACTGATTTGTGTCATCAAATTGGTGTTGAATCTTAATGACCACATAGACAGATTTTCTTCAGGAGGATCTGTCCCCAACCTGACCCTTCAGGTCTTCCAATGATGCACCCATCACCTCTGGAATTGAGTCCATCCACCTTGTGGCTGGCCGTCCTCTTCTTCTCTTGCCTTCTACCTTTCCCAGAATTATGGACCGCTCAAGAGAGCTGGGTCTTCCCATGGTGTTGAGCCTGGTCATTTGTGTTTTGAGTGAGAACTCTGGATTGAATTGCTTGATGATGCATTCGTTTGTTTTCATGGCTGTCATGATATTCTCAGAATTCGTCTCCCACACCAAAGAGTTAGACAAAGTATTTCTTTTCTTAATTTCATTTATTTTTAACTCTTTATATTCTGCTCTAAAATTTGATCAGAGCAGAAAAGTGGATATAAAGCAAATATATAACCTTAATACATTTTTAAAAAGAGATGATCTCCAACCAGAGGCATCTGCAGGTCAGACTCACAACAGTAGTATTGCAATACAAGTGCCACCCCCTTTTATGTGCATACAGTGTCACCACATCTCCACGAAAGGAGCAGAGCTGTGGGGGCAATGCTGTTTCATTCCCTGCCCCCTCTGCCCCCAGTGTGAAACTAAGTTGGAGAGGGCTGCTTCAGGCAACAGCCAAGCTAGGACATCAGCTGAGGCTTCAGGACGGATGGTTCTGTGCTAACACAGGCATCCCTTTCTGTCACCTTCCCTTGGCCAGATGAGGAGATTCCAAGCTCCAAAGATGTGACAGCAGAGACCACCAGCTCTGAAGAGGAGCAGGATCCCAGTAGCTTCCTTCCCATTGGTCGCCCCTTTGCCCAGAACCGGATCAGCGAAAGCTCCATGGATGGCCGAGCTATGAGACGCTCCAGTCAAGGGTCCTTCACCAGGGCCAGCCTGGAAGACCTGCTGAGCATGGATCCTGAGGCCTACCAAAGTTCCATGTGGCTGGGGACAGAGGATGGTTGGTAAGGAAACCATGCCCTGGAATCCCTCCAGGCCTGGTGCTAAGGGCAGCGCCAGAACAACTGTCTTCCCTTGGTGTCCAAATCAGAAAGAGAGCATTCTTCAGGCTCTCTTCCCCATTGGCTGTGCTGCTGTGAGATCACAGAATGTTCAAACAGCCCTTACGTACGATAATCACTCCTGTTGCTTTGGAGCCAATGGGCAATCGTTTGGCTAACTCTGGGGCGACGGGGGGGAACCTGGATCTGGGATGTAGTAGAGTTTTTCATCAATCAGTTTTGTTAACCCAGCATAATACCCCTTTCCCTTGCATTCCCTCCAGATCCAGATCTCATGTCTGTTCTTTTTTTTTTAATTTTGAAACTTTATTGATTTTCAATACAAAATGTAAAGTACAGAAAAGATAGAATACAGAACTAAAGAAAAAAGAAAAACTATAAAAGTGCAGAAATAGACAGAAAATAAAGAAGTGACCTATGACCTTCTCCAACACAGATATAAATGCATATTATACAAATGTAATCTCTCACCATTATTTAAATTTTTAGTAACACTATTTCTATAAAATCAAACCATTCAATCATCAAAACCCAAAATCAAAACCTCATCTTTTTCCGATACAAGCAAACAATCCAAAAGTGGTTTCTAAGTAGAAATAAATCCAATCACGGTATTTTCTCTTATCAATGCTATCAACTTAGCCACTTGTGCCAGTTCCCAGATCTCAAGTCTGTTCTGTTTGGATTGCAGTATCCATGTCTACCAGTCTTCAGACAACATTCGCAACAGGAAAAACAGCCTGAAGATGCAGCACTCAGCCTCTGTGACGTGCATTTTGTAAGCGTCAAAGCACATTTTAAGATCCGCTGACCCCATGTATATATACCCATCACACTCTTCCGTTTTGTAATGCAAAGCACAGGAAGGAGTAAGAAATAGTAAGGCAAAATAATTAAGGCAGGAGATAAGAAAGAGAACCAGGAAGTAAGCTAAATTGGAGTCCAGGGGTTTTCAAGCCAAGGTTGGACAACTATTTGTCTGGGATGGTTCTGAGGATTCCTGCCTTTGGCAGGGGGTTGGACTAGAAAACCTCCAATGTCCCTTCCAACCTTAGGAGTCTATGATTTTATGACCTCCAAGGTCCCTTCCAGCCCTAGGAGTCTATGTTTATTTCTAGGCCTTTGCCATTTCAATTGTGGGAGTGGATTAGAACTGATCAGTGGATAAAAGCATTTAAGAATGTACTCAGGGTAACACACTCCAGGCCTAGCATTAAACAGAGATGGATTATCTTTCCATTGCTGTTCTGGCCACAGTCTTATCACGTGAGGATGGGTTTCCAAAAAGAGCCCATATTGGTCTGATGTAGTAATTTCTTCCCCCACCCCTCAATGTTACTGTAATTTACTTTAGGGAAAAAGATGGGAGGTGGAACAGCATGAACAAGGCTGAAGCACCCAGAGTCATTGGAAGTTGGGTGGCATATAAATTTAATAAATTATTATCATCATCCTTGTCCCATTCCAGCTGATTTGGCAAAGTCCCTATTTCCTCTGCAGGTATCTTGATAACCAGGTGTTCGTGTCGCTGGCCAATGGAGAGCTGGTGGCCTATCAGAGGGAAGCAGGTAAAACACCTGAATATAAACCTGCCGCATGAGGACACCCTGCCTTTCCTTGTGCTTTGGTTCGGAAAGCAGACAAGGACAGTTTCCTCCCCTTTCCCCCACATTTGCTGAACTACACCTTCCATCATCCCACCGCAGCAAGGCCCTGGGCAATTCTGCTTTCCTTCGTCTGTGTGGGTTGAGAAAATTGGGAGTTGCAATCCAACCCATCTGGGGAGCACCAGATTGGGAGAATTGGCCCCAAGCAGGTGGCACTGTAAAATTGGGAGCACATGCAAATCCTGCTTGGAGCAAAGGGAACTGGGTCGCACGGCTGCAGAATTACCCCCAGGATCAGCCCCTCTTGCTGCTTTTTCGGCACGGATTATATCTCCTTAAGTGGTACTAATCCAAGACTGGGGCTGATACCCTAAGTAACCCGAAACCATTTAGAGGGCGAGAAGGGATCGTGGTGGCATCCACACGACACCCTCAGGCTCTCACAGAAGTGCCCATCTCCTGTGCTTCCCCAGTAGCTTGTACCACCAAATGACCCCATGAGCTGGGTTGGCACAAAACTGCATCAACCAACACGCCCAGCTCTAGTGAGGATTTGCCAGACCTTGGTGTGGGTGTGGTTTGAGTGCAGCCCTCGTGTTGACCGGCAGTCCCCCATTAAGAGGCAGATGACCACATTCGGCCTCCGGGGAGGAATGAACACTACTGTAATCATACCCTGCTTGGGGGTAGCTTGAGCTGGATTTGAGAATGAGGACTTCCCTCCCCCCACCCGCCAACAGCCAGTTTAAAAGGGGGAAACCTGAATCACCACCACGATGGGCACAGAGGACAGAAGCCCCCATGCCTATATCCTAATCCCACCCTGAAGGTGGACCACATCATCAGGGTAGCAAGGAGTCTTCCATGGAGAAGCAAAATGCAGGTGGCCTGTGTTCTTCCTCTTGCAGGGCGTTTCTGGGACTCTCAGAACTCCAAGTCGCTCTTGTTGGGCTCTCCGGGCAGCCCTGTGACCAAGATGGTGGCTGTGGGTGGGAAGCTCTGGTGTGGATGCCAGAACCGAATCATCATCCTCAAGACTTCCACGCTGCTGCAGGAGGTACAGAAGGGGCCAGCTTCTTCTCCCCCAGCTTCTGCAGGCAACTTCTCCCAGGGTCCCATCACCATGAGGACACCTGCAACCAGGTTCCTCTGCGTTTTGCAGGGGATCTTGGGACGTCAGGAGATCAGTGGTGATGGGGTTGGAGACCTGAAGCCCATAGCTTACTTTGGACCTCTAAAATAACACAGCCCAAGTTATCCTTTATGTTCACTCTTGCTCAGCATGCAAGTGGAAATCGTGAAGTTTCTGAGCAGGATGCGTCCTCCTGTTGCAAGTCTGACGCTTGCATAGTTGGTCTCTTGGTGACTACTGTTGGGAGGGGGGAAGAAATGGGAAAGATACCTCTCAGTCTGCAGTTGCAAAACCCAGCAAGCAAAGGCTTGGAGAGAGGACCCTTCGTTAAGGTGTAGCTGCAGCTTTTGACCAACCTGAGTCCATGGTGTGAAACCAAACTGCACATCGTGTTAAACATCTCTTTAAACAAGTGGGCTAAAACTGACCACAATGAGATCAGAAAACAAGAAGCTGCAGGATCTCTTTTACAGCATGCTCCAAATACGTACATTTTCAGCTGGGAAACACCCTCCTGCCTCACTTTTTATTTATTATTTTTTGGTGGGGGCTGATTTTCAGCAGAAGACTTTCAGGGAGCATGTGCCCAGTGTGAGGTCTACAGCTGCTGCTCCTCTGGAATAAAAGTGTCCCAATTCAATGATGAAAGTAGCAGGGAAAAAAGCGCTTCTAGCTTTCTGAGACCAAGAGTGAATGAGTGAGAATTATGACCAGTGAATATCTGTGTAGGAAACATTCTGTTTGTTTCAAGTCTGTGGTTTAACATAAAGCCATTCATATGGATATATGGCAAAGGAATGAATGCAGGTAGTCCTCGCTTAATGACCATTCATTTAGTGATGGTTCGGACTTACGACAGTGTTGGGAAAACTGACTTGCAACTGGTCCCCGTACTTACGACCATCACAGCATCCCCGCTGTCACGTGAACACGATTTGGATGCTTGGCAACCGGTTCGCATTTATGACCGTCAAAGCATCCTGGGGTCACATGATTGCCATTTTTGGCCTTCCTGGCCGGTTTCCAGCAAGCAAAATCAATGGGGAACCACGTGATTCGCTTAGCAACCATGTGGTTTGCCTAATGATGTGATTCACTTAACAACCGCTGCAAAAAAGGTCATAAAATCAGGTCAGATTCGCTTAATTACCACTGCACGTAGCAACCAAAATTCCGGTCCCAATTGTGGTTGTTAAATGAGGACTTCCTGTATATATGATTGAGGTGGCTGTTTATGATGAAAGATTGAAGGAATCAGGGCGATCAGAGGTTCTGAATGTGAACAGGCCACGTTCTGTAGCGTCAAGAGTGATCTTGGGGAAAAAAATTAGCATGGAAGAAAAGAGAAGAAATGAAAAAACACAAGTGGAAGTAGAATTTCTCCAGAAAAAGAACTGTATGAAAAGGTACTAGAAGACAGATCAATCTCCAAAGGGAATGAAAGGGAAATGATGCAGAAGCCGCTTGAACAGAGCGAAAACAACAAGGTGCCACTGAAATATGTGAGTTACGCTAATGGGACGTTTGAAAAAGGTGGCTGACTCTGCTTCTCCTGAGCCGTGCGCTTTGGCGTGCTTCCTTCTCACCTTGACAGCGTCGAGTTCCCTTTCGTTCAGGAGTTTCCCATTCCGTGTTCCAAACGGCAGCGCCTTTGCGGTGCAGGGAAATCCACCCTCCGCACTGCTGTTTCCTTTTTCAGATGAGCCACCGCAACAGCAGATGGACCAGAATCTGGCTTCACCGTCCATTTGGACTTTTGTTCTTTTTTTTTAAATGTCTTTCATAATGATCCCGAAAGTGTGCTTTGGCCTTTTCGCAGCAGCTACCCTGAGGATCAACATTTTCACTGAACGATCTAAAAGGAGGTGTCCATCAATTGATGCTAGCTGAAGCACTTGCCAGGCAGGGTGGCAGGATGCAGCACCCTAGGACCCTTGGTGGGACCCCAGCTGCACGCCTCGGGGGGGACCTCCACTGCCTGCCCCGCCCCCTTGTCAATCATCTCTCCAGCAGCTCCAAGCCACCCTTGGAAATTTAAATAGCAGCATCTGTGGGATGCTGTGGCTGATCTGATCAGTGGCTGTTCCTTTTTGGAGCAGAGGGCCTCCTGAAGCTTCATCCATGAATGCTCCTCAGACGTTCCCAGATTCGGAGCCAGGCTGTGGACCCAAAAGCTGTTCAGTTATGTCTCATTTGGAAGCTGCTTGAAGGAATCTGCTTGATTGCAAAGGAAAGGTGATCCCTTCCATCAGGATGACAATTTTTTATATAGTTAGTTTGCTGAACCATTTGCATCCCTTTCCTGGACCAGATTCCCTCCCCCTCCCCTAATTTTACAAGCTCTGCTTTTACTCCATGAGGTTGTCAGAACCCTCTAATAGTAAATATTGCATATACTCATGGATAAGCCCATCCGTGGATAAGATGACCCTCTGATTTTTAACCAAAATACCATGAAAATGTGCCACCCGCAGATAAGCCAACCCGAAAAATTTCCACATGTTTTAATTTTCACAGTTGGCTTATCTGTGAGTAATTCACAGATTATCCATTTCTCGTGGGGTATTTTCGTTAAAAATTCGAGGGTCAGCTTATCCACAGATGGGCTTCTCCTTGAGTATATACGGGATATACAGGTACTTTAAAATAGTGTTACCGTATATACTTGCGGATAAGCCAAACCCAATTTTGGGGGTGCATTTTGGCACCTAAAATTCTCATTTTATTTGCAAGTATATACAGGAGGACTGAATAGGAATCTTTAAGGAACAAACCTTTCTGAGTTTTGATTGCTACAATTTATTAAGAAAAACGTTAGGGTGATACCCCAAGAATTCCACCAGCGCTATGGCATTCAAATGTAATCCAAATACATAAGCAACTCAAAACCATTAGTTTCTTGCTTGCTTTCTTCTGAGAGGGATGGAGATGGGCCCATCTGCATTTGCACATTGTTCACACAACAGCTGCTGGCATCACTACAGGTAGTCCTCACTTAACAACCATGCATTTAGTGATAGTTCGGATTTACGACGGTACTGGAAAAAAACGACTTATGACCAGTCCTCACATGTATGACTGTCACAGCATCCTTGTGGTCATGTGACCACTGTTTGGGCATTGGGCAACTGGTTCACAGGTATGACTGTCACAGCATCCTGTGGTCATATGATCACCATTTTTGACCTTCCTGGCTGGCTTCTGGCAAGCAAAATCAATGGGGAACCACGTGATTTGCTTAACAATTACGTGGTTTGCTTAATGCCTGCGGTGATTCGCTTAACAACCGCCCCAAAAAAGGTCATAGAATTGGGTCAGATTTGCTTAACGACCACTTCGCTTAGCAACCAAAATTCTGGTCCCAGTTGTGGTCCTAAAGTGAGGACTACCTGTATCAGCATGAGAAATGGCTCTCCCAGAGACTTCAGTCAGGTCTCTCCGCTGTCCTCTGCAGCACACGTTTCTGGTTGGGCAGGACAGCAATCGCAGCGTGACCTGCCTGGTGACCTCCAGCATAGGGATTTGGGTCACCCTCCAGGGGAGCGCCCAGGTGAGGCTGTACCATCCTGCCAGCTATGACCAGTTGGCTGAAGTGGACATCACCCCTCCAGTCCACAAGATGCTGGCAGGTAAGAAACTGGAAATCAGATGCCATTGTAGATACCTTGCACCCCATGGGATTGGTGTGTGTGTGTGTGTGTGTGTCTCTCTCTCTGAGATGAAACGGCAGGAACCGCTGCCCTCTAAGCTCAGCTTAAACTCCCAGGATTTTGGACAAATGCCGCTTGAAAAGTGTCTCTTTTAGTTTATTGTATTTCAAGGAGAGATTGTGGAGAGCTTTGGAGTGAGAGTTTATACCCAGATACGTAACCTTTTATGCTTTCTTAGAATGCCTTCCTCTATAAAAACATGGTTTGGGCTTGGTCTTACTTGAGCTGTAGTGTCTATTGATTGATTGATTTACTAGGTTTTTACCCCACCTTCATTTTGTGCAACTCAAAGCAATGCACATAATGCTCCTTCCTCCTGTTTTCCCCACAACACCCGGTGAGGTGGGTTGGGCTGAGAGGGAGCAACTGGCCCAGAGTCGCTCAGCCAGCTTCAGTGCTCAGGAAAGACTAGACCCACGAGGGACGCATGTCTACACTCCGTGCATTGCTACCCTCTGGTTCAGATAAATCTCCCAAGCTAAGCTGCAAGTTTCCAGCCAGGTCCTGAGCCCCAACAAGTATCAGCCTAGATCCTGGCATCTGGAGGTCGTTTTCTCTGGATCTGGCCTACCCCACAGGCCAGTTGCACAGAGGAAGAAACCATCTAAGGATGATTCAGATTGTACCTTGAAGTAGCAGCGTGTGCAGAGAGGGGAGGTAAAAATGCACACCCCCCACTGTACATGCACAGAGTGTCAGCCCAAGTGCAAAGAGGGAGGGGCTTTTTTTTAACCTCCCTTGCAGATACCGCTGCCTTGAAAAATGGCAGCGTGCACATACCTGGATTCAAAGCTCTCTTTTTCTTGGGGGTGGGGGGGACGCAGGGCAGCCCTAAAATAATGGGAAGCCAAAAAGAGGGTCCGGGTCTCTGAATAACACTCAATGGGATGCATCCATGCAGTTTGCCTTGTTATTTTCTGCAGCAGCTCTAGGAGAGAAGACAGCAAGGACTGTATCAGTGTTTCCCAACCTTGGCAACTTTAAGATGTGTGGACTTCTAGAAGTCCACACGTGCTGGCTGGGGAATTCTGGGAGTTGAAGTCCACACGTGCTGGCTGGGGAATTCTGGGAGTTGAAGTCCACATATCAAAGTGCCAGTTTTGGGAAACACTGGACTATATTAACAGCAGTGAGTTTAATCCCTTTCTTCCTCCTCCTCCTCCTCCTCCTCCTTTTCTATCCATTACCTCTAACAGAGTTCTTACTGTCATCCAGCTTGAAGAAGGGGACTTGTTGAAATGGCATGGGAATACGTCAGCCTTCCCCAACCTGGAATCCTAGGCTAGCTGAGGACGATGAGAATTGCCCATCTACTGGAGGTCCCAAGTCTTGTCCAGCACATTACCATATCGAATTCCCAGGATCAGTTTGAGGCTTTCCCTCATTACCCGTCTGTTGTTGTTCCTGTTTCCATTTCTGTCTTAGGAATGCTGCTCTGGCTTTTTTTATTTCTCCAGAGCATGGAGTAACACAGCATCAGGGGCATCCGCAGAGGGGGGCAAAAAAGTCCCGATGGTGTTTGCAACCACACGTAAAAAAGCATAGGATTCAATTGTGTGGATACACCTTGATTTCCAGAGGGAAAGAGAAACTGAGGCCAGCCCGTCTCATTCCTGGGTCTGATTTTTTGGGCCCACCCACAAGGTTAACTGAAAGGCTTTAACATTCGTCTCTTGCTCTCCCCTGCCTGCAGGATCAGACGCGATCATCCGTCAGCACAAGGCGGCTTGCTTGCGGATCACTTCCCTCCTGGCCTGCAAAGATTTGCTCTGGATCGGCACCAGCGCGGGTGTAGTGCTGACCCTTTCCATCACAGGCAACGCCGCTGCTTTGAAAACTCCACCTTTACCGGTGGGACTTTCTCAGGGCCACACTGGGCATGTCCGGTTCCTCACCTCCATTGAGCTGCCAGAAGGATTCAGCGTCCTTTTTCCCCTGCCGGGGGAACCAGGTGAGCTGGCCAAGTGTTCAAGATGCAAGGGGCCAATCAGGTGCCAAGCAAGATTGGATCTCATCTAGAACGAATTCAGCGACAGGTAGTCCTCGCTAAGTGACTGCCTCGTTTAGTGACTGCAGTTACGACGGTGATGAAAAAGGAACTTTGTGACCGATCCTCACATTTAAGACCCTCACAGGTCTGTAAAGCAGAGGAAAGCTGAAGTGAGATCATAGGCACAGTTGTGGTTTCACTTAGTGACCGCTTTGCTTAATGACTAAGTTGCTGGTCTCAATTGTGGTCACTAAACAAGAACTACCTGTATTTTCAATAGAAGATAACATACATAGTTGAACTGTGGACTCCTTAGTGCTCTCGGAGCTTGGTTGTTTTCTTGCAGATGTTTCCTTGCCCGACTAGGTGAGATCATCAGTGTGAGGGCAGTGTTTGCTCCGCTGGCTTCCACCTTCCTGTATTTTAAAAGGCATTTAAAACAGGCTTAGAGCTCTCCTGCACCCCGCTGTTCTTTTTTGAATCTGGCTCCAAATAATGTCATTGGATTTCTCCCTTCCAGTTTTATGATCGATTGGTCTTGTGCACTGTGGCAATTTCTGGGTCCTGTCATGGGAGTGGAAAACTAATGTCAGGCTGTTTGGCTGTAGCCTAATCCCAAAGTGGTTCTTTCTAAGCCAGATTCTCACCAATATATAGGTAATCATTCGTTTAGTGATGCTTCAGACGTAGGACGGTGCTGAAAAAGCCGACTTACAACCGGTGCTCACGCAACCATCACAGCATCCCTGCAGTCATGTGATCGCCATTTTTGACCTTCCTGGCCGGCTTCTAGTAAAGCAAAAACAATGGGGAACCACATGAGTTGCTTAACGACCACCTGCTTTGCTTAACCCCTGTGGTGATTCACTTAATGACCGCCGCAGAAAAGGTGGCAAAATCAGATCGGATTCGCTTAATGACTGATTCGCTCAGCAACCAAAACTCCAGTCTCAATTGTGGTCATTAAGTGAGGACTACCTATAAACATTTGTAGAAGCGTGCATCCTGTGCATTTGGTTTTACTTTACAAGATTGGGCTAGCTTGGTGCAGAAAGTGACTTGGCCGATTCCGTCTCTCACCCCCCTCCCCTCTCCCACGCAGGTACAGAAAAATCCAGTGATCTGGAGAAGCGAGATTCCACGAGGCACCGGCCGTCAAAGTCCAAAATGCTTGTGATCAGCGGCGGAGACGGCTATGAGGATTTCAGACTCACAAACAGCAGTGAGACAGTGGGCCGGGATGACAGCACAAACCATCTGCTGCTCTGGAGGGTCTGATGCATGTCGGAACAGGGCCCCCCTCTGGGTGGGGCAGGGTAGAGAGGAGGGAAGCGCCAGTTCCGTCCTAGCCGTTCACGTGTGAACGCGTGCTACTCTAGCTGTGTGTCATCCCCCACCTCGACTGTCTTGTACGCGTGATTGCCACCTAGATCCGCTGCCCCGACAGAGCCGTGCCTCAAGGAGGATTGTTGCCGACCCCCCACCAACACCCTAGAATGCAAATCCATATTGCACGACTCGCGCTTACTGCTGTCTTTAAGTGTAACGGGGGTGTGCATGCACACGTGTGTGCAAGAGGCTGAAGGAGGGCCCGAGGGGCCATGCTGTTACGCAGAGGCCCCATTGGACGGCCCAGGGGGTAAATGTAGGCATTCAGCCTTATTTAAGAAGGGCTGGTCTGCTTTGGGGAACCCGTTTGGTGAGATGCCCCCAACTCAACCCACAGAGGGATCGGATCTTGTGCCGCTGTTTCTGATCAGCGACGGTCTCCAAATCCAACCCAGGCGGCTTCGGCAAGATTTACACAACACCCAGAAATCTGCTCCCAATCCAGTCGGAACTGATGCAGACTCCCATCCCTCGGATTCACCCACCTGCTTTTCTAATGGAGGTGCGAAAACAGAAATCCACCCTGAACTTCCCAACACTCAGCAGGCCAATATCTTTCAAGCGCTCCGTTTCCTTGGCTCATCGCTATGGATTCCCTTCCCTCACCGCCAGGATACAGATAACTTGGGGGGGGGGTGCTGTTTTGCTTGCATGTGGGTGTGTGTGTGCGTGTGTCTTTTTTAAATGTATGTATAAATAATCTTTATTTATTGTTGATCGGAGCGAGGAGGAGGAGGTGTTCTGGGCCTGGGGAGACCAATGGCTTAGGGGGCTGAGAATGCTTACGGCTGGTTCCTCGCCTTAGCCGGAGGGGGTCTGAATCGGGATAATGGAAGGGTCATTGCTAGAGAGTAACCATAGAAGGTCCTTGGTATCTACAGTAGGTTAAGCCTATTGCAGTGCAGTCATTCCAGAGTGGCTGGTGGTGAAGTGTGTGTGTGTCTGTGTGTCTGTGTGTGTTCATAAAAGGCTGGTCAGGACAGAAAAATTGTGGATGGAGACACTTAACAAGGGTTTGGACCAGTGTTTCTCAAAGTTGCCAAGGTTGAGAAACACTGGTCCAGACAGGATAGCTGCAATACGGAGCAGAATTTCCTGCATGTTTTGTACATGTCGGGAGACCATTTTCCTTGGTGCCTCCTCGCCATGCCATCCGGGAACAGAAGTGGGTGGGGAGCAGAGGTTTACAGTCCCCCCCTCCGAACCTTTGTACAGTATTTATGTTTCGTTTTTTATAGCCAGCTCTTCGCTGTTTGCAGATGGGGACAAAGATGCCTTGGAGGGTTAGTGGCACTTAATTTACAGGTTCCTTCTTAAGGAATGTCAAGGAGGGGACGCCCAAATAAATCCAGGGGGCCCCCATAAGAGCGATTGGGTTTGTTATCGCCTGCTGCCCCAGAACATCAGGAAAGAATCAAGAGTGCAAGCGAAGCAGCAGTAAACCTACTCCTAACAGCTATGAATGGCCTTGGACATGGTTACGAGAGGAAGAAGGTGGGGAGAGAGAAAAACATAGACTTACTGGTGAACCAGTGGCAATTTCTGGGGATTGTTCAGAGCTAGATTTTATCTCTCTCTGTCTTCGGCCATGGACTTCTGGATGAGATGTCCGGCCAGAGAATTTCTTCCACCCATCCTGTGCAGACTGACTCAGATATAAATCGTGCTAAGTCCGGTCATGCTTTGCAACCTTCATCTGTTTAGAGAAGAATGCGAGACAACACACATTGGTAACGGCTAAACACATAACTACTTCGTTAGTCAGTTGGCAGTCTGTTAGGATATAAGAAAATCTTAAGTAGAAGCCAACCACCTTTGATATCACTATCTCAAGCCAATCTTAAGGATTTGAAGCATATCCCCAGGAGAGGTTACTTCGATCCCAAATGGTGCACTTGCTTCCAATCTAAAGAGTGAATTTCATATTACAGGTTTTCCGACCCCTTCTCCATATCTGAGCACTTAAAAAGAAAGCTGTACTTTCTGAAGAGTGAGCTTCATAATCCGTCAAAACTCAGACTTTGGAACCAAACTGAAATGTAATTTTATCCACTTGGTTTTGAAACAGAGACTCACGTGGCTTCTGCATTCCTCGTTTATTGTAGATTTCTGAATCCCTGGTACAAAACATGCCCCCAAACATTGGAACTTACTTTTGGTTCAAACAGATTTAGCCTAGACTTTGTTTGACTTCCAAATCTTTGCAGGGTGGAATTAGGCTATAGCAATCTTATAGTACTGTCCATTTCAGGGCAATATTAGGATAGCTTTTTATAACCCTCCTACATTTGGCAATATGAGTATCACTTCTTGGCTGAGCAGGAAAAGCCAAGCAGGATTGGTACTTGGATAGGATACCACCAGGAAATCCCAGGCAGGAAAGTTGGGAAAAACATCCCTGAAGGAGACAGAAGCAGGCATTTCTGTTTGTGGCTGTGGAAGGTACATGGATATGCCCATATAGCCACCAGGAGTTAAACTCAACTCAAGAGAGGCTTTATCTTTCTAGAGCAGTGTGTCTCAACCTCAGCAACTTGAAGCTGCGTGGACTTCAACTCCCAGAATTCCCCAGGCTCCACTTTTCAGCTTAGGCAAGTAAAATTTTTAAAAATGCTCATGGCTGGAATTTTGGAGTCTGAATAAATTTTGAAGAAGCCCAACCCTTCTGGAGAAAAAGCCCTTTCTGCTTCAGCTGCTCTCCCCACTGCAGGCAACCCACCCATGGTTTGTGGGTCTGTTTTGGGATCTGCTTTGCAATGCCAATGGTTGGGATGGCACTTTGCTGTGTGTCTCGGGAGGGAAGAAGCATGGCACCTCTCCTCAAAATGGAAAAGCAGGTGGGGTTTCTGTGGAGGGTGAAGCTGGAAGAGGATTGGAAAGGGAAGAGAGATGCCCTTGAAGTGACCTTGGAATAGAAACCTGGCCTTGGGAATGGCGAAGGGAAGAACAAACCTTTCAAGGAGGCATTTCAGGAAAGATGACGCAGTCCCAGGAAGGAAGGAAGCATGAGAAAGAAGCTCAAGATCACCCCATCTTGATTTGGGTTGGTATAAGATGGAGTAGAGAGAAACTCTGACCAGCTTTCAAGATTCTGTTATTCCACCCTGCAACAATAAAGATATTCCCCTGTTACTCTTTTTTTTTTAACTTGCCTGCCTCAAAGGTGGTAGTTTTGTTTACAACAGTACAGAAATGGTTTACCACTGGCTTCTTCCAGGGTATTTTTGCAGCATTCCAGCTCTTGGATCTCCTGGTGGTCTCCCATCTGCCTTCTAACTTGGCTTTTTAAAGAGCAACCATGGTCAGCTGGCTGTAAGCTTAATGACTCCCTCAAGTCCTGGCGACTTCGTGGACATTTCCATGTTCTCTTAGCGATCCGAAAAAGCTTGCCCTTGCCAACTTCTATGACTTTTCTGACATCCCAGTCTCATGTATAGCTCTGATAGGTCCTTCCAGACCTCTTAACATCTGGCCGTCATTCTCCTGAACATCATCAGGAGGCTCCCCTGCAAGCCTTCAGAGATGCAACAGAGGTGTGTGTTGGGATTTTCGTACAGTACCTGCCCATTTTTATGAAAAACAAGGGCCAAAGTCTTGCGAGATCAGCCATCATGAGATTTCAGCCATCACTCTCCCAAGACGGGCATCCCCAGGGAAGGGCTCAAAAAGATCAAGATGGGCACTACAGTGGCAACCACCATCTTGACCGTTTGGATGCCCCGATGTACTGTACATCTTTTTTTTTTCCCCACTGTCACCCCTGGTCACCTAGGTTTTGGAAATGTTAGCCCCAAATCCCTCTGGCTTGCCAGAGATGATAATCAGAGTAGTGGGCTTTCCAAGGCAGCGTCCCCCATTCTTCTGAGCTCTTTTTTTTAGCATGGTGCCTACCCTGTCCTCTGGCCACCCAGCCTTGCTTGGACGCCCTCCAAAATTGCCTCCAAATTATAACGTGCACTAGGGTGGAAAAGGAGAAATTACAACATGTGGGAGGAGACCTCGGGTCACCTGTATTTATGTAGCATTCTATCCAATTTAGGGATTTTGCTTTTCCTGGCCCTGGGTTCCTGTTTTGACCTTACCCTGTCTGCAGTTTGGTACGCCTGGAGGGTCCCTTAAACAAAGCGCAGCAGTTCTTGGCTCAAAACTGATTTACCGGCTCCTTGGAACATCATAATCTAGATCAGTGTTTCTCAACCTCGGCAAGTTTAAGATGCGTGGACTAAAGCTCCCAGCTGGCTGGGGAGTTCTGGGAGCTGAAGTCCACGCATCTTAAACTTGCCGAGCTGGCTGGGGAGTTCTGGGAGCTGAAGTCCACGCATCTTAAACTTGCCGAGGTTGAGAAACACTGATCTAGCAGATGCTGTAGGAAACAGCCATTTTTTTCAGCCCCCTACGGTGATTTTATGGATCTATTATTGTTCGCTCCTCTGCACTTCTGGAAGGTGTATCTATCCACCCATCGCCCATCTTTGCCACCAACACTTCTTCCTCTTCCCCCATACCAGAAAGCAAAAAGTCTCGTACCTTACTGCTTGCAACCTGAAGAAATGCTGCATGGTGCAGCTTCCCGGTAACTGCCATCTACCATGAAAACCCATGCCCTTAATCTTCCACGTAGGACCTTTGCGGCTCAGCCTGGGCAAGAAAACTTTCTGCACGTGGCCAGACGTGTTTCTCTTCGACAACTCCCATGTACATGGCCACTGGATTTTAAGGCTTCCAGATGGATATGCAAAAAAAACCAAAACGCAGTAGGGACCAAAATGTGAACGTTTGATAGTCTGGAATAGGTTTGCAGGAAGTAAAATCAGTGCAGCAAGGAGAGGATTGAAGAATTGGCCTGGCTCTGGTTTTGAGGGCAACTTGCGATTAGCTCATTGCTTTTCTCCCACAGCATCATCTGAAAACCTTGATGGGTTTTACCGACCCCTCTGGCTTCCAAAGTCTTGTAAATACTGGTATATATCTCGCCGCCTCTGTAAATATAACATCCTTGAGTCCTTTTGATGGTCGATGCGGATTTAATGGCATATTTTTATATACTTTTCAGGGGCACAAGTGAGGGTGTCAGTCACAGTTTTAAGTTATAGTAACAAGCACTGCATTAACGGTGAGAAAGTCAGTGAGGATTTCTTGCCCAAATGTTACCAGTTCCAGCAAGGTGTGATGATGGTGGTGAGTCCTAGGATTTGGTTCAGTTTTATTTTCCTTTTCATCACTGTGGGTTCTTGGTCATTAAAGGTCACTGTCGTCAGAATCTAGCTTTGCTGTCCTGTTCGTTGTGTTCCAAGAGGGGAAAAGGGGGGGGGACCACCTCTCACATGAATTTCAGCTAAAATTACAAAACTCTTGCCAGTGCAGGTAGTCCTCACTTAACAACCACAATAGGGATCGGAAAACTGGTTAAACAGTGCAGTCATTAAGTGAGTCACCAGGTGACCAGCCCCGATTTTACAACCTTTTTACAAGAGTCATTAAGCAAATCCAGTAAATGGAGGTTTTTTGCCGGTAAATGGCAAAAAAAGATTGCAAACCGCGATCACCTGACCACAGGATGCTGCAACTGGTCATAAATGTGAGCTGGCTGCCAAGTGTCCAAATTGTGATCACGTGACTGTGCGGGCGGTGTGACAGTTTGTGGCAGCTGTGTGAGTACAGGTCATAAAGCACTTTTTCTGAGGCTGTCGTAACTTCAGACCGTTGTTAACTGAATGGTCGTTAAGCGAGGACTACCTGTACATCTCTGCAGCCCGGCCTGGATGGGAGATGTGACTCCGGATGAATGATATGGGTTGAACAGGACAGCGAGAAAATGGGCATTGGTTTCTAATGGGGGTGTATGGGTTCTAAACCAGCCACAAAATGTCAACATGGAGATTGCTTGGCTGAATTGAGTATGAGTCATCTGTGGGTCTCCTGCAGCCCCCCATCTCATTTTTCGAGCCTTCAGAGGTCCCCAAGATTGTCACTGTAAACTCTGGAAACAAATGAGCTGTTTTGTGTAATGCACTTAATTGAGCTTTTTTTTTTAAAATAGTGGTAAAATAGGTATATTTTAAAAGACAACTCTTTTGGAGCTGTTCCCAACACAACCTGCGGCTAAAAATGTTGGCCTCCCTCCCCCAGTGTCACTGCTGTGTCATAGGTAGGCCCTGAGATCCTTTTTACAGGTAGTCCTCACTTAATGACAATTGGGACTGGAATTTTGGTTGCTAAGTGAAGTGGTCATTAAGCAAATCCAACCCAATTTTACAACCTTTTTGTGGTGGTTGTAAAGCAAACCATGTGGTTGTTAAGCAAATCACACATTCCCTCATTGATTTTGCTTGCTGGAAGCTGGCTGGGAAAGTCAAAAACGGTGATCACATGACCATGGAATACTGCAACAGTTGTAAATGCAAACTGGTTGCCGAGCACCCGAATCGTGATCACGTGACCATGGTAAGACGGTCGTAAGTGCGAGGACTGGTTTTAAGTCAGTTTTCTAGCACCATCATAACTCCGAACCATTGCTAAACAAGTGACCATTAAGCAAGGACTACTTGTACTTAAAAATTTGAAGCAGTGTTGCCCATCCCAACGCAGGGAGATGAATTTGTGTGTGCATTTATATAGCCGTCCCTCAAAAATAGCACTCACTATCTGGGGACAGCTAGATGATCATCCAACCCACCAAGGGGGGCCAGCAAAACCTGTTGGACTTCAATGGGTTCTTAATATGTTTCTAAATCACTTTACTATCACTTGTAAACAAGTAAGGCAAGCAAAATCTGTACAAAACAGCTAAAAAATATTTTTTAGAGAAGTAGCTACGTAGTCCCTTGCAATGGAAACAAGAAAAGGTCCTGTGGCACTTTTCAAAGTTATAATTAATGCTGTGTTTACACAACATGTTTCAACAGGGTGGTTGCAAACGAGCATTTGCACAGCATGCTAAGTTTGTTCAGGATTAACCTCAGGGTTGTTGGTTTTTGTTTTTTTCTGCTGGGCAAAACCAGCTCATTTGGCTTAGAGTGTGCTGTGAATCCAGAAAATGGTTCCTTCAGGACCCAGGTTAAATGTGTTGCGTGAATGCACCCAGCTCACCAGACTCAATGTGGTTTTTAAAACAGCAAGGACTCTGCAATGTAGCCTGATCTTGTAAAAAAAGCAGGTTTTTCTTTGCAAAATATGACTTGGACTTAAGTAGAACCCTAACCAAACAAAGACTATTAAAACAGAGTAGGCAAAATAGTAAACCCAGTAAGAAATGAAGCAGAATGTAGTGAGGGCTGCCAACTCTTTGCTCAAAAGCCCTTGAGGAAAAAATGTGTTACATCTACAGTGACCCTATTTTCTCAGAAAAAATAAAGGACAAACCTGAAAAAGGGCAAATCTGAAAGAGGTTCATAAGGACAGAAAAAAATTAACTGCTATCTTGATAACTTTATTATTCAAATTTATTTATTATTCAAATTTCTATCACCGCCCATCTCCCCCCAAAAAGGGGGACTTTGCTTTACAAAGGAAAATTCAAGAGCAAGCCCAAGAAAAACTTTACAAAAAGATGTCCTACAAAAATACCTAAAATCAAACCATGTATGTCCATTTATTTTAAAAAGACCATTCAGTTTCCATATTCTTCACAGAAATGTGAGAGACTGTGCCTTAAATGGTGCCATTTGTACGGCAAAAAGTTAAATGACCAAAATAAAGGATAAAAGTTTTTGAAAAACAAGTCTAAACGACAGCTTAAGGACTGTCCTTTATAATAAAGGACATATGGTCACTGTAGTTACAGCCCAAATGCAGTAGGGAAGGATTTACAAGTCCAGGAACCTAAGAAATTACTTTAAAAAGACTTTATTTTACTTGCACACCCACGCACCATTGCCCCTGCCTTGGCACTGAACAATGAAGCAGAACAGTCCCAAGGGGAGAGATTGGGCTAATAATGCCAGTCTGCTGATTAAATGGCAGGTTGAAAGTGTTTTGCACAAACCACCTGCCCGAGGGGGAGGCGGGACAGGCCTGTCTGTCTGGACATCCCTCAAAAAGCCCGTCGGGGGCACATTTCTTTGGTAAACTTGTCATCAGTTTCAAATGAGTGAAAACAACCTCCCCGCCTCCTGGCGTAAAACACATATTTTTAATAGCTTTGTAGGCGCTGCAGTCACAATAAAAGGTGTTTATGCTTCCTGCTGGGCAAAACTTTTGCCTGACTGGGCAAAATCACCTTGCTTTTAAGACTTGGTGGGAACGGGGCATGGCTCCTGGGAGAGACCCACGCAAGATGTTCCAGCTTAATTTTGAGGAGTGGGTCGGGTGGCCGTATTTGTCTCAAGAAAGCCCTTTAGACTCTGAAGAGGGTCTCGTTGGCCCAAGTGTCACATAGAGGTTCTGTCTACATGTTTGGGGTGCAGTGGGGCCTGGAACAAGCAACGGTCTTCTGTAACTTCCAGGAGGGGGCTGGACACGGAGACCCCTGCCCACTGAAAGCCTGTGCCCCTGGGCATCGCCTTCAGAAGCAGGTGGGGGGGGATGTCGTGCCGTGAAGCCGCTTCAAAGGAGGGTGGTTTTTTCATATAATTTTATTAAAATGTTAAAAAAGAAAGATAAAAACGAACAGAAACTAATATAGAATAAAGAAAAGAAAGGGAAAAAAAGAAGAAAAAAACGAAGCCAGAAGTGCAGAAAAAAAGAAAACAAAATATTAAAAAGTAGCTTCTGATTTTCTTTACAGGAGTTATAAGGATAAATTTACAAGTAGTCCTCACTTAATCATTCGTTGAGTGATGGTTCAGACTTACGACGGCGCTGGCAAAAATCATTTGTGATCGGTCCTCACGCTTACGACCATCTCAGCATCCCCTGTGATCACAATTTGTGTGCTTGGCAACAGGTTCACATTTATGGCATTTCAATGTCCCATGGTCACGTGATCACCATTTTCACCCTTCCTGGCCGGCTTCTGGCAAGCAAAATCAGTGGGGAACCACATGATTCACTTAACAACCACATGGTTTACTTAACGTCCGCAGCAATTCGCTTAACACCCACCACAAAAAAAGTCATAAAATTAGGTTGGATTCGCTTAATGACCACTTTGCTTAGCAACCGAAATTCCAGTCCCAATTGTGGTCGTTAAGCGAGGCCTACCTGCACCTGTTACTCTATGGTTACAACATAGTCTCTCTTTTTTTCCATAATCTCTTTTTTTCTAATCATCAAAACCATACATCATAAATTCATTTTTTTTCTGTTCCTTGCAAAGTCTATCGGGTTTCCAGTCAGTAATAAACAAAGAACTTCAAAGGAGCTTTTTGCATTAATCTTTCTCAAAGCAAAGCACGCCTCTGAACCTTTGCCCCCAGCCTAATACCTGGAGAGAAAATTGTATGATGAAGGTCAGGATGTCTCCACACAGCTCTTGGTTGCACCCTAACAAACTAAGGGGAAGACCATCGTAGCTAACCACAGTGACGCATCCTGGCATCATGTTGCAATGTGTGCAGGCGGGGGGGTCCTCCGGGACTCTCAGCCACTGCTCGAAAAGCAGGTGGTGGCTGTGGCCAGGAGGGCCTTTGCACAGGTTCACCTGGTGTTCCAGGAGGCCCTTCAGACAGTCACTTGTGCCCTGGTCACCTCAGCGCTTGACTACTGCAATGCACTCTCCCTGGGGCTGCCCTTGAACGCCACCCAGAAGCTACAGCTGGTTCAAAATGCAGCCACACAGACAGTCGTGGGCACTTCTCATCCCTCACTGCTGCTTCATGACCTGAGGGACCCCTAACCTCCAATCGGATCTGCCTGCCTGTTACGTCCGGCAGAGTGGTTGCGCTCCAGGGCCCTGCAATTCAATCTTGCAGGACCGGAGAACAGTGTCCCCCCAGAGCAGTGTTTCTCAACCTTGGCAACTTTCAGAGGTGTGGACTTAAACTCCCAGAATTCCCCAGACAGCAAAGATGGCTGGGGAATTCTGGGAGTTGAAGTCCACACCTCTGAAAGTTGCCAAGGTTGAGAAACTGACCCAGAGATACCTTGGCCACCACCCTGCATATGTTCCAGAACACTCTCTTAAGGCCTGGCTTTGCTCCCAGGCCTGAGGTCAGGGTGTTTATGGAACACCCCCTGGCAATTTTTTTCCCCTGGATGTTATTTATGTGGTTTTGTCCAGGCGGTCACGTTCCTTTTCAATTACATTTTTAAATGCTGTAAGCCATCCATAGACTTTTTGGAGTCGGGCAGCCTCGAAATCCAATAAATAAAATTAATACATACATACATAAGAGATGGCGTTGGCATCTGTATGCTTCGTCGCTTGTCCCCTCCCACAGACACCCGTGAAGAACAGGAGGAGGACCCACGAGAATTTCAGTCTGCTTTAAGCCTGCTTTAAAGACGTAAAGACTTGCGTTAAGTCTGGTGAAGTTGGGGAGGTGTCAAAAAAGTCAACATGGCAGTCATGACCGCCATCTTGATCTTTCTGACCCCCTCCCCTCCCCCACTATACACTGCTGTTCAAGTCCCATTATCCACACAACCAGCCTGGGTATGTTCTGGCCAGGGATGATGGGACTTTCTGGAGGAAATCAGTTAAGGAAAACCACATTCATGCAGGAGGAGAAAAAGCTTGACAACGTTACTAGCCAAATCAGCAAAATGCTGAAGTCCACGCAACTAAACTCGGATGAACAAAATAACCTTTTCTTCCTTCGTGTAATACGCTAGGTCCCAACAGACTATACTTGGTTTATTTTTAATGTTTCTATGCCTCCCTTCAAACCCAACTTTTCCCAGCGTGACTTACAACCCATTAAAAATCATGAGATAATGAATTTGGATTGCTCATTAAAAGACACCATACAAGACAGGATAAAAGCAGCTGACAGTAGTTAAAATGTCTTGCTTATACATTTAACATTAACACCCTCAGGCAGTATTTCTCAATGTCAGCATCTTTAAGATGTGTGGACTTTAACTCCCAGAATTCCCCAACCTGCATCTGTGGACTTCAACTCCCAGAATTCCCCAGCCAGCATGGCTGGCTGGGGAATTCTGGGAGTTGGAAGTCCACACATCCTGAAGTTGCTGAGGTTGAGAAATACTCAACCTTCAGGTATTTGAAACACTTTGCCTGCAGCCCTGTGAATTGTATCTCAGGAGCCATGATGTGAATCCAACCTCTCTCTGTGAATTCTGGAAACATTCAAAAGCAGGAACATTCAAGTCAAGCTAGCTGGCCACCATAACCAGGACTCTCCATTTAGCCATCTCCCTGTTGACATCCCATATCAAACTTGCAGGTAGCAAGTCCCTTCTGTTGATTATTGCCAAGAAGACCCCAAAGATGTGGACCTGAAGTCATCAGCTCCATTCAAAGGTGACTTTTGGTCACAGCAGGTGACACCACCAAGCCGTTCTTGACTGATCTGAAGACAGGTAAGATGCTTAGATCTGCTACTGCGTGGAGAGGTGTATATTCCCTCCTCCTTGGGGAGTGCTACGAACTGACCTTGGGGGATTTCAGAAAGCGGAGATTAGTATGGGATGGGGGACCATCAGAAATCCCAAGGCCATGGCCTATACCAGAAACTGGAAAGAAGATGGGGCCAACCACTTCCTTGCTGTTGCCAAGACAGCTGCGCAGAAGGGTCAATGAAGTCAACAGCCCTCAAGCCCTGATTACTGTTTGTGCTGTTTTATTTATTAGCCCAAAGGTGGGACCGTGTGATTTTAATGAATGGCCAGGCCCTGGGTGCTGCCAAGAAAACAACAGGAATGGCCCAGGCCAAACAGTTCTGGGGCCGGGTGTGACTGTCTGATGGGCAGCACGGGAGAGCCAACGCTGGCTGGAGGCCAGCTTGGACTACCAGCCAGGGGTATGCAACAAGGACCCTCAAAAGTTCAGAGATGAAGATGCCCTTGCGAGAATCTCTCTGGGCCGAGGCTTCATTGCATGCTCTGAAATGATGGTGCTGGGGGGTGCTGGGGGAGGAAGAGGAGGAGGAGGAGGAGGAGGAGGAGGAGGAGAAGAAAGAGGAAGAGGAGAAGGAGAAAATTCACAACTTAGGACTTTCATCTCCCCATGGTTCCCTTTTTTGTGGCCATACAAGATTTCACCAGCAAAATGTTTAGGTCTCTTTTCTATCCCTTTTCCAGCTCTCCGTATCTTTTCTTTTCGAGATACGATGGCTAGATCTTTTTTACAGTAGGCTGAGACAGACAACATTCTCAGCCGGGTTCCTGAATAAACCCCTATTGTGGGTTTGTGTAATACTCAGAACCTTGAACTAACCTAACAGGTTTATACAACATGCTACACCATGAAAAGAAAAGAAAAAGAACTTAAAGCTAAAAGTAACCGTGCAGAGCACATCATGTGAATGGAGTCACCAGTCCTTAACTAACCCAGTTAAGAGGCCGGCCCTCCGGTGGGAGGAGACGGGCGGTGACAAATTTGACAGATAGATGAATAAATAAATAAATGTATTGGTCCAGCACCCAGCCCAAATCTAACCTCAGCAATTTACATAGAGGGCAAAACAGCGTCACCAGCAATGGTGTGGTCAAAAAGGTCAAGACGGTGTGACTGAAGCTCTGCCCGTTTTATGTGTATCACAACACACAAAAATCCAGTGGAGCTTCAATTGCACTGTTGCAGCCCCCATCATCACCTTTCTGACCATACCCTCTGGACCGCCGATCGCCATATTGTTTTCATTCCCCTTCCTAACAAATTCCTAGCATTTGCCTTCTTATAGCCCCACATTGGCCCTAACAGGCTTCATTTGGTCACCGAGTTATTCCACGTTCTGGGTCCTCAGAATCCACCCAGCCATAATAGGCAATAAACCAAGTTTAAACCTAACCATGTTTTACACCCACAGCAAAGGCCGCTCGGCCAATGTTGGCTCCTCCTCGGAAGCCCCAGCAAGCGCGTTCCACAAATTGTGACTGGTGCACCCCATGTGGGCTTCCCACCTTCCATAAACCTGGTTTAGGGGCCAGTCCTATTCTTAGCAACCTCTCAAGATGACTTGCTGAGTCAGAAGCGGCTCCCTTCTGCAGACAAGCATCTGGCCTTGCGGGCAACATAATGGCAGCTTTGGAGAGCTCATTTCCCCGCAGTTTTGTTTTCTCCTCCTGCTCGAGGTTGGCGAGCGGGGCAGGAGCCGCCTTGGGGGGGGTGTTATTTACCTGTTGGTTTTCACTGTTGTGTTGTTGTTGAAGAGCTGCTGGGCTTAGAGATGAGTTAATAGCTGGATGGCAAACATGTTTATGAACTGGCGACTCGGCTGCTGAGAAGCCGGGTCCTGGGAGAGGGTGAGGGGCTTGGGGGCCCAACCCTGCCGAGAGGGGGTGAAGGAGCGCCAGGAAGATGAGGGGGAGACCTGATGGCAGCCTTCTGACACGCGAAGGGCTGCCCCAAGGAAGAGCAGGGGATCTGAGACGAGAACCAAGAGGTGGAAGCTTCATGGGGGAGATCCAGACTCAGAATAAGAAGGGATTTTCTGACCAGGAGAGTGATGATGGAGCAGCCTGCCTCCTGATGTCGTGGGGGCTCCATCCTGGGGTGGTTTCAGGGTGGGAGGAGAGTCGTGTGGGACCACCATGTGGGCCAGATCCAGAAGGCATCTAAAAGCTCCTTTTCCAGCTAACCAATGTTCTTCAAAGGCAGAAGTTTTCATGACTGCAGCTCATGTCATCAGATGTATGAAGGCAGCTCCCAAGATCATACAGGTAGTCCTCGCTTAAAGACCATTCATTTAGTGATGGTTCTGACAACAGTGCTGAAAAAAACTATTTGTGCCTGGTCCTCGCAGTGTCCCCACAGTCATGTGATCACAATTCAGGCACTTGGCAACCAGTTTGCATTTATGACTGTCGTAGCATCCCATGTTCATGGGATTGCTATTTGCAACCTTCCCAGCTGGCTTCCAGCTAGCTAAATCAATGGAGAACCACATGTTTCACTTAATGATCAGTGGTTCGCTTAATGACTGTGGTGATTCACTTAACAGCCACCACAAAAAGGTTGTAAAATGGGGTTGGATTCTCTTAATGACCGCTTCACATAGCAACCAAAATTCCAGTCCCAATTGTGGTCGTTAAGCAAGGACTACCTGTATGCCTTTGGATAACATTGGTCAGGCAGAAAAGCAGCGACCAGATTCTTCTGATGATTTTAGGAGGTCTTCAAGCCAAGGTTGGCCAGCCATTTGTCTGGGGTGGGCTGAGGATTCCGGCCTGGGCAGCGGGTTGGGCTAGAAGACCTCCAAAGCCCCTTCCAACCCAATGATTCCATGAAGGGGTCATTCCCCGGGTTCTCTGCCCAAAGAAGGCCACGGCTGTGCGAAGGGAGAGAAGGCATCTCCTCCAAAGCTTCTGCTGAGCTTTAAGCAAGAGGCGCCCAGAGTCCATGTTGGCAGCTTTTGTTGGCAACATTTTGGGGCAGCGGGCTCTGGAGAACCACACTGAGGCAGCCACAGAACCTTTTGAAGAAAGGAAAACTTCCTGGGAGGTGTTCTTGGGGGCAGACACCTCTCTTCAACGTCATGGGCTGAGTTGTTGTTGTTACCGTTATGATTTCTTTACGTTTATTGGCCGCCCAAATCCAATGGACTCACACAACGACACAGAATCGAATACACAAGGCAACCAGAGGAAATCACACTAACCGGGGTGGGGAGGGGATCAGAATAGTCTGCTTTCTAACTCCCCCATAACTTGGTTACTGATTCCGAACTAACCTAGTTTGGGTTCATATTATCCCCCGAACTGAAATAACCCACCTGCGTTTCCCTAACAGTTTCAATCACTGGAAGAAAAAACACTAACCAAGTTTAAGCCGAACGAAGCTTCGCCAGTCGCGCTTGGGCGCAGAGCGGGCGCCCAGGTGCAGCGCCGCCACCTGCCCTCCAGGCGGCGCTCTCCTTCCTCCGCCGAGCGGCGGAGCCGCGGCGCCCGGGGCGGGGTTCCTCGGAACGTTGAGTGGCCTTTCCATTGTGACGCGCAATGGGGGCGGGGCTGCCCGAGGCGGAGGGGCGTGGCTTGGCGTCACCCGGCCGCTTCTCAGCCGGCTGGAGGGTTCATTCATTCATAAAGGGGAGCCCGAGGCGGCGGCGCGCGGGCTGGGGCTGGATTTCGTGCCGTGCCGTGCCGCAGCGGGCTGACCCGGGAGCCGGATCCATCGGCGGGGGCTTTTTTCCAGGTAGGGAGCCCCTCCGGGTGGCTTCGAGCAGGTCGCTTGGATCATGCCGCGCATCTTCTCCCTCCCGCAGGGGTGGGGGACTGTCCTTCCTATCGTCCCCGGGAGGGTTGAAGCCCCTTATGGCGGGGTGGGAGGAAGACGGGCTTCTTCTCTCCTGTGGAAAGGATGCTTAGGTTCTCTGGGTTACAATCCGAGGCTCTCTGGACGCCTGACTACAGCTCCCATCATCCCCTGCTGGGTTGAAGCCCCCTCTGAAGTGGAGCGGGGCGGGGTCTCTATGGCTCCCTGCCTCCTCACTTCTGCTGTGGGCCCGGCGGGCCGCTGTGTCCAGTCTGCTTCTAGGTGCCTTTGACTACAGCTCCCATCATCCTTGGCCAGCGGCGGGGGAATGTAGTCCATCTGCCCTAGCTGCAGCTGAGCGGCAGGGGGCCCGGCCCTGAAGGCGCCCGTGTCCGGGGTGGGGGCCTCTGTGGTTGCCCGCCGCTGTGTTTCTGGAAGGGGCTGACGGTGGCATCTGCCCTCCGAGAGGCTGACTTTCGCGCTGCGTCCTTGCTGGTCTCTGCCGCAGCCTGCCGGGGCCGGATTAGGCAGGGGGGTGGGGCGGCTGGTCTCCAACAGCAACCAGCCAGCGTGGGAGGGAGATGCTGACCCTTCGGGCCAGCTAGATGGCCGTGATGAGGGCTGGACTGCCCCTGGACCTTTGTGACCCTGTCGATGTCTGTTGAGAGACTTCCCCAAAGCCCTGTGTGGCATCTAGCGGTGCCCACCGGGCATGGTCAAAAAAGTCAAGGTGCAATGGAAGCGCTGCCTGTTTTTTATGCCTGCCTAAATGGATCAGCCTGGCCAAGGCTGCACCGCTGTGACTCCCATCTTGACATTTGGGACCATGCCTTGCGGACACCCCTGTTGGCATCAGCCCCTTTGCACCTTTCAGATCAATCTTCAGAAAACAAAAACCGTTCTGCCAAGCACCGGGTATCGACTCCCAGGCAGCAGGGGTTTCATGCAGCTTTCTCCAACGTGGTGCCCCCAGCTACATTGGAGCTCCAGCCTTCCCAAGTCCTAGCCAGGGTAGTCCAGTGGCTGCTGATTCCTGTTTTTTAAGAGAGAAGATAAAAACTGATAGAGACTAAGATGAAGTAAGAAAAAGAAAGAAAAAAGAAATACAGCAGTTCTAAGTACAGTTATTAATTTGCCTCTTGCTCTATGGCAGTGTTTCTCAAGCTTGGCGGCTTGAAGATGTGTGGACTTCAACTCCCAGAATTCCCCAGCCAACATGGCTGGCTGGGGAATTCTGGGAGTTGAAGTCCACACATCTTCAAGCCGCCAAGCTTGAGAAACACCGCTCTCTGGTTACAGCATAACTCTATTTTTTCTATAATCTCTTCTTTCTAATCAGCAAAACCATAAATCGTAAGTAATCAGGGACTTGCTTTAATTGATGTTTTCCTCTGAGTCTTCATTAGGGAAGCTGTTTATTGTCCTTTTCGAGCAGGGATTAGCCAAGAGCTACTCAGCTGAGACGGGACCAGTGTGTGTTTGCGCGTGTGTGCGTAAGACATTTTTGGCAGCTCTCTTACCGGCTGCATGAAACGTGGCCAATGAAGTTCTCTCCCACTCCTCACGTGCGTTTTTATTTTGATTAATTTTATCTGTTCGATATGTTGAAGCCTGCCCGGTTCCAAAAAGACTTCTTGGGTGGCTTGGAAAACATTTTCCAGCCAAATGGACACTGGTCCTGGGGCTGTGAATGGAGGCTGAGGTTATTGAAGGAGAAACATTGGCAGCCAGGTGCAAGGCATCCGTGGTTGCTGTTATTTAGAGTGGCTTTCGCTGGCTTGGCTGGCTGTTTCTAAGGATAGACCAAAGGGACCTTGGGCTTCCAGTGTGTCTGCTGGGGGAGAAAGCGAATACTTGCAGGCAAGTCCTGGCTGTAAGTGGCAGTCCCGGGTCCTTTGCAGAGAAGAGGGCTTTTTGGAAGAAGCTGGTCCACAGAGCAGCGCCTTGCACTGTCTGGCCATTGTCTACGGGAAAGGAAGAAGGGCTCACTCCTCACCCATAACATCAGGATGCTTTTATTTATTTGTTTGTTTGTTTTCTATCCTGCCCTTATTATTTTTCTAAATAACTCAAGGAGGGGAACATACCTATTACTCCTTCCTCCTCTTCCTTTCTGCACAACAACAACCCTGTGAGGCGGGTTGGGCTGAGAGAGAGGGACTGGCCCAAGGGCACCCAGCCGGCTTTTGTGCCTAAGGTGGGACTAGAACTCACGGCCTCCTGGTTTCTAGCCCAGCTCCTTTGCCACTAGACCAAGCTGCTTTACTGGGTGGACCTAATTCCAGGGGGTGGAAAGTTCGGATGTTCCCACCCCTTTATAGCTTCTCTGTTTTCTCTTGGGTTTCTGGCTTCATTTTTCCAACCATCACCTAAGGAGCGAAGGGCTGAATGTGGAATTGTTAGAGCAGTGTTTCTCAACCTGGGCAACTTTGATGGGTAGACTTCAACTCCCAGAATCCCCCAGCCGGCGTGCGCGGACTTCAACTCCCAGAATCCCCCAGCCAGCGTGCGCGGACTTCAACTCCCAGAATCCCCCAGCCGGCGTGCGCGGACTTCAACTCCCAGAATCCCCCAGCCGGCGTGCGCGGACTTCAACTCCCAGAATCCCCCAGCCGGCCTGTGCGGACTTCAACTCCCAGACTCCCCCAGCTGGCATGTGTGGGCTTCAACTCCCATGCCGTCTGGGGAACCCTGGGAGTTGAAGTCCACACCTCTGAAAGTTGCCCAGGGTGAGAAACACTGTGTTGGAGAATTAAGACCCAATTCGGTTGAACTGACCTTCGCCCTGGCAGGCCAGGGGGCACATCCTGCCCTGAAGGGTCATTAGAGGAGGAGAGTAGGCACCCCGCATTTAAGACATAACCCCAGTTTAGGGCAACTCCCTTATATCAAAGGAACGATTGCTGACTGTTAAAGTCTCCCAGTGAAACT
Organism: Candoia aspera; assembly: GCF_035149785.1. NCBI lineage: Eukaryota > Metazoa > Chordata > Lepidosauria > Squamata > Candoiidae > Candoia > Candoia aspera. Next base: position 114,086,639 of record NC_086157.1, read on the forward strand.
AACAGACGCTCATTTCTGTCGTAGCAGAGGCCCTTGCGTACAGTGGGCTTCTTCAGGCGTCGGCGTTTTGGGGTGTACCCCGGTGTGAAAAGGCTTTCCTGGCACCAGCCAGCCAGCTCTCCCTTGGGCCTCATCCGGTGCTCTTGATGGAACAGCTGGCGAACAGCAGGCTGTTCTCTCGGATCAGCAGTGGGATTAGGGCTGCGCAGGGCTCCACACTCCAAGACAGAAAAACCCTTTGGCCTTGCATGGCCCCGTGTGGCAACGTGCGCACTCTGGGAACGATGGGTTTGGTTTCAGGAGTGGCAGAGGAGGGCCCCCTTCGGGCCCCCATGCCCTCGGAAGCCCCTTTTTGCTCCCAAATCCAAAGCACAGCATAGCCCCAATTCCCATCGGCTCCGATTTTCAGCTTTCCAGCAGGCGCTGTTGCTCCGACAGTTGGCTGTTTCATGCCCTCAATCTTCTCTGTTCTCCTGCCTCCTGTGGATTTCCCCACTCACCCACCATGCTCTGAAACAATGTTTCTCAACCTCAGCAACTTTGTGTGGACTTCAACTCCCAGAATTCCCCAGCCAGCGTGTGTGGACTTCAACTCCCAGAATCCCACAGAATTCTGGCCATTGGAGTCCACACATCTTAAAATTTGAGAAACACTCCCCTGAAACACTCCCATCGCCTTTAAGTCATACAAGAAACAATCAGTAGAATTCATACAGATCATGGGATAAACAAAATAGTTATGCAAGTCAACACAAGTCTTCTACTGTACCTAGATATAAGCACATATCAAATAAAAATAAAACTTTTTGTTTTAATTCTGCCCAAACACTAACAAGCATTGTGTAGGTGATTCATGGCTAAAGATTGGGCGTTCATTTCTCATGAAATGCTAAACCCCGATTCTGTGTTACATGATGCAAACTGTATTCCATTACGCGCTCCTTTCTCTCCCACATGCAGCTTAATTAGCAACTTCCTTTTCTTTTCTTTTTTTTAAATCAAACCACTGGTGGCTGCTAAAGCTGAACTAGCAAACTTTTGTTTACAGTTGCCTTGTAAACCACAGTCGGGTTTTGACTTTGCAATTTTCAGAGCTAACAACCAACTAGGGTTTCCAACAGCAAATTCCTCCTTTTTTAAAGCTAGGTTCAGAGATCCTGAACTCATTCCCTAAAACCGTGGTAAGCTTTTGCATGTGAACCATGAGTTGATTGAAATGTCACGCTAAACCATCATGTGGTTTATTTCACCTTGGGTTAAATGTGACCTGGGAACCCAGCTGTTGTGGTTCAAAAAACATGGTTTGTGGCTTAGTGTGTTCTGGGATCCTCACCAGTTGTGGTTTATTTTAAAAATGGTTGTTAGCCAAACTATGCCTGAGAAATGTGGTAATGCAGCTACATAAGCATTCCTTTAGACCAGTGTTTTTAAGACTTGGCAACTTTAAGATGTGTGGACTTCAACTCCCAGAATTCCCCAGCCAGCCTTGCTGGCTGGGGAATTCTGGGAGTTGAAGTCCACACATCTTCAAATCGCCAAGGTTGACAAACCCTGCTCTGCACATCAGTGTCATCTTCTGTTGCCATTCATTCCCTGTAGTGGTTCTCCCCTTGCAAATTCCTTCCGAAGCTTCAGTCAAGCTTTTTACCCCAGAAAAGTTTCCTCTGTTCATAACAGCCATTTTGGCTAACTTGACTCAAGTACTCCAAATCCTTCTGGTGCCCTTGGCTGAACTCAGATATCAACCTGGAATCTTCTCAGGTTTGCAGCCAACGAACGCGCAGCCAAGCGTCTTCAAAACAACGGGCTCCTGATTCACCCCACGGCTATCCGTTCCTTTCAGTGGCACCTGCTAACCACTTTGGAAGAAGTCACGGAAAATGGGGAAACGTCCCTTCCGTTAAGTTTGGTCCTCGTTAGCACATCCGGAACACCTCCGACTTGCACCCTTCCTGGCACACGGCTCTGAATCGGCTTTGGATTTCATTCTGCACAGAGGCCAACTCAGCAGAGAGACTACGGGGAGAACAAACCGTTCCAGCTTGTCTCCTCTCCTCTTGGGGTTTGTTCCCTGGAAACTCCTCCTGTGCCTCCGCCACTGAAATAAACAAGAGCAGAGCGATGGGAGATCCGTCTGCAGCTTCCGCGGAGAACAGGTTGCCTTTATAAGCCCGCCCTGCGCAGGCAGGTCGGTTCAGCACAGAACCCCCCCAGAAGAAATGGAGTTTATTTCAGCAAGCTGCTCTGGTATTGAAGTTATACTGGTTTGCTGTTGGTTTCCCAGCATTCATCCAGTTTTCATAACTGAGATGATGTCCAGTTTTTAAGGACTCTTGAGCATCGGATTGATCTCTGTTCTGTTGGTTTTGTGAACGACGACAAGGATGTCTTCTGTCTTCCAAGCACATGAAATAAAGAGGGGAGACGTTGCTTACCATTCTGCAAATCACAAACCATGCTGGAGCCCCCCACCCATTCAGGAGGCATCCCCTGCCATGTGTGCCAGGCTCTGGGTCCATGGGTGCTTGGCATTCAGTCTCCAAAAGGACTTCTGAGCATGCACAGAACGTTTTTGCTCCCACGCGGTCCCAAACACGTTTTGGAGATGTGATCCAAAGTGCCATGCATCCGTACTGCTGGTTAAAATTCCCCTCTGTTTGAGGGTTTGATCTGGATCTCTAATAGGCCGATAGAAGCGGGGTGTTGCTTTACTGACGAAAGATGCTTTGTTTATTTTTTTCTGGGCCTTGAATGTTGTATCAGAATTTTGAGCTTGATTTTACCCTGCGTGCAGATTTTGTTTTAACAACTCAATCAGTATTTTCACTGGGTCTTGGATCAAAGCAAGGGCTTTGCAAACTGACAGATGATCTGGGTAGGTTGCAAATGGGTCTTTCCCTTATTTTTTGCCTGCCTGTCTGTCAGGAGCTTATCGGTAGAGATGGTGAACTAAATCAGATTTGCAGCTTCCCTGGACCCTGAAGGGTCAACGTTCGGCCCTCCATCTTCATTGTGAGAATAACAAGACTGACTGTGAGATTGTTCGGAAAGTTAGTACAGGTAGTCCTCACTTAATGACCACAATTGTGACCAGAATCCAACCCAATTTTACAACCTTTTTGCGGCGGTTGTTAAGTGAATCATTGTTAAGCAAACCATGTGGCTGTTAAGCGAATCATGCAGTTCCCCATTGATTTTGCTTGCCAGAAGCCGGCCAGGAAGGTCGAAAATGGCAATCATGTGATCACGGGACATTGTGACAGTCATAAATGCGAACCAGTTTCCAAGCGCCCAAATCGTGATCATGTGATTGCAAGGATGCTGTGACAGTTGTAAATGTGAAGACTGGTCATAAGTTGGTTTTTTCAGCACTGTTGTAAGTCCAAACCGTCACTAAAACAAATGGTTGTTAAGTGAAGACTACCTGTACAGTAAATGTTCATGGAGGTGCCTTGTTTTGAGTTCTCAGAAGAATTTGTATAGCCTCCTCTAACAGGGCATCCTCCAGATCTGCGGACTTCAACTCCCCTAATTCTCTGTGGTGGCTATGCTGGCTAGGGAACTCTGGGAATTATAGTACACACATCTGGAGGCGCCCTGTTAGGCCAAGTACTTTTACTGGGTATTCTGGACAGGGTGGTTCCAGCAAGGCAGAGGGAAATTTGGTCTTTCAGATGTTGGCAGCTACTTCCATCACCAGCCCCATTCTGGTGGGGGTGATAGGAACGGGCAAGTGGAAACAGCTGGAAGGCCGGAGCTTCCTCGCCACTGCCTTAAGTTATTTCCGTCTTCCCCAGCCGGGTGTTTTCCAGATGCGTTTCCCATCCGACGCGGTTGGAATAGCTTTTAGAGTTGCCGGAACGGTGGCCTTCTGCCTGGTGGGGGCTTCACGGAAATGACGGAGGGAACCGTATTGGCATAGCTTTGAATGGTGGAATTCGCCGCCTCCTCTCTGGGCCTGGAGAAATAGCTCCAGACTGGCAACTTGCTTTCGGAAGCAGGATTTGCTGCCAAGCCCTGAATGAGTGGAAGCCGCTGTGGAAGAGAGAAGGCTCTGGTTACGACAATAAAAATAATGAAGGAGACTTCTTAGAAGGATGGAATCAGAAAATACTAGCCACAATATCAACCGTGTCTGTGTTGATGTCTGAATGTTGCATGTGTGACTGGATGAGCCATAGAGGTGCAATTTGAACACGCACGTGCACGGCATTATCCTGCTGGAAAACTACCCCAGCAGGCTGTGGGGCCAGGCGCCAGCCATGGGTCAGGATGTCAAATGAAGTGTACAAAGGGGTCCTTTGAATGGGCACAGTTGTTGGGCTGTTGTCCCCCCTTTCCCAGGGGTGTCTGCACGGGGTCAAAAAAGTCAACATGGCACCCATGGCTGTATGCTCAAAACCCTGCCTTTTTAGTGAGTTTTGCAGGGATGGGCGAAGCTTCTGTTACACAGCCGCAGCTGCCATCTTGACTTTTTTGACTCCTCCAGACCCCTCCCCTCTTCTCCCTCTGTATGGATGCTTTAAATCCACCCAGAGTGATTCCATGGGGAATGCGGTATCACTGCTATATTCTCCAGCTTGTTTTTTCCCATTTCAGCATGCTGCCTACTCCATCCTAGAGAAATGATCTTTTCTGCAGGAAATTCCTGCATAAGCAAACTATGGGAGGGGCGAGGCCACCACTCTCTGTTGGTTCTTCTCCCTTGCAACCACCCAGTTGTCTGCTGTGTCCAAAATCTGCAGCTCTTGAGATTACACGCCGTTGCCTGGAGCTGATTATTCATCAAAAGGTCCAATTCAGCAGCCCAAATTGAGAAATACAGGCCTTTCTCCATAGAGCCAAACCTTTTCACAGAACTTAAATCTACCTAGACAGGGAGGGGTTGCCTAAGAATGAACAAAGAGCTTCACGAAAGCGTGGCAAATTCCTTCTTAATTCTCAATTTATCCTTTATCAATTCAATTGAATGTGAATATAGAAATATTTGAATTTCAAATTCAAATTATAAGAATTACTGGATTAGTTCTTAATTCAGATGGTGAACAAGGGCAGACAAACCTGTGGATTCTCATGCCATGGTGATAAATCTGGAAGGAACTTAGAGGTCATGTAGTCCAACCCGGCGTGCACTGAAAGAACCACAGCACCGGTAAGAGATGTGTCTTCTGTCTTTGTCGAAATACCTCCCGCCCATCGAGCTCCAATCTGAAAAATCCCATAAAAGTACAAGAGAAAGTCTAACTTGAGATCTTTTTTTGTAGATAATTTTTATTAAGAATCTTGTTTATAATAGTAAAATCTAATACAAACCAAACTTAAAGAAAGGAAAATAGAGAGGAGTAAAAAGTGCAAGGAAAAAGTAAGAAAAAAGAAAGAGAAAAGTTAGAATAAAGAAAGAGAAAAGAAATATATAAAGAAGTGACTTCTGACCTTCATCACAGCAAGTATAAGTTTAGTGACTTTTCACCCCTTCTAAGGGGTTACCAACATTTATCTCTTCATCCCATGTCCCGTAAAACATCTTTTTGGTCCTGGTGTCAGCAGAAAGTCCATAAAGGGTTGTCAGAAATGACAACTTACCTTGTTTTAACCTTGATCAAATAAGCCAATTTTATATTCCTTCCTTTTACTTCTAACAGTCTTAATCTTTAGTTCATTCAAATATTATTTTAGGATTTGATTTCTCTTCATGTCTTCTTTGCTTCATCGCACAGAGTTCTTCAAGGCTTTAACAAGCCTCTTTTGTAAATCCAGTAGGAAAAAATTATCCAGGTCACTGTCTTGGTTTGTCATTTGTATTTCCCTTTTAAATTTTAAAACCTCAGCCAGTTTCTTTTGTAGATCCTTTTCTAAAACATTCTCTTGGCCTGTCAGTTGTAAATCTACTTTCAATACCATCTCTATCTTGTCAGATAAAATTTGTTCTACCTCTGTCATTTCTTCAATCTTTTGGATATACAGGTAGTCCTCGTTTAGCAACTGTTCACAGTTATGACAGGGATGAAAAGGTAACTTTAAGGGGTAGTTAAGAAATTGTTTTGGTTTTTAATGGGATTTTATTGGAATTTTACTGTCTATTTATTTGAGTTTTTATTGTATATTTCTTCTGTGTTGTAAAACTCTCAGAGTCCCTTCGATCGGAGGAGATGAGCGGTGACAAATTTGATAAACAAACAAACAAACAAACTTTATGACCAATCCTCACATTTACAATCTTTGCAGGTCTGTAAAACAAAGAAAAGCTGAAGTAAGATAATAAGCACAGTTGTGGTTTCACTTAGTGACTGCTTCACTTAATGACCAAGTTGCCGGTCCCAATTTTGATTGCTAAATGAGGATACCTGTAGTCTATCCATAGAAGCAGACATCAATACTGACATTGTTGATATTGTGGCTAGTATTTTCTGATTCCATTCTTCAAAAGTCTCCTTCATTATTTTTATTGTCATAACCATCTTGCAGGCCTGTATATCTTTCCTTCACCTAAAATCTTTCGTCCACTCTGGTGTCCAGTTTTTGAAATCATGAAATTGCTTATCTATGTTGTGTCTTATAAAAAACAAAACAGGATCTATTTCCCACAAGAAGCTGTTTGTACTTTATAATTAATTCCAAAACCTTATTGTAAAAGTTTCAATATTCCAATTTTACCTGGACCCTTGGTACATTTATAACTTTCTAAGATCAAAATCTTATTTAGCTTTTTGCTGTATATTTCAGATTCTTTAAAAGCTTATGATTAAAATTTTATTCCGTTCAGGACTGGAGGCAGACTCACCTGGCGTTTTCAAACTTGTTCTTCTGAGCTTCTCTAATAGCTTGGAAGTCACTAATGAGCAATTTCCAAAAGTGATTAGAAAGTGAGATTTGTGGACTTAGCGTCCTTTAAAAGGCTTCAGTTGTGAGCAAGGTGGCTAATCCTGTCGTCTCCCAGCTCTCAAACTCATGGAAAACCACTGTCCTGCAGTCTCCTCACGAGGAGCAGCCACATGTCGGCAATCTCCCTTCCTCAATTTATCCAGAGACATTCCAAGGGACCGGTCTACTCACCGGTTCTTTGGTTCTTTACCATGGCCGTCGGCTCCGCTTTCGCAGAGCCCTTTTCAGTTCACCATACCTCTCCCAGAAGTCCGAAAGTCAAACCTGAGATCTCTTGCAGATGGAGGCCATCCTGATACCATCATGAAATTCAGGGTAGGAAGTAGAGGTAGACTGCCTCTGAACATGAATGCTCAAAAGAACCAGCCAATCACTAAGGGTTACAGAAGTTACTACTGACAATTCAGGTTGACTTTAAATACTCCCTACATTGTTGCAAGATTTCGCTTAGCCTACTACTAAATGAAGCTAAGCTGTGATTAATTTTCTCATCCCTGGTGCATATGCTAGTTTTATGGAGAGGATTATGCGTTACCAACATAAATGCTTGGCTGTGTACTTTGTCTACTTCAAGGACCTGAGGTAGCACATAGTAACAAGGGGAGTTTGCTTGTCAATCCCCCTTGTGGACAGATAGTCCTCGTTTTGCGACCACAGTTGGAACCACAGGCCAGCAAAGCACCACTAAGTGAAACCATGACTGTGCTTATCATCTCACTTCAGCTTTCCTTTTCTTTACAGACCTGCGAAGGTCGTAAATGCAAGGATTAGTCGCAAAGTTCCTTTTTCATACCGTTGTAACTGCGAACAGTCACTACACAGGGCAGTTGCTGAACAAGGACGACCTATATATAAGATGCAGGATGCTTTTTCCATGAGGATGCAGATCTTAGGGGCACAAGTCTTAACTGCTCCAATTATATGGTGTTTTACAGTTCCTTTAGACAGGGAAATTGCAATCTGTCCAAATTACAGGATATGGATTTATCTGGTTTGTTACTTTTTAAAAGTTAGCACCTGCTTTTTCCTTCACTTTAAGGTAGGTTTGTCTAGTGTGCATTTCTGGCAAGACCCCAAGCTAATGACTAGGTTTAAAAAAAAAACTGTGTTGGGGCTTCCTTGTGCAAGACAGGAATTCAGCTGCACACCTAGCATGTCAGGGCCAGCCTCGCTTCGCAATAAGACACAGACTCACTTAATGGGTATTAAGGATTTCTGGTTTATTGGAATGATAGCTGACAGAACGAAAAACGGGAACGGGGTAGGTGGTGTGGGGGTGCCCCTTTTATACCCTCCTGTATTGCCCCGGGCTTCCCCACCCTTCCTTGTCCCGATCCCTCTTGATGGGACCCTTGATGGCTGCTTGGGCGTTTTCCCGGTGTCTTCCTTTGTCTCCCAGCGACGGTTGTGTCCTCCGGGGCACCAGGTGCGTCTTATCTTCGTTCTTCTGATGTCCTTCTTTTCAGCTGCCTATGGGTCTATGGGTGTAGGTGCTTTTGGGTGCTTGTGATAATCCCTGGTTTGATTATCTCCTTCCTCTTTTCCTTAATGATCATGATCCACGTTGTGAGGCTCTTTGTGCCTTGCAACGAGGTCATGACATAGCATAATTCAAGCAGATGTGAGGGAGGCTCTCTGTAGATGCCAATCAAACAGGAGCCCAGATCCACCAAAGTCTGGTTTGCGTCTTGGCCTTTTATTGCAGCATGGCTGGCTGAATGAAGCTGGGCAAAGTCTATTTTTAGAACCAATTATTTCCCCTCCCTTCAGCCTGTTTCCGCAAAGACCAGGTGAAGGATCAGCATTAGCTTGCTTTGAGGAAGCAAAGTCATATTTATGGCACTGAAGGAATTCCAGACACTGACAAGGGGCGGGACCTAACAATACTGCCAAATCTTGGTTGAAGCCAGTCCCAAAGTTAGGAAGGATATGGGACTGGCAGTTGCAAGAAACACAGTTGCCCCATGGAGGTGTCTGCAACCTGTTGGCATCTGCTCAATCCCGCATGCAAAGCCTGGGTGGCTCATGGCTAGAACTGGCTGGGGAATTCTGGGAGTTGAAGTCCACACATCTTAAAATGCCTGAGGTTGGGAAACACTGCTTTGGGCAAATCTCTTTTCTTTCCACCCTTCTAAAAAGGTGGGCCCTAGCGTTTGGCCTCTTGATGCAGGGAAGGCTGCAAATCCCATCTTCGTTTGCCCCGCCTGCCTCCAGTCCATCTGCTCCTTCTCAGGGCTTGCAACAAAGAGGCTTCAGAAGGAAAAACTCAGCTCCGCTCTCCGAACAAAAGAAAACTGTACAGACGAAAACAAAAACAAGAAATCTGCTCCAGAGAATGCTTTGGCACCGAGCCCTTGCTGAAGCAGCGGGAGATTCGAGCAACTCAAGGAAATTTCCATCTCAACAGTTTCTGCAGCTGTGATCCTGTAAATAGAGCATTTGGAGGCTCTGGTGACACAGTTGCAGCTATTTAGGGATTGGGGATTGGCTGAAAAGCTGCTGGGCGGAACTCGATTGGAACTTGGATGGGGGACCACCAGGAAACCCCAGGGCACTAGGCTTGGGAAACTGAAATAGCATTCCCAAAGAAGGCTGAGTTGAACCGTTTTCACCCTGTTGCCAAGAAAACCGCACAGAGTTTGATTCAAGGGAGCAAGATTTTATTCCAAATCAGTGTCTTGGCCAGTTTAAGACCTGTGGACTTCAACTCCCAGAATTCCCCACCCAGAATTCCCCAACAGATCTTATCCCCAGAAAGTTTTTCCTTATAGTGAAACAAAAGCTGCAACTTAAGTCTGATGTTCCTGGTCCTGCTTTCCGGGCCCCTGGACCAGAAGTGGACCAAGGGACCCCATGGAGGGTTGACATCACTGGAGGACCAGGCCCTGTGATTCCCTGCAGCTGCTTCTCTCAAGGAGGCCAGACTTACACAACCCCGCTCTTCCCCTCAACTTGCAAAGACACACTTTTTCTGCCTGGAGTGTCTGTTTTAGCACCTGTTGCTTGATCTTTTTTTTTTCCCTTTTCCACACATCCTGCTGTTTATTTCAAAGTCACCCTTGTCTTCCAGACCCAAGGAACTTCTTTCTTCCTCTGTCTGGCTTGGTGGTTTGCTAATTGTGGACTATTTCCTTTCCTTTTCCCTTGGTCACGTACACCTTCTTCCACCATAGGCCCTTTCTGAGGCCAACTCATAAGCACAGCAGGGGAAGAAACACTACAGGTAGTCCTCGCTTAATGACCACAATTTTGGTTGCTAAGCAAAGAGGTCATTAAGCGAATCTGACCTGATTTTACAACCTTTTTTTGCAGTGGCCATTAAGTGAATCACCACAGGCATTAAGTGACCCATGTGGTTGTTAAGCAAATCACACAGTTCCTCATTGATTTTGCTTGCCAGAAGCCTGCTGAGAAAGTAAAAAATGGTGATCACATGACCACAAGATGCTGCGACGGTCATAAATGGGAACCATTTGCCAAGCACCCAAATCGTGATCACGTGACTGCAGGATTGCTGCGACGGCCGTAAGTGTGAGGCCCAGTCGTAAGTCGGTTTTTCCAGCATCATCATAAGTCCGAACCATCACTAAATGAATGGTCATTAAGTGAGGACTACCTGTAAGAAACGATGCGAGAAGACAACTTTGAGAAGAAATACTTGTAGATTTTTCTATCTTCACTTGCCTTAGGTGAGCTCAAAAAACTAAACAGGATGAGACCTGGATATGGACATGTGGTTTGCCTGGCAGCTGTAAGAAGTGGTCTACCATTGCTTTCTTCTGTGATGTTTAGCCTACCACTCTGAGATCTCCTGGTGGTCTCCTGTCCAATTCCAGCTACTGCTCCTTGACAGTGCTGTGTTCGATATAGCATGGCCCTCTTTATTACCAAAGCGTATATTCTGCTTCCCATAAAGCATTTCAGAGTGGTTTACAGTCCTCGCTTAACGACCATTTGTTTAGCGATGGTTTGGACATACAACATGTCATGAGCACTGATGGTGAGCAGGAGGGGGCCCCTATCCAGGGGGGAAAACCAATGCATTTTCCCCCCTGGATAGGGGCCCCCTCCTGCTCACCATCAGTGCTCATGACACAACGGCACTGAAAAACCAACTTGTGACCAGTCCTCATGATTACAACCATCGCAGCATCCCATGCTGGCTGGGGAATTCTGGGAGTTGAAATCCACACATCTTAAAGTGGCCAAGGTTGAGAAACACAGGTTTATACAGTAAGTTTTTTGGTGGGGGTGTTGTAGTTAGTTTTTTTCCCCTATCTTTGCGTATTTTTGAAACTTGTAATAAATATATTTTTAAAAAATGAAAACCTGTGTTTGCTGTTTAAAACAAGGAAGGCCTGGATAAAATGATAAACCTTCATTATTGTAATTTGATGTTTGGCTTAATTGTGGTTTTTGAGCCGCGATTAAGCACGCCGTGGCTCAGTGCAGTTTGGGACGCCAGTTTAAGAATGAATTCCTGGGTCGGATTTGCAAAACGGTGCCTCTTGTTCTAATGTAGTCCAGTCTGCACCCACGTGCACATGGGTGTTTTAGCTTCAGATAATGCGCATTCTGTTGCTTCATGTGCTGGCGAGGCTCCTGCTGGCCTTTTGCTAACCACGGGGGAGATGTTTCAGTCCCTCTCGAGCGCTGCGGATTTGAAATGTGCAACTATCCTTGCCATGCAGTCTGGCTGGGCCGCCACATCAGTGAAATCCCCTTGTTTGGCCGGATTGCTTGCTGTGGTCATGCGACTGCCAATAACCCGCCTGTCCCTCACAATTTTCTCGCCAGAGGTTAGGCTGCTGTGCCGCTGGGATCTCTAATTTTGGGCCACCAATGTGTGGTTCTTGATCAAAGAGCATCCTTAAAATAAGAAATAAAACTCTGTCCTCGGTCACTCATTCTTTACAGGGATCTTTATGGGAAATCAACGCCTGCTGGCTTTGTGAATGTCTCCGCGGAGCTTTCTTAGCAAACAATGCAAGGGTGTCTTCCAGTCTGGACTTTCCTAGTGGTCTCCTATCCAAATACTAATTAGGTCTGACCTTGATCAGCTTTCAGGGACTCTGCTTCTCACCTGCTTGGTGGACTAAAAATAACAATATTAGAAATACAACGTTGGTTTAGTACCCAGGCTGAACAGGCTGGTAGAAAGAGCTATTGGGAGCCGTTAAGAGCAGACGGATGGAATATAAATTGATATAATAAATATTGCCTGGTCCTAATGAACCTAAAACGTGAGTTGCTTCTCACATCTAAGTGGAGTGGAGAAATAGCTAACATCTTCCCTGCCCCCAAATAATAACAAATGGGGGTGTGTGGGGATCTCTCTGCTGTGGGGAGCCAGGGCTGAGAAAAATTGCTTTGAATCTTTCTCTGAAGAATGTTTCAGAGAAATCGGAAATTCCCCAAAGGAGAGCCTGCTGTCGGGTTTAAGTTATGGCGAGCTTAGCTCATCCCACATCAAAATCAGTGCTTTTCCATAGCAGCAGAGGGGCTTACTATCTCTTCTTCTTCTTCATAGGGAACAGAAGTGGAACATCTGAAAAGTTATCCTTCTGTTTTCCAGCCCTGCAGAGCAGGAAGGCAAAATAAAATGGGCTGAACCTATAACCGGATATTTCTGGTTTTGGAAAGAGCATCTGTGGAGTGAGACCCATTTGTGGGTGGATGAAAGGAGAAAGATGGGGGTCACAAGGAAAGGCGCTACTGGGTGATACAGTGCTAAATGCAATGCAAAATGCTCTTTTTTACAGTGTGGCCAGATAAAGATGGAAAGGCTGTAATTAAAGGTCCCTGGCTTGGAAGCCCTGAACACCAGCCCTCGAAAGATGACGGGAAGGCAGCATGTTTGCAAACCCAGAAAGTTGGCCGTGCTGGTTCTGAGTGCAGAGCGGGAGGTTTTCAAAGCTGCTTTTGGGGATCTTGAAGGCTTCAAGTCCGGCTTGTCTAGAGGAACCCCCCCTCCCCCTTGTGAAAAAGAGATCAGTGTGCAGATTTTTGGAAGCTCCTCTTGGGTGCAAGTACAGTGTCATTAAGGGTAAGGGAAGAACAGGAGCGCATTGGAGGAGGGTGCAGTAAAAAAACAGTCTTCTGCCACGTGGCCATCCCTAGGGAAGGCGGACGTTGGTACCCAAGTGAAGATTTTTGCAATTTCAGCCAAGTGCGGGGTTGAGCCACCCTCACGCAGGAACTACGGCAGAGGCGTCAACCAGTGTGAGGGTGAGCTAATCCCGCATCACAAGAATTTGGAAACAGAAGGGGGCATTGAAAACAAGAGTGCTTTTCATTTCCAAGCCATTACAGTGACATTTCCCCGTCCCCGCCATCACTTTGCGCTCAATCGTGGCTCATGCTAAGGAAGATGGCAGAACATTTCACTTGTTTAAATGCATCTGGCAAACAATGAAGCATGATGTGCCAATGGCAAGAGAACGGGAGGCGCCTGAAAGCTGGCCAGGATTTTATGAGCTGTGTTTCAGCCTTGCGGTGCCATAAGCCACTGTGCAGAATCCCTCAGAGCAGGAATCCCCAGAAGCTTTCTCTTTTTTTAACTTTCAGCTGGCATCTGCCTCCCTAAAACATAAATTTGTAATTCTGTGGCCTGCCCTCTGGGCCGATGGAGATGAGGCTTCGCCCCCTTCTTGGGACACATTTTCAGACTCTGGAAGAGAGTGATGGTATCCCACTGCATCCTCTTTCTCAAGGCTAAAAACCTCTGGTTTTCTCTAGTTTTTCCATCCGCTCTTCATTTCTTTTCTCCTCAAGGATGAGTTTTGCTCTCATTTCGATTATTTTCATCCTATTTTGCAAATACAGGTAGTCCTTGTCTTACGACTGTTCACTTAATGACGGTCCGAAGTTACGAACTCCACAATCTGATAAATCTTCTTGACCCAAGTCAGTTTCAGAAAATGGCAAGTATTGACCCAGGACAGAAGCCTAATGGCTGCCCAGCTGATATTCTCCTCTACTTTGATTATCACAGCGATGAGCAGCACCTAACACCTAGTTGTTATACTATTGTGGAAGAGTGAATTCACCACCTAGAGTGAGTAGGCAATTTCCTAAGCATTAAGTTTAGAAATAGGGAATAGAAGTTTAATTTTATATAATAAAATAGTTTTTGTACGGCAAAACCAAATGAAGTCTTTTTGTTTGTGTTCTGTACCATATTAAGAAAAACCCTAACAGCTATCCAGACGACACTTAAGAGCTTGCTAATCAGAATGTCATGAACCATTTTCAAATGGTTTGCTGGAATCAAGATATATTATGTCAGTACATACCCACAATCTACAAAGGAAATTTAGATTGATTACGTGCCATCAAGTCATTGTCAACTCTTAGCAACACATAGATTTTCTCCAGGAGGATCTGTCCTAACCTGGTCCTTTGCTGCTGTAACTGAGTCCTTCCACTTGCTGCTGATTGTCCTCTTCTTCTCTTTCCCAGCATTCTCTTTCCCCACTTCTCCAGAGAGCTGGGTCGTCTTATAATGTGTCCAAAGCAGGAAAATAATGAGAGAAGCTTAGTTTGGGTAGAACTTGCTCTTGATAAATCCATGGGAATTTAGTAATCATTGTACTGCAAACTGATCTGTATGTTTTTTTAAAGGAAACTTGCAGATAAAGATAGTTTAATAACTATGCAACTTTATATAGTGATTATGAAAATGCAGAGTGTCATTGCCTATGTTCCCACCTGTTAAGGAGAATGGTGAATGCTGAGAAAAAATGGTTTGCCAAATCTCACAAATAGAAGCATTTCAAGGCATGCAAGTTATAGTAGTGGTTTACATTGTCCATTCTGAAAATACTGGTAGGACCTTTGGAAGGAGTAGTAGGTATGTGCAATAGATACCTTCTGGTTGTGGACTGGGAGATAGCAGCATGGACTGCAAGAAGAGGCACTCAGTTCTAGACCAAGTGAAGGGTGGCTGCTCCCTTGAGGCAGGGATCAGCAAGGAGGAACTCACACACAGTAGTCCTCACTTAACAACCATTCATTTAGTGATGGTTCAGACTTACGACAGTGCTGAAAAAACCAACTTACAACTGGTCCTCACACTTATAACCATTGCAGCGTCCCCACGGTCATGTGATGATGGTTTGGGTGCTTGGCAACCAGTTCGCATTTATGAACGTTTCAGCGTCCTGTGGTCACACAATTGCCATTTTTGGCCTTCCTGGCTGACTTCTGGCAAGCAGAATCAATGGGGGACCGCGTTATTCACTTAACAGCCATGTGGTTCACTTAACACCTGCAGTGATTCGCTTCACAACCACCGCAAAAATGTCGTAAAATTGGGTCAGATTTGCTTAATGACCACCTCACTTAGCAACCAAAATTCCTGTCCCGGTTGTGGTCATTAAGTGAGGACTACCTGTACTTTGGGCGTGAGATCCATATAGATGATGGACTAGTCTTTTGTTCTGAAGTGACGCATATACTCCATTTTGATCCAGGTGGCTACGCTCCATCATTGGACTAATTTTAGAACACACCCCCAAAGGGTGTTACACAACATCACCAGCTAAGAACTTTGCCTCCAGACTGGGTGGGTGGTTTGCTCTACAGCAACCCTAACTGTGTTTGTTTCCTTCTGATGGGTACCCTACCTTGGTCCTCGGTTAATTATAGCTCAAGATGTTTTGGATGAATGCATCTGGTTTATGAAGGATTACACGGCCTGGATCTTTCCCACCACCCCAATTGTCTAGAAGACCCCCTGTGCCCCCGCAAGCAGCTTTTAGGCTTATTCTTGATGGTTTCTAACCTGTCATCTCATAAACGTGGGGCAGAAGCCCAGGTCTGCTTAGCATGTAGAATTATTCCAAAGCATCGGTCATCCGCTGGTCTATTAAAACTTCTTCCGATAGAAGAGAATTACAACTTAAGTACAACTTGCAATAGAATTACAACTTACAGTAGAATTACAGCTTACAATAGAAGAGAATTACATCTAGTAGACGAGAATTACAGCTGTTCAGGAATGTAGGTATCAAAATACAAGTTAGCTGAGTTAGCTTAGACCGCACCCACCCATTCCCCGTTCAGAAAAAAGTCTGACCAGTCACCTTTTCCTGTAAATGAGAGGAAAGAGAGAATAGCTACATCTTTTCTGCTCATACATTTTTATTGTATTGATTTATTTATCGCATTTATGTAGCAGCCCATCTCACATATGTGACTCTTATTATTACATCCTCTCCATGTGAAATCAAAAGAGATTACACAAGTATGTCTGTGTTGTTTTCTAACAAAAAAGATAGTGTTATCTCTAGCCCAGAGATTTCCTTGTGGTCTCCCATCCAATCCCAATCATGCTTAACCTTATGGAGGTCAGCCAAAGTTGGTTATCTTGGCCACCTAAGCTGGACCAAGATAAGGACTCACCTAGCTTTTGTGTACTTCACTAACTCCTTCATGTTGTTTTCTTAGCAATCCTAAGAAAATGTTGGCCATTGCTGCCCTCTGGGATTTCCTGTGGGTCTCCCATCCGGGTTCTACTTTTTTTTAGTTACAAAAATGCTGCTTTGTAAACACATCTTATCCATGACGTTTAGATGCTGTCTTTTCTCCAGCAGTTCACAACAGCCAAGCTGGATCTCTAGATTAAAGCTATTCCTTTTGATTGCAAGTTATATTTGCACATATAACACACCCAAATCAGTATCATGGAAGTGCAAAAGCAGTCTGAAAAGCAATTGGCATCGCAAGAGGTAGGATAGTGCGAGGACCACGTTTTGGCAAGCGGGCCAGATGTTGCAATAACAAGAGCGGGAAATTTTGACATAGATCGTCCAAAGTTTAGAGAACATTGGCACACAAAATAGGAGCCTTCTCCAATGAACTGTCAGAGAAAAAATTGATTAAGTGGTATCTGTCATGAGTACTGATGGCGAGCAGGAGGGGGCCTCTATCCAGGGGGGAAAACGCATGCATAGCACTGAGGAGTTGAGCAGCCATTCCAAGAGACACAGATCGGGCCCGCCTTAACCTTTGGCATTTATCTGTCTGGGTTTTCCCACGCTTCTTCAGTTTGTTAGGATTTTCTGTCTATGTAGCAGTAATAAACACTAGAGACCTATTCCTCGTCTCAGCGTGATTCCTGGCTGTTAGGACAGTATCGTTGTAAAGAGAGGGCTTTTGTCTTTAAAATTATTTTTGAAGAATTCTAGAATAATTCTTTTCTACTTCGGAAAAGTTTGGAGGGGGACAAGATATTACAGCTTTTCCCAGTTTGCCAGCCTCTGAATACGTGTCAGGGTCAGCCTCGCTCCGAATAAGACACGGACTCACTTAATAGGGATTAAGGATTTCCGGTTTATTGAAATGGTACTGACAGAGAGAAAAACGGGAACGGGGGTGCGGTGGTGAGGTGTCCTGTTTATACCCCTCTTGCGGGGTCCCGTGCTTCTCCACCCTCCATTGTCCCCATTCCCCTTGATGGGTTTCTTGATGGCTGTGTGGGTGTTTCCCCGATTGCTGTCCTTGTCCTCTTGGTTCAGGTGTGTCCTCCAGGGCACCAGTTGCGGGTTATCGCTGCTTATCTGAAGTCCTCCTATTCATCTGTATATGAGTCCATGGGTGTGGGTGCTTTGGGAGCTTGGTTTAAGCGTTGATTTGATTATCTGCTTCCTTCCTTTCTTAATGATCATGATCCATGTTGTGAGGCTCTTTGTGCCTTGCAACGGGGTCATGACAATATGTTCAGAGAATACAGAGAATTTCCCTGGGACACAGAGCTGTGTTTTTGTATTTTGCAGTGGGGGCATCATGGTTTCTATTGCCAAGGTGTGCAAAAAATCAGGAGTCTGGTAGCCCGTTTTCCGGCTAACAAATTGCATTCAAAGACAGAAGCTTTTGTGCGAAAGCTTCTGCCTTTGAATGCAATTTGTTAGCCAAAAAATGTGCTACCAGCCTCCTCCTGATCTTTTGCCTCCTTAAACCAACATGGCTGTCTCTTTGCAGCTTTGCAAAGTGTCATTAGGAGTGAGAGATTGTGGGGAGGCTGGAAAAATAATGGAAGGAGGGTAGCAGGAGGAATTTGTTAATAAATACGTAGCTTCTCAGCCTGAGTTGCAAAAAAACCAGAAAGAAGAGGTGCAAATTCCTCAAAGAGATTCTACCCCAGGGAACTCCATAATAAAAAAAGGCTGAAAATTCTCTTCTAATTTCCAAGAATCTGTCGTTGATCCCAAATCTGGCATTAGAAGCACTTCAGACGAGTGTGTGTGATTCTTCCTTGCTTGTCCCTCGAGACAAATGCCTCCATACTTTCCATGGAAATCCCAGATCCCTCCCTTTGAAATGAGCTGCTTCACCCTGGGGATGTGTGAGTTTTAGGGGAACGAGGCCCAAATTTCCTGAAACAGCCTTGTTTTGGAGGGAGAAAGCATTCCGCGGGCTTGGTTTCATTTTGGCGCGTTCAGCCCTAATAAGTCAGCTTCAGGCCGTGCCAGAAGTAAGTCCCGCTGAATTCCATCTCTGCGTGAATCCATTCCAATTAACTGGGGATGAAGCCAGAAGAAGACCCATTTCCATGTCATGCTTAGAGAGGCCAATTCTATGCAAAGCATGCGCATTGGCACAAGATGTTCAGAAGCATCCTGGGGAGGGGGGTCCAAAAAGTCAAGATGGTGCTATCATGCAGTGGAAATGCTGTCCCTCGTGATATGTGAATGGTGCGTTCAGATGGTTGCAGCCTTCATCCTGGCTTCTGGGACCCCCCGCTGCAGAACCCTTGGTGGTTTCTCCTGAGGCTTGGTCTGCTGTAGGAACCAAAGGGTTGGCTTAGTTCATGTACTGGAAGTGGTTCATTTGGAAACCAGGTTCAGCGACTTGTGTGAATGCAACTTGAGCCTTACACAAAGGTTGCTAAGAATCAAGAAGCTATAGAAAACACCCAGATTTCTTTTTAACCAAGATCAGATTCCTCTGACCTGTTTCTGATGTAAGGAAACTGAGACCCCATGTCGTGTAATAAGCCGGCATTGACACGGAGCCTGGGAAGAGCTAAATTAATTTTTTATCTGGCCTGCCATTCATCTGGCATCCTGTGGTGCAGGTTAGCCTCCTTGTGGGTCAAAAATCAACCTGATTTACAGAAACGAGCAGGTGAAGACCTTTGATCAGCTTTAAGAGTTTGCAAATCAATCTTGTTTTCTAAGTGATCTTGTTTAAAAGGGCAAATCTGTCCATCTCTTCTCCTTGCCGTGGCCTGTATCCTCCGCCCTTGTTTCTGCGGCTTAAGGAACTGAAAGAATGAAGTCAGCCCTTTCTAGGAAGCAGGAAGAGCTGCTCCATTCTTGAAGCTGGACCAAATTCCACATCGTGATGGTCTCTTCTCTCCTCCTGGCTTCGCATTCCCCAGTTGCAGGCTTTAGTTTTTGAGAATCTTTGCTGGAGTTCTTGAATGCCGCGTATTGGATTTCAAGAGCAGTGCGGGGGGGAAAGCCTGGAGTTCAGTCACTTTCCTGACTCAAAAGTTTAGAAGAAGCTGCTTCTAAAAGCTGTGTCTTGGCTTGTGGGGCGTTATTCTCTCGGCTTGGGAGGTTTGGCCCTCTTGACCTCTCATTCCCTGACTCACGACTGTTCCTTTGCTTCCCGGCAAAAGTGGCCGATCGCCTAATTAAAAAAACAAGCAGACATCTCTGGCGCGCCGAGGCTCGGCCTCTGTCTTGGGAGCACCATGGATGGAGGGTGAACTCAGCATCCTTCTCCAGAGGACCAGCTCGGGTCTCTGCCTTGCAACTCTGGACGACTGTAGCCCACCCACAGGCAAAACTGTCCCCTTGCAGAGAGATGCACGGGATCATCCGTACGCAGAGTCCTCCGAATTGCTCCTGCAAGGCACAAGAGGCCAAATAGTTGGCAACCCTGTGCTTCAGACGGGAAACAGGGATGCAGCTGTGATGAAATCTGCCCGGGCACAGCTCACTGGCCTTTCTAGGAGTGCAGAAGCACTGCTCCCGCCGTAACTTGGAGACATGGTCCCAGCACAGCAGAAAGTCAAGGCTATTCTAAGGAGCGCAGTTGATGGGCTTCGTCAGGGCGGGTTTCAAGGCGTGAGTTCTAACGCTGGGAGAGGGAGGGAAACATTTCTCACCTCCTCTGTGTTCCCTACGCCGGTGTTTCTCAACATCAGCAACTGATGTGTAGACTTCAAGTCCCACAGTGCCCTGGCCAGCATGGATGGACTTCAGGTCCCAGGATTCCTCAGCCAGTGTGGGTGGACTTCGAGTTCCAGGATGACCCAGCAAGGGTGGACTGTGGACATTGCTGGCTGGGGAATTCTGGAAGTTGAAGTCCCCCCATCTTAAAGCTGCCAAGGCTGAGAAACACTGAGCTAATGTCTCTTTTTCCCAATACTAGCACCGGACTGAGCCACGTTCCTGCAATCCTGAACTTTTCTCTACCAGAAACTTTATTATTGCAAGAGGAGGGGGGGCAGTCAGGCAACCTCTATCAGAATCAACTGAGAAAAGGCTCCCTGCTCCGGAAAATGCATTTTTCTGGGGCTGTAGTCTGGGGAAGCAGAAGAAAAGATGGGGGGGCGGGGGAGGCTTGTGCATGCACTGCAAAATGTTGCCCAAAGTGACCCACTTTCCCTGCAGCAAGGCTGTTGGTGAGTCAGGATGCAGCCTGCCACCGTGACTCATCCCTGGAGGAAGATGTATCTGCAAGGAAGCCGGCCGCCAGCACAGCTGCTTCCAGAAAACGGGTGGGTGGGTTGGGTGGATGGATGGAGCATGTGCAGGAGGGATTCAGAGAGCGAAGGAAGGGGGTTCCCCCCTCACCACCCATAAACCTCCCTCTCTTAAGGCTTCCCACCCCCTTTGCTATTGCAAGTCTTTCTCCTGAGCAGGCCAGAATGAGCTTTTTAGGGAATAATTGGACGGCTTTAAATATTCCCCTGCAACTCTGCTCCTTCAAATTCCCCAATTTCTCCAGATGGCCTTCTTGATTCGCAGTTGCAGGCAGGGAAGAAATGCCTGGGAGGGAATTAGCAAGGCGAAGGAGCTATCCCGTCCGTTTCCCCTGCAATATTAAGGCATTGCAGAAAGGGGCCTCCATTGGCTGAACCGGGTTGAGCCTGAAAAAGGAAAGCAGGCTGAGGTGTGATGAGTACTGGATGGAAGACCACCAGGAGCTCCCAACACTGTAGGCTTGATGGGAAGGGAAAACAGCTACTGAAAGAGAGTACTGACAAACCACTATTCCCAAGAAAATTGTACAGGAAGTCCTTGCTTAACGACCACAATTGGGACCGGAATTTTGGTTTCTAAACCAAGTAGTCATTAAGCGAATCCAATCCAATTTGGCAGTGGTCACTAAGCGAATCACCATGGGTGTTAAGCAAACCATGTGGGCGTTAAGCAAACCACACAGTTCCCCATTGTCATGCGCTGCCTACCTCTGAATAACATTCAGACGCTGGTTTGCAAAGCAGGTTCTGGTTTATTTCAGGTTAGGTACAACGTTGGTAGAAAAAAGCTGAGAGTGACAGGAGCGCGCCGGTGCGGGGTTTAAATACCCCGCGCCGGTCAGCGCCCCCTCGCTCACGGTCACGTCACCCCCCTTTGTCCCATGCGTTGCTCTGCCATTGGTTGAGGGTTTCCAGGATCGCCCATCCTCAGGTTTCCATTCTTCTGCTGATTGCTTTCAGCTGGGCGATCCCCGTTGTATTGTCGCTGATGGCTTGGGTGGCTCCGTGATTAGTTTAGCTATTGTCTGTTAGCCGTTAGTCGTTGTGGGTTGATGTCTACTTAACTTGTGCCCCTTCACTTATTTCCTTGTCATTGTCATGAGTGCCATTGCGCTGATGACTTTAGCTCAACGGCACTCATGACATACTGCCCCCTTTCCGAATAGTGTTCTCCCTCGGGTTTCTGGGTTTTCCCCGTGGAGCTGTCAAAGCGCCACATTTTTTTTTTTTTTTTTTTCAAAGTTCCCGCCGGAGTAGTTGTCGCCCCTCCCTTTGCTCCTCCCTCTACCACGTGCCTTCCCAGGGTGTGTCCATGGTGCGCATGCTCGGGTTCTGACCTGGCGTGCGCATGCTCCAACCACACCCTGTTTGTTTGGCTCAGTTCGGCGAGGCGAGAGGCGTGGCTGGTCGGGTGCTGCTCAGCTCCAGGTAGGGCCCTTCTTTTCTTATTTAGAGTGCGTCGCCTTTGTTGTGTCTCCTGGGCGTTGCCCCCAGGTTGCCCTGTTGACTTGCTTGCCACTCCCCCGCGGCCGGGGGGGCGGGGGGAGGGTGCTGGCGATCGTTTGTCACCACCCCGTGGGCCCGGGGCGGGGGGAGTGAGTCCCGGGGGGGGGAAGGTCCACCCAAGTCGCGGGCTTGGGGGGGGCCCTTTCCCTTGGGGCACGGGAGGCGGGGGGGGGTCTGCGGGGGGGGGTTGGATTTGCTGACCTTGGTTGCGGTTTGTCGGGGTATGCCCGGTGAAATGCTCTGGTCAGGTCAGGCGCGTTAACGTTGTGCGCCGCCACCCATTCCGGGTGGGGGAAGTGTTTCCACCTGACCAGATAGTGTAGAGTTCCTCGTTGCTTGCGGGAGTCGAGGATGTCCCTGATCTCGAAGTGGTGTTGCCCGTCGATCATTAGCGGTGCGGGCTGTGGCGTGCTTGGGTGCCATCGGGAGGTGGTTGCCGGTTTTAGGAGGCTGGTATGGAACACCGGGTGGAGTCTCCGGAGGTTGTGTGGCAGGTCCAGGCGTATTGCTACCGGGTTCACTATTTGCGTGACTCGGAACGGCCCGATGTACTTAGGCCCCAGTTTTTTCGAGGGTTGGGTTGACTTTAGGAACTTGGTGGAGAGATAGGCCATATCTCCCGCCTGGAACGGCGGTTGTTGGCGCCGGTGCTTGTCGGCCTGCTCTTTGTAAGCAGCCTGTGCCTCCTTTAGCGCCGCCGTGATTACTGGCCATGCTTCCGCGATCTTCCGTCCCCAGTCGCTGGCGTCCACCTGGGGTTCCGGGGGTTGAGGTAGCTCCGGTATGGGGACAAAGTCGCGCCCCGAGACTACTTCGAACGGGGTTTTCCCCGTGCTCGTGTGGACGGCGTTGTTGTATGCGACTTCGGCGAACGGGAGCAGTTCAGCCCAGTCGTCTTGGTGGTAGTTCGTATATGATCGTATAAATTGCTCTAAGGTGGCATTAAGAACCTCAGTGGCTCCGTCCGTCTGCGGATGCCAAGCCGTAGATAGGGCCTGTTGGGTCCCCGTCAGCTTCAGGAAGGCCCGCCAGAATTTGGAGGTGAACTGTGTGCCCCTGTCGGTCACCACACGTGCGGGACATCCGTGTAGCCTGTACACGTGGATGAGGAAGAGTTTGGCTAGTTGTTGTGAGGATGGGACCGACGTGCAGGGGATGAAGTGGGCCTGCTTTGAGAAGTAGTCCTTCACCACCCAAATGGCCGTTTTCTTCTGGCTGGGTGGGAGGTCCACTATAAAATCCATAGAGATTTCCTCCCATGGGTGGGAGGGTTCTGCCACTCGTTGCAATAGCCCCGCGGGTTTGCCTGGTGCCCGTTTGGCCCTAGCGCACGTTGGGCAGGACGCCACGTAGGTTTTTACGTCTCGCCTGAGCGCGGGCCACCAGAATTGGCGCCGTGTTAGGTGTAGGGTCTTGAGGAACCCAAAGTGTCCCGCTTGCTTGGCGTCGTGTGACCTATGCAAGATCGCCTGGCGTTGCGAGTCCGGGACGTAGATTCTGCCTTCCCCCCATGCCAGGTCTTGCGCCATCGTTACCTTGTCGGGGTTTGCCAGGAACCAGGGGTCGGTTTTGAGGGCGGCGGCGAGGTCCGTGCGCATTCCCCCTGGTAGTTGCGGTTGGCTTCTTTCCGTCGCCTGTTGTCCCGCCGTCGGCTGCGCCGTAGCGTCGAGTTGCCTCCGTGCGCCGCTTCGGGTGGTCACGGCCATTCCCAGTTGCGAGGCGGATAGGACCGTCCCAATGTTGTCTGGGGCGGGCTCTTCGTCTTGGGGCAGCCGGGAGAGGGCGTCGGCCAGGAAGTTCTTCTTGCCCGGCATGAACTTCAGCTGGAAATCAAAGCGGCTGAAGAATTGGGCCCATCGGACCTGTTTTGGGCTAAGGCGTCTAGGCGTTCGTAGGGCCTCGAGGTTCCGGTGGTCCGTCCAGACCTCGAATGGTTGGGTGGCTCCCTCGAGTAGGTGACGCCATGTCTCTAGTGCCGATTTCACCGCGAAGGCTTCTTTCTCCCAGACGTGCCATCGCCTCTCTGTCTCGGAGAACTTCCTTGACAGGTAGGCGCATGGTTTCAGGAGCCCCGTGGAGTCTTTTTGTAGCAGGATGGCTCCTAGGGAGAAGTCTGAGGCGTCGGCTTGGACCACGAACGGCCGTTCTGGGTCCGGGTGTGCGAGGATTGGCTCCGTCGTGAACAGCGCTTTCAGCTTGTCGAATGCGGTCTGGCACGCGGGAGTCCAATTCAGCACTGTGCCTGGGTTCTTGGCGCGTCGGGTGTCCCCCACCCCTTTGGTTTTGAGGAGGTCCGTTAAGGGGAGGGCTATCTCAGCGAACCCCCGGGCGAAGGACCTGTAGAAATTCGCGAATCCCAGGAAGCTCTGTAGTTGCCGTCTGTTGCGGGGCCGCTCCCAGTTTAGCACCGCTTCGACTTTTGCGGGGTCCATTTCGATGCCGTCCCCGGAGATTCGATACCCCAAATAGTCTAGGCGCTCTTTGTGAAACTCGCACTTTGTAGGCTTTGCGTAGAGCTGCACCCTTCTGAGCTTGTCGAGGACTTGCCTGACTAAGGTTACGTGTTCCTCGTGTGTTTTTGTGTAAATGAGGACGTCGTCGATGTAGACCAGGACCCCTTTAAACAGATGTTCATGCAGTACCTCATTGATGAGCTGCATGAACACCCCAGGGGCCCCCGCGAGTCCGAAGGGCAGTACCTTGTACTGGAAGGCGCCTAGGGGGCAGTTAAACGCCGTCTTCCATTCGTCCCCCTCCCTGATTCGTATGCGATAGTACGCTTCGCGAAGGTCCAATTTGGAAAAGACTTTGCCCGTGGAGAGGTGGGCGAGCATGTCCTTTACCAGGGGTAAGGGGTATTTGTTGGACAGGGAAGCCGCGTTTAGGCCCCGGTAGTCGGTGCAGAGCCGTAGGGTCCCGTCTTTCTTCTCCCGGAATAAGACGGGGGCTCCGACCGGTGAGCATGCTGGCTCTATGAATCCCCTGTCTAGGTTTTTATCGATGAACTCCCGGAGGGTTGCCATCTCCTTCGGGGTCATCGAATAGATCTTTGGTCTAGGTAGGGGGACGTCGGGCAGTAGGTCGATCCGGCAATCCGTCTTGCGGTGGGGGGGTAGTTGGTCTGCCTCTGCCTCTCCGAAGACCTCGGAGAAGTCGGCGTATTGTTCTGGTAGGTCTGCTGTGGTAGCGGCGTTGTCTTGTGTGGTCGCCTCCGCTCGTCCTACCGTGGGGTTGCTTTTGCCAGCTGGTGCTGGTGCTCGATACTCGCCGTCGCCGAATGTGAAGGTGCGGGTCGCCCAGTTGATCCGCGGGTTGTTTTTCGCGAGCCATGGCATCCCCAGGACTGCAATGGGCCGTCCGATGGGCGTGACTACGAACGATGTGCGCTCGGTGTGAGTGCCCATTTGCAGGGTGACCGGCTCGGTTTGTAGCGTGGCTGGTTTCCCTCCCGCTGTAGAGCCGTCCAGCTGGTGGAATGCCAGCGGCGTGGGGAGGGGGAAGCAGCGGAGGTCGAGTTTGGCAACTAGGTCGGGGTGGATGAGGTTTTTTGAGCACCCCGAGTCCACTAGTGCCGCGGCCGTGGTGGCTCCGTTGCCGGCAGAGAGTTGGATTGCTGCCAATATTACGGAGCTTTTGTCGTTTCGTTGAGGTGGTCCGCGTTGCTGTCCCACCGCCTGCCTTGCCACGCGTCTCAGAG